>NC_056066.1:73587600-74994600 GCF_016772045.2 Ovis aries
GGTGGGTGGCAGGGAACAGACCCCAAATTTGCAAAGTGGTCCCAACGGCACTATTGGAGGGGGACGACAGGACAGAGATTCTGATGGCCTGGGAGCTCTCTGCTACCCAAAGATGGTACCACTTTACCACTTGTAAAGTGGGCATAATATAATCCCCACATGCTAGGCCTTTTATGAGACTAAAACGCACCAGGACTTGGTCTATGGAGAGCACTCCATAAATGACCACTGTTATCAGCCCCACCCTTCTCCCTGGGCCTCAGTTTTCTCTGCAAAAAAAGGAAAGGGCTGACCACCAGATCATCTCTGTGGTCTAATCCAACCGTGACTAGGTCTGATTTTTTCCATCTACAGCCCTGGGAGGAAAGGGACTGAGAGGGGAGATAAAAGGGGAAGCCCTGTGACCCAGTTTGAGGTGGAAGACCTTGTAACATTAGCCAGGAGGGGAGTGCTGAGGTCAGGGTGGGAGAGACGGACGCCTCCCTCAGGAAGCAGCTGCCCAGGGCTCACTTCTCCTGCAGCTCAGGGGTCACCACCTGCCCTCCCCCAAACCACATCCTTCTGACCGCCCCCAGGGCACAGCTGCCTGCCTCTCTCGCCACACACCCCCAACCCCACCGCCTGCAGGCTTGGCAACCCCTGAGCCAAGACTGACATGTGACTGTCCATGCAGTGACCTTTCAACCTCCAGGGTCTTTTCCCTTTTCCCCAGTCCGCCCAGGCTGGTGGGACGCACCACGCCGTTCCTTCAGAAAGCTCCACCACTGTGACACCAACACATCCTTCAGGGCCTAGTTTTAGAGCGCTGCATGGGGGAGCAGCAGGCTTGCATGGGGGAGCAGCAGTCCTGACTCAGCCACTCATCTTTTGACAAGCTTGCCCCTCTTAGTTTGGGGAGGTCATCACCTTACTTGGGGCCTCGGTTTCTTTCTTCCTCTGAATTCTCGGTGGCTGGCCAGCCCCAAATCTTTATCTACTCTTTATCTATTCTAAACTAGTTTTTAGGATGGCACACAACTGCAGCCACTGACAGTAGCATCAGACTACGCATCAAGATGGGAGCAAAAGATTAAAAAAGGGACGTGGAGGCCTGGCCGCCTAATTTGCATCTGACTCAGCCCCTTATCAGCTGTGTGACCTTGGGCAGGTTGGTTAACCTCTCTAGCCTCGGGACCAGTTTAAAACAGTAAACACAAGGGCTGAGCTAAACTAGTTGATAGAGCCATTACAACAGCTATCAGAAAGCTATTAGAACAGTTCCATAAGCACTGAGTCTTGCTGTCATCACTCAGGGCTGCAACTGTTATCTGGGGGGTGGCGAGGAAGGGGGTCCTGGGGAGGGGAGGTGGGGTATAGCCCAGGGTCTCAAATGAAGCCTGCCAGGCAGAAAGGACTTATTCTAAGTCATCCCAGAGACATGGGAGCCCCACTGAGAGCTGATATTAAGATTAAATGCCACTTGCTCTTCCCAAAACAGAGGTCTAAGGGTATCAAAGAGGCCAGGCTTGCTGGGGGGCAGGGTCAGAGAGCCTCTCAGAAATTTCTGTGGCCCAGTTTCCCAGAGGAGATGGCCTCCCGCCTTCCGAACTGACTGTTGGGATGAATGGAGCTTCTGGTGGGCCCAGGGCTTTGGACACTATGACAGGGACCTCTAAGTGGGGAGACCAGTAAAGGACCAGTAAGGAGGTTATTCATGGCTCACAGAGACCTTCTCTTCCCCCAGTCCCCCTTCACCCCACCCAAAGGTGAGTGCTTTGGGTTTCCCCAGCGGTCAGATCGGTGGAAATAAACGCTCTTCTGGCAGAAAGCAGAGGCTCAACTCCTGGCGCAGTTCTCAGCCTACACAGTCCCTCCAGTCTGCCCCGGAAAGATCAGAGTTCCAACTTTGTACCGACCCTATAGAAGCACTGCTCACCTCCCATCCCAGCCCCCCAGACGCTTTGGGACTCAGAAGAAGGCAGGGCCTTGCCCAAAGTCAGGCCAGTGGCAGGGCTGCGGCCAAACCTGACGTTAGGGCTCAGTCGTCTACGCCGGTGCGTGAAACAAGGCCCCTCAGAACCCTGCACCCCTCCCCCTTCCGAGTACACGCAGCCCCCCTTCATGTCGAGGCCATCTCGGATTCTGGAGGGCGCGGACGGGGGTCGGGGCGCGAGCCTGCCCTGGGATCACCGGGGAAGGGGCGAGAGGGTGAGGGGAGGCGAGGTGACACCAGCTTAGTCACGTCCGAGCCTGGAGCCCGCGCCGGGGCTGAGGCCAAGGGGAGGCGAGAAGTGCAACAGGCTGGGGGCGCACCGTGCGCGGAGGGGTCACCCCGCCCCCCCGCCCCGGAGCCTCCCTGGGATCCTAGGGCAAAGTTTCCAACAAAGTTTCCCTGGTCTAGCTGGGGACGGCACACTCCCCCGATTGCCCACCCCTGGACCCCACCGTAGGATCCCAGAACAAAGACGATACCCGTCCGGCCCCCCCCGCCCCCCGGCCCCCCTCGGGGATCTCCCAGCACCTACCGACTCGGCGGCGGCGGCGGGGACGCCCACGAGGAGCAGCAGCAGCGCGAGCAGGCGGGCGGGGGCCATCGTACCACGGTCCGCAGAGGGCGCGCAGGCGAGTGGCCAGGGCTGGCGCGCGTCCCTTCTTATAGGCGGTGATCGGCCCCGCCCCCGGCCCCGCCCCGGCCCGCCCCCGCTGCTCGCACCCCGCCCGGAATTCCCCCGCGAAAGCTGAGCCTCCGGGGTGCTGCTCCTACCCGCCCGGTTGGAAACCCGAGGGACCGGCCCCGTGGGCGCGGGCCTCTCAGTCCATCCAGTCTCTGGCCTCCAGCAGCCCCGATCCCCGATCCCCTGCTAGGCAGGTGACCCGAGAGTGCTGCGCATAAACCCACTTTACAGTTAGGGAAACTGAGGCCCATAGACCGGAAGGACTTGCCCAGGGCCGTGAATTTAGATCAGCGCCCTTCCAGATGGGTACATTCCCCTCCGAGAATGGGCAACAATCGCCGGCTGTTTTCAGACTGGAGTCAGCAGGCACTTTTCTGTAAAAGGCTAAATGTTTTATGCCCGGATGGTCTCTGTCACAATTACTCAAAACTCTAGCTTTGCAGCACAAAGGCAACCTTAAAGGAAAGAGAGTGGCTGTGTCCTGATTAAACTGGACTCTGAAATTTGAATTTCATATAATTTTCAGGTGTCCTGAGATAGGATTCTTTTGATTTTTTTCTTTCCCAACCATTTAAATATGTAAAAGCATTCTTAAAAAAAAAAATTAAAGGTTCATTTTTATTTGCACACGATGGGTCTTGGTTGCAGCTCACAGGATCTTTAGTTGTGGCAAGCAAACTCTTGCCTGCACCATGTGAGATCTAGTTCTCTGATCAGGGATGGAACCCAGGCCCCCTGCATTGGGAGTTCAGAGTCTTAGCGGCTGGACCACCAGGCAGGTCGGTGTAAAAGCATTCTTAGTGGGCTGAGCATAAACAAGCTAGGGGTGGGCTTGTTGGTCTTAGGGTGGCTGACCTCTGTTTTAAGGAATTTGTTTTCTTGATATTGAACTTCCTAAACAGTTTGATCTCTTCGAGAGCTGTTTGGCAAGTTAATTTTTTTAAAAAAATATTTATTCGCTTGGCTGTGCAAGGTCTTAGTTGTGGCATGCAAAATCTTTAGTTGTGGCATGTGAGCTCTTTTGTGTTACCTGCTCAGTTGTGTCCGACTCTTTGGGACGCTGTGAGCTTCATTGAGGCATATGGGATCTAGTTCCTGACCAGGGATCAAATCCAACATCCTTGCATTGGAAGCTAGGAGTCTTAGCCACTGGACCACCAGGAAAGTCTCTGGCAAGTTTATCGTAATTCTCAGATCCCACCTTTTGTATAAGACAGTTTCATGTTCACATTACCCTCTGCATATCCTCCTTACTTTCTGTGTGTGTGTGTGTGTGTGTGTGTGTGTGTGTGAGGAAGGGTTTGGTAAAATCCTCTGAGGTCCCAAGTACAAGTACTGTTGGAATTATTAGGGGGAAGTATCATATGACAATCAAAGTGCCAAGGGTGATGTATACATACATATATATTTGTATACATATATACACATATATTGGAGAAGGCAATGGCACCCCCCTCCAGTACTCTTGCCTGGAAAATCCCATGGATGGAGGAGTCTGGTAGGCTGCAGTCCATGGGGTCGCTGAGAGTCAGACATGACTGAGCGACTTCACTTTCACTTTTCACTTTCATGCATTAGAGAGGGAAATGGCAACCCACTCCAGTGTTCTTACCTGGAGAATCCCAGGGACGAGGGAGCCTGGTAGGCTGACATCTATGGGGTTGCACAGAGTCGGACACAACTGAAGCGACTTAGCAGCAGCATACACATATATATGGCATATGGGACTTCCCAGGTGGCACTAGTGGTAAAGAACCTGCCTGCCAATGCAGAGACATAAGAGACATTGATTGGATCCCTGGGTGGGGAAGATCCCCTGGAGGAGGGCATGGCTACCCATTCCATTATTCTTGCCCGGAGAATCTCGCAGGGTCACAAAGAGTAGGACACGACCAAAGCAACTTGGCACGCACACCTATGGCATGTATTTATATCTTTATGGCATATATATATATATATATATATCTCCCATAAAGATATACGTACATATAATACAGATGTATCTTTCTTTCCAAGACTGAAGCATGGCTTCAGAAGCAGAGTATTTGGCCCCTGTTGGTATATAATGGACTTCCCTGGTGGCTCAGGCAGTAAAGCGTCTGCCTACAATGCAGGAGACACGGGTTGGATCCCTGGGTGGGGAAGATCCCCTGGAGAAGGAAATGGCAACCCATTGCAGTATTCTTGCCTGGAAAATCCAATGGATGGAGGAGCCTGGTTGGCTACTGTCCATGGGGTCACAAAGAGTCGGACATGACTAAGCGACTTCACTTTGTATAATGAATTGATATACTTTGTGGAGAGTTGGGAATAACTTCCTCTTTTCCATCCCTTAATTATTATCAAAGGATGAAAAATCTTTTTGAAGCAGAGAGTCTTGACAGTAAAGTAAGCTTCCAACGCAGACCATGTTTTTCTCTACAGATTTAAAGGCCAGCAATTATTTTCAGCTCTTCTCAATATTCTTAGGATTTGGAAATAAACCAGGAAAATAAATGACTTTTATGTCAGGATAAAATCCTTTTGCAAGTCAGATGGGTTTTGCAATCCTTGATTTCCACAGAATGGAAGGATAAGGTCTAATCTAGTCGTCAGTAGACAGATCATTAAAAATAATTTTTTCACTATGCAGTTTCAGTTACCTGTCATCACATCGCTCTAACAACACTCCTTTTGTTCCCACCATCTTCATTAAGTTGAAGGTTTCTCAGCACTTACTGCCAGCCCTGTGCTGGTAAACGTGTAAAAATACCTCTGGGAAGGTGGGAAGACCTAACTTCCACCATTTGCCAATTTCTATGGTGTAAATACTACTACCCCTGGCTGATTTCAAGCAACGAAGGTGATATCACAGTTGGTGACAGATAAGCAGTGTTTCCACCACACAAATACAATAGAGGCAGATAATATCAAGAGTGTAGATAACAGTAAAACGTAGGGAAATAATTAGTAAGTGATGAGTATGCTGAGTACTTATTTCCTTTGTCTTTAACACAGATAATTTAATTGCAAGTTCATATAATTTAGTTTTCAGGAGTCATTTTGTGAAACAACTACTCACAAATTCCCCCAAACTGAATTAGTACAAGCTGGCTTCAGTACACCACTTTGACAAAAAAACAAAAAAAAAACAAAAAAAAACAAAAAAACCAACAACCAAACATGGGAATAAAATTATTGCAAAAAATCTACCTCATCTTAGCGCAAGCAGCATTCATCCAGGAAAATGTGACTCATTGGTGGGGGTGGGGGGAACCTTCCTTTTTTTATTTTTTCTGTTAAATAATTATTTATCTAAGTTTGTAGGAGTGGTTTCATGAGTGTATACATGTGTCAAACTGTATGCTTTAAATATGTCATTTATTTTATGTCAATTATAGCACAATTAAGGGTTAAATTTTCTCCTCTGACTTTTAAAAATGGAAATATGTGTACTTTTTAATTTCTTTTTTTCGGCTGTGCCAGGCAGCATGTGGGATCTTAGTTCCCTGTGCGTGTACTCAGTCACTTCACTTGTGTCTGACCGTATGGATTGGAGCCCAGGCTCCTCTGCCCATGGGATTCTCCAGGCAAGAATACTGGAGCAGGTTGCCATGCCCACCTCCAGGAGATCTTCCCAGCCCAGGGATCAAACCCACATCTGGCTGCATCTCCTGCATTGCAGGTAGATTTCTTTACCTGCTGAGCCACCTGGGAAGGCCTTAGTTCCCTGTCCAGAGATCAAACCCATGTCCCCAGCACCAAGTGTTAACCACTGGACTACCAGGGAAGGCTTTATATTGTTTTGACCAATTACATTTATATGATAATTGTAATAATAGAAAAATTAGTGCCTAGTGTTAAATTAGTGTTAAAGTCACAGAAAGTAAATAATGATCCAATTTAAATATAAGTAAATAAATATGTGCAGAAAATTATGACAAAATTATCCATATGTCATTTAAACATAAAAAATACACTGTTGTAAAATATTGTGGGGGAACATGGGATAGAAATTTGAGTTCAAGTAGAAAAAGGAATGATGTAAAATTGCACTCTTAGAGAATTTTGCTCAATTTTTTTTTTTTTTTTTTTTTTAATTTGCCTGTGCTGTGTCTTAGTTGCGGCATTCCGGATCTTAGACCTTTGTTGTGGTATGCAGGATTTTTGGTTGCATCACGTGGGATCTAGTTCCTTGACCAGGGATCAAACCAAGACCCCCTGCATTGGCAGCATGGAGTCTTGGCCACTGGACCACCTGGGAAGTCCCCACATATACATGTATATATATTTTTTAACAGATAGTTGTAGCTATCGAATTGCTGGGGTACTGGATACATGCATTTAAGAATGATATAACCATTTCTTTTTAAGGTATGAATTTACAACATGTTAGAAATTACAACCTTTTAACTATGCAAACTTTTGATGAACAGGTTAGCTGTCAACTGAAAAATATGCCAGGAAGTACATAGCTTTTCCATTAGAAAGAAACTAGCAGAAGAGACTGAGGCATGCTAAGTTGAGACAATTAATGGAAGCTCTTCTATAAATCTATCCTAACCTTCTGAAATTAAGAAATTAATCTCTGCTTGCTGAAGTTCTGAGAATCTCTCTGAAGGCATCCAACATGTGTGAATGTAGTAATTTGTGAATTTGTAGGATTTTAACTTGTGTTTCTTGGATTGGGGCTAAAAGTTCATGGATGGTCCCTACTTCTGTTGAGTATGTGTCTCTGTGTAAAGTTTTCTGGTGCCTGTAATTTCAGAGTTTCTCTTTAGATCCACAAAGAAGTCCTGACCCTCAAAGAGTTAAAAGCAACTTGCTCTGAGCCCCTTTAAATAGCTCTAACAGGTTTTTTTTTCCCTTGGCTCCTATAAAACCAAATGCAGTAGTTTAAGGTTTGTAGAACCAAAGTTCCCAATTCCCTCCTCTAGACTGAGACATCAAGCACAAGAAACTACAACCAATCCGATCCTTAATGGCCACCTCAATTGCCTTCTCCTCCAGGAAGCCTTCTCAAATCCCTCACTCTTTCCTTCTAGCTCTCATCTCTCTTTCCCCTAAGACGTCTTGTACTGCATCTGGTTCTCTCCTTGAGCAGACATCCTTTTCTTGCTCATGTTATAGTTAGAAATTGAGAGTCCAAGCTTCATGCTCAGAAAGATCTGGGCTATAATCCTGGCTGTGTGACCTGGGGCAGGGCCTTTTACCTCTCTGTGTCCCAGTTTCCTCATTTGTAACCTGGGAGTCCTTATGGTTCTTTTATCATGAGTGTTGGGAGTATAGTTCTTAGCACATACCCTGCACAGAGATGTTACCTGTTGTTATAATCACAGAGGTCTCCCTCTGAGAATCTCGAGTTGGAAAGTTCCCTCCCCAACAGCTCTTCACACACAGTAAATAACAGGGAGTCATGTCATTATTTTCAGACCATCTGAGAGAGTGAGCCCTGGGGTCTTCTCTCTCTCAGAATGGCACCAGCCTTCTCTGGTCCTCTTTGCTCCATGCAAATCTCTCTTTAGCTCCAGATAATGACAGCCTGGGGTTTCCAGAGGCTGTATGGAATGTCCAGCCACTGCCTTGCATAACCACAGAAACTGGGAACGCTGGGTTCAGAAGGACCCTCCCAGTCCATTATATCCAACAGCGTGCCCATTGTGAGACAGGTGAACCAAGGCCCAAACAATGAGTCAGCATCCACAAGGTATTTCAAAGACTTCTCAAAACAGCCCTCCGCTCTTTCAGTCCCTCTTTCTCCTTGCCTTCCTTTATTTTTTTGTCATAACACTTCCCTTACGGGACATCATACATTGATCCTTTTTCTTGTTTATCATCCAATTCGACAACAGACATAACCTTCATGAGAGCAGGGCAGTTGTCTTGTCCATAGAGAGATTCTGAGCCCCTCGCCCAGGATCTGGCACAAGTGGGTGTTTGATGACTCTTTGCTATGTGGATAAAATGATGAGTGCCATTTGGCTGTTTCTCCATAGGGGCTCAGGCATAGAAATTCACTCATTTGGTCATTTATCCCATAAACATCTGATGAACATCTTCTGTGTGAGAGGCCTTTTGAAAAACCAAGAGATCCCATCCCTGCTCTTAAGCAGCTCCCTGATTAGTGAACAGTAGCCACCAGGTGCTAAGAACCTACTGTATGCCAAGTTCAAGGCTGGCAACTTTATATGCACCTTCTCCATGTTAGCACAATGCTTCTAAGTGCAAAGCGCAATGCTTTTTGCAGGACTCCTTAAGAAAAAAAAAAAAAGGGCTTGGGGGTTGTTAGAAGGATATAGGTGGGCTAAAGACTAAAACTGAAAGGAAGATATCAATAGCTGAGATGACTCCAAGAGCTGGCAGACTTATCTCCAGCTCTTGAAACCTGCCCAGTATTTATTTGAGGGTATCTCTTCTTCCTGGAGGTATGCCGCTGTCTGTTTTACAGACTTACTGGCTCTGTCTTCTGCGCTGCATTTGGGGGACAGCCAGTCTGATTGGCTTGGCCAGTAGCTTTCATTGTCTCCTTCAGGTCAGACCACTTCTTGGATTACTAACTGGCCTAGAGGGTGAACACCATCTAGCGTCTATCATATCCTAAGCAAAGGGTATGTTTAGTTAAAAGGGAGGGTGGAACATCATCCTCACTCTGACTCTGTAAAGTAATATTACTTCTATTTTCTGGAAAACAGGCTTAGAGAGGAGAAATGACAATAAAGCTGTAGCAAAGCTGCCCTGGCTGACCTGCAAATCCAGCATTGAGAAATACACGGTATCGTGGATTGCCCCTGAGATTTGGTGGTTGTTTGTTATGCAGTAACAGCTAACTAATACAGGATTGAAGTCAGGTTTCTTTGATTCTGTCTCACTGTGTTGTCCCATTGAGTTTTCAGCACTCATTTCTGTTCTTCCCACAAAATCATCTTTGAAGTATGTTGTCCTCAAAGGAGCAGAGAGGAAGACGCTGGGAAAGAGATTGGTCCCTGAGAACTTCCTGCATAATAAATTTGTGCTTTCCCTGCAGTTTCCCACTCTGACAGCTGAAGAAAAGGACAGATATTAACAATTCCAACATTCACAGAAGGCTGTGTAGTTCTTCAGTGAGATCTATGGAGTTCCCTGGTAGCTCAGCTGGTAAAGAATTCACCTGCAATGCAGGAGACCCTGATTGGGAATTTCTCCTGGAGAAGGGATAGGCTACCCACTCAGCATTCTTGGGCTTCCCTGGTGGCTCAGATGATAAAGAATCCACCTGCAATGCTGGAGACCTGGGTTCGATCCCTGGGTTGGAAAGATCCCCCAGAGGAGAGCATGGCAACCCTTTCCAGTATTCTTGCCTGGAGAATTCCATGGACAGAGGACCCTGGTGGGCTACAGTCCATGGGGTTGAAAAGAGTCAGACACAGCTGAGCAGGTAAGCACAGCACAGGACAGCACAATGCGTCTATAGGCTTTCCCTGGTGGCTTGGACAGTAGAGAATCTGCCTGCACTGCAGGAGACATGGGTTCAATCCCTGGGTCGGGAAGATCTACTGGAGAAGGAAATGGCAACACACTCTAGTATTCTTGCCTGAAAAACTCCATGGACATAGGAGCCTGGTGGGCTGCAGTCCATGGAGTCTCAAAGAGTCGGATACAGCTGAGAGCTTCTATACACCACAAACGGTCCTAGAGGGTACCCATGGCTGGCATTATTACAATCATTTAAAATAAGAACAAAAACTCAAAGAGGTGATGAGTTGCCCAGGTTGCAGAGCTTCATCTAAACCCAGGTCCTTTGGTGTCTAGCCCTGGCTAGATACTTTTCCGTCACACCCTATTGCTAGAGAGCATATTGGTAGAGAGCATCCTCTGGGCACTTCAGTGTGGGTGGCACAGTGCCATGTGATTCACACCCCACAGTGACGAGGGCTGGAGTGCAATGGAGCAGGGCGCTTCCAACCTTAGCCCATCACTTCCCTTCACCAATCATTCAGCTCAGCTTGTTCGGCTTTCCTGGTTCCCATGTGGTCCTTTTCCCCAGCCTCTAGCCACATCTGGTCAAGGCCGAGATAGCACAGTTATTTCCTAGATGCCACCGCAGTCAGAATCTGCTCCTTGCAAACAGCCAGCGCTGTTGGTGCAACAGAAGGTAACAGGGCAGTGAGGTAAAGAACCTCCGGTTGAAACCTGGCTTGGCCATTTGATTTGTTACATGGGCGATTTTTACATCCCGTGTCTCAGGTCTGCTTGCTCCTTCAGTGAGTGAGAACGAGCGTGGTATGACACAGGGGTGGTAATAAATGTGCCGATGCATCCTCGTCCTGGCTAGCAGCACTCATCTTCCAGGGCTACTCCTTTCATGCTACTTCCTCAAACAGACATTCCGAGGCCAAATTA
Organism: Ovis aries; assembly: GCF_016772045.2. Lineage (NCBI taxonomy): Eukaryota > Metazoa > Chordata > Mammalia > Artiodactyla > Bovidae > Ovis > Ovis aries. The sequence continues at coordinate 73,598,613 of NC_056066.1, forward strand.
TGTTCCTGTCCAAATTCTGTAAGTGGCTTCCTTCATTGCATTCACTGCGTCTGAACTGAACTGAAACTGCTGTGCTGGGTCTTGGTTGCTCTGTGGGCTTTTCTCTAGTTTCGGAGAGCAGGGGGCCTACTCTCTGGTTGTTCAGTTCAGTTCAGACGCTCAGTCGTGTCCGACTCTTTGTGACTCCATGGACTGCAGCACGCCAGGCCTCCCTGTCCATCAGCAACTCCTGGAGCTTACTCAGACTCATGTGCATCGAGTCGGTGACGCCAACTCTCCAGTTGTGGTGCGTGTGCTTCTCATTGCCGCAGCTTCTCTTGTTGCGGAGAATGGGCTCTAGAGCACCTGGACTTCCGTAGCTGTGGCTCCTGGGGTCTAGAGCACAGACTCAATAGTTGTGGCACACAGCCTTGGTTTGCTCCACGGCATGTGGGATCTTCCTTGATCAGGGATGGAACCCTGGTCTCCAGCACTGGCAGGCAGATTCTTTACCAATGAACCACCAGGGAAGCCCTATTCAATTATTCCTTGATTTTCCTGCTTCACTGTGTATCTCCCGTGCTAGAAGCTCCCTGAAGAGACGGACTGTCTATTTTAACCACTCGACCACCAGAGAAGACACAACCATGTCTGTTTTAAGTACCTAGATATTGGGACTTGCCTGGTGGTTCAGTGGTTAAGAATCTGCACTTCCACGGCAGAAGGATGCGAGCTTAATCCCTGGTTGGGGAACTAAGATCCCACATGCCACAGCCAAAAAAACCAAAACAAAAACCCAGAGGCTAGCACAGTGCCTGAAACATAGCAAGCACTCAATATTTGTGAATCTGCCCCTTTTCCCCATTCTTCCCACCTACCTCCACCAAGCAAACCTGCTCGCCTCCTGGGGGGTTGTAAAGTGAAAATATACTGTAAGCCGGCAATCCCTGGGTGAGGCTGATGGTGTCACCTCGGTCCCTCCTTTGTCCACTCCGATCCTGCTACACTGGTCTCTCTGCTCTCCTGTGAATATGCCAGTCTCATTCCTGCTTCAGTGCTTTGCGCTCGAGTTCCCTCTATCTGGAATATTCTCCCCAGTTGGCTTCCTCCTTCGCTTCCATCTGATCTCTACTTAAACGGCACCTCTTTGGAGCCAGCAGGAGCCCGGTGCGCACCATACCAGTTGAGTTCAGCAACAGGTTCAAAGGAGTTCCTCTGTGACCAGAAGTACAGTGATGGAGACAACCTGCCAGAAAAACTTGCAGCCTTTAAAGAGAAGTACATGGAGCCTGACCTGAACAATGAGGGCGAGACTGACCATCTGATGTCTTTAAAGAGGATGGATAGTGGAGAAGCTTGGGGTCCCCAAGACCCACCTGGAAATGAAGACTATGGTGACAGGCGAGGTAGGCCACACCATCTCTTGCCGAGACTTTGTGAACATGAGACTGTCATGATGTCTGAAGGAAAAGCCAATGAGAGAAGCCTCAAGCCCGTTGGCCCCCTCCAGAGAAAGACACCGCCAGTCTGCCCTGAGGACCCGCCTGGACCTGCCTCCCTCTCCCCCGTCTCCTTCCTCCCCTCCCCATCTCACTGCCGTTCTTGACTCATTGTGATGTTCTATTAAATTTAAAAAAATTTGAAAAATAAATGCCATATCTGAAGTGATTGTTCTCACCCTCCATCCTTGACTATCTGTCCCCTGACCCTCGTTTTTTTACAAAGTGCTTCTCACTGCTTGATGTTAAATTTTATATTGCTGGTTGATTTGTTTATTGTCTGTCTCCTCCATGAGAAAATACATTCTGGGAGGTCACAGATCTTCTCTCTTCTTTTAAACAAGTAATTTTACTTATTTATTTCTTTTCGCCTGTGCTGGGACTTTGTTGCCGGGTGGGCTTTTTGTGGTGCTTGGGAGCTACTCTTCAATTGCCGTGCAGGGGCTTCTCATTGCAGCGGCTCCTCTTGTGGAGCACGGGCTCTAGGGCACGTGGGCTGCAGCATTTGCAGCATGCGGGCTCAATAGTTGTGGCTCCCGTGTTCTAGAGCACAGATTCAATAGCTGTGGTGCTCGGGTTTAGTTTCTCTGCAGCATGTGGGATCTTCCCGGATCAGGGATCGAACCCGTGCCTCCTGGATTGAGAGGAGAATTCTTTACCACTGGGCCACCAGGAAGCCCCCAGATCTTCTCCTTACTCATTTTGATCATTTCTATCTGTATACTCAGAGGTATTTTTTGCACATAGTGAATGCTGAATGAAATTTTATTGAATAAAAACATCTTTATTCCTTAAAGGCCTGAATCCTTCAAGGTCAGAGCAAGGAGCAATTTCTAGGGAGGTGCAGAGAGTATAGTACAGGGTGGGGTCACCAAACCTGAAGGGCTGGGGTGACTGATTCAGAAAATTTCAATTCTCTGCAAGGTGTCTTTGACCTGGGTAACCAATCCCTGGAAAAGAGTTCTTTTTTTAAAAAAAAAAAAAAACTTTATTGCTGGGTTGATTTTTGGCTGTACTGGGTCGTCACTGTTGCTCAGGTTTTTCTCTAGTTGTAGTGAGCGTGAGCTACTTTCTAGTTTCTCTGTGCACAGTAGCTTCTCATTGTGGCAGCTTCTCTTGTTACGGCTCTCAGTTCAGTTCAGTTCAGTCGCTCAGTCGTGTCCGACTCTTTGCGACCCCATGAATCGCAGCATGCTAGGCCTCCCTGTCCATCACCAACTCCCGGAGCTCACTCAGACTCACGTCCATCGAGTCGGTGATGCCATCCAGCCATCTCATCCTCTGTCGTCCCCTTCTCCTCCTGCCCCCAATCCCTCCCAGCATCAGAGTCTTTTCTAATGAGTTAACACTTCGCATGAGGTGGCCAAAGTACTGGAGTTTCAGCTTTAGCATCATTCCTTCCAAAGAAATCCCAGGGCTGATCTCCTTCAGAATGGACTGGTTGGATCTCCTTGCACAGTAATGGCAGCATATGGACTTAGTTGCTCTGTGGCGTGTGGGATCTTCCTGGACCAGAGACGGAAACCACGTCTCCTGCATCGGCAGGCTGATTCTTTAACACTGAGACACCAGGGAAAGCCCTGGAGAAGAGGTCTTGATTCAAGAGAAACAAAACCCTCTGCTTGGAGGCCTAGCCACCCACTGGCATGCTTGACATGGTCCATCCTTCACAGAGAGGTGATCCGTACAAAGCACTGATCGTGGAGCACAAAACACAGAAAACCAGCTCCTTAACTGCCTCTGAAGTAAAGAAGTGGGAGGCTGGAGTGGAAAGATGAGCACTCCAGAGGGTTCTTCACTCTGATCATTACAACTGACAAGACCAACCACATCCCAGCTGTGTATAGAGTTGCGTCACTTCCTTCTTCGAGCCTCGGTTTCCTCATCTGTAAAATGGAGAAAATGTGTATACCTACCTCCCCATGGCTGTTGGGATAATGAGATCAAGTAAGTGAAAGTTCTATTGGTCTGCTGCTGCTGCTGCTGCTGCTGCTAAGCCACTTCAGTCATGTCCGACTCTGTGTGACCCCATAAACGGCAGCCCACCAGGCTCCCCTGTCCCTGGGATTCTCCAGGCAAGAACACTGGAGTGGGTTGCCATTTCCTTCTCCAATGCATGAAAGTGAAAAGTGAAAGTGAAGTCGCTCAGTCATGTCTGACTCTGAGCAACCCCATGGACTGCAGCCCACCAGCCTCCTCCATCCATGGGATTTTCCAGGCAAGAGTACTGGAGTGGGGTACCATTGCTTTCTTTGTCTATTGGTCTAGTAGTTAAGATTCATGGTCTTAGTGGTTAAGACTACGCGCTTCCAATGCAGGGGGCCCAGGTTTGATCCCTGGTCAGGGAACTCAGATCCCACATGCCGTGTGGTGCGGCCATAAATACATAAATAAAAATGAAAGCTCTGTGTAAACTACAATGTTCAGTGCATTTTCTGCTGTACACTGGGAACAGGTGTGCGTGGAGTCAGGCTGAGCTAGGGTGGAGTTTGTGCTCTACTGTCACTGGCAGTGTGGTCTTGTGTAAACAGGGTCCTTTTTCTCAGCCTCAGGCTCTTCATCTGTTAAGTGGGACTACTCATTGTCTCTACAGTTCACAGGCCTGTTTTGGAAATCAAATAAATATTAAATGAGATAATATAAGTGTCTGGCACACAGTAGGTGCTCAGCAAACATCCTTCCCCAGCAACAGAGGAACACGCAGCCCTTAAAACCTGGGAGGTAACAAGGGGTTCTCAACCCAGAAGAAAAAACAAGCAGGTGGTGAGCAAACCCTCTCTGGTTTCTCTTCTAAGCGAGTGACTCACTGGCCAGAGTCCAGGTTGATCACCGAGGCAGAGGACAGACAGCCAAACACTAGCCTCCCACACGGAGTTTCCAAAATATGCAAGCGCAGAGTTGCATAACCTGAGACACTTGTCTCCCTGAAGTGTTTTCCCGCAAATCTTCCCTGAAAAAGATCATGTGCTCGGGGGCTGTAGGGCAACCTTGGGGAGGAAGAAGGGAGAAAGGGAGGGGCTTGGAGACCTCTGGGGTGGGGTGGGATTAGAAAGAGAAAGTATCACATTTACTGAGCTCTTGCTGTATGCCAGGCACCGGGGCTCCCTCAGGGCTCACTCTGTCTGTTATCTACTTAGATCTTTGCCATAAATCTGGGAGAACAGCTTTTACCACTCCCACATTCCAAGGGAAGAAATAATAACAATAATTAATATCGCTGATGTTTACATAACATTGACTACGTATCCGGCAGTGGGACACTGCCTGGCACACATCTGATTCTCAGGACAGCCCAGCACGTGAGCGCTGTTCGTGTTCCCATTTCACAGAGGAGGACGCTGAGACTCAGAGAGATAAAGTAACTTCCCCAAGGTCACCCAGCTAGACAGCAGGAGGCCTAGTATTCAAAGACTGCCAGAGCTCCAAGGTCCACAGACCTCTAGGAGGGCATTTCCCAAAGGATTGACAGAGGTGGAGCTGGAAAGTGGATCCCAGCAGGAGTTGTCCTTGGGTGCCCACAGTGGGAGCCCAGTGTGAGAGTGACGTCAATGACCAAGTGACCAGAGGCTCTCTCTTCCTCTGGGCCCAGAGGACAGTTTGTTCCCAGCTCGTGGCTATTTGTCATTCCGCCTCTGACCTAAAAGTTTAACATTTCATTCATAAGTTTGGAAACTACAAACTTGGCAGTGTGGGAAAGGTCCTTGGAGATCAGCTATTTTAGTCCATTTTACAGACTCAGGGGAGGGAGGGGGGGACAAACCCCCACCCTGAGGCCCAAAGGGAGCCGTGGATAAGGCAAAGTCACAGCGTAATTTTCTGCTAGCAGGAGAATTAGTTTGAGGTCAATGACAGATCGTCTCATTGTGTAATGATCGAATGTGTGTATACCTCTGAATCACCTGGGGAGCTCTTAGAGGTTTCTACACTCCTTCTGGAGATTCAGACTTCGGTTGGCAGCAAGGCTTGGGGATCTGATTGTATGTGTCCCTCAGGTGACTCAGATGGCACAGGGCCATGGACTGTGTTTGGAAGTTGGAGTCCAACACCCTCCTTTGATTTGACAGTTTGGGATAATAAGACTCAGCATGGGACTTGCCCGACGTCATGGGGCAAGTGAATGGGGCCTTTGCACAGGCTTTGCGGTCTGAACCCAAAGCTCATTCTCCTTTTCCAAGCCACTTATAGTCAAATTATCAAAATGGGCCAGGAAGCCTGGCCAAGAGTATGACTGTGGTTTTCCCCAGCTCTTGGTTTCCTTCTCATACTCAAATTATGACTTGGAATGGTGCCCGTTTCCGGGGCTTGGAGAGGGAGGGATTCAAGAGCTGAGATTCTACAGGGAAAAGAAAATTGCAATGGGCTGTTCAGCAGGTCCGCGGGGGTTTCCCAGTGGCGAGCTCCAGGATCCAAGGATGACTCAGACACCAGCTTCATTTTCCATTTCAGGAGAAAGGGGAGGGAACGCCTTCCCTCCAAGGGAGGAGACAGAGTGGAGAAGGGCCAATTGTCACTTGAGGGGGCCTGACTCAGGAAGAGCCACACCATCCAGCACCCAGAAGATAGAGGAACCAAAACCAAGTTGAATCTCAAGCATTTTTCTGGAAACTCTGCCTCAATCTCTTCTTAACCCCACACCCCCAGAACCACTTAAACCTAGGGATTCACTGCTCCTTTTCCCCCTTCCCACCATCCCATCACATATCTCACTGTCTCTTTCCTTCCTCTCCTTTTGTCTATTTATTTGTTTGATTTTATTTTTGGTCGCACTGGGTCTTTGGTGCTGTGCATGGGCTTTCTCTACTCGCAGTGAGTGCAGGTTACTCTTCATTGAGGTGCGCAAGCTTCTTTTTATGGTGGCTTCTCTTGTGAAGCACAGGCTCTAGTGCCAGCGGGCTTCAGTCTTGCGGCACACAGGCTCACTACTTGTGGCCAGTAGTTGTGGTTCACAGGCTTAGTTGCTCTGAGACATGGGGAATCTTCCCTGACCGGGTATCAAACCCGGGTCCCCTGCATTGGCAGGCAGATTCTTATCCACTGTGCCAATGAAAACGAAGTCCCCTTTCTTTTTTTCTTTTTTAAAAGTCTGGAATGGTATGTTGGTATTTGGAGTCAGATGTCCTAGATTTGAATCCCATCTCAACCTCTTATGAGCTCTGACCTGGGTAGAGTCATGCCCCATCCTGGAACCTCAGTTTCCTCACCTTTAAAGTGGGGGATAATATCTACCTTCTCTGATTATATTATTATTGTTATTATTATTCTGGCCATTGTGGGATCTGAGTTCCCCAACTGGGATTGAACTCAGGCCCTTGGCAGTCAAAGTGCAGAGTCCTAACCACTGGACTGCCAGGGAATTCCCATATCTTCTCTAATTATGAGGATGAAACAAGATCACATAGATACGTAATAAACGGAAGATGTTTTCTCAGAAGCACTAGATCATGTGAGTCATTAATAGACCAGAGAGGTTTGTTGAGCTGAAACAAGGTGCTTAAAAGAACTGTTGAGCTGGAAAGCACCTCAGAAATCTTCGAGCCTTAATGACTTCCAAACCGGAGTCCAAGGGAACTGTTTACAATATTTCCAAATGATAAGGAAAGTCACACGTCTACTTTTGATAGAGTCTCAGGTTTCTTTACCTTTGTCTGGAATTGGATCAGCTCAAAGTGATAACATGGTTATCACATGCTGTTCAGAAGTTCTGATTGGCAAGTTACATGGGTCTTTGAAAAGTTTTTTTTAATGTGAAAATAATTAGCAGAGGGTAGATTAAATGATGGAAAACATTAATCTTGTCCAACTCCTCATTTCATAAACGGGGAAGCTGAGGTTTAAAGAAGGAAGTGACTTGCTAGTCACCCAGTTAGTATGGCAAGCTCTCGAAAACCTGAATTGTTTTCCTGGAACCAGTTACTTCCCTTCTTTCCATTCCAGAGGAGAACTTACGATCAAGAAAATCAAGGGGGTTTCGTTGGCTGAGGCAGGAGTAAAATGACTCATCAACTTGCTGTTGCCCTTTCTCTATTCTTGACTTATTCAGCAAATATTTACTGAATGTCCACACTGTTTGGACTCAGAAGAGGTTAGAGAGGAAAGAGTTATGGTGGCAGACAGCGTCAGGATCTGCTTCCAGGTATGACTCCGGAACCTGGGCCTCCCCCCTGCCCTCACCTGTTATAAATATAAACGGATATACAGCTATAACTGAATATGTACATTATAAAACACCCACTACTGTGTCTTCTAATAGAGCTAAGTTGTGTCTGAGGACAAGGACAGTCTCATTTTAACAGTACATTTTAACATGTACAAATCTTCCTGACACTCAGTAGGGCATAAAATCAGTGCTGCGGTATTGGAAGCACCTGAATTTAAAACAGGTTGTTTGTTTGATTTTGGCCATTTCATGTTGCAGATGGGATCTTAGCTTCTGGACCAGTGATAAAACTCCTGCCCCCTGCATTGGAGGCTGGGTTTTAACCACTGGATGACCGGGGAAATCCCCACCTGAATTCTAACTGCCACTAACTCTATATCTTTGAAACAGTGATGTTGCTTTCCTTCCCTGGTGCTTAGTTTAAATTATCTATAAACTAGAAACAGTGGCAAAATCATGTGCGCTGGCTGGTTCACTTCAAGCTATCCCAGCCTTTAACTAGGAGAAAGAAGATGTTGGGAGTTTAGGCTCAAAACGGAATGAACGTTATCATTTCGTTAACTCCCAAACATCTTTCCCTCGCCCTTTGCCACTCAACTGTCTGCTCTCTCCGCCCTCTTTTTTTTTTTTTCTTTCAACATTCTCCTCTAGAGGGCAAGCAAGCTCTACGTTCTGTTGCCATACTTCCGTTCGCCTTCATATTTTTCTTGCGCGCATGTGCACACTTCATTTCCGGGCTGCCCTACTTTGTTTGGCACCACGCCTGCGCAATCTCAGCCCCGCCCCCTCCACCCCGGAAATGCTTCCTTCCTACGCAGCCGCTACAGCCACTGCAGCCGGTGGACCTTTGCCTCTCTAGGCCGGTAGGGCCTCTCCTCCATGGTCCTGACTGTCAGCACCGTTTCGGTAGCCAGTCGGTGCGGCTGGGCCGCGCTCGGACGCTTCGGATCCTCGAGACCGTAACCGGTGAGTGAACCCCACAGGAGCTCGAGGACGAGCGGGGCCTGTGCAAGCTGGAAAGGGCAGGGTTTCCCCTCACGCCGGGAATGGGTCTGTCCGCTCCGACCTCCCTCCCGCTCCCGGAATGGGCTCGCCGCTTCCATCCCAGTCCCTCCTCCCGGGCGGGGCGACGTTGTCATGGTGACGGCGGGCTGGCTGAGGCCAGGCGTGTGTCCTCGCAGGTGCAGGGGCGGCCCGGGGCCCATGGCGCGGCGACGGCGCTGACCCGGGCCTGGGCGGCGGCCGGGCCCCGGGGGCCGGCATGGCGGGCCAGTTCCGCAGCTACGTGTGGGACCCGTTGCTGATCCTGTCGCAGATCGTCCTCATGCAGACCGTCTATTACGGCTCACTGGGCCTGTGGCTGGCGCTGGTGGACGGGCTGGTGCACAGCAGCCCCTCGCTGGACCAGGTGTTCGACGCTGAGGTAGGATCCGGGGCTGGCGCGGGCGGCGTTTCGGCCTCACTTGGTGATCTGACACTACCAGGCCCTAGACCTGGCTGGACCACCTGACGCTGAGGAAGTGACTTCCACTTCTCTAAGCCCCAGGATCTCGGGTGCCAAATTGCGGCGGGGGGAATGGGTAAAAGAGCATTCGTGGAGGTATAGTGGGAACTGCCTGGACTTTGGAGTCAGGCCTCTGTTTAAGTTACACGTACTAGCTGTGTAACCTGGGGCAAGTGTTGTCCTCTCTCTGAACCATCACTTTTCCTGTGTGCAAAATCATGAGACCGCTAGCAGGAGGCCGTGGACTGCAGTACACAGAGCTTGGCTTTGGATTCAGAATGCTTAGTGTCCAGCCCAGGCTGAAACATACCAGCTGTGGGACTTTGGGCAAGTTGCTTCATTTTTCTGAGCCTGTTTCCTCTTCCAGAGTAAAATAATCCTCAGCAAAATGTTATGAGACCCAGAGGGGCCTGGGAATAAGAAAGTGCTTTGTAAAAGTGTAACGGAAGGTGAAGTGTCAGCTTCACAGAGGCAGATGTGGTATGTAGTAATAAGAACAGTTCTTGGAGCCAGGAGATTTGGGATGGAATCTTTTCTCCTGCTTATCCTCTGTGTAGCCGTTGGGCAAGTTACTATCCCAAAAGAGGTAATAGTAAGCAAGCTATTATCCAAAAAAGGTAACGACAACAGTAATAATAATTTTATGAGGTTATTGTGAGGATACTATGGAGTAATGAATGTCACTGTTGCATGCTGAAAGTGTAGATGTTTGGTATTCGATAGTACTGTAACAATAGTGATGGAAGCTGCATACCCACCAGGTACCTAGTCGTATCCTCTTAGGAGGCTCTGTCCTCCTGAGAAGGACATGTGCAGATCTGAGGCTTTGTTGAAGAGCTATCTCATGCACACTACCTGAATTCTAGACCAGTAGTTGACAGACCTTTTTGTAAAGGGCAAGATTTTAGGTCCAGCTGCTCAATTCTGCCATCATAGCACAAAAGCAGCCATGGACAATACTAAGTGAATAGGTGTGACTGTGTTTCAATAAAACTTTATTTACAAAAATAAGTCCCTGGCCCCTGGGGCCATAGTTTGCTGAACACTGTTCCAACTTTTATGCTGTTTACTTACTGTATCACTTTGGGCAAGTTACTTCACCTCTTTGGGTTTTTATTGCTTCTTTGTAAAATGAGGATAGTGATCCTTTCCTGGCTACTGTGACGGATGTCTGTAAAAGCAGCTTTTTAGAAACAGGCCGCCGTACAGACGAAGGGGCGTATTGGCTTCTCTGGTCCCGGCAGGATGTTTGTTCCTTGAGGGGGGCTCCTGGAGCCTAGGGGCTCTGCCAGTTTTCTCCTCCAGCATGTTTCCATTTGTGATTTCCCCTTCAGATCCTGGGCTTTTCCACCCCACCAGGCCGGCTCTCCACGATGTCCTTCGTCCTCAACGCCCTCACCTGGTGAGTATCACCAGTTTTCCTGTCCAGCTTTTGGGGTCTTAGCGCTGGAACTAACTTTCTGAATTTGGTCCTGACGCAGGCTGGCACTTGTTCCTGGGTAGAGGTAGACGAACGTGGGTGGCAGAGACCAGTTCTGGGACTGGCTCCCTCATAGGATTTCTTCCACCACTGTTTTGACTTGGCTGGAAAGCTCTTATGTCACTCTGAGCATGCCGCCTGGGGACAGCTTCCCTCTCAGATCACTTCCCTGATGTGGAGTGAGGTGAGGGAAGGATTGGACTGGGAGTCAGGAGAACTGGATTCTATTCTTGGCCCATGCGCCATTAGCCAGGTTCCTGCCCTTCTCTCTGGGCGTCAGGTCCTCACTTGCATGCTGAGGACTTGGACTGAGAGGCGGTCTAAGCGAAGTGATTAAGAGCTTAGGCTCCAGAGGCTGACTCACTTGGCTTTGACTCTCAGCTCTACCACTAGTCTAGTGACTGTGGACCAGTTAGTCTGTCTAAGCCCCAGTTTCTTCACCAGTAAAATGAGGCTAATAATATTACCCACCTCATAATGGTAAGGGTTTCACGAGTTCATTCACAGAAGGTACTTAGAACAGTGCCTTGCACATTGCTATTCTTGACCTTTCACTGGAGGTTGAAAACTGGTGGGGTGACTGTGACCTGGATTTGGCTCCCAGATATGTTCTGTTTGACTTACCCAGTTGTCAACCCACGCAGGGTGTTTAAGATGTTTTTTTCCACTTAATTGAAAATCAGGATATTTTATATTAAAAATCTAGATTTCTGGTGTCTCTTAAGAAAATGGGATGATCAACCAATTCCAGGCCAGCCTTCTAGCCTGGTGGTTTGTCTCGCTTTAGGCCCCACTTTAGATGGAACATGTCTGCTTCGTGGTGCCATAGCCCTCCCCAGTCTCTCGGAGCCCCTTGAGTGGCAGCTGCCCTGATCGTCACGCTCATACTTTTTCCTCCTTCCCCGCCTGACTTACTCTCAGCACTACCCGCCGGGCTCCTCTGGGCATCTGACAATGTAGCCCCTGCCTCCCACTTCTCTCGCTTGCTTCTGACCCCTGTGCTGTCATCCTGTCCCCCCACACTCCCCCAGATAAGCTAATCGAAGGCCAGGACAACCCAGTGACAGCTCACTGCCGTCCTCTCCCCACAGTGCCCTGGGCTTGCTGTACTTCATCCGGCGAGGGAAGCAGTGTCTGGATTTCACGGTCACTGTCCATTTCTTTCACCTCCTGGGCTGCTGGCTCTACAGCTCCCGTTTCCCCTCGGCGCTGACCTGGTGGCTGGTCCAGGCCGTGTGCATTGCGCTCATGGCTGTCATCGGGGAGTACCTATGCATGCGGTCGGAGCTCAAGGAGATCCCCCTCAACTCAGCCCCGAAGTCCAGTGTGTAGTGTTGGGTCCTTTGGACACCCTGCTGGGCACTTGACCACCCCTCCAACCCCTTGGGCTGCTCGGACCGCCAGATGAGGTCCAGCCCAGGCCTGAGAGGAACCTGGGAAATGTGAAGTCTTGGTTGGTGTGGGGGAGAGAGTGAGGCCCCCGTCAAGAAGGTGGGTAGCGGGGCAGGATCAGAGCTGCAAGAACCACCTCTGTCTGCGGAAGCCTTGGTGTCTGGGAGGTCGGCGTGGGCACCTCTTTCAGGGTAATAGCAGAATCGGAACCATGTCACTCTTGAGCCACCATACCTGTCACCAGCCTGTTATTTTAAAAAGGAAAAAAAAAAAAAATCAACGATAACTGATCGGAGCAAACCGCTCTGTTTAGCCATCTGTCTTACCTCCTGGGACAGCAGTTACATACCTTTTCCACGTTGCCCTGACTGCAGCTGTTCAGTTGGAACAACCCTTGGTTTCTGGATCCAAAGCCACAGAAAGAGATCTAGGTGCCCAGTAAGTAGCAGGCTGCTGTCAGGCAGAGAATGGCAGGTGGAGGCATCAAGCAAAAAAAAAAAAAAAAAAAACCCAAAAAACGCACAACCTGTGTTCTGCTGCAAGCATGCGCGCACACGCCCCTGAACCCCGTGACTCTGGTTCTCTCTACTGGGTCCCCACCCTCCTGCCAGCTTTCCACATAGTGGGCCAGAGGACCCAGAGAAGAATCCCAGCATCGCTGCCCATCTCGTGTTTGACCTGGAGTCACGACCTGTTCTCTAGGAATGACCAGGCCCTCCAGCTCCCACAGGACCTCCGTTCTGGTGGTAGTTCCCTTTTCCTGCCTTATTTGGAATCCCACAGTGGGAGGGAACCGTGAGCGCCCCAGACCCAGGGAGCTCAGCCTTCCAGCTTGAGGTGTACTTGATTGTACTGAAGGAGATAGAAATTTGCTACCAAGGTATTTCTTTGAGGTGGAGTGTCCTCTGTGAGGGGGCTTGCAGCTGCCCTTCCTGTGTACAGAAATACAGTATTTTCCATGGTTCTGCCTGCGCTTTATTTTATAACGCCATGCTTGGGACTGGGAGGGGTCAGCACAGTCAGACATTCATTAGAGCCAGGAGCTATTAAGAATTATTAGGCCACCTTCTAGTTGGTTAAAATATGGAGTGCAGGGAACTCCTGTGTCCCACCCCCACCCCACCTGTAGCCTTCTCTGCTTTGCCTTGGGTGACCGCCATGACTCAGGACGCCTTTCCTACTTGCCGGTGATTTCTGACTGTGCCCAGTGAAACACACCGGTCTAGACCCAGTTCCTCCTGGAAACCCTCCCCTCGGGCCCTCTGTAGCCTCCCTGAGCGAGCTGACGGAGTTCCTCTTTCAGAGTTAGGGCTACGTAGATGGGAACTTGTGCCATCTCCCCGAGAAGCCTTTCCAGCCTCCTGGCTCCCAGCCCCGCAGGATAGGAAGTGGAGGCTGACAGGGTGAAAGCTGAAGAGTGAACATGCTCAGGCAGAAGCTGGGAAAAGGCTCGGGTGAGGCGCCTCAGAAGCAGGGTGCCCTGGCCAAGCGGGGAGGGAGCGGGTTGTTAGTGGGCCGCTAATCCTGGCTGCAGAGTCCAGGAGGTGAGACTGGGCTGAGATGGCTTGCCCTGCGTCAGTGGGTTTCCCCCAGACACCAGAGACTCCACAGGCAGGTGACGCCCTTTATTTTGAGGAAAGCCTCAGAGCCCTCATGTCCACCGTGGTGGTGGCTCTGGCTGTGATGGCACACCTGGACTTTCCCACAAGGGCTTGTGACACCCCGCTGCATGTCTTCTCTGATGACGGGTCTCTGCCCCTAGAGTGTCAGTTGGATCTTTTTTGGAAACTGCCAAAAGTCAGGGAAGCCAACGTGGTTTTTTTTTTTTTTTTTGAATAATGACTAAGCTGCTACTTTACTGAGATGTCAGTGAATTCTAAAGTGACAAAGCAGTGTCTAGAGGCAAATTCCAGAGAGGAAGTAATAGCATCCACTGAGTATAAGAGATGTCCAACAGGAGACGAAGTGCTGTACGTCTCCTTGCTCACTTAATCTTCCCGACAACCTTCCGAAGTAGAAAGTATTGGGACTTTCCCTGAGGGTCCAGTGGTTAAGACTCTGCACTCGCAGTGCAGAGGGCACAGGTTTGATCCCTGGTTGGGGAACTAGGGTCCCATATGCTGCTCGGTGTGACCGAAAAAAAAAAGGAAGAAGTAGGAAAACCATCTGTGTCTTACAGGTGAGGAAACTGTAAGGAACTTGCCCAAGGTTACGTTAGGAGCTGGCAGACCAGGATTTGGGTTTCAGTAATGAAATTAGTAAACTCATTTTGAAGACATTAATAGTCAAGAATGTTTACATTTTATTGGTTAAACAATCCACTTTGTAATCATACTTTCTCATCCTACTGTATTGTTGTAAATACTAAGGATGTAAAAAGCATTGTAAATATTACTTGTTTTCCAAGAAAAGCTAATAGGCAGTACATTAAATATGGCCGCAGATTTTCAAGGAAACATGAGGATGTCAGCAATGTTTTTATTTCCAAAGGATAAAGAAGAATACCTAGATCAGAAAGTTACCTCCACCCGCCCACTGAGTTGGTGTAGCTGTTGACTTTGTAGGGGTGTGATGGCTAGACACCCTGTTCTTCTCCCCGTTCACTACTCAACTCCAGCTATCTGGAGAGAGAAGTAGAAACTAGGACATAGCTGGTACTCAGACTAGTTTATGAACTGAAAGAAGGATGGTAAGGGAGAAAGGGATGTCTACCTCAGAGGATGCCTCTAACCCCTAGTTCTAGGCAGGCCTGTCCAGATCAGAGCCAAACGGGGGCCAGAATGGCACCGGGCGTTGGGGTGGAGGGAAGCTCCAGGTCCCCTTGAGTCTGATGGGAGGGACAATTAAAACAGGTTAACTTCCCCTGGAAGGTGAGTCTTATACTCTCTTCAGGGACTCCCCAGATCAGGGTAGCTTCCTCCTGGCATTCCTAGAGGGCAGTCAGCACTTAGCCCAGGGACCACAGAGCCTTAGGGGCTGGGGCAGTAGGGGCCAATTCTGGGCCCAAAGGAGAGCGGCCTTGTGGAGGGGGAATTAAACGCTGCTGCCTTGGAGGACTTCCCTGGTGGTTCAGTGGCTAAGACTCCATGCTCCCAAGGCAGGGGGCACAGGTTTGGTCCCTGGTGGAGGAACTAGATCCCACATACTACAACAGACCTGGCTCAGCCAAATTAAAAATACATATGTATTTTTTTTTTTTAAAGCTACTGTCTTGTTTGAGGTTTTCTGTAGGAAAGTAGCAAAGGGTGATGAAACAGTACTGAGACAAGGGGTTAGAGAGAGCTGAGAGCTTTAATCCTTGTCCTGCCTAGCTGGCCAAGCCAAGGACAATTCTAGGGGGCCCTATGTTAGAAGGCTTTAGAGAGCGGCCGTGGAGTGCCCGGTTAAGTCCTGGAGTCCCATTGCTAGCTCTGAGACCTTGGACAAGCTACTTAACCTTCCCTGGGTTTGTGAGGGTTCATTGAGATGTCATATGTAAAGCACTGTGCGTGATATGTAAGAAGTGATTCATGAATCTAAGCAGTTAGGATTAAGGCACCACGACCCCCTCCCCATTTTGCAGAGGAGACCCCTTTCTTCGGAGCCTTGGCTGTTAGATGGGGGACAGGACTGTGCCCATAACGTAAGTACAGCAACAAAGTATTGAGCTCCTATGTGCTGCGTGCTGTAAAGTGACACGTTTCTAACTTAATCCAGTGACAGCGGCGCCAATGTTTTCCCCATTATGCAGACAATGAAACAGGTTTAGGAATAAACAGCTTTCCTCAGCATCAAACAGCTGATAAGAAGCCAGGCCTGTCGGCCTCAGCAACCTCGTCCCCATTTCATATTCTAAACATGTTTAAATAGTTCATGGCCCACATTGGGAGAGGGGCAGCCTCCAGGATCCAGATGCTATTTTAGCAAAAGGTTGTGAACTGGAACATAAGGTTGGCTTTTTAAACAAGCAGCTGGTTCCCTAAAGGTGGGCAGTTAGCCAACTGCCCATAAGTGAGAAACAGGGCCAGTACTGGCCTTGGGGCTTTATTATGGCAAGGAGGCATGGAAAAAAGGCCAAACGTTCAACATCCCGCAAGCTAATTTCAGCTGCATCAAGCCTGATTTGCTCAGAGCCCTCTGGAATGGCTCTTAGTATCCCTCTTTTTATAAACAGATGAAATAGGCTCTCAGAGATCATGTGACTTGTTAAAAATTCAAACACTTAACATTTTTCCCTAGTTAACTGTTGGTTGGCCGTTTCTCCTGTAGTCAGTTTCTGTACCTCCGAGATCATTTGCAGCATCCTGACCAAATCAGGATCTAACTGAACCCTGAAGAGGAGCCTCAGGTTGAGGTCGTTAAACAAAGGGAGAGTGGTAGTGGAGAGACCCTGGTTCTGGGATCATGGGAGGCGGGTTGCCTGAGCCTAAATACCAGCAGGTAGAAGGGATAAGGCTCCAAGGCCAGCACGCTGGCCATGCTGGGTCCCAACCAGCCTAGGCACACAGGCTCCTGTCTGCTCACCCGACGGCCTCCCCATGGGCCGCTCAGGCCCAGCTCTGGCTCCCAGTTGGGCAAAGCAGAAGTTGTCAATCTCCCCTAGGCTCAGGGCTTTTCATCCCCTGCTTGGGGCTCCCCGGGGGAAGGTTCGAATGAAGATTAGTGCAGCCCTCTTTGCCCCCAGGGTTGGTTGGTTGATTTGGGAGTGAGTTGCCCTGATTGCTCACTGATAGCCCGTTGGTCAGAAGGTTACTTGAAGTTTGACAGAATGGAAGGCACTTGGGAGAAAAGGTTGAGTAGAAGGTTGATGGGATTGATGATGCCAGGCAAGGGAGTCGAAATGGGGAGTACCCAGGAGTAAGGCTGGAGTGGGCATGTAGCTTGAGGTGGGGGTTGCAGGAATGGAAGTTATGTGGAGGGATAGGGGCAGGATGCCAGGGACGGGAACTCTGCACCTGGTGACCACAGGTGGGGAACAGTGAGGTACAGAGTGGTCCCATGCCAGGCTGTCTGTGATGGCCTGGTTTCTGCTGATGCCCACCCCAGGGATACTCAGTCACAGTGCTGGGCCCCAGTGGGGAGGAGGGATGTGAACCTGTGGATTCAGCGGGAGCCTCTCCTGTCTTTCCCCCTTCCCTGCCAATCTGAGGGTCTCCCATCATTCCCCTGACTCCCTGGGGGTGGCCCTGCTGCTTCCCTGAGGGCACCTGCCTGCCTCCAGGGGAAGACAGAGGATGACAGTCTTCATCCAGAGAAAGCCTGGGCCGCCTCAGTTTTCCTCTCCCTAACGGCACATCCAGGGCCCCGTGGCTCCTACCGACAGCGGGGGTAACCCGACCGGACGTGGGGTTGGAGGATGGATGTGCTGTGTCTGTCACATGTGAGCAGTGAGACAAAAAAAAACAATTCCTGGCCTGACTGGTGCTTCCCGTGACCCAGACGGGGCACGGTTCGCATTTCCAGCTGACATCTACTGACATCGGGCGCTGTGATAATAAGGGTGCAATGCACGTGTTTGACAGACTGGATGCGATGTTGCACCTTTTCCCCTTCAGGAGGTGGAATGAGGAGCAGCCAGGAGACCTGGTTTAGAGCTCTTACCGTGCCACTTCGCAGGACCGTCCCATCTCGGAGCCGCAGTGCTTTCCTCCTCTCCTAGCCTTGCAGGGCCATTGTGAGTCACCAGGAAGCACACAACAAACGTTCCCCTTCTATGACTTCATGGAGTGCCCTGCCCAGGAGGCCAGCTTGCAGAGTGGGGGAGGGGAACAGCCCACTGGCTTCTTTGATTCGGGTTCTACACTGATGTTGGAGAAGGCAATGGCACCCCACTCCACTACTCTTGCCTGGAAAATCCCATGGACGGAAGAGACTGGTGGGCTGCAGTCCATGGGGTCGCTAGGAGTCAGACACTACTGAGCGACTTCACTTTCACTTTTCACTTTCATGCATTGGAGAAGGAAATGGCAACCCAGTCCAGTAATCTTGCCTGGAGAATCCCAGGGATGGGGGAGCCTGGTGGGCTGCCATCTCTGGGGTCACACAGAGTCGGACACGACTGAAGTGACTTAGCAGCAGTAGCAGCTACACTGCCATCAGGGACCTGGGGACAGACTGAAATGACCCTGAAGTAGTGATTCACACCCCCACCCCAGTCCTTACCTTGTCGGAGAGACACTTTCCTCCATCCTGTGCAGCCCCAGAAAACCAGGCAGAGCCAGTGGCATTTGGGAGATTTTATTTGTAGACTTAGGAATTCTCCCGCCCTCCCCTCCTGGTCCATGACTGTGCCATCTCCCGCCCTCTCCGCAGCACACCTCGGGCTCCCATCCAAGGTTACACCTGCGAACAGAGACCTCAGCATCAGTCGGCGGTTAAGACCACCCCCAGGGGGCGCTGCAGGCCAGGGAGAGGGCTCGGGGACCAGGGGCACTGTGACGCCCAGCCCATTGGAGATGCCAGCTTTGCTGATGGGGCAGCCTCCTTTCAGCTGGACCCCCAGGCCTCTCACCCTCTTCTTTTCTTGGAAACTCAGCAAAGGGGCTGAAGTATTTCTTTTGCTAAGAAACTTTCTTTTCAGAGTAAATCCTATTTGTGGTTGGTGGTGGTGCTGGTGGTGGTTTAGTCCCTAAGTGGTGTCTGACTCTTTATGACCTCATGGACCAAAGCCCACCAGGCTCCTCTGTTTATATATGTTTCCCAGGCAAGAATACTGGAGTGGGTGGCCATTTCCTCCTCCAGGGGATCCTCTCGACCCAGGGATCGAACCCAGGTCTCCTGCATTAGCAGGGGATTCTTTACCGTCGAGCCACCAGGGAAGTCCAAGTCTTATTCGAGGCATGAGTAAATAAAATAGAGTGTAGAGCAAAGAGGGGATGGGGTGCAGCAGAGCCCTGCTTGACCTCTCCCCTCTTCCCCCAACGTTTGGAAATCCCTGGACTCATTTCTCAATGAGATTCTGAACCACAGCAGTTTGGTCTCTCTTAGGCCTCTAGGCAATGGATGCCCCGCCTCAGGACCACGTTTCCCAGTGTCCTCCTTCCCCAGAGCCCCTACTGGGGTCCTGAGAGGTCCACTGCCCTGCCGCATGGCCTTGGTCATTGGCTTCCACCTCTCTGGGCTTCCCTCTCTGGGCGGAAGGTTGGGCTTCCCAGCACCGACAGCCACAGCCCCCAAGACTCTGGACCCTACGCCCCCTGGCTCTGGGCCCAGCTCGGGGCCAGCGTTTCACCCCGGCCTGACGGTGGAGGTGCCACACCTTGTACCGATGGACCATCGGCATCTCCAGTGACGCCGAGCAGAAGCGGGTGCAGCAGCGCTTGACCCAGCGCAAGGCGGAGGCTCTGCACATCACCCGAGGCCCTGGGAGGTGGACCCGTGTGGGCAGCCCCTCAAACCAGACCCGCTGGTTCACTGTTTCCGGCTGCTTCACATCCTTCACGGGAGTTCTGTCCTGGTGGGTCTTCCGGAAGATGACTTGGGGGTCCCCAGTGGGAGGCTGCCTTGCCTGGGCTCTGGGACCCGTGGTCAGGCCGTGACCCCTCGATGTTGTCGGGGCCTCAGGCTCCACTTGCTCCTCTTTCTGTGACACAGCTTCCTCTGCCCTGGGCCTCGACTCCTCACGCTCCTCAGGCTCCCCTGTGAGCTTTAATTTCGTGGAGTCCAGCTTCTGGTAGGAACACCCAGCCTCCTCCTGGAGCTCTTTGTTATTTTGTTCCACTTCATCCCAGGCATTATCGTACCTGGCAGGGAGAGGAACAGCAGTCAGCAGCCTAGGACCGAGGCTCTGGTCCTCCGCTAGTCCCGAGACAGCTGCGCTGCCGCTGGTTCAGGGGGCCTGTCAGGAAAGCCACAGAGAGCCCGGAAAGAAGCTTCGCCACCACTCAGAAGCCTTGCGCCTGGGGGCAGGGGATGCGGTGACAAGCAGTGGCAGAAGGGATGTGAGAGGCTAGAAAAGCCTATGGCAACGGCTAGCAGTTAGGACACTAGAAACGTGTTATTACCTGCATCGGCCACTAGGTTAGGGCTCTGCCTCTGGATTTCAGTTGATGGAGTGGACTGGTCCAGTTTTTTTTTTTTTTTTTAATTGTTTTCTTGTTCCAAGACATCTTAGAAAGTAGCTCCAATGACCGCCCCCCCCCCCAATCCTGCCTCACTTCTGGAGGGGCAGGATAGCTTCCTCTCAACAACACAGTTGGGGCTTGGGGCCCATTAGGGCTGGCTGCTTTAAAAAGGGTTGGAAAACTCTGGGACTAGATGGTCCTGACCCTTTGGGCTCGGTGTTTCCTGATCTCCTGTATTGAGGAGGTCAACTTAGAGGGAGGAAATCAGAGGGGTGGAGTTCGCCAGAGGTGTTAGACTTTCCAAAAGGGTATCTGTCACAGACTGAAGTCCCCTGCAACGTGGCCACCCCTTCCTAGGTGAGCACGTGTTGGGAGGGAGAGGCCTCACGCTCAGGGTTAGACAATACTGAGGATAGTCACCGGCCACCGCTGGTTGGGGGCCCACCAGGTGTCAGGCCCAGGACCCTCACCACAGTCCTGCAAGGCTGAAAGAGGCTTAGAGAACACAGGCTTTGGAGACATACTGCAGTTCAGAGTTGCTTCTGCCTCTTACTGTCTGTGTCATTTGGGGCAAGAAAGGTGTCCTGTCAGAGCCTTAGTTCCCTCATTTGAAAACAGATAATTCTGTACACCTAGTAGGGTTTTTATGGAGTAGATTAGGTGGGAAAATGCTCTGCAGGGTACCTGGCCCTTGAAGAGTGAAAGTGAAAGTCGCTCAGTTGTGTCCGACTCTGTGACCCTATGGTCTATACAGTCCAGGGAATTCTCCAGACAAGAATACTGGAGTGAGTAGCCTTTCCCTTCTCCAGGGGATTTTCCCAACCCAATCCATGGAATTCTCCAGGCCAGAATACTGGAGTGAGAAGCCTCTCCCTTCTCCAGAGGATCTTCCCAACCCAGGGATTGAACCCAGGTGGATTCTTTACCAACTGAGCTATCAGGGAAGCCCTTAGCAGGTGCCTTATAAATGTCAGCTTTCTTAGTGGGAGGGAGCTGGGCCTCAGCAGGATGACTAGTCTGTGGGTAAATCTGTGGGTGGTGATGAATTGGGAGGGGCAGGAAGGGGGCCCGCTTGCTCAGAGCCCCAGATGGTAGTTAGTCCCATGATTGGATGATTATGACCATACTTATGACAACAGCTCTGATTTCAGCTGGGAACAGCTTCAAATCCTAGCTCTGCCACTTAGCAGTTCAGTTAATGGAACAAGTTACAGCATCTCTTGAGCCCCAACTCTCCATCACTAAAATAGGGCTACTAAATGGCTCCCTTTCTCCCAGAGCCTTATCAAAAAGCGGGTTTCTAAACTTTAGCACAGTGCCTGTTCCTAGTAAAGACGGCTATTGGGCCCATGATGGGGGCCATGGGTGGGCCAAGCTCACCCAGAGGAGAGCCCCAGGATCTTTGGAACCCTGAGCAGTGAATTCCAACACCTTCTGGCCAGGTTATGCAGTTCTTGGATCCGAGGGTTTGAGCTTTTGAGCAGCTTCAAGAGTGACAAGTGTTTTAATACCTGCTAGGGATGAAGAGACAGAAAAAAAGAATTGGAAGCTTCAGCTTTCTTGGGATAGCCTCCCAACCCCCACCTGGAGTTTGGCTCAGCTCAGCTCATGGTGAGGCCGGTTGACTCCTTCCGGGTCACCCATGGCAGCCCTGAGCAGCATAGTGTGGGGGCTTTCTTTAGTGGGCACCCAAATGCGGCATCTCACCATTTTAAGTCGGTTCCGTGCGATTACTTTGCTGACAGGCTGATGTATCTTGTCCTGTGGTTCCTTAGCTTGCATCTGACAAGAGAGAGGGAAAGAGCAGGTGAGGGGAAATGCTAACACAGGATGAGCCCCCTGAACGCCCGTTAATGCCTCTCCACTGGGCTTGGGTTGATAAACCCTAGACTGTGATTTTTGTCACCTTGGTTTGGGGGTGGAAATGGGGAGCCTGTTATAACTCTCTTGACCCCCTTCACCTCTCCCCCTCCCCCTAGGCAGAAAGACCCCCACCCTGGGCGTGGTTGGATGCTTTGTTGAGACCTCCACTAGATCCAGTCCCAAGTCCAACCTTGGAAACCACCTTATTCTTGGGCCTCTTCTTTGTCAATGGACGCATGCTGGAGCTGTGGCACATATTGGACAGATGGCGCAAGACTGGTACCTGGCCCTGCCTGCGCCTGTCTGCCCCCAGCTCAGCCCACACTCAGGCTGGGCGTCAGGATGCTTGTGCTGGTGCTCCCAGGGAGGGGGGCTGTGACATCACTGAAATGTGTGACAGTGGCAGGTCTCCAAGGAGTATGTGTGTGGCAGGGGTGGAGGGTGAGAAGGTGACTCCTGTCTGTGCAGATACCTGGTGGGTGCCAGGCAGAGGCATACACTGTCACTATTTCCCTGCAAGGTAGGAAGATTCTCCCCCACTTTTTTAAATGAAGAAATCAGGGTTCAAAGAAATTAAATAATTTACTCAAGGCCAACACAGCTGGAGAGTGGTGGAGCTGGAAACATAAGGTCTGACAGTCAGCCCGCGAAACCTGGTTCTCACCTGTGCTCGTCTGTTCATTCATGTCATGCGTGTTCGCGCATGTGCATCTGCTGTGTGTCCGGTGTGTTCTGAGTGCTGGAATAAAAAAAAATTCTGCCATCAAGGAACTTTCATTCTAGTGGAGAAGAGACAGTATGTGTTCTTGTAAAGATTCAATAATGGGCTGTCTGAAATAAAGTATGTGTATGTGTGTGTGAATGTGTGTTTATCATAAATTTTACTGAAAGAAATCGAAAATAATAAAATTCTACAAATACTCTTATTGTGAATCCCGTAGGGCCAATTTACTCTTACAGTATACTTTTCTCAAGTTTTGCCTAACTCTTGCATCCATAGTCCACTTATGGTTGTAATTGATGAACAGGTATCATTCCAACATGAATGTTGATGTTTTCATTCATACTAAAGAGTAAGAAGAAAATGAAAAAGTGGAGGAATGAAGATTTTGGAATTCATTTCTCAGTGATCCGATCGACTTGCTCACTGTCACTGTTTTCAAATACTGGGAATGTATTTGCTCAGCCTTTTTTGGGTATGTGTGGCTATTTACAGTGTATAGGCATACCTCAGAGATATGGTGGGTTCAATTCCAGACCACTGCAATAAAGTGAATTACCAGAGTCTTTTGGTTTCCCAGTGTATATAAAAGTTACACTATACTGTAGTCTATTAAATGTGCAATAATAGCATTATGTCTGAAAAATGTGCATACCTTAATTTAAAAATACTTAATTGATAAAAAACCCTTATCATCATCTGAGCCTTCAGTGAGTTGTAGGAGTAACATCAAGGCTCGCAAGTCACCGTAACAAGTAGAATAGTGAAAAGGTTTGGAATATTGCGAAAATTAGCAAAAAGAGACACAGAGACATGAAGTGAGCAAATGCTGTTGGACTTGCTGAATACAGGGTTTCTGCAAACCCTCAGTTTGTAAAAACCTCACTCTCTGTGAAGTGCAGGAAAGTGAAATACCATGAGATCTGCCTGTAACAGCTATAGACAGGACAGTTACATTAATGTTTCCTCCATGTGCTTTAGCCACCAGATGCACAAAGTCAACTCATTGGAAATGACCCTGATGCTGGGAAAAGCTTGAAGGCAGGAGGAGAAGGAGGTGACAGAGGAAGAGATGGTTGGACAGCATCACCAACTCAGTGGACATGAGTTTGAGCAAACTCAGGGAGATAGTGAAGGACAGGGAAGCCTGGCGTGCTGCAGTCCATGGGGTTGCAAAGAGTCACATGACTTAGTGTGACTCACATGTCACAAAGTCACATGACTTAGTGACTGAATGCCACCAATGAACATTTCCTCCATGGTGTTCTTAAGGCTAGACCAGAGGTTGGCAAGATAGTGAATACGTTAAATTTTGCAGGCCACGTAGTTGCAACTGCTCAACTGCTCTTGGAATGCGAAAGCAGCCACAGATAAGGAAATGAGTGGGCCTGACTGTGTTGCAATACAATTTATTTACAAAAATAGTGGGCTGGATTTGGTCCAGGACCGACTCCTGGCCTAGACAATCAATAGGATGATAAACCCAAACCTGATTCGTCACACTTACTGATTTCTGTGGTGTAAATACTTCAGCCTACCAGAGTGATGCCACTGAATGCAGATTTGAACAGAAAGGCAGTCACCTCCGTTATATATTATGTATTTCTACCATATTTTTACAGTCCTAAATATTCCCAAGATCATAGATAGTAGCAAAAGGTGGTAAGAAATTAGGAAGTGTTGAGTTTGAGCACTTTCCATCTTTGTTTTTAATATCATTAACTCGATGAAGTTGGTATGATATAAGTTTTAATGATCATGTTGCATAATGACCAGCCAGTTGAGTTCCTAAAAATGTCACATGCCTCTGTTAACAGCACGTTCCTGTTAACATTAGATGGAAAGAAGTGTATGGAGAGAAGTAAACAAGGTGGACGGGAAATGGAGAACAAAGGTAGAAAGTTTGCTGTGTTAAAAGGGATGGGGCTTCGCGGGTAGCTCAGTGGTGAAGAATCTGCCAGCCACTGCAGGCGACATGGGTTCGATCCCTGACCTGGGAAGATCCCACGTGCCTCAGGGTCTTTAAGCCCGTGCACCGCAACTACTTTACTTGTGTTCTAGAGCCTGTGAGCCGCAACTACGAAGCCTGCATGCCCTAGAGCCCATGCTTCACAAGAGAAGCCGCTGCAATGAGAAGCTTGCGCAGCGCAAGTAGGAAACTCGCCACAGCTAGAGAAATGCCGGTGCAGGAGCAAGGACCCAACACAACCGAAAGGATGGACACTGCTATATTTGAAATGCATAAGCAACAAGGTCCTACTGTACAGCCCAGGGAACTCTGCTCAGTGTTCCGTGGCAGCCTGGATGGGAGGAAGTTTGGAGGAGAATGTATGTGTATGGCTGAGAGTGTGTATGTCTGGCTGAGTCCCTTCGCTGTTCACCTGAAACTGTCACATCATTGTTAATTGTCTATCCTGCAATACAAAATAAAAAGCTTTTTAAAGAAGAATGGAATAGGACCCTTCCACTGACAAGATGGCATGTGAGGAGAGACCTGAAGGAGGTGAGGGAAGTGGGGAGAAGTAGTGGCAGAAGGTGAGGACAGAGAAAGTCCTGGTGAGGGGCTGGGCCAGATGGTGGGAGATTTGAACAAGTCAGGCTGCTCTGAGTAATCTGCCCACCTGGCCGTGTCTGAATAATCAGAAGCGCTTGTGACGTACAGCTTCTCCCTCACCACCCACTCAGTTGGCCAGTTTGATACCCAGCAAGTGTGGGAACCAAATCCACACCACACCCAGATGGAGGTGCATTCACGTGGGTGCTCACCTCTGCCTTTTAGGGGAGGTGGGCCAAGACCAGACTACTGCACAGCTTCTTGGTTTTTTTGGTTGTCAAATAATCCTTTATTTTTCTTTTTCCTTTGCAGTTCTTAACTAGCTGGGCACTCCACAGCACCACTGTTTATGTCATCTATGATGTCATGAGGGTGGCGGCCATCAACATTGCAGCCCACAGGCTGGGTGATCTCTTTAATGGTTCCACAGAGTTCACTAGCTAGAGACTGATGCCACATCTGCTGGGCAGTGCTGACGATCTCATCAAAAGTGATGTTCCACTGTGCTTAATGTTTTGCTGCTTCTTTCTTTCTCTTGGTGGTTCCGTGAGGGCTTTGATGATCAGGGCAGAAGCAGAAGGTACTACCTTAATCTGGGCCTGTCTGTTCTGAATGGTCAGTTTCACTGTAATACTTGGACCCTTCCAATCACCAGTTGCCTTGGTGATGTCATCACCAGCCGTTTTTGGAGACAGACCCAGGGGGCCAGTCTTGGGGGCCAGGGCAGACATGGCACGGACTTCCCCACCAGTGCACCAGTGCAAAAGGTACACGGCTTTGATCTCGTTGGGGTCAAACTTTGGCGGCATGGTGAAGGCGGCTGGTGAACCCGGATTCGGGACGATTGAAGAAAGTTGCACCTTTGCCTCCTCTAAGCCGAAAGCTGAAAGCTGCACAGCCTCTTATATGTCCACGTCCTTTCTTATTAGGGCGGAGATGAGTGGGCGGTAAAAACAAAAAAAGATGCTGTGGGTCAGAAAAGACACAAGGAGGCGACTTTGGAGGGAAGGCCAGGCGAACACCCCACCCCTCCCTCCGCCTGCCTCAGTCCTCTCCGGCTCCTCTGCCTGCTCGGGCTTCCGTCTCCCAGTCAGCATGATCTCAGCTCGTCCTGGACTCTGCTGGCCTCTGCTGGGCTGCATCAGGATCATCTGCACCTGCCACCTCGGCACCAACAGCTGGGGCCCTGCTGTGCGCCTTCCTCTGAGCCCGGGGAGTGGTCCCTCCAGAACATGGGCTCCTCAAGGGCAGGGGTTTGGGGCTGTTCTCTTTATTGCTAACCCCCCAGAGCCTTAGAAGAGTGCCTGGCTGACAAGAGGTACCCACTAAGTATTTTGTGAAAAGATGAAAATAAACGGCATTTTCTATGATAAGGGTAATGGTGAGCGGACTGCTGGAACCCTAAGGAGCAGCGTGGGGAGGCCAGGGAAAGCTTCGTAGAGATGGTGACAGATAACAAAGAATAGGGTTGCCAGGCAAAAGGCTGTGGGGCTCCTGGATTTTCAAATTACAGGTGTGGGAGAGAACTGTGAAGCGGGGTATGTGCTGGAATAGAAGGTAGAAACCCAGAGTGACGGCAGCCAAACCCGGGGGAGTGAGCCAGACCGGCTCCATCACAGGCTGAGAGGCTTGGAGCCGGTCCTGAGGGTCAGGGCCTTGGGACTGTTCCCAGGCGACGGGGCTTGAGTGGGCCCTGGCGGCTGGCCCAGCCGCCTCCACGTTCTGTTCCAGCCGGTTCTTTTCACACCGTCACTCCCTTTCCTCCCTTCAGAAGCTTGGGGGTGCATCCCCAGGGGGGACAGTTTTTCTCTGTGACCAGACGTCATACCCCAACAATGGCTCCTAAAGCAGCACCTCCCTATTCAGTCTTGTTCATCTCTTCCATTAACACGGTAAAAACCATTTATGGGCAGAGCGATACCCATGGACATGTAGCTGGTCAGCCTTCTGGATCACATCCAAGGCACTTCAGTGAGAAACCACCACCCTCTCTTTTTTCTCTTAGTTGTGGTAAAATACACATAACATTGACCATTAATCATTTTAAGTGGGCAGTTCGGTAGCGTCCAGTACTTTCACATCATTATGCAGCATCACCACCATCCGTCTCCCAGACTCTTCATCCCCCAAAATGGAAACTCAATACCTGTTAAATGACAGCCCCCAATTCCCCAGCCCCTCAACCCCAGCAACCACCATCCTACTTTCTGTCTCTATGCATTTGACTGCTCCAGGTACCTCATGTGAATGGAATCACACACTATGTGTCTTGCTGTGATGGTTTATTTCACTCAGCACAATGTCCTCAAGGTTCAGCTTGTGCCAGAATTCCCTTCCTTTAGGGCTGGATACTGTCCTCTTTTAAGTATAGACCATATTTTATCTGCTCATCCATCGGTGGGCACTTGGGCTGCGTCCACCTTTTTGGCTTCCATGAATAATGCTGCTATGAACGTGGGTGTGCAAATATCTTTCCTCAAGACCCTGCTTTAAATTCTTTCTGAGTATAAACTCACAAGTAGAATTGATGGACCATATGCTAATGCTACTTTTAATTTCTTGAGGACCCACCATACCGTTTTCTGTAGTGGCTGCACTATTTTGCATTCCCACTGACATTTCAGTTTCACCACATCCTCACCAACAGTTGTTATTTTTCATTCTTCCTTCCCTCCTTCTTTCCTTCCTCCCTCCCTCCCTCCCTCTCTTTCCCTCTCTCCTCCTTTCTTTCTACAACAGCCGTACTCGTGGGTGTGGATCTAGTCTTTTTTTGTGGTGGTTTTGTTCCACAGCGTGTGTTAGTCACTCAGTCGTATCCGACTCTTTCTGACCTCACGGACTGTAACCTGCCAGGCTCCTCTGTCCATGGAATTCTCCAGGCAAGAATACTGGAGTGGGCAGCCATTCCCTTCTCAAGGGGAATCTTCCCCACCCAGGGATCAAACCCAGATTTCCTGCATTGCAGGCAGATTCTTTACTGTCTGAGACACCAGGGAAGCACCTATATATGGTAAAATTCACCCTTTTTAGTGTGCAGCTCTATGATAAGTTCTTGTTACTGTACAAACACCACAGTCAATGTGTAGAATGGTTTCATAACCTCCCTAAGTTCTCCCGTGTAATCTATTTGTAGTTAACTCCTTGTCCCACCCACAACCCTGGCAGCAACGAATGTATTTTCAGTCCCTATAGCTTTACCTTTTCCAGAACATTATATAAATGGAATCCTATAGCTTATAGACTTTTGAATAGAATTCATTCACTTAGCACAATGTGTTTGAGATTTACCCATGTTGGGCATATCAGTGCGATATCACAGCCAGGAGATTGATGTGAACACGATAGGCAGACCTAACTCAGGTTTTGTCAGTTTGACCTGCACTCATTTGTGTGTGTGTGTTCCATCAGTGTGAATATCTCTCTCGTGTTATCTGCTCCGCTCCCCACAATCTCATCCCTAATCCCTAGAAAATCACTGATCATTCTCCATTTCTGCAATTTTATTGTTTCAAGAATGTTATGTGAGTAGGCTCCCACAGTATGTAACCTTTCGAGATGGACTTTTTTTCATTCAGGATAATGCTGTAGAGATTCATCCAAGTCGTTGCAGGTGTAACAGTTCCTTTTATAAATTAGAACAAAAATTATTACAGATTCACAGAAAATTCCAAAAAAATATAATAGAGGTCCTATATCTCCTTCTCTCGTTCCCCGCCCCCGAAGGGTACATCTTGCTTAACTATGTTCCAATGTCGGAACCACTCGTAGAGCCGCATAACCACGATCAAGATGCAGAAGTGTTCCGCCATTCCACGCTCGCAAATGCTGTTTATAGCCATGCCCACGCCCTCTTTCCTCTGACCCCTAACCCCTGGCAACCCATCTCCATTTCTATATTTTTGTTATTTCAACAGTGTTATACTGTATAAATGGAATCATACAATATGTAACATTTCAAACCTGGTGCTTTCCCCCCCCCCCCACCCCGCCGCCCCCCGCCCGCTCAATTCTCTCGATATCCATCCAGTTGTTTTGGGTATCAATAATTTGTTCCTTTTTGGCTGAGTATTATTCCACAGTATGAATGTGCCGTGATTTGTTTAACCATTCACCCACCGAAGAACATTTGGATTGTTTCTCATTTAGGGCTGTTACAAATAAAGCTGGCAGGAGCACTCATGTACAGGTTTTACAGGGACATAGTTTAATGTCTCGGGAACAAATGTCAACGAGGATGACTGCTAGATCATATGGTAAGTACGTGTTTAGTTTTTCTAAGGAACCGCTGACCTATTTTCCAGAGGGACTGTATCACTTTACAGTTCCATCAGCAAGGTTTGAACGGTTAGCTTCTCTGCATCATGACCTGCTTTTAGTATGGTCACTAACTTTTAATTAACTGGCATAAAGTGGATGCACAGTGCTTTTAATTTGCATTTCCCTACTGGCTATTGATGTGGAGCATATTTTAATGTGTTTATTTGCCATCTCTTTGTGCTCTGTGGTGAAATGTCTGTTCAAATCTTTTGCTCATTTTCAACTGGATTGTTTTTTCACTGTTGAGTTTTGAACGTTCTTTATACAGACTAGATGAGTCCCTTTGTAAGATGTGTGATTTGCAGATATTTTCTTCCCACATCTATTTACCTTAAAAAAAAAAAAAACAACAACCTTTTTTCCCCTTGTGATGAGAACTCTTAAGATTGATCTGCTTTCTTGTATTTATTTGACTGTGTTGGCTCTCCATTGCGGCACAGGGGATCTTTTATTGGCGGCATGCAAGGTAAAGTGGAAGGCAGAAAACGTGCCTAATGAGCTGAGATCTGGCTAAGGATATTTCCAAATCATGTGTTAAAGGTGCAACTTGGTGTCTTCTTGCTGCTTAAACACAAGAGGTGGTAGGGAAATGGCAGCAGTTCTCAAGTGAGCACATGATGGTGCCTCCTGGGGAGACCTTTGTCAATGTCTGGAGACATTTCTGGTTATCAGACCTGGAGAGGTTATCACTGGCATCTAGTTAGTAGGGGCTGGGGATGCTGCTGAATGTTCTATAATGGACAAACCCCTCTCAACACCACCACCTCCCTCCTGGGACTTCCCTGGTGGTACATTGGACAAGAATGCTCCACCAATGCAGGGGACATAAGTTCCATCCCTGGTCTGGGGAGATTCCGCATGTCATGAAGTGACTAAGCCCTTGGACCACAACTGAGCCCGAGCTCTAGAGCCAGGGAGCCGCAACTACTGAGCCAGTGTGCTGCAGCTGCTGAAGCCCACACGTCTAGAGTCCATGCTCCGAAACAAGAGAAGCCACAGCAAGGAGAAGCTCATGCAGTGTAACTAGAGAGTATCCCCTACTCACTGCAATTAGAGAAAGCCAGCATAAGGCAAGGAAGACCCCACGTAACCATTAAACAAATAAGAATTATCCTGCCTGAGATGTCAATAGTGCTGAGGTTGAGAAATCCTGAGCTAAAAGGGAACACTATTAAATATGAAGGAGCCAGGACTTTGTGGTTGAAAATTCTCAGCCTCTCTACCTGGCAAATGATAGTAAAGTTAAAGAGTGGTTTCCCAGCAAAGCTTAAATCCACAGCAGCACCAGAAAAACATGGTCCAAAGGAAAGTGAGAATGTAACTATCAATCTTTTGTGTGCATCTCGGGAAGATTTCAGACAATGCAGCAGAGTAGTCTTCAGTCAGATAAAAGACCTCAAAAGAAATGATGGGTGTGCCTCACAGATCCTCTGAATCAAGCAAGAGGAATCCTAGAAAGCTCAAGGGTGTTGACTGTCAGCCAATTCAGCAGAAGCCTAAGAGAGAAAGGCTTTTATCTCAGAGCAATAGTAGGCATTCAGTTCAGTTCAGTCGCTCAGTCATGTCCGACTCTTTGCGACCCCATGAATTGGAGCATGCCAGGCCTCCCTGTCCATCACCAGCTCCCGGAGTTCACTCAAACTAGCATCCATCGAGTCGGTGATGCCATCCAGCCATCTCATCCTCTGTCATCCCCTTCTCCTCCTACCCCAATCCCTCCCAGCATCAGAGTCTTTTCCAATGAGTCAACTCTTTGCGTGAGGTGGCCAAACTACTGGAGTTTCAGCGTCAGCATCATTCCTTCCAAAGAACACCCAGGACCGATCTCCTTCAGAATGAACTGGTTGGATCTCCTTGCAGTCCAAGGGACTCTCAAGAGTCTTCTCCAACACCACAGTTCAAAAGCATCAATTCTTCACAGTCCAACTCTCACATCCATACATGACCACAGGAAAAACCATAGCCTTGACTAGTCAGACCTTTGTTGGCAAAGTAATGTCTCTGCTTTTCAATATGCTATCTAGGTTGGTCATAACTTTCCTTCCAAGGAGTAAGCGTCTTTTAATTTCATGGCTGCAGTCACCATCTGCAGTGATTTTGGAGCCCCAAGAAATAAAGTCTGACTCTGTTTTCTACTGTTTCCCCATTTAGTTGCCATGAAGTGATGGGACCAGATGCCATGATCTTCGTTTTCTGAATGTTGAGCTTTAAGCCAACTTTTTCACTCTCCTCTTTCACTTTCATCAAGAGGCTCTTTAGTTCCTCTTCACTTTCTGCCATAAGGGTGGTGTCATCTGCGTATCTGAGGTTATTGATATTTCTCCCAGCAATAGCTTTTGTCTAATAGCGTGGACTTGAATAAGGCTCAGAGTGACCCACAAGATCTTAAAAGGATTCTATATCCAGAAGTATTCCCACTTGGACTCACAGGGTTAAAGAGAACATAAAATAAGGGTTTCTGGCTCTGAACAAGATGAAGTAGATGCATTTCTCTCTACCCCACCCCTCGCATTGAGTTGTGCGCATGCTGTCGTGAAACCCCATGGACTGTAGCCCGCCATGCTCCTGTGTCCTTGGATTCTCCAGGCAAGCATCCAGGAGTGGCTTGCCATTTCCTACTCCAGGGGATCTTCCTGACCCAGGGATGGAACCCAGGTCTCCTGCATTGGCAGATGGATTCTTTACCACTGAGCCACTAGGGAAGCCCCACCTCTCTTACTAAATGCAGTTTAAAATGCCGGGCAGGCTATATGTGAGACAGCAAAAGAGACACAGATGTTAAAAACAGTCTTTTGGACTCTGTGGGAGAAGGCGAGGGTGGGATGATTTGCTAGAATAGCATTGAAACGTGTATATTATCATATCTGAAACAGATCGCCAATCCAGCTTCGATGCATGAGACAGGGTGCTAAGGGCTGGTGCACTGGGATGACCCTGAGGGATAGGATGCGGAGGGAGGTGGGAGGGGGGTTCAGGATGTGGGACACATGTACACCCATGGCTGATTCATATCAACGTATGGCAAAAACCACTACAATATTGTAAAGTAATTAGCTTCCAATTAAAATAAATTAATTAAAGAAAATGCTGGGCAGGGCCTTCCCTGATGGTCCAGTGGGTAAGACTTCGCCCTCCCAGTGCAGGAGGCCCAGGTTCCAGGCTTCTATTCACAGCTTTTTCAAAGCATTCTGAGCTTTTGGTACACTTCCCAAGTCTAGGTCAGTCCACTGCCACTTCCATACTTCAGAGTGCTGTTACCTCTGCACCCGACCCAATACTCAAATCCCTACACGTGCTAATTTAGCAGTTTAAAACAAGAAGTATTTATCATCTCAAAGGTTCTGGCATCAGGAATCCAGGACTGCTCCAGCTGGGTGGTTCTGCCTCAGTCACTGCTGAAGCTGCAGCCAAGCTACTGGCCAAGGTTCCAGTCATCTTAAGGCTCTACTGGGGCCAGTAAGTCAGTTTCCATGATCACTCATGGGATTGCTGGCTGGCCTCTGTTCTCCACTGGCTGTTGGCTGGAACTTCAGTTTCTTGCCATGTGGGCCTCTCTATAGGGCTGTTGAAAACATAATAGTTGGCTTCCCCCAGAGTGAGTGATCCAAACAACAGAGAGAATACACGCCCATGATGGAAGCTGTGGTCTTTTAAATTTTTTTATGGACATGATGTACCATCTGCTATGTTTTATTGGTCACGTAGAATAACTCTGATAGAGTGCAGAAGAAAGCTATACAAAAGTATGAATAAACAGAAGGCAAGGAACAGTGGGAGCTTTTTTGGTGGCTGGTTGCAACATTTCAATTTTATTCAATCAAGATATTTTTCTAATTTCCTTTTGGACTTTATCTTTGACTCGTGGGTTATTTGAAAGTCTTGTGTTTTATTTCAAGTATTGGGGTGTTTCCCAGATCTCTTTCTGTTATTTATATTTTCATTCTTTAATAATCACAAAATATGTTTTTTATGATTTAAATTCTTTTAAATTTGTTGAGGTTTGTTTTATGGCCCAGAAGATGATGTATCTTGGTGAATGTTTTTGTGCAGTTGAAAAGAATGTTTACTCTGCTGGTAAAGTGCTATAAAAATGTCAATCAGAACAGCTAGTTAATAGTATTCCGAATTTCTGTATTCTTACTTTTTCTTTCTGTCTACTTGTTTCATTGATTACTGAGAGAGAAGCTTTGAATCCTCTAACTGTATTATGGATTTGTCTTTTTTATTTTAGGTCTATTTTTAGCTCATGTTTTTGAAGCTCTGTTGCTAGAGGTACACATACATATTTATGATTGCTAAGTCTTCTTGCTGAAATGAACAACCTTTTATCATTAGGTAATGTTCCTCTTCGTCCCTGGTAACAATCCTTCTTTCGAAGTCTACTTTTAAATATTGTTATTTATTTATTTATTATTTTTGGCTGTGCTGGGTTTTAGTTGCTGCAAGCGGGCTTTCTCTAGTTGCAGTGTGCAGGCTTCTCACTGCAGTCGTTTCTCTTGCTTCAGAGCACAGGCTGTAGGCGCGTGGGCTTCCGTAGTTGCAACACGTGGCTCAGTAGTTGTGGCACATGGACTAAGGTGCTCTGCAGCATGTGGAATCTTCCAGATCAGGGATCGACACTTAGTGTCCCCTGCATTAGCAGGTGGATTCCTACCCACTGCACCACCAGCGATGTCCTATCCACTGATATTTAATATTTTTTGGATTCTGTGCATTTCTTGGCTCTGTGGTCCTTTCATTATTTTTGGAAAATTATTGACCATTATTTCTACTAATTGTGTATGTGTGTGTGTTTATCTCTATCTTGGATTCAAATTATGCAGATGTTAGCTTTGGATTTTCTAGGCTTTTAAAAATATTTCTTTGCCTGCACCAGTCTTACTTGTGGCACTCAGGATCTTTGATCTTCATTGTGGCATGCGGGATCTTTAGTTGCAGCAAGTAGGATCTAGTTCCCAGACCAGGGACTGAATCCAGGCCCCCTACATTGGGAGTGCAGAGTCTTAGCCACTGGACCACCTGGGAGGTCCCTGTTTTGGGTTTCCTTGTTTTGTTTCGCTTTTTTCTGTTTCCATTTGGGTAGTCTCTCTTGACCTATCGTAAAGTTTACTGATTCTTTCCTCAGCTGTGTTGAGTTTACTGATAAGGCCACCAAGGCATTCTTCGTCTCTGTTACATGTTTTAAAAATTTCTAGGCTTTTCCATATGACTCCTTTTTATAGTCCTCTTCTCTCTGCTAACAGTCCCTTTCTGTTTTTTGTAGGCTGTCCATATTATTCAACACAGTCTTTCACATACTGTTATAGTTGTTTTAAATGTTCTGGCAGATAACTCCAGAGAGTAATCTAAGTCTGGACACTGGTTCTGTTGATTGCTTTGTCTCTTGACAAATAGGGTTTTTTTTTTTTTTAAATTTTGGTTGTTGTTATGTTGCTTTTTATGTGTGTGTTGTAACTTTTTAAATTTCTGGCCATAGTGTGTAGAACAGCAGAGACTGAGCTCAGTATTACTTTTGCTTGGAAATCTTTATATCTCTTCTTCTTAGGCTGTTAGTGTAGAGAATTGAGTCAATCTTGTCAGGAGTTGAACAAAATTTGGTTTTGGTTTGTTTTGTTTTGTTTCTGTGATTACTTTTAGTGTCTGTAACTCCCATGGATTCTATCCTCTCATATCCTCTCATAGCCACACTGGGCCTT
Organism: Ovis aries; assembly: GCF_016772045.2. NCBI lineage: Eukaryota > Metazoa > Chordata > Mammalia > Artiodactyla > Bovidae > Ovis > Ovis aries. The sequence continues at coordinate 73,633,817 of NC_056066.1, forward strand.
TAGCAGTAAAACTTGTGGTTGAACTCTTCTTACCTGTTTGCATGGAGACCTTGCCTTTCTCCAACTTCATAGGTGTGCCAGTGCCTATATCCTACTTCTTGGAGGCGACTGCCCTTCTTTGGAATTCAGGTTAATCAGTTGCTTGGCAACCTCAGCTCACTGATGGGGTCAACAAAACTAACAATTGTACAAATTACCTAACAATTAAAAAAATTGTTTTTAGTGTGGTAGGATGCTCTTCCCAGCTTTCAGCATCCTAGATGGAAGCCAGAAGTCTAAGCCATCTACTCTCTCATTGCTCCTTTCAACTCCTGCTGTCCACCCTTAGGTCTGCTGCCTGGTCCTTCCTCTCAACTGACACTCTTCCAGCTTCAGTTCAGTTCAGTTGCTCAGTCGTGTCTGACTGTCTGTGACCCCATGAACCGCAGCACGCCAGGCCTCCCTGTCCATCACCAACTCCCGGAGTTTACTCAAACTCATGTCCGTTGAGCCGGTGATGCCATCCAACCATCTCATCCTCTGTCATCCCCTTCTCCTCCCACCTTCAATCTTTCCCAGCATCAAGGTCTTTTCAAATGAGTCAGTTCTTCACATCAGGTAGCCAAAGTATTGGAGTATCAGCTTCAGCATCAGTCCTTCCAATGAACACCTAGGCCTGATCTCCTTTAGGATGGACTGGTTGGATCTCTTTGCAGTCCAAGGGACTCTCAAGAGTCTTCTCCAACACCACAGTTCAAAAGCATCAATTCTTCAGTGCTCAGCTTTCTTTATAGTCCAACTCTCACATCCATACATGACTACTGGAAAAACCATAGCTTTGACTAGTCAGACCTGACGGATCTTTGTTGGCAAAGACCCTTCCAGCTTAGCTCCTGAATTATTTCTAACCTGGATGTCCCCACCCACCTTTTATGTGGCAAATACCTGACAAAGAGAAATGACAGACAGGTTCTTGATCTGTTACCATGCTGGGGACAGCTCAAAATAATTCGTGCATTCCTGTTCCCAAGGATAGGCCTGTAAAGGGGGAGCTGAGCTCTTAGCCACTGTACTTTGGACTTGGCCTCATTCCTCTGTGCTCGAAACTGGGACCAAGTATCTACTTCATCCATTAATGAGGAGTAAGAATGAAACTGACCAAAATATTTCTTGGAAGATGAAACCTGCAACAGGATAAAAGGGGAACAGACTGGGAGTCATGGTTTTGCTTCCCTGGTGGCTCAGAGGTTAAAGCGTCTGCCTCTAATGTGGGAGACCTGGGTTTGATCCCTGGGTCAGGAAGATCCTCTGGAGAAGGAAATGGCAACCCACTCCAGTATTCTTGCCTGGAGAATCCCATGGATGGAGGAGCCTGGTGGTCTACAGTCCACGGGGTCGCAAAGAGTCGGACACGACTGAGCGACTTAACTTTCAACTAACTTTCATGAAGCCCTGTGCTGTGCTGTGCTCAGTCATGTCCAACTCGTTGTGACCCCTTGGACTGTAGCCCACCAGGCTCCTCTGTCCATGGGATTTCCCAGGCGAGGATACTGGAGCAGGTGACCATTTCCTGTTCCATGGGATCTTCCCCCAGGGATTTAGAACTCATGTCTCTTGGGTCTCCTTCACTGCAAACGGATTCTTTACTGCTGAGCCACCCTGGCTTTAAATTCCTGCTCCGTCACTTAGTTGGACAAGTCCCTTCACCTTTCTGTGTCTCAGTTTCTGTACCTGTAAAATGGATGTGAAAACAGCATTTACCTCACAGGAATATTTCGAGGATTAAAAGAGTTAATACATGCAAAGCACTTAGAACAGTGACAGGCACATAATAAGCTCTATAGAAGATTACAGCGTACTTCCTATAATTTTAGAAATTTGTGGAAGAAAGCAGTTGCCTCTGTTTCTCAGGAGCAATTACAATCTAAACAGCTAATGTTTACTGAGCATCTCCAGAGTGCCCGAGCCCTGCACTTAGCATTTTTTATGAATTATCTCACAGGAGGTAGGGATTAATTATTCCTACCTAATAGGCAAAGAAAGCAAGGATCAGAGAAATTGTTTACACAGCTGGCTAGACACAAGTGGGCCTGTGCTCCTAACTACTGCACTTGTTGCTGGCCACAAACTAGTTTCCTTGCTTGTAAAATAATGGGAAAGTTGCCTGCTGTACTTATTTCCCAGGATGGTTTGGATATCTCAGTACAATAGGAGAGGCGGAACTTTAGGTATTTGTACAGAGTGCTGGTCCCCTGACAGAGAAGCCTGAATGGGTCACACAACTCTTCACAACCCCCGCCACCCCCACCGCTCCTGCCTCCTATATGCCCTTCCCCCTCTTCTCTGCCTGTTGAACTCATTTAAGACTCAGCTCAGATACCAGCACTTGCATTTCGTTCTAACAAAGGAGGGATTTAAGCTTAGATATCAGCACCGGGATTTCATTCTAACAAAGGGTGGCACAGCAGACCTGTGTGTTTCTTAAACATTTTTTTTATTTTAAATTGAAGGATAATTGCTTTACAATATTGTGTTGGTTTCCGTCAAACACTTTAACATGAATCAGCCACAGGTATACATATGTCCCCTCCCGCTTGACTCCCCCCTCCCACCTCCCTCCCCATTCCACCCCTCTCAGACCTGCGTGTTCAAATGACCATGTGGGTCATTGGTTAGCGCTCTGGACTCTACAGTGATGACTGACTGCTGTGGGGGACGGAGCATAGCAGGGCCAGAGTACCAGAAAACCAGAGAGAATGGAGCCGAGCGAGGGTCGGTGGTGGAAACGGAGAAGAACGGTGGATTGCAAAGATTATTTGGGAGAGAGAATCGACAGTTAATGGAGATGTATTTTAAGTGGGCAGCGAAGGACAGGGAGAAGGCAGGGATGACTCCTAGTTTCTGGTTTGCTCGTGGGTATTTGTTGAATGAAGGATCGAGTAACCCCACGGCAGAAGCATCTCTGACCGACGCCCCCCGGCCCCGAACCGGGAGGTTTCTGGATCTACATGCGGGCGCCGGGTGGAAGGGAGGAGGAGAATGAGAATGAACACAGAGCTTCGGTCCAGGAGGAGCTTCTGGCCCTGGTCTGAGCCAGGAGGCACCGCGAGAGGGGCAAGCCTTTCCCCTCTGGGCCCACGGTTTCCGCCTCACTCCTCCACCCGCGCCGGCCGGGACGCGCAGCGCCCCTCTCGGCCCTCTGGAGGACTTGGCTCCCCGCCGGCGTCTGGGGGCGCGGCGCAGCGGCCCACCCCTCCACCCCCGACCCGCCCTGTCCCGGCGCCCACCCCGCCCAGTGCTCTGGAAAGCTGGGCGGCGGCTCTGATCGTCCCGGAGCCAGGAACCGTGGGCTGCAGGGGTGAGTCCAGGGGCAGGGAGCCCCCGCCGCTGTGCACCTGCCTTGAAGCGCGGCCGCGGTTCCCCAGACCCTCTTCCCGCGCGAGCGCCTTCTCGAGGGGTGCGCGCCTCAAAGTGCGGAGCGTGGCCGAGGGTGCCGGAGAGTCAGTCCGGGTGCCGGCGCGCGGAGGTTGCGTCGGGGACTCCTGGGGGAGTCGGAGAGCAGGGGGTGTAGGGAGCCGTGTCCCCGCGGGCCGGCGGGGCGCAGCAAGTGTCCGGGATCGCGCGAAGCCGGGCCGAGCATCCAGGGGGCCCGGCGGGTGGTGGGGCGGCGGGACGCGTGCCGGGAACTTTTTGCCCGCCCTGGAACTACGAGCGCCCGCGCCAGCGGGGGTTCCCGGCGGCCGCCCGGCGCCCGGCAAGGAGCGCGTGTGCCCGCCGCCGCCCTTCCCCCACTTCCGCCCGCCGCAGCTTCCTCGTTCCCGGCTCCCGGGGCCCGTCCGTCCCGGGGGAGACCCGGCGGCGCAGCCCCACCCCGGCCGGCGCGGCCCGCTCCCACGCCCCCGCCGCCGCCGCCGCCGCGCCGGAGCGGACAGCCTGAGTCAGCGGGGGCGCCGGGCGCGGCAGGTAGGGGCTCCGCGGGGCGGGCTCAGGTGCCGCGAGAGGCCGGGGGGCCGGGTGGGGGGCGAGGCGAGCGCGAGTGCAGCCCCCGGGGCTCCTCCGTCTTCCCCGCTTGCTCCAGGGTCGCGGCGTGTCCCCTTTTAGGGAATTCTTTCGCTCGCACTGACTCCGCTGCGGGTGGGGCGGGACCGAGAGAGAGCTCTCTGCACCACTGGCCGGGCCCCTGGCCACCTCCGACCCCCCGCCCCCCGCCCCCGCCAAACCTTTTCAGCTCCCTCCACCCCTCTTCCCTGCACCTTCAGTTACGTAAACAACCCCCTTCCCTTCTCCTGCGCTTAGCTCCGCTGCGCCCCGGGCGGGCAGCCCCCGCCAGTCTCCGGAGATTGAGGGGGCGAGGGGGAAACAGAGGGGGCGTCCCGGAGCCCGTGGTCCCCTCCAGCTCCCCAACCGTCTTGCTCGCCCTTCCCCGCCCCCCACACCCCCGCCGGAGCAGACAGCCCCAGGGGCCCTGGGTATTTTTAGCGTTGTGACCTGGGCGGCAGCACTAAGAGCCTTTCCCAGGAATCAGCGTCAGCGTCTCCCTCCTCCGCTGCCAGCTCTGGCCACATGGTCTCCCCACACTTCCTTGGCCCTGCCTGGCCCCTCTGGGGGTTTGGATCGCTCGTGGCCCACCCTCAGCGCCCGGTGGACTGGCCAGGGTCTCGGATATACAGAGTCCAGATGAGGCGGGGAAGGCAATCTGCGGAGGATGACGATCTGGTCCTCCAGCTAGATACTGCCTTGCCTCCAGTGATGGGCTCAGGAAGGGATGTGGAGCGAATCGGAGTGAAGGGGGTTCTGGAAAGCTCTCAGCACGGGGGGCCAGAGGGCCTGGGCTGAATCGCACCCCTCCAGTTGCTACTCGCTGACTAGTGGGGAGATCGGCCAGTGAGATGTGTCAGAGGAGAGGAGCTCAAATCAAGAGCTGTGGGAGGCAGAGAAGAGATGATGTCCTCTAAATAGCTCGGGGACCGCAGCCTTCCGTTTTTACAGAACACCCTCAGGAGCTGTGCCTTGTGTTTAGAGGCAGGTAGGAGGACGATGCCATTTTCAGATGCGGAGACTGAGGCTAGAAAGATGTCTTCCTTAGGGACAGAGCCAAGTCTAGAAGTCAAGTCTGTGACTTAAGAGCAGGGTTTGGAGGGGATGCCGGTGATAGTGTGTGTGTGTGTATAGAGAGAGAGTAGGAAGGGGGTGCTTTAGCTTTTGTCTGGGTTTTAAAGGATGGTGGGGGGACCGGAGTTGCAGCACTGGAGGAAGGGAGCGTCATCTCTGAGATCTCTATTCTGTCCTCTTCCCCTGCCTTTGGAGGAGAGGCTGGGTCCATTAAGTGGAAAAAACGCCTCCCCCATTTGAGCTGAGCCAGCCCCTCCAACCCCTCTCTGAAGGGCATGATCCTGAGACGTGGCCATTGGCTGTGTTCGCTGAATACAGAGGAGCCTCTCTTGCTGTGCCTGGAACTAACATCCCCTTTGTGGAGCTAGGGTCAGCCCTGCCTCTGCGTGAGACTTGAACTTTGTGGTAGTGGACTTTGTTTCAGGGAAGGGAAAGAGGGAGTCAAGTCCAGGAGTGTCCAGGCTGCAGCCAGAGGCCCCACTGCTGGGATCCGGGCTGCAGGGGGGCTCCCCGAGCCCAGGCCCCCAACCGAGTCCCCTCTCTGATTCACAGCTCTCCTTGCTCTTCCAGGAGCTGACATGGACCCAAATCCGCGGGCAGCCTTGGAGCGCCAGCAGCTCCGGCTTCGGGAGCGGCAGAAATTCTTTGAGGACATTTTACAGCCTGAGACGGAGTTTGTCTTCCCCCTGTCCCATCTGCATCTTGAGTCGCACAGACGTGAGTTCTGAGTCCTTGGAAGAGGGACTGGGGTAGGGCAGGGAGGAAGTCCCATAGTCGTGGACCTTGGTCCCTCCTCGCTGGTTTTCTTGGCCCTTTAAATATCTATCTCCCGACCTGACAGATGTTTCTGACCATCTGATCAGTGCTGGCCTGGCTCCTCCCGACTTGCCCCCTTCTTGATATGCAGCCCCCATAGGTAGTATCTCATCCATGGAGGTGAATGTGGATACACTTGAGCAAGTGGAGCTTATCGACCTGGGGGATCAAGATGGAGCGGACGTGTTCTTGCCTTGCGAAGACCCTCCACCAACCCCCCAGACGTCTGGTATGCCCCTCTGCTTTGGGCCCTTGGGCACTGGTCGGTCAGAGCTGGATGTCAAAGCTGGACTGGGGAAGTCTGCACGGAGGGGCTGGGCGTGGGCTTTTCCACCCACGAAGCACTTGCTTGTCCTGATTTTAGAGAAGTTGACCTTGGGGGAAGCTGGGTTACAGAGTCCTAATCCAAATCTCTCAGAAGGCCCAACCGCCTTAGTCTTCATCAATTTTTCATTTGTGAAATCAGTGTAATTAGTTAACATAATAAATAATGTAAAAATATGATTTTTAGGTTAGACAACTGAAGCACTTTTAGTCATCTTAATACTTATTTAGCACTTTATTAGGTTTCTAATACTATGCTAAATAATATTACATGTATTATCTCAATCTTTACTATGTCCTATTAGGGCAGGAGGGGTTATTCCCATCTTATAAAGAAAGACATTAGAGAGACTTCCCTGGTGATCCAGTGGTTAAGATTCTGTGTGTTCCACTGCAGGGGAAATGGGTTCGAACCCTGGTTGGGGAACTAAGATCTCGCATGTCATGCTATATATATATATAGTAGTCACAGAGCCAGAAAGTGGAAAAGCTGGATTCAAACCATAGCTGTCTTGACTCCAAAGCCCACATGCTTAACCTATAAGATATTAATGGATACTATCTTACTTAAAAGTGCTGCTATTATTGATGGCATATTATGTGCCAGACATTTTATAAACATTCTCAGATTTCATCTTGAGAACCCCTCTGGAATGTCGGCGCCCCCTTTTTACAGAGGAGGAGCAGAGTCCTTTAGAGGGGAAGTGACTTGCCCAAAGCTTCTCAGTAGCAAGGAAGTGAAGTGACGTAGCTAGAACTTGAACTTGCAAATTGATTGATTCGACTTTAGAGCTTAGTGAAGTGAGGGAAACTGGGAGCCAGGAGACTGGCGGGGTGACTGGCCAAGTTCCTGGGCATCAGTGTCCCAGCCACATCCTCGTCTCCGAGAGTCCTCTGAACCCCTGTTTGTGGCCATGACCGGCTCTTCTCTCTGGGCAGGGGTGGACGACCGTCCCGAGGCGCCGAGCCTGCCAGTGCCCACGCCAGACAGGACGACGTCTCGTACTTCCTCCTCGTCCTCCGACTCTTCCACCAACCCGCACAGCGCTGATGCCAGTGACGGCGGAGCAGACACGCCCCTGGCACAGTCTGACGAAGAGGAGGATGGAGGCCACGATGGCGTGGCAGACCCCGGAGCCTGCAGCTAGCAGTGGGCCCCCACCCACAGACTGTGTGAGCTGCCTCGTCTCCACTGGAGACCCCAGGCCCGGCCAGAGCCCTTCGGAGAAGACCAGACTCTTTAGTGCAGTAGGCACCAGGGGGAGGAAAGGAGGGTGGGCTGGTGTGCCTTCCTGGGAATTAACCCGCTCCTGCTTTACTGCTAACCTTCCCCTGCTGCATCCTTCCGCTGTCTGTTAGAATATTTGGAATTAGCTGGGCATTTGGAATATAGTTTTGAACAAGATGGGCGCCCTGCCTTCAGGAGGGAGAAAAAAATCAAGAAAATACCGTGGTTTTGGCTTACTGCTGAAGTAGGGCCCATGAGTGAGGAGATGGACGACGAGCTAGGACGAGACGCCACTGCTTTTCTTAGCGCTCTTCCCTCCTCCAGACTTCCCGAGTCTCCTAAACCAGTGTCTCTAGGCAGCCGTGAACTCCTTAACCCTCCCAGGGAGATGGTCCTGCAGCCATCGTGCTTCCTTCCGTCCTTTCTGGAACAGGGCACGGTGTGAATAATAAACAGATAACAACATACCAACCATTCCCATTCATCTTTCACATCGGACAGATACCAAACCCAATATATTTCTTTAGCTCTCTGGTGGTGGTGTAGTCGCTAAGTCTTGTCTGACTCTTTGAGACTCCATGGACTGTAGCCCACCAGGCTCCCCTGTCCATGGGACTTTCCAGGCCAGAATACAGGAGTGGGTTGCCATTCCCTTCTCCAGTGGACCTTCCCGACCCAGGGATTGAACCGGGTCCCCTGCACTGGCAGGCAGATTCTTTACCGACTGAGCCGCCAGGGAAGCCCATATTCCCATCATTCACTTGCTCTGTTTATTCTAGAAGGAGTTGTTTGGAATTAGCTGGACATTAGGAATACAGTTTTGAACACGACAGGCTTCCTGCCTTTGGGCAGGAGAAAATCAAGAAAATACCACAGTTCTGAGCGTAATGAGTAGCATGATGAGGAGCTCTTCTGTTACCAGAAAAGGGGGACATCTTAATCTAGCTCATGTGGTCACTGGAGAGCTGGTTTTCAGGCTGGGATCCAAAGGATAAGAAGGAGTTAGCTGGTGGGGGTGTGTGTGGTGTGGGGGGCACTGTACTCCAGGCAGAAAGAGCAGCTTGGAAGAACTTTAAATGGAGAGAAATAGTCTTGAGGAACTGAAAACCATTCAGCATAGCTGAATTGTTGAATTTGAGCAGGAGATTAGGGAGGATTAAGATTGACAAAGATCAGATGAGGAAATACTTTAAAGCCTGTATCAAGCTTCAGTTTAATTGCTAGTAAAATATCAGTGACTTAAGATATAAATTTTGTTTCCTCACATAAAAGAAGTCCAAAGTTCTGCAGTTATTGGACACCAAGGTCCTTTTTGGCTCTTTTTACTCAGCCATCTAAGGCACATGGCTGGAATTCTCATTAATACCTCATGTCTAGAATGGCTGTTGAGTCTCCAGTCCTTGAAACTGGTGGAGAGCAGAAGAAGAAATTAGGGATGGGCTAAAGAGGCATGGGTCGCTGTCTGTTCCCACTTTGAGAACCTTTTTTGGAAGTTCTAACCAGTAGCGTCCATTTTCATCTCATTGGCAGAACTTGGTAACATGAGTAATATTTCATTTACAGGCATTTTATAGGGACACAGCATTATCTAGAAGAAAGGAAACGGACGTCTTATTATTTTTCCTGGCCTTTGGAAAGATAAGAACCTTTTGAGTTTTAATTACCAATGTGTCTGATTTCTGTACTTCCTGTCAAACCTCTCAGAAGCCCCCTTTAGTAGGGCCCCCTGCTGACTTGATAAAATCAGGGTTGTGTTACTAAGAAACAAGAGGACCAAAGTCATTGGGTAGATAACTAGTAGTTTACACATTACAAATTTGAACTTTACTGGGAGTAATGAAGGATTACAAGTGATTGACAGTTCTTGTTAAAAAGAATTCTGGCTGCAGTGTAGAAAACATACTGGAAGAGGGCGTGCTCCAGACAGACAGACATAACACAATAATCCATGCAAGAGATAACAGTGGCCCAAAAGACAGTGGTGATGATTAGTTTAACTGGGTTGAGGCTGAGTATAAACAAATGACATTCATTCAGTAAGTATTAAATGTCAGCGTTTAACATGTGTAAGACACAGAGTTTGGTCTTGGGGGTGTGGTAGTAGCACACACATGCACACACACACACACAAGACCCAGTCTTGTTCTCACAGAGTTCAGGCTCTCCTGGGGCCCAAATGTAAAACTGCAACTAGGACTTGAGAAAGGATTTAATATCCTATTAAGAAAGGTCACGAGGTGTTTGCCTGGAGGAAGTTGTTCTGAGCTGAGATCTGAAGGCGGAGTAGGAGTAGCTTAGGGGAAGAATGGCTGGAAGGACTCCTTGTAGAGATGTACTGATTGGAGGGGACCAGAGTGGATGTCTGGAAACCAGGAGATGGTTGCAACCATCCAGATAAAAATGGGATGGGGTGGAGGTGGGGGATGTAGAAAAGTGGAAGGAATGAAGAGATGTTGGGGAGGCAAAATTCAAAATATTTATAGATAGGTGGGTGTGAGAGAAGACTGGCTGAAGGGCGTCACTGTTGCTTCCTCCTTGTGCAGCAGGATGATTCGGAGGGTTCTTCATCCACATGGAGAATTTAGGAGAGGGCCAGATTTGGGAAGTCGGTCATAAATTGGGTTTTGGACATGTTGAGTTTGAGGTGCTTTGGAGACCAGGAGGACATTTTGAGTAAGCATTTGGACCCATGAGTGTGGGGTTTAGAAGAAACGGTTAGATTGGAAGATCAATACATGAGTTATCAGTGTATAGGTGATGAGCATGCCATGGGTGCCAGTGAGCTTACCCAGGGAAAGTTGGAATGAAAGGAGGGTTATAGGACCTAGCCTTAAGGAACATTACGTCATTTTTCATATTAGGAAAAATAAATCATCCCACCTCCCTTCATACATCAAACCATCCATGGGATCAGTGACCTTCAGCCTAAATCTCAAAGTTCTCTGTGCAGTTCAGGCTGAGTGACAGGGCTGCTGGCTTCCCAATAGCTCCATTTTGCTTCCATCCCTGCAGGGGGCCGTTGTAAGTGACAGTTCTTAAGTGCTTTTCCTAGCACTGCTGAAAAACTGGTGGGAGTTCTGTGCGTCTTTTGTCTAAAAGTCTGTGTCCAAGTTGAGATCATCCACTAAGCTGGGCCAGGGCCCAGCCTCATGTTAAATTTTGTGGCTTTTCTGTTTCGCCAATGACTTCACTGTGCACAGAAGACATGGTCTTCTCAACCTCCTGACTTCAGCGGCTGAGCCTTCTCCTGGGCTGTATCACATGATATCTGCAGCTCAGCTCTGCAGGGTTTCTCAGTTCCTGGGATCCTCCCACTCCCCATCCAGAGTGAATGGTGGGAAGCTAGCCTGGCCTGTTTGCTGTCAACATGTCAGCAACTCTGGGCATACAGTGCTAATGGGGGAAGAGAGCTTGGCTGGGGAGAGAGATCTACAGCACTCTGGAGAGGTGGAATTGTTTGTGAGCCTACGGGGAGCCTTCAGTTCAGCTGCTATGAGCCCCAGCCCTGCCTGGGAAAATCTAGGGTCAGTTGAGACCCCAGGACCACTTCCTGTTTGGACAATGATCTCTTCTTCTGCCAAACCACAGGGCCTTGGCTGGCCCTCAGAGCCAGCATCTCCGGCCGACTGTGTTTTTGAGGCCACAGAGGGCCTTTGGAGATGGGGGTGATGACTTGGTGCCAACTCCGAGGCAAGCAGCCCAGCTTTCAGCCTCTAAACCACAGTGTGGCATCTTCTGTCTGCGGCACAAGCTTGTCATAGACCCTGAAGCAGAGGGAAGAAGACAGCCTCCTCCTATAGAATCCTGTGCTGTGGAGGGGCCACATCTCAGTGGGAGATTCCCTGGGCGGCACACACTGCAGCTGTCCCCAGGAGTGCACAAGACTTGATAACTGTGAACAGCACAGCAATATGGCAACAATGTGGAATGATGTTATGATGTCAAGTTTGTTTGTTCATCTGGGCATTACTGAGCCCCCACTTTGTGCTAGCTTCCTTGCTTAGGCAACAGAAATACTAATGTGGCCAAGAGTTCTTCCAGGAAGGGACAATGTCACAGATAATAGAAATATAAAGTGGGCTGTAGCACCAGAGAGGGAGAAGGTAAAGTCTTCTCTGGGGGTGGCTGGATCTTGAGTGATGGGGACAGGCAATTTCAAAAGAAAACAAAGCATAGAAGTACAAAGCAATCATCATCATTATTGGAACTACCTTAACATTTTCTTTGAAGTTGGTAGTGTGGACTCGAGTTCTGACTCATTGTGATCGTTGGCAGTTATCTCGGTTTATGTACCTCAGTTTACTTATCTTCAAGATGGAGATAATAGTACCTTCTTCATAGAGTGGGCTTCCCTGGTGGCTCAGCGGTAGAGAATCTGCCTACAATGCAGGAACTGCAGGAGGTGCAGGTTCAATCCCTGGGTCAGGAAGATCCTCTGGAGGAGGGCATGGCAACCCACTCCAGTGTTTTTGCCTGGAGAATCCCATGGACAGAGGAGCCTGGCCATAGGCTGTCCATAGGGTTGCAAAGAGTCAGACATGACTGAAGCGACTTAGCATGCACGCACAGGTATGTACCTCATAGAGTATTTTTGAGTAAAGGTTTGCAGAAGTTACTAAGCACTTACTCCATTCCAGATTCTACACACACCTAAGTTCTGATCCTTAAAATAACCCTGAAAGTAGGTTCATCAATTCACAGAGCAGGAAGAGTGGCACTCAGATGGCTCATGCTCATATGGACTAAAGGCTGGGGTGGGGATTTGAACCCACATCTGTCTCACATCTAAGCTCAAAGCCTTCTGTTCCATGTCTAGTGGGGCAGGAGCACTAGATATAGGTAGAATGAGGGTATACTGAGATAAAGACATCTTTTTGACTCTTCCTCTCTGGTTGCTCAAGGGTATATCTAGACCTGGCAGACACCAAATTTGGCTCTTCAGAGCCAAAATGGTTGTGAGTTTTACCAAGAGACTACAAAGCCCATCATGAATGTGCACCTGATTAGGCAGGTGGAAAAACCAAAGCAAGAATTGTTTGGAGCTCCTCCAACTCAAGCCAGCACAGAAGGGGAGAGGTAGAAAAAGATTTTAACAGATCCTTTGCAAAAGAAAATATACAAATGACCAACAAATACATGAAAAGATGTTCAACATCACTAGGTACTACGGAAATGCAAATTAAAACCACAGTGAGATACCACTACATACACATCTGCGGGGTAAAAACTAAAAAGACCCCCAAGTTAAATGTCCACTGGGATGTGGAGCAATAGGAATTCTCATACGTTGCTGATACAAGTATGAAATAATACCTTCTGGAGAAAGATCTAGCAGTTTCTTATAAAATTAAACGTTCTCTTTCACCATTTGTAAATATTTATCCAAAAGAAATGTTAAGCATATTCCTATGAAATAACTTGTATAGCAGCCTAGCTCATAAGAACTAAAAACTTGAAAGAACTCAGGTGTACATGGACAGAACAGATAAACTATGGTATATTCAGACAATGTATGAATGCTATACAGCAATGAAAGAAACAAACTGCTGATACATGCAAGAACATGAATGAGTCAACAAAACATTATTCCCATGAAAGAAGTCTTTTACAAAAAACTGTACATAGTATATGATGATTTCATTTATATGGAGCTCTAGAACAGATTAATCCATTTTGTGGAGAAAAATCACAACAGTGGTTGCACCTGGAAGGCAGGGGGCACAGGGGTCGATTAGCAAGGGGCATTAGCCAACTTTCAGGGGTTTTAGGAACATATCTTGATAGGAGTTACACCAGTGTATCCATTTGTTGGATTCATTGGATGTGCACTTCAGAGTTGAATATTAGTGTTTGTAAATTTTACCCCAAAAGAAAAATGTTAACAGGTATTGAACTCTCACTCCAGTACTCTTGCCTGGAAACTCCCATGGACGGAGGAGCCTGGAAGACTGCAGTTCACGGGGTCGCTGAGGGTTGGACACGACTGAGCGACTTCACTTCACTTTAATGATGTGCATGCTAAACTATTTAAAGAGAAGTGTCCTTATGTCTGAAATCTCTGAAACGCATCAAAACATAAGATGAATTGTGGGAGTTAGACTGATAATGTGATAAGACAAGTATAGTAAAATGATAACGGTGGAATCTAGGTGATGGGGAAACAGGTGTTCATTGTGACAGGTATTCATCCTTTCATCTTTGTTGTATGTTTGAAATTTTTCATAATAAACGGGAGGGTTATTTGAGGGTTTTGCGGGGAAGTTTTGCACCATACGAGCGGGCTAGGCTTAGGACCGAGCAGAGACAAGAAGCTATTGGAGGCAGGGGCCCGGCTGTGGAACCTCGCAGAAGAAATAAACGTCTTCAGTCTGCTTCTTCCACTATCACGGAGGCACAGTGGCAGTGGTGGCTAAGCACTTTATCGCAGGGAAAGGGGTCCACAATCCAGATCCCAATCGGTTGCGCCCTGTCAGCTCCCCTTTACACACACACCGCCCTGAAGGGTCTATCCAGGCTGTCCTTCTGATAGCCGCACCCCAACTTCCGGGACAGCACCGGAAGTCGCTTCTCTTCCGCTCTTCCTATTGGAGGCCGGCCTTTCTCAGGGGTGGGGCCACTCGGAGGTGGAAGCAGCCGCAGGCATGGCTGCGGCCGTAAGGATTTTCCTGCTGGTGCTGCTGCTACTGGGACCGGGCGGCTGGGGCCAGGCAGAGCCCCCACGCGACAGCTTGAGGGAGGAGCTAGTCATCACCCCGCTGCCTTCAGGGGACGTAGCCGCCACATTCCAGTTCCGCACGCGCTGGGATTCGGAGCTGCAGCGGGAAGGAGGTGAGGAGAGGAGACTGACGGGAGAACCCTGTGGCACCTGCTGGGAGTGGGGTGGAGGCCAGCTTTGGGGGCAGGCACTGACCCCACGGTGAGGTTCTGGTCCCGGGGCGTGGGTCCTTGGCGGAAGGTGGGGCAGTTTTTGAGGAATCACATTGTACCAGTGAAGAAACGGGCCCCGGGAGGGCTGACTTCTAGTGCGGTGGTCTCTCCGCAGCTTCATGCTACCACTCTAAACCTTTAGTTAGCACCTTCCGTGGACAGCACTGATAAGGATGCTGTTGACGATTACGGTTTATCCTGGGTGCTGGCATGGTGCTGAGTTGAGTGAACAGTTACAGGAAGGAAAGTGGAGATACATAGAGATAAAGGCACCGGTTCAAGATCACATTGCTTAGTCAGTGACTGACTGGTCAGGAATTTAGATTCCTCTGACCCCAGAGCTGGGGTGTATTTATTGTTTCTTTGGGGTGGCTGAGAGCCCTCCCTCCAGGATCATCACTCACCTGCTGTCTCTTCTCCAGTGTCTCACTATAGGCTCTTCCCCAAAGCCTTGGGGCAGTTGATCTCCAAGTATTCTCTCCGGGAACTGCACCTGTCCTTAACCCAAGGCTTCTGGAGGACTCGATACTGGGGGACGCCCTTCTTGCAGGCCCCATCGGGGGCAGAGCTGTGGGCTTGGTTCCAAGAGACCGTCACCGAGTGAGTGCCCACCTTGAGGCCCGTGGCAGGCCATGGCAGGAACGTGGCATGGCAAGTGCTGTCATCCTGCCACTGCCCTTTGGGGGAAGCGGTTCCATGAGGGTAAAGCTGCACTGGAAGTAAGAAGTATTATGGCCTAGTGGCATTCTTGACTTTGCTTAATGTGTTTCCTTCCCCTGATACATCCAGACCTGTGGTCTCATGTATCTGCGGAGATAGATAACAGTTATCTGAAGCCTACTTGGATGTAAGGCACTAGAAAGCTGTGGCAAATGGGACAACCTTTTAAAGACATTCATTCACATAATAATAAAATGCCACAAGGGCCAAATAAAATATATGTGGGCTAGAATTGGCCTGCAAGACATCATATCTCTGTATTTGAGAAATTACTAGTTTTTAGGGGAGGGACGGGTTAGGTCCTGTTAGTGTGCTCAGTCACTTAGTTGTATCAGACTCTTTGTAACCCCATGGACTGTAGCCTGCCAGGCTCCTCTGCCCAGAATTTTCCAGGCAAGAATACTGGAATGGGTTGTTGTTTCCTGCTCCAGAAGATCTTCCTGACTCAGGGATGGAACCTACATCTCTTGCATCTCCTGCATTGGCAGGTGGATTCTTTACCATTGCCCCACCTGGGAAGCCCAAATTCTCTTAATCTTACTATGGGAAATCAGCACGTATGTATAATTAAAAAAAATTTAGGGGGACTTCCCTGGTGGTCCAGTGGGTAAGACTTCATCTTCCAATGCAAGGGGTATGGGCTCCATCCCTAGTTGAGGAACTAAGAACCCACATGCCTCATGGTCAAAAAAACCAAAACTTAAAACAGAAGCAATACTGTGACAAATTCAATAAAGACTTTAAAAGTGGTCCATATTAAAAAAAAAAAAAACCTTAAAAAAAATTTAGGGCCTTACCTGGGAGTGGTGGGGGCTGTGGCAGGCTGGAGAGCTTGGGAGGACAGCTGCCACTCAGCCCTGATGGATTGTTGTCATGTGGGAACAGAGACCTACTGTTGTCAAAAACTCTCATTTTCCCCAGAAATCTGGATTTTAATGTGAAATTGGTAAGCTTAAGTATCAGCAAGTGACTTAAAAATTTAAGAAATGCCTATGGGTTAATGTTGTGCACAGCAAATGGAACATGGCTATGGTTTGGGTAGCGTTTTCAGGCTTTGAGTTTGCAGTCTTTATTTGAGGCATAAGGATTGGAGCAGTTGGAAAGTTCTGAACCCAGGACTGTTGGAAAACCCCAGGCTAGCTCTACAGTGGTATCAAATGAAGAGCAAGCCCCTGCACTGGCCAGGGCTTCCTCTCTTGCCTGAACTCTGGCTTCCTTGCCTTTTATCCCAGCTGCTCTGCTGTCACTGTCTCCCCTCATAATTGCCTGTAGTGTGGAGGCGATGTTCAGAAATCTACTTTTATTCTATTATTTTATAAAGAGCAAATCTGTTTGGCTGTTTTTCTAAAGAAAAAAAAAAAACACCTAATTTAGTTCGATGTTTGTCTGCGGTCCTAGGATGCTTATTTTCCTTTGTTCCATGAGCCTTTGTAGATGTAAGACTTCCCATCCTGAGGGTAGAACCAGGACTCAGCAGGGTATTCACAGGGAAGTAGGTTATTTTGCCCAGCGGAACACAACTCAGGGTGGATCAGTGAGCTGATCTCGGCCCCTGGGGTGTGGGGCACTTTGTATAGCATGGGGTGTATGTGGGTGATCCAGCCTTGCTCCCTGTCCTCAGGTTGCTCTCAGCCTAGTCAAGGAGAAAAGATGCTTAGGACAAGGTACTGTTGACACCCAACCGTTTCTCAGAAGGCCCCTGGTGAGAGGCAGGGACGGTCAGAATGGCAGCAGTGCGACAGGAAGCTGTGGTTGGGGAGGGCAGGAACGCTGCCTGGAGGAGGCAACACCCTGGAAGGGGAGTATAAGGAGTGAGGTGGCACTGCGAGGTGCGAAGAGGAGCCACCTAAGCAGAGGCTGGCGGGGGTGCAGGGATGTTCAGAGGAGAGGGAGGAAGAAGGGGCTGATAGGGGAGACCCGGGCCGTAGGCCCAGCGGGGCAGTTGCGGCTCTAGCAACTGGCTGGCCTCATGGCTTGGCAGCCAGCTGCAGGCTCTGAGCGAGGGGGCAGATGCAGCCCCGGGACAGTGAGCGGGTTTGTGTCTCCATACAGCGTGGATGAGTCCTGGAAGGAGCTCAGTAACGTCCTCTCTGGAATCTTCTGCGCCTCTCTCAACTTCATCGACTCTACCAACACAGTCACACCCACTGCCTCCTTCAAACCCCTGGGGCTGGCCAATGGTGAGACTGCCCCATGGCCCCGTCCTTCTTCCTGTGCCCTCTCACCCCGGCCTTTGCCTCCTTTCCCTTCTGCTTCCTCCGCCGTCTGCGGGGCCAGGTCATCAATCCCCAGGGTGGGCAGGCCCTCCCCCAACCTCTGCCCCCAGGAAGACGTCTCTGCGTTGCTTTCTCCCGAAGGGACGAGGCTGTTCCACACTCCTCCCTCAGCCTAGACTGTGAGAGCGGTGGTGCTGGAGAGTGTGTGCAGGTCCCGAGGAGCAGGGCCCCAAGGCCCTCCCCAGCTAGGCTCCTGTCTCCTTCAGGCACGGACCACTCCTTCCTGCGCTATGCGGTGCTGCCGCGAGAGGTTGTCTGCACCGAGAACCTCACCCCATGGAAGAAGCTCTTGCCCTGCAGCTCCAAGGTGAGGCCCGAGGGGCCTGAATGCGGGTGGGAGCCCCAGAGAGTGGATGGCGTGGGCTGATGCCCCCTCCCTGCCCGACAGATAACCTTGGCCCCACGCCCAGTCGCATCACTGTGCAGGGCACTGACCCTTCCTCTCACACTGCCTCCTCCAGGCAGGCCTCTCGGTGCTGCTGAAGGCTGATCGCCTGTTCCACACGAGCTACCACTCCCAGGCAGTGCATATCCGCCCTGTTTGCAGAGTAAGTCTTGGGGGATGGGAGACGGGGGCCATCCCAGGGCTGGGAGAGAAGGTGCAGGTAAAGCACGTCACCCAGTGTCTGTTGAGGGCTGAGCCAGTGGTCAGTGGGAGACGTGATGATGACGATCCAGGGCTTTGGTCACGCACCAAGGAAACCGAGCGGAAATCTTTGTCGTGGAGCCTGGTGGTTATGAGCCATAGCCGTGTGGGCACATCTGCTAGCTCAGCCACTTTCTACCTGACTTGACCTTGAGTGGGTCACTTTATCTCCCTGCTTTTCTCATCCGTTAAATGAGAATAATAGTAGTATCAGTTCATCCAGTTGTTGGCAGCGGTTCATCCCACTAATGGGCAGGATGTTGCTGGCACAGGGTCAAGTGCTCAGTACGGAGTGGTAGCAAATTGATGGCGGGGAGATACGGAATAGAGGAGGGATTGCATCCGGGTTGCGGTCCCTGGGGCTGTGAGGTTGGCAGGGAGGGAGGTCGTCACTGCTGCTGTCTGGCCCTTGTAGAATGCACGCTGTACCAGCGTCTCCTGGGAGCTGAGGCAGACCCTTTCTGTTGTATTTGATGCCTTCGTCACTGGACAGGGGAAGAAGGGTAAGCTCCCTTGCTCTGGCATCTCCACCCACCCATCGCCAGCCCCGCCCCATCTGTGTGGAGCAGGCCTAGTCCTGCCCCAGCTCATCCCCACCCTCTGCTCCCCAGACTGGTCCCTCTTCCGGATGTTCTCCCGAACTCTCACTGAGCCCTGCCCCTTGGCTTTGGAGAGCCGAGTCTACGTGGACATCACCAGCTATGGCCAGGTACTGAGGTCTCCAGCCACACACGTCAGCCTGTTCCCTCCAAGGCCAGCCTGCCCCTCTGCTCGCTTCTCAGCCCTGTCCTTGTGTTCCCAGGACAACGAGACATTGGAGGTATACCCGCCCCCCCTTACCACATACCAGGACGTCATCCTGGGCACCCGGAAGACCTATGCCGTCTACGACCTCCTGGATGCAGCTGTGGTCAGCAACTCGCGCAGCCTCAACATCCAGCTGAAGTGGAAGAGGCCCCCAGAGAATGGTTGGTGGAGGGTGGGCCACCACGGCCACCATGGGCTACCGCGATTTCATCTTGTGGGGAAGACTCACAGCCCCATCTCTTCACCAGGAGACAACAGGCTTGTGTTTAGATCCAGATAACTGGAGTCAGACATCCTGGTTTTAACACCACCTCTTCTAAGCTCTATGACCTTGAAGGTTCCTAACTTCATTGTCTCATGCTGAAAACAGGGACAGTAATACCTAAGAGGTTAGAAGAGATAATTAACGGAAAACATGGAAGTCATTCATGCATTTGTTCATTTAATTAACAAAATTTTTTTTGAAGACACAAATACCCTGATTTTGAGAAACATTAACATATAGTAGTTGAAGCAGGCCTCAAACAGTTACAATCATGTTCAGTGTTACCAAGGAAAAGCGTGAAATATTGTGAGAGTGCTTGGTTTGGGTTGGAGCCAGCAGAAAGCTCAGGCCTTGTTAGTACTCAGTAAACAACAGTAATTCTGTTGTCATTGCTGTGAGTTGGGGAAGACAGGGATGGTTCCAGAATGCAGGTTTCCCAGTTCTGGCAAAGCGTCTCCCCGTCCCCTTCTGGCTTTGAGACTCTGAACCTGGCCCAGGGAGTGGATTTGGGGAGTGACCCCCCCCCTTTTTGTTTTTCTTTAAAGGAGTGGTTAACTGTTGGCTTTTCTCTGAGCAGAGGCCCCCCCGGTGCCCTTCCTGTACGCCCAGCGGTATGTGAGCGGCTATGGGCTGCAGAGCGGGGAGCTGAGCACGCTGCTGTACAACACCCACCCGTACCGGGCCTTCCCTGTGCTGCTGCTGGACAGCGTGCCCTGGTACCTGCGGCTGTACGTGCACACACTCACCATCACGTCCAAGGGCAAGGAGAACAAACCAAGTGAGCGCCAGCCCCCAGCCAGCCCCTCCCCCACCCCTCCCCCTCCACGTCCCCCAGCACCTCAGTTCTCAGGATAATTCCAGAAGTACCTTGCAGTCTGCACAGGCGTCAAGAGTAGTTTGAGTGACCTCACCAGTGCCAGATCTGCAAGTGTTTATATAGTCAAAGTAGTTAAACCGCACAGGCCTGGTGACTGTTCGTAGGACATTATCAAGGTAGGAGTCTCCTAATCTTTCTCACTTGCTTCCTTCTCTTTCCTGGAGCTCTGTTTTGTTTCGGATGATTCCTAGACTCTTTTCAGGTGGAGAAAGGAAACAAGAGTATTGGATACAAAGAAGGTGCTGGAGTAGGTGGTTTTTGCTTCCTTGGGTGGGGTAAAGAGGTGCAGTTTTAAAAATTGTTTGTTTTTTCTATTATTTTTGTGAGGAGGAGTTAATATTTACTGAGTGCTTTCTGTGAGTTGCCAGGCATAGCACAAAAGCACTTGTTTTCCTTTGGAGTGGAGGGAGACTAAGGAGCACAGGAGACTCCTTAGGAAGACATTACAGCACAACTCCAACAGGTAGACTTGCAATCTTTCCTAAACCTCTGTGTGGTTTCCCATATTTTCTAGCACTATCTGTACCCCCTTGAAAATCTCTACTTCAAACCTCCCACCTGTATATTTCGTGGTTTTTTTGTTTTGTTTTTTATTTATTTTTATTTTTGGCTGCGCTGAGTCATCGTTGCTGAGCACGGGCTTTCTTTAGTTGTGGCAAGCGGGGGCTCATCTTGCGGTGCCCGGGCTTCGTGCTGTGGTGGCCTCCCCGGCGCAGAGCACAAGCTCGAGGCGCGAGGGCTCGATGGTTGCAGGGTGTGGGCTTCAGCAGGTGTGGGTCACGGGCTCTCGAGCGCTCAGGCTAGGTAGTTCTGGCGCACCGGCTTCGTTGTTCTGTAGCATGTGGGATCTTCCCAGGCCAGAGATTGAACCTGTGTCCCCTGTATTGCCAGGTGGATTCTTAACCACTGGACCACCAGGGAAGTTCCTGTTTTGTTTTATTTTATCTTAGCTCTGGCAGATTTGAAATACATACCCAAATGGAGCAGAGTAATGAACTCCCGTGTACACATTACCCAGCCTCAGCAGTCTCCAGCTTCATATCCCGTTTTTTGTTTGTTGTTGATTTTTTTTCTAGTTTCATTGAGATATAATTGACATATAGCACAAGATAAGTTCAAGGTGTTCCGCATGCTCATTCGACTTATATCTATCATGAAGTAAGTTTAATGAACATCCATCATCTCATACAGATACAAAATAAAGAAGTAGTAAAAAATTTTTTCCCTTGTGATGAGAACTCTAAGGATTTACCCTCTTAACAGCTTTCATGTGTAATGTACAACATTAACATATTTATCATGTTCTACATTAAATTTCCAATTCTTGTCTTAGAACTGGAAGATTGTACCCTTTGACTGCCTTCATCCAGTTCCCCTTCCCCCTACCCCTTACCTCTAGTAACAACAAATGTGATCTCTTTTTCTATGAGTTTATTTTTGAAGTATAATTGACCTGTAACACTATGCTAGTTCCTGGTAATAGCAAAGTGATTCAGTGTTTCTGTACTTTTCAAAATGATCATTATGATAAGTCTCGTTACCATCTGTCACCATACAAATATAAGCCATAGTTATTGACTGTATTCCCCACACTGTGCATTTCGTACCTGTGACTCATTTATTTTGCAACTGAAAGTTTGTTCCTCTTGCCCTCCCTCATCTATTTCTTTCCTCCTTCCGCCCTTCTCTCCTCGGGCAGTCACCTGTTTATTCTTTGTGTCTGTGACTACTTCTGTTTGGTTATGTTTATTCTTTTTTTTTTTTTTTTTAGATTCCCAGTAGAAGTGATATCATACAGTATTTGTCTTTGACTTATCTCACTTAGCCTAATATTTTCTAGCTCATCCACGTTGTTGCAGATGTCAAAGTTTCCTTCTTTTCTGTAGGCTGAGTGATATTCCACGTCTTCTCTACCATTCACCCATCGATGGGCACTTAGGTCGTTTTCTTAGCTATTGTAAACAATGCTTCAGTGAACATTGGGGTGCCTATATCTTTTCAAATTAATATTTTTGTTTTCTTTGAATAAATCCCCAGGAGTGGAATTGCTGGCTGGTATGGCAGTTCTGTTTTTAAATTTTGAGGAATCTCCCTACAGGTGTTGATAGTGGCTACACCAGTTTACATTCCCAACACACTGCACAGGGGTTCCCTTTTCTCCGCATACTCGCCAGCGCTTGTTGTTTGTTGTCTTTTTGATGATCCTGAGAGGTGTGAGGTGATACCTTATTGTGGTTTTGATTTGCCTTTTTGTGATGGTTAGTGATGTTGAACTATTTTTTCATCTGCCTGTTGGCCAGTCTGTATGTCTTCTCTAGAAAAATGTCTATTCAGGTCCTCTGCCCATTTTTTTAAACAATTCTTTCTCTTTTGACATTGAGTTGTAGAAATACTTTGTATATTTTGCATATTAACCCCTTATCGATATCATTTGCAAATACTTTCTCCCTTTCAATAGTCTGTCTTTTCATTTTTCTGGTAGTTTCTTTCACTGTGCAAAAGCTTTTTAGTTTGATGTAACCCCATTTGTTTATTTTTACTGTTGTTTTTCTTGCTTGAGGAGACATATCCAACAAAACATTGCTAGGTCAAAAGGCATACTGCCTATGTATTTTTCTGGAAGTTTCATTATTTCAGGTTTTACATTTAAGTCTTTAATCCGTTTTGAGTTTATTTTTGTATTTGGTATAAGAAAGTAATCTAATTTGATTCTTTTGCATATAGCTACCTTGTTTTCCCAACACCATTTATTGAAAGGGCTCTCTTTTCCTCATTGTGTATTCTTGTCTCTTTTGACATAGATTAATTACCCATATAAGTGTGGGTTCATTTCTAGGCTCTCTGTTCTATTCCACAGCTTCCCATCATTTTTGTTTCATCTTTCCGTTTATTTATTTATTTATTTGGTTTGGTTACTTTTTTTGCTGGAGTATCTTAAAACAAATCCTACATATCATATCAATTCATCTTTAAACATCTCTAACAGGTAAGGGGCTTAAAAATATGTATAACCTATTGTTATCACTCCTATTTCCCCCAGTGGTCTTGAAAATAACTTTATAATTGATTTGAATTGGGTAAAAATAAGGTGCTCACATTATACTTGCTTGATATGCTCTTAAGTTTCTCTCTCTCTCTTTTTATATTAATAGACTCACTCTTTAAAGAGCAGTTTCAAGTTTACAGAAAAGTTGAGCAGAAAGTACGGGGTTCCCATATGCACTTCCCCTAACCCCCATTTCCCCTGTTATTCCCGCCTTGATTGCTGTGGTCCTCTTACATCTCTGTTAATCTGTAAAACAGTTCCCAGTGGTTTTTAAAAAATTGATTTTTTGGCAAAACTGGGTCATTTGTTGTTTAGGATGTTCTACATTCTCGTTGGCCCATGGTTAACATGTTCCTCGATCCTCTGTGTATTCTTGAGTATCAGTGGTTAGTTTTAGAAACTTGATTAGATTTAGGTCTCATATTTTTGGCAAGAAACCTTCCCAGGTGGTTCTCTGGACTCCCTGTTGCATCATGGGAGGCACTGGACGTCTGGTGGCCCAGTTTCCGTGATGTGAAGATGGATTAGGTTGAGCATATCCTGGAACAGCTGCCCTGGAAACACCTTTTCCCTTCCCGGCCCTCCTCCTCCCCGCTGGGGGCCTGCCTGACTTCGTGATCCAGATTCCTCCTCCTCGGCTCCTCAGTCCCAGCCCCAAGGCCTGGACGGGTAGGTACAAGCGGTGCAGGCAGGCTGAGCCCTGGAAAGAGCTCTGGGCGCCCTGTCGGTCCCCAGGTTACATCCACTACCAGCCTGCCCAGGACCGGATGCAGCCCCACCTCCTGGAGATGCTGATTCAGCTGCCGGCCAACTCCATCACCAAGGTCTCCATCCAGTTTGAGCGGGCACTGCTTAAGTGGACCGAGTACACCCCGGACCCCAACCATGGCTTCTATGTCAGGTGGGCTCCCCTCACCTGCTGCCCCCGCCCTCCTGGCCCACCCTCTTCACCACTCTCCCTGGTGGAGAAGTGTGAGGAACACAGCTCACGGAGTACCTGTCTGCTTCTCTGCAGCCCGTCTGTCCTCAGCGCCCTCGTGCCCAGTGTGGTGGCAGCCAAACCCGGGGACTGGGAAGAGAGCCCCCTCTTCAACAGCCTGTAAGTGTGAGCCCTGCCACTGGCGTCTGGGTGGCACCTGCACAGAGGATCAGGCTCCTGCAGGCTGGCCTGGGGCTAGAGGTTGTGCTTGCAAAGTAATGAGTAGATTGGCCCTGTCCTAATTCAAACCCCAGTGGTCTATACTGTTAGTATAGTCTTTATGAAATGATCCTAAAGAGCTGCTAGGAGATCAGAAGGTGAGAAGTGCAGGATGTTTACTCACCAGTTCTCTTACAAATACGGAACTGAGCACCTATCAGATGCTGGGTACTTCAGAGAGCACCACATGGACAGCACTGGACAAAATGGACTTGCCTCTCCCTACTCATGGGCACAGTCTAGAGAGGAACTGCTGGGGAGTAATCTGGTAGGTAATCCAGGAAGGCTGCTTGGAGGAGATGACCTGTAGGCCAAGACCAGATGGCTCAGGAAGAGGCAGCCCAGTGAAGGCAGGGTCCCTTTCCTCTCCCTCAACGTAGCTCTCCTTTGATCAGATAATCTGTATTGAGCTTTAAAAGGCTATGAGGCTAAGAAAACTTTGAAAATGCTTCCCACTGACGTTGGCCCATGTGGCCAGAGAGAGGGGGTGGGGCTGGGTGGGGTGAGATGTGGGGAAGCAGCCACTCGCCTCACTGCCCGCTCCCGACCCCCAGCTTCCCAGTCTCTGACAGCTCTAGCTACTTTGTGCGGCTCTACACGGAGCCGCTGCTGGTGAGCCTGCCCACGCCGGACTTCAGTATGCCCTACAACGTCGTCTGCCTCACGTGCACCGTGGTGGCCGTGTGCTACGG
Organism: Ovis aries; assembly: GCF_016772045.2. Lineage (NCBI taxonomy): Eukaryota > Metazoa > Chordata > Mammalia > Artiodactyla > Bovidae > Ovis > Ovis aries. The sequence goes on from NC_056066.1 coordinate 73,658,730, forward strand.
CTCCTTCTACAACCTCCTCACCCGCACCTTCCAGATCGAGGAGCCCAGGAAGGGCGGCCTGGCCAAGCGGCTCGCCAACCTCGTCCGGCGTGCCCGAGGTGTCCCCCCGCTCTGAGGCGGCGTGCCCGAGGTGTCCCCCCCGCTCTGAGGCGAGTCCTGCTCACAGTTGGGCTGCAGTTTCTCTGGAGGGGGGCGTGGTGGCTGACACCTCCCCCCCCACACCCCCGCAAGGCTCTGCCTGCTACTTGCCCTCCCCTGAGGCGGCTTTTGAACCAAACCGTCTCCTGGATTGGGCCACGGCCTAGAGCTGCAATGTTCAGGACAGTAGCCATGAGTCAGATGTGGCTTTTGGATTTAATTTAAATTGAAAATGCATTTCCTTATCCATACTGAGTGCATTTCAAGTGCTCAGTAACCAGAGGTGCTTAGTGGCTGCTGTACCGGGCATCATGGGGACAGATGTTCCCACCACTGCAGAAAGTTAGTTCTGTTGGACGGTGCCCGCCTGGATAATAGGATGTGCTCAAATATTCGTACCACTGTGTGGTAGGTGGAGATTACTGGTTGTGGAATAAAAAGTGTCTAATTCCTTGATTCTTTGTCTCCTGTCCTTGAGGCCTGGGGAGAGCTGGGGCCAGGGAGTGTTTGGCAGGTACCGAACTGGATTTCCTGTCTGATCCCCTCCCCCGCCAAAAAACAACCAACCAACCAACCAACAGCCCCTGCCTCCTCCCACCCCTGCCAGAAATTCCTTCTCATCTCCTGCTTCTCTCCTCCCCTGGCATCCTCCTCTGACTGGTTCCCAGAACTCCCTGGGTTTGACGGGGAGTGTTTATGTCAACATCTCCACGGCCATGAAAGTTAACCATCCTGTGCCTTTTAGGAGCCCTGAGAGCCAGCCCCCTGTCACCAGGGGTCGCGCTGGAGAGATGCTGGAGACACAGAAGAGCTTTGGGTGACCATTTTCCAACCAGACGCTGCATTGCAGCCATTTGGGGCTCTTGTAAAATAACGCAGGTTCCTGGGATCCAGACCCGTGAATTCAGTCAGTTTGGGCGGAGCCCAGCCTTTCAGTTTTTATCTGGCTCCTCGGGAGGGAGTTTGTGTTCTGGGTGGTCCTCAGACCACCCACAGGCTCTGAAGCCCTTGGGTTGAAGCCTGCCCCTATCCACGTCCTGGCTGTGGTAACCCCAGATTCCTGCGAAAGAGTCCTCTGGCAAGTGTCTGCCCTGCCCCTACCTTCGTTCTCTTCCTCTGACACGTTTGTCAAGAGTGTACCTTACTCGTTACTTGTCTGCCCCTCCCTCTCCCAGTTCTCCCATCCGTCTTTTGGTCGATTGCCTGTCAAACAGAATACCCTGCTCTGCTAACCACTATGTCCCCCTCAATTGCCAGGTTCACTCTGACTGACAAAACCAGGTGAGATGTTGCTTCCTCCAGGAAGTCTTCCCTGACAAACTGAACTGCTGTGGGTGCCCTCCCTGGACAGCTTTCACATTTCTTATTTCCCTGGTGGTTACTGCCCTTTAACTTCTAGTAGACTAGGAGCTGCTTGGAGGCACAGGGGCTTTTCTCCACTTAAATGTGTCTGCACTCAGGACAAACTGTCAGTGCTCAGTCAACAAACATGACTGAATGAATGGGTGTGGGCTACTGTGGCTTGGGGCCTGGGGTCTAGAGGTAGGGATGGGTAAGGCGAGGGGCTCTCTAGAAACCCCTCCAGTGCGAGTGCACAGGGTCCTTAATACAGTGCATGCATCGGGTGTATAGCTAACTGAGACGGGGCTGTTCAGATTCCCTCTGAAGGTTTTCCCAGAGCTTCTAGAATGTACAAGCAATGTGCGTGCATGTGTAGGACAAGAGGTGGCATGAGTGAGCTAGTCCAGACCATAGTTGCAAAAGCAACTGGGTCACGATGCTTTTACTCAAGTTTACTTCAAGCAGTAAACACACCAGGTGTGACATAAGAATGCAGCTGAGTATGGGATTTCCCTGGTGGTCCAATGGCTGACTCCGGGCTCTCAATGCAGGGGGCTCAGATAACGATCCCTGGTCAGGCAACTAGACCCCGCATGCTGGAACCAGCGATCCTGCAGGCTGCAACGAAGAAAGAAGATCCCATGTGCTGCACCTAAGGCCTCGTGCAGCCAAATAAAAATAAACATTAAAAAAGGAATGCAGGTGGGTAGCTTATCTGAAGCTAAGTGGTCCTGGCAGCCTGCATGTAGTGGGGTGTTTGCCAAGTCAGAACAGTAGAGTTTATACCTGCAGCCAAGTCAGCACCTAGAAATGCCGTCTACTGCCATGTCTTGTATAATTTATACAAAGATGACACCCCATATCTTAGGTCTCCTCCTCCCTGAATTCCATACTCATTTACCCAGCTGCCTACTTGCCATCTCCACTTGGATGTTAAAGGCATCTCAAATTCAGTTATCTTCCAAACTTCTGATCATCTCCACCCCGACCCTAAGCATACTCACCCATTGTCAGCTCATCTCTGCAAATGACGGCTCTCATCTCCCCAGCTGCCCAGGCCTGAAACCTTGGAATCATTTTTGATCCTTCTCCCTATTCTCCAGTATGCCCTGTCAAAAAAGCTGTCTGTTCTACCTTCAACCTAACTGAAGAATCCAACTCTTCACCACCTTCACCATCAAGTTATCAAGAGGTCTCCCTGGCTACCCTGGTTATAAATTGCTTCTCCAGCTTCCAGCTCACCACTTGCCTGCCTTGTTTTCCTCGGTAGCCCTCACCACCATCTAATGTACTGTGTAGCTTCCGTATCCTGCTCATTAATAATTAAGATCCATAGGGACCAGAATTTTGTAGCTGCAGTATCTGGAACAGTGCCTGGTTAAGGTGACCCTCACTGTCTTCCAGAGCTCAGTCTCTGAGTAGCTGTTCAGAACGTGAAAGGAAATAGAGACTTCCCCGCTGTGTGGTTAAGACTCTGTGATTCCCCTGCAGGGGGTGCAGGTTCCATTCCTGGTCAGGAAACTAAGCTCCTATACGCCATGCGGAGGCCCCCCCCCCCCAAAAAAAAGCTCTTTCTCTCAAATATATACTTATTCATGTATGATTAAGCATTTTTGGCCTTGGATAAAGCCCAAGGGTCCATTCAGCTTTGGGTCCCCACCTGAAGCTTCAGGCCAGGCTGGCTTCCCAGTGTGTCCTTGCTGAAGTGATGTAACACGGTCTACGTTGGCTCCCAGGCAATAGGACACGTGAAAGGGGTGGGGTGGGAAGGGCACACCAAGGTCCCCATGACATCGCCAGGACAGGGACTTGGTCTGGGAACCCCAGGTTCTGGCTTCTCGTATTGCTGCTTGACTTTGGGCCAGCAGTTTCCCTTCCAGCAAGAGGAAGTGGTTAGATCAGATGCAGGACATGAGGAGAGAGTTATTGGGGGTGGTGGGCAGGTTGGTCAATATCCAAAATGTATCTAACAGTGGTATATTATTTAGTCTTTAAAAGGAAGGAGATTTTGGGACTTCCCTGGTGGTCCAGTGGCTAGGACCCCGGGCTTCCTTTGCAAAGGGGCACCGGTTTGATCCCTGGTCAGGGAACTAAGCAGCAACCCCCTCCAAAGAAAGGATGGAAATTTTGATACAGGCTACAACATGGATAAACCTTGAGGACATGGCACTAAGTGAAACAAACCAGTTATGAAAGGAAAAATACTCTGATTCTACTCGTATGAGGTTCCTGAGTAGTTAAAGTCTTAGAGACAGAAGTTAGAGTAGTGGTGCCCAGGGCAGGGGGAAAAAGGACTTAATTTTTAATGGTACAAAGTTTCAGTTTGGGAAGATGAAAAAGTTCTGGAGGTGAGTGTGATCATGGTGTATATATACATACAACAATGTATGTGTATGTAATACCACTAAATAGTACATTTAGAAATGGTTAAAATGGTAAATTTCATGTATATATTTTACCATGATTAAGAAAGTGTGTAAAAATCTTTTTCCAGTATTCCTCTTGGTGGAGAGAGAGGGCAGTCAGCCTAGCTGGCCAAGATTCCCTGAATTTCTACCCCCTCCACACTCCTCCAGGCCATGGTTCCTGCTGGACAGGAAGAACATTCTGGCTCGTCATGCAGCCCTAGGTAGGAAAGAGCAGCAGGCCAGGATCCAGGGACAGACATCCAAGGTCCCCAGATTTCCATTCAGTCTGGCTTCCTTGAGGACCCCCTGTTGAAAGGGGAACTTGTGTCCTTTGTCCTGTCTTCATTCTGGGAACACAGGACAGTGAGGGCCTGGAGGGCTAGGGGTGGGGTGATGCAGGTTTGATCACCCCTGTGACTGTGAACGATTTTTGAGGGCAAGCCCAGGGCCCTTGTAGGAAGGCTTCAGGCCACGTCAACTTTGAATACTTTATTGACCCAGTTCCGGAGGGATACAGGATGGGCTCAGAACAGGGCCTCCAAGCAGGAAGGGCAGCCGAGGCAGCTTTTGGTCAAAGCCTGGGAACGTGCAGGTGTCACCGTCAGCTCTTGTCCTTGGTCTCTGTGATGGAGACCACAGTCAGCTCCCTTCTTGGCTGGCCCATTGGCATCCTAGAGCCAGAGCCATCAAGCTGGACTCCTTACCCAACCCCTTCAACATCCACCAGCCCGAGGACCTCTTCACATCTAGCACCTCCCACCCAGATCACTGCTGCAGCCACGTTCCTCACCTCTCAACAGGATCACCCTGCAAGGTCACATGGCTGTCTTCACCTCTGCCAGCTCTACCATGTGCTTTACTTATTTATTTGACTGCACTGGGTCTTAGGTGTGCCACAGGAGGTCTTTTACTTGTGGCATGTGGGATCTAGTTCCCTGACCAGGGATCACACTCCAGGCCCCTGAATTGGGAGGGTGGAATCTTAGCCACTGGCCACCAGGGAAGACACCCCACCCACCCCCTCACCATCATGTATTTTAAAAGGGCTTGCTACAGTAATCAACCCATCTTTCATCTTTATTATCAGTGCCACCAGCCACCACTGCCTTGCTGTCTACACTGCCAGCACCCTCATTACCACCCCTCCCAGGCATCAGTGACAGGTATCTCATTCCCCTTATTCTCATCATCACTAACTCCCATATTAACATGTCACCACCAGCATCTTCACCAACACCCTGTCCCTTCACACCCAGTATCCTGTCACCTCCGTTCCTCTTCCTGGGTCTATCAGAGGACTCACCAGGGGGTTGGCAGATCCTCAAACACATCTCTGTGGTCTCAAAATTGTTGTCATTGCCCTGACAACCACCATAGGTAAAGGGCTCACAAGCATTGGATGTCGAGTTATAGAAGTATCGGAGCAAAGCAGCTTTGCAGGGGCCCCTTGCTTGGGGGAGCTGGCACAGGTCAGGGGGCGTTTGGAACAAGTCCTGGGAAGCCTCTTGTTTGAGATTGTCTGCAAAGGTAAGAAAGAAGAGAATGGTCACTGATGTGTCCTCGTAATGAACTGATTTTTTTCCCCGCCACCTACTCTACACCAAGCGTCCTCCTAGGTGTTCGCTATTCTTGCCGTTACTTAAATAATCAAACGGGAAGAGTGTAACTGTCCCCACTTCACAAATGGAGAAACAGGCTTGGAGAGGTTTGCTACTTTTCTCAAAATCATAAAGACTGTAAGTTGAGAGAGGCTTGGGATTTATACCCGGATTCAATTTCAAATCCCAAGTGCTGTATCTTACAACCTCTCATAACTTGACATCAAGATGTTGGCTGGAGCTTTTTTGTAAAGGGAAAAAATTATAATTTGGAAAAAGTGTAAACGTTCACCAACAGGGGATCAGTGGGCCAACACTACAGCATAGTGTTGGTGATTCATATCAACATGAAGAGAGGTTCATAACTTTTGCTTAATATAAAGTCAAATTACAAAATAGGTCTGGTGTGATTCTGTGGATATTATATATACATATAAGCTCATAGAATGATGACATGAAGGTTATTCTTCCATATATTTGGAGCCGTTATCTCTGGGTGGTGGAATCTCGGGTGATTTTTTTCCTGAAAATCCTTTTTAGTATCATTTGAGTGTCAGTGAACAAGTATCCTATTTTTTATATCTAGGAAAAAGATATTTAGATATTTACATTGAATAATTTTTAATATCCATGGGTAATCAGCAAATAAAGAAACTGGCCTCTTTTACTGAATCACTTGTTATTTTACCTCCTTTCACATCTGGCTCTGGGTATCACACAGAATGATTTATCAGACATGCACACACACACACACACTCACACTCACGCACCCTCCCTCAACCATTTGCCTCAGACATTCAGGACCTCAGTGTCTCTTTTTATGGGATGTAGCACACAGAACTTTGAGAATGACACTTTCCCTAATAAGGACAGCATCCCTCAAACAAATAAGCACATGAGTCAACTCAGCTCCACGGAACCCTTATGTAAATCCTCAATGTGTGTGACCTTGACTGTTGTATTTACTGGGAGAAGCTTAACCCAGAATAGGGAAGAGGCCATTCTAGGAAGAAATTTGAGACCTTCTACTTGGGCAGCAAATTCTCAATCTTGGTTAGAATGTTAGAACCTCTTGGGGAACTTGGAAAAAAAAAAAGTCCTGATGCCCAGGCTTCGTCCCAGATCCATTAAATCAGAATTTCTAAGTGTGAGACCCAGAGAGACCTCAGGGGAATTCTGTGTGCAGCAAAGTTTGAGAATCTGGCCTCCTGTTCAAAGCACTGTCAACGTTTCTTTTCTTGCTTAAGAATTCTAGGGAGTAGGAATCTGGAGAGCAGGATTGTTGGGGCTGTGTGAAATAGGGGACCAGTTTTTTAAACTTTACACGTTTACATATAGTTTGTCTTTTTAAAACAAATATATGTATTGCTTTTTAAGAAAAATTAAAATTTGGCGATCATGTCACCAAGAGACACCTGGGAGGTCTGGCCCCAGATTTTCCTGAGACTGGATGCGACCACAGGGAACCTCTTCCCGTGTCTAGGTCCTTGTCTCCTCCTGACCAGATGGCGTGTTGGATCCATCATCCCCCCTCCCCATAGGCGACAATCTCGGAGCCCCTGTTCCCAGCCCCTCAGCTCACCTGAGGTCTTTCCTGAGCTCGCCAAGCCCACCAGGCAGAGGGTGAGGCAAAGGGCAAGTAAGCGGCTGAGCTTCATGGTGTGAGTAGCTGTGTGTTCTGGGCTGAGGCTGGGAGGCTGGAACTTATAGCTGCAGCTGAAGGAGAAGGGGTCCTATTCCCCAGAGCTGAGGGAAGTATCTTGATTCTCATTACTTGGAATAGGAAGCACCTTGGGCCAGGAGTGTGGGCTGCAAGAACTGGAGGCCATGCCAATTGGCCTTGGATGGGTTCTTTAAGGCCTTTGGGTAAGTCCACTAAGATGGTGCTTTTGTAGCATCGGGACTATAGTCTCAGCCCCAGCTACTGCAGACTTGAGTCCCTGTGACCTTGGACTGAGAAGGAACATTTGGTGACCTCCGTTTCCCTATCTGTAAAACAGGTGGGCTGGACCATGTGGTCCCTGAAAGCCCAGCACAGCTCTTCTCCATTCTATTATTATTGGTTCCCATCCAGAGCCTCCCAGCTAGTGTCTCAGCATTCCAGGAGAGAGAACACAGCTCTTTGTTCATTGGCTCTTTTATTGAATTTTGGGATAATGAGTTTATTGTTTCATATAAATCATCATATTTCTTTTTAAAGATCAAGCTATAGTTAATAGCATAAACAAAAGGCAAAATCACTTCCCCCAAATTCTACCCTAGTGTTATGAAGTTGAAATATAATGCAAACCACAAAGAGATTTTTAAAATTTTCTAGTAATTGCATTCTTTTTTTCCGGCTGTGGGGCGCATAGAATCTTAGTTCCTCATCCAGTGATGGAAACTGGATCCCTCCTAGCAGTGAAAACACCAAGTCTTAACCATTGGACTGCCAGGAAGGTCCCAGATTTTTTTTTTTTTTTTAGTATTTTTAAAGAGGAAAAAGAAAGAAGTAAAACTAGTTTTATTAATAGTTTGTCTAACTCAATGGATCAAAAATAGTATAATTCAACATACAATCAACATGTCATAAAGAGTAATATGATGGTTTACTTTTCTTCGTACTGTCTTTGGGATCTCACTTAAGGCAGAGTCATACTTCCTGTGCTCAGTAGCCAGACGTGGCTGATGGCTATCATAGTGGACACTGAGATTCCACCATGTGAACTAAATATCTTTACAAGGTATCCTCATAAACATTTTGTTGGATAGATAATTCTACAAAAACAAGGGGCTTACACGTTTTATTTCCCCGGGGTTTTTGCATATTGCCTTTAACTTCAAGGACAATTTCATGGGATAAAAAACTCTGGATCAGACTTTTTGTCTCCAGAACAACTGTGGACCTGGTTCCATGGAATTCTGCCATGGAGTGTCCCCATTAAGTGTCCTGAATGTTTTTCTGCCTTAGAGATGACTTTACTTCCTACCTGCAAGCCTAAAGACCTCTTTGTTTATCCTTTAGATGGAACATGAAATGCTTTTTAATCTACGTATTTTTAAAGGGAAATTTTCTTGAATTGGATTGGCCTGAAAGTTTGTTTGGCTTTCTCCATAACATGGAAAAACCCGAATGAACTTTCTGGCCAATCCAATATTATGATGAAATAAATTTTCTTTTCCATTTGTTGAGTTTTCTATATGAGACATCAGTGGTGTTAGATTATCTTTACTCGTGCTTCAGTAGTTGTTAAAAGCCTCATCACTGGAGATAGAGGAATTTAAATTCCAGCTTATTGGAGAAGGAAATGGCAACCCACTCCAGTACCTTTGCCTGGAAAATCCCATGGATGGAGAAGCCTTGTATGCTACAGTCCATGGGGTTGCAAAGAGTTGGACACGACTGAGCGACTTCACTTTCCTTTTGCTGTTCCCTATCTATGTGACCTCAGACAAGTTATTTGCCTTCTGTGGATGTACTTTCTATTTGGGGATAATAATAGATACTGTTGCTGAAAACCTGGCTTCTGTTCACCTGTACCAAACAGAAAATGCAGAGCTTTGCAGGAGTAGAAGGGAGTGGTTTTATTACCTTGCCAGACAAAGGGTGCCACAGTAGGTTAACGCTTGCAAGACTGTGCCCCACTTCCTGGAAATTAGCAAAGGGTCATACAGTTTCAGGCTAGAAAATGGGGCTGTAGATAAGGATGGAGCTGAGGTAGTCTTGCATTCTTCTTCCCTCCTGGAGACATGGAGATAAGGCTGGCATCAGGTGGCTCTGAAACAGGTTCTGGTTGTGCTCAAGGTTATCACTCTGAGACCTTCTTTCTGGATGGAGAATGCTCACAAAGGGGAGGAGCGTTAGGAGGTGTTGTCCTGGAGAAGTAAACATCAGGTGCCTAGTATAACCTTAGCTAGAAGGCAATCATTTTCAGCATGCAATTAAGCAAGAAAGAGAGGGTGGGAGGTAAAAGCCATCTGTAGGAGCCCTGTTGAATGAGTGGAAAGAATAACGACTGAATAGGGGCTAACACAGTGGGGGGACCTCGATTAGTTTCTGCTGCAGCACAGCTACTTGTGTTTGGAGTCCTGAAGGCCACACCGTAGGCTTAAAAAATATTCACAGTCTAAGAGCTGATAGTTAAGTTCTTCAATGGAAAGTTTTAGGACTTAATCCCAGGGCAGCCTCAAGTAACCCTGAGACAGCTGCTGCAAGGAGGCGAGGGCGCAGCTAGGTTATATAGAAGTATAATTTTCCTGCAACAAAGGGCAGGTAGTATGAACGTTGGGCTTCCCTGGTGGCTCAGGGGTAAAGAATCTGCCTGCAGTGCAGGAGACCTGGGTTTGATCCTTGGGTTGAGAAGATCCCCTGGAGGAGGGCATGGCAACCCACTCCAGTAATTTTGCCTGGAGAATCCCTTGAACAGAAGAGCCTGGTGGGCTGTATAGTCCATAGGGTTGCAAAGAGATGGACATGACTGAAGCAACTGAGCACGCGTGCATACATGCACGCAGTCTGAATGTCAAAAGATTATTGTTAATTAAAGAAACTCAGATATGGCTGATTCATGTTAATATATGGTAAAAATCAACACAATATTGTAAAGCAATCATCCTCCAATTAAAAATTAAAAAAAAAGAAACATTCAAGAGGCCCATGACAATGATCCCTTAGAGGAGCATATTCAAAAATTCTGGATTAGTGGTGGGCCTGTCATTCTCTGAAGTTGACAGAGAAACAGGGTCAATCAACTAATCACTCTACCCTCATTTTTCTCCACTTTTATTGAGATACAGTTGCTGTCAACATTATATTAGTTCAAGGTGTACATAATGATTTGACATAGGTATGTATTATAAAATGATTATACCACCCCTAATTTTTTATGAGCATCCCAGGATCATGGTGAGGAGTTATTCAATTATTGTTTCAAGCAGTACACAGGAAAAAAAGATATTTCTTAAAATATAAAAGTTTTATGAATTAAAAAAAAAGAAAGCCAGATATTCCAAGTTACAGACTTCAGTACTTTTCTATGTATGAGAAGATGCAAAGTTTGGGTTCTGAAACATTTTAACATCTTTCTTATCAAATAGTGAGCTTTATATTGAGATATCTGATTCATGGCTAAGTTTAGAAAATGAAGCTAGATCTCTTGTCGTGTCTGTCTGAGTATATGTGTGTCTCAGTGTGTGTCTTTCTCTGTCTTTGGATAGTATTGCTGAGGTTAGCTTATAAGTGAGCTCTAATTTAATTGGCCTAAACAAAAGCAAGCACTTACAAACCAAACAACTCCAAATACGAGACACTATGGAGTAGCCATCATGGTCAAAAAGAGTCCGAAATGCAGTACTTGGATGCAATCTCAAAACGACAGAATGATCTCTGTTCGTCTCCAAGGCAAACCATTCAACATCACGATAATCCAAGTCTATGCCCCAACCAGTAACGCTGAAGAAGCTGAAGTTGAATGGTTTTATGAAGACCTACAAGACCTTTTAGAACTAACACCCAAAAAAGATGTCCTTTTCATTATAGGGGACTGGAATGCAAAAGTAGGAAGTCAAGAAACACCTGGAGTAACAGGCAAATTTGGCCTTGGAATGCGGAATGAAGCAGGGCAAAGGCTAATAGAGTGTTGCCAAGAAAATGCACTGGTCATAACAAACACCCTCTTCCAACAACACAAGAGAAGACTCTACACATGGACATCACCAGATGGTCAACACTGAAATCAGATTGATTATATTCTTTGCAGTCAAAGATGGAGAAGCTCTATACAGTCAACAAAAACAAGACCAGGAGCTGACTGTGGCTCAGATCATGAACTACTTGTTACCAAATTCAGACTCAAATTGAAGAAAGTAGGGAAAACCGCTAGACCATTCAGGTATGATCTAAATCAAATCCCTTATGATTATACAGTGGAAGTGAGAAATAGATTTAAGGGCCTAGATCTGATAGATAGAGTGCCTGATGAACTATGGAATGAGGTTCGTGACATTGTACAGGAGACAGGGATCAAGACCATCCCCATGGAAAAGAAATGCAAAAAAGCAAAATGGCTGTCTGGGGAGGCCTTACAAATAGCTGTGAAAAGAAGAGAGGCAAAAAGCAAATGAGTAAAGGAAAGATATAAGCATCTGAATGCAGAGTTCCAGAGAATAGCAAGAAGAGATAAGAAAGCCTTCTTCAGCAATCAGTGCAAAGAAATAGAGGAAAAGAACAGAATGGGAAAGACTAGAGATCTTTTCAAGAAAATTACAGATACCAAGGGAACATTTCATGCAAAGATGGGCTCGATAAAGGACAGAAATAGTATGGACCTAACAGAAGCAGAAGATATTAAGAAGAGGTGGCAAGAATACACAGAAGAACTGTACAAAAAAGATCTTCATGATTCGGATAATCATGATGATGTGATCACTAATCTAGAGCCAGACATCCTGGAATGTGAAGTCAAGTGGGCCTTGGAAAGCATTACTACGAACAAAGCTAGTGGAGGTGATGGAATTCCAGTTGAGCTATTTCAAATCCTGAGAGATGATGCTGTGAAAGTGCTGCACTCAATATGCCAGCAAATTGGGAAAACTCAGCAGTGGCCACAGGACTGGAAAAGGTCAGTTTTCCTTCCAATCCCAAAGAAAGGCAATGACAAAGAATGTACAAACTACCACACAATTGCACTCATCTCACAGGCTAGTAAAGTAATGCTCAAAATTCTCCAAGCCAGGCTTCAGCAATATGTGAACTGTGAACTTCCTGATGTTCAAGCTGGTTTTAGAAAAAGCAGAGGAACCAGAGATCAAATTGCCAACATCTGCTGGATCATGGAAAAAGCAAAAGAGTTCCAGAAAAACATCTATTTCTGCTTTATTGACTATGCAAAAGCCTTTGACTGTGTGGATCACAATAAACTGTGGAAAATTCAGAAAGAGATGGGAATACCAGACCACCTGACCTGCCTCTTGAGAAAGCTGTATGCAGGTCAGGAAGCAACAGTTAGAACTGGACATGGAACAACAACTAGTTCCAAACAGGAAAAGGAGTACGTCAAGGCTGTATATTGTCATCCTGCTTATTTAACTTATATGCAGAGTACATCATGAGAAATGCTGGGCTGGAAGAAACACAAGCTGGAATCAAGATTGCCGGGAGAAATATCAATAACCTCAGATATGCAGATGACACCACCCTTATGGCAGAAAGTGAAGAGGAACTAAAAGCCTCTTGATGAAAGTGAGAGTGGAGAGTGAAAAAGTTGGCTTAAAGCTCAACATTCAGAAAACGAAGATCATTGCATCTGGTCCCATCACTTCATGGGAAATAGATGGGGAAACAGTGGAAACAGTGTCAGACTTTATTTTTGGGGGCTCCAAAATCACTGCAGATGGTGATTGCAGCCATGAAATTAAAAGACGCTTACTCCTTGGAAGAAAAAGTTATGACCAACCTAGATAGCATATTCAAAAGCAGAGACATTACTTTGCCGACTAAGGTCCGTCTAGTCAAGGCTATGGTTTTTCCAGTGGTCATGTATGGATGTGAGAGTTGGACTGTGAAGAAAGCTGAGCACCGAAGAATTGATGCTTTTGAACTGTGGTGTTGGAGAAGACTCTTGAGAGTCCCTTGGACTGCAAGGAGATCCAACCAGTCCATTCTGAAGGAGATCAGCCCTGGGATTTCTTTGGAAGGAATGATGCTAAAGCTGAAACTCCAGTACTTTGACCACCTCATGAGAAGAGTTGACTCATTATAAAAGACTCTGATGCTGGGAGGGATTGGGGGCAGGAGGATAAGGGGACGACCCAGGATGAGATGGCTGGATGGCATCACGGACTCGATGGACGTGAGTCTGAGTGAACTCCGGGAGTTGGTGATGGACAGGGAGGCCTGGCTTGCTGTGATTCATGGGGTTGCAAAGAGTCAGACACGACTGAGCAACTGAACTGAACTGAAAACTAGATGAATTTCAAGTTCATGTGAATTGGGAATAATTCAATATTAAATTAGTACCTGGCATTAATTTTTAAATTTGTCAATCTAATTAATATAGATATGTCTTAGAGTCATCAGTAGAACAATCAGTATAATGCTTTCTTTGTGCCTAGGTTTCAGTTCAGTTTAGTTGCTCAGTCGTGTCCAACTCTTTGCGACCCCATGAATTGCAGCACGCCAGGCCTCCCTGTCCATTACCATCTGCAGGAGTTCACTCAAACTCATGTCCATCAAGTCAGTGATACCATCCAGCCATCTCATCCTCTGTCGTCCCCTTCTCCTCTTGCCCCCAATCCCTCCCAGCATCAGAGTCTTTTCCAATGAATCGACTCTTCGCATGAGGTGGCCAAAGTACTGGAGCTTCAGCTTTAGCATCACTCCTTCCAAAGAACACCCAGGACCTATCCTTTAGAATGGACTGGTTGGATCTCCTTGCAGTCCAAGGGACTCTCAAGAGTCTTCTCCAACACCACAGTTCAAAAAGCATCAATTCTTCAGTGCTCAGCTTTCTTCACAGTCCAACTCTCACATCCATACATGATCACTGGAAAACCATAGCCTTGACTAGACGGACCTTTGTTGGCAAGGTAATATCTCTGCTTTTGAATATGCTATCTAGGTTGGTCATAACTTTTCTTCCAAGAGTAAGCGTCTTTTAATTTCATGGCTGCAATCACCATCTGCAGTGATTTTGGAGCTCCAAAAAATAAAGTCTGACACTGTTTCCACTGTTTCCCCATCTATTTCCCATGAAGTGATGGGACCTGAACTGATGGGACCTGAACTGATGGGACCAGATGGCATGATTTTCGTTTTCTGCATGTTGAGCTTTAAGTTAAATTTTTCACTCTCCACTTTCACTTTCGTCAAGAGGCTGTTTAGTTCCTCTTCACTTTCTGCCATACGGGTGATGTCATCTGCGTATCTGAGGTTATTGGCATTTCTCCCAGCAATCTTGATTCCAGCTTGTGTTTCTTCCAGTCCAGCATTTCTCATGATGTACTCTGCATAGAAGTTAAATAAGCACGGTGACAATATACAGCCTTGACATACTCCTTTTCCTATTTGGAACCAGTCTGTTGTTTCATGTCCACTTCTAACTGTTGCTTCCTGACCTGCATATAGGTTTCTCAAGAGGCAGGTCAGGTGGTCTGGTATTCCCATGTCTTTCAGAATTTTAAGATTTTATTATATCTGTTGCAGATTTTTCAGCAAGGAAAGTGACTCAATGTGAAGAAACTTTTAAGGAGTGAAAATCTAAGTGAGATAAGAACTTTAGATAAATTCTTTTAAGAATAATTGTGCTTTGGAAATGTCTAGTTTAGTCTCTCTAGATTTTGGTGAATTGAATTTCTAGAGTTGTGCTAAATTAAATGATTTAAGTTTATTGAACAGCTAGCTAGGTCACTCTCAAATAAAATAAAACACTGAGACATTAAGTATGGAACCCTGGCTTCCTCTTACAGAGAAACTCACTCTATTTTGGACTACTAATGAATATGTTTGGTGCCATCCTGAGATGTTCTCTGTGAGAAAGGAGATTTTTTTGAAATTATCTCTGGTATTTATGCTCACCAATCTATAGATTGTTAATATGAAAGTCAATTCATGGTTGCTTAAGGAAAGTAGGGTGTGTATATTCAGTAAAGAAGGCATGAGGAATGGAATTGCATTTATTAACAAAAAGGGGGGCTTCCTTGGTGGCTCAGTGGTAAAGAATCTACCTTCCAATGCAGGAGACATGGGTTCTATCCCTGATCTGGGAAGATCCCACTTGCTGAGGAGTGGCTAAGCTCATGGGCCACAACTACTCAGCCTGTGCTCTAGAGCTCAGAAACCGCAACTACTGAGGCCTGCGTGCCCTATGTGTTCCACAAAAAGAGAAGCCACCACAATGAGAAGCCTGTGCACCGCGACTGGAGAGCCGCCCCTGCTTGCCACAACTGGAGAAAAGCTGCTGCCGCAGTGAAGACCCAGCAGAACAAAAAATAAATCGAATAAACACACATAAATAATAAAAAAAATTAAAAGAAAAAGAAAGTAGGTCTTGACTTACAGGTAACTCTTTTTGGATGGGCAAATTAAGTGACAGCTACAGAAAGCTTTGTGGAAAGCGGGCCTTGAGGAAAGAATTCTGTGCATTGTACAAGTTTTTTTTTAAATGTTGAACTGCCTTTGATAACAGATTTTGAGTTCTTTACTTTTAAGTGATCTGCTCTGTATTTGCCTTTGAAATCTTTTTTTTTCCCCCAAAGTATTTATATTTCAATTGAAGGATAATTGCTTTACAGACTTTTGTTTTCTGTCAAACCTCAGCATGAGTCAGCCATAGGTATGCATATATCCCCTCCCTTTGAATTCTTTTATGGATACGTTGGTTAAGTGAATAACTATTGTTTCACAGTGATCTATGATCCTATCTGAGTGTTCTAAACCCTTTTGATATTCTTTGACAAAACTTCCTAAATGAAATTCTAATGAAGTCCTTTTTACCTTTATCTATTTGGGATGCTTCAAAGGGCCCCTGAAACATCGCAAAGAGAGATATTAAACTAGTTAGGTTCATTTTGTATGTTAAATTATTGTCAAATGAGTAATTAATCTTTTCATGTTATACTGTATGATCAGATCAGATCAGTCGCCCAGTCGTGTCCTACTCTTTGCGACCCCATGAAGCGAAGTACGCCAGGCCTCCCTGTCCATTACCATCTCCCCGAGTTCACTCAAACTCATGTCCATCGAGTCAGTGATGCCATCCAGCCATCTCATCCTCTGTCGTCCCCTTTTCCTCCTGCCCCCAATCCCTCCCAGCATCAGAGTCTTTTTTAATAAGTCAACTCTTCCCATGAGGTGGTTAAAGTACTGGAGTTTCAGCCTCAGCATCATTCCCTCCAAAGAAATCCCAGGGCTGATCTCCTTCAGAATGGACTGGTTGGATCTCCTTGCAGTCCAAGGGACTCTCAAGAGTCTTCTCCAACACCACAGTTCAAAAGCATCAATTCTTCGGCACTCAGCTTTCTTCACAGTCCAACTCTCACATCCATACATGACCACTGGAAAAACCATAGCCTTGACTAGACAGACCTTTGTTGGCAAAGTAATGTCTCTGCTTTTCAATATGCTATCTAGGTTGTTCATAACTTTTCTTCCAAGGAGTAAGCGTCTTTTAATTTCATGGCTGCAATCACCATCTGCAGTGATTTTGGAGCTCCAAAAAATAAAGTTTGACACTGTTTCCACTGTTTCCCCATCTATTTCCCATGAAGTGATGGGACTGGATGCCATGATCTTTGTTTTCTGAATGTTGAGCTTTAAGCCAACTTTTTCACTCTCCACTCTCACTTTCATCAAGAGGCTTTTAGTTCCTCTTCACTTTCTGCCATAAGGGTGGTGTCATCTGCATATCTGAGGTTATTGATATTTCTCCCGGCAATCTTGATTCCAGCTTGTGCTTCTTCCAGTCCAGCGTTTCTCATGATGTACTCTGCATATAAGTTAAATAAGCAGGATGACAATATACAGCCTTGACATACTCCTTTTCCTATTTGGAACCAGTCTGTTGTTCCATGTCCTGTTGCTTCCTGACCTGCCTATAGATTTCTCAAGAGGCAGGTCAGGTGGTCTGGTATTCCCATCTCTTTCTGAATTTTCCACAGTTTCTTGTGATCCACACAGTCAAAGGCTTTGGCATAGTCAACAAAGCAGAAATAGATGTTTTTCTGGAACTCTCTTGCTTTTTCCATGATCCAGCGATGATGGCAATTTGACCTCTGGTTCCTCTGCCTTTTCTAAAACCAGCTTGAACATCAGGGTGTTCACGGTTCATGTATTGCTGAAGCCTGGCTTGGAGAATTTTGAGCATTACTTTGCTAGCCTGTGAGATGAGTGCAATTGTGCGGTAGTTTGAACATTCTTTGTCATTGCCTTTCTTTGGGATTGGAATGAAAACTGACCTTATGAATGAAAACTTACTGTATGATAATTATTACTAATATAGACATTCTAAAATTTATATGGAGTTCCTAAAATTCTGACATGTCCCAGTCAAATGTTATCAGTCGTAATTATAGTTATCTGCAAGTATTGTATATCACAGCATAGCCATGTTACTTTATCTATTGAATTATCAGATTTTAAACATGACTTCTTTTGTCATTATGAACAATTATTGTTTTCTTCTGATGACTTTGCAAAAATGCTTCCTCTTCAAAAAGATTAACAGAAAGAACTTTTGTGTAAATATGTTTCTGACTTTCAGGTCATTAATGCTAAGCTGGGTAAGAAATGAAGCAATCCTAATGAGAAACCTAGGGGCTTTCCCAGTGGATCAGTGGCAAAAAATCCACCTGCCATGCAAGGGATGGTGGAGTTGTGGATTCGATCCCTGGGTCAAGAAGATCCCCTGGAGGAGGGCATGGCAACCCACTGCAATATTCTTGCCTGGAGAATCCGTGGACAGAGGAGCCTAGTAGGCTCCAGTCCATGGGGTCACAAAGAGTCGGACACGACTGAAGCAACTGAGTAAGCACACAGTGAGAAAACTGATGGCTTCATAAACTGTTAACAAAAGAGTTAATTAATAAAAAGACTGAGTAAAATGGTGAAAGTGGTTATCATTTTTATGGTTTCTGTCTGAAAAGTTACTGGGTTGGATCTGTGTTTTACAGGTGTAAGGAAAACCTTCTCCTCAAACTAATTATGATTTACAGTAATTTGGTAAATGATACTTTTGTATAAATCTTCCTTGAGAGATTGTGAACTCTTAGGTTTTCAGAAGCTTTATCAGATACATTAGGAAAGCAACCCCACCAGCAGATACAGAAATTTCAAGGTATTTTGGGGACATTGTAAAGGGAGGAATTCACCTAGATCTGTAGGTGAAACGTGATAAGCCCTTGGGGTGACCTTCCTAGCCCTGAGAGTTTTTCTTTTCTTTTTTTTAGCTTTCAGTCTGAGAATTCTTATAACAAATTTCAGAAAAGGAAAAACCTATATGATCAATTATAGTTATATAGATTACCAGACCAGGATTTTTTTTGAGACCAGACATATTTTGCAACAAATTTTCTTAATTTGGATACTTTTGGTAGAAATGAGGGTAATTTTGGAGAGAAAAAGATTATATTAAATCCCAGTTTTGTTAATGGAGGTCTGTATTTACTGTGTTAGTCGCTCAGTTGTGTCCGACTCTTTGTGAACCCATGGACTGTAGCCCACCAGGCTCCTGTCTCCATGGAATTCTCCATGACTCACTTTCCAGAAAGTTCCTTGCTGTTATGCTATATTAAAGATAATTGAATTATTAAAAGAACAGTCTAAGTTTTGTTTCTGAAACTTATCTCAGTAATCTTCGGATGAAGATCAGATGCCCCATGACCTGCAAATGGTGTTATATGTATTGGAAAAGACATACTTTAAAGGGCTATCTCCAATCTGGATGGAAGGACTTTTTATCAGGTACTCTTAATTAGCTCATACACAGTGAAGGAAAATTAACTCTTGGATTAATTCCCACTTCTAAAGGCCCCTCTGCTGGACCGGTCTATAGAGAAGTCTGCTGACCTCAAACTCACCTTGAAATGATGCTCAAACAGAGGAAACTACACCTACACCAGGATGAGAAGAAGATGATATAAGTAGACAGCTTATCCAAATGCTGGACCTGAGTCATATGATCAATCACTTATAATGTTTTCTTGACTTATTAGACTTTTGCATATAAATCAATTGTTTTTCTATCATGGACACCAACCTATGCTAGTTTTAAAAATCAATCCAGTTGTTGGGTTGTGGTAATTATCTGTGTCAAGTACTTCTAGATTACCTTGGTGGATTTCTCTACTCCAAGGCTCTAATTGGATGATCTTTAAAGTTTTGTTTTAGAAGAAAGAAAGTTCAGTCCTGTCCAGGTTACACTTGATATTACTAGGTGGACTCTTTTCACCTGACCAATTAATAATACCTCTGACCGTGGCCATAGTATGAATTTTCCTCTAAACTACTCAAGCTCAATCAGAGCAACAAGCAAAAATTCAACCAAGCAATAAAACCTCTCACATGGATTATGGGTTATGTGGTTAACACCAGACTATGATCATTTAAGATTAAAGGCCCCCCTTTATCTTGGGAACAATTAAGTTATACTAAGGATAACCAGCTTAGTAACACTAGGAAATTGGGCTGGGAGCCTTTACGGCAGTGCCAATATATAATTTTCCCCCCACCCCAACAAAAAAGATTGGTATAGAATAGACTAAGTCAGACAGCTTAAGAATATACAGGGCTATACCTAACAGAAGTTCTTGGCTTAATTCTTACTTATGACTTTAATAACGCTATTAGTTATGTTATTTGTACTTTGTCCGTTTTATAAGATTGCTGTTTCTTGCATTCCCAAATGTGTGACTGAATCTCCAATGACAATAATGATGATTAGGGGACTTGAAACAGTTGATCGAATATATAATTCTCTATGTGGTCACTGATTACAACAGTATAACTCTAGATATGGGAAGATACAACAAGAGGGAATTTGTCCTGGACTATAATAGTTTAAGTAAGACAGGTTAGTCCAGAGCCCTTTCAATGTTGATAGAACCTAGTCCAGTAACAGCACACTGAATGGCCTATCAGAAATCTTCACGAGAACTAGGAATGAGCCTTTCTAGCAATGTGGGACAAAACGGTCATGAAATGCCTCCCAAATTATGGCTGAACTTATGACCACCATGAGATGAAATTAAAAGACGCTTGCTCCTTGGAAGAAAAGCTATGACAAACCTAGGGTAAGTGTTAGTCGCACAGTCTTGCCCAACTCTTTGCAACCCCATGGACTGCAGCCCACGGGCTCCTCTGTCCATGAGATTTTCCAGGCAAGGATACTGGAGTGGGTTGCCATTTCATTTTCCAGGGGATCTTCCTGATCCAGGGATCAAACCCCAGTCTCCTGCGCTGCAGGCAGATTCTTTACAGACTGAGCTATAGGGGAAGCCCCAACAGAATATTAAAAAGCGGAGACATCCCTTTGCCAACAATGGTCTATATAGTCAAAGCTATGGTTTTTCCAGTAGTCTGGTATGGATGTGAGAGTTGGACCATAAAGAAGGCTGAATGCTGAAGAATTTATGATTTTGAATTGTGGTGCTTGAGAAGACTTGAGAGTCCCTTGGACTGCAAGGAGATCAAACCAGTCAATCCCAAAGGAAATCAGTCCCGAATGTTCATTGGAAGGACTGATGCTGAAGCTGAAGCTCCAACATTTTGGCTGCCTGATGTGAAGAGCTGACTCATTTGAAAAGACCCTGATGCTGGGAAAGATTGAGGGCAGGAAGAGAAGGGAGCGACAGAGGATGAGATGGTTGGATGGCATCACTGACTCAATGGACATGAGTTTGAGCCAACTCCAGGAGACAGGGAAGGACAGGGAAGCCTGGTGTGCTGCAGTCCCCAGGGTCACAGAGTCAGATGTGACTTGACCACTGAACAACGTGACCATGAGGAGGCATTGTCAGCTGCAAATTGGCAGTTGCCATGGGTGCTTGCGAATTACCTCTATAAGGATTAAATCGTGTGCTGCCACATTCCCTGAAGGAGTTCATTGAATGTTCAGTGAATGGAGAGCAGAAATGAGGCACTCTGTGCTCAGGAAAAAGGTGGCAGGGCAGGTATCCAGGTTAGATATTTCAGGAGCTGATGTTATGAGTCCAATTCTGTATCTCCTCATATCTAGAAAAGCATTAAAACCCTCATGGTGACAACTGTTTCTCAAGACTAGCAGAAGCTTCATGAGACTAGAAGAAATTTTCTACAAAATATATGTGCTTGATTGCATGTGCTCTCCCTATACCAAAACCACATATACACTGTCCTGCCCTATGTCTTTGGAGGAGTTCCTCAGGATTATCTGAGATGCGTCTTCTGGGCTGTGATCCTCATTTTGCCCCCAGTAAAACTTAACTGGCAACGCTCACATTGTGTGTTGTTTTTAAGTCAGCAGCTTGCTGAAATCATTCCTATGATACGCACCTCAGCTGTCTGGGACCAGTGTCCTGTGTTTTCACACCTGAGTTCCCTTGGGGCTCACCCTGGGGAGTGGCTGCAGTCTGATGGCTGCTTGATAACAGGTGTTCTTTCCTATCTGAGTTCCCTCAGGGCTCACCAGCTTACATTCCATGGTGGCTGCAATTGTAGGGGACTGTCATATCTGTTTTTAACTGATATGGCAGAAAATATTCCATTACTCAACATTCAGGTTTAAGTCATAAAAGGACTCATGGGACACAAAGTTATACTTAAGCTTATAGCAAATGCATGCAGAGTAGAATCAACAGAGGGAGAAAATGCATGTGGCAAAGCTGGAGGAACACAAGCACAAGCCTCTGCTTGGTTCCCTCAACCCAACATGTCCAGGGTGTTGCCAACTAGGGAAGCTCACTCCTGGAAGTCTTGGGTTTTTACTGTGGTCAGGCACATGGGCATATACTTTCTGCACTGCTGACCTCAGTTAGAGATACCTTAGACCCCCAGAGGTAAAGAGGCAATACCCACATTAAAAATGACTAAAGATGACAGTTTAGGGGACACAAACTTTACTTAAAACTCCATGAAGTGGGCAGTCTCCACTCCCAAGGCTCCAAAGGACTGTGGACCATTTATAAGAACACAGAATAAAGTTTAAGGTTGCTAACACAGCCCCTCAGACATCTTGGGTCTAGATATTTATTTCAGCACAGGCCTGGGATCTGATCCAAACATTCTTACTGGGAGTTGGGTGTCACATTGATGATTTAACAGGAGTCCTGAAATCTTGGAGCATTTACCACCCAGGGGCACAGAGCTGAGCATTCTCTCTTCATTGGTCACATGTGTTCACAGCATCCTGAATACATGAGGTTGATTTTTTATAAACAGTCTCACTTTACAGATGAAGGCACTGAAGCCCCGGAACACTAAGTAATTTGCAAACCCAGGTCGTCCTACTGTTGTAGGGGAGGAAATATTTCCCTATTTCCCTTCTAGATTCCTTGGCTGATTTGGTAATAAAATCAACATAAGACAGATAAACAGGAGAAAAACAAATTTCATCTGTACAGCATCACCAAAGACATGAGTCCTGAGTGAGGGAGAAGAGAATGGGGGTCTCATCAGTCATTTCATCCTTGAGGGATGGAAGAAGACCCTTTATTTTTGCAAAGGAAGTTCAGTGACTTGTACTTGTCATATGCACTTATCATATAGCATGTGACCATTCCAAAGAAGTAAGGTAAAGGTGGAGCATTAGGAAGGGGTGCAAGTTAGTGGGAGAGAATGTGGGGTTTTCTGAGTCAGCTCTTCCTGATCTTGGCTCCTCTTTCACTTTCCCAAGGTGCATGGGGGAGGCAGCTTTTCTCTGCCTTAGACCCTAGAGGTAAAGAGGCAATAGCCACATTAAAAATGATTACAGATGACGGTTTCTCCTCCAGCCCAGTGAGGGCTCCTCCAGGCTTGCTTTCAAAGCGTGGTTTTATGGATCGTTTAATAGGAGAGGAAATGGACTGGGACACACCTGTAACAGGGAGTCTGTTAGGAATGTTGCTTCTCAGGCCTCACCCAGACCTGGGGAATCAGAATGTGTTTTTATTTCCACCAGACCGACAGGCGGAGTCAAGTTTAAGAAGCACTGTTACTGGGCATTTTCCCTAGCGGACATAAGCAGGAATTCTGGTTGTGTGGGGAGATTTCCCACTGGACAAGCCTGACCCCAGATCCTCCCCTTCCTTACTCCTCTCCCTGTTGCCTGTACCCACCTCTCAACAGGGGTGTGAGAAGCTCTGTCAGAGCCCCTGCATCTGCAGAAGCCGTCCTGCAACCACAGGGATGAACCAGATCTGCCTTTCTGCAGCCCTTCTCGTTGTCATCATGGGTACCCCAGTGGCCCACACCCAAGGGGGTGAAACCAGCAACCAGGCCCAGGATAAGTCCCAGTTCACCTCTCCTCTACAGGCAGAGTGTGGGTGGGGGGTAGGGGGAATGAAGGGATCAGTTGTCTGCTGGGGAAAAAAAGATGCAGCTTCAAAGTTGAGAGTTGTTTTATTTGGCAGAAATTTTTAGGACTTCAAACCTGGGAGACACCATCTCAGTTAACCCTGACAGAACTGCTCTGAGGAGGCAAGTGGGTTGGGGAGAGGGAGCCAGGTTATATAGAAGTTTTGCAACAAATGGCAGGTAATCTGAATGTCAACAGATTATTGAAAATTGAAGAAAACCAGGTATCCCAAATTAAAGAATTTAGCACTTTTCTATTTATGGGGAGTTGGAAGAGTCTGGGCTCATTGAAATCATTCCTGTGGTATGCACCTCAGCTCTCTGGGCCGTTTTCACATCCTGAGTTTCCTCAGGGCTCACTAGCTCACATTACCTGATGGCTCCAATTGCTGATGACTGTGATACCCTTTGTTTACTGATCTGGCTGGAAATAGTCCATGATACTGGGAAAGAGTGAAGGCAGGAGGAGATGGGGATGACAGAGGATGAGACGGTTGGATGGCATCACTGACTCGATGGACATGCGTTTGAGTAAACTCCGGGAGTTGGTGATAGACAGGGAAGCCTGGCGTGCTGCAGTCCATGGGGTCGCAAAGAGTCAGACACAACTGAGAGACTGAGTTGATTCCATTTCTCATCATGGAAGGGACTGGGGATCTGGGATGGGTTGGGTGCTGCGTTATTAACCATCTCTGGATTTTTTAGATAGTTGGGCAGTTTTATCTCAGGGATGTTTCCTAACTCTCAAAAGGAATCATTATGTGTTCAGCTAATACAATATTGTAATTAGCCTCCAATTAAAATGAATAAATTTATATTAAAAGAAAATCCCATCTCATTCTACCAGACCAGGGATCCCATTTCTGAGACGATTCTTGGTCACTGCCTTATTCCTGAACTTCACTGTAGTGGAATCAAAAGATCAATTTTTACTGTTGTCCTGATTCATGGAACAGCCTCTGGAAGCTCTTGAAATTTACTTTTATATGGCAGTGAGATGACTGTAAAAGAAGTCTGGACATAGCTTCAGGATCACACTGAAAAACCAATCAGTTGATTATTATAAGTTTAGAATATTCAACTCTGCCGACTTCTGGGTATAGGGAAAGGTGCTGAGATGGAATTCAGTCACCAGTGACTGACAATTCAATCAATTTCAGGACCTAGTGAAACCTCAATAAAAGCCCCTAAATAACTGGGGTTTTGGAGAGCTTCCAGGGAAGTGAACACATCGAGGTGCTGTAAGGGTGGTATTTCCTGAGAGGGGATGGTACTCTGTACCCTGAAAAGCCCCTCACTCTACACATCTCCTCCACAGTTGGCTGCTCAGCTGTGACTCACTCTTTGCGACCCCTTGGTCTGTCCATGGAATTCTCTAGGCAAGAATACTGGAGTGGATTGCCATTCCCTTCTCCAGGGGATCTTCCCAATCCAGGGTTTGAATCCAGGTCTCTTGCATTGGCAGGGGGATTCTTTACAGTCTGAGCTACCAGGGAAATTCACATTCTATCTGTGATCAGCGTTTCCAAACGTGTGAGTGGATGAATCAATGTCTCCTCAACATCTTCCCATAAATGCTCTACAGGCACCTTGGACTCAACTTTTACCAAACTGAACTCATCCTCCCTTCCCTGGGACTCGCTTTTCCGCCCTTCTCCCGTGAAGCTGTCTGTGCCTGTCTTGGTGCAGCTCCGTTAGGCAGAGCAGGAGCTCTGCTCAGCTGTTCCAGGACTTTCTGATTAATTTTAATAATGGAGAAATAACATCAGTCTTTGACAGACAAATATTTTTACTAGGAGAGTGGTTGTTACAGGGTAGAATAGAATCCCTGACTACATGCTGAATCTTTTCTTTTGCTTTCACCCTTGTTTCTCATTGCTTCTGTTCACTAAAAGGATACTGTCTGTACATGATGGCCTGCCTTGGGGAACCCTGCCCCTTTGTCTGAATGTTCAACCAAAGTGCCTTTGTTCAGGGCACTGAACACCTGACCCTGTCCACCTATGAATAGCCCCAAGAAAAAAGTAATGAACACGTTCCCTCCCTGAAGCTGGTCATTCCAGGAGATACTTGTAAGACTTACGGTCTTTTTACTTTACTTCCTTACCACCTCCCATTCTCTTTTGTAATAAAGATCCTGGCATCCAGATGCCTTAAGATGGTTAATTTGAGACAATAGCCTGCCATCTTCTTCTTGGTCTGCCCTAATTCTCCACGCCTCATCTCCTGATTTATTGACCTGTTGTGCAGTGAATAGAGTGAGCTTAGACTTGGTAATGGAGAAGGCAATGGCACCCCACTCTAGTACTCTTGCCTGGAAAATCCCATGGGTGGAGGAGCCTGGTAGGCTGCAGTCCATGGGGTCTCGAAGAGTCAGACACGACTGAGTGACTTCACTTTCACGCATTGGAGAAGGAAATGGCAACCCACTCCAGTGTTCTTGCCTGGAGAATCCCAGGGACGGGGGAGCCTGGTGGGCTTCTGTCTACAGGGTTGCAGAGTCGGACACGACTGAAGTGACTTAGCAGCAGCAGCAGCAACAGCAGCAGCAGACTTGGTAACAACGTCTTGGTGGAAATGGATATCTTGGCCATAAACTGTGGAAATAAACTCTTTCTGTGAGAGAGGGAATCCCTTCCCAGGACCTGCATGGCCGATGTCACCTGTTTCCACACGGGAAAATTGCAGATTAGTGAGTGGCCCTCAGTCACTTAGTGAGTGGTAAGTTCAAGTCAAGACATTATTCTGTCAAAATCCACTGGATAGAGCTCCTGACATCTGCAAGAACTGTTAAAATGCAAGTGTTGGGTAATAGTTTCTGGACGCACTGCCCCACACTCATCACTCTCCTGTCCCTAAGCCTCATCTCAGCCACTGAAGCCCAGAGATGAGTGGCCCTGGGTTTTTCCCAGACACCAAATTCTTGGTATTCCTTCCAACACCAGCCAATTCTCCAACACCAACTGGCCATCTCCCAGTCAGTTCCGTTTTGACAAAATCTCCAGAGTTAGAGCAGACCTCACAGGTGGAAGATGCGGTCCCACAAGACTGCCCCATTTCAAAGGCTGGCCACCAACCCTCCCTGTCCTCTCAGCTCACCTCCCTGCTCTGAGCCTGCCTGACATTTATCTGGGCATGTTCTTGGACCTTCTAGACAGTGAGCCTGGCTTCCTTCTCCTTGACCCTGGAAGTGGAGCATGGGGTGTGTGTGTGTGTAATTGCCTAGAAGACTGGGCTCTAGCTTTGTTTTATTTTTACTGTGGTCTTATTTTTACTGCTGATCAGCAGTTTGGTGTTGGGTGATGCCTTCACCTCTCTGTGCTTCATTTTTTCTGTCTCTGTGATAGGTGGCAAGGTGGAAACATCTCCTAGAGAGGAGAGATTTGATGTGAGCATTAAAGGGGATAAAGTTTTCCACAAAGGGAATTGTGTAGCATCTTGGCACGGGTAGCTGTTAGTGTGTGTGTATGTGTCAGTGGGAAGATGCGTGTCTGTGTGTGGATGAGTAAGCATGTATGGGAGAGCCTTGTTGCACACGGCTATAATGGGGAGTGAATAGATGGGAGGAGTGAAGGGGGAGGGTGTGTAAACCCTCACATGTACACCACACTTCATTCCTTACAAAGCAGCAGAGTGCATGGCACAGACTGGATGCAGCCAGTTTCTTGGGTTCAAGTCCTGTCTACCCAGTATGACCTTAGTCAAATGACGAATTTCTTGTTGCCTCAAATTTCTCATCTGTATTGTTAGAAAATATGAAGATTTCCTCACCCTCTCTTTTAGGATTATCCTGAGGATTAGATGAGATAATGTACATCAAATGCTTAGTATAATGACTGCACACAGAAGGAGCTAAGTGTTAACTGCTGTCATTACTCATTATAATTATTATTACAAGGGACTTTGACTTTTCTGGGAGAAGGAATGTCTGTCTGTTGCCTCCATTGCTTCCACAGCAACCTCGTGATGAGGGCATGACTCATCTGACACCTGAAGACATGGGGCTCTGGGAGATTCTGGCCCCAGGTCACAAAGTAAGAAGGAGGCAGAGCTGGGATTCAGACTGAGGTGCTCTGATTGCAAAACCACTGAGGAGAGAGTAGAGAGAAGGGATGGCTGCAGGCAATCTTCCAAGCCCCCTACAAATCCACTCCAGCCTCGAGGTCCACTCAGACAGATTTCCTGTGGCTAAAACCAGGTGAGGGATGGCAGGTGATCATGCTGCAGAGACATGTTCAGCTCCCTGCTTCCCCTCTGCCCCCTCCCCTTACTCCTTTCTGTCCCCAGAAAAGGAGGATCTTTGTCCCTCGCACCAGGCCCCCCAGGAGAAATTGTCTTCCCCTAGCTCAGCTACTGCCTGCGCCTCTGCAGGTAAACTGCAATTTCCATCTGTTTGAGATGTTACCGCAATGCTTGCAGGAAGGGGCCTTTGTCATAGCTGCCTCCTGAGGTAGGTGAGGTGGGAGGGCGGGGGAAGGGCATTGATGCCCAGATGTGATAACACCTACAGGAGGCTGAAATGGGGGACTGGAGCTCACACACTGCTGATCGCTTATCTGTCCTTTGATCGGCTGTCATCCATTCACAGATGTCCATCAGTGCAGGCACTGTTCTAGGTGCTGGGGTGCCTCCTGAGTGACCATACTGGACACAGTTCCACCTGTCTGATCACAATCCTTGTTTCCATGAGACCCACAGGCATCATCAAGTCTGAGAAGTGCTGTTATTGGGCATTTGGCCCCTGCACGCAGAAATGGGAACCCTGGTTAGGTGGGGAGATTAAGCAATAAACAGGACTGACCCAACTCCTCCCCTTGCCCACTTCCCTTCCTCATCACTGGATCCCACCCCTCAGCCAGGATATTGAAAGCCCAGTCCATCCCCAGCATCCTCAGGAGCCCTCCTGAGGGCCACGAAGATAAGGCGGCTCTGTCTCTCTGCAGCCCTTCTCTTTCTCCTGGGCACCCTGATGACCAGCACCCCAGTGGGTGACACCAGCTGCAAGGACAATGGTAAGTCCTGGCTCACCTCTCCTCTACAGATTGGGAGTGGGATGATGAGGGGAGTCCATGAAAGGGGCTGGGGAACAGGGATGGGGTGGACACTGCCAACCCTCTCCGGATTTCTCCTGAGAAATTGGGCAGTTTTAACTCCAGGGATGTTCGCTGACTTTCAGGAAGAAATCATCATGTTTCCAGCATAAAAAAAGTTTCCTGCTCAACTATATGACATCAGGGACCTGATCGCTGAGACTCTCTGTTCCTAGTCTCTGCCTTGTCCTCAAACCTTACTGTAGTTTAATGAAAAGATCAGTACTTGATCCTTGTTCTGGTTCCTGGCCCAGACATCCTGTTTGGGATTCACCGTCTTTTGTAAGGTAATGTGATGAGTCAAAGCAAGGGACCCAGAGTAGTTTCAGGATGGGGCTTGTCTCCAAAAAAAATCTCATCAGGTGATCAGAGAATTAGAACTCTAAACCCCTAGTACTTCTGGGGAGAGGGGAGGGGAGGTACTGAGACTGAGTTCAATCACCAATGATCAATGATTCAATCAATTTGCCTACTTACTGAAGCCTCAGTAAAATTGCCTAACACCACAATTCAAGTGAACTGACTTGTGGGATGCCCAGTGGGCATTTCAGAACTGGTTGGTATAGGTAGGGACACCAAGTATTTGCTGTCAGGGACAAAACCCAGACTAGCTCTTCCCTGTGACTGGATGACTGTGGCTCAGGACCCAGGGGTGTAATTAGTGTGGGTCTGTGCTCCCAGCAATGACTGTCAATTATCTACTTTATAAGAATTCCTTGGCAGAATCAGGTACTCTATCAAATGGGATGTGACATGATTATATTATAGTGAATTTAGTAGTTACATGCCCGGGGCAAGTCATCTCCGGTTTCCTCACTTGAATGGGGGGCGGGGTTACCTGTTACACAGGTTCTTTTAAGGGATGACCAGTCATGAATATTGAGAGTTTAATCACATTGCATGGGCTTTCCAAGTGGTGTGAGTTGTAAAGAACCCACCGGCCAATCCAGGAAACATTAGAGATGCGGGTTCGATCCCTGGGTTAGGAAGATCCCCTGGAGGAGGGTACGGCAACCCACTCCAATATTCTTGTCTGGAGAATCCCATGGACAGAGGAGCCTGGCAGGCTACAGTCCATGGGGTTACCAAGAGTCGGACACAACTGAAGTGAATTAGCACGCACAATGACATTTCATAACCAGTGATGTACATTTTCCGTCAACATATTTTCATCTGGAAGATCTGGAAGAGTTGCTATACCTACCTTTTCCTTCCCTGCTCCAAATATCTTGGTATCAAATAATGATTATTTCTCTATCATTAAAGTTAATTAGAAAGGCAGGGGTAGGGGCAGGCAGCTGAGTTTCTGCTCTGCCTGAGACAACTGCAGGGAGATCCAGGTTCTCTTGCGGGGTCAAGGCTACTTTTTCCAGACTGGAACAATGTTAGTCAAAACTCAAGGCCCTTCCTTTTGTCTCCTATGTCTATTATTTTATTATCTTCTCAAGATATAGAATGTTAGTGCTGGATTCATAGTTATGTTGACTTGCCTCATCGTCAAACAGCGATTGAATGATATCCATTCTATTCAACAGCTGTGTTCTTGGCTTGGACATGGAATGGGAAGTTGATTCCTTTAACAAATACCTCTCAAGTCCCTAAAAGCATTGTTCTTGATGTAGGGAAACAGCTGTACACAAAATAGCAAAATAACTTGCCTCCTTGAAAGTCAAAGTTGCTCAGTCATGTAGGACTATTTGTAACCCCATGGACTATACAGTCCATGGAATTCTCCAGGCCAGAATACTGGAGTGGGTACCCTTTCCCTTCTCCAGGGGATCTTCCCAACCCAGGGATTGAACCCAGGTCTCCCGCATTGCAGGCAGATTCTTTACCAGCTAAGCCACAAGGGAAGCCCAACTTGCCTCCTTGGAGGGAGACAGATCATAGAGAAAGGGAAAAGTCCTCTGCCAGATGGCAATGAGTGATGTGAAGAAAAAGAGTGAAGGGGATAAAGGAGGCTGTACTAATTCTATAGAGGGTCAGGGAAACCCTCTTTTATAAGGAGGCAGCGGCTGCCAAAAATGAGCTTGGTGTGTTTGTGCAGCAGCCAGGACCAGGGTGGCTGGAGCTGAGAGGGTGAGGGGAGGGGAGTGGAAGGGGATGAGGCAGAGAGGCCACGGGGGCAGGTCATGAGGAGCCTTGTACGACTTTATAAGAATCCAAGTTTGGCTCTGAGAGAGCTGAGGAGTCACTGAGGGATTGGTCATGGGAGCCATGCAATAGGGCTCAAGTTTTAAGGGACTCCCTGAGGCTGCAGAGCAGAGTGTCTCCAGGAGATGAAGGGCAGAGACAGAGGTCTGGGGAGCAAGGCGCTGCAGTGGCCCAGGTGAGCAGTGACGGAGTAGGTACCTGTATTGTTTGCTGGGTCCATCTCAGTTCTCTTGAAGAACATGAATGCCTTGCTCTGTTGAGGGTTTGATGGAGGCTTCATTACCTAGTCATGATGCATTAAATCATTAGCCATTGGAGATTTTTCAACAGACAGCTCCTCTCCCCTCCCTAAGCTGGGCCGGGGGAGGTCATGGAGGAGGTGAGCAGTGAAAGTCCCAACCCTCTCTTTGGTCACGCAGTACCCAATCTTGGGTCACCTAGGGGCTCTTCACTAGTTACTCCCCTTCCCATAACAAAAAACAGCTTCAGAATTTCAGGGTCTTAGGAGCTGTTTGCCAAGAATGGCACAAAGAACAAATATTTCTTTATCATAAACTGCAATGTCAATATTCCATTATTCCAGTCTCTAGGAGGTGATCCCTGTTAATACACTGGTTTGTTTTCTTCCATGATTTTGCAGCATGATTCCTTCACACCTTTTTTTTTTTTTTTTTTGGTTACTTCTCCATTGTTTCTTTCCATTTATTTTTTCCTTTTATTTATTATTTAGTTGAAGGATAATTGCTGTACATAATTTTGTTGTTTTCTGTCAAATCTCAACATGAATCAGCCATAGGGATACATATATCACCTCCCTCTTGAAACTTCTTCCCATTTCTCTCCCCATCTCACCCCTCTGGGTTGATACAGAGCCCCTGTTTGACTTTCCTGAGCCATACAGCAAATTCCCGTTGGCTATCTATTTTACATATGGTAATGTAAGTGTCTATGTTCTTTCCATACATCTCACTCTCTCCTCCCCTCTCCCCGTGTCCGTAAGTCTAGTCTCTATGTCTGTTTCTCCACTGCTGCCCTGCAAATAAATTCTTCAATACCATTTTTCTAGATTCCGTATATATGTGTTAGTACATGGTATTTATCTTTCTCTTTTTGACTTACTTCACTCTGTATAATAGGCTCTAGGTTCATCTGCCTCACTAGAACAGTCTCAAATGCGTTCCTTTTCATGGCTGAGTAATATTCCATTGTGTATATGTACCACAACTTTTTATCTATGTGTTTGTCAGTGGACATCCAGGATGATTCCATGTTCTAGCTACTATAAATAGTGCTGCAATGAACAATGGGATACATGTGTCTTTTCCAGTTTTGGTTTTCTCAGAGTATATGCCTAGGAGTGGAATTGCTGGGTCATATGGGGGTTTTATTCTTAGTTTTTTTTTTTAAGGAATCTGCATATTGTCTTCCATAGTGGCTGTATCAATTTACATTCCCATCAACAGTGCAAGAGCATTCCCTTTTCTCCACATCTCCTCCAGCATTTATTGTTTGTAGACTTTTTGATGATGGCCATTCTGACTGGTGCCTTCACACCTTCTTTTTTGGCTGCACACACAGAGATGGACAAGTACAAATACATGACATACACATGCTTTTGTGAGTGTGTGTGTGTGTATGTGTGTGATTTTAGTTCCCCAACCAGGGATTGAACCTGTGCCCCTAACCAGGGGACCATCAGGGAAGTCCCTTCACACATTTTTTTTTAACAGTGGAAACTTTCAACCTTTCACCTAAGTACAGAGAATAGTATTATAAAATCCATTTATTCATCATTCAGCTTAAACAGTTACTGATGAGGAGAGTATTATTGACGTAGGTCCTCTTATTTTTCATGAATTATTTTGAAGCTAATCTGAGGCATCGTGCTAATCAATCCATATATACTTCATGAAGGAGATATAATTTTTTACAGATTACCATATCACGGTCATGGCACAACATTAACAGTAATCTGAATGGTCTTTTAATTCTTTACAACACATGCCCCACCACTCTATTGCAGACAAGCTGATTGTTGCAGTTGTTGACTTTGTACTCAAGCTATAATGAGTATCTACATAACTGACCCAGGGCTCCTGCCATCCTTGCAGTCCTGCAGCCTCACTTCAGCCTGGAGCCTCCATACAGGGGTCCCTGCAAGGGTGTGAACATCAGGTACTTCTTCAGTGTCAGCTCCATGTTCTGGGAGCCTTTTATATATGGTGGGTGTGACGCCAAGGAGAACAACTTCCTGAGGGCAGCGGACTGCAGGAGGACCTGCGGTGGCTCTCTTGGCCACTGAGGTAAGACAGGGGGCAGACAGGGTGATGGAAGGGCTGGGGTAAGAGCTCAAGGGGGCACACAGAACCTCAGAACCTCACAGTGACTTTTTCCCTCCTTGCCGCCCAGGAGAAGTGGCTGCAGTGTCTGATGAAACCACACACTGAGCATGTCTTCCAGGGGCCAGCTTGGCAGAAGGTCACTGCTACAAACCCCATCATGATAATCTGAGCCTACTCACATGCTCCCCTTTCTCAGATGGGAACACTGAGTCAGCACCTCATGGAGCAGGTCCACAGTGCTAGGCTTTTCCAGCTAGGCTTGGAAAACTCACTTTCTTCTTGTTGGTCACCCGGGTCCTAGGGATTGCTCATCTCTGGGGTGGTGGAGGACATGTCAGGATAAACGGTGTTCAGGTCTGGGGCTTCAGAATTGTCAGTCAGCAAGTTCCTTTCTTTTTTTGCGGGGAACCTGTGAACTGTGCTCCGCTGAGATGCTGACGTCCAAGGAGGACCCGCGCAGGGCTGGGCTCTGGCTGCTTCTGAAAGAATTCGGCCTTCTCCTCTTCCTTCTCAGCGCCGCCCTCAGCAGAAGTCCAGCTCTTTGCTCCCTCCCATAGCCCTGCTTGCTTTGGTTCTGTCACTTCCGGTCAGCGCTAAGGACCAGGAGGGCTAGTCTTCGCTGTGTGCCTAGCGCTTAGCGTAGTTCCTGGCACGAAGCAGGCAGTCCGTCAATATCTGAGGTACGGAAGAGGAATGCCGATGAGCTAGAAGCAAGTATCTAGTCCTACCCCTCATCCTCACTGCATCCTTACCTTCACGCTCCTCCCCACCACAACTTTTCTCCTTGTGGGTGTTGGGATACTTTTGGGAATTTTCAGTTCAGTCGCTCAGCCGTGTCCGACTCTTTGCTCTCCATAGACTGCAGCACGCCAGGCCTCCCTGTCCATCACCAACTCCCGGAGTTCACTCAGACTCATGTCCATTGAGTCGGTGATGTCAGCCAACCATCTCTTCCTCTGTACTTCCCTTCTCCTCCTCAATCTTTCCCACATCAGGGTCTTTTCCAATGAGTCAGTTCTTCACATCAGGTGGCCAAAGTATTGGAGTTTCAGCTTCAGCATCAGTCCTTCCAATGAATATCCAGGACTGATTTCCTTTAGGATGGACTGGTAGGATCTCCTTGCTGTCCAAGGGACTCTCAAGAGTCTTTTCCAACACTACATTTCAAAAGCATCACTTCTTTGGTGCTCAGCTTTCTTTATAGTCCAACTTTCACATTCATACGTGACTACTGGAAAAATCATAGCTTTCACTAAATGGACCTTTGTTGGCAAAGTAATGTCACTGCATTTTAATATGCTGTCTAGGTTAATCATAGCTTTTCTTTCAAGGAGCAAATGTCTTTTAATTTCATGGTTGCAGTCATCATCTGCAGTGATTTTGGAGCCCCCCAAAATAAAGTCTGTCACTGTTTCCATACCTATTTGCCATGAAGTGATGGGACCAGATGCTGTGATCTTAGTTTTCTGAATGTTGAGTTTTAAGCCAGTTTTTCACTTTCCTCTTTCACTTTCATCAAGAGGTGCTTTAGTTCTTCTTTGCTTTCTACCATAAGAGTGGTGTCATCTGCATATCTGAGGTTATTGATATTTCTCCCAGCAATCTTGATTCCAGTTTGTACTTCATCCAGCCCAGCATGTCTCATGATGTACTCTGCATATAAGTTAAATAAGCAGGGTGACAGTATATGGCCTTGACTTATTCCTTTCTCAATTTGGAACCAGTCTGTTGTTCCATGTCCAGTTCTAACTGTTGCTTCTTGACCTGCATACAGATTTCTCAAGAGGCAGGTGAGGTGGTCTGGTATTCCGATCTCTTTCAGAATTTTCCAGTTTGTTGTGATCCACACAGTCAAAGGATTTGGCATAGTCAATAAAGCAGAAATAGATGTTTTTCTGGCGCTCTCTTGGTTTTTTGATGATCCAACAGATGTTGGCAATTTGATCTCTGGTTTCTCTGCCTTTTTAAAATCCAACTTGAACATCTGGAAATTCATGGTTCACGTACTGTTGAAGCCTATGATTTTGAGCATTACTTTGTTAGCAGGTGAGATGAGTGCAATTGTGTGGTAGTTTGAACATTGTTTGGTATTATCTTTCTTTTGTATTGAAATGAAAACTGACCTTTTCCAGTCCTGTGGCCACTGCTGAGTTTTCCAAATTTGCTGGCATACTGAGTGCAGCATTTTAAAGGCATCACCTTTTAGGATCTGAAATAGCTCAATTAGATTTTGATCACCTCCACTTCCTGGTGGCTCAGAGGTTAAAGCGTCTGCCTCCAATGCAGGAGACCCGGGTTTGATCCCTGGTTCGGGAAGATCCCCTGGAGAAGGAAATGGCAATCCACTCCAGTATTCTTGCCTGGAGAATCCCATGGACAAAAAAGTCTAGTAGGTTACAGTCCACGAGGTCGCAAAGAGTCGGACACGACTGAGCGACTTCACCTTCACCTCCACTAGCTTTGTTCGTAGTAATGCTTCCTAAGGCCCACTTGACTTCACACTCCAGGATGTCTGGCTCTAGGGGAGTGATCACCCCATCATTGTAATCTGGGTCATGGAGATCTTTTTTGTATAATACTTCTGTATATTCTTGCCACCTCTTCTTAATATCTTCTGCTTCTGCTAAGTCCATACCATTTCTGTCCTTTATTGTGCCCATTTTTGCATGAAATGTTCCCTTGGTATCTCTAATTTTCTTGAAGAGATTTCTAGTCTTTCCCATTATACTGTTTTCCTCTATTTCTTTGCATTGATCACTGAGGGTGGCTTTCTTATCTCTCCTTGCTATTCTTTGAAACCCGGCATTCAAATGGTTATATCTTTCCTTTTCTCCTTTGCTTTTAGCTTCTCTTCTTTTCTCAGATATTTGTAAGGTCTTCTCAAACAACCACTTTGCCTTTTTGCATTTCTTTTTCTTGGGGATGGTCTTGATCACTGCCTCCTGTATAATATCACAAGCTTCTGTCCGTATTTCTTCAGGTACTCTATCAGATCTAATCCCTTAAATCTATTTGCACTTATTGCATTTATTTAATCCCTTAAATCTATTTGCATTTATTAAGTCCCTGCAAAGCAGTGTTCTCAGTAGCCAAAAATGGGGCAAAATATCTTGCCTTCTTTGAGGGAGATAGATAATAGCAAAGAAGGGGGGAAACCCTATGGTAAGTTATGAGTTTTTTGAAGGTAGAGAGTCGTGGGGAGAAAGGATGTTGTGCTTTTTCTGTAAACGTCAGAGAAACTCTCTGTGAAAAGGAGAGGTTTGAGTGGAGGCTTTGGTCAAAGTGCCTGGTGTGTTTGAATAGCAGTCAGGACCGTGGCTGTTGGAGCTGAGTGAGTGGAATGGAGGGCAGTGGAAGGGAATCAGGCAGAGAGGCCATGGGGACAAGTTATGCTTGTGAAACTTACTGAGTCAGAATTTGACTCAGAACGATGGGGAGTCATGAGGATTTGGTAATGGGAGCCACGGGATAGAACTGGGATCTTCAAGACTGCAGTTTAGGCTGCCCTCTAGAGGGCGAAGGAGAGAGACAGAGGTCCAGTGAGCAGGCTGCTGTGGTCCAGGTGAGTCAGGATGGAGCCTGTACCTATGTTGGTCCAGGTGAGTCAGGATGGAGCTTGTACCTATGTTGTTTTCTGGATCGATGTCAGTTCTTTGGAGACATGAATGTCTCCTCTTTGAGCTTTTTATGGAAGTGTCTTTACCCACTCACGATACATTCAATCATTAGCCATTGGTGATTGTTCAGAGTCAAAGGGGTTCACTAGCATCAAGATGAAGATTTTATTGTGCTGTATACTTTTATTGTTTAAATATCTCACTATTGGGATTTTACCAGAAAAAAAAATATGTATATGAAAGAAGTACCAAGGTTTAGGAACTCTTCCAGGAGATGGATGAAAAACAAATACAATATTTCTTATTATAAATCACAGTATCAATATCGTGTACCCAGCTGAATAATTACTGACATGCGGTGAATACTTTTTACCTGTGTCATACTGCGTGTTTTTTGGCAGAGTGTTTTGAAGCTAATCAAAGAAATCATACCAATTAATCTTAGAATACTTCATGAAGGAGATATAAATTTGTACACAATTGCCACATCATGGTCACAACTAGCAATATGAAAATAAGGTCCCAGGAAGCAGATTGTCAAGTGGCTTTTCAACCTGACCAGCCCCACCACCCTAACATTCTCTACTGCAAACCGACCGGTGGTTTCAGTTGTTGACCTTGTAGGCCGAGCTGTGATGACTATCCTCATATCTGACCCGCTGCCTCTGCAATTCCAGAGGCTTCTCAGATGGTCTTCTGTCACAAGTCCCTGCAAGGACTGGAAGATTGGGTGTTTCTGCAACACCAAGGCTGGACACTGGAGACCTTTATATATGGTGACTGTTTGGGGAATCAGAACAGCTTCCACACATCACAGGACTGCATGAAGTCCTGCTGACACGTGTCCGGGTCCCAGAGGTGAGAGAAATGACAGGGCAGTTTGAGAGGGGAAAGGCTGGGGAAACAGGTGGAGCTCAGGGCACCACACACCGTTCACACCTACATGGTGTCTTTCCTCCTTGCTGTGTCCCAGGAGAAGCGGCTGAATTGTCCTGTGAAACCACACACTGAGCACGTCCTTCAGGGGCCAGCTTGGCAGAAGGTTATCCGCTGGAATGTCCATCATGATAACCGGAGCCTACTCACACGCTCCCCTTTCCAAGATGGGAACACTGAGTCAGCTACTCTAGGAAGCCTGTCTGTAGTGCTTCTGCACACCCAATCTAGGCTTGGAAAACTCACTAACTTCTTGTTGGTCATCCCAGCCCCGTGAAGACTGCGCATGCACATTTCCAGGAAAGTTTAGGATCCGTCACGATGACAGGTGTCCAGCTCTGGGGCTTCAGTGGTGTCCATCAACAAGTTCCATTCTTTTGGCGGAGGACTTGTGATCTGTGCTCTCTCTGACAAGGATCCATGCAGAGCTGGACCGCGGCTGCTTCTGAAACAGTCAGTCTCCTCCAAGTCCAACTCAAGGCTACACTCCTCAGCAGAACTTTGCCTCTTTCCTTCCTCCCGTGGGACTATATACCTTGGTTCTGTCTCATTCTCTTGGCTCCAAGCTCCATGAGAGCAAGTCTTCACTTTATCATAGCCCTTAGCACAGTTCCTGGCACAAATAAGACTGTTCATAATTATTTGAGGAAGGAAGGGATGCAGGAACACACCATTCAAACCTGAGAACTGTAGAGCCTACGATTTTTACCAGGATTTTTGTCTTTACCCCCATTCTCACTCCATCCTCACTTTATCCCCCTCCCCACCATCACTTCTTTCCTTGTGGATGGCCAAGGTAGAATCTCTGGTATCTGGTTCTTGGTGCAAGTGTTGGGATAGACCTTTTCAGAAAAGAAGCCACCATCGCCCACAATGATGTTGCATTTTCTTTTCTGTATGTTCAAACTGCTAACTTATATTTTAATAAATTCATATGCAAATTAAACTAACTGGAGTGGAGTCTGGTTGTTTGCAACCACAAACCATAACCAACAGGGTCCATGGAAATGGTGGTCCTTCTCACTGTTCTGCAGAGCAGTGCATACCTCCCCTGTTTTCGTGTCCTCAGACGAGACCCTACCAGGTACAGAAAGGCAATCCATCATAGTGCCATGAACGCTACGCAAAGACTCGGGAGATAGACAAGTCGACATGAAGGCTTTCGTTCTTTGCTTCTTGGGCTAGGTCACATTTGGGTGCAAGCTGTCCTCCTGGACTCTCAGGAGGAGTAGAGACACGAGGCCCAGTTGTCCACTTTTCCGAGGATTCCCTCTCCTGAGGACATGCGTGGGCACGGGGATTCTTACTTCAGGTAAAGAAAGGCAAGTACCTTTTTTGTGTCCCAGGCTCTGCCCTAGCATTTTGCCTGCGTTATTGTTTTCATCATCCTAGGAATCCTTCAAGGGAGGAAATGGAGGCAGGGAGATTGCTTCCTAACATGGCAAGTCTCCACTGCCCCAAGCAGAGGGACTTTGATGATGCTTTTCTGCTCCTGCCTCTGGGAAGATGTAGGATGGAGACACCTTTGGAGGTCAGAGAGTATCTGTTTCATGACAGATGAGTAAAGTGAGGCATGGGGACCACAGCAAGCACAGTATTTCAATAAACAAGAGCACTGATGATGCCGGTACTGTTACTCACTTCCTCGTAGACTTGGGCAAATTTCTCAGCATCTCAGAGCATTAATTTCTTTAGTTATAAAGTAAGGACAATGTTTCTGCTTGTTAATGTTTCTAGCCAGAGACCACGAGAAACACTTCTATTCCTAGTTGAACTAGTTGGGTTTATTATTCACAGCAGGAAGGAACAGGAGTCATCTTGGAGAGCAATATGATCTCTCCTTAAGAGAATGTTAGAACTTACAGGATATGGGCTTGTGTTAGGTGATTTTGGGGAGAGTTCCCGGAAGCTAGCTCTGCTCTGCATGGATGGTGTTAGGATCGGGGCAGTTCTCTGACTGGGTATCTTAATCTTAACTCTAAGACGGGAAGACAAGATGGAGTTTAGAGTTGTACTTGGTAAGTCAGCATCTGTCATTCACATGGGGCAGGAGAGGGGGACTTTTGGTCATTTTTGGTGGCTTCTATAATTTAGCCATTTGTGTTTAAACATGAGTGTAGAGTATCCTATTTTTGTCACGACATATCATGATCACAGAATACCCTTGTTTGATGTTGATGTCACAACATATCATGATCACAGAATACCCTTGTTTGATGTTGATGTTTTGTGAAATATTTACATTCAGTAGGAGAACTAAAGGCCAGCGGTGGTGCCAGGGCTGCTCCTGGAATCAGAGGTTGCTTTTCTCTTTCTCTGTGAAACTCAGAGCATTATGATGAGAAGTAAGAGGATATGATATTTGTAAAATGCTTTGCACAAGTGTTGAAACTAAGTCCTCAATGAATGACTGGTCTGATAACATTAATAGGAGCAAATAAGTCACAAATTATTACTAATAATTTGTTTAATTAATAATCATTAATATGTAACAATGAAAATTAACTATTATTTTATAACAGTTTAATGTTACAGATTAATTACTAATTAGAAGAGTTTGGCTTTCAGTAGGTTTGGATGTTGCTGTGTGATCTTGGGCAAGTCCTTTCACCTCTCTGAGCCAAAGTTTCTTTATTTTTTGCAAAATAAGGTGCTGGTATCTGTTTTAAGAAAAACAAGGACTCTGCTATTTTGAAAGATACATTGATTTTGGTGTAAAGTTCTTTGAACTCCTCAGACCAACACACTTTTAAAAGAACATAGAGTATTAGTTTCCTTCGTTCCCAGTTTTAAAAATGTGCGGTCCAGTGCATTTAAAAAAGGGACAAATAAGCATTTTGGGGGGGATATCATATTTCATATCCCCTTCAGAAAGTTCCCCACTATCCAAAGTGTCACTGTTTCCTGAAATGGTCCCTTTCTTCCTCAGAGGTAACCTAAAGCCCCTTTCCTTCAGTGGCAGGCCTCACTCAGTTTGAGTCCCTTGTCCATCCCATGCTACCCTTTATTTGACCTTCTGGTGTCTCGAAAATGTACGTGGGTTTGGGGATTTCTGCTGGTTCTCTTTGGGATCAAGTCACCTGTTCCTTGGGGCTTCCAAGGCGGCTCAGTTGTAAAGAATCCACCTGCCAAAGCAGGACATGCAGGAGACTAGGGTCAATCCCTGGGCCGGGAAGATCCCTTGGAGAAGAAAAATGACAGCCCACTGCAGTATTCTTGCCTGGAGAATCCCATGGACAGAGGATCCTGGAGGGCTATAGTCTATAGGGGTGGCAGAGTCCGACCCGACTGAACACAAACACCTCAACCTGAATCTGAGTGAACTCTGAGAGTTGGTGATGGACAGGGAGGCCTGCCGTGCTGCGATTCGTGGGGTCGCAGAGTCGGACACAACTGAGCGACTGAACTGAACTGAACCGAACTGTTTCTCAGCCGTCAGAAACCGCTGTATACAGCCCTCTGGTGGCCGCCTGAGGAAGTGCGATCTCCTCCTGAAGCTGCGCACACTTCCTGTTAGGCTGGAATATTGAAGTCTTTTGGTAGCCGCCTTTACAGGTTGTAGTTGTTGTTGCTAGCTTCTGGCTTGGGGGCTGTCTGTGTGCCAGAAGAAAGCTGTGAACTGCAGTGCACGAGGCTGAAGGTCCAGTTGGCAGCTGGGTTGCTGTTGTTCAGTCGCTCAGTCATGTCCGACTCTTTGCGACCCCATGGACTGTATGCAGCTCTCCAGGTTTCTCTGTCCATCACCAGCTCCCGGAGCTTGCTCAAACTCATATCCATAGAGTCGGTGATGTCATCCAACCATCTCTTCCTCTGTCGTCCCCTTCTCCTCCTGCCTTCAGTCTTTCCCAGCATCAGGGTCTTTTCCAGTGAGTTGGCTCTTTGTATCAAATGGCCAAAATATTGGAACTTCAGCTTTAGCATCAGTCCTTCCAATGAATATTCAGGGTTGATTTCCTTTAGGATTGATTGGTTTGATCTCCTTGCTGTCCAAGGGACTCTCAAGAATCCTCTCCAACACCACAGTCTGAAAGCATCAATTTGTTGGCACCCAGGCTTCTTTATGGTCTAACTCTCACATCCATACATGACTACTGAAAAAACCATAGCTTTCACTAGATGGACCTTTGTTGGCAAAGTAATGTCTCTGCTTTTTAATATGCTGTCTAGGTTTGTCGTAGTTTTTCTTCCAAGGAGCAAGTGTTTTTTAATGTCATGGCTGCAGTCACCATCTGCAGTGATTTTGGAGCCCCCAAAATAAAGTCAGCTACTGTTTCCACTGTTTCCCCATCTATTTGCCTTGAAGTGATAGGACCAGATGCCATGGTCTTCGTTTTCTGAATGTTGAGCTTTAAGCCAACTTTTTCACTCTCCTCTTTCACTTTCATCAAGAGGCTCTTTAGTTCCTTTTTACTTTCTGCCATAAGGGTGGTGTCGTCTGCATATCTGAGGTACTGATATTTCTTTCAACAATCTTGATTCCAGCTTGAGCTCCATCCAGCCCAGAATTTTGCATGATGAACTCTGCATATAAGTTAAATAAGCAGGGTGACAATATACAGCCTTGATATATTCCTTTCCCAATTCAGAACCAGTCTGTTGTTCCATGTCTGGTTCTAACTGTTGCTTCTTGACCTCCATATAGGTTTCACAGGAGGCAGGTCAGGTGGTTTGGTATTCCAATCTCTTTAAGAATTTTCCACAGTTTGTTGTGATCCACACAGTCAAAGGACTTAGCGTAGTCAATGGAGCAGAAGTAAATGTTTCTCTGGAATTCTCTTGCTTTTTCTATGATCCAGTGGATGTTAGCAATTTGATCCCTGGTTCCTCTGCCTTTTCTAAATCCAGCTTGAACATCTGGAAGTTCTCGGTTCATGTACTGTTAAAGCCTGGCTTGAAGGATTTTGAGCATTAGCTTGCTAGTATGTGAAATGAATGCAGTTGGCTGCAAAGTTTGAATGTTCTTTGGTATTGCTCTTCTTTGGGACTGGAATGAAAATTGACCTTTTCCAGTCCTGTGGCCACTGCTGAAATTTGGAATTTTCCAAATTTGCAGAACATATTGAGTGCAACACTTTAACAGCATCATCTTTTAGGATTTGAAAAAGCTCACCTGGAATTCCAT
The DNA here is from genome assembly GCF_016772045.2 of Ovis aries. Taxonomy (NCBI): domain Eukaryota; kingdom Metazoa; phylum Chordata; class Mammalia; order Artiodactyla; family Bovidae; genus Ovis; species Ovis aries. The sequence continues at coordinate 73,701,477 of NC_056066.1, forward strand.
TACCTCCACTAGCTTTGTTCATAGTGATGCTTCCTAAGGCCCACTTGACTTCACACTCCAGGATGTCTGGCTCTAGGTGAATGATCACACTATCATGATTATCTGGTCATTAATATCTTTTTTTGTATAGTTCTTCTGTGTATTCTTGCCACCTCTTCTTAATATATTCTGCTTCTGTTAGGTCCATACCGTTTCTGTCCTTTACTGAGCCCATCTTTGCATGAAATATTTCCTTGGTAGCTCTAACTTAATACTGCCATAAATTAATAATTATTGATAAAAGTTAAAGAACTTTTATATTTGCAGTATTACTATTACTCTTATCTATCTAACATTCATTAAAAGGTTACTCTGCCAGTACTTGGACAGACAAAGCATTTAACAAATACAACTCTTTTATTCTCATCATGACTCTATGAGATTGACAGAGAAAGAGAAAAGCGACTTCTGAGTTCCAAGACCTGAGCTGGTACACAATGGTCCTTCTGGTTTTCTGCTCGACATAAACATTTTACAGAACTTCAACATCAAATGAGGCCATGCTGTGTTTGTGAAAGATCTAGAAAAAAATGGTACACTGGATAATCATATTTGAGCATTGACAAAAGGAGCTAAATTACAGAAAGCACCAATATGATCAAAGCACCTTCCCATCTTGAATGACTGCTACTTCTTGACCAAGTACCGCTCTCAGAGCCTCAATCAAGCCTTCCCTTCTTAGATTTAAGATTATGATACTTAGTCAGAGAACTACCCCACTTCTTCACAGCCTTCATCCAGAGCAAAGACAGCTTCCTGAAACCCTCCACCAAATCACCTAATACCACCCACATCCTTGAAGTTCTTTCTAACATTTTCTTAATAAGAGAGCATATTGTTTTCCAAGATGATTCCTGTTCCTTGCTGCAGTGAGTAATAAACCCAATGAGTTGAACTAGGAATGGAAGTTCATCTAGGAACAGGGGTGTTTCTACTGGTCTCTGGCTAGAAGTATTAACAAGTAAGATTGTTATCCTTATTTTATAATTGAATAAAGGAAAACGCAGAGATGCTGAGAAATTTGCCCGAGACTCTGAAGAAGTGAGTAACAGCGCCAGCACCGTCTGTGTTCTCATTTACTTCATTACTGGGCTCTGGTCCCCATGCCTCACTGTCCTCATCTGCCGTGAAACAGATACTCTCTGTTTCCCCAAGGTGTCTCCGTTCTACATCTTAGAGGCGGAGCTGGAAAACATCGTCAATGTGGATCTACTTGGGAGACTGGGAAGTTGCCATGTTAGGAAATGAATGCAGCAGCCAAGTGTCATCTCCATGCCTCCATTTCCTCTCTTGAAGGATTCTTAGGAAGATTATAGAAAAATGCAGGGAAAATGCTAACACAGAGCCTGAGGCACTAAAAGGTAGTTGTCTTTCTGTAACCGAACTAAGAAGCCCCCTCCCCACATGTGACATCAGGGAATCGGATTTCTTAGAAAAGTGGACAACTGAGCCTCATGGCCATTCTCCTCCCGCGAGTCCAGGAGGACAACCTGCTCCCAAACTTGACTGAACTTAGAAGAATGAAATAAAAGCTGTCATGTTGAGGAGTGTGTCTAGCACATTTCTGTATAGCTTGGTGTGGCTACTAAGAGGTGATGCTGTAACGGGTTTGCTTCTTGTACCTGGTAGGGCATAGTCTCTGGACAGGAAAATGGGAGGTGCCCACTGCTCTGCAGAACAGTGAGAAGGACCACTATTTCCATGGACCTTATTGGTTAAGGTTTGTAGTTGTAAACAACGGGCTCCACTCCGGTCAGTTTAATTTCAGTATGCATTTATTAAAATATAACCCACAGTGTTTGAAGTTACAGAAAGGAAAGTGCAGCCTCATTCTGGGGATTAGGGTCTTCTTTATCCCAAACTCTTCTCTCATTATGGATGCTGAGAACTGGATGCTGGAAATACCACCTTGGCCACCCACAAGGAGAGCAGTGATGGTGGGCCAGGGGGATGAAGGTGAGGATGCCGTGAGGATGGGGATGAAAATGAAAATCCTGTGATAAAGCGCAGGCTCTGCAGTCACTCTGGTCATGGGTGCTCCCTTCCTTCCTTCCTCAAATAGAACTGTCTCTTTGGTGTCAGGAACTGTGCTAAGTGTTTGGGATAAAGGGGAGACATGTCTCATGGTGCTGAGAGCCAACTGGATGAGACAGAAAAGGCATGTAGACCATGGAAGAGAGGAAACAGGCAGGCTGTGCTGCCGAGGGTAGGGGAGAGAAGAACTGCCAGGAGACTGAACAGTTTAGAAGCAGCCACGGCCTGGCTCTGCAGGGGTCCTCCTCAGACTTCACATTTTCTGGGAGACACTCTTCACGTGTCCTCTGCAAAAAGAAAGGAACTTGCTAAGTGCCACCATTTGTAGCCCCAGACCTGGACACTGGTCATCTTGACAGAGCCTAAACTTTCCAAACAATATGGAACTGTAGTGCCCATGACCCAAATGACCTGCAAGAAGAAAGTGAGTTTTTCAAGCCTACATGGGGCACTCAGGAGCACTGCAGACCTGCCCTGGAGGGTGGCTGAGTCAGTGTTCCCAGCTGAGAAAGAGGAGCATGTGATCAGGCTCAGATGATCACAAAGAGGCCTCTGGGGTTGACCTGCCATTCTCTCCCTGGAGAACTTGCTCAGTGTGTGAAACACCGCAGCCTCTCCTGGGAGCAGTGAGAAGGAAGACACTGTGCAGGGTGAATGGTGTGTGGCCCCCTGAGCTCCACCCCTTTCTCCAGCCCTTCCCCACCCCCTGGGCCCTGCGTCCTGTCTTACCACAGGGAACCAGCCCCTTGACCGCAGGTCTTTATGCAGTCCTCTAACGTTAGGAAGTTGTTTTTGTTCCTTCCGAGGCCGCTGTATGTAAACGGCCCACAGTGACCAGTCTTGGCATTGTAGAAGTACCTGGGCATCGAGGCTTTGCCATGACCTACTACTTTAGGCTCCAGGCAGAAGGCAGGCCTAGAATCTGCTGGAATGAGAGGGGCAGTTATCAGTTATGTGGACGGTCATCGCAACTCTGTACAAGGACAACTAGAACCACCAGTTTGTTTGGAATAGAGAATGTCAGGGTTGTGGGGGTCAAGTTGAAAAGCCCATTTGAAAACCTCCTTTTTTGGATGAATTATGAATGTTGCTGGGGGTGACATGATGTAGTAATCATGTGCAAACGTATATCTCCTCATGAAGCCTTTTAAGAAAGTTTGGCATAATGCCTTTGAATGGCCTTAAAACTTCTATAGGACTTCCCTGGTGATCCCATGGTTAAGAATCTACCTTGCAATGCCTGAGTCCAAGGTCAGGGAACTAAAGTCCCAAATGCTGTAGACACTAAGTCGACAGGCCATAACTACTGAGCCCGGGACCTACAACTAATAACCAGCCCACCCAAATACATAAATGCTCAAAAAAGAAAAAAAAAAAAACAAACCTCCACAACTGTACAACAAAAGGACAAAGGTAAAAAATATTCCCCATATGTCAATAATTACTGGGTCTGGATACCCGAGTTTTATAATATTATTAATATTCTCTGTGTTATGTGTGTGGTAAAAGCTTTCAATCATTGATAGAAATTGTGAAGGAACCATGCTATAATGGAAAAAGGCATGAAGAAAACATACCACTGTGTTTACTTCAGATATTTCATGAGGATTCTGTAAATGAATATTGATACTATATATTGTGTATATAAGGAGAAATATACATATTTGTTTTTTCATCGTTTTCCTGACACTGATCCTAAAAATCTTGGTATTTCTTCTGTGATAAGAGCAATAAAAGTGTCTTTTGGTATGGGAAGTGGTTGAGTTTGGAAAGACTCTAATGAGCCCAGAATGGGCTCTGATTGCACAGGAAAGGACCGCCTACAGGAGGGTGGGCACGGTCATTCCTACCCTTCCCCTGGTCTTCTATCCACTGCTCCTCTCCTTCCCTCAACCTCAGGGAGGGTAATGGAGCTGTCTGTTGAACGATCTCCAGTGGCTAAAGATTTAATGCATCATGACTAGGTAATGAAGCCTCCCTAGAAACCTCAACAGAGCAAGACATTCATGTGATTCAAGAGACCTGGGATCCACCCAGGGAATAACATAGATACACACTCCGTGAGAACAGTTGCAGCACCCTGCTCCCTGGGGCTTTGTCTCTGCTCTTTACCCCCTCGAGGCCACTCTCTGAACTGCAGCCTAATGGGTTCTGTTATTATTCTGTCCTTTCGCAGGGCTCCGTCTCGAGCAGCCCCTCAGTGAGTCCCTTTTTCTCTGAGAGTCAAATTCTGATTCTTAAAAAGTCCTACAAGCGTCCTCTCGACCCTCATATAAACCCTCTCATATCCAGCTACCCTGGTCCCTTCTGCTGCCCAGACACAACCAGGCACGTCATTTCTGCAGCTCTGCTCAGTGCCTCCTTATCACAGAGGGTTTCCTTGACCTTGCAGAGAAAAAGGACAGCATTCTTTCTCTGCCTCGCTCTCTGTCTTCAAGAAACTGATAACCTACCATAGGATTTCTCCCTTGTGCTATTTTTATGTCACCCTCCAAGAAGGCAAATTATTTTGCCATGTTTTTTTTCACAGCTGTGTCCCCATCCCCAAGAATAGTGCTTTAAAGGGACTTACTAACTCCGATTTTCATTTCCTTTCCACAAGTGCAAGGTCATCAAATAGGATGGGTATAATTGATTTCCTTTTAGTACAAAATCACCTTGAGGATGGGGCACATAAACATAAAGGGCACTCTCCCTCTAACGTTCAGTCTCCTGAGAGGATAATAGTCTGTCCTGGTGATCGTTAACCCTGAAGCCTCTGAACCCAAATATTTATGGATTTTTATGGAGGTTTTCAATAGATAGCCACTTTGACTGAATTAGTGGCCATTGCTGATTGATCTCTATCTCAGAGCCTGCCACTCTCCCCAGAGGGGCTGGCAAGAAAGTGGTGAAATTTCCAACCTCTAAATGGGTGTTTGAGTTTTTTGGCAGACAACCCAGAACCTAAAGTTTCCTGGGTTGCTTTCCCTGAGTGGTCTCATGATCTATCAAAGAAAGTGAGTTCCAAGAGTTTCAGGATGCCTGGACCATGAACCAGGACAAGGATCAAATATAGATCAAATATATGAACAATAAAATAATAGTCAAAAGAGGACAAGTGAAAGGGCCTGGAGGCTTTACTCATGTTTTCTCAGCCTAGGTCCCACGAGACAAACCACACAAGGGCTGTGTTTTTGTGCTCCTGAAGTTGATCGGCTCAGTGGTCCCACGTCTTTCTGCTTATTTTTAATAATAGAGGTATAATTATTATTTGAGCCCTCAATATGTTTTCTTGCAAGGATAAACTTATTCAGATTAACGCATTGGTGGAAAATGGGCAAAATTGGTCATGAAATGTGAACAGATTCTTTATATTCATGACTGGTAAACTGTTCAGAGAACTCATGTAACATTTTCCCCTGTTCACAGGAGGAAACTGCAGATGACTTGCCCCAGGACACAAGCATGTGGGTGGTAGGGTTGGGACAAGTAACTATGATGTCACAACCCATCGATTACAATACCTGGTTCTACCAGGAGTTCAGAAAATACAGCTTACTTGTAAGAGTTTCTGGATGCAGTGTCCTACTTTTATTACTTCCCCATCCCAAGCTTCATCTAAGCCCCCACCTCACAGGGCAGAGTGAGCTTGGGTTAAATCCTGACAGCGAATATGTGGCGTCTCTACCAACATCAACCAATTCCCTAGATACCTGCTGGGCGTCCCCCAGTCAATTGATACCTGATGTGAAATCCGTGCAGTTAGTGCAGATCTCACAGGTTGAGGGCTCAAGACTGTCCTCACTTTAGTGCCAGTCACGTGTTCCCTTGTTACTTACACTTGTGAACGAACGGTTAAAATGTGGAGGTTCCATGACCCCACTTCCAAGTTTAACAACTGAATGGAACTGATGACAAAACTTAGGAAAACCCTTACTGTTCTCAGATGAATATACATGAAAAATTCACAAATAGTGAAATGGAGGGGATGTGTAGGGCAAAGGGGGAGTGGAGGTGTGTGGAGCCTCCATGCCTCAGTGAGCGCAGCACCCTCACATCACATACTTGTGTTCACCACCCAGGAAACAACTCTCTGAACTTTAATATTTTTACTTTTTTTTTTTGAGGTTTCGAGAAGTAGGCTAATTGACTGAATCATTGGCTGCTGGCCATTGGCCGGTGGTGACTGCTCCCAGTCTCAGTGCCCTTTCCTCTCCCCAGAGGTACGGAAAGTACAAACCTTTATTCTTCTCACTGAGTATTAATTGTTGAATATTGAGTGTTGGGGACTCCTCTGCTGTATGGTTCTTGTATTTTGCTCCGGAAACTGTCACGTGACCTATGAAGGAAAGTAAATTTCAAGAGTTTCAGGAGGCCTGGTCCATGAAACAGGATAAGGATCAAACATGGATAAGATAATAACAGTCAAAAGACAACAAGGGGAAGGGCCTGGAGACTTCAGCAATGTGGTGTCAGCCTTGGTCCCACAGCCTACCGCACAAGGGCTGTTTCTTGCTCTCCCTGCCTTTGCTCTCCTCTGTGGTTCCACATCTTTTGATTAGTTTTAATAATAGAGGAATAACCATTATTCAATACAGAAATATTTTTACTTGTCCAAAGCAAGTAGGCAAAGAATTTTTCTTTCAGATTTAATACACCATAGTGGAAAATGGACAAATCTGGCCATGAAATGTAAATAAACTATTTATTTACATGATTCATCATCTGTTCAAAGAACTCATGTAACATGTTTCCCCTGTTCAGATGAGGAAACTGCAGATGGCTTGCCCCAGGACACAATCATGTGGGTAGTGGGGTCAGGAAAAGATACCGTGAGGTTGCAACCCACTTGATATACCACCTGACTCTGCCAGGGACTTGAAATACCGATAACTGCTGAGAGTTTCTGGGTGCAGTGTCCTACTTTTCCTACTCACCTCTCCCCAAGCCTCACGGGAGCCCTCAAATCACAAGGGAAGGTGAGTCTGTGTTTTTTTCCTGAAGCGAAATACGTGGTTTCTGCACTAATACTATCCGGTTCCCAACACCCGATGGGAGAACCACAGTTAATTGACTTCTGACACAGAATCTGTGGCGTTTGGGCCGATGCCGCAGGTTGGGGGATCTAGACTGTCCTCTCTTCAGAAGCCAGCCATGTGGTCTGGGGTCACTCATGCTTCTGACCAAGTGACTAAACATGAGAGTTTCCATGATCCCACCTCCACGCAGAGTAATGAGTAGAACTGGTGACTGATCTCGGGAAAACTCTTACTGTTCTCAATCAATGTACAGGATAAAACTCAGAAAGAATGGAATGGAGGAGATCTGTAGGGCGAAGGGGGAGTGGAGACGTGCGAAGCCTCTGTGGCCTGGTTAGATGAGCACCCTCATATAACCTTTTTTTACCGTCCTGAACGCTCTCTGAATGCCAGTATTCTGGATTTTTAATGAGGTTTCACTAAATAGGCACATTGATCGAATCACTGGCCAGTGGTGACTGACCTCAATCTCAGTACCCTCCCCTATCCCCACAGGAGCAGAAAGTTCAAACCTTTATTTCCTTTACGTATTGCTTTAATCACTTCATTTATTAAACCGGATCCCGCACTGGCAATCTTGGCACCTATGAAAGACAAAAATTCCACAATTTTCAGGAGTCTTAGACCATGAACTGGGACAAGTTCAAATATGAATAATAAAATGATAGTCAGAAGTGGACAAAGGAAAAGGCCTGGAGACTTTGCTAATATTATGTCAGCCTTGTCCCAGGAGCCAGCCACACAAGGGCTGTGTTTCATGCTTTCCCTGCAACTGCTCTGCTCAGTGGTCCCAGGTCTTTGTGATTTATTATTATAGTAGAGGGATAATCATTATTTGACACATAAATATTCTTTCTCAGCCCAAAGCAGTAGGTAGAAGTATCCTTTCAAATGAACATATCGTGGTGGAAAATGAGCAAAATTGGCCATGGAATGTGAATAAACCCTTTGTATTTATGACTGGTAATATGTTCAAAGAGCCCATGTAACAGGTATCTGCTGTTCAGATGATTTTCCCCAGGACACATGGCATGTGGGTGGCAGGGTCAGGACAAGATACTGCCACAATCCATTTGATGTACTATCCTATTCTCCCAGAAACTCTGAAAATACTGATAACTGGTGACAGCTTCTGGGTGCAGTGCCCTACTTTCATTACTCCCCTGTCCCCAGGACTCACCTGAGCTTCCAAAGCACAGGGGGAGTGAGTCTGGGTTTCCCTGACACCACATCTGTGGTGTCTCTAGAAACAACATGGATTTCCTCCAAACACCCCCTGGGTGCCCCACAGGGCCATTCAATTCTGATAAGAAATCAGGGGAGTTAGTACAGATTCTGCATGTTGAGGGCTCAAACTGTTCTCAGCTCAGATGATAGCCGTGTTGTCCTGATTCACTCATGATTTGACAAAGTGTCTAAACTGGGAAGTTCCATTACCCCACCTTGGTGTTCAATAATGCAATAGATCTGACGACCAAACTCAGGAAGACCACCCTCATAGGGATCTCATGTTATCATAAAGGATAAATCTTGGCACAGCAATGTGAGTGAGAGGTGCAGGGGAAAGTGGAAGTGGAGACCCTCACATCACCACCGTGTGTTACCACCCCAAATGCTCTCTGAATACCCAAATTCATGAGTTCTTACTGAGGTTTCACTAAACAGGCATATTGATAGAATCATTGGCCATTGGCGCCTGTTCTCAATCTCAGTGCCCTCTCCTCTCCCCAGAGTTGCAGAAAGTTCACACCTGTAGACATACCACGGATGATACTTTTAATCGTATTTTTTGTTGAATGCTTCTCAGGTCCCCGTCTATGGCTTGTCTCCAGACCTATGAAAGACAGGAAATTCAGAGAGTTTCAGGAGACCTGGGCCATGAACCAAGGCAAGGATCAAATATGGAGAATAAAAGAATAGTCAACAGTGGACAAGGCAGGAAACAAATATGTATAAAAAAATAATAGTGAAAAGGGGAAAAGGGAAAGGGCCTGGAGACTTTACTAATACTGTTTCAGCCTTGGTCCCAGAAGGCAATCACACAGGGCTGTGTTTCCTCTTTCCTCTGCAGAGGCTCTGCTCATCCATCCCAGGTCTTTCTGGTTATTCTTCATAAATAAAGGAATGCTCATTATTTGACACCCAAATATTCTTTCTTGCCCAGGACCAGTAGGTAGACAAATTATTTTCAGATTAATTAACACATCTTGGTTAAAAATGCACAAAGTTCACTACTTGCAAAGCGTTGAAATGTGTTTCACCTCTTTATATTCATGACTGGTAATCTATTCAAATCAGTTAATCCTAAAGGAAATCAACCTTAAATATTCATAGGAAAGGCTAATGCTGAAGCTGAAGCTCCAATACTGTGGCCACCTGATACAAAGAACTGATTCACAGAAAAAGCCCCTGATGCTGGGAAAGATTGATTGAAGGCAGGAGGAGAAGGGGATGACAGAGGATGAGATAGTTGCATGGCATCACTGACCCAATGGACATGAGTTTGAGCAAGCTCCGGGAGATAGTGAAGCACAGAGAAACCTGGTGTCCATGGGGTTGCGAAGAGGTGGACATGACTGAGCAACTGAAGGAAAACAGTAAATCTGTTCAAAAACCCATGTAATGTATATCCCCTGTCCAGATGAGAAAATTGCAGATGAGTTACCCAGGAAACCCGGCATGTGGGCGGCAGGGCCAGGACTAGATACCATCGTGTACAATGCATTGGATACACTGCCTGATTCTGCCAGGAACTCTGAAAATACAGATAACAGAACGGTTTCTGGGTGCCATGTGTACGTTCATTACTCCCCACTTTTGGAGCATCACTTGAGCCCCAAGATCATAGGCGAGAGTGAGTCTAGGCTTCTCTGATACCAAATACGTGGTGCCTCTACCAGTAGCACCAATTCCCAAACAGCCACTGGGTGCCCAACAAGAAATTCACTTCTGTCTCAAATCCATGGAGTTACTGCAGATTCTGCAGGTTGAGTGCTCAAGACCATCCTCAGTTCAGATGCCAGCCATCAGGTCCTGAGTCACTCACTCATGCTTGTGACCAACTGGCTAAAATCGGGGCCTCTATGACCCCACCTTCAAATTCAACTACCGAATAGAACTGGCAGCTGACCCTAGGAAAACCCTTGTTTGCTGTACCTGGATTAATATACAAAATAAAACTCAAGGCAGCACAAGGGAGGAGATGCGCAGGGCAAAGGGGGAGTGGAGGTGTACCCAGCCCCCACGCTCTAGTGAGCACGGTACTTTCACAGCATCTTCCTGTCCACCACCCTGCAAGCTCTCTGAACCCAGTAGTTATGTACTTCTTTTCAGGGCTCGCTAAACAGGTGTGTTGGTTGGATTATCTGCCGTTGGTGATTGATTTCACTCTCCATTCCCTTCCCTGCCCTCAGAGGTGCTGCAGTGAGAGGTGGTGAAAAAAGTACCCTTTAAATGGATATTTGAGGTTTCTTGGAGACCAGCCCCATCTTGAAGGTACCTTGAGTCACCTTTAGTGACTCATCTCATAACCTATAAAGTCAGCAAATTCCAAGAGTTTTAGGAGGCTTTGGCCATGTCATGAGAAGGATCAAACATGGATCTTTTTATTACTATACTATAGTGAGGTTCAGGGACAAGGCAGGGGCCAGGAATAGAGAGTCTCACAAATGGAGTTCCTAATCTGGTAGATTTAGGTGGGATGTATATACATATATATATATTATATATATATATATATAAAATATATTTCCTCATGAGAGTCATACTGTCAATGGAGTTCAAAGCTTGCAACATCAGCCTTCCCTAGTGGTCCAGTAGTTAAGAATCCACCTGCCAATGCAGGGAACAAGGATTGATCCCTGGTTTGGGAAGATTCCATGTGTCTCATTGCAACTAAGCAGGTGAGTCACAATTACTGAGCCCAGATACCTCAAGCCCCTGCTCTGCAACGAGAGAAGCCACCACAATGAGAAGCCCGCACACTGCAACCAGAGTAGCCCTCGTCACTAGACAATGTCATCACATAGCCAGTAAGTCCAAGGCAGTAAACCCAAACAAAAATCCTGCCCAACGTGACAGGAGAAATCCAGAAAGGGTTGGCAGCCCCCACCCCACACCTGCCCTGCCCCCTTCCATAGACTTCCATCATTTCCCTCCAGTCTGTAGAAGAAAGGTGAGGCTGGACCTACCTTCATCCTGGACATGGTGTGTATTCAGCGGGGTGCTGTCCACCAGGATAACCAGGAGGAAGAGAAGGGCTGCGGAGAGGCAGAGCCGGTTCATCTTCGTGGCCTTGCAGGAGGGCTCCTGAGGATGCTGGGGATGCACTGAGCTTTAATATCCTGGCTGAGGGGTGGGATCAGGTGATGAGGAAGGGAATGGGCAAGGGGAGGAGCTGGGTCAGTCCTGCTTATTGCGTAATCTCCATACAAAACTATGCCTCTGGCTTCTCTCTGCAGGGGCCTGAAGTCCAATAAAAGTACTTCTCAGATTTGACCCTACCTGTGGGTCTCTTGTAAACACAGATAATGATTCTAATATGTTCACTCAGGGAGCATCCCAGGACCTAAAGGAGTGTGTGGCACGTGATATATAGTCAGTGAGTGGATGAGACAATTTACAGGACCTATAAGTGAATAGTAGTGTGTGAGCCCAGGTCCTTATTTCAGCCTCCTGCGGGTGTCATCTCACCTGGGCCTCAATGCCCTGGCCCCTCTCACCTAGCTCAGGTGACAGGTGGGACACAGGCCACCTTCCTGCAACCACTCTCACAGCTTCTCCACTGGATGGACGCTTACTGTCTATCAGACACTGGTCCAGGCAGGAACTTAGCTGGGGAAGCTGATGTCCTCCTGGGCTGTGACCCTCCAGTGTGTTCACTCTGGTTACAGCATGAGCACTGGGATCATGGAATATTGAGGGAATACTGATGCTGTCACTATAAAGAAATATCAATTCCTGTTCTTGGCACAGGGCTCCTAACACTGCTGGAGTTTCCTGAGAGATGAGAGAAACAAGGAGACGTTTGTCATGTGAGGGAGGGGGCTAGTAAGCAGCTAAACCAAGGATGGAGTGTGTTATCAGGGTAACCAACACTTGATTGGGGGAGTGGGAATTTTCATTTCCACCTTTCCTCTTTCCCTGCCCCCACACCTCAGGGAGGGGTGAGAGGTGAAGGGTGAATCCATCACAAATGCCTAAAGATTGAATGATTTTTGATGAAGCCTCCACAGAAACCTCAACAGAGCAAGGCATTTATGATCTAAAAACTGAGATCTACTCAAGGAACAACACAGGTACACACGCCACCATGGCTCACTGGGCCACTGCAGCAGCCTGCCCAGGGGCCTCTATCTCTGCTCTTATTTCCGAGGAGCCACCCTCCCCTCTGCAGCCTCAGGGATCCTCTTCAAGCTTGAGCCCTATTGCATGGCTCCCATGACCAATCCCTCAGTGACTCCTCAGCTCTCTCAGAGTCAAACTTGGATTCTTATAAAGTCCTACAACGCTCCTCATGACCTGTCCCCGTGGCCTGTCTGCCTCATCCCCTTCCACTCCCCTCCCCTCACCCACTCAGCTCCAGCCACCCTGGTCCTGGCTGCTGCTGAAAGACACCAGGCTCATTTTTGGCAGCCTCTGCTCAAGGTCTCCTTATTCCAGAGTGTTTCCTTGACCCTCTACAGTCTCCTGAATCCCCATCGCTTTCTTTCTTCACAACACTCATCACCATAGGATTCTTCCATATGGAAGGATTTCTGCCATAGGATTTTCCCCCTCTTCATTGTCTGTCAGCCTCTCAGAAGGCATATTATTTTACTATATTTTGTTTACAGCTGTTTTCCTACACCAAGAAATATGCCTCCTGGGCAAAAATCCTATGTATTTGATAAATATTTGTCACGTAAACGAATCTCCCATGTCATCCTTGTTTCAAGTGCACAATCATTGAAAACTCTGGATATAATAATATTCCTTATAGTCTATTTGATGATGAAACCTGTCTATATATATATATATATAAAAGAGATGTCTCATTGGAAAAGACTCTGATGCTGGGACGGATTAGGGGCAGGAGGAGAAGGGGACGACAGAGGATGAGATGGCTGGATGGCATCACTGACTCGATGGACGTGAGTCTGAGTGAACTCTGGGAGTTGGTGATAGACAGGGAGGCCTGGCATGCTGCATTTCATGGGGCCGCAGAGTCAGACAGGACTGAGAGACTGAACTGAACTTACTGATATACACCTGTATTTATGTGTATATACATATGATGAAACCTGTCTCTCTATGTATACCTATGTGTGTGTGTGTGCTGCTAAGTCGCTTCAGTTGTGTCTGACTCTGTGCGACCCCATAGATGGCAGCCCACCAGGCTCCTCCATCCCTGGGATTCTCCAGGCAAGAACACTGGAGAGGGAAGCTATATATATATATATATATATATATATATATAGCCTCCCTCATTCTCAACAGTAAAGATTGTCTGCAATGTAGGACACCTGGGTTAAATCCCTGGGTCAAGAAGATCCCCCGGAGAAGGGAATGGGTACCCACTCCAGTATTTTTGCCTGGAGAATTCCCTGGACAGAAGACCTTGGCAACCGATACAGCCCATGGGGTCACAAAGAGTCAGATGAGCCATAAGCGCTTTCTTTCACCTGTCCATATAATTGTGAGTCTCCTTTAACACCATATATCCCAATAGGAAAATGAAACAGTCATCTGACAGGACCAACAAAATGAGTTGCATTGAGTTTTGACTTATATTTTACCAGTTTGGAAAGAACAGTTTTTGCACCTTGAGCAAAATCCTAGAAGTATTACATTGCCTGCTCTTCCCACAGTGGTCTCCAAAGGAAAGAAGCCCGGGTGTCACTCAATGTTCTGATCAATTTCATCACAGAGAAGTGCTCATTATTTGACAATTTTTTTTGAAGGGCTGGTGAGGAAATATATGCAGACAATTCTTTTGGACTAAAATATTATGGTGGAAATTCGACATCATTGACCATGAATGTCAAACTCTTTATATTCATTGACTGGTAATCCTTTCAAAAAACTCATGTAACCTGGTCCCCCTGTTCAGGAGAGGAAAGTGCAGATGACTTGCCTAGGACAGAAAACGTGCCAGTGGTAGGATCAGGCCAAGTACATGATTTTGCCAGGAATTTTGAAAATGCAGAGAACTGGGAGGGGGTTCTGAGTGCTCTGCCCCACATAATATAGTCTCAGGGTCCTTACCCTCATACCATACACAAATGGTAGGGAAGTGTGAGTCTGGGTGTTGTCCCTGACTCCAAACATTCTGGGTCTCTACCAATAGCAACTGGTTTTCCAACACCCACTGGGCATCCAGGAGTCAATCCACTTCTGACACTAAATCTGCAGAGGAGACCCAGACCCCACAGGGTGAGGGCTCCCTCCCTGAGGACGGCCCACACTTCAAGTGTTGATCACAAGTCCTGGGGTCACTTTCATGTGTGACCAACTGGCAATAAACTGAGAGCTTCGAAGACTCACTTCTAAGGTTCAATAACTTATTAGAACCACTCACAGAACTCAGGAATGCCCTTTACTTACTGTCCCCAGTTGATGTAAAGCATAAAACTCAGGGACAGGGAAGTGGAAAATCTCCTGGTAAATGGGGAGTAGAGGATGCCGAGACTCCAAGCCCTCTCAGGACTTTCCCCCCTCACATTCCCTTGATGGTATCACCTTCTCTGAAGCTCTCTGAACCCAGTGTTCATGGGGTTTAATTGAGGGTTGGACACAGACAATTTGATTGAATCTTTAGCCATTGGTGACTGAAATCATTATTAGTACCTTCTCCTGTCCCCAGATGGCTGGGCTTGATATTTCTAACCCTCTAGTCACCTGATGGCATGTTCTGCAGTCCAGTCCTATCCTGACACTATCTCAGGTCCCATCCTTCACTCATCTCATGACTGAGAATATACAGAAAATTCCAAGTGTTTCAGGGGGGCTGGGGCATGGATGGAGACAGGGGTCAAATTTGGATGTTGTTATGACACTGCAGTAGGATCAGGGTCAAGGCAGGGACCAGAAATAGGGTCTCAGTTATGAAGTCCCTAATCTGGTAGAATCAGGTGGGATATGTCTTTTACAAAGCGGAACACATAATGATATCTCTTGAGAGGCAAGGAATTTCCCTGAAGTGAAAACTGCTCAATTTACTGGAAGAAATGCAGAGAGGTTTTCTGTACCCACCTCAGTGCCTTCCATGGAACCTGCTTATCACCTGTCCCCAGGCTGTGGAGGAGAGGTGAGCCAGGACTTACCCTGGCACTGGTTCCTGGTTTCACCCACCAGGTGCCCAGAAACACAAGAAGGGCTGTAGAGAGGCAGAGCTGGCTCATCTTTGTGGCCTTGCAGAAGGGTTTCTAAGGAAAGCTGGTGGCAGACTGAGCTTTTTGCACTCCAGCTGAGGGGTCAGAACAGCCAACAAGGAGAGGAATGAGGAAGGGAATGACCAGGGGTCAGTCTTGTACAGCGTGTAATATCCCCACCTCTCATGGTCCTGCTTCTGCCTACTGGGGCCAAATGCTCAGTGACATTGATTCTCAAACTTGACTATGCTTGTCGGTTTCATAGAAACACAGGGTGTGATACCAAACGTGGGATTTTGTTCAGTATGGTCATTCAGGGAGCATCGCAGCTCTTAGAGCAGTGCATAGCAAGTGATGGATGAAAGCAAATCAAAGGTGGATAATTGAGCAATACTGTGTTAGCTCATGTCCTCTTTGCAGCCTCCTGCAGGTGTCTTCACATCTGGGCCTCTATGCCCACCTGCCTCAACTGTGCCTACTTAAGAAGACAGGTGTGACCCAGGTAAGCTTCCTGCAACCATTCTGGCAGCATCTTTACTGGACCCACACAAGCTCTTTACCTGGCATTGGTCCAGACAGATGGTGAGTCAGGGAAAGAGCATCTGTATTGGGGGCACAAACTCTGATATTTTGGGTAGAAAAAAGAGTAAGGGAGTGGTCAGAAGGGAAGCAGAGACAGACATGTCTCCAGAGCATGACCACCCCTCACCCCTCATCTGATTTCACCAACAGGAGAGCTGTCTGCCTGACTGGACTCCAGGGGACCTCGGAAGAACACTGGTAACCACCTCCTTCCTCCTGCTCTCCCTCAGTGGCGATGGGACCGTAGGACCTTAGTTTGGGGACCAGCTCTGTGTTTTCCTAACTTTGTGCCTGAGGGCTTAAATCTCCCAGAGTCCTGTGTCCTCAGGTATCAGATGAGATCCGCGCGGCACACATCATGTGGTTGCCGTGGAAGCAATGGAGGCAACAGGCATGTATTCCTTCCCCCTGAGAAGTTTAAGGCCTTTGTAATATTAATAATAACAGTAATGAGTAGTTACACCAGGTAAAACTTAAATTCTTCATTGTGGCAGGCATTATCCTAAGCACCTGACACATATAATTCATCTAATCCTCAAAAATATTTAAAGAAAGATGGAGAAACTGTTGATATTTCCTCATGTGACTGAGGAGGTACCTGAGATAACAGGAAATAAAGTAGTTTGCTTAGGTCATAGCTTGTAGAGAGGGGATTGCGACCCAGGGATGTGACTTCAGAGTCTGCGCACATGTGCCCTGCTGCACTGCGAGCTGTAAACTAGGGCGCACACATCACGTGTGTTGTTGTTGTTCCATTACTCAGTTGTGTCTGACTCTTTGTGACCCCATGGACTGCAGCACACCAGGCTTCCCTGTCCTTCACCATCTCTCAGAGTTTGTTCAAACTCATGTTCATTGAATCGGTGATGCCATCCAACCATCTCATCCTCCATCACCCGCTTCTCCTCCTCTCCTCAATCTTTCACAGCACCAGGGTCTTTTTTTCCCAAAGAGTTGTCTCTTTGCATCAGGTGGCCAAAGTACTGGAGCTTCAGCTTCAACATCAGTCCTTCCAGTGAATATTCAGAGTTAATTTCTTTAGGATTGATTGGTTTGATGTCCTTGCTGTCTAAGAGACTCTCAAGAGTCTTCTCCATGACTACAGTTCAAAAGCATAAATTCTTTGGTGCTCAGCCTTCTTTTTGTTCCAACTCTCATATCCGTACATGACTATTGGAAAAGCCATACCTTTGACTATATGGACCTTTGTCAGCAATGTTAGGTCTCTTCTTAATATGCTGTCTAGGTTTGTCATAAGTTTCCTTCCGAGGAGCAAGCATCTTTTAATTTCATGGCTGCAGTCACCGCCTGCAGTGGTTTTGGAACCCAAGAGAATAAAATCTGCCGCTGTTCGACACACCCACAATCCATTTTTGTATATTTACTTGCAGTTACAACCATGTAACCTCCCAGGTGGTGCTAGAGGTAAAGAACCCGCCTGCTGATGCAGGAGACACAGGAGATGTAGGTTTACTCCCTGGGTTGGGAAGATCCCCTGGAGAAGGGTATGGCAACCCACTCCAGTACTCTTGCCCAGAGAATCCCCCATTGGCAGAGGAGGCTGGTGGGCTACAGTCCATAGGATCACAAAGAGTCAGATGTGGCTGAAGTGACTTAGCACAGCACACAACCATGTAACACCACTGAGAAGGAAAGGAGCTCTTAGTCCTGAGGTACCCTAGGATAGAATGGCATTAATAGTCAGTCACTCACAAAATTAGCCACTGTGAGTGGAGGGTCTCCTCTCTCTTGTGACACCTCATGTGTACCATTTCATTTAGCTTCATGTCAATCTTAACGGCATCTGGATTCTCATCCCATTGTGTCAAGGAGAAAGCAGAGGCTCAGAGAGGTAGAGACTTCCTCATTACTCACAACTTGCAGATGGCACAGATAGGACTTTGGTTTAGGAGGCCTTCTGGCCCTTCCCTTCCTCCTGCCTCATTCTGTCTGAGACCAGGGAGCAGCAGAGACTCCCCCTAAGAGCACAAACTCCTCTCTTCTCCCCCATCCTCTCATCTGTCTGTCTTTCTCTCCCAGTGTCCTCCTGTCCTGGTCCTCCTCAGTTTGACTCAGGTTAGAGCCCCCACCCCCACCCCTGGATCAGAAGTCCCCTGATGGGCTGGTCCCCACTCCTCCTCCCTCCTCCCTACTCATTAGTGAGATCTCTGATTAGAAACCTCCCCAGTTCCTGGAGGCATCTTCAGAGAAATCACAAGACAGGAAAATCACAGGGTTTGTATCTGGATAAAGACCAGAGAACCCAAAACTCTGATATCAGGTCATATCTCTGCCCCTTAATCCTCAGTTTTTCCCTCAAAAAAAAGGAGAAATTTGAATTCCATGATACTTAAGGCCACATCCTGAAAGGATGGAATGTACACCGGGCATGCAGAAGATGTTCAGATTTTTCTGAGGCTTTGTCCTGTGACCATCATTCACATCTGAGTCATGGGTGGCCAATTTCAGGCTACATGATAAAACAGCACCTGGCTTTTTGGAAATAAGTAGTTTGCATTCTTAAAATGATGTGTGAATACTGTTTTTTGGATAATTTTCAGGATTGAAAGGAAAAGCAGAAACCAGAGATTGCAAATGCGGCTAGCATACAAGTATTATTAACCCACATAGTACTTTTTTTTTTTACAATTATGAAACATTTCTGGGATTTAACAGTGGGAGATTTTATAGAAAATGAACTTCTCACATTGTTGGAAAAATAAGTGATCTGGCAACACAGTCTTGACATTTAACAAGAGCCCTCTTCTGTTACATGGGATTCTCCAGGCAAGAATAGTGGAGTGGGTAAACATTCCCTTCTCCAGGTGATCTTCCCAATCCAGGGATCAAACCGATGTTTCCTGCATTGAGAAGCCACCTTTACCGTCTGAGCCATCAGGGAGCAGTGGGGCTCAACTCTGAGCGAGCTTCAGAATCCATTCGACATTTGTTGAAACACAGATCTGAGCCCTCCACTGTCTGAGGTTTGATTTGGTAAGACATGGTTGGGACCTGAGTATCTGCATCTACCAGGTTTCCGGGACTGAGGCTGCTGCTCAAGGGACCATGTTCTGACAGCCATGTGCTAAGCTAAGGAGAGCTGCTCTCTTCTCAGGATGGGAGTGTTCTCTCCAGTTTCCATAATTCCCGCCATTCTTATTGTCCCTCCAGCCTCCACCCCGACTCCAAATACGTCCAGCCATATTTGGCTGGTCCAGGGGCATTTAACATTGTGACCTATGGGATGGGCTCACACTAAGTGTTCAGGAAAAGGTGTTAGTTTCTTTTTAGCTGCTATGTCATGTCTGACTCTTTGCGACCCCATGGACTGTAACACGTCAGGCTCCTCTATCCATGGGATTCTCCAGGCAAGAATACTGGAGTGGGTTGCATTTCCTTCTCCCAGGGATCCTCCCCTCCCAGGGATCAAGCCCACATCTGTACTGGAAGGCAGGTTCCTTACCACTGAGCCACCAGGGAAGCCCTCAGGAAAAGGTAACTTGTTCTTATTTCACAATCTTATGAGTTAAGTATTATTATTCTGATTTTGGGTCTTTCCTGGTAAGAAAGAAAGAAACAAAGTGAAGTTTTCTAGTCTTGTCTGACTCTTTATGACTCTGTGGACTGTAGCCTATCAGGCTCCACTGTCCGTGGAATTCTCCAGGCAAGAATACTGGAGTGGGTTGCCATTTCCTTCTCCAGGGGATCTTCCCAACCCAGGGATCGAACCAGGGTCTCCTGCATTGCAGGCAGGTGCTTTACCCTCTGAGCCACCAGGGAAGCCCTCTTTCCTGGTAGCTCAGTGGTAAATAATCTACCTAGAATTCAAGAGACACAGGTTTGATCCCTGGGTTTGGAAGATCGCCTGGAGAAGGAAATGGCAACCCATTCCAGTACTCTTGCCTGGAGAATCCCATGGATGGAGGAGCCTGGTGGGCTAAAGTCTGGATTAGGTAGAGTCAGACACGACCTAGTGACTGAGCATGCACACACATTCTTATTTTAGATGTGAAGAAACAAAGTTCACCTAAGGAAAAGTTTCTTGTTGAAAGAAAAAAAGCTGAAAGTCAGAAGGAAGACATGTATGAAAAGTGTTAGTTGTGTGTCCCATTTCTTTTAATGTTACTAATACACAAACAACACTCAGGTGAACTAGTCTGTTATTAGCGTAGATGATGCATTGAAGATATTGAACATGACTTCATGAGTGTCAAATCATATTTATCAAGAAAAGGAGGCAGGTCCCAGCAGTTGCGCCTATGGGAAGAGGGGCAGGGTCCAAGCACTCAGGTTCCGGAAGGTTCTGGAGGTGATGGTGGGGTGGAGGATGAAGGTGAGGATGCAGTGAGGAAGAAGATTAGGACAAGATCCTGGATTTAATCCCGGGGTCCACAGTCACTCCAGTCATGTGGAGCTTTTCTCCTTCCTTCCTTCTCCCAATATTTATGGACTGACTGTATCCTTTGTGCCAGGAGCTGTGAGAAGTTCTAGGGATAAAGAGAAGACTTGCTCTCATGGTGTTTAGGGCCAACTGGATGAGACAGAACTAAACCAAGTAGCCGCATGGGGGTAATGAAAGAGGCAGATTTCTGATGATGAGAATAGAGTTGAGAAGCAAGAGAAGGTAGAACATTTTCAGAAGCAGACGGAGTCCAGCCATGGGTGGATCCTCCTTGTCCTTCAGCATCTCAAGGGAGCACAGTTCACAGGTCCTCTGTGAAAGGAAAAGTGAAAGTGAAGTCTCTCAGTCATATCCGACTCTTTGCGACCCCATGGACTGTAGCCTACGAGGTTCCTCCATCCATGGAATTTTCCAGGCAAGAACACTGGAGTGGGTTGCCATTTCCTTCTCCAGGGGATCTTCCTGACCCAGAGATCGAACCTCAAAGTCTCCCACATTGCAAGCAGATGCTTCTACCATCTGAGCCAGCAGGGAAGCAAAAGGAAAGGAACTTGCTGATTAATACCTCTGAAGACCCAGACCTGGATACTGCATAACTGGACAGGTCCTAGACCATCCCAGAAAGGAGCAAACCACTGTCCTCCCAAGGCCAGGGTGACCACCAAGAAGGCAGTGAATTCTTTAAGCCAAGGTGGGGCACTCAGGAGCAATATAGATGGCTCTGTAGGGTGAGAGGTGACTCTGTGTAGGGTGACTGACTTAATGTTCCCATCTGAGAAAGGGGAACATGGGAGTAGTCTCAGATTGTCATGATGTGGCTTCTAGGTGTGACCTATGCTACGCTGGCCCGTGGAGGACATGCTTAGTCCATGGTTTCAAAGGACACTGCAGCCACTTCCCCTGGGATGCCCCAAGGAAAAAGACACTGTGGGTTGGTAAAGAGTGTGTGCTCTCTTGAGCTCCGCATCTCCATAGCCCATCCTCTACCTGTCTTAGCCCAGGGCCTGATAGCACCACTGTGGGTCTGGAACAGTCCTTCCCCATCTTGACATTGTTCTTCTTTGCTTTGAAGCAAAGGACTTGAAGATCCCGGACTTGGTGTTGTACATGTATCTGATTACTTTGGCCTTGCAGGGACCTGTGTGTGGAGATTGCAGGCAGAAGTCAGGCCCCAGGGCTGCAGACACGGGAGGATCTCAATCAAATAGAGGATGGTCATCACTGTTTGGTGTACAAGGTGAGCAACTGAAACCCACCAGTTTGTTTGCAATAGAGATGGTCGGGGTCTAGGGGTGTGAATGTGAAAAGGCCCTTTGATATCCTTCTGTCCAGGGCAATATTACCAGTGTTGTTAGGCATCACAGTGATAGGGTAATACTGTAAATAATTACATATTGTTACTGAATATCTTTTTTTAAATTTTTTTACTTTACAATATTGTATTGGTTTTGCCATACATCAACATGAATCTGCCACGGGTATACATGTGTTCCCCATCCTGAACCCCCCTCCCACCTCCCTCCCCATACCATCCCTCTGGATCATCCCAGTGCACCAGCCCCGAGCATCCTGTATCCTGCATTGAACTTGGACTGGCGATTTGTTTCTTATATGATATTATACATGTTTCAATGTCATTCTCCCAAATCATCCTACCCTTGCTCTCTCCTACAGAGTCCAAAGACTGTTCTATACATCTGTGTCTCTTTTGCTGTCTCGCATACAGGGTTATCATTACCATCTTTCTAAATTCCATATATATGCATTAGAATACTGTATTGGTGTTTTTCTTTCTGGCTTACTTCACTCTGTATAATAGGCTCCAGTTTCATCCACCTCATTAGAACTGATTCAAATGTATTATTTTTAATGGCTGAGTAATACTCCATTGTGTATATGTATCACAGCTTTCTTATCCATTCTTCTGCTGATGGACATCTAGGTTGCTTCCATGTCCTGGCTATTATAAACAGGGCTGCGATGAACATTGGGGTACATGTGTCTCTTTCAATTCTGGTTTCCTCAGTGTGTATGCCCAGCAGTGGGATTGCTGGGTCATATAGCAGTTTCATTTCCAGTTTTTTTAAGGAATCTCCACACTGTTCTCCATAGTGGCTGTACTAGCTTGCATTCCCACCATCAGTGTAAGAGGGTTTGCTTTTCTCCACACCCTCTCCAGCATTTATTGCTTGTAGACTTTTGGATCGCAGCCATTCTGACTGGCATGAAATGGTACCGCCTTGTGGTTTTGATTTGCATTTCTCTGATAATGAGTGATGTTGAGCATCCTTTCATGTGTTTGTTAGCCATCTGTATATCTTCTTTGGAGAAATGTCTGTTTAGTTTATTGGCCCATTTTTTGATTGGGTCATTTATTTTTCTGGAATTGAGCTGCAGGAGTTGCTTATATATTTTTGAGATTAGTTGTTTGTCAGTTGCTTCATTTGCTATTATTTTCTTCCATTCTAAAGGCTGTCTTTTCACCTTGCTTATAGTTTCTTTTTTTGTGCAGAAGCTTTTAATTTTAATTAGGTCCCACTTGTTAATTTTTGCTTTTATTTCCAATATTCTGGGAGGTGGGTCATAGAGGATCCTGCTGTGATTTATGTCGGAGAGTGTTTTGCCTATGTTCTCCTCTAGGAGTTTTATAGTTTCTGGTCTTACGTTTAGATCTTTAATCCATTTTGATTTTATTTTTGTGTATGGTGTTAGAAAGTGTTCTAGTTTCATTCTTTTACAAGTGGTTGACCAGTTTTCCCAGTACCACTTGTTAAAGAGATTGTCTTTTCTTCATTGTATATTCTTGCCTCCTTTGTCAAAGATAAGGTGTCTATAGTGCGTGGGTTTATCTCTGGGCTTTCTATTTTGTTCCATTGATCTACATTTCTGTCTTTGTGGCAGTACCGTACTGTCTTGATGACTGTGGCCTTGTAGTAGAGCCTGAAGTCAGGCAGGTTGATTCCTCCAGTTCCATTCTTCTTTCTCAAGATTGCTTTGGCTATTCGAGGTTTTTTGTATTTCCATATTAATTGTGAAATTATTTGTTCTAGCTCTGTGATAAATACCGTTGGTTGCTTAATAGGAATTACATTGAATCTATAGATTGCTTTGGGTCATATACTCATTTTCACTATATTGATTCTTCTGATCCATGAACATGGTATATTTCTCCATCTATTAGTGTCCTCTTTGATTTCCTTCACCAGTGTTTTATAGTTTTCTATATATAGGTCTTTAGTTTCTTTAGGTAGATATATTCCTAAGTATTTTATTCTTTTCGTTGCAATGGTGAATGGAATTGTTTCCTTAATTTCTCTCTCTATTTTCTCATTATTAGTGTACAGGAATGCAAGGGATTTCTGTGTGTTGATTTTATATCCTGCAACTTTACTATACTCATTGATTAGCTGTAGTAATTTTCTGGTGGAGTCTTTAGGGTTTTCTATGTAGAGGATCATGTCATCTGCAAACAGTGAGAGTTTTACTTCTTTTCCAATTTGGATTCCTTTTATTTCTTTTTCTGTTCTGATTGCTGTGGCCCAAACTTCCAAAACTATGTTGAATAGTAGTGGTGAGAGTAGGCACCATTGTCTTATTCCTGACTTTAGGGGAAATGCTTTCAATTTTTCACCATTGAGGATAATGTTTGCTATGGGTTTGTCATATATGGCTTTTATTATATTGAGGTACGTTCCTTCTATTCCTGCTTTCTGGAGAGTTTTGTCATAAATGGATGTTGAATTTTGTCAAAGGCTTTCTCTGCATCTATTGAGATAATCATATGGCTTTTATGTTTCAATTTGTTAATGTGTATTACATTGATTGATTTGCAGATATTGAAGAATCCTTGCATCCCTGGGATAAAGCCTACTTGGTCATGGTGTATGATCTTTTTACTGCACTGTTCGATTGCTAGAATTTTGTGAAGGATTTTTGCATCTATGTTCGTCAGTGATATTGGTCTGTAGTTTTCTTTTTTTGTGGCATCTTTGTCAGGTTTTTGTGTTAGGGTGATGGTGGCCTCATAGAATGAGTTTGGAAGTTAACCTTCTGAAACTTTCTGGAAGAGTTTGAGTAGGATAGGTGTTAGCTCTCTAAATTTTTGGTAGAATTCAGCTGTGAAGCTGTCTGGACCTGGGCTTTTGTTTGCTGGAAGCTTTCTGATTACAGTTTCAATTTCTGTGCTTGTCATGGGTCTGCTAAGATTTTCTATTTCTTCCTGGTTCCGTTTTGGAAAGTTGTGCTTTTCTAAGAATTTGTCCATTTCTTCCAAGTTGTCCTTTTTATTGGCATATAACTGCTGATAGTAGTCTCTTATGATCCTTTGCATTTCTGTGTTGTCTGTTGTGATCTCTCCATTTTCATTTAAATTTTATTGATTTGATTTTTCTCCCTTTGTTTCTTGATGAGTCTGGCTAATGGCTTGTCAATTTTATTTATCCTCTCAAAGAACCAGGTTTTGGTTTTGTTGATTTTTGCTATGGTGTTTTTGCATTTATTTCTGCCCTAATTTTTAAGATTTCTTTCCTTCTACTAACCTGGGGTTCTTCATTTCTTCCTTTTCTAGTTGCTTTAGGTGTAGAGTTAGGTTATTTATTTGACTTTTTTCTTGTTTCATGAGGTATGCCTGTATTGCTATGATCCTTCCTTTTAGCACTGCTTTTACAGTGTCCCACAGGTTTTGGGTTGTTATGTTTTCATTTTCATTCATTTCTATGCATATTTTTATTTCTTTTTTGATTTTTTCTGTGATTTGTTGGTTATTCAGCAGCGTGTTTTTCAGTCTCCATATGTTGGAATTTTTAATAGTTTTCCTCCTGTAATTGAGATCTAATCTTACTGCATTGTGGTCAGAAAAGATGCTTGGAATGATTTCAACTTTTTTTGAATTTACCAAAGCTAGAATGTGAATTATCCTGGAGAAAGTTCCATGTGTGCTTGAGAAAAAGGTGAAATTTATTGTTTTGGTGTGAAATGTGCTATAGATATCAATTAGGTCTAACTGGCCTATTGTATCATTTAAAGTTTGTGTTTCCTTGTTTATTTTCTGTTTAGTTGATCTATCCATAGGTGTGCATGGGGTATTAAATTCTCCCACTATTATTGTGTTATTGTCAATTTTCCTTTCATACTTGTTAGTATTTGTCTTACATATTGTGGTGCTCCCATGTTGGGTGCATATATATTTAGAATTGCTGTATCTTCTTCTTGAATTGATCCTTTGATCGTTATGTAATGTCCTTCTTTGTCTCTTTTCACAGGCTTTGTTTTAAAGTCTATTTTATCTGATATGAGTATTGCTACTCCTGCTTTCTTTTGGTCTCTATCTGCGTGGAGTATCTTTTTCCAGCCCTTCACTTTCAGTCTGTATGTGTCCCTTGTTTCGAGGTGGGTCTCTTGTAGAGAACATATATAGGGGTCTTGTTTTGTATCCATTCAGCTAGTCTTTGTCTTTTGGTTGAGGCATTCAACCCATTTACATTTAAGGTAATTATTGATAAGTATGATCCCATTGCCATATACTTTATTGTTTTGGGTTAGAGTTTATACACCCTTTCTGTGTTTCCTGTCTAGAGAAGATCCTTTAGCATTTGTTGGAGAGCTGGTTTGGTGGTGCTGAATTCTCTCAGCTTTTGCTTGTCTGTAAAGCTTTTGATTTCTCCTTCATATTTGAATGAGATGCTTGCTGTGTACAGTAATCTGGGTTGTAGTTTGTTTTCTTTCATCACTTTAAGTATGTCTTGCCATTCCCTCCTAGCCTGAAGAGTTTCTATTGAAAGATCAGCTGTTATCCTTATGGGAATCCCCTTGCGTGTTGTTTGTTGTTTTCCCCTTGCTGCTTTTAATATTTGTTCTTTGTGTTTGATCTTTGTTAATTTGACTAATATGTGTCTTTGGGGTGTTTCACCTTGGATTTATTCTGTTTGGGACTCTCTGGGTTTCTTGGACTTGGGTGATTATTTCCTTCCCCATTTTAGGGAAGTTTTCAACTATTATCTCCTCAAGTATTTTCTCATGGTCTTTCTTTTTGTCTTCTTCTTCTGGGACTCCTATGATTCGAATGTTGGGACATTTAACATTGTCTCAGAGGTCTCTGAGATTGTCCTCATTTATTTTAATTCGTTTTTCTTTTTTCTTCTCTGTTCCATTTATTTCTACCATTCTATCTTCTACTTCACTAATCCTGTCTTCTGCCTCCGTTATTCTACTATTTGTTGCCTCCAGAGTGTTTTTGATCTCATTTATTGCATTATTCATTATATAGTGACTCTTTTAAAATTTCTTCTAGGTCCTTGTTAAAGCTTTCTTGCATCTTCTCAGTCCGTGTCTCCAGGCTATTTATCTGTGATTCCATTTTGATTTCAAGATTTTGAATCATTTTCACTATCATTATTCTTTATCAGGTAGATTCCCTATCTCTTCCTCTTTTGTTTGGTTTGGTGGGCATTTATCCTGTTCCTTTACCTCCTGGGTTTACCTCTGTCTCTTCATCTTGTTTATATTGCTGAGTTTGGGGTGGCCTTTCTGTATTCTGGCAGTTTGTGGAGTTCTCTTAATTGTAGAGTTTCCTTGTCATTGGTGGGGTTGTACAGGTGGCTTGTCAAGGTTTCCTGGTTACGGAAGCTTGTGTCGGTGTTCTGGTGGGTAGAGCTGGATTTCTTCTCTCTGGAGTGCAATGAAGTGCCCAGTAATGAGTTATGAGATGTCGATGGGTTTGGAGTAACTTTGGGCAGCCTGTATATTGAAGCTCAGGGCTGTATTCCTGTGTTGCTGGAGAATTTGCGTGGTATGTCTTGCTCTGGAACTTGTTGGCCTTTGGGTGGTGCTTAGTTTCAGTATAGGTGGAGGCTTTTGATGAGCTTCTATCGATTAATATTCCCTGGAGTCAGGAGTTCTCTGGTGTTCTCAGGATTTGGACTTAAGCCTCCTACTTTTGGTTTTCAGTCTCCTTGTTACAGTAGTCTCAAGACTTCTCCATCTATACAGCACCATTGATAAAATATCTGGTTAAAGATGAAAAGTTTCTTCACAGTGAGGGACACTCAGAGAGGTTCACAGAGTTACATGGAGAAGAGAAGAGGGAGGAGGGAGTTAGAGGTGACCCAAATGAGATGAGGTGGAATCAAAAGAGGAGAAAGCACACTAGCCAGTAATCACTTCCTTGTGTGTGCTCCACAGTCTGGACCACTCAGAGATGTTCACAGAGTTATACAGAGAAAAGAAGAGGGAGGAAGAAGACAGAGGTGGCTAGGAGGATAAAGGGGGGAATCAAAAGGAGAGAGATAGATCCAGCCAGTAATCAGTTACCTAAGTGTTCTCCACCTTCTGGAACACACAAAGAGATTCACAGAGTTGGGCAGAGAAGAGAAGGGGGAGGGAGGAGACAGAGGCGACCTGGTGGAGAAAAAGGGGAGTCCAAAGGGAGAGAGAGCAGTCAAGCCAGTAATCTTGCTCCCAAGTAAAAATGGGTACTGAAGATTGGGTTCTTAAAGGTACAAAATTGATAATAAATACCAAAAAGCAAAGATTAAAAATCTAGAGAAGAGGTTGGATTTTCAGAAATACAATGTCAAAGAAAAGAAGAAAAAAAAAAAAACAAAGTCACAAAAATTATAAACAAAAATATATATATGAAATTTGCTTTAAAAAATAGGGTCTTTTTTGTTGCAAAGTTATAGTAGGTTATAAAAATGAAAATTAAAGGGGTAATAGAAAACTTAAAAATTAAGAAAATTAAAACAAAGAATGATCATAAAAATAGTAAAAATATATCTAGGACTTTCTCTGGTGTTGTTGTGGGCAGTGTAGGGTCAGTTCATTTTCGGCTAGTTTCTTGGTCTGGCTTATATTTCTCAAGATCTATAGGCCCCTTCCTATGTAGTCGGTACTAACGACAGGGTTTTAATCTATTGCACCTGTCACTTCCAAGGCAGTTCCCTCTGTTTTAGCTTCTTCTGTTTGCTGGTCTCTTCAGTGTCTGATTTCCACCCTGACACAAGGGGGTGGTGGTGGACACTTTTTAGGCTCACTTGTTCAGTTGTGCCGTGGGGAGGGAGGGATGCTGCAAACAAATAACACTGGAGTGTGCTCGCAGTGCCTTAGCCACACTGGGCCTGCCCCCGCTCATGGCACATGTGCCCTCCCTGCCCACACTGCTCAGGCTCTAGGTTGCTCCACCAGGAATGTCTGAGGCTGGCCCTGGTCTGCATGCCCCTCCCAGGTCTAAGTCGCTCAGGTTCAGGCACTCAGGTAGTCCTCAGAGGCGCAGACTCGGTTGGGCCTGCGTTTTGTGCCCTTCCCAGATCTGAGCAGCTCAGGTGAGCAGGTGTTTGGTGAGCACGGTAGCTGTGACTTATCGCCTCCCCTGTCCCTGCTGCTCAGTTTTCTGGGTGTTCAACCAGAGCACCTTCTCAGGCGGATGTTGGCTGTCCAGAACCCCAAGAAGTCTTAGTTAGCAAAGAAGCCTGCTTGCAGTTTGGTAGATAATGTCTCTCTGGGTCTGTGATTGTCCCCTTCCGGCTCTAGCTGCCTGTCACCAAACGGGGATGGTCTGCAGCCAGCTAGTTCTGTTCAGTCCTTTGTTCTGTGTGTAGGCCTGGCAGGCAGAGTCTTAGGTTAGGGCCTTTCGTGTGGTAGCTATCCCACAGTCTGGTTTGCTAGCCCAAGTTAGTTCCCTCAGATTGCTCTCGGGGCATTCAGGCCTGGTCCTTACTCTAAGCAATGCAGCCCGCGCCTCCCTGCCCAGCCCCCGCTTGCTAGTGGCGGTTGCAGGCCTCTGCGCTGCTTCTCCGCTGGGGGAGTTACGGATGGGCTCGTAATCTGTAGGTTTTAATTATTTATTTATTTTTCCTCCCTATTATGTTGCCCTCTGTGCTTCCAAGGCTCGCCACAGACTCGGCAGTGAGAGTGTTTCCTGGTGTTTGGAAACCTCTCTTTTTAAGACTCCCTTCCCAGGACAGAGCTCTGTCCCTACCTCTTTGTCTCTTTTTTTGTCTTTTATATTTTTCCTACCTCCTTTTGAAGACAATGGGCTGCTTTTTCTGGGTGCCTGCTGTCCTCTGCTAGCATTCAGAAGTTGTTTTGTGGAATTTATTCAGCGTTTAAATGTTCTTTTGATGAATTTGTGGGGGAGAAAGTGGTCTCCCCATCCTATTCCTCTGCCATCTTAGGACTGCCCCTGAATATCTTTAAATTAATTGGCATAATACCACTGACTAGCTCCAAAAGAACGAAAAGGGAGGATATGTATTAAGAATAGTCTCCTTATGCTGATAATGATTGGAGCTGTACAATGGTCTGTGGGTTTATAATACCTTTTTCTGGATATGTGTGTGATTGAAACTTCTCACCATTAATAAAGAAAGTGTGAAGCTGGATAACCAACAAGCACCTACTGTATAGCACATGTAATGCTGCTCAGTGTTAAGTGGCAGCCTGGATGAGAGGAGAATTTGGGAGAGATGAATTCATCTATGTGCAAGGCTGAGTCCCTTTGCTGTCCACCTGAAACTATCACAATATTGTTAATTGACTATCAATTCACTTCAACATTCAGAAAACTAAGATCATGGCATCTGGTCCCATCACTTCATGGCAAATAAATGGGGAAACAGCAGAAATAGTGGCTGATTTATTTTTTTTGGGCTCCAAAATCACTGCAGATGGTGACTGCAACCATGAAATAAAAAGACACTTATTCCTTGGAAGGAAAGTTATGACCAACCTAGAGAACATATTAAAAAACAGAAACACTACTTTGGCAACAAAGGTCTATCTAGTCAAGGCTTTGGTTTTCCCAGTAGTCATGTATAGATGTGAGAGTTGGACTATAAAGAAAGCTGAGCATTGAAGAATTGATGCTTTTAGAGTGTGGTGTTGGAGAAGACTCTCGAGAGTCCCTTGGACTGCAAGGAGATCCAACCAGTCCATCCTAAAGGAAATCAGTCCTGGGTGTTCACTGAAAGGACTGATGTTGAAGCTGAAACTCCAATACTTTGGCTACCTAATGAGAACTGACTTATTTGAAAAGACTCTGATGCTGGGGAAGATTGAAGGCAGGAGGAGAAGGGGACAACAGAAGATGAGATGATTGGATGGCATCACCGACTCAATGGACATGAGTTTGAGTAAACTCTGGGAGTTGGTAATAGACAGGGAGGCCTGGCATGCTGCAGTGCATGGGGTTGCAAAGAGTTGGATGCAACTGAGTGACTGGACTGAACTGAACTGATAGTCTATACTCCAATACAAAATAAAGAGTTAAAAGAGAGTGGGGAGGCATTATGCTGTACTAGAGAAATGCATGAAAGAAGAGCCACCAGTGTGTTCACTTTGGTTACATCATGGGCACTGGAATAATGGAATATTGACACTGTGACTTATATGAGAAATTTCCTGCTCTCCATCTACTTTCATCTGGAGGGCCAAAGCTCAGATGTCACTTAACGTTGTGATGAATTGCATAACAGATCATGATTTGACAGGTTAAATTTTTTTAGAAAGGTGAGGAAATGTAGGTATACAAGTCTTTTGGAGTAAAAAGTTTTGGTAGAAAGTGGACATCATTGACCATAAATGTGTAAAATTTTGATACTCATGACTGGTAATCTTTTCAAAAAACACTTGTAACCTGGTTCCCATGTTCAGGTGAGGAAACTTCAGGTGACTTGCTCCAGGACACAAAACGTTTGAGTGTTAGGGTCAGGATAAGTCACAATCTATTTAATCAAGTATGTGATTCTCCCAGTAATTCTGAAGTGCAGAGAACTGGGAAGGGGTTCTGAGTGCCTAGTCCCAGGGTCCTGATCCTCATGGTAGACACAAATGGTAGAGAAGAGTCAGTTTGAGATTTGTCCCTGACTCCAAACATGCGGGATCTCTGCCAATAGCACCGAGTTCCCCCAAACCCACTGGGCATTCAGGAGTCAACTTACTTCGGACACTAAATCCACAGAAGTGACCCAGATCTCACAAGGGAGAGCTTGGTCCTTGAGGGCTGCCCATACTTTCAAGTGTTGATCACAAGTCCTGTGGTTACTTACATGTGTGACCAACTGGCTATAAATTCAGAGGTTCCATGTTGCACCTCACATGTTCAATAACATATTAGAACTACTCCCATAACTCAGGAAAGCCCTTTATTTATGGTCCCCAGTTATTATAAAGTATAAAATCAGGGACAGCCAAATGGAGGAGAAAAGGTGTTAGTTGCTCAGTCATGTCTAATTCTTTGCAACCCCATGGATTGTAGCCCTCTGTGCTCCTCCGTCCATGTAATTCTCCAGGCAAGAATACTGTTGGGTAGCCATTCCCTTCTCCAGGGAATCTTCCCAACTCAAGGATGGAACTTGGGTCTCCTGTGCTGTAGGCAGATACTTTACCATCTGTACCACCAGGGAAGCCCAGTGGAGGAGAAACATAGGGTAAATGGGGAGTTAGGGGCGTAAAGCATAAAACTCAGGGACAGGGAAATGGACAAGCTTAGGTTAAACAGGGAGTAGAGGATGCCGAGACTGCAGGCCCTCTCAGGACTCTCCCCTCCTCTATCCCTTTGTGTGTTCACCTCCCCTGAAGCTCTCTGAACCCAATGTTTATTTGGGTTTTAATTGAGGGTGCAGGCAATTTTATTGAATCTTTGACCACTGATGCCTGAACTCCATGTCAGTACCCTCTCCTCTCCCCAGAGGGACTGGGGTTGACAGTTCTAACCCTCTAATCACCTCCTGCCGTGTTCTGGAGTCCAGTCCCATCCAGACACTATCTCAAGTCCACTCATCTTGTGACTCCCAGAGATACAGTAAGTTCTAAGAGTTTCAGGAGGCCTGGGGCATAAACGGAGAAAAGGATCAATTACAGATCTTGTTATGACACTACAGTGCAGTCAGGGACTAGATAGTGACCAGGAATAGGGTCTTAGAGATGAGGTCCATGATCTGGTAGAGTCAGGTGGAATGCTTTTTTTTTTTCCCAAAGCTAAACATATAATGATACGTTTTGAGAGTCAAGAAAAGTTCCTGGAGTGAAAACTGTCCAGTTTATCAGGAGAAATCCAGAAAGGGTTTGCTGTACTTCTTCCATCCCGGCTCCCCAGTCCCTTCCATGGACTCCCCTCAACCCCCTCTTCCCCAGCCTGTAATGAGGAGGTGATCGGGGACTTAACCTGGGCCTGGATGCAAGTTTTACCCCCTGGGGGCGGTCTGGAGGATGAGAAAGTCTACAGAGAGGCAGATTCTGGCTCATCTTTGTGGCTTTGCAGGAGGACTTCTGAGGAAAACTGGGGGCTGAGTGAACCTCTCACCTCCCAACTATATGGAGGATGAGGACAGCAAAGAGAAAGGGGAGGACTGGGCTAGTCCTGTTCATGCTTGACCTCCCCATCTAACCAGACTTCCTGTCTCTGCCTGCTGGGGCCAAGTGCCCAGTAACAACATTTCTTAGACTTGACTATGCCTGTGGGCCTGGTGGAAACATAGATTGTGATTCTGCAGGTGGAATTTCATCCAATATGGCCCCTCAAGGAGCATCCCAGCACCTAGAGCTGTGCATGGCACAGGATGGATGGTCTGTGAGTGGATGAGAGCAGATCACAGGACAGGTAGGTGATCAGCAGTGTGTTAGCTCAGGTCCTCCTTTTCAGCTTCCTGTAGGTGTCTTTACAGCACTTCCCCCCCACCCCACCCCGACCTTCAGTTCAGTTCAGTTCAGTTCAGTCGCTCAGTCATGACCGACTCTTTGCCACCCCATGAATCGCAGCACGCCAGGCCTCCCTGTCCATCACCAACTCCCGGAGTTGACTCAGACTCGCGTCCATCGAGTCAGTGATGCCATCCAGCCATCTCATCCTCTGTCGTTCCCTTCTTCTCCTGCCCCCAATCCCTTCCAGCATCAAAGTCTTTTCCAATGAGTCAACTCTTTGTATGAGGTGGCCAAAGTACTGGAGTTTCAGCTTTAGCATCATTCCTTCCAAAGAAATCCCAGGGTTGATCACAAGGCAGGTGTGATGCGTCAGGCTTCCTGCAATTATTGTGGCAGCATCTCTACTGGACAGACACCAGCTCTTTACCTGGCAGTAGTCCAGGCAAATGGTGAGCCGGGGGGAAGAGCATGTCCATCTGGGGCATAGACTTGATATTTTGGGTAGAAAAAAGAAGAGTAAGGGCAGTGGGCCAAAGGGGAGCAGAGAGACAAACACATCTCTACAGGTTGATCCCCCACTGCCCCTCACCTGATTTCACCAACAGGAGAGCTGCCTAACTCAGGGCACCTTGGCAGATCGCCTGCAACACCACACAACTCTGGTCTTTCCACCTGTGGTTTGGGGAGCAGAGGCCTCAGTTTGCGTCCTGGTTCTGCCTTTTCCTAACTTTGTGACCTGGGGCCAGAAATTTCCCTCCTCTTTACATGTTACATAGTGTAGTGACATACACACACAGTTACGTAGCAGCTCATGCTGCTCACATTGTGGAGCTGTTCTGAAAGCAATGAAGGTCATAGACATATATCCTACTCCCTGCCAAGTGTAAGTCCTTTGAAATAATAATAATGATGAATAACTATGTTAACTCCTTTGGCCAGAGGGTCAAATAATGGCAAAGTGAGGTGGGAAAAGGGCTAGACCTGGGTGAGGTCAATCACTGAAGCAAGAGGGCTTTCAGTTACCTCTGAGGAAGAAGGAGACCTATTTGGAGGACAGATCGTGACTCCACTCTGGCACTGGGGGAAATTCCTCACAGTGAACTTCTAGAAGGGGACACTACAACAATCAATGCTACTTTTTTTTTTTCTTTACTACAATCAACAGTACATTTAAAGAGGAGTCAGGAGCTGAGGAAACTAACACTCTATGTGCTTCTTTATAATTTGCCTTGTTCTGTGGTGTTCAAAGCATGTTATCAGCATAATCAACAATGGTTCTCAAAAGGACCCAAGTCTGTTTTTTTTTTTTTTAATTTAAATCTATTTATTTTAATTGGAGGCTAATTACTTTACAATATTGTATTGGTTCTCTTAATGCAGACAACATCATCCTCTTTTCCTAAAAAGGAATCTATGTCTCAGGGAGATGAAATGACTTGTTCAGGACCACACAGCAGTATAGTGAGTTATGGAAGTCAGTCTCTTTCCTTTAATACCAAGTCATTTCCCATTACACTGTTACAAATTAATAATTTTAGTAAAAATCAAATTCTTTACATACTAATAGTATCACTATTATTGCCATCAAATCTGAAGTGAAGTGAAGTTGCTCAGTCGTGTCCGACTCGTAGCGACCCCATGGACTGCAGCCTACCAAGCTCCTCTCTCCATGGGATTTTTCAGGCAAGAGTACTGGAGTGGGTTGCCATTTCCTTCTCCAGGGAATCTTCCTGACCCAGGGATCGAACTCGGGTCTCCTGCATTGTAGACATACACTTTACCATCTGAGCCATCAGGGAAGTGCCATCAGATCTGACATTTACCAAAATGTTACTGTTGTCAATACTTACACAAAGGATTTAACATATATCATATCTTTTTCCTTCTGATCACAATATTATGAGATTGATAGATGAAACAAAAAGCAACCTCTGAGTTGCAAGGTCTGACCTGGCACCACAGTGGGGCTTCTGTTCTCTTGCTGAACATAAACATTATACAGAACTTAAAGATCAGACAAGTTCTTACTGTGTCTGTGAAAGGTCAAAACAAAAATAGGACATTTGGTAATTATGCCTGAACAGACACAAGAAGTTACATTATAAAAACCACTGAAATGACCACACATCCCCCTATCTTGAGTGACTGCTACTTCCTGATCAAGTGCAGCTCTAATCTCTATCTAGTCTTCCCTTCTTAGAGTTAATATTAAGATACCAATTCAGAGAACTACCCCACTTCATAATACCAATCATCCTGAAACCCTCCCCCAAATCATTTAACACAGCCTACATCCTAGAAGTTCTTTCTAACATTCTCTTAATGAGACATCATATTGTTTTCCAAGGTGATTTCTACCCCTTACTGAGGGGTGGAGGGTGAATCCATCATAGATGGCTAAAGGTTTAATGAATTATGATTTGTGATGAAGCCTCCACAGAAACCTCAACAGAACAAGTCATTCAGGTTATTCTAAAGAAGTGTCATTTACCCAAGGAACAGCACAGGGACACACTCCATCATGGCCCGCGGGACCACTCAGCAGCCTGCCCAGGGGCCTCTGTCTCTGCCCTTCGCTGCTTAGAGGCCACTCTCCACTCTGCAGCCTCAGTTCAGTTCAGTTCAGTCGCACAGTCATGTCTGATTCTTTGCGACCCCATGAATCGCAGCATGCCAGGCCTCCCTGTCCATCACCAACTCCAGGAGTTCACTCAAACTCACATCCATCGAGTCGGTGATGCCATCCAGCCATCTCATCCTCTGTCGTCCCCTTCTTCTCCTGCCCCCAATCCCTCCCAGCATCAGAGTCTTTTCTAATGAGTCAACTCTTCGCATGAGGTGGTCAAAGTACTGGAGTTTCAGCTTTAGCATCATTCCTTCCAAAGAACACCCAGGACCAATCTCCTTTGGAATGGACTGGTTGGATCTCCTCGCAGTCCAAGGGACTCTCAAGAGTCTTCTCCAATACCACAGTTCAAAAGCATTAATTCTTTGGTGCTCAGCTTTCTTCACAGTCCAACTCTCACATACATACATGACCACTGGAAAACCATAGCCTTGACTAGACGGACCTTTGTTGGCAAAGTAATGTCTCTGCTTTTCAACATGCTATCTAGGTTGGTCATAACTTTCCTTCCAAGGAGTAAGCTTCTTTTAATTTCATGGCTGCAGTCACCATCTGCAGTGATTTTGAAGCGCAAAAAATAAAGTCTGACACTGTTTCCACTGTTTCTGCATCTATTTCCCATGAAGTGATGGGACTGGATGCCATGATCTTTGTTTTCTGAATGTTGAGCTTTAAGCCAATTTTTTCACTCTCCTCTTTCACTTTCATCAAGAGGCTCTTTAGTTCCTCTTCACTTTCTGCCATAAGGGTGGTGTCATCTGCATATCTGAGGTTATTGATATTTCTCGCAGCAATCTTGATTCCAGCTTGTGTTTCTTCCAGTCCAGCGTTTCTCATGATGTACTCTGCATAGAAGTTAAATAAGCAGGGTGACAATATACAGCCTTGACGTACTCCTTTTCCTATTTGGAACCAGCCTATTGTTCCATGTCCAGTTCTGACTGTTGCTTTCTGACCTGCATATGGGTTTCTCAAGAGGCAGGTCAGGTGGTCTGATATTCCCATCTCTTTCAGAATTTTCCACAGTTTATTGTGATCCACACAGTCAAAGGCTTTGGCGTAGTCAATAAAGCAGACATAGGTGTTTTTCTGGAACTCTCCTGCTTTTTCCATGATCCAGCGGATGTTGGCAATTTGATCTCTGGTTCCTCTGCCTTTTCTAAAACCAGCACGAACATCTGGAAGTTCATGGTTCACATATTGCTGAAGCCTCAAAATTTGGAGAATTTTGAGCATTACTTTACTAGCATGTGAGATGAGTGCAATTGTGAGGTAGTTTGAGCACTCTTTGGCATTGCCCTTCTTTGGGACTGGAATGAAAACTGACCTTTTCCAGTCCTGCGGCCACTGCTGGGTTTTCCAAATTTGCTGGCATGTTGAGTGCAGCACTTTCACAGCATCATCTTTCAGGATTTGAAATAGCTCAATTCAGGGATCCTCTTAAAACTTGAATTTTATCAAAATGCTTGCATGATGAATCCCTCAGTGACTCTCCAGCTTTCTCAGAGTCTGCCTTTCTGTATCCTTTCTCGAACTCTTGGGCACCCTAGTGGCCCACATCACATGGGGTGAAGCCAGTAACCAGGCACAGTATAAGTCCCAACTCACGTCTCCTCTACAGACTGGAGGGGAAGGAGATGAGTCCATGGAATAGGCTGGGAACAAAGGGTGCGTTGGGTTCTGCCAGACTTCTCTGGATTTCTTCCGGAAGTGAGCAATAGAACTCTAGGGACATTTCTTGACTCTCAAAAAAACTATGTGTTCAGATTTTTAAAAAAATAACCCTACCTCACTTTATAGAATTAGGGACTTCATCTCTAGACTCTCTAATCCTGGTCTCTATCTTGTCCCTAAATCCCACTTTAGTATAACAAAAATATCCATAGTTGATCCATGTCCTGGTTCCTGCCCCAAGCTTTCTGAAACTCTTGGAATTTAATATCTTTCAATAAATCATGAGATAAGTGAAGAATGAGATCTTAGATAATGTCTACGTGGACCTGGACTCCAGAACATGCCATCAGATGATTAGAGGGTTAGAACAATCAGTTCCCAGTCCCTCTGGGGAGAGGAGATTGTACTGATACTTAGTTCCATTAGCAATGGCCAAAGAGTCCATCAAATTGCCTCCATCCAACCCTCAATTGAAACACATGAATACTGGTTCAGAGAGCTTCAGCTAAGGTGATGACATCAAGGGATTGTGAAGGGGGTAGGGTCTTGAGAGGGCTTAGAGGCTCAGTATTTCCTATTGCCTTTTTGTCTTATGCTTCTCCTCCCTGCCCCTGAGTTTTGCTATCCCTGAGTTTTATTCTTTATAATAACTGGGGACAGTAAGTAAAGGGATTTCCTGAGTTCAGTGAGTGGTTCTGATAACCTATTCAACAAGGGAGATGGGTCAAGGGATCTCTGAATTTATAGCCAGTTGTTCACAAGTGTAAGTGACTCCAGGGCTCATGATCAACACTTGAAGTGTGAGCCATTCTCAGGGAGGCAGTCCTCACCTTGTGGGGTCTGAGTCACCTCTGTGGATTTAGTGTCACAAATGAATGTACTCCTGGATGTCCAGTGGGTGTGGGGGAACTTGCTGCTATTGGCAGAGACACCACATATATGGAATCAGGGACAAATATCAGACATACTCTTTTCTACCATTTGTGTCTGGTGTGAGGCTCAGGGACAGGGGACCATATTATGTTGAGCAGAGCACTCAGAACCCCTCTCCACTTCTCAACATTTTCAGAATTCCTGGCAGAATCAGGTACTTGATTAAATGGATTGTCACAGATCATGTCTTGGCCTCATCCTACTACCTACACGCTGTGTGTCCTTTGGCAAGTTCCATCTGCAGTTTTTTTGGTGAGAGCAGGGGAACCATATTACTTGAGTTTTTTGAAAGGATTACCAGTCATGAGTACAAAGAATTTACATGTTTGTGGTCAATATTGTCCATTTTGCACCAAAAGCTTTTAGTCTGAAAGACTTGATGACCTACCTCCATTTCTTCATGATGCATCAAAAATAAAAAAGTATGTGTCAAATAATGATCATTTCTCTGTGATGAAATTAATGAGAGACTTGAGTGGCAGCTGAGTATCTTCCCTCCAGAGGCAGCTGCAGGCAGAGCAAGAAATGCAGTACTTTCTTGGGTTTGCTTGAGGGCCCAAGACTGCTTTTTCCAGGCTGGTATGATATTAGTCATTGACTAATATCAGGGATTGACTTCCCTGGTGGCTCAGATGGTAAAGCATCTGTCTACAATGCAGGAGACCCGGGTTCGAGCCCTGGGATGGGAAGATCCCTTGGAGAAGGAAATGGCAATCCACTCCAGTACTATTGCCTGGAAAATCCCATGGACAGAGGAGCCTGGTAGGCCCCAGTCTATGGGGTCACAAAGAGTCGGACATGACTGAGCCACTTCACTTTATGATATTAGTCAAGCCTCAATGTCCTTCCTCTTGCTCCCCTATCAGACTATATTTTAATTTCCTATAATTATATAGATGAAAGTTAGAATCATAATTATATAGACAGGCTCATCATCATAGAGACTAACAGGAATTTTACTCTATCCACTCTTTTCAATGATGGTGTACTTGGCATGAATATGAAATAGAAGAGTCATTTACTGGAGAAATATTTATCAAAATTTATCCTTTTGGTTCAGAAAATAAACATGGTTCTTGGAGTTGGTAAACAGCTGTAGACAAAATATAGTAAAATAATACCCTTATAGGAGAAAGACACAGAATAAAGAGGGGAAAATCCTATGCCAGGTGGTGATTAGTGTCATGAAGGAAGAGAGTGATGGGGATAAAGGAGACTGTCCAGGGTCAGGTAAACCCTCTGTGATAATGAGGTGTTGAGCAGAGCCTGCCAGAATCATGCCTATTGTGTTTGAGCAGCAGACAGGAGCAGGATGGCTGGACCTGAGTGAGTTGAGGGGACTGGAGTGGAAGGGGATGAGGCAGAGACGCCATGGGGCAGGTCTTAAAGAGCCTTGTAAAAGCTCATGTGAGGTTTGTAGAACTGTAAGAATCAGAATCTGACTCTCAGAAAGCTGAGGAGTCAGAGAGGCACTGGACAGTGGAGCCATGGGGTAGAATTCACTGTGAAACAGGATTCTTGTGGCTGCAGCGTGGAGAGTGACCTCTAGGGGGCAAAGGGCAGAGACTGAGGCCCCTGGGCAGGCGGCAGCATTAGTCCAGGTGACCCTGGCATGTGTACACATTTTGTTGCCTGGATGGATCACAGTTCATTAGAATTACATGAATAACTTTCTCTGCTGAGGTTTCTGTAGAGGCTTCATGAAAAATCATGATTCCTTAAATCTTTAGCCATTTGTAATGGATTAACTCCTCAAACTTTCTCCTTTTCTTGAGGTGTGGTGGCAGGGAAAAGCAGAAAGTGGAAATTAAGACTCCACCCCTTAATCAGGAGTTGGTTACCCAGGCAAGCGACCTCCATTCTAAGGTTAAATTTAGCCTTTACTAGTCACCTCCCTCACATGATAAAAGACTCTTGTAGTGCTCTTATGTCTTAGAAAATACAGTGGTTTAAGGAGCTCTGTTTCAGGAATTGGAAGAAGACCAAATTAATTATTCTCATGTAAGTCATAGTATCAATATTCCCTCAATATTTCATTATTCCAGTGCTGTCAGGGAATGTTTAACAGGAGGATTCCTGCATGCTGTTTCTCATAAATTCTCTGTTCCTTATCAGTTTTTATTCTGAGTACGAGTAGAGCTGCATGCAGCTCTCAGAACAGATCATGAGAAATGGTGTCTGCTTGGATTCCGTTCAGTAACTCCCTTCAGTGACTCTTTTCAGTGTCAACAACCTTGTACATATTAGACTACCCATATTGTGGCTCTTGATAAAATTTCATCCTGTGTAATAGCTGAGTAATCATCTTACTAAAGATATATAAGCCTGCATTTCTGCTGATAAAATACCTTTGGTCCATCAGAGCTTGGGTCCCATGTCTTTCTTTCTTTCCTTCTCTCTCTCTCTCTCCCTCCCTCCAGCTGTCTCTTTCACTTTCTTATCATTAACTCTGGACCACCAGGTTCTGGTCCATTAAAGGACCCCAACAAGTGGCGCCCAGAACAGGGACTCTGGTATACGTTACATTTTGGACAGAGTGACTCAAGAGGCCTATTGAAGTTGAGACCTATTGAGGTCCGTAAGCACTAAGACACGAGTACAGTGGCTGGAAAGCCCCATCATTTCTCTGCTTTACTTCACTATTTGTTTAAAGCTCAGGGACTTTCGGTTTCATGCCAATGAACAGAGGCTTGCTTTCAAACAGTAGTTAAATGTAATT
This sequence comes from Ovis aries, assembly GCF_016772045.2. Classification (NCBI taxonomy): domain Eukaryota; kingdom Metazoa; phylum Chordata; class Mammalia; order Artiodactyla; family Bovidae; genus Ovis; species Ovis aries. The sequence continues at coordinate 73,742,494 of NC_056066.1, forward strand.
CTTGGTTCCTTGATAAAGGCAGTTTTGATTTAGAAATTTGGCATCGGGTCAAAGAAAATGTTGAGCGAGCTGCCAGGCAGGGAGAAAATATTCCACTTGATTTCTGGCCCCAATGGTCTCTCATTAAAGCTATAATTCTGCCATTTCAAGGTAAATTCTAGCCCTCCCAATATTTGACAACAGACAGAACACTTATTACATGAATATAAATTAAATGATAAAACTTTACAAAAGGCCCAGTTTAAACAACATAAAATATTTCAAAATTTTCCTACTAATTCCATCCTGGCTACTCCAAATGCTCCTCCTCTGCCAACAAGGGCAACTCCAAACGTCTCTCCTTTGCTAGAACCTAATAATTCTGATAACAACTCTCCTAAGACACCTTTTGACACCAAAACTGGAAATACTTTTTTAGATAATAGTAAGTCCTTAGCACAGACTCATATTTGCAAAAAATTGGCACTTACTTGCTCTCCTTCATGACAGAGACTCTCTGAATTACTGGCTTTGCAATCACAAGTTTCTGACACCAATGCTTTCTCCATCTTTCCAGTTTTAAGAAATCCTGATGCTCAAGGGCACATAATACCTCAATATGAATGTATTAACCTTTTTTACATGCTACAAATGAAAAAGGCTATAACTATGTATGGCCCACATTTGCCTTTTACTAAAGAGCTTCTAAATGCTGTGGCATCTTCTATTGGAAACTTTATTCTCTATAATTGGCGAGTTTTAATAAAAGCTCTCCTTAAACCAGGAGAATATCTTCAATGGACAATGTGGTTTCATGATATAGCCAGAGACCGTGCTAAAAGGAATGCTTGAGCTGGCACTCCCCCAAACCAAATTACTTTTTGAAATGTTAACTGGTGCCAATTTGATACCATAGGAGCTCAAATACAATGCCCTCCCTTATTGCATGAACAATTAAAAACAGTGGCCCTTGAAGCTTGGGATCGAATTACTCCTCAAGAAGAGCCTACAAGCTGCTACACTAAAATATTACAAGGACCTAATGAAAGTTATGCTGATTTTTCAGCTAGATTAGAAACTGCGATTTCCCGTACTGTAATCGGAGAAGAAACCAAAAAACAGCTAGAGAAATTACTTGCTTATGAAAATGCAACTCATGAATGTAAAAAAGCTATCACTCCAATTCGTGAGACTGGGACTATTATTGATTATTTGAAGGCTTGTCGCAGTCTAGGATCAGAAACTCAAAAGATGCAAATGCTAGCTGAGACAATGGCTACTGCCTTTAGAAAGGGAAATAAAGGCTACTTTATATGTGGAGATAAAAACCATTTAAAAAGGGACTGCCCTAAGAAGGCTAATAAAAAACCTACAAAAATCTGCCCTCGCTGCTGTAGAGGAATGCATCAGGCCAAAGATTGTAAATCTAAATTTAACATTGGAGGAAAACCTATTCCAAGAAACTCTAAGCAGAGGACTCCCCAGGTCCCCTTCAACAAAAACTAGGGGCAAATTCTTTTTCCTCAAACCCTCAACATCTGGCAGTGCTGCCGTCGATATACCAGCCCTTAATGATTTTTTCCTCTACCCTCAAGCAGTCCCTTCTAGAATACCTACTGGACTTTTTGGACCCCTGCCCCCACAAAACTTTGATCTTTTACTTGGCCGATCTAATTTGACTTCTAAAGAAATTGCTGTTCACCCTGAAGTAATTAATTCAGATTATAAAGGAAAAATTCAAATCATGATGTCATCTCAGATTCTATGGCAATTCAGAAAGGGGGACAAAATTGCTCAATTATTTCTTTTGCCTTACATTTCTATTAATTCCTGTAATGATGTACGGACAGGCATATTCAACATTACAGATCAAAAACAATCCTTATGGACATCATTGGTATCTGAATATGCCCAACCAAATATAAATATCAAAAATAATGGTAAAAGATTTTCTAGTCTCCTTGACACTGGATCTAATATTAATATTACTATTATTTCCAAATACTTATGGCCCAAATCCTGGCCTGTACAAAAAATCTCTTGCCAGATCGCAGGAATTTCGCGAAGCGAAGTACAAGAGATTTATCAAAATGTTCAAATCTACCCATGTGAAGGACCAAAATACCAGCCTACAACATTAAGACCTTATATGGTAGTTCGGTTCAGTCGCTCAGTCGTGTCCGACTCTGTGACCCCATGAATTGCAGCAGCCAGGCCTCCCTGTCCATCACCAACTCCCAGAGTTCAAAGAGGCATAATAGTTACTTACAAATCTTAAGAGAGGTAAAGCAAAAAGGGGAACTATATTTCTCAGTTTGGGGGACTGGGACCTATAGTCAATTATTTTATAAATTCAGTCGTGAGGATAACTTCAGGGAATTGTAAGATTTTGGAATACATTGTTTTGTGACCCTTGGATTATATAATATATTATTAAACCTACTTTCTAAGTATTTTCTTAAAATACCTATTTTACTTCATTTCTATTCTTACCACCAAGACTGAAATGTCTCTGAACTTTTCTTTAACTTTATGCTTTTTCTCCTTTTCAATCCACCTTCAACTCCCATAATTTATCTTTCCTTGGTAAAGTTAGCCAAATCTAACACTTCAAAAATAATATTATCTGAGATTTTCAGTTTCTTAGTAGGCAAGAATGATATTCATGGGGCTTATGATATATTTGAAATTAATTCCACTGTATTATTAAGATTTTATGTTTACCATGCTTGCTCTTCATCGTTTTAGTTCTTTATTAACTATAGATTGATGAAAAAATAGTTCTTATATTTTTAGTTCAACTTTATGCTATGTTAGGGGTAGCCCTTAGATGCACCCCTTAATCTAATAGGAAGGGACTTGCTTATGCAATGGCAAACTCAGATATACATTCCACATTTTTCCTAAGGGCCACTGCTCATTTAACAAACAAGCAATTATTAAAATAACTTGGAAGAATGACGAACCTATTTGGACAGAGCAATGGCCCCTTACGAAAGAATTACAGGCTACTAAAGAACTTATAGACACACAATTAGAATTAAAACATATTGAGGAATCTTGTTCTCCTTGGAACTCTCCTATTTTTGTTATATATATATATATATATAAAATCTAACAAATGGCATCTCTTAACAGACCTTAGAAAAGTTAATGCAACTATGAAACCTATGGGTGCATTACAACCAGGGATCCCATCACCTACTACTATTCCTCAAAATTGACACATTATTATTAGTGATTTACAAGATTGCTTTTTAATATATCTTTACACCCTTTAGACCAGGAGAGATTCACTTTCTCTCTCCCTTATCCTAATCATATCAGGCCTCCTAAATGATTTCAATAGACTGTGTTACCTCAAGATATGCTTAACAGTCCTACTATTTGTCAAAATTTTGTAGCCAAGAATTTAATCCAATGTGACAGCAATTTCCTCATGTATATATCATTAATAATGTACTGTAACTACAAAAAGGAGAAATGATATTTTTGACACTGAATGGCCATGATATTCTTTAGACTCCAGAAAAAACTGATTAAAATAAAATCTTTTTAAAAATTGCAAAACCTGTTCTTCTTACACATGCAGTTAGGAAAAGGGTAACTTGTTAAAATACTTTTTTTAGAGCTCCAATTCTGCCTGGGAAACAAAAACAGACCTAAGAAAAAACCTAAAGTTAACTCTTATCATGTACTTGGGATACATAGCCCACTCTATCTGGGACTCCAGTCATAAACAAATTGGTGGAACTAAATATATATATATATATATATATATATATATATATATATATATATGTCTCAATGTATGCCTTTGTTTTTGGGTAATATGAAGTTAATGAGCTCTATTTAAATTCACGTTCACATGAACTGAAAAATATTCAGTATTAAATATAATGTTTATTTAAATATAATTGTTTGCTAATCTAATTAAGACATGTCTTAAGTCATCAACATTGTATAATAGTTTTATTATGCCTAGGTTTGAAGTAAACTAAATTTGTCAACAAAAAGGTAACTCTTTATATATATATATGATGAAAACTTTTAGATAAATTCTATTTAAAATAATTATATTTTTAATAGAATAATCTATTATTATAATCTGAAATAATCTCTTAGGATTGGTATAACTTAAATTTTTAAAGTTGTACTAAACTAAATAATAAAAGTTTATTAAATAGCTAGGTCATTTCCAAATAAAATAAGATTTTAAAACATTAATTACTGAACACTAACTTCCTCTTACAAAAAGATTTTCCTACAGAAAAACTAAAGAGATTTTAGGCTATTAATAAATATATATAATATATAATAATATATTCACAAATTATAAAATGCTAATATACAAGACACTTCATGCTTACTAAAGAAAAATAAGATGTATATTTTTAATAAAAAGGTATAAGAAATAACAAATAAAATGAATACAAAAATGTAAAAAAGGTTTATGACAAATAGAAGAGAATTTTATGACAAATGGATATAACTCATTGCCCTAAACTTTCTTCCTCTTCCTTCTTACATGTCTCAATCAATACAAATTCTTTTTCTTTTATATGGGCCACACCTCTCTGAGGTGAAACTACACAACATATTATAACCCACCTGTTAACTTACTTTGCAATAATGAGATCACCTAATTCTATAAAAACAGACAATGGTCCTGCCTATATTTCTAAGCAATTCAAACAATTTTTACACTCATTCTCTGGTAAATAGATTACAGGCATTCCTTATAATTCACAAACACAAGACATAATTAAACAAACACATTACACACTGAAACTACAAATAAAAAATTAACTAAGGGGGAATACACAGGAACACTTTTATCTTCCTTATCCAGAGCAGACTTTACTAGATTCTAATGCAATATATTCTTTACGCCTATAACTATTGTTAATATAGCTTTATTTGTTTTAAATTTTAAAAACTTACTGCAAGGAGATATTTTGACAAAAGCAGAAAAACGTTTCGAGACATTGAAGGACACCTCCCTTCCTTTGCCCATTTGGTTTCAAGACAGGTTAATTAATCAATGGGAAGCTAAGAAACTAATCTTACAAGGAAAGCAGTATGCATCTATTTCTCCAGATGGATCCAACGAACTCACATGGCTTCCTCTTAGGAAGATTCGACCTAAGGGGGCCCCGAACATTCAAGCTAGAGATGAAACAACAAAAACCCCAGGAGGAAGAAATTCCAATACAAGCCATGGCGGCTTTAAAAATTTCCAAAAAACGCTGCACTCGACATCATCGACCTTATGATCTCCCTACTTGGGGACAGATAAAAACCCTTACTAATCAAGATGAAAATCTGATTTCTCAGAGAATGCCTCGGAATCCTGAAAATATTTTTGTTGCTATGCTTGCTTTGCTTGCTTTTGCTTCCCCCGGTCAGGCTGACTTGATTGATCACATTTATTGGGCTTATATACCTAACCCCCTACCCCTTTTATTGTAGGTTATAGAATGGACAGATATAGGACCAATAGTATCCACTAATGACTCAACACATATGTCCCCTCCTTGGAGCTTGGAGGGGCCCTCTCATCCTGAGGAAGAAGGAAGACTAATTAACATTTCTCTAGGCTATGAAATCCTTCCTTTATGCATGGGCCCAACAAAATCATGTATTAATGTTAGTCAACAAACATGGGCTTTCGTCCAATAAGGAACTTCCACACGATGCTTGGACTGTTTACTGCCCTGTCCTTTTATAAAAACCATATTGATACTACCAAAACTCTAGGAAAAAGACAAAAGTTAAAGTGTAAGGGGTTTACTTATAAAGACTTTAAATATATTCCTGTTAGAAAGTGATCTAGTTTCATTCTTTTACAAGTGGTTGACCAGTTTTCCCAGCACCACTTGTTAAAGAGATTGTCTTTAATCCATTGTATATTTTTGCCTCCTTTGTTGAAGATAAGGTGTCCATAGGTGTGTGGATTTATCTCTGGGCTTTCTATTTTGTTTCATTGATCTATATTTCTGTCTTTGTGCCAGTACCATACTGTCTTGATGACTGTGGCTTTGTAGTAGAGCCTGAAGTCAGGCAGGTTGATTCCTCCAGTTCCATTCTTTTTTCTCAAGATTGCTTTGGCTATTCAAGGTTTTTTGTATTTCCATAAAAATTGTGAAATTATTTGTTCTAGCTCTGAAAAATACCGCTGGTAGCTTGATAGGGAGTGCATTGAATCTATAGATTGCTTTGGGTAGTATATTCATTTTTACTATATTGATTCTTCTGATCCATGAACATGGTATATTTCTCCATCTATTAGTGTCCTCTTTGATTTCTTTCATCAGTGTTTTATAATTTTCTATATATAGGTCTTTAGTTTCTTTAGGTAGGTATATTCCTAAGTATTTTATTCTTTTTGTTGCAATGGTGAATGGAATTGACTTTCTAACACCACACACAAAAATAAACTCAAAATGGATTAAAGATCTAAAAGTAAGACCAGAAGCTTTAAAACTCCTAGAGGAGAGCATAGGCAAAACACTCTCCGACATAAATCACAGCAGGATCCTCTATGACCCACCTCCAAGAATACTGGAAATAAAAGCAAAAATAAACCAATGGGATTTAATTAAAATTAAAAGCTTCCACACAACAAAGGAAACTCTAAGCAAGGTGAAAAGACAGCCTTCAGAATGGGAAAAAATAACAGCAAATGAAGCAACTGACAAACAACTAATCTCAAAAATATACAAGCAACTCCTGCAGCTCAAGTCCAGAAAAATAAACTACCCAATCAAAAAATGGGCCAAAGAACTAAATAGACATTTCTCCAAAGAAGACATACAGATGGCTAACAAACACATGAAAAGATGCTCAACATCACTCATTATCAGAGAAATGCAAATCAAAACCACAATGAGGTACCATTTCACACCAGTCAGAATGGCCACGATCCAAAAGTCTACAAGCAATAAATGCTGGAGAGGGTGTGGAGAAAAGGGAACCCTCTTACACTGTTGGTGGGAATGCAAACTAGTACAGCCACTATGGAGAACAGTGTGGAGATTCCTTAAAAAACTGGAAGTAGAACTGCCTTATAACCCAGCAATCCCACTGCTGGGCATACACACCAAGGAAACCAGAATTGAAAGAGACACGTGTACCCCAATGTTCATCGCAGCACTGTTTATAATAGCCAGGACATGGAAACAACCTAGACTTCCATCAGCAGATGAATGGATAAGAAAGCCGTGGTACATATACACAATGGAGTATTACTCAGCCATTAAAAAGAATACATTTGAATCAGTTCTAATGAGGTGGATGAAACTGGAGCCAATTATACAGAGTGAAGTAAGCCAGAAAGAAAAACACCAATACAGTATACTAATGCATATATATGGAATTTAGAAAGATGGTAACGATAACCCTGTATGCAAGACAGCAAAAGAGACACAGATGTATAGAACAGTCTTTTGGACTCTGTGGGAAAGGGCGAGGGTGGGATGATTTGGGAGAATGACATTGAAGCATGTATACTATCAGGTAAGAAACAAATAGCCAGTCTATGTTCGATACAGGATACAGGATGCTTGGGGCTGGTGCACGGGGTGATCCAGAGAGATGATATGGAGTGGGAGGTGGGTGGGGGGTTCAGGATTGGGAACTCATGTACACCCGTGGCTGATTCATGTCAATGTATGGCAAAACCGATACAGTATTGTAAAGCAAAATAAAGTAAAAATAAAAATTAAAAAAATAAATAAAATAAAATAAAATACTGAAAAAAATTATACTCTTGTTTATTGAGATAAATGTCAAGCTAAATCAGGGAAATTAATGTTTATGGCCAATTACACCACTGTTGACTGGGGACCCCATGATATGTGGATTTCTAACTGCTCAGATTATATTAACAGCACTATGTGTGACTATGCTACTCAACTAGCATAGAAGATTACCAACAATTCAATGAAACACTTCCATGAAAAGGACTCCTTGGCTGGCTTGACTGTGAAATGACACTTTCTCATCCTCGAATCGTCCTCAATAAACAGATTGGGCCTGAACAATGGGACCCTGGAAACTTGCGGCGAGCACTGAAGAACTTAGGATTTGGACTGGACATTTCACAAGGACCAATCATAGTCATAGAAACTATTTCTTTCGTTATAATCAATCATATTTCATGATTCCCCTTCCTTTTGTTCTAGCTATAGGAAATTTACAATTCAGTAAGACTCTATGTTCTGTAACTTGTATAAATTGCAAATTATATACTTGTCTTAACTCTTCTGTTTCCTTAAGAAATGAATCCCTTTTGATTCTTTGATCTCCACGTAGTCTGTGGTTACCAATAAATCTCCAGTGGCCCTGGGAAGAAGGTCCCAAAGCTAGACTTGCTTCCCGGTTACTTACTAAGTTACTCCGGTGATCTAAAAGATTCATTGGATGGCTGATTTTTGGCATTTTGGCATTAATAGCTATTTGCACCATTGCTGCCATCACTGGCGTTGCTTTAAAAACCTCAATTTAAACACATAATTTTATCCAAAGTTGGACTAAAGATGCTTACACTATGTGGGCCACTCAGGCTCAGATAGATGAAGATATTCAAGATGAAATATAGGAACTAAAAACAGCCATCAAATGGGTTAGAGATCAATTAACAGATGTACAAAAACAGGTGATGCTAAAGTGTGATTGAAATTCTACTCAATTTTGTGTTACTCCTGTTCAATAATAGTGCCTACAGCTGGGAATAAATCAAATTTCATTTACAAGACATACATGATAATGCCTCTCTGAATGTACAATTATTACAAAAAAAAAATCTTTAAAGCCTTTTCTAAAAATCTGTCCTCTTCTACTAAATTGAAAACTTTAGCTGAACAACTAGATGATCAATTATCTGGGCTAGACTCATGCGGATGGTTTCAAAGCATTACTCACAGCATTGGGTCTAGAACTGTAATTTTGGTGATTGTCTTGACAATTATATTTATCGTTTACCATTACCTTCATGCAAAAAATTTTAAACTAAACAAACTCAAATAATCAGAACCTTTTTTACAAATATTATAAATAAATAAAGGGGAATTGTCAGGGAATGTTTAACTGGAGGATTCCTACATGCTGTTTCTCATAAATTCTCTGTTCCTTATCAGTTTTTATTCTGAGTATGAGTAGAGCTGCATGCAGCTCTCAAGACTGAGATCATGAGAAACGGTATCTGCTTGGATTCCGTTCAGTAACTCCCTTCAGTGACTCTTCAGTGTCAACAACCTTGTACATATTAGACTATCCATATTGTGGCTCTTGATAAAATTTCATCCTGTGTAATAGCTGAGTAATTATCTTACTAAAGATATATAAGCCTGCATTTCTGCTAATAAAATACCTTTGGTCCATCAGAGCTTGGGTCCCGTGTCTTTCTTTCTTTCCTTCTCTCTCTCTCTCTCCCTCCCTCCAGCTCTCTCTTTCACTTTCTTATCATCAACTCTGGACCACCAGGTTCTGGTCCATTAAATGACCCCAACAAAGTGCCCATGATGTTACTAGAGTAAACACATTAGTGGGCTTTCTTCCATGCCTTTTCCCATTAAATCATGATGCCTTCACACTTTCTGTCTGTTTTTTTGTAGAGGCTTTCAACCACACACATGTACAGAAAATAGTATAAAGTCACGAACCATTGTCCAGCTCCAATCATGATCAACATATGGAGAATATTCTTAGTATATATCCTTTATTCTTGTTCTATTTGCAGTTAATCAATGTGTCATGCCAATTCATCTAGAAATATTCAGTAACAACATGTAATTATTTACAATATTACCCTGTCATTGTGAAACCTAAAAATATTAATAATAATGTCCTAAAAGGCAAGATATCTAAGGCTTTTTCACATTCACACTTCTGCACTCCTTCCACTCTCTATTGCAAACATACTGGTGATTTCTATTTTTTACCTTTTAGACCCAGCTGTGATGACCATCATCCTATTTCACAGAGATCCTCCCATCCCTATAGCCCTGCAGCCTGACATCTGCCTGGAGCCTCCATACATGGGTCCCTGCAAGGGGAAAATAATCAGATGCTTCTACAATGCCAAGTCCAGGTTCTGGGAGACCTTTGTATATGATAGCTAAAATGTTAAGAACAAAGATGGGTGGGTCTTTGTGGGTTGCTGGGGCTGTGTTAAGACCCTTGGTGGTGCTATCCTATCCTGGGTAAGACATGGGCATGGTGGGGAAGGGCTGGGAAAAGAGCTGGAGTTCAGGAGGGCACATACTCCTCAAAACCGCCTACAGTGAGGTTTTTTCTCTCTCTGCCTCCCAGGGGAAGTTGCTGCAGGGTCCTTGAAACGATGGACTGCGCATGCCCTCCATGGGCCAGCTTGGCAAAAGGCCAGCTGTAGAAGCACCAGCTTGATAACCAGAGCTTACTGCCATGTTCTCCTTTGTCAGAGGGGATCACTAAGTCAGCCACCCCACAGAGCAGGTCCATAGTACTCCTCAGTGCTCCACCTTGGCTTGGAAAATTCACTTCCTTTGAGTATTCTGATGGTCATCATGGTCCTGAGAGGACTGTGGTTGCTCATTTCTAGGATGGTCTAGGACCTGTCCAGGTATACTTTGTCCAGGTCTGGGGCTTCAGCGATGTCAGTCAACAAGTTCCTCTCCTTTTGCAGAGGCCATGAACACTGGGCTCTGAGAAGCTGAAGTCCAAGGAGAGTCAGGGCTGAACTCTGGCTGCTTGTGATAATATTCAGTCTTTCCCTCTTGCTTCTCAACCCTATCTTCCTCAGCAGAAATCTGCTTCTTTCCTTCCCTCCATGGGTCTACTTGCTTTACTTCTGTCTCATCCAGTCAGCTCTAAGCACCCTGAGAGCAAGTATTCTCTTTATCCTTACAACTTTGCACAGCTTCTGGCACAAAGGATACAGTCCATGAACATTGGAGGAAGGGAGGAAAGAATGCAGGAGAAAAGCTCCTTATGATTGGAGTGACTGTAGAGCCTGGAGTTGAATCCAGAATCTTGTCCTAATCTTCTTCTTCACTACATTTTCATCCTCCACCCCACCATCTCTTCTAGAGCCTTTGGAACCTGGACTGCGTGGATGCTCCGAGACTTGCTGGGATGCAACTCCAATTCTTGTAGATATGATTTGGCACTCATGAAGTCAGGTCCAAAATCTTTGATGCATCATGTATGTTAGTATCAAATAAATTTTCCTGGATGGTGTTTGTATGATTATGTATTAATGACATTGAATAACTGATGATGCAACTAACAGGCAAGTGTCTTCCTTCTGATTTCAGCTGTTTCTCTCCCAGCAAGTCACTTTTCCATAGCTGAAGTTCAATATCTGCATTGCTAAAAAAGGAATAATATTACTTAGCTGATAAATTGTTATAGAAGAGCAAGCTACCTTTTTTGAACACTTACTGTGAGCCCATCCCACAGGTCACAGTTTTAAATGCCGTCTTACCAGGTGAGTAATCCCTAAGGTTGGAAGTATGTAGGGGTAGGGATGGAGGCATTAGAACAATAAGGAATGAATGCTCCAAACCAGAGAGAATGTTCCCCTCCTGAGGAGACAGCTGCACTCCATAGCTTAGTTCATGGTTTTTGAAATGTGGTCCCTTGAACTGCACCCCCAGTGCCTCAGGAAACTTGTTGATGCAGATACTCAGATCCCACCTTTGCTACTGAATCAAAAACTCTGGGCTGAAGTTCTCAAATCTGTGTATGACCAAATGGCTAAGGGATTCTGATGCTCACTCAAGTGTAAGTCTCACTGCCCTTATTAAACTGCAGGACTGTGATGCTAGTTTGTTTTCCTTTTCCAGCATTGATAGAATTTTTATATGAAATCTCCCACTGTTAAATCTTGTAAATGCTTTAAAATAGTAAAATGAACTCTGTGGGCTAGCAATACATATATTCTAGACAGGTTTGCAGCCTCTGGTTTATTCTCTTCCTTTTAATCTTGAAAATAATCTTTAAAATTGTATTATGTGGTCCAAAAATTGAGGTGCTGTTTTATCATGTAGCAAGAAAGTGGTCATCCTTTACTCAGATATGAATGTACTTCTCAGAAGCTTCAATACTTTGGCTACCTGATGCATGGAGCTGACTCATTGGAAAAGACTCTGATGCTGGGAAAGCCTGAGGGCAGGAGGAGAAGTGGATGATAGAGGATGAGATGGTTGTATGACATTGCTCACTCAATGGATATGAGTTTGAGCAAACTCTGGGAAATGGTGAAGAACAGGGAAGCCTGGCGTGCTGCAGTTCCTGGGGTCACAAAGAGTCGGACATGACTGAATGACTAAACAACAACTACTCAGAGGGCATAGCATCTCAAACATCTAAACATCTGTCTCCCCTGGGTGCATTCCGTCCATATCAGGGTACAGCCTTAGATAGCATGGAATACAAGATCTCATTTTTCAAAGGGAAAAAAATGCAGAATAGAAGCAGAGATATGAACTGTGGTCCCAGGTTGTCATGGTAACTGGTCCTTATCCAGAATATGAACAATATGAGGTTCCTGCCCTGTAATTTCTCTGAAAAGGCCTGGAAGGGCCTGCAAGATTCCTAATTAGAGACCAGACACAGTCAAGAGTCGGCAGGGGAGAGGCGAGGGGAGGACAGTATCATCGGGGGCTTCTCCTCTGGGGGCCCCTAATCTGGGTCAGAGTGAGGAGAACCAGGAAAGGAGGACATGAGGGAGAAAGACAAACAGATGAAAGAGCATTGGGGAGAAAAGAGGAGTCTCTGTTGTTAGGAGGAGGTTCTGCTGCTCCTGGTCTCAGATGGAAAAACTGAGGCAGGAAGAGGCACAGGGCCAGAGGGCTCCTCAACTGAAATCGTAGTTGTGCCATCTGTTGTTAGTGGGTCCTGAACAAGTGGTTTTACCTCTAAGAGCCCATACTTTCTCCTTGACACAATGGGATGAGAACCCAGATGCTGCAGGATGGACATGAGGCTAAATGAAATGCATGTGGAATGACTCAGGAGAGAGCAGACCCTCCTCTCACCGTGGCTTGTTTGGCGAGTCACGGGCTCCTGATGCCCTTCTGTGCTGGGGCAGCTCAGTATTGAGAGCTCCTGCTCTTCTCCAGGGAAAGGGTGTCTCTGTGCAGGAAGGCATCCCCACTGTGTCCTCTGCAGCACATCACCCAGCTCTGTGCCTGCTTGACGTTTGGCTGGACTTGCTCCTGGGGCTTCTGGGCATTGAGCCCAGCTCCCTTCTCCTTGAGCCTGGAGTGGAGCAAAGAGTGTGTGTGTGTGTGTGTGTGTGTGTGTGTGTGTGTGTGTGTGCATGTATGTGTGGTTGGGAAATGCTTGTCAGTATGTGGATGAGTGAATGGGGGGGTGTCTTGTGCTACATGCTTGTAACTGAGAGTGAATAAATGGGTGTGAGTGAGGGGATTGTGGGTGTGTCACCCTCATGTGTGCACCACAGTTTACAGCCAACAGTGCAAAGAGTGTATGTGCACAGATTCAAACCAGATTCCTAGGGTCAAATCCTCCCTCCCCACTCTATGACTTTAGGAAGATTACTTTATTGCTTTTTACCTCAATTTCCTTCTTTGTAGCCTGAGGAAATATCAGTAGTCCTTCACACCCTCTTTTAGGATTTTTGTGAATAAAATGAGTTAATATATGTCAAGACCATAACACATATAACACATAGAAGAGTCTATATATTATCATCTATAAATACTCAGTATTATTATTAATACTACAAAGGACTTTGACATCTCAGGGAGAAGGAATTTATTTCTGTTGTGGCTGTTGCTTCCACAGCAACCCTGTGATGTGGGCAGCATGGATTTCATCTGACACCTGAAGACACGGAGCTCTGGGAGGTTTACATCCTCAGGAACAAAGTCAGGAAAAGGTAGAGCTGGTACCCAAACCAGGGTCCGGGGGCCCCATCACCACTGAGGGAGAGGAGGAGGAAGGGGCAGCTGCAGCCAGTCTTCAAGGCCCCCTGACGTCCACTCAAGCAAGGCACACTCCTGTTGGTGAAGCCAGGTGAGGGACAGCAGGTGGCCAGGTTGTAGAGATGTGTATCAACTCCCTGCTTCCCCTCTCTCCACTCCCCTTACTCCCTTTTCTACCCAGAAAACAGGGTTGCTGCTCCAGCAGGACATCACTTTGCTCATCACCATAGTTCCTGTCTGGACCAGTGGCAGTAGCCAGCAAGCGTCCATCCAATGGAGAAGTGGTGACATAGTTGCAGGAAAGCACCCTGCGTCACACCTGTCTTCTGAGCTAGGTAAGGAGGGAAGGACATTACTATCAGGATGTGATGATAACCGTGGGAGGCTGAAAAGGAGAATCTGAGCTAAACTTGGCTGGGCACTTATCTGCCCATTGATTTACTCTCGTCCACTCACTCAGTGTCCATCGCTTGCCATGCATTGCTTTAGGTGCTGGGATGCTCTGTGAACATCAAACAAAAATTGCACCTGTGGAATCACAGACTGTGTTTTCAGAGGATCCATAGGCAAAGTAAAGCTGGAGAAGCAGTGTTACCAGGCATCTGGCCCCAGCAGGCAGAAGCAGGAAGTCTGGCTCTGTGGGAGATTTCACACTGGACAAGCCTGACCCCCACTCCTCCCATTACTTACTCCCTGCTTTGTGGCCTGTCCCACTATGCAGATGGGAAGTGAGAAGCTCAGTCACTTTGAGCTTACCTCAGGAGCCCTTCTGCAAGGCCTTCTGTCTTTCTGCAGCCCTTCTCAGTCTCCTGGGCACTGTGATGGCTGGCACCCTAGTGGGTGAAACCAGCAACCAGGCCCAGGGTAAGTTTCAGCTCAGCTCTCCTCTGCAGAATGTGGTAGGATGAAGAGTCCATGGAAGGTGCTAGGGCGCAGGGGTGGGATGGAGGCTGCCAAGTTCTCTTGATTTCTTCTGGGATATTGGACAGTTTTCACCACAGAGACTTTTCTTTCTTTTATTTATTTTAGTTGGAGGCTAATTACTTTACAATATTGTGCTGGTTTTTGCCGTACATTCACATGAATCAGCCATAGGTGTACATGTGTTCCCCATCCTGACCCTTCCTACTACCTCCCTCCCCCTCCCATCCCTCAGCGTCATCCCAGTGCACCAGCCCTGAGCACCCTGTCTCATGCATCGAACCTGGGCTGGCGATCTATTTCACATATGATAATATATATGTTTCAATGCTATTCTCTCAAATCATCTCACCTTCGCCTTCTCCCACAGAGTCCAAAAGTCTGTTCTTTACATCTGTGTCTCTTTTGCTGTCTTGCATATAAAGCCATTGTTACCATCTTTCTAAATTCCATATTATACTGTACTGGTGTTTTTCTTTCTGACTTACTTCGCTCTGTGTAATAGGCTCCAGTTTCATCCACCTCATTAGAATGGATTCAAATGCATTCTTTTTAACGCAGCTTTTTTATCCATTTTTCTGCCGATGGACATCTAGGTTGCTTCCTTGACTCTCAAAAGGTAACACTATGTGTTTTTGTGCTCCGTGCCTCAGCCGTATCTGACTCTTTGTGACCCCACAGACTACAGCCCGCCAGGCTCCTCTGTCCCTGGGATTCTCCAGGCAAGAATACTGGAGTGGGTTGCTATTTCCTTCTCCATTCCTGGTCACTATCTTGTCCCTAAAAGTCAATGTAATATAATAACAAAATCCTTATTTTGTTTGTTTGTTCCTTGTTCCCATTCATGCCCAAGCTTCCTGAAACTTTTGGAATTTAGCGTCTTTCTGTAAGTCATGGGATGAGTGAAGGATGGGACCTGAGATAGTATCTGAATGGGACTGGACTTCAGAACATTCCATCAGGTGATTAGAAGGTTAGGAACTATCAACCCTAGTCCCTCTGGGGACAAGAGGGTACTGATACTGAGTTCAGTCACCAATAGCCAATTCAAATTGCCTACCTCCAACCCTCAATTAAAACCCATGCAGACTGGGTTCAGAGAGCTTCAGAGGAGGTGATAACATCAAGGGTTTGTAAAGGGGAGAGTCCTGAGAGGGTCTGGAGGCTTGGCAGCCTTACTTCCCCATTTTCCCCATGCTTCTTCTCCATTTCGCTGTCCCTGAGTTTCATGCCTTATAATAACTGAAGACAGTAAGTAAAGGGCTTTCCTCAGTTCTGTGAGTGGTTCAAATAAGTTATTGAACTTGGAGGTGGGTCATGGAACCTCTAATTTCGTAGCCAGCAGGTCACACTTGTTAAGTGACCGTAGGACTCGTGATCAACACTTGAAGTATGAACAGTCTTTAGGGAGCAAGCCCTCACCCTGTGGGGTCTTTGTTACTTCTGCGGGTTTAGTGTCAGAAGTGAACTGATTCCTGGATGCCCATGGGTGTTGGGGAACTGATTGCTGTTGGTAGAGAACCCACATGTTCAGAGACTGGGACAACACCCGGACTCACTCTTCTCTATCATTTGTGTCTGGTATGAGGTTCAGGTCCCTGGAACTACGTTATCTGGGGAGAGCACTCAGAACCCCTTCCCAGTTCTCTGAATTTTTAGAATTCCTGGCAGAGTCATGTACTTGACTAAATGGATTGTGACTTATCCTGATCTTAATACTCACAGGCTTTCTGTTCTGGGGCAAGTCATCTGCAGTTTCCTCTCCTGAACAGGGGGACCATGTTACATGAGTTTTTTTGAAAGGATTATCAGTCATGAACATAAAGAATTTGCACATTCGTGGTCTGTGATGGTTCACTTTCCACCAAAATATTTTACTCCAAAAGCCTTGTCTACCTACATTTCCTCACTATCCCTCTAAAAATATTTCATCTGTCAGATGATCATTTCTCTGTTATGAAATTAATCAGAATGTTGAGTGACAACTGGATTTCTTACCTTTGGAGACAACTGCAGGAAGCGCTGGAAATGCAGTATTTCTGAGAGTTTGCTCAAGGCGCAAAGACTGTTATTTCCAGGCTGGTACAATGTAAGTCAAATCTCAATGCACCTCAGTTTGTTGTCCAGTCAGACTATTATCTCATTTTCATATCAGCATATACGATGCTAGAGAGACGCATTATTATATAGACAAGTGAAAGAAAGTGAAAGTGTTAATTACCCAGTCGGATCTGACTCTTTGTGACCCCATGAACTGTAGCCCCTCCAGGCTCTTCTATCCATGGAATTTGCCAGACAAGAATACTGGAGTGGGTAGCCCTTCCCTTCTCTGGGGATCATCTTATCCTAGTGATCAAACCCAGGTCTCCTGCATTGAAGGCATTCTTTACCATTGAGACATGAGGGATAAGCCATATCTATCTATCTATCTATAAACGTACACAGCCCTCATTATCAAATAGACTAGCATGAATTTTAATATATCCAGACTCTTCAATAACTGTACACTTGGCAATAGTGTGACATGGAGATTCTTTCATTTGACAAATATTTATCGAATATTTATCCTTTTTGTCCCAGAAGTTATATTTCTTTGTGTAGAAAAACAGCTCTAAACAGAATATAGTAATATAATGTGCCATCTAAGAGGCAGACAGGCAATGAAGATGGGGAAAATCCTATGCCAGGTTGTGATGAGTGTTGTCAGGAAAGAGAGTGATGGGGATTCAAGAGGCTGAAGAGGGTCAGGGAAACACCCTGGAATAAGGAGACCTTGAACAGAGGCTTCCAAAAATGAGCCTGGTGTGTTTGAGCAGCAGCCAGAACCAGGGTGGCTGGAGCTGAGTGGGTGAGAGGAGTGGAGTGGAAGGGGATGAGGCAGAGAGGTCACAGGGGCAGGTCATGAAGTGCCTTGTAGGACTTTGTAAGAATCTGAATTTGACTCTGAGAGACCTGGGGAGTCACTGAGGGACTGGTCATGGAAGCCATGTGATAGGACTCAGGTTTAAACAGGAACCCTGAGGCTGAAGAGTGGAGAGTGCCCTCTAGGAAACAAGGGCAGAGACCCAGGCCCCTGGGCAGGCTGTTGCAGTGGTCCAGTGAGCCATGGTGCAGTGTGTACCTGTGTTATTCCTTGGGTAGATCACAGTGCTTTAGAAGAACATGAATGACTTGCTCTGTTGAGGTTTCTCTGGAGGCTTCCTCACATATCACGAATCATTCAATCTTAAGGCATTTGTGATGGGTTCACCCTCCACCCATCTCCCCTCCCTGAGGTGCGGGTGCAGGGAAAGAGGAAAGATGGAAATGAAAATTCCCACTCCCCTAATCAAATGTTGGTTACCCTGACAACACACTCCATCCTTGGTTTAGGCTGAGTGTGTTTTTTTTAATTAAAAAAATTAATTAATTTATTTTAATTGGAGGCTAATTACTTTACAATATTGCAGTGGTTTTTTAGGCTGAGTGTTTACTAGTCACCTCCCTCACATGATAAAAGACTCCTTGTTGCTGTCATCTCTCAGGAAACTTCAGCAGTGTTAGGAGCTCTGTGTCAGGAATAGGAAGAAGACCAAATTAATATTTCTTTATAGTCACAGTATCAATTTAACCTCAATATTCCATGATTCCAGTGCTCATGCTGTGACCAGAGTGAACATGCTGGAGGGTCACAACCCAAGAGGACATCAGCTTCCCCAACCAAATTCCTGCCTGGACCAGTGTCTGGTAAAGAGCACGCATCCATCCAGTGTAAAAACCATGACAGTTGTTGCAGGAAGGTGGCCTGTGTCCCACCTGTCATCTGAGCTAGGTGGGGGGTGGTCAGGGCATTGAGGTCCAGGTGAGATGACACGTGCAGGAGGCTGAAAGGAGGACGTATGCTAACACACTGCTGATCACTTATCTGCCCGTTATCTGCTCGCATCCACTCATGAACATTCATTACATGCCATCTGCTGTTCTAGGTGCTGGGACTTTCCCTGAGTGACATACTGGAATCACAATCTGTGTTTACAGACATCCACAGGCATAGTCAAGTCTAAAAATTGCTATTAATGGAACTTAAGCTTCTGCAGAGAAAAGCAGGAGGCATGCTAAAGTAAGGAGATTGGGCAATAAAAAGGACTTACACAACTCCTCCCCTTCCCCGCTCTCCTCCTCATCACCTGAGGTCACCCCCTAGCCAGGATGTTAAAAACTCGGTCCGTCCCCAGCATCCTCAGGAGCACTCCTGCAAGGCCACGAAGATGAGCCAGCTCTGCCTCTCTGCAGCCCTCTGGTCCTCCTGGTCAGTCTGGTGGATAGCACCCCAGCGTTTAGAAACAATATTCAGGACCAAGGTATGTCTGGACTCACCTCTCCTCTACAGGTTCCAGGGAATGATGGAAGGCCATCAGAGGGATGAGGGGGTGGAGGGAAGGTGAGAGGTTGTGTTGCCAACCCTCTCTGGATTTCTCCTGTCATGTGGGGCAGGATTTTTGTTATTTTGGTTTGGCTGCATTGGTCTTCCTCGATAGATGAGGACAGTCTCTAGTTCTGGAGTCTACTCTCCGGTTGTGGTGTGTGAGCTTCTCGCTGGGGTGGCTTCTCATGTTGCAAAGCAAGGGCTCTAGGCGTCTGGGCTCACCAGTTGCAGTTCACCTGCCTAGTTGTGCCGAGGCACGTGGAATCTTCCCAAATCAGGGTTCAAACTCATCAATGCTTTAATGGCAGACAGATTCTTAACTATTGCACCCCAAGGAAGTCTGAAGTTGCAAGTATTGAGCTCCACTGATATGAATGTCATGAGTAAATATATTACATATGTAGGGCTTCCCTAGGCTCAGACGGTAAAGTGTCTGTCTGCAATGCGGGAGACCCGGGTTCGATCCCTGGGTTGGGAAGATCTCCTGGAGAAGGAAATGGCAACCCACTCCAGTACTCTTGCCTGGAAAATTCCATGGGCGGAGGAGCCTGGTAGGCTACAGTTCATGGGGTCGCAAAGAGTCAGACACGACTGAGCGACTTCAATGTCAATGTCAATGTCATGGAATTGGATGGTGTTGGTGGAGAAGCCATGTGTTTCATACTAGGAAAAAACTGAGACTCCCCCTCCCCTGTGATTTGGAGGCTCAGGTGAGGCTTGGGGAGAGGTGAATTGGGTAGTAGGACCCTGGACCCAGAAATTCTGTATTTTCAGGTTCCTAGCAAATCACCCATGAGGTCGCTAAGAGTTGGATATGACTGAACAACTTCACTTTCACTTTTCACGTTCATGCATTGGAGAAGGAAATGGCAACCCACTCCAGTGTTCTTACCTGGAGAATCCCGGGGACTGGGGAGCCTGGTGGGCTTCTGTCTATGGGGTTGCACAGAGTCAGACATGACTGAAGCGGCTTAGCAGCAGCTTAGCAGCAGAAAATCAATAGTGTATCAATTGGGTTGTGACCTGACAGTATCTTGTCCTGACCAGGCCATCCACATGCTTGTGTGCTGAGGCAAGTCATCTACAATTTCCTCTTCAGATTAAGGGAAACATGTTCCATGAGTTCTTTGAACAGACGATGAGCCAGAAATATAAACAATTTATTCACATGTCACAGCCAGATTTGTCCATTTTCCACCACAATATATGAACCTGAAAAAAATTTTCTCTACTAGCTTGCTTTACCAAGTGAAAATATTTATCAACTAATGATTATTCATCTGTTATTAAAACTAACCAAAAGATGTGGAACCATGGAGAAGAGCAATTGCAGGGAGAGCAAGAAACACAGCCTTCTTGTGGTAGGCTGTGGGACGAAGACTGAGACAACATTATGAGAGTCTCCAAGCCCTTTCTCTTGTCTTTTTTTGACTGTTATTTTCTTATCCATGTTTGATCTTTTCCCAGTTTCATGGATCAGGCCTCCTGAAACTTTTGTTTCACAGGTGAGAAGATAATTTTCAGAAGACAACATGAAAAACACACAGTACAGGAATTCCCAACACAAACACTCAAAAAAGAGAATAAAGGTTTGTGGTTATTGCACCTCTGAGGAGAGGGAATGACACTGAGATTGACATCAATCACCTATGGCCAATGATTCAATCAATAAGACTATTTCTTTTCTTTTTTTTATTTTACAATATTTTATTGGTTTTGCCATGCATTGACAAAAATCTGCCATGGGTGTACATGTGTTTCCCATCTTGAACACCCCTCCCACCTCCCTCCCCATACTGTCCCTCTGGCTCATCCCAGTGCACCAGCCTCGAGCAGCCTGTATCATGCATGAAACCTGGACTGGCGATTTGTTTCATATATGATAATATACATGTTTCAATGCCATTCTCCCAAATCATCCCACCCTCGCCCTCTCCCGCAGAGTCCAAAATACTGTCCTACACATCTGTGTCTCTTTGCTGTCTCGCATACAGGGTTATTGTTACCATCTTTCTAAATTCCATATATATGTGTTAGTATACTGTATTGGTGTTTTTCTTTCTGGCTTACTTCACTCTGTATAATCAGCTCCAGTTTCATCCACCTCATTAGAACTGATTCAGATGTATTCTTTTTAATGGCTGAGTAATACTCCATTGTGTATATGTACCACAGCTTTCTTATCCATTCGTCTGCTGATGGATAGGTTGCTTCCATGTTCTGACTATTGTAAACAGTGCTGTGATGAACATTGGGGTACATGTGTCTCTTTAAGTTCTGGTTTCCTTGGTGTGTATGCCCAGCAGTGGGATTGCTGGGTCTTAAGGCAACTCTATTTCCAGTTTTTAAAGGAATCTCCACACTGTTCTCCATAGTGGCTGTACTAGTTTGCATTCCCACCAACAGTGTAAGAGGGTTCCCTTTTCTCCACACCCTCTCCAGCATTTATTGTTTGTAGACTTCTGGATACCTCATTGTTGTTTTGATTTGCATTTCTCTGATAATGAGTGATGTTGAGCATCTTTTCATGTGTTTCTTAGCCATCTGTATGTCTTCTTTGGAGAAATGTCTGTTTAGTTCATTGGCCCATTTTTTGATTGGGTCGTTTATTTTTCTGGAATTGAGCTGCAGGTGTTGCTTGTATATTTTTGAGATTAATTCTTTGTCCATTGCTTCATTTGCTATTATTTTCTCCCATTCTAAAGGTTGTATTTTCATCTTGCTTGAGTTTCCTTTGTTGTGCAGAAGCTTTTAATTTTAATTAGTCCCATTTGTTTATTTTTGCTTTTATTTCCAATATTCTGGGAAGGTGGGTCATAGAGGATCCTTCTGTGATTTATGTCAGAGAGTGTTTTGCCTATGTTCTCCCCTAGGAGTTTTATAGTTTCTAGTCTTACGTTTGGATCTAATCCATTTTGAGTTTATTTTTGTGTATGGTGTTAGAAAGTGTTCTAGTTTCATTCTTTTACAGGTGGTTGACCAGTTTCCCCAGCACCACTTGTTAAAGAGATTGTTTTTTCTTCATTGTATATTCTTGCCTCCTTTGTCAAAGATAAGGTGTCCACAGGTGCATGGGTTTATCTCTGGGCTTTCTATTTTGTTCCATTGATCTATATTTCTGTCTTTGTGGCAGTACCATACTGTCTTCATAACTGTGGCTTTGTAGTAGAGCCTGAAGTCAGGTAGGTTGATTCCTCCAGTTCCATTCTTCTTTTTCAAGATTGCTTTGGCTATTCGAGTTTTTTTTGTATTTCCATACTAATTGTGAAATTATTTGTTCTAGCTCTTTGAAAAATACCATTGGTAGCTTGATAGGGATTGCATTGAATCTATAGCTTGCTTTGGGTAGTATATTCATTTTCACTATATTGATTCTTCTGATCCATGAACATCGTATATTTCTCCATCTATTAGTGTCCTCTTTGATTTCTTTCACCAGTGTTTTATAGTTTTCTATATATAGGCCTTTAGTTTCTTTAGGTAAGTATATTCCTAAGTATTTTATTCATTTTGTTGCAATGGTGAATGGAATTGTTTCCTTAATTTCTCTCTCTATTTTCTCATTATTAGTGTATAGGAATGCAAGGGATTTCTGTGTGTTGATTTTATATCCTGCAACTTTATTATATTCATTGATTAGCTGTAGTAATTTTCTGGTGGAGTCTTTAGGGTTTTCTATATAGAGGATCATGTCATCTGCAAACAGTGAAAGTGTTACTTCTTCTTTTCCAATTTGGATTCCTTTTATTTCTTTTTCTGCTCTGATTGCTGTGGCCAAAACTTCCAAAACTATGTTGAATAGTAGCAGTGAGAGTGGGCACCCTTGACTTGTTCCTGACTTTAGGTGAAATGCTTTCAATTTTTCACCATTGAGGATAATGTTTGCTGTGGGTTTGTCATATATAGCTTTTATTATATTGAAGTATGTTCCTTCTATTCCTGCTTTTTGGAGATTTTTTAAAAAATCATAAATTAATGTTGAATTTTGTCAAAGGCTTTCTCTGCATCTATTGAGATAATCATATGGCTTTTACGTTTCAATTTGTTAATGTGGTGTATTACATTGATTGATTTGCAGATATTGAAGAATCCTTGCATCCCTGGGATAAAGCCCACTTGGTCATGATGTATAATCTTTTTAATGTGTTGTTGGATTCTGTTTGCTAGAATTTTGTTAAGGATTTTTGCATCTATGTTCATCAGTGATATTGGCCTGTCATTTTCTTTTTTTGTGGCATCTTTGTCAGGTTTTGGTATTAGGATGATGGTGGCCTCATAGAATGAGTTTGGAAGTTTACCTTCTTCTGAAAATTTCTGGAAGAGTTTGAGTAGGATAGGTATTAGCTCTCCTCTAAATTTTTGGTAGAATTCAGCTGTGAAGCCGTCTGGACCTGGGCTTTTGTTTGCTGGAAGATTTCTGATTACAGTTTCAATTTCTATGCTTGTGATGGGTCTGCTAAGATTTTCTATTTCTTCCTGGTTCAGTTTTGGAAAGTTGTGCTTTTCTAAGAATTTGTCCATTTCTTCCAAGTTGTCCTTTTTATTGGCATACAACTGCTGATAGTAGTCTCTTATGATCCTTTGCATTTCTGTGTTGTCTGTTGTGATCTCTCCATTTTCATTTAAATTGTATTGATTTGATTTTTCTCCCTTTGTTTCTTGATGAGTCTGGCTAATGGCTTGTCAATTTTATTTATCCTCTCAAAGAACCAGATTTTGGTTTTGTTGATTTTTGCTATGGTGTCTTTTGCATTTATTTCTGCCCTAATTTTTAAGATTTCTTTCCTTCTACTAACCCTGGGGTTCTCCAATTCTTCCTTTTCTAGCTGCTTTAGGTGTAGAGTTAGGTTATTTATTTGACTTTTATCTTGTTTCTTGAGGTATGCCTGTATTGCTATGATCCTTCCTTTTAGCACTGCTTTTACAGTGTCCCACAGGTTTTGGGTTGTTATGTTTTCATTTTCATTCATTTCTATGCATATTTTTATTTCTTTTTTGATTTTTTTCTGTGATTTGTTGGTTATTCAGCAGCGTGTTTTTCAGTCTCCATATGTTGGAATTTTTAATAGTTTTCTTCCTGTAACTGAGATCTAATCTTCCTGCATAGTGGTCAGAAAAGATGCTCGGAATGATTTCAATTTTTTGAATTTACCAAGGCTAGATTTATGGCCCAGGATGTGATCTCTCCTGGAGAAGGTTCCGTGTGCACTTGAGAAAAAGGTGAAATTTATTGTTTTGGGGTGAAATGTCCTATAGATATCAATTAGGTCTAACTGGTCTATTGTATCATTTAAAGTTTGTGTTTCCTTTTTTATTTTCTGTTTAGTTGATCTATCCATAGGTGTGCGTGGAGTATTAAAGTCTCCCACTATTACTGTGTTATTGTTAATTTCCCATTTCATACTTGTTAGCGTTTGTCTTACATATTGCAGTGCTCCTATGTTGGGTGCATATATATTGATAATTGTTATATCTTCTTCTTGGACTGATCCTTTGATCATTATGTAGTGTCCTTCTTTGTCTCTTTTCACAGCCTTTGTTTTAAAGTCTATTTTATCTGATATGAGTATTGTTACTCCTGCTTTCTTTTGGTCTCTGTTTGCGTGGAATATCTTTTTCCAGCCCTTCACTTTCAGTCTGTATGTGTCCCTTGTTTCGAGGTGGGTCTCTTGTAGAGAACATATATAGGGGTCTTGTTTTTGTATCCATTCAGCTAGTCTTTGTCTTTTGGTTGGGGCATTCAACCCATTTACATTTAAGGTAATTATTGATAAGTATGACTCCGTTGCCATTTACTTTATTGTTTTGGGTTAGAGTTTATACACCCTTCCTGTGTTTCCTGTCTAGAGAAGATCCTTTAGCATTTGTTGGAGAGCTGGTTTGGTGGTGCTGAATTCTCTCAGGTTTTGCTGGTCTGTAAAGCGTTTGATTTCTCCTTCATACTTGAATGAGATCCTTGCTGGGTACAGTAATATGGGCTGTAGGTTATTTTCTTTCATCACTTTAAGTATGTCTTGCCATTCCCTCCTGGCCTGAAAATCAGCTGTCATCCTTATGGGAAACCCCTTGTGTGTTATTTGTTGTCTTTCCCTTGCTGCTTTTAATATTTGTTCTTTGTGTTTGATCTTTGTTAGTTTGATTAATATGTGTCTTTGGGGTGTTTTGCCTTGGGTTTATCCTGTTTGGGACTCTCTGGGTTTCTTGGACTTGGGTGATTATTTCCTTCCCCATTTTAGGGAAGTTTTCAACTATTATCTCCTCAAGTATTTTCTCATGGTCTTTCTTTTGTCTTCTTCTGGGACTCCCATGATTCGAATGTTGGGGTGTTTAACATTGTCCCAGAGGTCTCTGAGATTGTCATCATTTCTTTTAATTTGTTTTTGTTCTTTCCTCTCTGCTTCATTTATTTCTACCATTCCACCTTCTACCTCACTAATCCTATCTTCTGCCTCGTTATTCTACTCCTTGGTTCCCTCCAGAATGTTTTTGATCTCATTTATTGCATTATTCATTATATATTGACTCTGGTATTTCTTCTAGGTCCTTGTTAAGCCTTTCTTGTATCTTCTCAGTCCTTGTCTCCAGGCTGTTTATCTTTAACTCCATTTTGTCTTCAAGATTTTGGATCATTTTCACTATCATTATTTGGAATTCTTTATCAGGTAGATTCCCTATCTCTTCCTCTTTTGTTTGGTTTGGTGGGCATTTATCCTGTTCCTTTACCTGCTGGATATTTCTCTGCCTTTTCATCTTGTTTAGATTGCCGTGTTTGGGGTGGCCTTTCCGTATTCTGGCAGTTGGTGGTTCTTCTTTATTGTGGAGTTTCCTTGCTGTGGGTGGGGTTGGACGGGTGGCTTGTCATAGTTTTCTGGTTGTGTAGGTGTTCTGGTGGGTGGAACTGGATTTCTTCTCTCTGGAGTGCAATGAAGTGTCCAGTAATGAGTTATGAGATGTCAATGGGTTTGGAGTGATTTTGGGCAGCCTGTATTTGAAGCTCAGGTATATGTTCCTGTGTTGCTGGAGAATTTGCATGGTATGTCTTGCTCTGGAACTCACTGGCCTTTGGTGGTGCTTGGTTTCAGTGTAGGTATGGAGGCATTTGATGAGCTCCCATCAATTAATGGTCCCTGGAGTCAGGAGTTCTCTGGTGTTCTCAGGATTTGGACTTAAGGCTCCTGCCACTGGTTTTTAGTCTTATTCTTACAGTAGTCTCAAGACTTCTCCATCTATACTTCACTTTCAGATAGTTCCTTGATCCGGCTTATACTTCTCAAGATCTATAGGCCCCTTCCTATGTAGTCGGTGCTAACTACAGGGTTTTAATCTATCGCACCTGTCACTTCCAAGGCGGTTCCCTGTTTTCACTTCTTCTGTTTGCTGGTCTCTTCAGTGTCTGATTTCTGCCCTGACACGAGGGGGCAGTGGTGGACACTTTTTTTAGGCTCACTTGTTCAGTCGCTCTGTGGGGAGGGAGGAAGGCTGCAAACAGATATCACTGGCGTGTGTGGGGAGTGCTCGCAGTGTCTCACTGGGTTTGCCCCCGCTCACAGCTGTGTGCTTTCCCTGTCTACACTGCTCAGGCTCTAGCTTGCTCCGTCGGGAACCGTCTGAGGCTGGCCCTGGGCTGCATGCACCTCCCAGGTCTAAGCCGCTCAGGTTCAGGCACTCTGGTAGTCCTCAAAGGTGCGGACTCGGTTGGGCCTGCGTTTCGTGCCCTTCCCAGGTCCGAGCAGCTCAGGTGACCAGGTGTTTGGCAAGCATGGTCGCTGTGACTTATCTCCTTCCCTGTCCCTGCCGCTGGGTTTTCTGGATGTACAACAGGCGCACCTTCTCAGGCAGATGACAACTGTCCAGAATCTCAAGAAGTCTTGGTTAGCAGTGAAGCCTGCTTACAGTAGGGTAGATGATGCCTCTCTGTGGCCACAATTGCCCCCTTCCGGCTCTGGCTGCACTCGCCTGCCTGTCTCTGGTGGGGGATGGGCCGGTCAGCAGCCAGCTAGCTCTGCTCAGTCCTTTGTTCTGTGAGTGGGCCTGGTAGTGCCTTAATAGGGCTTTTTGAAGGGTAGTTATCCCACAGTCTGGTTTGCTATCTCAAGTTAGTTCCCTCAGATTGCCCTCAGGGCATTCAGGCCTGGTCCTTACTCTAAGCAATGCAGCCCACGCCTCCCTGCCCAGCCCCTGCTTGTTTGTGGTAGATTCAGGCGTCTGCACTGCTTCTCCACTGAGAGTTACTGTTGGGCATGTAATCTGTGGTTTTTAATTAATTATTTATTTTTCCTCCTGGTTATGTTGCCCTCTGAGGTTCCAAGGCTCACCGCAGACTCGCCAGTGAGAGTGTTTCCTGGTGTTTGGAAACTTCTCTCTTTTTAAAGACTCCCTTCCTGGGACGGATCTCCGTCCCTACCTCTTTTGTCTCTCTTTGTCTTTTATATTTTTTCCTACCTCCTTTCGAAGACAATGGGCTGCTTTTCTGGGTGCCTGATATCTTCTGCCAGCATTGAGAAGTTGTTTTGTGGAATTTACTCAGCATTCAAATGTTCTTTTGATGAATCTGTGGGGGAGAAAGTGGTCTCCCCCTCCTATTCCTCTGCCATCTTAGGACCGCCCCCAAGCCTATTTCTTGAAACTCCAAAAAAGTGCATGAATATTTTGGCTCAGAGGGTTTTCCAGGTGTTGAACACAAGTACGTGATGTGAGGGTGCTGTGCTCACTAGGGCATGGATGCTCCACACACCTCCACTCCCCTTTATCCTGCACATCTCCTCATTTCACTGTTTGTGAGCTTTATGTGTATGTTCATCTGAGAAGAATAAGTATGGGCTTTCCTAAGTTTGGGTGTCAATTCCTTTCTGTTATTGAATGTAGAGGGGTGATCATGGAACCTCTACATTTTGGCCATTTGACCACAAGCATAAATAACTCAGGATCAGGTGGCTGGCACTAAAGTAAGGGCACTTTTGAGCACTCAGTGGGTGGAATCTGCACTAAATGCACTGATTTCATGTAAGATGGCAATTGACCAGGGGACACCCAGTATGTCTTTGGGGAATTGATTGATGTTGGTAGAGACATCACATATTTGGTGTGACATCACTCACTCTGCTCTGTGATTCAAGGGCTCAGGTGAGGCTTGAGGCCAGGAATAAGTAGACACTGTATCCAGAAACTCTTACAAATAAGCTGTATTTTCAGAATTCCTGGTAGAATCATGCATTGTGTTAGATAGATTGTAGTATCATAGTAACTAGTTTTGACCCTACCACCCACAACTTTTGTCCTGGGTCAAGTCATCTACAGTTTCCTCATCTGAACAGGACACACGTGTTGCAAGCATTCTTTGAACAGATTACCAATCATGAGTGTAAATAATTTATTCATATTTAATGACTAATTTTATCATTTTCCACCAACATGTTAATCTGAAGTTTATCCTTTTACCTCCTGTGGGGAAGAAAGCATATTGAGATGTCAAATAATGATTATTCCTCTATTATTAAAATAAGCAGAAAGACCTGGGACCACTGAGAAGCAACCACAGGACCACAAGAAACACAGCCCTTGTGTGGTTTGGCTCGTGGGATCAAGCCTGAGACAATATGAGTAAAGCCTCCTGGCCTTCTTCCATGCCCTCTTTTGACTATTATTTTAATATTTGTATTTGATCCATATTTCATTCTTGTCCTGGTTCATTGCCCTGGCCTCCTGAAACTCTTGGAATTTACTTTCTTTGCTAGGTCATGAGACCACTCAGGGAAAGCAACCTAGGAAATCTTCAGGTACGGGGGGGGGGAGGTCTTCCCCAAAACTCCAACACCCAGTTAGAATTTTGAAATTTCACTACTTTCTTGCCAGCACCTCTGGGAAGAGGGGCAGGACCTGAGATTCAGATCAGTCAGCAAAGGCCACTAACTCAGTAAATATGGCTATTTATTGAAAACCTCCAAAAAATCCATAAATATTTGGGTTCGGAGAGGTTTCAGGGTTAATGATTACCCATAAAGACTATTTTATTACCCTCTCAGTAGACTGAAGGTTAGAGGGAGATTGACCATTATATCAATGTGCCCCATCATCAAGGTGATTGCGTACTACAAGGAAACCAATTATATCCTTTGTATTTAAGGACCTTGCACTTGTTGAGAGAATGAAAATGGGAATTATCAAGTCCCTACAAAGCACGGTCTTGGGGGTGGGGAAACACGGGAAAATAACTTGCTTTCCAGAAGGGAGACATAAAATAGCAAAGGAGAGAAATGTTATGGTGGGTTATCAGTTTCTGGAAGGTAGAGAGCAAGGCAGAGAAAGGAAGCTGTGCTTTTTGTCTAAAGGGTCAGGGAAACACTTTGTGATGGGGAGGTGTTGAGAAGAGACTGCAGAAGTAACGTGCCTGCTCTGCTTTGAGTAGCAGAAGGGACCAGTGTTGCTGGAGATGAGTATGTGTAGGTGAGGGGAAAGGAGTAGAAGGGGATGAGGCATAGAGGCCTCTTTGAACAGATTACCAATCATGAATATAATGATTTGTAAAGGGAGAAGGTCATGAGGAGCCTTGTAGGGCTTTATAAGAACCAGAATTTGACTGTCAGAGAAAAGGGGACTCACTGAAGAATTGGTCTCCTGGGAGCCATGGGATAAGACTGAATTAAGAGAATCCTTGAGGCTGCAGTGCAGAGAGTGGCCTCTAGGGAGTAAAGAGCAGAGACAGAGCCCCAGTGATTAGGTTACTGCAGTGGTTCACATGGAGTGTTTATTTATATTTTTCCCTGGGTGGATCCCGTGTCTTTCGAATAGCATGAATGTCTTGTTCTGTTGAAGTTTCTATGGAGGCTTCATTTCCTAGTCATGATGCATTAAATCATTAGTCATTGGAGATTGTTCAACAGATGGTTCCATTACCCTCCCTGAGGTTGAGGCTTCCCTGTCCATCACCAACTCCTAAAGTTTACTCAAACTCATGTCCATTCAGTCAGTGATGCCATCCAACCATCTCATCTTCTGTCGTCCCCCTTTTCTCCTGCCCTCAATATTGCCCAGCAAGAGAGTTTTTTTCAATGAGTCAGCTCTCCGAATCAGGTGGCCAAAATATTGGTGTTTCTGCTTCAGCATCAGTCCTTCCAATGAATATTCAGGACTGATTTTCTTTACGATGGACTGGCTTGATCTCCTGGCAGTCCAAGGGACTCTTGAGAGTCTTCTCCAACACCCCAGTTCAAAGACATCAATTCTTCAGCGCTCAGCTTTCTTTATATTCCAACTCTCACATCCATACACGACTACTGAAAAAACCATAGCTTTGACTAGACAGACCTTTGTTGGCAAAGGAATGTCTCTGCTTTTTAATATGCTGTCTAGGTTGGTCATAGCTTTTTTTCCCCAAGGAGCAAGCATCTTTTAATTTCATGGCCGCAGTCACCATCTGCAGTGATTTTGGACCACAAGAAAATAAAGTCTGTCACTGTTTCCATTGTTTCTGCATCTATTTGCCATGAAGTGATCAGACTGGATGCCATGATCTTAGTTTTCTGCATGCCGAGTTTTAAGCCAACTCTTTCACTCTCCTCTTTCACTTTGATTAAGAGGCTCTTTAGTTTCTCTTTGCTTTCTGCCATAAGGGTGGTGTCATCTGCATATCTTAGGTTACTGATATTTCTTCTGGCAATCTTGATTACAGCTTGTGCTTCCTCCAGGCTGGCATTTTGCATGATATACTTGCATATAAGTTAAATAAACAGGGTGACAATAGACAACCTTGACCTACTCCTTTCCCCATTTGGAACCAGTCTGCTTTTCTATGTGCAGTTCTAACTGTTGCTTCTTGACTTGCATACAGATTTTTCAAGAGGCAGGTCAGGTTGTCTGGTATTCCCATTTCTTGAAGAATTTTCCAGTTTGTTGTGATTCTCACAGTCAAGGGCTTTGTTGTAGTCAATAAAGCAGAAATAGATGTTTTTCTGTAACTCTCTTGCTTTTTTGATGATCCATTGGATGTTGGCAAGTTGATCTCTGGTTCCTCTGCCTTTACTAAATCCAGCTTGAACATCTGGAAGTTCTCTGTTCACGTACTGTTGAAGCCTGACTTGCATTTTGAGCATTACTTTGCTCTTGTGTGAGATGAGTGCAATTGTACGGTAGTTTGAACAGTCTTTGGCATTGCCTTTCTTTGGGACTGGGATGAAAACTGACCTTTTCCAGTCCTGTGGCCACTGCTGTTCTCTAAATTTGCTGGCATATTGAGTGCAGCACTTTCACAGCATCATCTTTCAGGATTTGAAATAGCTCAACTGAAATTCCATCACCTCCACCAGCTTTGTTCATAGTGATGCTTCCTAAGGCCCACTTGAATTTGCATTCCAGGATGTCTGGCTCTAGTCCAGTGATCACACCACCATTTTTATCTGGGTCTTGAATATCTTTTTTTCCCTTTTATTATTTATTTATTTTTACTTTACAATATTGTATTGGTTTGTGTAGTTCTTCTGTGTATTCTTGCCACCTCTTCTTTATATCTTCTGCTTCTGTTAGGTCCATACCATTTCTCTTCTTTATTGTGCCCATCTTTGCATGAAATATTCCCTTGGTATCTCTATTGAAGAGATCTCTAGTCTTTCCCATTCTGTTGTTTTCCTCTATTTCTTTGCATTGACCACTGAGGAAGGCTTTCTTATCTCTCCTTGCTATTCTTTGGAACTCTGCATTCAAATGGTTATATCTTTCCTTTTCTCCTTTGCCTTTAGCATCTCTTCTTTTCTCAGCTATTTGTAAGGCCTCCTCAGACAACCATTTTGCCTTTTTGTATTTCTTTTTCTTGTGGATGGTCTTGATCACTGCCTCCTGTACAATGTCACAAACCTCCATCCATAGTTGTTCAGGCACCCTATCAGATCAAATTGCTTGAATCAGTCACTTTCATTGTATAATCATTAGGGATTTGAGTTATGTCATACCTGAATGGTCTTGTGGTTTTCCCTACTTTCTTCTATTTAAGTCTTAATTTTGCAATAAGGAGTTAATGATCTTAGCCCCAGACAGCTCTCAGTCTTGTTTTTGCTGACTGTATAGAGCTTCTCCATCTTTGGTTGCAAAGAATACAATCAATGTGATTTCGGTATTGACCATCTGGTGATGTCCATGTGTAGAGTCTTCTCTTGTTGGAAGAGGGTGTCTGGTATGAGAACATTACCTAGTCATGATGTATTAAATCATTAGCCATTGGATATTGTTCAATAGATGGTTCCATTACTCTCCCTGAGGTTGAGGGAAAGTGTGGGTTGGTGGATAAAACACCATGGAAGAGGGTAGAAATGAAATTTCCCACTCTCCTATAGGCAGTCCTTTCCTGTGCAATCAGAGCCCATTCTGGCTTATGAGGGTATTAACAAACTCACTGATTTCACATACCAACAGACACTTTTATTGTTTTCGTCACATAAGAAATACCAAGATTTTTAGTAACAGTGTCAGAGAAAAGATGAAAAGACAATTATATGTATTTCCTCTTATAATCACAATATCATTAGTATCATTATTCATTTTATAGAATCCCATGAGGTAAACAAAGTAAACAGAGTGGTATGCTTTTTTAAAAGTGACTTTTTCCTTTATAGCATGATTCCTTCACAATTTTTATGAGTAGTGAAATGTTTTTACCATACAGATCAGTGCAGAGAACATTAATAGTCTTATAAAACTCAGGTATCTATACCCAATAATTATTGACATATAAGGAATATATTTTACCCCTGACCTCTTTTTGTTGTTGTAGAGCTGTGGGTTTTTTTGAGCATTTATGCATTTATTTGGGTGGACTGGTGATTAGTTGTGGGTCTGAGGCTCAGTAATTATGGCCTGCTGACTCAGTGGCTACAGAATTTGGGACTTTAGTTCCCTGACAAGGATTTGAACCCAGAATTCCTTTCTTGGAAGGAGAATTCTTAACTACTGGACCACCAGGGGATCCTATAGAAGTTTTAAGGATAATCAAAGACATTTGTATACCACATCATGCCACACAACATTCATAATTCTATCTGAAAATGGAGGTTTCAAATGGGCTTTCAATTTGACCATCTTCCACAACCCTAATATTCTCTATTGCAAACAAACTGGTGGTTCTAGTTGTTGTCCTTGTACGGAGCAGTGATGACCACCCTCATAACTGAGCCATTGCCCCTCTCCTTCCAGCAGCTCCTAAGCCTGCTTTCTGCTGCTGCTGCTGCTAAGTCACTTCAGTTGTGTCCGACTCTGTGCGACCCCATAGATGGCAGCCCATCAGGCTTCCCCATCCCTGGGATTCTCCAAGCAAGAACACTGGAATGGGTTGTCATTTCCTTCTCCAGTGCATGAAAGTGAAAAGTCAAAGTGAAGTTGCTCAGTCATGTCCAACTCTCAGCAACCCCATGGACTGCAGCCTACCAGGCTCCTCCATCCATGGGGTTTTCCAGGCAAGCTTTCTGCATGGAGCCTAAATTAACTGGTGACTGCAAGACCATGATGATCAGGTACTTCTACAATGAGTATACCGGCCTCTGTGAACTGTTTAGGTGTGGCGGTTGTGGAGGAAACAAAAACAACTTCCTAACAAAAGAGGAGTGCATGAAGACCTGCTGTCCAAAGGCACAGTCCCTGTGGTAAGACAGGGGCCAGGGCACAGGAGGAGGGGAAGGGCTGGAGAAAGAGATGGGGAGCTCAGGGGATCACACACCATTCACCCTGCACAGTGTCTTTCCTCCTCGCTGCTGCCAGGAGAAGAGGCTGCAGTGTCCTGTGAAACCACACACCGAGCGAGTTCTCCAGGGAGAGAATGGCAGGTCAACCCCAGAGGCCTCTTTGTGATCATCTGAGCCTGATCACATGCTCCTCTTTCTCAGTTGGGAACACTGATTCAGCCACCTTCAAGGGCAGGTCTGTAGTGCTCTTGAGTGCCCCATGTAGGCTTGGAAAACTCACTTTCTTCTTTTAGGCCATTCAGGTCATGAAAACTATGGTTCCATATTATTTGGAAAGTCTAGGCTCTGTCTAGTTGACTGGTGTCCACCTGTGGGACTGCAATGATGTCACTCAACAAGTTCCTTTCATTTTGCAGAGGACATGAGAGGAATGGCCCCCTGAAACTCTGAAGTCCGAGGAGGATCCCTGCAGGGCTGTGCTGTGTCTGCTTCTAAAACATTCAATCTCCTTCCAGTTTTTTCTCCCCCTACATGCCTCAGCTGTACTTGCTTATTTCCTTTCCTCCTTTGTCTTCATGTCTTAACTCTGCCTCATCCAGTTGGCTCTCAATACCATGAGACCCGTAAGCTCAATTCTTGGCTGAAGGAGAGAGTTCATAATTATTTGAGAAAGGAAAGAAGGAATATAGGAGCACATTCCTCATGACCAAAGTAATTATAGCCCTTTGGTTTGATGCCAGGATTTTTGTTTTGACCCCTATCCTCACGGCATCCTCACCATCATCCCCCTCCCCACCATCACTGCTCTTTTTGTGCGTGGCCAAGGTGGAATTTCCAGGATCCAGTTCTCAGCATCCATAATGAGAGAAGAGTTTGGGATAAAGAAGACCCTTGACCCCACAATGATGTTCCAATTTTCCTTTCTGTAGCTTCACACACTGTGGCTTATATTTCTATAAATGCATTTTCAAAAAGAAACTGCCTGGAGTGGAGTCTGTTATTTGCAACTACAAACATTAACCAACAGGGTCCATGGAAATGGTGGTTCTTCTCTCTGTTCTGCAAACTGTGGGCACCTCCCCTTGCCCCAGCCAGAGACTGTGCCCTACCAGGTATAGGAAGCAAGTTCATTGTAGCATCATTGACGTCTTCATAGCTACACAAGCCACACAAAACCACGGGAGACAGACTCTTCCACATGACAGCTTTTATTCCTTTCTTCTAAGTTCAGTTAAAATTTGGGGATAGTTTGTCCGCATGGACGCTCAGAAGGAGAATGGGCATGAGGCTCATTTGTCCGGTTTTCTAAGGTATCTGACTCCCTGAAGTCACCTGTGGGGAGGGGGCTGCTTAGTTCAGTTAAAGAAGGACAATTACCCTTTAGTGCCCCGGGCTCTGTGTTAACATTTTGCTTGCTTTGTTGTATTAACCATTTTGAGTCCTTCAAGGGAGGAGACAGGCATGGAGATGACACTTCCGGGTGTTCATTTCCTAACGTGGCAGTTTCCTGCTCTCCCCAGCAGAGGGCCCTTGATGATCTCCTGCTTCTGCCTCTGGGAAGATGCAGGATGGAGGCACCTTGGGAAAACAGACAGTATCCATTTCATGATAGATGAGTAAAGTAGGCATGGGGACCACAGAAACACAGAATTGTAATAAGCAAGAACACAGATGGTGCTGGTGCTGTTACTCACTTCCTTGAAGTCTCGGGCAAATTTCTCAACATCCCTGAGCTTTCTTTTCTTTGGTATAAAATAATGATAATGATCTTACTTCTTAGTATTGCTAGCTAGAGACCAGTAGAAATACCCCCACCCCTAGTTGAATTTGTTGGGTTTGTTACTCACTGCAGCAAGGGACAGGAATTATCCTGGAAAACAATATGCTGTCTTATAAAGACAATGTTTGAAAGAACTTATAGGACATAGGCTGGATTAAATGACTTGGTGGAGGGTTTCAGGAAGCTGTCTTTGCTCTGGATGAAGGCTCTGAAGAAGTGAGGTAATTCTCTGATTTGGTATCTTAATGTTAACTCTAAGAAGTGAAGTGAAGTGAAGTGAAAGTTGCTCTGTTGTGTGTGACTCTGAAATCCCCTGGACTATACAGTCCATGGAATTCTCCAGGCCAGAATACTGGAGTGGGTACCCTTTCCCTTCTCCAGGGGATCTTCCCAATCCAGGGATTGTACCCAGGTCTGTTGCATTGCAGGAGAAATCTTTACCAACTGAGCCACAAGGGAAAAACTAACTCTAAGAAGGGAAGACTAGACAGAGGTTACAGCTGTACTTGGTCAAGAACTGGGACATATGACTAACACTTTGGTAAATGTCCTTTTCTGATTTTCGGGTGTTTTTCTTTCAGCAAGAAACTTTTCCTTAGGTGAATTTCATTTCTTCATCTCTAAAATATCAGTAGGTGTGGGTATACCCCGTGTGTCTAACTTTTGCCTCCCCATGGACTGTAGCCCACCAGGCTCCTCTTTTCATGCAATTTTTCAGGCTGGAATACTTGAGTGGGTTTCCATTTCCTGCTCCAGGGGATCTTTTGGACAAAAGGATTGAAACTGAATCTCACATGTCTCCTGCATTGCTTTACCACTGAGTGACCTGGGGAGACCCAAAATAGTAATAATTATACTTAACTCATAAGACAGTTAAATAAAAACAGCTACCTTTTCCTAAGGGCTGCCTTCTTGGTTAAGTGGTAAAGAATCCACCTGCCAATGCAGGACACAAGGTACTGATTCCTGGGTGGAGAAGATCCCCTGGAGAAGAAATGCAGTCCACTCAATTATTCTTGCCTGGTAAATCCCATGGGCAGGTAAGCCTGGTGGACTATAGCCCATGGGGTCTCAAAAGAGTTAGACAGGACTTAGGGACTGAACAAGGACAACAATGGGATAATGAGTTGTTATTAATGAAAAGATATTGGCTCAAGTAACTCACTATGCTGTTGTGCAGTCTTGGGCAAGTCATTTCATCTCCCTGAAACACAGATTCTCTCTTTCTAAAAGAGAATAATGGTGTCTGCATCAAGAAATCCCCAGATTTGATTACTTTTGAGAACCATGTTGATTATGCAGGTAACGTGCTTGGAACAGCACAGAACAAGGCAAATTGTCGAGAAGCACATAGACTTTTAGTTTCCTTGGCTCCTGACTGCTCTTTAAATGTGCTGTCAACTGTAGTAAAGAAAGGATGAAATAGGACTGGATGTTGTAGTTTCACCTTCTGATATAGAAATTCACCAGCAGAGCAGGAAGTTCCCTCAGTGCCAGAGTGGGGTTTCAGTCTCTCTTCCAAATAGGTCTCCTTCTTCCTCAGAGGTAGTGGAAAGCCCTCTTGCTTCAGTAATTGACCTCACCCAGGTCCAGGCCTTTTCCCACCTCGTGCTATTGGATGTGTTCCAAAGTTGCTTCAGGCATGTCCCACTATGTGTGACCCTATAGACTGTAGCCCACCAAGCTCCTCTGTCCATGGGATTCTCCAGGCAAGAATACTGGAGTGGGTTGCCATTTCCTCCTCTAAGTGATCTCCCCAAATGGGAAAGAACCAAGGTCTCTTAACTCTCCTGAATTCGCAGGTGGGTTCTTTCCCACTAGCACCACTGGGGAAACCCTTTCCCACCTTACTTTGCCAGTATTTAAACCTCTAGTCAAAGGAGCTAAGTGTTACATTCATAATTACTCAATAATATTATCATTACAGAGGACTTTGAGTTTGAAGGAAGTAGGAATATATGTCTATGGTCTCTACTGCTTCTGCAACACCCTCAAGATGTGGGCAGTGACACCTGGAGTCAAGGGGCCCTGGGATAATTCTGGTCACAAAGTTAGAAAAGGCAGAATTGGGACTCAAACTGAGGTCTTCTGATCCCAAAATGCACACTGGGGAGACCAGAGTTATGGGTCAGGAAGTGCAGGTGTACTTCTAAGAGTTGACCCCTGAGATGCACTCCAGCCCCTGAGGTCCACTCAGCAGGCATCTCTCCTATTGATGAAACCAGCTGAGGGGTGGTGGGTGGTCACGCTGTAGAGACATGTAAGTCTCTTGGCTCCCTTCTGGCCACTCTCATACTCTTTCTTCTACCCCAAAATATCAGTGTTTGTTTCCCAGATGGAGTTGCTCTCCCCTTGATTCACCATCTGTCTGAACCAGTGCCAGGAGAAGAGCTTGTGTGGATCCAGTAGAGATGCTGCCACAATATATTCTTAATATATATTCTTTATATCTGTGTCTCTTTTGCTGTCTCACATCTTTCTAAATTACGTATATATGTGTTATACGTATACAGTATATCTGTATTGGTGGTTTTCTTTCTGATTTACTTCACTCTGTGTATAGGCTCCAGTTTTATCCACCACATTAGAACAGATTCAAATGCATTCTTTTTAATAGCTGAGTATATTACCACAGCTTTCTTATCCATTCGTCTGCTGATGGACATCTAGGTTGCTTCCATGTCCTGGCTATTGCAAACAGTGCTGTGATGAACGTTGGGATACACATGTCTCTATCAATTCTGGATTCCTCAGTGTGTGTGCCCAGCAGTGGGATTGCTGAGTTGTATGGCAGTTCTATTTCCAGTTTTTTTTAAGGAATCTCCACAATGTTCTCTATAGTGGTTGTACTAGTTTGCATTCCCACCAACAGTGTAAGAGGGTTCCCTTTTCTCCACACCCTCTCCAGCATTTATTGCTTATAGACTTTTGGATAGCAGCCATTCTGACTGGTGTGAAATGGTACCTCATTGTGGTTTTGATTTGCATTTCTCTGATAATGAGTGATGTTGAGCATCTTTTCATGTGTTTGTTAGCCATCTGTTAGTCTTCTTTGGAGAAATGTCTGTTTAGTTCTTTGGCCCATTTTTTGATTGGGTCGTTTATTTTTCTGGACTTGAGCTGCAGCAGTTGCTTGTATATTTTTGAGATTAGTTGTTTGTCAGTTGCTTCATTTGCTATTATTTTCTCCCATTCTAAAGGCTGTCTTTCCACCTTGCTTAGAGTTTCCTTTGTTGTGCAGAAGCTTTTAATTTTAATTAGGTCCTATTTGTTTATTTTTGCTTTTTTCAGTTCAATGGGATCACTGCTGTGTCACCTAGTGGAAACGTTCCTCCCTCCAGAACCAGCACCTCCAGGCCAACAGTACACAAAGTCAAGGGTCGAGAAGTTAAGATTTGCTAGTGGCTCCCTAGGGGTTATAATGGGAGGTGCCCTTCCATCTCTACCTCTTGATTTCTGAACCCATGAGTCCTGATTATGGGAGAAATAGCAAGATATATTGGACACTGATTGAGAGCATGGACAGCCTTCGAGAGAACCTGACTCCAGCCCTGCAAGGTATTGTCATCTGGCTGGCACTCCAGCTGAGTCTTCAAAAGGCTGTTTCACTGTTATATCAAGACAGTTGTTTTAGAGTGATGGTGAATTCCATGATCATGGGCCCATTGCCACACTTCTTTTGCTGTGAAGTGAGTTCTTTGATCAGAGCATTATTGTAAGGATAAGGCATTCTGTAAGTACATGTCTGGTAGTTTTGCATACAGGGAAACATTGCATACAGGGCAGGCAAATTCATATCCAGAGTGTCTATTCCCTGATGTCCCTTCCATGATGCAAGTGGCTTGATGTAATCAACCTGCCACCAGGTAGCTGGCCCATCACCCCAGGGAATGGTTCTGTACTGTGCATGGATGTTGGTCTCTGATTCTGGCAGATCAGCACTCAGCAGTAAACAACTAATTATATTTCTATATCCCAGAAACAATTAAAGATGAACTATTTAAAGTCACATAAAAAATCAACTAAGATTAAGAAAAAATGTGCAAAATCTTTATGGAGAAAATGATGACATTTTTCAAGAGAAATTAAAGAATACCTAAAGAGAAAGAAAGAGATACCATATTCATAAATTGCAAATCTTAAGGACTATGCCAAAGCCTTTGAGTGTGTGGATCACAATAAACTGTGGAAAATTCTGAAAGAGATGGGAATACCAGACCACCTGACCTGCCTCTTGAGAAACCTATATGCAGGTCAGGAAGCAACAGTTAGAACTGGACATGGAAAAGCAGACTAGTTCCAAATGGGGAAAGGAATATGTCAAAGCTGCCTATTGTCACCCACTTGTTAAAGAGATTGTCTTTTCTCCATTGTATATTCTCACCTCCTTTGTCAAAGATATGGTGTCCATAGGTGCGTGGATTTATCTCTGGGCTTTCTATTCTGTTCCATTGATCTATGTTTCTGTCTTTGCGCCAGTACCATACTGTCTTGATGACTGTAGCTTTGCAGTATAGTCTGAAGTCAGGCAGGCTGATTTCTCCAGTTCCATTCTTCTTTCTCAAGATTGCTTTGGCTATTTGAGTTTTTTGTATTTCCATACAAACTGTGAAATTATTTGTTTTAGTTCTGTGAAAAATACCATTGATAGCTTGATAGGGATTGCATTGAATCTATAGATCGCTTTGGGTAGGAAACACATTTTCACTATATTGATTCTTCTGACCCATGAACATGATATATTTCTCCATCTATTAGTGTCCTCTTTGATTTCTTTCATCAGTGTTTTATAGTTTTCTATATATAGGTCTTTTGTTTCTTTAGGTAAATTTATTTCAAGTATTTTATTCTTTTTGTCACATTGGTGAATGGAATTGCTTCCTTAACTTCTATTTCTGTTTTCTCATTGTTAGTGTATAGTAATGCAAGGGATTTCTCTGTATTGATTTTATATCCTGTAACTTTACTACATTCATTCATTAGCTCTAGTAATTTTCTGGTGGTGTCTTTAGGGTTTTCTATGTAGAGGATCATGCATCTGCAAACAGTGAGAGTTTTACTTCTTTTCCTCTCCCTTTTATTTCTTTTCTCTTCTCCTATTGCTGTGGCTAAAACTTCCAAAGCTATGTTGAAAAGAGTGGGTGCCCTTGTCTTGTTCCTGACTTTGGGGGAAATGCTTTCAATTTTTCACCACTGAGGATAATGTTTGCTGTGGGTTTATCATATATGGCTTTTGTTATGTTGAGGTATGTTCCTTCTATTCCTGCTTTCTGGGGGTTTTTTTTATTATAAATGGATGTTGAATTTTGTCAAAAGCTTTCCTGTATCTATTGAGATAATAATATGATTTTTATCTTTCAATTTGTTAATGTGGTATATCATTGATTGATTTGCAAATATTGAAGAATCATTGTATCCCTGGGATAAAGCCACTTGGTCATGATGTATGATCTTTTTAGAATGTTGTTGGATTCTGTTTGCTAGAATTTTGTTAAGGATTTTTGCATCTATGTTCATCAGTATTTGGCCTGTAGTTTTCTTTTCTTGTGGAATCTTTGTCTGGTTTTGGTATTAGGATGATGGTGGCCTCATAGAATGAGTTTGGGAGTTTACCTTCCTCTGCAATTTTCTGGAAGAGTTTGAGTAGGATAGGTGTTACCTCTTCTCTAAAGTTTTTGTTGAATTCACTTGTGAAACAATCTGGTCCTGGGTTTTTGTTTATTGGAAGATATTTGATTACAGTTTCTATTTCCATGCTTGTCATACATTTGTTAAAATTTTCTATTTCTTCCTAGTTCAGTTTTGGAAGGTTATACTTTTCTAAGAATTCATCCATTTCTTCCAAGTTGTCCATTTTATTGGCATATAGCTCCTGATAGTAGTCTCTTATGATCCTTTGTATGTCTGTGTTTTCTGTTGGGATTTCTCCATTGTAATTTCTAATTTCGTTGATTTGATTCTTCTTCCTTTTTTCCTCAACGAGTCTGGCTAATGGTTTGTCTATTTTATTCATCTTCTCAAAGAACCAGCTTTTCAGTTCAGTTCAGTTCAGTTGCTCAGTCGTCTGACTCTTTGCGACCCTATGAACCACAGCACATCAGGCCTCCCTGTCCATCACCAACTCCCAGAGTCTACCCAAACTCATGTCCATTGAGTCGGTGATGCCATCCAACAATCTCATCCTCTCTCGTCCCCTTCTCCTGCCCTCAATCTTTCCCAGCATGAGTCTTTCCAGGTGAGTCAGCTCTTGGCATCAGGTGGCCAAAGTATTGGAATTTCAGGTTCAACATCAGTCCTTCCAGTGAACACTCAGGACTGATCTCCTTTAGAATGGACTGTTTGGATCTCCTTGCAGTCCAAGGGACTCTCAAGAGTCTTCTCCAACACAGTTCAAAAACATCAATTCTTCGGTGCTGATTTTTCTTCACAGTCCAACTCTCACATCCATACATGACTACTGGAAAACCATAGCCTTGACTAGATGGACCTTAGTCGGCAAAGTAATGTCTCTGCTTTTTAACATGCCATCTAGATTGGTCATAACTTTCCTTCCAAGGAGTAAGCATCTTTTAATTTCATGGCTGCAATTATCATCTTTAGTGATTTTGGAGCCCCCAGAAATAAAGTCTCTCACTGTTTGCATTGTTTTTCCATACTTGTCATGAAGTGACGGGACTGGATGCCATGATCTTAGTTTCTGAATGTTGAGTTTTAAGCCAACCTTTTCACTCTCCTCTTTCACTTTCATCAAGAGGCTTTTAGTTCCTCTTCACTTTCTGCCATAAGGGGTGTCATCTGTATATCTGAGGTTACTGATATTTCTCCCAGCAATCTTGATTCCATCTTTGCTTCTTCCAGCCCAGCGTTTCTCATGATGTACTCTGCATAGAAGTCAAATAAGCAGGGTGACAATATACAGCCTTGACGTACTCCTTTTTCTTATTTGGAACCAGTCTGTTGATCCATGTCCAGTTCTAACTGTTGCTTCCTGACGTGCAGAGTTTTGTTCATTTTTGCAATAGTCTCCTTTGTTTCTTTTTCATTTATTTCTGTCATAATTTTTATGATTTCTTTCCTTCTACTAACTCTTGGGTTCTTCATTTCTTCTTTTTCTAGTTTCTTTAGGCATAAAGTTAGGTTATTTATTTGATTTTTCTCTTGTTTCTCGAGGTACACTTGTATTGCTATGAACCGTCTCCTTAGCACTGCTTTTACTGAATCCCATAGGTTTTGGATTGTGGTGTTTTTATTTACATTTGTTCCTATGCATATTTTGATTTCTTCTGTTATTTGTTTGTTATTCAGAAGCATGTTGTTTAGCCTCCATATGTTTGTATTTTAATAGTTTTTAAGATGTAGTTGACATCTAATCTTACCACATTAAGATCAGAAAAGATACCTGAAATGATTTCAGTTTTTTTGAATTTACCAAGACTAGGTAAATTTATGGCCCAGGATGTGATCTATCCTGGAGAGTGTCCTGTGTGCCCATGAGAAAAAGGTGAAATTCATTGTTCTGGTGTGAAATGTCCTATAGATATCAAATAGGTCTGACTGGTCCATTGTATAATTTAAAGTTTGTGTTTTCTGGCTAGTTTTCTGTTTGACTGATCTATCTATAGGTGTGAATGGGGTATTAAAGTCTCCCACTATTATTGTGTTACTGTTAATTTCCCCTTTCATATTTGTTAGCATTTGCCTTACATATTATACTGCTCCTATGTTGGGTGCATGTATATTTATAATTTTTATATCTTCTTCTTGGATTGATCCTTTGATTATTATGCAGTGTCCTTCTTTGTCTCTTTTCATGGCCTTTATTTCAAAGTCTATTTTATCTTGTATGAGTATTGCTACTCCTGCTTTCTTTTGGTCTCCATTTGCGTGAAATATCTGTTTTTAGCCCTTCAGTTTCAGTCTGTATGTGTCTCTTGTTTTGAGGTGGGCCTCTTGTAGA
Source organism: Ovis aries (assembly GCF_016772045.2). Lineage (NCBI taxonomy): Eukaryota > Metazoa > Chordata > Mammalia > Artiodactyla > Bovidae > Ovis > Ovis aries. The sequence goes on from NC_056066.1 coordinate 73,786,133, forward strand.
CAGCATATATAGGGATCTTGTTTTTGTATCCATTCAGCCAGTCTTTGTCTTTTGGTTGGGGCATTCAACCCATTTACCTTTAAGGTAATTATTGATAAGTATGATCCTGTTTCCATTTACTTGGTTGTTTTGGGTTCGAGTTTATAAACCTTTTCTGTGTTTCCTGTCTGGAGAAGCTCTTTTATCATTTGTTGAAGAGCTGTTTTGATGGTGCTGAATTCTCTCAGCTTTTGCTTGTCTGTAAAGCTTTTGATTTCTCCTTCGTATTTGAATGAGATGCTTGCTGTGTACAGTAATCTGGGTTGTAGTTTGTTTTCTTTCATCACTTTAAGTATGTCTTCCCATTCCCTCCTAGCCTGAAGAGTTTCTATTGAAAGATCAGCTGTTATCCTTATGGGAATCCTCTTGTGTGTTGTTTGTTGTTTTTCCCTTGCTGCTTTTAATATTTGTTCTTTGTGTTTGATCTTTGTTAATTTGATTAATATGTGTCTTTGGGGTGTTTCACCTTGGGTTTATTCTGTTTGGGACTCTCTGGGTTTCTTGGACTTGGGTGATTATTTCCTTCCCCATTTTAGGGAAGTTTTAAACTATTATCTCCTCAAGTATTTTCTCATGGCCTTTCTTTTGTCTTCTTCTTCTGGGACTCCTATGATTCGAATGTTGGGGCATTTAACATTGTCTCAGAGGTCTCTGAGATTGTCCTCATTTCTTTTAATGCTTTTTCCTTTTTTCCTCTCTGTTTCATTTATTTCCACCATTCTATCTTCCACCTCACTTGTCCTATCTTCTGCCTCAGTTATTCTACTGTTGGTTCTCTCTAGAGTGCTTTTGATCTCAGTTATGGAATTACTCATTATTGATGGACTCCTTTTTATTTCTTCTATGTCCTTGTTAAACATTTCTTGCATCTTCTCAATCCTTGTCTCTTGTCTATTTATCTGTAACTCCATTTTGTTTTAATGATTTTGTATCATCTTTACTTTCATTATTCTGAATACTTTTTCAGGTAGACTCCCTATCTCCTCCTCTTTTGTTTGGTTTGGTGGGCATTTATCATGTTTCTTTACCTGCTGAATATTTCTCTGCCTTTTCATTTTATTTAGATTGCTGTGTTTGGGGTGGCTTTTCTGGAGGCTGGAAGTTTGTGGTTCCTCTTTATTGTGGAGCTTGCTCCCTGTGGATGGGGTTTGACTAGTGGCTTGTCAAGGTTTCCTGGTTAGGGGAGTTTGCATCTGTGTTCTGGTGGGTAGAGCTGGATCTCTTCTCTCTGGAGTGCAATGATGTGTCCTGTAGTGAGTTTTGGGGTGTTTATGGGTTTGGCATGGCTTTGGACAGCCTGTGTTTTAATGCTCAGGGCTATGTTCCTGCATTGCTGAAGAATTAGTGTGGTATGTTTTACTCTGGAACTTGTTCGCTCTTGGGTGGAGCTTGGTTTCAGTGAAGGTATGGAGGCTTTTTGATGATCTCTAGTCTATTAATGTTCCCTGGAGTCAGGAGTTCTCTGGTGTTCTCAAGTTTTGGATTTAAGCCTCCTGCCTCTGGCTTTCAGTCTTATTCTTACAGTAGCCTCAAGATTTCTCCATCCATACAGCACAGGTGATAAAACATCTAGGTTAATGGTGAAAAATTCTCCACCGTGAGGGACACCCAGAGAGGTTCACAGAGTTACATGGAGAAGAGAAGAAGGAGGAGGGAGATAGAGGTGGCCAGGAGGAGAAGAGAAGAAGTCAAAAGGGGAGCGAGCCATCTAGCCAGTAATCAGTTCCCTATGTGCTCTCCACAGTCTGGAACACCCAGAGAGGTTCACAGAGTTACATAGAGAAGAGAAGAGGGAGGAGGAAGATAGAGGTGACCAGGTGGAGAAGAGGGGGAGTCAAAAGGGGAGAGACCTATACAGCTGGTAATCAATTCCTTAAGTGTTCTCCACAGCCCAGAACACCCAGAGAGGTTCACAGAGTTACACAGAGAAGAGAAGAGGGAGGGAGGAGATAGAGGTGACTTGGGGGAGAAAAGAGAGAGTCAAAAGGGGAGAGAGCAATGAAGGCAGTTATCACACCCCTAAGTGATACTGAAGATTAGATTCTTAAAGGTACAAAACTGATAACAAATACCAAAAAGCACAGATTAAAAATCTAGAGCAGAGGTTAGACTATAAAAAATACAATATTAAAAATATAAAATAAAATCAATCAAAAAATTATAAAATATTTAAAAATGAAATTTGCTTTAAAAATATATATATTTGACAATGTACTATAAAAATGAGGAAGGACTAATAAAGAACTTAAAAAAATTTTAAATGAGAATAGTAAAAATATATCTAGGAATTTTTCTGGAGATGTTGTGGGCAGTGCGGGGTCAGTTTAGTTTCAGATAGTTCTTTGTTCCAGGACAAAAGCTGACTTCAGTTTCCTGTAAAGTGGACTGTATGATGCTGGAAAGGCAACAGGGATATATTGAAGAACAACAAAATGTCCTTGCCCTCAGGGTGCTTATGTTCTACAAAAGTTCTGTGAAGAATTACCTGGAGGCATGATGAGATGGGTACAAGTGGTGGAGTAGAAGGACCTGTGCTCATCTTCTCCTGCGAGAACACCAAATTACAACTCGCTGCTGAACAACCATCAGCAAGAAAATGTTGGATCCCACCGTAAAAAGATACACCACATCCAAGGGCAAAGGAGAAGCCCCAGCAAGATGGTAGGAAGGGCGAAATCACTTTTAGAATCAATTCCCATACCTGCCAGAGATGCTCGGAGGGCACAAAAAAACCTTGTGTGCACCAGGACCCAGAGACCCCACAGAAACTGAGCCAGAGCTGTGTTTGAGTGTCTTCTGCAGAGGTACAGGTCATCAGTGGCCTGCTACAGGGGCAGGGGGTATGGGTGCAGCAGACCTGTGTTTGGCATAAGCCCTGTTGGAGGAGGTCACCATTAACCCCAGCATAGAGCCCCCAGAATTTACACAGGACTAGGGAAACAGACTCTTGGAGGGCACAAACAAAACCTTGTGCACATCAGGATCCAGGAGAAAGGAGCAGTGACCTCAGAAGAGACTGATTCAGACTTGCCCGTGGGTGTTCAGGAGTCTCCTGCAGAGGCGTTGGTCAGCAGTGGCCTGCTGCAGGATCAGGGGCACTGAGTGCAACAGTGGGTGCACTGGACCTTTTGAATGCGGTCACCATTATCTTCATTACCTCCATCAGAGTTTGGCCTCAGATCAAACAACAGGCTGTGTTTGATCTGCTCATCAACAGAAAGTTGGATTAAAGATTTACTGAGCATGGCCCTGTCCATCAGAACAAGACCCAGTTCCCCTTCAGTCAGTCTATCCCATCAGGAAGCTTCCATAAGCCTCTTGTCCTTATCCATCATAGGGAAGACAAAATGAAAGCCACAATCACAGAAAACTAACCAAACTGATCACATGGACCACAGCCTTGTCTAACTCAATGAAACTATGAGCCTTGCTGTGTAGGGCCACCCAAGACAGATGGGTCATAGTGGAGAGTTCTGACAAAACATAGTCCACAGGAGAAGGGAATGGCAAACCACTTCAGCATTCTTGCCTTGAGAATCCCATGAACTATATGAAAAGGCAGAAAGACAGGACACTGAAAGATGAACTCCCCAGGTTTGTAGGTGCCCAGTATGCTGCTGGAGATCAGTGGAGAAATAACTCCAGAAAGAATGAACAGGAGACAAAGGAAAAATAACACCCACTTGTGGATGTGACTGGTGATGGAAGTAAAGTCCAATGCTGTAAACAGCAAACAGCAATATTGCCTAAGAACCTGGAATGTTAGGTCCATGAATCAAAGCCAGTTGAAAGTGGTCAAAACAGGAGATGGCAAGAGTGAACATTGACATTTTATGAACCAGTGAACTAAAATGGACTGGAATGGGTGAATTTAACTCAGCTGAAAAGAGGATATGAGCTAACCCACTTCTGATCAACAGTGTGCTGTGCTTAGTCACTCAGTCTTTGCAAGCTGAGCCCATGGATTGTAGCCCACCAGGCTCCTCTGTCCATGGGATTCTCCAGGCAAGAATACCAGACTGGGTTGCCATTTCCTTCTCCTGGGGATCTTCCCAACCCAGGGTTCAAACCTGGGTCTTCTGCATTGGAGGCAGATTCTTCACCCACTGAGCCAACAACACTGATCAATACTCCATCTTTGACTTGCTCTTATCCACTCACTGACCACCCATCACGTGCCATGCAGTGCTCTAGGGGCTGGGATTCTCCCTGAGTGACCATATTGGAACAAAATTTCCCCTTTGGAATCACAAGCTGTGTTTCCCATTAGACCCACAAGCATAAGGAACTTTGAGAATCAGTGATACTGGGCATTTGGCCCCAACAGGCAGAAGCAAAACCATGAGAGGTGGGGAGCTTACACATTGTACAAGACTGATCCCAGAATAACCCCTTCCTCACTTCCCTGTTTGTCATCTGTTCCGACCCCTCAGCTTGGGTACCAAAAGCTCAGTCAGCCCCCAGCTTTCCCAAGAGGCTTTCCTGCAAGGCCACAAAGATGAGCCAGCTCTGCCTCTCTTTAGCCCTTCTTGTCTTCCTGGGCACCTGGTAAAACCAGGAACTGGTCCCAGGGAAAGCCCTGGCTCACTTCTCTACAGGCAGGGGACAGGTGATGAGAGGAGTTCATGGAAGGTACTCAGGTACAGGTGTGGGGTGGGTACAGCAAAATCTTTCTGCATTTCTTCTGGTAAATTTAGCAGTTTTCATTTCAGGGACCTTATTCCTGGTCACTTCCTGGACCCTGATCTTACTGTAGTGTCATAATAACATCCAAATTTGACCACTGTCTCTGTCCATGCCCCAGGCCCCCTGAAACACTTGTATTTCCTGTATCAAAATCAGGAGATGAGTGAAGGATGGGGCCTAAGATAGTGTCTGGGTGGGACTGGATTCCACTGCCTACCATCAGGTGATTAAAGGGTTAGAACTATCAAGCCCAGTCCCTCTGGGGGACAAGAAAGTGTACTGATACTGGGTTCAGGCATCAGTGGCCAAAGATTCAATCAAATTACCTGCATCCAACCCTCAATTAAAACTCATAAGCACTGGATTGTGCTGATCTTACCACTCACAGGCTTTCTGTCCTGGAGCAAGTCATTTGCAGTTTCATTTCCTGAACATGGGGACCAGGTTACATGAATTTTTTGAAAGAATTACCAGTCATGAGTGTAAAGAGTTTACACATTCGTGGACAATGATGTCCACTTTCCACAAAAATGTTTTAGTCCAAAAGACTTTTCTGCCTACATTTCGTCACCATCCCTCTAAAAAATTTATCTGTCAAATAATGATCTTTTCTGTGTAATGAAATTAATCAGAATGTTGAGTGAAAACTAAGCTTCATACCTTTGGAGACAAGTGTAGGAACAGCAGAAAATGCAGTACTTTTGAGAGTTTGCTCAAGATGCAAAGGGTGTTTTTTCCAGGCTGGTATGACATAAATCAAAATTCAATGCACCTCATTTTTTTGTCCTGTCAGACTATTATTTAATTTTCCTATCAGGATATTCAGTTATAGAGGAAACTCATAATTGTATAGACAGATGAAAAAAATAGAAGTGTTAATGGCTTAGTTGTGTCTGATCTTTGTGACCCTATGGACTGTAGTCCACCAGCTCTTCTGTCCACGGAATTCTCCAGGCAAGAATAGTGGAGTGGTTAGCCATTCTCTTCTTGAGGGGATTTTCCTCATCCAGGGATTAAACCCAGGTCCCCTGCATTGCAGGCAATCTTTACCATGGAGACATAAGGGAAGCTCTCTCTCTCTGCATGTGTATATATATGCACACCAAAAGACCTTCTGTGACATAAATCCTACATATTTGATAAATATTTATCAGGTAAATGAATCTCTCATGTCATACTCAAGCTAAGTTCACAGTCATTAAAGAGTCTGGATATAATAAAATTCCTGTTAGTCTGTTTGGTGATGAAGCCTCTCTCTCTCAACATCAATATCCCAGAAATATCCCAGAAGGTATATTTCTTGGTTTAGGAAAACAGCTGTAAACAAAATATAGAAAAATTATATGCCTTCTGAGACCAACAGACAGTGAAGACGTGGGGAAGTGCTATGGCAGGTGGTGATGAGTGACGTGAAAAAAGAGAGTGATGGGGATTCATGAGGCTTAGGGGGTCAGGGAAACACTCTGTAATAAGGAGGCCTTGAGCAGAGGCTGCCAAAAATGAGACTGGTGTGTTTGCCCAGCAGCCCAGACCAGAGTGGCTGGAGCTGAGTGGGTGAGGGAAGGGGAGTGGAAGGGGATGAAGCAGAGAGGCCGTGGGGGAAGGTCATGAGAAACCTTGTAGGACTTTATCAGAATCCGAATTTGACTCTGAGAGAGCTGGGGAGTCACTGAGAGACTGGTTATGGGAGCCATGTGATAGAACTCAAATTTTAAGAGGATCCCTGAGGCTGCCAACAAAGGTTCATCTAGTCAAAACTTTGGTTTTTCCAGTAGTCATATATGGATGTGAGAGTTGGGTTGTAAAGAAAGCTGAGCACTGAAGAACTGATACTTTTGAACTGTGGTATTGGAGAAGACGCTTGAGAGTCCTTTGGACAGCAAGGAGACCCAACCAGTCCGTCCTAAAGGAGATCAATCTTGAGTATTCATTGGAAGGACTGATGCTGAAGCTGAACTCCAATACTTGGGCCACCTGATGTGAAGAACTGACTCATTTGAAAAGACCATGATGCTAGGATCTTCCCTCATAGCTCAGTCGGTAAAGAATCTGCATGCAATACAGGAGACTTGGGTTCGATCCCTGGGTCAGGAAGATCCCCTGGAGAAGGAAATGACAACCCACTCCAGTATTCTTGCCTGGAGAATCCCATGGACAGGGGAGCCTGGCAGGCTACAGTCTATGGGGTCGCAAGGGTCAGACACGACTGAGTGACTTTCACTCCTCACTACTATGATGCTGGGAAAGATTAAAAGTGTGAAGAGAAGGGGAGGACAGAGGATGAGATGGTTGGATGGCATCACTGACTCAATGGAAATGACTCATCACTGACTCAATGGAGTTTGAGTAGGCTCCAGGAGTTGGTGATGGACAGGGAAGCCTGGCATGCTGCAGTCCATGGGTTTGCAAAGAGTCTGACACGACTGAGTGACTGAACTGACTGAACTGATCTACTGAGGCTGCAGAAGGGAGAATGACCTCGACGGGGTGAAGGGCAGACACAGAGGCCCCTGGGCAGGCTGCTGCAGCGGTCCAGTGAGCCATGGTGTAGTGTGTACCTGTGTCTTTCCTTGAGTAGGTCTTATTTCCTTAACAGAACATGTATGACTTGCTCTGTTAAGGTTTTTGTGAGACTTCATTCCAAATCATGATTCATTCAATCTTTAGGCATTTATCATGGATTCACTCTCCACCCCTCACTCCTCCCTGAGGTGTGGGAGCAGGGAAAGAAGAAAGGTGGAAATGAAAATTGCCACTCCCCCAATCAAGTGTTGGTTACCCAGGCAACCAACTCTGTTCTTGGTTTAGGCTGAGTGTTTACTAGTCATCTCCCTCACAGGACAAAAGTCTCCTTGTTTCTCTCATCTCTCAGGAAACTTCAGCAGCGTTAGGAGCTCTGTGTCAGGAATAGGAAGACCGAATTAATATTTCTTATATAAGTCACAGTATCAATATTCCCTCAATATTCCATTATTTCTGTGCTCATGCTGTGACCAAAGTGAACACACTGGTTACAGTCCAGGAGGACATCAACTTCCCCAGCTAAGTTCCTGCCTGGACCAGTGTCTGGTAAACAGCAAGTGTCCATCCAGTGGAGATGCTGTGACAATAGCTGTAGGAAGGTGGCCTGTGTCCCACCTGTCACCTGAGCTAGGTGAGGGGGGTCAGGGCATTGAGGTCCAGGTGAGATGACATGTGCAGGAAGCTGAAAAGGAGGATGTGGGCTCACACACTGCTTTTCACTTATAGGTCCTATGATTTGTCTCATCCACTCACTGACTGTCCATCATGCGCCATGCACTGCTCTAGGTCCTGGGATGCTCCCCAAGTGAACATATTGAAATCATGATCTGTATTGACAGGAGACCCACAGGCATAGTCACATCTAAGTTCTGCTCTTACTGGACTTTTGGCCCCTGCAGTAAGATACAGGAGGCATGGTTAGGAGGGAGATTACGCAATAAACAGGACTGACCCAGCTCCTCCCCTCCCTCACTCTCCTCCTCATTGCGTGATCCCACCCCTCAGCCAGGATATTAAAAGCTCAGTCCATCCCTAGCATCTTCAGGAGCCCTCCTGCAAGGCCACAAAGATGAACTGCCTCTGCTTCTCTGCAGCCCTTCTCTTCCTCCTGGTTATCCTGGTAGATGGTACTCCGGTGTATGAACACCATTCCCTGGACCAAGGTATGTCTGACACCTTTCCTCTAGAGGTTCTCAAGAAATCAGGAGAGTCCATAGAAGGGTTAGGGGGAGGGGATCAGTGGTGGGGTGGGTGCTGCCAACCCTCTCTGGATTTCTCCTGCCAAGCTGGGCAGGATTTTGTTGTTAGTTTGGTGTTGGCTGCCTTGGTGTTCCTCGATATGTGAGGATATTCTCTGTGGTTGCTGTGTGTGGCCTTCTCATTGGCGTGGCTTCTCTTGTTGCAGAGCAGGGACTCTAGGCATCTGGACTCAGTAGTTGCGGTTCACATATTCCCTTGAGGCAATGTGGAATTTTCTCACACTAGGGATCGAATCTACGTCCCTTGAATTGGCAGGCGGATTCTTAACTGCTGAACCACCAGGGAAGTCGGAAGTTGCAAGCTTTTAACTCCACTGACGTTATGATATGCATGAAGAGATACATTAAAATTCATATGTATAAAGATAAATAATCCCACCTAACTATACCAGATCAGGGACCCTATTTGTAAGACTATCTATTCCTGGTCCCTGCCTTGTCCATGAACTGCACTGTAGTATAGTAATAAAAAGATCCATATTTGATCCTTCTCATGATACAGCCCAGGCCTCCTAAACTCTTGGAATTTACTGATTTTAGTGGTTATGAGATGAATCACTAAAGGTGACTCAGGGTACCTTAAGAATGGGGCTGGTCTCTAAGAAACCTCAAATACCGCTTACAGGTTACAGTCTTCACCACCTCTCATTCCAGCACTTTGAGCTAATGGGAGGGAACAGAAAGTGAGAAAAATCACCCATGGCTGATTATCTAACCAATATGCTTGTTTAGCGAAACCTAGAGAGAAATACAGAAATGTTGGCATTCAGAGAGCTTGCAGGTGGGTGAAGGCAGGAGGATGGTGTGACGATGCTCTGCTCACTAGTGCGTGGGGGCTGGGCACACCTCCCTCCCTCTTTGCCCTACACATCTCCTCCTTTTGCTGCCTTGAGCTCTATTTTGTATATTTTTCTGTGATCAGTAAGTAAGGGTTTTCCTAAGTTCAGCCTCTGGTTTTATTGAATTGTTGAATGTGAAGGTGGGGTCATGGATGCCCCATTTTTAGCCATTTAGTCACAAGCATGAGTGACTCGGGGCCTCATGGCTGGCATCTAAACTGAGGACAAACTTGAGCCCTCAACCTGCAGAATCTGCACTAACTCCATGGATTGGAATCAGAAGTAAATGGACTTGTTGGACACCCAGTGGGTGTTTGGGGAATTGGTTGCTGTTGGTAGAGACACCACTTATCTGATGTCAGGGAAACTTAGGCAAACCTAGACTCACTGTCCCCTGTGATTTGGGGCTCAGGTGATGCTCCAGAAAAAGGGAGAAATGAGAGTACATGTTGCAACCAGAAACTGTTCTCACTTATCTGTATTTTCAGAGTTCCTGGGAGAATGAGGGAGTGTATCAAATAGGTTGTAACATGCTATCTTGTCCTGGCCCTGCCACCCACATGCCACGTCCTGGGAAAAGTCATCTGCAATTTTCTCATTGGAACAAGAGATAATGTCGCATGGGTTTTTGAACAGATTATCAGTCATATATATAAGGGAGATGAATCAGTTGTCATGGTGAATTTAGTGCATTTTCCAACAAGATGTGTTAATCTGAAAACAGTTTCTCTACCTACTTGTTTTTGGCAAGAAATAATATTTAGGTATCAAATAATTTTTATTCTTCTATTATGAAAAATAACCAGAAACACCTGGGGTGAATGAGCAGAGCCACTGTAGGGAAAGAATGAATCACAGCCCTGTGTGGGTTGGCTCCTTGGACCAAGGTTGATGCAACGTTAGTAAAGTCTCCAGGCCCTTCCTCTTGTCCCCTTTTGGCTATTATTTTAGTATTCATATGTGTCTCCTCCCTTGTCCACTGTTGACTACTATTTTATGATCCATATTTGATCCTTGTCTTAGTTCACATCCCACATCTCCAGAAACTCTTGGAATTTACTGTCTTTCACAGGTTTGGAGACAAGCCTTACAAGGGGACCTGAGAAGCTTGTAGTATCATCTGTGATTAAAGAAATCGTCGACGATGTGATTATAGGTTTGAACTTTCTGAATCTCTTGGGAGAAAAGAGGGCACTGAGACTGAGAACAGCCACCACTGGACAATGATTCAATCAATATGTCTGTTTAGTGAAACTGCAATAAAAATCCATAGATACAGGCATTCTGAGAGATTTGGGGTGGTAACACACGATGGTGATGTGAGGGTCCTGTGCTCTTTAGGGTTTGAAGGCTCCCCATACATCCATTTCCACTTTGCCCTGCACATCTCACTTGCTCCACTGTCCTTAGATTTATCCTTAACAATAACAATGTGAGATCAGTATGTAAGTGGTTGTCCTGAGTTGGTCATCAGATCTATTGAGTTATTGAACATGAAGGTTCAATAACCGGAACTTCCCAGTTTTAGCCATTTTGTCAAATCATGAATGACTCGGGACAACATGGCTGGTATCTGAACTGAGGACAGAGTTAGTCCTCAACAGGCAGAGTCTGTACCAACTCCCTCAATTTCATATCAGAAGTAAATTGACTGGTTGGACACTTAGTGGGTGTTTGGGGAATTGGATGTTGTTTCTAGAGACACCACGTATTTGGTGTCAGGGAAACCCAAACTCACACTCTGTGTGCTTGGGAGCTCAGGTGAGTCCTGGGGATAGGGGAGTTATGAAGGTAGGACAGTGCACCCAGAAGCTCTCAGCAGTTATTGGTATTTTCAGAGTTCCTGGCAGAACAGGATAGTGTAACAGATGGGTTGTAACAGGGAAGTATCTTGTCCTGACCCTGCCACCCACATGCCTTGTGTCCTGTGGCAAGTCATCTATAGCTTCCTCTTCTGAACAGCAGATACATGCCACTTGATTTCTTTGAACATACTGCCAGCCACAGATATAAAGAGTTTATTCACATTTCATGGCCAATTTTGGTTAATTTCCAACAGGATATGTTCATTTGAAAAGATTTCTCTACCTACTTGCTTGGGACGAGAAAGAACCTTTATGCATCACAATGATTATCCTTGTACAATAAAAATTAATTAGAAAGGCCTAGAACCACTTAGTAGAGCAACTGCTAAGAATGCATGAAACACAGCCCTTGTGTGGCTGGCTCACGGAACCAAGGCTGATACAATGCTAGCAAAGTCTCCAGGCCTCTTCCCTTGTCCACTTTTGGCATCAATTTATTTTCCATATTTGAATCTCATCCTGGTTTATGGTCCAAGACTCCTGCAAATTTTGGAATTTTTTTCTTTCATAGGTACCAAAATTATATGCAAGGCATGCAAGATGATAAGAAAAGTGGCCGAAACATTCAAAAAATGCCTTGAAGGTTTGAACTTTCTGCACCTGTGGGAAGAGGGGATAGCACTGAAACTGAAATCAGTTACTACTGGTCAAGGATTCAATAAGCATCCCTGTTTAGTGAAACTTCAATAAAAATCCATAAATATTGGCTCACAGAGCTTATGAGGTGGGAACAAACTGTGGTGAGGTAAGGGTGCTGTGCTCACCAGGGCATGGAGACTCCGCTCACCTCCACTCTCACTTTGCCCTAAACATCTCCTCCATTTCACTTTTTCTCAGATTTAATCCTATACATTAATCTGAGAACAGTGTGTAAAAATTCTCCTGAGTTTGGTCGCTGGTTCGATTGAAGTATTGTGCATGGAGGTGGGGTCATAGAAACTCTCACTTTTAGTCAGATGGTCAGAATCATAAGTGACTTGAGACTACATGCCTGGCATCTGAAGTCAGGACAGTCTGGATTCCTCAACCTGTGGCATTGGCATTAACTCCACAGACATGGTATCAGAAGTCAATGGAATGAGGGCTGCCCAGTTGGTGTTGGGAACTGGATGGTGTTGGTGGAGAAACCACATATTTGGTGTCAGGAAAAAACCCAGACTCACTGTCCTCTGTGATTTGAGGGCTCAGGTGAGGCTTGGGGATAAGTGAGTAGTGAAAGTGGGACAGTGCACCCAGAAACTCTTACCAGTCATCTGTATTTTTGAGTTCCTAGCAGAATCAGTAATGTATCAAATGGGTTGTGACATGACAGTATCTTGTCCTGACCAGGCCACCCACAGGCTTGTGTGCTGGGGCAAGTCATCTGTAGTTTCCTCATCTAAATAGGGGAAACATGTTCCATGAGTTATTTGAACAGATGACGAATCTTGAATAGAAAGTGTTTATTCATATGCCATAGCCAGATTTGTCCATTTTCCACCATGATGTGTTAATCTGAAAAACAAATTTCTCTACCTTCTTGATTTGGCCAAGTAAAAATATTTCTTTAGCAAATAATGATTATTTCTCTATTATTAAAACTAATTGAAAGAGGTTGAACTATGGAGGAGAGCAACTGCTGGAAAAGCAAGAAACAGGCCTTGTGTGGTAGGCTGTGGGACCAAGGCTGATACAACATTGCTAAAGTCTCAGGCCTTTTCCCTTGTCCTTTTTTGACACTTATTTTCTTATCCATGGTTGATCATTTTCCTGTTTCATGGACCAGGCCTCCTGGAACTCTTGAAATTTTCTCTTTTTCATAGGTGAGGAGTTGATTTCCTTAAGGCAACTTGAGAACCATACACTACAGGAGTTTCCAACATATATATTCAAAGAGGAGAATAAAGGTTTGTACTTTCTGCACCTCTGGGGAGATGGACCTCTACATTTTAGACATTTGGTCACAAGCCCAAGCTGGTCGGGACCCTGTGGCTGGGACTAAAGTGAGGACAGTCATGATCCTTCAATAGGTGGGATCTGCACTAACTGCACGGATTTCATATCAGACATCGATTGACTGGGGGACGCCCAGTGGATGTCTGGGGAACTGGTTGATGGTGGAGACACCACATATTTGGTGATAGGGTAAACACGAGCTCACTCTCTCCTGTGATTTAGGTGCTTAGATGAGACCTGGGGACAGGGAAGTAATGAAAATAGAACACTGCATCCAGAAAATCTTACAGCGAAAGTGGAGTGTTAGTTGTACAGTCATGTCCGACTCTTTGCCACCCCATGGACTGAAGGCCACAGGCTCCTCTGCCTGAATACTACAGTGGGTTGCCATGCCTTTCTCCAGGGGATCTTTCCAACCCAGGATCAAACCCAGGTCTCCTGCATTGCAGTCAGAGTCTCTACCACCTGAGCCACCTGGGAAGCTGGAAACTCTTACAAGTAAACTATAGTTTTAGTATTCCTGGTAGAATCAGGTATTGTATCAGATGGATTGTGACATCATAGTTACTTGTCCTGACCCTACCACCCACATGCTCTGTGTCCTGGGGTAAGTCATCTGCAGTTTCCTCATCTGAACAGAGGAAACATGTTACATGGGTTCTCTGAACAGATTACCAGTCATGAATATAAAGAATTTATTCACATTTCATGACCAATTTTGTCCATTATCCACGAATGTGTTAATCTGAAGAACTTTATCCTTTGATCTCCTTTGGGTGCGGTGTCCAATAAGATTATTCCTTTATTATTAGAACAATCGGAAAGACCTGGGACCACTGAGCAGCAACTGCAGGAGCACAAGAAACATAGTGCTCGTGTGGTTTGGCTCGTGGGATCAAGGCTGAGACAATATGAGTAAAGCCTCCAGACCCTTTCCTTATTCTCTTTTGACTGAGTTTAATATTCATATTTGATCCATATTTGATCCTTGTCCTGGTTCATTGCCCAGGCCTCCTGAAACTCTTGGCATTTACTTTCTTTGCTAGGTCATGAGAGCACTCAGGGAAAGCAACGCAGGAACCTTCAGGGGCAGGTTTTGAACTTGTGATTAATCAGCAATAGTGGCTAATTCAGTCATGGTTATTTATTGAAAACTTCCATAAATATTCATAAGTATTTGGGTTCAGAGGTTTTGGCATTAAAGATCACCAGGACACATTATTTTATTATCCTCTCAGCAATGGAATGTTAGAGGGAGATTGACCATTGTGTCGATGTGCTCCATCATCAAGGTGATTTTGTACTAAAAGGAATTCAATTATACCTGTTCTATTTGATAACCTTGCACTTGCGGAGAGAGTGAAAATAGGAGTTAGGAAGTCCCTACAAAACAGTGTTCTTGGGGATCGGGACACAGCTGTCAAAAAAATAAGGCAGAATAAATTGCCTTCTAGGAGGGACACTTGAAAATACCAGAGTGAAATCTTATGGTAGGTTATCAGTTTCTTGAAGGTAGAGAGTAAAGCAGAGAAAGGATGCTGTGCTTTTTCTCTAAAGGGTCAGGGAAACTCTCTGTGATAAGGAAGTGCTGAGCAGAACTGCAGAAACAAAGTGCCAGGTTACTCATTACGACTGTGTCTGAGCAGGAGCCAGGGCCAGCGTGGCTGGAGCTGAGTTGGTTTAGGTGAGGGGAAAGCAGTGGAAACGGATGAGGCATAGAGGTCATGGGAGCAGGTCGCGAGGAGCCCTGCAGGAGTTTTTAAGAATCAGAATTTCACTATCATGAAAAAGGGGACTCACTGAGGAACTGGTCTCCAGGGAGCCGTGGGATGCTACTGCTGCTGCTAAGTCGCTTCATTTGTGTCCGACTCTGTGCGACCCCATGGACTGTAGCCCACCAGGCTCCTTCGTCCATGGGATTTTCCAGACAGGAACACTGGAGTGGGATAGGACTGAATAACAGAATCCCTACGGCTGCAGTGCACAGAGTGTCCTCTAGGGGGCGAGGAGCAGAGACAGTGCCCCACTGAGCAGGCTGCTGCAGTGGTCCATATGGAGTGTGTATTCGTGTGTGTGTCCATATCCATGTTCCCTGGGTGGATCCCAGGTCTCTCGAATAACATGAATGTCTTGCTCTGTTGAGATTTCTATGGAGGCTTCATTACCTAGTCATGATGCATTAAATCATTAGCCATTGGGGACTGTTCAACAGAGAGCTCCATTAACCTCCCTGAGGTTGAGGGAAGGCAAGGAGATTGTGGAAGAAAGACCATGGGGGAGGGTGGGAGTGAAAGTTTTCACCCTCCTGTAGGCAGTCCTTTCTGGTGCAATATCAGAGCCCAAGCTGGGCTTATGAGGGTCTTTCCAAACTCACCAACTTCACATACTAAAAGATACCTTTATTGTTCTCATCATATAAGAAATACCAAGACTTTTAGGAACAGTGTCAGGAAAATGATGAAAAAAGAAATATGTATATTTCTTCTTAGAATCACAATATCATTAGTATCAATATTTGTTTTATAGAATCCTTGTGAGGTAACCGAAGTAAACACAGTGTTACGTTTTCTTCATGCCTTTTCCCATTATAGCATGATTCCTTCACCATTGTTATTAATGGTGAAAAGTTTTTTACCACACACTTAAGCAAAGAGAATATTAATATTAATATATATATAACAGAGTATTACAAAACTCTGTTATCAAACCCATTAATTATTGACATATAAGGAATAATTTTTACCTTTGTCCTCTTTTTGTTGTAGTTTTTTTTTTTTCTTTTTAAAGCATTTATGTATTTGTTTCTGTGGGCTGGTTCTTATTTGTGGGTCCCAGACTCAGTAGTTATGGCCTGTCGACTCCGTGCCTACAGCATTTGGGACTTTAATTCCTTGACAAGGGATTGAAGATAGGACTCCTTTGTTGGAAGGCAAATTCTTAACCACTGAACCACCTCGGAAGTCCTTCTGAAGTTTTAAGGCTATTCAAAGGCATTACACCAATTTTTCTTAAAATACTTTGTACATGATTACTATAACATGTCACGCTTAGCAACCTTCATAATTCTGTCCCAGAAAGGAAAGGAGGTTTTCAAATGGGCATTTCAATTTGACCATCCCCACAACCCTAACATTCTCTACCCCAAACAAACTGGAGGTTCTAGTTGTTGGCCTTCTACGGAGCTGTGATGACCATCCTCATAACTGAGCCATTACCCCTCTCATTCCAGCAGATTCTCAGCCTGCCTTCTGCCTGGAGCCTAAGTTAGCTGGTTCCTGCAAGAACAAGACAGCCAGGTACTTCTACAATGCCAAGACCGGATGCTGTGAGCCGTTTGTTTACAGTGGCTGCGAAGGGAACAAAAACAACTTCAACACGATAGGGGACTGCTTAAAGTCCTGCTGTCCTGACTGCATGAAGACCTGCTGCACACTGAAAGAGTCCCAGGGGTAAGACAGGGGGAGGGCACAGGGGGAGGGGAAGGGCTGGGGAAAGGGGCGGAGCTCAGGGGGCCACACACCATTCACCCTGCACAGTGTCTTCCTCCTCGCTGCTGCCAGGAGGAGAGGCTGCAGTGTCCTGTGAAACCGCACACTGAGCGAGTTCTCCAGGGAGAGAATGGCAGGTCAACCCCAGAGGCCTCTTTGTGATCATCTGAGCCTGATCACATGCTCCTCTTTCTCAGCTGGGAACACTGACTCAGCCACCCTCCAGGGCAGGTCTGCAGTGCTCCAAGTGCCCCATGTAGGCTTGAAAAACTCACTTCCTTCTTGTAGGTCATTTGGGTCATGGGCTCTACAGTTCCATATTGTTTGGAAAGTTTAGGCTCTGTCAAGATGACCAGTGTCCAGGTCTGGGGCCGCAATGATGGCACTCAACAAGTTCCTTTCTTTTTGCAGGGGACATGTGAAGAGTGGTCCCTGAAACTCGAAATCCAAGGAAGATCCCTGCAGGGCTGGGCTGTGGCTGCTTCTGAAACAGTTCCGTCTCCTCGCAGTCCTTCTCTCCCCTACCCTCCTCAGCAGAACCTGCCTATTTCCTTTCCTCCATTGGTCAACATGTCTAATTCTGTCTCATCCAGCTGGCTCTCAGCACCATGAGAGCATGTCTCCCCTGTACCCCTAGCACTTCACACAGTTCCTGACACCAGTGAGACGGTTTATAATTATTTGAGGAAAGAAGGAAGGAATGTAGGAGCACATTCCTCGTGACCAGATTAAGTACAAGGCTGTGGTGTAACACAGGATTTTTGTTTTTACCTCCATCCTCACGGTATCCTCACCTTCAACCCATCCCCACAATTACTGCTCTCCTTCTGGGTGGCCAAGAGGAATTTCCAGCATTCAGTTCTCGTTGTCAGTAATAAGAGAAGGGTTTGGGATAAAGAAGCCTCTTGACCCCACAATGATGCTGTGGTTTTCCTTTCTGTAGCTTCAAACACTGTGGTTTATATTTAAATAAATACATATTAAAAATTAAACTGACTGGAGTCTGTTGTTTGGAACTACAAAACTTAACCAGCAGAGTCCATGGAAATGGTGATCCCTCTCACTGTTCTGCAGAGGATTGGGCACCTCCTTTTTTCCTGTCCAGAGACTGTGCCCTATCAGGTATAGGAAACAAACCTGTTATAGCTTCATCATCTTAGTAGTCACCCAAGCTACGCAGAAACCTGGGAGGCACACACCTGCACATGAAAACTTCATTTCTTACTTCTAAGTTCAGTTCAAACTTGAGGCCAGGTTGTTCTCCTGGACTCTCAGCAGGAGAAAGGGCTTGGGGCTCAGTTGTCCAATTTCTAAGGAATCCTGTTCTCTGATGTCACATTTGGGGAGGGGTTTTTTTAGTTCTGGTAAAGAAGGGCAACTCTCATTTCGTGTCCCAGGCACTGTGCAAGCATTTTGCTTGCATTATTCTATTAATCATGCTAAGAATCCTTCAAGGGGGGAAATGGAATCATAGAGATGGCACTTAGCTGCTGTATTCATTTCATAACATGGTGGGTCCCCACTTTCCCAAGCAGAGGGACTTTGATGATGCTTTCCTGTTCTGTTTCTGGGAAGATTTAGAATGGAGGCAACTTCAGAAACAGTATCTATGTCACTACAGACGAGTAAAGTTTACCGTGGGGACCGAAGCAAGTATATTACTGAAATAGATGAGAACACATAGGGTGTTGGTGCTGTTTTTGATAGCTTTCCAGTCTTAGGCAAATTCTCAACATCTCTGAACTTGGCGTTCTTTAGTTATAAAATAAGGATAAGGCTTCCCTGGTGGCTCAGACGGTAAAGTGTCTGTTTACAATGCGGGAGACCCGGGTTCGATCCCTGGGTTGGGAAGATCCTCTGGAGAAGGAAATGGCAATCCACTCCAGGACTATTGCCTGGAAAATCCCATGGACAGAGGAGCCTGGTAGGCTACAGCCCATGGGGTCGCAAAGAGTCGGACACGACTGAATGAATTCACTTCACTTCACTTCAAGGATAAGGCTGGTACTTGTTCATGTTTCTAGCCAGAGACCACTTGAAATACTCCTGTTTCTAGTTGAGCTCATTGGATTTATTTACTACTCACAGCAGCAAGAAACAGGAATCATCTTGGAAAACAATATGCTGTCATATTAAGACAATGTTTGAAGGAACTTATAAGATGTGGGCTTCTGTGATTTGAATTTGGGGAAGGTATCAGGAAGACGGCTTTGCTCTGGAAGGATGGTGTTTAAGAAGTGGGGTAGTTCTCTGATTGGTATCTTTTCTTTTCCTTTTTTGGAGCAAAATATGTAAAGCATTTATTTATTTATTTATTTTGATTTTATATTTTACTTTATTTTTTAAAAAAATATTCATTTTAATTGGAGGCTAATTACTTTACAATATTGTAGTAGTTTTTGCCATACATTGACATGAATCAGCCATGTGTGTACATGTGTTCCCCATCCTGAAACCCCTCCTCCCACCTCCCTCCCCATCCCATCCCTCAGGGTCATCCCAGTGCACCAGCCCTGAGCACCCTGTCCCATGCATCGAACCTGGACTGGTGATCTGTTTTGCATATGGTAATATACATGTTTCAATGCCATTCTTCCAAATCATCCCACCCTTGCCCTCTCCCACAGAGTCCAAAAGACTGTTCTATACATCTGTGTCTCTTTTGCTGTCTCATACATAGGGTTATCTGATTGGTATCTTAATTTTCACTCTGAGAAGGGAAGACTAAATAGAGTTTAGAGCAGTACTTGTTCAAGAAAAGCTGTTACTCAAGATAAGAAGGTATTTGGTCATATCGGTAGTTTGTGTAATGTAGCTCCTTTGCTCAGGGCTAAAACATGATTACCCAATGTCCTATTTTTGTCTAAATTTTTCACCAACCCAGAGTGAGCTCATCTGATGTTGAAGCTTTGTAAAGTGTTTATCTTGAGCAGAAGAACATAAGGGTCATTGTGGTATCAGGCCAGGTCTTACAATTCAGAGGTTGCTTTTCTCTTTATCAATCTCATAGAGTATTGATGAGAATGAAAGAGATTTATTTGTTAAATTCTTTGTCCAAGACTGCCTGAGTAACCATTTAATGAAGGTCAGATATGATAATAGTGATATTAGTAGTATAAATATATGTTATCTAATTTTTAATAATTTTTAGTTGATAACAGTGTAAAGAAAATTACTTGGTATTAATGAAAAAGCTTAGCTTCAAACAACTGACTATATTTTCTGGTCTTTGTCAAGTCATTTCATCTCCCTGAGACACAGATTTTACTTATGCTTTTAATGAAAGAAGATGGTGATATCTGCATTAAGAAATCCCCAGATTTGCATACTTTTAAAAACCATGTTGATTACGCTGCTAATGGCATTGAACACCGAAACGAATTGTCTAGAAGCACGTCAAGTATTAGATTCCGCCACTCCTGACTGCTCTTTAGATGTGCTGTCGACTGTAGAAAGAAAGGAAGACTAGCACTGACTGCAGTAATGTCATCTTCTAGAAGTTCCCGCTCAAGTAACTGGTGCAGTGCCAGAGTGGAGTCATAGCCCCAGTTCCAATTAGGTCTCCTTCTTCCTCAGAGATAACTGAAAGCCCTCTTGCTCCAGTGATTGACCTCACCCAGGTCCAGCTCTTTTCGCAAGCCTCCATTGTCTTTGTGTGACTCTGGTCAATGTCATTAAGTGTTAATTACAATAATTACTCATTATTATTATTGTTTCAAAGGACTTTGACTTTGCAGGGAGAAGAATATATGTCCATGATGATTCAGAACAGCCTCATGATGTGAGCAACATGATGTCATGCTACAAGTGAAGAAGAGGGTAATTTCCTGCCTCAGATCACATAGCTAGGAAATGGCAGAACTGAGACTCAAACTGAGTTCCTCTGTTCCAAACACCACTAGCGAAGAGTCCAGAGTTGTGGTGGGGGTAAATGGGTGGTAGGTAATCTTCTAAGGTCCCTGAGATCCACTCTAGCCCCCGAGGTCCAGTCTGGCAGGTAGGTAGATCTCCTGTTGGTGAAACCAGGTGAGGGGCAGTGGGTGGACATGCTCTAGAGATGTGTTTATGTCTCTGCTTCCCTTCTGCTCACTCCCTTTACTTTATTTCTATCCAGAATTATCAGGGTTTGTGCCCCAGATGGAGATGTTCTTCTCCAGCTCAACATCTCTTTGGACCACTGCCAGGTCAAGAGCTTGTGTGTTCCAGTAAAGATGCTGCCACAATGGTTGCAGGAAATTATCTGTGTCACACCTGTCTTCTGAAGTAGGTGGGGTTAATGTGAGAAGGGGAGCACTGACATGTACATATGAAGACCCTGCATGAGGCTGTGAAGGAGGACCTGGGCTAACACACTGCTGGTCACCTAGCAGTCTTTGATCTGCTCTCATCCACTCATGGACCATCCCTCAGGTGCCATTCAGTGCTGTAGGTGCTGGGATGCTTCCTGAGGACCATATTGGACAAAATTCCACTTGTAGAATCACTAGTGTTTCATGGCCACTGTTTTAATGACCACAGAGTCAAGTTTGAGGACTGAAGTCACTGGTTATTTGCCCTGAGCAGACACAAGCAGGACAGAGGAGCCTGGTGAGCTACAGTCCATGGAACCTCAAAGAGTCAGAACAGACTGAGTGACTGAGCAGACAGACACACACAGGCAGAAGCAGGCCAATGGAAGGTGGGGAGATCGCACATTGTACATGATTGACCCCAAATCCTCCGTCTCCACACTCCCCCCTCCTTCTCACCCATTCTAACTCATCTGTTGGGGTGTAAACAGATCTGTCAGCATCCGTCTTTCCATAGATGCCCTCTTCAAGGCAAAAAGCATGAGCAGAATCGACCTTTCTGCAGTCCTGCTCATATCCCAGGGCACCCTAGTGGCTGGAATCTCAGGGAGTGAAGCCAGCAACCAGGTCCAGAGTAAGTCCCAGATCACCTCTACTCTGCAGACTGGAGGGAAAGGAGGTGAGTGAGTGCATGAAAGGGGTGGGAAGAGGGGTGTGGTGGATGCTGCCAGCCCTCTCTGGATTTCTTCTGGGAAGTGAGCAGTTGAACTCCAGCGACACTTCTTGATTGCCAAAAAGCATGTGGTCTGCTTTACAGGATGCTTGTGGCTGGTGCACTGGGATGACCCAGAGGGATGGTATGGGGAAGGAGGTGGGAGGGGGTTCAGGATGGGGTACATGTGTACACCCATGGCGGATTCATGTTGATGTGTGGCAGAATCAATACTACATTGCAAAGTAAAGAAAAAAAAATAAAGCAGTGAAGTGATTTAAAAAAAGATTAAAATTGCCCACTTAAAAAAATATTACAGGTATTAAAAAAAAATCCCACCTCATTTTACAAAATCATGACCTTCATCTCTGAGACTGCCAATTTCTAGTTTCTACCTTGTCCCTAAATGCCAGTTTAGAATAATAAAAAGATCCATATTTGATCCTTGGCCTGGTTCATGCCCCAGGACTCCAGAAACTCTTGGAATTTACTGTCTTTCTCTAAGTACTGAAATCCCTGAAGGATGAGACCTTAGATAGTATCTGTGTGCAGCTGGACTCCAGGATACGCCATCATATGATTAAAGGGTTAAAATTATCAGTCCCTAGACCCTCTGGGGAAGAGAGAATGGATACTGAGTTCCATCAACAATGGCCAAAGATTCAATAAAATTGCCTACCTCAAACTCTTAATTAAAATCCATGAACACTGCATTCAGAGAGCTTCAGAGGGGTGATAACATAAATGGTTTGTAAGGGAGAAGTGTCCTGAGATGGCATGGATGCTCAGAATTTCCTACTCCCTCTTTGCCTTATGCTTCTCCTCCCTTTTGCTGTCTCAGAGTTTTATTTTTATTATAAGAGGGGACCATATGTAAAGGTTCCCCAATTCTGTGAGTGGTTGTGATAACTTCTTGAACATGGGAGTTGGGTCAAAGAATATCTGAATTAACAGTCAGTTGGTCACGGGTCTAAGTGACCCCAGGGCTCGTGATCAATGCTTGAAGTGTGAGCTGACCTCAAGGATGAAGCCGTCATGCTGTGGGGTCTGGGTCATCTCTGCAGACTTAGTGTAAAAAGTGAATAGACTGCTGAATGCCCAGTGGGTGTGGGGGAACTGGGTTCTGTTGGCAGAGACCCCACATGTTTGTTGTCAGGGACAAAACCCAGATTCACTGTTTTCTTCCATTTTTTTATCTGGGGTGAGATCCAGGGTAAGGGGACTATAATATGTTGAACAGAGCGTTTAGAACTCCTCAGTAGTTCTCTGCATTTTCAGAATTCCGGACAGAATCAGGGACTTGATTAAATGGGTTGTGACAGATTGTGTCTTGTCCTCATCCTACCACCTACATGCTGTGTATCCTGGGATAGTCCCATCTGCAACTTTTACATGAAATCAGTGGCACCAAGTTTCTGGAAATTTTTGAAAGGATTACTAGTGAGTACAAAGATTTCACACCTTTGTGGTCAGCAGTGTCCATTTTCCACCAAAACATTTTCATCTGAAAGACTTGTTGACTTACTTATATTTTTTCATGACATATCCCCCAAAAATGTGAAAAATAGTGATCATTTCTCTGTGATGAAATTAATCAGAGTTGAGTAACAGCTGAGGGTCTTCTCTTCAGAGGCAATGGTAGGAAGAGCAAGAAATGTAGTACTTTGTTGAGTTTGCTCTTGGGGCCAAGATTGCTTTTTCCAGGCTGGTACGATCTTAGGCAAGAGTCAATGCTCTTTTCCTTGCGCCCCAATCAGACTACATTTTATTTTCCTATAATGATATAGATGACAGTTACATGAATAATTATATAGACAGGCCTCATCATCATAGAATAATTTTATTCTATCCACTCTCTTCAATGATGGTGCACTTGGCATGAGTACAAAACAGGAGAGTCACTGACTTGAGATATGTTTATCCAAATGTATCTTTTTGATTCTGAGAGCATAGTCTTTAAGTAGGAAACAGCTATAAACAAAATATAGTAAAATAATATACACACAATAAAGAAGGAGAACACACAATAAAGTTGGGGAAAACCCTATGCCAGGTTATGATGAGTGTTGTGAAGAGAGAGACAGATGGGGATAAAGGAGGCTGGCAAAGGTCAGGGAAATGCTCTGTGATAAGGAGGTTTTGAGCAGATGCTTCCAAAAAAGTGCCTGAATGTTTGAGTAGCAGCCAGGACCAGAGTGGCTGAGGCTGAGAGGGTTGAGGGACAGGGAGGAGGAGATGAGACGGAGAGGGCCTGGGGACAAGTTATGAGGTGGCTTGTAGAACTGTAAGAATCAGAATTTGACTCCCAGAAAACTAGGGGGTCACTGAGGGACAGGTCATGGGAACCATGGGATAGGATTCACTTTGAAACGGGATCCTTGTGGCTGTAGTGTGGAGAGTGGCCTCTAGGGGGCGAAGGGCAGACACAGAGGCCCCTGGGCAGGCTGCTGAATTGTCCAGGTGAGCCATGATGGAGTGTGTATCCATGTTGTTGCCTGGATTGAACTCGGTACATTAGACCAACATGAATCACTTGCTCTGTTGAGATTTCTGTGGCGGCTTCATCACAAATCAGGATTCATTGAATCTTTAGCCATTTGTGATGTAGTCACCCTTCAAAGCCTAGCCTCTTGAGTTTTAGGGGCAGGGAAAAGCCGAAGGTGAGAATAAAACCTATACCTATGGCTGATATGTTGATGTTTGACAGAAAACAACAAAAATTCGTAAAGCAATTATCTTTCAAGTAAAAATATATATATATACATATATATATATATATATATAAATTAAAAAAAATAAACTCAACCACCAAATCAGGTGTTACCTAGGCCACCAACCTCCATTCTAAGGTTAGATTGAGGCTGTGCTGGTCACCTTTCTCACATCATAAAAGACCCTTAGTGCTATCATCTCTAAGGAAATCCAGTCGTTTTAGGAGCATAGTTCCAGGATTAACAGTTCCTTAATTCCAGTGCACATGATGTAAACAAAGTAAACATTTTTGGGGGTTTTCTTCCATGCCTGCCTCCATTAAATCATGATGCCTTCACACTTTCCTTTTTATACCAAAAGCTTTCAACTATATACATCTACAGATCAGAGTATTATAAACTGGTGGACCATTGTCCAGCTCCAGTCATGATCAACATATGGAGAATATTCTTAATGTGTATCATTTATTCTTGTTCTAGTTACAGCTTATCAGTGGAAACATGCCAATTCAGTAACGATATGCAATTATTTACAATATTACCCTGTCGATCTGAAGCCTAACTACATGAATAATAATGTCCTACAGAGCATGATACTAAATGGCCTTTTCACATTCACACCCATACCAGTCTCTATTGCAAATAAACTGGTATCATCTGTATTTTACCTTTTAGACGCAGCTGTGATGACCATCTTGGTATTTCACTGAGATCCTCCCATCCCATAGCCCTGTGGCCTGATGTCTGCCTGGAGCCTCCATTCAAGGGTCCCTGCAAGGCAAAACTAAGCAGACACAGCTACAATGCCACATCCAGTTTCTGGCAGATTTTTCTATATGGTAGCTAAAATGTTAAGAACAAAGACTGCAATGGGAGCCAGGCTGTGTTAAGACCCTTGCTGGTGTTATCTATCTAGGGTAAGACAACAGGCAGGGCATGGGATATTGGAAGGGCTGGGGAAAGAGGTGGAGCTCAGGAGGGTACACACTTCTCTAAACCACCCACAGTGACTATTTTCCTCGCTGTCTCCTGGGAGAAGTGGCTACAGTATCCTTAGAAATCATGGGCTGAGCATGTCCTCCAGGGGCCAGCTTGGGGAAAAGTCAGCCCTAGAAGCACCATCCTGACAATCTGAGCTTACACTCATGTTCCCCTTTCTTAGATGGGAAGAGTAAATCAGCACCCCACAGAGCAGGTCTGTAGTGCTCCTGAGTCCCCCACCTCGGCTTCAAAAATTCACTTCCTTCTGCTGATTACTGTGATCCTGAGAAGACTGTGGTTGCTCATTTCTAGAATGGCCTAGGTCCTGTCCAGGTATACAATGTCCAGATCTGTGGCTTCAGAGATTCAATCAGAAAGTTCTTCTACTTTGCAGAGGTCATGGAAACTGGGCCCCTGAAATGCTGAAGTCCAAGGAGCACCCAGTCAGGGCTGCTCTCTGATGTGAGAATATTCAGCCTTTCCCTCTTGCTTCTCAACCCTACCTTCCTCAGCAGAAATCTGCCTCTTTCCTCTCCCATAAGACTACTTGCTTTACTCCTGCCTCATCCAGTTGGCTGTAAGCACCATGACAGCAAGTCTTCCCTTTGTCCCTAGAATTTGCACCGCTCCATGCCCATGGGATAGAGTCTATAATATTGAAGTAAGGATGGAAGCAATGCGGGAGAAAAGCTCCTCATGACTGCAGTGAAAGTAGAGCCTGGGATGTGAATTCCTGACTCTCGCTGTAATTTTCTTTGTCACTACAACCTCACCTTCCTCCTCCACCCCACCAGCACTTTGAAAGCCTTGGGAACGTGGCTGCCTGGATGCTGCCAGAGAGGCTGGGATCACTTCATTTCCTTGTAAATGTGATTGCCAGTCATGAAATCACATTGAAAATTTTTGATGCATCATCTGCGTTAGTATCAAGAAGATTTTCCTGGTTGGTATTTGTTTGTGTGTTAGTAAAGTAGAAATATCTGGGAATACTTGAAAAACAGGCAAGTGTTTTCCTCCTGATTTTCAGCTGTTTGTCTTGCAGCAAGTCACTTTTCCATAGCTGTAGTTCAGTATCTTCATCTCTAATAAAGGAATAATAATAGTTGACTGATAAGATCGTTAAAGAAGAGCAAGCTATCTTTTTATTAACACTTCCTGTGAGTCCACATGACAGGTCACAATTTTAAATGCCCTCCAGGACAAGTGAGTAATGTGAATGGAAGTATTTTGTATGAGGTGGAGGCAGGCAGACCATGCAAAATGGTGGGGCTTATGGAAATTGGAGAGAATGCTCCTCTCCTGAGAAGAGAGCCGCATGAGGATATGTCACCAGTTTTCCCTTTCTTTAAGGATTTTTAGGATTAAATGAATTATTTTTCATTTGTCTGGGACAATGCTTGCTACCAAGAAGAATTTAACTTTTACCTGGAGTATACTCACTACTATTATTATTACTGCTACAAAGGATTTTGCCTTCTTGGGAGAAGGGATATATGCCTGTTGCATCCATTGCTGCCACATGATGTGGGCAGCACGGGTCTCATGTGATACCTGAAGACGCAGGATTATGAGAGTTTTAAATCCTCAGGATAAAAATTAGGAAAATGCAGAGCTGGTACCCACACCGAGGTCCTGTGGCCCCATCACCAGTGAGGGAGAGAGCAGGAGGAATGGGATGGCTACTGTTGTTCCTTCAAGGTCCCCTGATGTCCACTCAGGCAGGCAGCTCTCCTGTTGTGAAGCCAGATGTGGGACGACTGTGGGTCATGCTGTTGATACAGGTTCAGCTCCCTGCTTCCCTTCTGTTCCGTCCCCTTACTTGTTTTTTGATGCATAAACAGAGTTATAGTCCAGGATGACATCACCTTCACCAACTAAGTTCCTGCCTGGACCAATACCAGGGCCAGAGTTCCTCGGGTCCAAAAACCACTAGTGTAGAGTCCTGAGTTGTGGTTGGGGTAGTTGGGTGGTAAGTAACCTTCCAAGGTCCCTGAGATCCACTCTAGCCCCCGAGGCCTATTTTGGCATGTAGCTCTCCTGTTGGTGAAACCAGATGAGGGGCAGTGGGTGGTCAGGCTCTGGAGACGTGTTTATGTCTCTACTTCCATTCTGCCCACTCCCGTTACTTTAGTTCTACCCAGAATATCAGGGTTTGTGCCCCAGTGGAGATTCTCTTCCCTGGCTCCACATCTCTCTGGACCAGTTCCAAGTGAACAGCTTGTGTGTTCCAGCAGAGGTGCTGCCACAACAGTTGCAGGAAACTCACCTGTGTCATTCCTGCCTTCTGAAGTGAGTAGGGTTAATGTGAGAGCACTGACGTGTAGATATGAAGACAGCTGCCTGAGGCTGTAAAGGAGCACCTGGCCTAACACACTGCTGATCACCTAGCAGTCCTCTGATCTGCTCTCATCCACCCACAGACTATCCTTCATGTGCCAGGCAGTGCTGAGGGTGCTGGGATGCTTCTTGAGGGCCATATTGGACAAAATTCCACCTGTAGAATCACGATCTGTGTTTTCATGAGACCACAGACAGAGTCAAGTTTGTGGACTGAAGTCACTGTTCATTTTCCTTGAGCAGACACAAGCAGGACAGAGGATCCTGGCGAGCTGCAGTCCATGGGGTGTCAAAGAGTCAGAGAAGTGACTCAGCAGACACGCATGCACAGGCAATGGAAGGACTGACCCCAATTCCCCACTGGCCTGTTCATTGTAAACAGAGTCAGCATCCCTTTCCATAGGGCCCTTCTGCAAAACTCAACTCACCATTTGGGCAATCCAGGTCCATTTGTTGAAAGAGGTTTTGGCTCAGTAGAGACCTCTAGGGCTGAAGGGCAGAGACACTCCAGACTGCTTATTGTCCAGGTGAGCCATGTTGAAGTGTGTATCCCTGTTAGATTGCACTGCTCTGTGTGACTTCTGAGGTCAACCTTTCTTCAGTAGAACCCCTAATCCTTTGCTCATAAAAGAGCTGGGTTCATGCATCTTCTCAGGAGACTAAGGGCATCCAACAAGGCTGTTGTAACATTAGAGCATCAGTTCCAGGACTTTATTCACAATTTTTCCTTAATCACCAGTGGCACACTGATGGTAGGACAAATGTTCAGAACATTGTTATCAGGGGTTTGTAGTCTTCACATGCCAAGCCTTCCACTCAAACTTGAATCATGAAATGCCATTAAACACTCTCTTCACATTTATAGACCAAAACCTTGAAAGCACTAAACTATAACATGCTAAGAATCCTTCAAGGGAAATCAGAAAATGGCACTGATATTCAACAAAATCAAAGGGGACATCCTGACCAAACCAAAACCTGTCACTGTAAAATACCATCACTGAAATTGAGAACAATAGAAAAAAATTCAAACTAGTACAGAACTATGGAGAACAGATTATAAAATTGGAAATAGAACTTCCTTATGACCCAGCAATAAACTGTCTGCATACAATGAGGAAACCAGAATTGAACCAGTGGCAATCCAGCCAGGACATGCCTGGAAAATCCATCAGAGGAATGGTAGAAAGCTGTGGTACATATACACAAAGAGTATGACTCAGCCATTAAAAGAATTCATTTCAGTTCTTGAGGTGGATAAACTGGAGCCTTATACAGAGTGAAGTAAGCCAGAGACCAATACAGTATACTAATGTATATGGAATTTAGAAGATGGACTTACTAGCAAGAAAACAGGAATCATCTTGGAAAACTATGGGGTCATTTAAGAGAATGTTTGAAACATTATAAATGTCTTCTGTGAATTGAATTTGGGGAAGTATCAGGATGACTGGAAGGATGGTGTTTAAGAGGTGGGGGGTTCAGGATTGGTACGCAAAATATGTAAAGCCTAAAATATTCATTATTAATTGGAGGCTAATTGCTTTACACCATTGACCATGAATCAGCCATGTGTGTACATGTGTCAGGTCATAGTGCACCATGAGCAATGCATAAACTGGTGATGCATATGGTAATATACATGTTTCAATGCCATCTTGAAATCATACCTTTCTTCCAAAAGCCTGTTCTATACACTGCTGTCTCATACATAGGGTTATCTGATTGGATCTTAATTTTCACTGAGAAGGAAGACTAAATAGAGTTTAGAGCAGACTTGTTCAAGAAAAGCTGTTACTCTCATATCCTGTATCAGGGCTAAAACATGATTACAATGTCCTATTTTGTCTAAAAACAGCATGTTGAAGCTGAAATCTTGAGAGAAGAACCAGTGGAGGCCAGGTCCAATTCAGAGGTTGCTTTCCCAGTGTGAAAATTACAATAATGAAAAACAGCTGACTATATTTTCTGGTCTTTGTCAAGCTGAGACACAGCTTATGCAATTAAGCCAGATTTGCATACAAAACCATGTTGATTTGCAATGGCATTGCAAAACGAATTGTTGAGAAAAAGTATTAGATTATGGTAGATGTGCTGTCCTGTAGAAAGAAAGGAAGACTAGCACTGACTGCAGTAATGCCATCTTCAGTTCAAGTAACTGGTGCAGTGCCAGAGTGGAATCAGAGATAACTGAAAGATTCCTGTCCAGCTCAGCCTCCATTGTCCTTCAATGTCTTAAGTTGTTTCAAAGGACTTTGACTTTGCAGGGAGAAGAATATATGTCCATGATGATTCAGAACAGCCTCATGATGTGAGCAACATGATGTCATGCTACAAGTGAAGAAGAGGGTAATTTCCTGCCTCAGATCACATAGCTAGGAAATGGCAGAACTGAGACTCAAACTGAGTTCCTCTGTTCCAAACACCACTAGCGAAGAGTCCAGAGTTGTGGTGGGGGTAAATGGGTGGTAGGTAATCTTCTAAGGTCCCTGAGATCCACTCTAGCCCCCGAGGTCCAGTCTGGCAGGTAGGTAGATCTCCTGTTGGTGAAACCAGGTGAGGGGCAGTGGGTGGACATGCTCTAGAGATGTGTTTATGTCTCTGCTTCCCTTCTGCTCACTCCCTTTACTTTATTTCTATCCAGAATTATCAGGGTTTGTGCCCCAGATGGAGATGTTCTTCTCCAGCTCAACATCTCTTGGACCACTGCCAGGTCAAGAGCTTGTGTGTTCCAGTAAAGATGCTGCCACAATGGTTGCAGGAAATTATCTGTGTCACACCTGTCTTCTGAAGTAGGTGGGGTTAATGTGAGAAGGGGAGCACTGACATGTAGATATGAAGACCCTGCATGAGGCTGTGAAGGAGGACCTGGGCTAACACACTGCTGGTCACCTAGCAGTCTTTGATCTGCTCTCATCCACTCATGGACCATCCCTCAGGTGCCATTCAGTGCTGTAGGTGCTGGGATGCTTCTTGAGGACCATATTGGACAAAATTCCACTTGTAGAATCACTAGTGTTTCATGGCCACTGTTTTAATGACCACAGAGTCAAGTTTGAGGACTGAAGTCACTGGTTATTTGCCCTGAGCAGACACAAGCAGGACAGAGGAGCCTGGTGAGCTACAGTCCATGGAACCTCAAAGAGTCAGAACAGACTGAGTGACTGAGCAGACAGACACACACAGGCAGAAGCAGGCCAATGGAAGGTGGGGAGATCGCACATTGTACATGATTGACCCCAAATCCTCCGTCTCCACACTCCCCCCTCCTTCTCACCCATTCTAACTCATCTGTTGGGGTGTAAACAGATCTGTCAGCATCCGTCTTTCCATAGATGCCCTCTTCAAGGCAAAAAGCATGAGCAGAATCGACCTTTCTGCAGTCCTGCTCATATCCCAGGGCACCCCAGTGGCTGGAATCTCAGGGAGTGAACCCAGCAACCAGGTCCAGAGTAAGTCCCAGATCACCTCTACTCTGCAGACTGGAGGGAAAGGAGGTGAGTGAGTGAATGAAAGGGGTGGGAAGAGGGGTGTGGTGGATGCTGCCAGCCCTCTCTGGATTTCTTCTGGGAAGTGAGCAGTTGAACTCCAGCGACACTTCTTGATTGCCAAAAAGCATGTGGTCTGCTTTACAGGATGCTTGTGGCTGGTGCACTGGGATGACCCAGAGGGATGGTATGGGGAAGGAGGTGGGAGGGGGGGTTCAGGATGGGGTACACGTGTACACCCATGGCGGATTCATGTTGATGTGTGGCAGAATCAATACTACATTGCAAAGTAAAGAAAAAAAAAATAAAGCAGTGAAGTGATTAAAAAAAAGATTAAAATTGCCCACTTAAAAAAATATTACAGGTATTAAAAAAAAAATCCCACCTCATTTTACAAAATCATGACCTTCATCTCTGAGACTGCCAATTTCTAGTTTCTACCTTGTCCCTAAATGCCAGTTTAGAATAATAAAAAGATCCATATTTGATCCTTGGCCTGGTTCATGCCCCAGGACTCCAGAAACTCTTGGAATTTACTGTCTTTCTCTAAGTACTGAAATCCCTGAAGGATGAGACCTTAGATAGTATCTGTGTGCAGCTGGACTCCAGGATACGCCATCATATGATTAAAGGGTTAAAATTATCAGTCCCTAGACCCTCTGGGGAAGAGAGAATGGATACTGAGTTCCATCAACAATGGCCAAAGATTCAATAAAATTGCCTACCTCAAACTCTTAATTAAAATCCATGAACACTGCATTCAGAGAGCTTCAGAGGGGTGATAACATAAATGGTTTGTAAGGGAGAAGTGTCCTGAGATGGCATGGATGCTCAGAATTTCCTACTCCCTCTTTGCCTTATGCTTCTCCTCCCTTTTGCTGTCTCAGAGTTTTATTTTTATTATAAGAGGGGACCATGTAAGGTTCAATTCTGTGAGTTTGTGATAACTTCTTGAACATGGGAGTTGGGTCAAAGAATATCTGAATTAACAGTCAGTTGGTCACGGGTCTAAGTGACCCCAGATCCTTGAGTGTGAGCTGACCTCAAGGATGAAGCCGTCATGCTGTGGGGTCTGGGTCATCTCTGCGGACTTAGTGTAAAAAGTGAATAGACTGCTGAATGCCCAGAACTGGGTCTGTTCCACATGTTTGTTTCAGATTCACTGTTTTCTTCCATTTTTTTATCTGGGGTGAGATCCAGGGTAAGGGGACTATAATATGTTGAACAGAGCGTTTAGAACTCCTCAGTAGTTCTCTGCATTTTCAAATTCCGGACAGAATCAGGGACTTGATTAAATGGGTTGTGACAGATTGTGTCTTGTCCTCATCCTACCACCTACATGCTGTGTATCCTGGGATAGTCCCATCTGCAACTTTTACATGAAATCAGTGGCACCAAGTTTCTGGAAATTTTTGAAAGGATTACTAGTGAGTACAAAGATTTCACACCTTTGTGGTCAGCAGTGTCCATTTTCCACCAAAATATTTTCATCTGAAAGACTTGTTGACTTACTTATATTTTTTCATGACATATCCCCCAAAAATGTAAAAAATCATTTCTCATCCAGCTGAGGTCTTCTCTTCAGAGGCAATGGTAGGAAGAGCTAGTACCTCTTTTTGTCCAGGCCTCTTGTCAATCCATCAGCATTTTATTTTCCTATAATGATATAGATGACAGTTACATGAATAATTATATAGACAGGCCTCATCATCATAGAATAATTTTACTCTATCCACTCTCTTCAATGATGGTGCACTTGGCATGAGTACAAAACAGGAGAGTCACTGACTTGAGATATGTTTATCCAAATGTATCTTTTTGATTCTGAGAGCATAGTCTTTAAGTAGGAAACAGCTATAAACAAAATATAGTAAAATAATACCACAATAAAGAAGGAGAACACACAATAAAGTTGGGGAAAACCCTATGCCAGGTTATGATGAGTGTTGTGAAGAGAGAGACAGATGGGGATAAAGGAGGCTGGCAAAGGTCAGGGAAATGCTCTGTGATAAGGAGGTTTTGAGCAGATGCTTCCAAAAAAGTGCCTGAATGTTTGAGTAGCAGCCAGGACCAGAGTGGCTGAGGCTGAGAGGGTTGAGGGACAGGGAGGAGGAGATGAGACGGAGAGGGCCTGGGGACAAGTTATGAGGTGGCTTGTAGAACTGTAAGAATCAGAATTTGACTCCCAGAAAACTGGGGTCACTGTCATCATGGGATAGGATTCACTTTGAAACGGGATCCTTGTGGCTGTAGTGTGGAGAGTGGCCTCTAGGGGGCGAAGGGCAGACACAGAGGCCCCTGGGCAGGCTGCTGAATTGTCCAGGTGAGCCATGATGAAGTGTGTATCCATGTTGTTGCCTGGATTGAACTCGGTACATTAGACCAACATGAATCACTTGCTCTGTTGAGATTTCTGTGGCGGCTTCATCACAAATCAGGATTCATTGAATCTTTAGCCATTTGTGATGTAGCTTCTAGCCTCTTGAGTTTTAGGGGCAGGGAAAAGCCGAAGGTGAGAATAAAACCTATACCTATGGCTGATATGTTGATGTTTGACAGAAAACAACAAAAATTCGTAAAGCAATTATCTTTCAAGTAAAAAAAAATATATATATATATATACATATATATATATATATATATATAAATTAAAAAAAATAAACTCAACCACCAAATCAGGTGTTACCTAGGCCACCAACCTCCATTCTAAGGTTAGATTGAGGCTGTGCTGGTCACCTTTCTCACATCATAAAAGACCCTTAGTGCTATCATCTCTAAGGAAATCCAGTCGTTTTAGGAGCATAGTTCCAGGATTAACAGTTCCTTAATTCCAGTGCACATGATGTAAACAAAGTAAACATTTTTGGGGGTTTTCTTCCATGCCTGCCTCCATTAAATCATGATGCCTTCACACTTTCCTTTTTATACCAAAAGCTTTCAACTATATACATCTATAGATCAGAGTATTATAAACTGGTGGACCATTGTCCAGCTCCAGTCATGATCAACATATGGAGAATATTCTTAATGTGTATCATTTATTCTTGTTCTAGTTACAGCTTATCAGTGGAAACATGCCAATTCAGTAACGATATGCAATTATTTACAATATTACCCTGTCGATCTGAAGCCTAACTACATGAATAATAATGTCCTACAGAGCATGATACGAAATGGCCTTTTCACATTCACACCCATACCAGTCTCTATTGCAAATAAACTGGTATCATCTGTATTTTACCTTTTAGACGCAGCTGTGATGACCATCTTGGTATTTCACTGAGATCCTCCCATCCCATAGCCCTGTGGCCTGATGTCTGCCTGGAGCCTCCATTCAAGGGTCCCTGCAAGGCCAAACTAAGCAGACACAGCTACAATGCCACATCCAGTTTCTGGCAGATTTTTCTATATGGTAGCTAAAATGTTAAGAACAAAGACTGCAATGGGAGCCAGGCTGTGTTAAGACCCTTGCTGGTACTATCTATCTGGGGTAAGACAGCAGGCAGGGCATGGGAGAGGGAAGGGCTGGGGAAAGAGGTGGAGCTCAGGAGGGTACACACTTCTCTTAACCACCCTCGGTGACTATTTTCCTTGCTGTCTCCTGGGAGAAGTGGCTACAGTAGCCTTAGAAATCATGGGCTGAGCATGTCCTCCAGGGGCCAGCTTGGGAAAGGTCAGCCCTAGAAGCACCATCCTGATAATATGAGCTTACCTCATGTTCCCCTTTCTTAGATGGGAAGAGTAAGTAAGCCAGCCCCAGAGCAGGTCTGCAGTGCTCTGTGTCACTTCCTTCTGTTGGTCATTGTGATCCTGAGCGCACTGTGGTTTCTCATCTCTAGGATGGCTAGGTCCTGTCCAGGTACAAAGTGTCCAGGTGTGGACTTCAGGGTTCAATCAAAGTTCTTCTACTTTGCTTAGGCCATGGAACTGGGCCCCTGAGATGCTAAAGTCCAAGGAGCACCCAGTCAGGGCTGCTCTCTGATGTGAGAATAATCAGCCTTTCCCTCTTGCTTCTTAACCCTACCTTCCTCAGCAGAAATCTGCCTCTTTCCTCTCCCATAGGACTACTTGCTTTACTCCTGCCTCATCCAGTTGGCTGTAAGCACCATGACAGCAAGTCTTCCCTTTGTCCCTAGAATTTGCATAGCTCCATGCCCATAAGATACAGTCCATGAATATTGAAGTAAAGATGGAAACAATGGGAGAAAAGCTCCTCATGACTGCAGTGAAAGTAGAGCCTGGGATGTGAATTCCTGACTCTTGCTGTAATCTTCTTTGTCACTACAATTTCACCTTCCTCCTCCACCCCACCAGCACTTCGAGAGTCTTGGAACGTGTCTACGTGGATGCTGCCAGAGAGGCTGGGATCACTTCATTTCCTTGTAAATGTGATTGCCAGTCATGAAATCACATCGAAAATTTTTGATGCATCATCTCGTTAGTATCAAGAAGATTTTCCTGGTTGGTGTTTGTTTGTGTGTGTGTTAGTGAAATAGAAATATCTTGGAATACTTGAAAAACAGGCAAGTGTCTTCCTCCTGATTTTCAGCTGTTTGTCTTGCAGCAAGTCACTTTTCTGTAGCTGTAGTTCAGTATCTTCATCTCTAATAAAGGAATAATGATAGCTGATTGATAAGATCGTTAGAGAAGAGCAAGCTATCTTTTTCTCAACACCTCTTGTGAGTCCACCTGACAGGTCACAATTTTAAATGCCCTCCAGGACAAGTAAGTAATGTGAATGGAAGTATTTTGTGTGAGGTGAAGTCAGGAGGACCATATGAAATGGTGGTGGGGTGGAAGTTTGAGAGAATGCTCCTCTCCTGAGAAGAGAGCCCCATGAGGATATGTCACTAGTTTGCTCGCTTTCTTTAAGGATTTTTAGGATTAGATAAATTATATGTTTCATGTGCCTAGGATAATGCCTGCTACAATGAAGAATTTAAGTTTTACCTGGAGTAATTACTCATTACTGTTATTATTACTACTACAAAAGACTTTGCCTTCTAGGAAGAAGGAATATATGCCTGTTGCATCCATTCGTCCACAGCAACCACATCATGTGGGCATCATCGGTCTCATGTGATAGCTGAAGACACAGGGTTCTGAGAGTTTTAAATCCTAAGGCACAAAGTTAAGAAAATGCAGAACTAGTATCCAAACCGAGGTCCTGTGGCCCCATCACCAGTGAGGGAGAGAGCAGGAGGAATGGGGTGGCCACAGATGTTCATTCAAGGTCCCCTGAGGTTGACTCAGGCAGACAGCTCTCCTGTTGTTGAAACCGGATGACAGATGACTGTTGGTCATGCTGTGTATACAGGTTCAGCTCCCTGCTTCCCTTCTGTTCCGTCCCCTTACTTGTTTTTTGATGCATAAACAGAGTTATAGTCCAGGATGACATCACCTTCACCAACTAAGTTCCTGCCTGGACCAATACCAGGGCCAGAGTTCCTCGGGTCCAAAAACCACTAGTGTAGAGTCCTGAGTTGTGGTTGGGGTAGTTGGGTGGTAAGTAACCTTCCAAGGTCCCTGAGATCCACTCTAGCCCCTGAGGCCTATTTTGGCATGTAGCTCTCCTGTTGGTGAAACCAGATGAGGGGCAGTGGGTGGTCAGGCTCTGGAGACGTGTTTATGTCTCTACTTCCATTCTGCCCACTCCCATTATTTTAGTTCTACCCAGAATATCAGGGTTTGTGCCCCAGTGGAGATTCTCTTCCCTGGCTCCACATCTCTCTGGACCAGTTCCAAGTGAACAGCTTGTGTGTTCCAGCAGAGGTGCTGCCACAACAGTTGCAGGAAACTCACCTGTGTTGTTCCTGCCTTCTGAAGTGAGTAGGGTTAATGTGAGAGCAGTGACGTGTAGATATGAAGACAGCTGCCTGAGGCTGTAAAGGAGCACCTGGCCTAACACACTGCTGATCACCTAGCAGTCCTCTGATCTGCTCTCATCCACCCACAGACTATCCTTCACGTGCCATGCAGTGCTGAGGGTGCTGGGATGCTTCTTGAGGGCCATATTGGACAAAATTCCACCTGTAGAATCACGCTCTGTGTTTTCATGAGACCACAGACAGAGTCAAGTTTGTGGACTGAAGTCACTGTTCATTTTCCTTGAGCAGACACAAGCAGGACAGAGGATCCTGGCGAGCTGCAGTCCATGGGGTGTCAAAGAGTCAGAGAAGATGAAGTGACTCAGCAGACACGCATGCACAGGCAATGGAAGGTGGGGAGATTACACGTTGTACATGACTGACCCCAAATCCACTCCCTTCCCACTGGCCTGTTCTTACCCATCTGCTTGTATGTAAACAGATCTGTCAGCATCCTTCTTTCCATAGACGCCCTTCTGCAAGGCCACAAACATGAGCAGACTCAGCCTTTCGGCAGCCTCGCTCATTTTGCTGGACACTGTTCTGGCCGGCATTTAGGGGGATGCAACCAGCATCCAGGTCCAGAGTAAAGTTTCCCTTTGAAAGAGGTTGCTTGTGGCTGTAGTGTGGAGAGTGGCCTCTAGGGGCTGAAGGGCAGAGACAGAGGACTCTGGCAGACTGCTGTATTGTCCAGGTGAGCCATGTTGAAGTGTGTATCCATACTGTTGCCTGGATTGATCTCAGTTCAGTAGAACAACCACTTGCTCTGTTGAGACTTCTGTGGAGGTATCATCACAGATCAGGATTCATTAAATCTTTAGGCATTTGTGATGTACTCACGCTTCTAACCCTTGCCTCTGCTTGAGGTTTGGAAACAGGGAAAAGCAGAAGGTGAGAATTAAAACATACCTATGGCTGATTCATGTTGACGACTGACAGACAGAAAATAACAAAATTCTGTAAAGTAATTATCCTACGTGAAAAATATATAAATTAAGAAAAAGAAAAAAACCTCAACCTCCCAATCAAGTGTTTGCTACCCAGGCAAACAACCTCCTTTCTAAGATTAGATTAGAGTTTTTCTGGTCAGTATCTGCACAATGTAAAAGACTCCCTTGATGCTGCCATCTCTTAGGAAATCCAATCATTTTAGGAGATTGGCTCCAGGACTTGTTAGAAAACCAAATTAATACTTGTTGTATAAGTCAGAGTATCAGTATTCCTTCAATATTCCTTTATTCCAGTGCCCAAGGCGTGAACAAAGTAGACAAAGTGGGAGGTTTTCTTCCATGCCCTTCTCCATTAAACCATGACAGCTTCACACTGTATTTTTCATAGTGGAAACTTTCAACTATACACATGTATAGATCATATATTATAAACTGGTGGACCATTGTCCAGCTCCAGTCATGATGAAAATATGGAGAATAACCATAATGTGTATCTTTTATGCTTGTTCCATTTGCAGCTAATCACTGGAAACATGCCAATTCATGTATAAATATCAGTAATGATATTTAATTATTTAAAATATTACCATCAATCTGAAATTAACAATATGAATAATAATGTCCTGCAAAGCAGGATATGAAATGGCCTTTTCACATTCACACCCATACCACTCTCTATCCCAAACAAACTGGTATTTTCTGTATTTTACCTTTTAGACCCAGCTGTGATGACCATCTTCATATTTCACTGAGATCCTTCCATCACTATAGCCCTGTGGCCTGAGTCTGCCTGGAGCCTCCATTCACGGGTCCCTGCAAGGCCCAAAAAGCAGACACAGTTACAATGCCACATCCAGTTACTGGCAGATTTTGTATCTGTTAGCTAAAATGATAAGAACAAAGACTACAGTGGCAGACTCGCTGGAGGCAAGAATATACAATGGATTAGAGAAAATCTCTTTAACAAGTGGTGCTGGGAAAACTGGTCAACCACTTGTAAAAGAATGAAACTAGATCACTTTCTAATACCATACACAAAAATAAACTCAAAATGGATTAAAGATCTAAACGTAAGACCAGAAACTATAAAACTCCTAGAGGAAAACATAGGCAAAACACTCTCCGACATACATCACAGCAGGATCCTCTAGGACCCACCTCCAAGAATACTGGAAATAAAAGCAAAAATAAACAAATGGGCCCTAATTAAAATTGAAAGCTTCTGCACAACAAGGAAACTATAAGCAAGGTGAAAAGACAGCCTTCTGAATGGGAGAAAATAATAGCAAATGAAGCAACTGACAACAAGTAATCTCAAAAATATACAAGCAACTCCTGCAGCTCAAGTCCAGAAAAATAAATGACCCAATCAAAAATGGGCCAAAGAACTAAATAGACATTTCTTCAAAGAAGACATATAGATGGCTAAGAAACATGAAAAGACTCAACATCACTCATTATCAGAGAAATACAAATCAAAACAACAGTGAGGTACCATTTCACGCCAGTCAGAATGGCTGCAATCCAAAAGTCTACAAGCAATAGATGCTGGAGAGGGTGTGGAGAAAAGGGAACCCTCTTACACTGTCGGTGGGAATGAAAACTAGTACAGACACTATGGAGAACAGTGTGGAGATTCCTTAAAAACTGGAAATAGAACTGCCTTATGACCCAGCAATCCAACTGCTGGACATACACACCAAGGAAACCAGAATTGAAAAAAACATGTGTACACCAATGTTCATGCAGCACTGTTTATAATAGCCAGGACATGGAAGCAACCTAGATGTCCATCAGCAGATGAATGGGTAAGAAAGCTGTGGTACATATACACAATGGAGTATGACTCAGCCATTAAAAAGAATACATTTGAATCAGTTCTAATGAGGTGGATCAAACTGGAGCCGATTATACAGAGTGAAGTAAGCCAGAAAGAAAAACACCAATACAGTATACTAATGCATATATATGGAATTTAGAAAGATGGTCATGATAACCCTGTATGCGAGACAGCAAAAGAGACACAGAAGTATAGAACGGTCTTTTGGACTCTGTAGGAGAGGGCGAGGGTGGGGTGATTTGGGAGAATGGCATTGAAACATGTATAATATCATATAAGAAATGAATTGCCAATCTAGGTTCAATGCAGGATACATGATGCTTGGGTCTGGTGCACTGGCATGACCCAGAGGGATGGTGCAGGGAGGGAGGTGGGAGGGGGTTCAGGATGGGGAACATGTGTACACCCATGGCAGATTCATTCATGTATGGCAAAACCAATACAATATTGTAAAGTAAAAAAAAACCAAACAAGACCCCTGCTGGTACTATCCTATCGTGGGTAAGACAGCAGGCATTATGTAAGGAGAGGGGAAGGGCTGGGGAAAGAGGTGGAGCTCAGGAGGGTACACACTTCTCTTAACCACCCTCGGTGACTATTTTCCTTGCTGTCTCCTGGGAGAATTGGCAGCAGTAGCCTTAGAAATCATGGGTTGAGCATGTCCTCCAGGGGCCAGCTTGGGGAAAGGTCAGCCCTAGAAGCACCATCCTGATAATATGAGCTTACTCTCATGCTCCCCTTTCTTGGATGGGAAGAGTAAGTAAGCCAGCCCAGAGCAGGTCTGCAGTGCTCTTGTGTCACTTACTTCTTGTTGGTGATTGTGATCCTGAGAGCACTGTGGTTTCTCATCTCTAGGATGAAGTCCTAGAAATGTATCCTAGGTCCTATCCAGGTACAAAGTGTCCAGGTGTGGGAGTTCAGGGGTTCAATCAGCAAGTTCCTCTTCTTTGCTTAGGCCATGGGAACTGGGCTCCCCTGAAATGCTAAAGTCCAAGGAGCACCCAGTCAGGGCTGCTTTCTGGCTGCTTGTGAGAATAATCAGCCTTTCCCTCTTGCTTCTTAACCCTACCTTCCTCAGCAGAAATCTGCCTCTTTCCTCTCCCATAGAACTACTTGCTTTACTCTTGCCTCATCCAGTTGGCTCTAAGCACCATGAGAGCAAGTCTTCCCTTTGTCCCTAGAATTTGCACAGCTCCATGCCCATAAGATACAGTCCATAAATATTGAAGTAAGGATGGAAACAATGCGGGAGAAAAGCTCCTCATGACTGCAGTGAAAGTAGAGCCTGGGATGTGAATTCCTGACTCTTGCTGTAATTTTCTTTGTCACTACAATCTCACCTTCCTCCTCCACCCCACCAGCACTTCGAGAGTCTTTGGAACGTGACTGCCTGGATGCTGCCAGAGAGGCTGGGACCACTTCATTTCTTTGTAAATGTGATTGCCAGTCATGAAATCACATTGCAAATCTTTGATGCATCATCTTTGTTAGTATCAAGAAGATTTTCCTGGTTGGTGTTTGTTTGTGTGTGTGTTAGTGAAATAGAAATATCTGGGAATACTTGAAAAACAGGCAAGTGTTTTCCTCCTGATTTTCAGCTGTTTGTCTTGCAGCAAGTCACTTTTCTGTAGCTGTAGTTCAGTATCTTCATCTCTAAAACAGGAATAATGATAGCTGATTGATAAGATCATTAAAGAAGAGCAAGCTATCTTTTTCTCAACACCTCCTGTGAGTCCACATGACAGGTCACAATTTTAAATGCCCTCCAGGACAAGTAAATAATGTGAATGGAAGTATTTTGTGTGAGGTGAAGTCAGGCGGACCATATGAAATGGTGGTGCTTGTGGAAGTTTGAGAGAATGCTCCCTTCCTGAGAAGAGAGCCCTACGAGGATATGCCACTAGTCTGCTCACTTTCTTTAGGGATTTTTAGGGTTAGATAAATTATATGTTTCATGTGTCTAGGATAATGCCTGCTACAATGAAGAATTTAAGTTTTACCTGGAGTAATTACTCATTATTGTTATTATTACTACTACAAAAGACTTTGCCTTCTAGGAAGAAGGAATATATACCTGTTGCATCCATTCTTCCACAGCAACCACATCATGTGGGCATCATCGGTCTCATGTTACACCTGAAGACACAGGGTTCTGAGAGTTTTAAATTCTAAGTCAAGAAAATGCAGAAAATGCAGAACTAGTACCCAAACCGAGGTCCTGTGGCCCCATCACCTGTGAGGGAGAGAGCAGGAGGAATGGGGTGGCCACAGATGTTCATTCAAGGTCCCCTGAGGTTGACTCAGGCAGACAGCTCTCCTGTTGTTGAAACCAGATGACAGATGACTGTTGGTCATGCTGTGTATACAGGTTCAGCTCCCTGCTTCCCTTCTGTCCCTTCCCCTTACTTGTTTTTTGATGCATAAACAGAGTTATCGCCCAGGATGACATCACCTTCACCAACTAAGTTCCTGCCTGGACCAATACCAGGGCCAGAGTTCCTTGGTTCCAAAAACCACTAGTGTAGAGTCCTGAGTTGTGGTTGGGGTAGTTGGGTGGTAAGTAACCTTCCAAGGTCCCTGAGATCCACTCTAGCCCCCGAGGCCTATTTTGGCATGTAGCTCTCCTGTTGGTGAAACCAGATGAGGGGCAGTGGGTGGTCAGGCTCTGGAGACGTGTTTATGTCTCTACTTCCATTCTGCCCACTCCCATTATTTTAGTTCTACCCAGAATATCAGGGTTTGTGCCCCAGTGGGGATTCTCTTTCCTGGCTCCACATCTCTCTGGACCAGTTCCAAGTGAACAGCTTGTGTGTTCCAGCAGAGATGCTGCCACAACAGTTGCAGGAAACTCGCCTGTGTCATTCCTGCCTTCTGAAGTGAGTAGGGTTAATGTGAGAGCGCTGACGTGTAGATATGAAGGCAGCTGCCTGAGGCTGTAAAGGAGCACCTGGCCTAACACACTGCTGATCACCTAGCAGTCCTCTGATCTGCTCTCATCCACCCACAGACTATCCTTCACGTGCCATGCAGTGCTGAGGGTGCTGGGATGCTTCTTGAGGGCCATATTGGACAAAATTCCACCTGTAGAATCACGTTCTGTGTTTTCATGAGACCACCGAGTCAAGTTTGTGGACTGAAGTCACTGTTCATTTTCCTTGAGCAGACACAAGCAGGACAGAGGATCCTGGCGAGCTGCAGTCCATGGGGTGTCAAAGAGTCAGAGAAGATGAAGTGACTCAGCAGACACGCATGCACAGGCAATGGAAGGTGGGAGATTACACGTTGTACATGACTGACCCCAAATCCTCCATTTCCACACTCCCTTCCCACTGGCCTGTTCTTACCCATCTGCTTGTATGTAAACAGATCTGTCAGCATCCTTCTTTCCATAGACACCCTTCAGCAAGGCCACAAGCTTGAGCAGACTCAGCCTTTCGGCAACCTCACTCATTTTGCTGGACACCATTCTGGCCAACATTCCGGGGGATGCAACCAGCATCCAGGTCCAGAGTAAAGTTTCCCTTTGAAAGAGGGTGCTTGTGGCTATAGTGTGGAGAGTGGTCTCTAGGGGATGAAGGGCAGAGACAGAGGACTCTGGCAGCCTGCTGTATTGTCCAGGTGAGACATGTTCAAGTGTGTATGCATATTGTTGCCTGGATTGATCTCAGTTCAGTAGTATAATGTGAACAACTTGCTCTGTTGAGATTTCTGTGGAAGCATCATCACAAATCTATAGGCATTTGTGATGTATTCACACTTCTAACCCTTACCTCCCCTTGAGGTTTGGAAACAGGGAAAAGCAGAAGGTGAGAATTAAAATATACCTATGGCTGATTCATGTTGGTGATTGATGGAAAACAACAAAATTTTGTAAAGTAATTATCCTACTTACAATAAAAAAATATATATTAAGAATAACTGATTAAAATTTAAATTATAAAAAAAGAATAATAGGAAAAACTTAACCTCCCAATCAGGGAGTTTCCATTAAACCACGACAGCTTCACACTGTGTTTTTCATAGTGGAAACTTTCAACTATACACGTGTACAGATCATATATTATACACTGGTGGACCATTGTCCAGCTCCAGTTATGATCAAAATATGGAGAATAACCATAATGTGTAATTTTTACTCTTGTTCCATTTGCAGCTAATCACTGGAAACATGCCAATTCATGTATGAATATCAGTTCAGTTCAGTTGCTCAGTTGTGTCCGACTCTTTATGACTCCATGAATCACAGCATACTAGGCCTCCCTGTTCATCACAAACTCCCGAAGTTTGCCCAAACTCATGTCCATAGAGTCAGTGATGCCATCCAGCCATCTCATCCTCTGTCATCCCCTTCTCCTCCTGCCCCCAATCCCTCCCAGCATCAGGTCTTTTCCAATGAGTCAACTCTTTGCATGGGGTGGCCAAAATATTGGAGTTTCAGCTTCAGCATCAGCCCTTCCA
The DNA here is from genome assembly GCF_016772045.2 of Ovis aries. Classification (NCBI taxonomy): domain Eukaryota; kingdom Metazoa; phylum Chordata; class Mammalia; order Artiodactyla; family Bovidae; genus Ovis; species Ovis aries. The sequence goes on from NC_056066.1 coordinate 73,830,400, forward strand.
ATGAACACCCAGGACTGATCTCCTTAAGAATGGACTGGTTGGATCTCCTTGCAGTCCAAGGGACTCTCAAGAGTCTTCTCCAACACCATAGTTCAAAAGCATCAATTCTTCAGCACTCAGCTTTCTTCACAGTCCAACTCTCACATCCATACATGATTACTGGAAAACCATAGCCTTGACTAGTCGGACCTTTGTTGGCAAAGTAATGTCTCTCCTTTGAATATGCTATCTAGGTTGGTCATAACTTTCCTTCCAAGGAGTATGTGTGTTTTAATTTCATGGCTGCAATTACCATCTGCAGTGATTTTGGAGCTCCCCAAAATAAAGTCTGACACTGTTTCCACTGTTTCCCATCTATTTCCCATGAAGTGATGGGACCGGATGCCATGATCTTAGGTTTCTGAATGTTGAGCTTTAAGCCAACTTTTCCACTCTTCTCTTTCAGTGTCATCAAGAGGTTTTTTAGTTCCTCTTCACTTTCTGCCATAAGGGTGGTGTCATCTGCATATCTGAGGTTATTGATATTTCTCCTGGTAATCTTGATTCCAGCTTGTGCTTCTTCCAGCCCAGTGTTTCTCATGATGTACTCTGCATAAAAGTTAAATCAGCAGGGTGACAATATATAGCCTTGATGTACTCCTTTTCCTATTTGGAACCAGTCTGTTGATCCATGTCCAGTTCTAACTGTTGCTTCCTGACCTGCATATAGGTTTCTGAAGAGGCAGGTCAGGTGGTCTGTATTCCCATCTCTTTCAGAATTTTCCACAGTTTATTGTGATCCACACAGTCAAAGGCTTTGGCATAGTCAACAAAGCAGACATAGATGTTTTTCTGGAACTCTCTTGCTTTTTCGATGATCCAGCAGATGTTGGCAATTTGATCTCTGGTTCCTCTGCCTTTTCTAAAACCAGCTAGAACATTGGGAAGTTCATGGTTCACGTATTGCTGAAGCCTGGCTTGGAGAATTTTAAGCATTACTTTACTAGTGTGTGAGTGAGTGCAATTGTGCTGTAGTTTGAGCATTCTTTGGCATTGCCTTTCTTTGGGATGGAATGAAAACTGACCTTTTCCTGTCCTTTGGCCACTGCTGAGTTTTTCCTATTTGCTGGCATATTGAGTGCAGCACTTTCACAGCATCATCTTTCAGGATTTGAAATAGCTCAACTGGAATTCCATCACCTCCACTAGCTTTGTTCGTAGTGATGCTTTCTAAGGCCCACTTGACTTCACATTCCAGGATGTCTGGCTCTAGGTGAGTGACCACACTTTCGTGATTATCTGGGTCATGAAGATCTTTTTTGTAGAGTTCTTTTGTGTATTCTTGCCACCTCTTCTTAATATCTTCTGCTTTTGTTATGTCCATACATTTCTGTCCTTATTGAGCATGAAATATTTCCTTGATATCCCTAGTTTTCTTTTCTTTTTTTTCCCCTAGTTTTCTTGAAGAAATCTCTGTCTTTCCCATTCTGTTGTTTTCCTCTATTTCTTTGCACTGATTGCTGAGGAAGGCTTTCTTATCTCTCTTTCTTATCTTTCTTATCTCTTGCTATTCTTTGGAACTCAGCATTCAAATAGGAATATCTTTCCTATTCTCCTTTGCTTTCTACTTCTCTTCTTTTCATAGCTGTTTGTAAGGCCTCCTCAGACAGCCATTTTGCTTTTTTGCTTTTCTTTTACATGGAGATTGTCTTGATCCCTGTCTCCTGTACAATGTCACGAACCTCTGTCTTTAGTTCATCAGGCACTGTGTCTATCAGATCTAGTCCCTTAAATCTGTTTCTCACTTCCACTGTATAATCATACGGGATTTTAATTTTTCTGCAATTATTTACAATATTATCCCATCAGTCTGAAATTAACAACATGAATAATAATGTCCTGCAAAGCAGTATGTGAAATGGCCTTTTCATATTCACAAACTGATATTTTCCATATTTTACCTTTTAGACCCAGCTGTGATGACCATCTTTGTATTTCACTGAGATCCTTCCATCACTACAGCCCTGTGGCCTGAGTCTGCCTGGAGCCTCCATTCATGGGTCCCTGCAAGGCCAAAATAAGCAGACACAGCTACAGTGCCACATCCAGTTTCTGGCAGATTTTGTATATGGTAGCTAAAATGATAAGAACAAAGACCACAGTGGCAGCCTCGCTGTGTTAAGACCCCTGCTGGTACTATACTATCCTGGGTAAGACAGCAGGCAGGGCATAAGGAGAGGGGAAGGGCTGGGGAAAGAGGTGGAGCTCAGGAGGGTACACACTTCTCTTAACCACCCTCGGTGACTATTTTCCTTGCTGTCTCCTGGGAAAAGTTGCTGTGGTATCCTTAGAAATCATGGGCTGAGCATGTCCTCCAGGGGCTAGCTTGGGAAAATGTCAGCCCTAGAAGCACCATCTTGATAATATGAGCATCATTAATTCATTACTCTCATGCTCCCCTTTCTTAGATGGGAAGAGTAAGTAAGCCAGCCCAGAGCAGGTCTGCAGTGCTCTTGTGTCACTTCCTTCTTGTTGGTCATTGTGATCCTGAGCGCACTGTGGTTTCTCATCTCTAGGATGAAGTCCTAGAAATGTACCCTAGGTCCTGTCCAGGTACAAAGTGTCCAGGTGTGGGACTTCAGGGGTTCAATCAGCAAGTTCCTCTTCCTTTGCTTAGGCCATGGGAACTGGGCTCCCCTGAGATGCTAAAGTCCAAGGAGCACCCAGTCAGGGCTGCTCTCTGGCTGCTTGTGAGAATAATCAGCCTTTCCCTCTTGCTTCTTAACCCTACCTTCCTCAGCAGAAATCTGCCTCTTTCCTCTCCCATAGGACTACTTGCTTTACTCCTGCCTCATCCAGCTGGCTTTAAGCACCATGAGAGCAAGTCTTCCCTTTGTCCCTAGAATTTGCCCAGCTCCATGCCCATAAGATACAGTCCATGAATATTGAAGTAAAGATGGAAACAATGTGGGAGAAAAGCTCCTCATGACTGCAGTGAAAGTAGAGCCTGGGATGTGAATTCCTGACTCTTGCTGTAATTTTCTTTGTCACTACAATCTCACCTTCCTCCTCCACCCCACCAGCACTTCGAGAGTCTTTGGAAGGTGTCTACCTGGATGCTGCCAGAGAGGCTGGGACCACCTCACTTCTTTGTAAATGTGATTGCCAGTCATGAAATCACATCAAAAATTTTTGATGCATCTCTTTGTTAGTATCAAGAATATTTTCCTGGTTGGTGTTTGTTTGTGTGTGTGTTAGTGAAATAGAAATATCTGGGAATACTTGAAAAACAGGCAAGTGTTTTCCTCCTGATTTTCAGCTGTTTGTCTTGCAGCAAGTCACTTTTCTGTAGCTGTAGTTCAGTATCTTCATCTCTAATAAAGGAATAATAATAGTTGACTGATAAGATCAGTAAAGAAGAGCAAGTTATCTTTTCATCAACACCTCTTGTGAGTCCACATGACAGGTCACAATTTTAAATGCCCTCCAGGACAAGTAAGTAATGTGAATGGAAGTATTTTGTGTGAGGTGAAGTCAGGAGGACCATATGAAATGGTGGTGGGGTGGAAGTTTGAGAGAATGCTCCTCTCCTGAGAAGAGAATCCACTAGGATATGTCACTAGTTTGCTTGCTTTCTTTAAGGATTTTTAGGATTAGATAAATTATATGTTTCATGTGTCTAGGATAATGCCTGCTACAATGAAGAATTTAAGTTTTACCTGGAGTAATTACTCATTATTGTTATTATTACTACTACAAAAGACTTTGCCTTCTAGGAAGAAGGAATATATGCCTGTTGCATCCATTCTTCCACAGCAACCACATCATGTGGGCATCATCGGTCTCATGTGATACCTGAAGACACAGGGTTCTGAGAGTTTTAAATCCTAAGGCACAAAGTTAGGAAAATGCAGAAGTAGTACCCAAACCGAGGTCCTGTGGCCCCATCACCTGTGAGGGAGAGAGCAGGAGGAATGGGGTGGGCACTAGTGTTCTTCCAAGGTCCCCTGAGGTCGACTCAGGCAGACAGCTCTCCTGTTGTTGAAACCAGATGACAGATGACTGTTGGTCATGCTGTGTATACAGGTTCAGTTCCCTTCTTCCTCTCTGCTCCCTCTCCTTACTTGCTTTTTGATGGGTAAACAGAGCTGTAGCCGAGGATGACATCAACCTCACCAGTAAGTTCCTGCTTGGACCTATGTCAGGGCCAGAGTTCCTTGGTTCCAAAAACCACTAGTGTAGAGTCCTGAGTTGTGGTTGGGTTGATTGGTGGTAGTTAATCTTCCAAGGTTCTGAGGTCCACTCAAGCCCCTGAGGCCCACTCTGGCAGGTAGCTCTCCTGTTATGTGAAACCAAGGGAGGGTAGTGGGTGGTCACGCTCTGGAGATATGTTTATGTCTCTACTTCCATTCTGCTCATTCCCTTTACTTTATTTCTACCCAGAATATAGGGTTTGTGCCCCAAAGGAGATTCTTTTCCCCGGCTCAACATCTGTTTGGACCTGTTCCATGTAAATATCTTCTGTGTTCCAGTAGAGATGCTGCCACAACGGTTGTAGGAAGCTTACCTGTGTCATACCTGTTCTGAAGTAAATGGGGTTAATGTGAGAGCACTGTCATGTAGATATGAAGACAGCTACCTGAGGCTGTAATGAAGGACCTGGTCTAACACACTGCTGATCACCTAGCAGTCCTTTGATCTGCTCTCATCCAGCCACAAAGCATCCTTCAAGTGCCATATAGTGTTCTAGGTACTGGGATGCTTCTTGAGGATCATATTGGACAAAATTCCACCTGCAGGATCACATTCTGTGTTTTCATGAAACCACAGACAGAGTCAAGTTTGAAGAGTGAAGTCACTGTTCATTTGCCCTGAACAGACACAAGCAGGACAGAGGAGCCTGGCGAGCTTCAGTCTCTGGGGTGTCAAAGAGTCAGACTCAGCAGACACAGCAGACTCAGCAGACACAAAAACACAGGAAGAAGCAGGAGTATGGGAGGTTGGGAGATTACACATTGTATGTGACTGAACCAAAATCTTTCATTTCCACATTCCCTTGCTTCTGGCCCATTCATACCCATCTGCTGGGGTGTAAACAGATCTGTGAATATCCATTTTTTCATAGATCCTCTTCTGCAAGACTGCAAACATGAGCAGACTCTGTTTCTCTGCAGCCCTGCTCATTTTCTTGAACACTGTTCTGGCCAGCATTCTGGGGGATGAAACCAGCAACCAGCTCTGAGGTTCATAACAGCTCACCTGTCCTCTACAGACTGGAGGAAAAGGAGGTGAGTGCATGGAAAGGGTGGGAGGAGGGGTGTGGAGGATGCTGCCAGCCTTCTCTGAATTTCTTCTTGGAAGTGAGCAGTTGAACTCCAGCACATTTCTTGACTCTCAAAATGTATCAATATATGTTCTGCTTTTAATAAAATTATTCCACCTCATTTTACAAAATCATGAATTTCATCTCTGAGACTGTCTATTACTAGTCTCTACCTTGTCCCTAAATGTCATTTAGACTAGTAAAAAGATTCATATTTGATTTTTGTCCTGGTTCATGCCCCAGGAATCCAGAAACTCTTGGAATTTATTGTCTTTCTCTAACTGGGAGAAATCTGTGAAGGATCACACCTTAGATAGTATCTGTGCACACCTGGACTCCAGAATATGCCATCATATGATTAGAAGGTTAGAATTATCTGTCCCCAGCCTCTCTGGGGAAGAGAGAATGGATAATGAGTTCCATCAAGAATGGCCAAAGATTCAATCATACTGACGACTTCAAACTGTCGATTAAAATTCATGAACACTGCATTCAGATAATTTCAAATGGGCAATATCATCAAGATTTTGCAAGGGTGGCTTGTCCTGAGATGGTGTGGAGGGTCAGCATTTCCTACTATCTCTTTCCTTATGCTTCTCCTCCCTTTCACTTTCTAGGAGTTTTATATTTTATGATATGGGACCATAAGTAAAGGCCAGGAGCAGCTACCCCACATCCAAAGTAAGATAAAACCAAGTAAGATAGTAGGCACTGAGAGAGGGCATCAGAAGGCAGACAGACTGAAACCACAACCACAGACAACAGGCCAGTCTGATCACATGGACCACAGCCTTGTCTAACTCAATAAAACTAAGCCATGCCATGTGGGGCCACCCAAGATGGACAAGTCATGGTGGAGAGGTCTGACAGAATGTGGTCCACTTAGGAGGGAATGGCAAACCAGTCAGTATTCTTGCCTTGAGAACCCCATGAACAATATGAAAAGGCAAAAAGATAGGCCACTGAAAGATGAACTCCCCAGGTCAGTAGGTGCCCAGTATGCTACTGGAGATCAGTGGAGAAATAACTCCAGAAAGAATGAAAGGATGGAGCCAAAACAAAAACAACATCCAGTTGTGGATGGGACTGGTGATAAAAGCAAGGTTTGATGCTGTAAAGAGCAATATTGCATAGGAACCTGGAATGTTAGGTCCATGAATTAAGGCAAATTGGAAGTGGTCAAACAGGAGATGACAAGAGTGAACATCGACATTCTACGACTCAGCAAACTAACATGGACTGGAATGGGTGAATTTAACTCAGATAACCATTATATCTACTACTGTGGGCAGGAATCCCTTAGAAGAAATGGAGTAGCCATCATAGTCAAGAAAAGAGTCCAAAATGCAGTACTTGGATGCAATCTCAAAAACGACAGAATGATCTCTGTTTGTTTCCAAGGCAAACCATTCAATATCACGGTAATCCAAGTCTATGCCCCTACCAGTAATGCTGAAGAAGCTGAAGTTGAACAGTTCTATGAAGACCAACAAGACCTTCTAGAACTAACACACCCAAAAGATGTCTTTTTCATTATAGGGGACTGGAATGCACAAGTAGGAAGTCAAGAAACACCTGGAGTAACAGGCAAATTTGGCCTTGGAGTACAGAATGAAGCAGGGCAAAGGCTAATAGAGTTCTGCCAAGAGAACACACTGGTCATAGCAAACACCCTCTTCCAACAACACAAGAGAAGACTCTTGTAGAGTCTGATTTTGACACCAAAATCAGATTGATTATATTCTTTGCAGCCAAAGATGGAGAAGCTCTATAGTCAGCAAAAAACAAGACCGGGAGCTAACTGTGGCTCAGAACTCCTTATTGCCAAGTTCAGACTGAAATTGAAGAAAGTGGAGAAAACCACTAGACCATTCATGTATGACCTAAATCAAATCCTTTATGACTATACAGTGGAAGTGAGAAATAGATTTAAGGGACTAGATCTGATAGAGTGCCTGATGACCTATGGATGGAGGTTCATGACATTGTACAGGAGACAGGAATCAAGACCATCCCCAAGAAAAAGAAATGCAAAAAAGCAAAATGGCTGTCTGAAGAGGCCTTACAAATAGCTGTGAAAAGAAGGGAAGTGAAAAGCAAAGGAGAAAAGGAAAGATATAAGCATCTGAATGCAGAGTTCTAAAGAATAGCAAGGAGAGATAAGAAAGACTTCCTCAGTGATCAGTGCAAAGAAACAGAGGAAAATAATAGAATGGGAAAGACTAGAGATCTCTTCAAGAAAATTAGAGATATCAAGGGAACATTTCATGCAAATATGGGCTCAATAAAGGACAAAAATAGTATGGACTTAACAGAAGCAGAAGTTATTAAGAAGAGGTGGCAAGAATGCACAGAAGAACTCTACAAAAAAGATCTTCATGACCCAGATAATCATGAAAGTGTGGTCACTCACCTAGAGCCAGACATTCTGGAATGTGAAGTCAAGTGAGCCTTAGGAAGCATCACTATGAACAAAGCTAGTGGAGGTGATGGAATTCCAGTTGAGCTATTTCAAATCCTGAAAGATGATGCTGTGAAAGTGCTGCACTCAATATGCCAGCAAATTTGGAAAACTCGGCAGTGGCCAAAGGACTGGAAAAGGTCAGTTTTCATTCCATCCCAAAGAAAGGCAATGCCAAAGAATGCTCAAACTACCGCACAATTGCACTCATCTCACGTGCTAGTAAAGTAATGTTTAAAATTCTCCAAGCCAGGCTTCAGCAATACGTGAACCACGAGCTTCCAGATGTTCAAGCTGGTTTTAGAAAAGGCAGAGGAACCAGAGATCAAATTGCCAACATCTGCTGGATCATCGAAAAAGCAAGAGAGTTCCAGGAAAACATCTATGTCTGCTTTGTTGACTATGCCAAAGCCTTTGACTGTGTGGATTACAATAAACTGTGGAAAATTCTGAAAGAGATGGGACTACCAGACCACCTGACCTGCCTCTTGAGAAATCTGTATGCAGGTCAGGAAGCAACAGTTAGAACTGGATATGGATCAACAGACTGGTTCCAAATAGGAAAAGGAGTACATCAAGGCTGTATATTGTCACCCTGCTGATTTAACTTATATGCAGAGTACATCATGAGAAACGCTGGGCTGGACGAAGCACAGGCTGGAGTCAAGATTGCTGGGAGAAATATCAATAACCTCAGATATGCAGCTGACACCACCCTTACGGCAGAAAGTGAAGAGGACTAAAAAGCATCTTAAGTTCAGTTCAGTTGCTCAGTTGTGTCCGACTGTTTGCAACCCTATGAATTGCTGCACGCCAGGCCTCCCTGTCCATCAGCATCTTGATGACAGTGAAAGAGGAGAGTGAAAAAGTTGGCTTAAAGCTCAACATTCAGAAAACAAAGATCATGGCATCTGGTCCCATCACTTCATGGGAAATAGATGGGGAAACAGTGGAAAAAGTGTCAGACTTTATTTTTGGGGGCTCAAAAATCACTGCAGATGGTGACTGCAGCCGTGAAATTAAAAGACACTTACTTCTTGGAAGAAAAGTTATGACCAACCTAGATAGCATATTGAAAAGCAGAGACATTGCTTTGCAATAAAGGTCCATCTAGTCAAGGCTATAGTTTTTCCAGTGGTCATGTATAGACATGAGAGTTGGACTATAAAGAAAGCTGAGAGTAGAAGAATTGATGCTTTTGAACTGTGGTGTTGGAGAAGACTCTCGAGAGTCCCCTGGACTGCAAGGTGATCCAACCAGTCCATTCTTAAGGAGATCAGTCCTGGGTGTTCATTGGAAGGACTGATGCTGAAGCTGAAACTCCAATACTTTGGCCACCTGATGCGAAGAGCTGACTAATTTGAAAGGACCCTGATGCTGGAAAGATTGAGGGCAGGAGGAGAAGGGATGACAGAGGATGAGATTGTTGGATGGCATCATTGACTCAATGCACATGGGTTTGGGTGGACTCCTGGAGTTGGTGATGGACAGGGAGGCCTGGCGTGCTGCGGTTCATGGGGTCGCAAAGAGTCAGACAAGACTGAGCAACTGAGCTGAACTGATAAGTAAAGGGTCCCCATTTCTGTGAGCAATTCTGATAACTTGTTCAACATGGGAGTTCAGTCAAAGAATATATGAATTAACAGTCAGTTGGTCACATGTGTAAGTGATCCCAAGGCTTGTGATAAACACTTGAAGTGTGGGCCGACCTCAAGGATGGAGCCCTCACCATGTGGGATATGGGTCACCTCTGCTGATTTAGTTTCAGAAGTGAATTGACTCCTGTATGCCCAGTGAGTGTGAGGGAATAGGTTGGTGTTGGCAAAGACCCCACATGTTTGGTGTCAGGGACAAAACCCAGACTCACTGTTTTCTTCCGTTTGTGTCTGGGGTGAGATTCAGGGACAGGGGACTATAATATGTTGAACAGAGCATTTAGAACCCCTCAGTATTTCTCTGCATTTTCAGAATTTCCGACAGAATCAGGGACTTGATTAAATGGGTTGTGACAGATTGTGTCTTGTCCTCATCCTACCACCTAGATGCTGTGTATTCTGTGATAGTCTGATCTGCAACTTTTTCATGAGAGCAGGGGCACCAAGTTTCTAGAGATTTCTGAAAGGATTACTAGTTTTGAGTACAGAGTTCACACCTTTGTGGTCAGCAGTGTCCATTTTCCACCAAAAATTTTCATCTGAAAGACTTGTTAACCTACGTAAATTTCTTTGCGACATATCCTAAAAAACATACGCATCAAATAATGATTATATCCCGGTGATGAAGTTAATCAAAGAGTTGAGTGACAGCTGAGTGTCTTCTCTTCAGAGGCAATGGCAGGCAAAGGAAGAAATGCAGTACTTTGTTGAGTTTGCTCTTGGGGCTAGGATTGCTTTTTCCAGGCTGGTATGATCTTAGTCAAGAGTCAATGCCCTTCCCTTTGTGCCCCTATCAGGCTACATTTTATTTTCCTATAATGATATAGATGACAGTTACATGCATAATTATATAGACAGGCCTCATCATCATAGAATACTTTTATTCTATCCACTGTCTTCAATGATGGTGCACTTGGCATGAGTACAAAACAGGAGAGTCATTTACTTGAGAAATATTTATCCAAATGTATCTTTTTGATTCTGAGAGCATAGTCTTTAAGTAGGAAACAGCTATAAACAAAATATAGTAAAATAATATACACACAATAAAGGAGGGGAGCACACAATAAAGTTGGGGAAAATTCTATTCCAGGTTATGGTGAGTGTTGTGAAGAGAGAGACAGATGGGGATAAAGGAGGCTGGCAAGGGTCAGGGAAATGCTCTGTGATAAGGGGTTTTGAGCAGATGCTTCCAAAAAAGTGCCTGAATGTTTGAGTAGCAGCCAGGACCAGAGTGGCTGAGGCTGAGAGGGTTGAGGGACAGGGGAGTGGAGGAGATGAGACAGAGAGGGCCTGGGGACAAGTTATGAAGAGGCTTGTAGAACTTTAAGAATCAGAATTTGACTCTCAGAAAGCTAGGGGTTCACTGAGGGACAGGTCATGGGAACCATGGGATAGGATTCACTTTGAAACAGGATCTTTGTTGCTGTAGCATGGCGAGTGGCTTGTAGGGCACAAAGGGCCAAGGCAGTGGCCCCTGGGTGGGCTGCTGCATTTTCCGGGTGAACCACGATGAAGTGTGTATCCATATTGTTGCCTGGATTGAACTCGGTACATTAGAACAACACAAATCACTTGCTCTGTTGAGATTTCTGTGGTGGCTTAATCACAAATCAGGATTCATTCAGTCTTTAGCCATTTATGATGTATTCACCATTCTAACCCTTGCCTCTCTTTGAGTTTTGGGGGAAGGAAAAGCAGAGGCTGCAATTAAAACCTATACCTATGGCTGTTCATGTTGATGTTTGACAGAAAGCAACAAAATTCTGTAAAGCAATTTTCCTTCAATTAAAAAAAATATAAAAATAAAAACAAATCAACCACCAAATCACGTGTTTGTTACCCAGGCAAACAACCTCCTTTTGAAGGTTAGGTTGAGGCTTTACTGGTTACCTCTCTCACATCATAAAAGACTCCCTGGGTGCTGTCAACTCTAAGGAAAACCAGTAGTTTTTGGTGCTCAGTTCTGGGACCAGTTAGAAGATCAAACTAATACCTCTTATATAAATCAGAACATCAGTATTCTCTCAATACTCCTTAATCCCAGTGCCCATGATATAAACAAAGTGAACACAGTGGGGGGTTTTCTTCCATTCGTTCCTCCATTAAATCACGATGCCTTCACAGTTTCTTTTTTATACTGGAATCTTACAATTATATACATCTACAGATCAGTGTATTATATGGAGAATGCTCTTAATATGTACCTTTTTTTCTTGTTATATTTGTAGCTAAGCAGTGGAAAAATGCCAAATCATGTATAAATGTCAGTGGTGATACGTAATTATTTACAATATTACCCTGTCGATCTGAAGCCTAACAACATTAATAATAATGTACTACAAAGCAGGATATGAAATGGCCTTTTCACATTCACACCCATACCACTCTCTATTGCAAATAAACTGGTATTTTCTGTATTTTACCTTTTAGACCCAGCTGTAATGACCATCTTCCTATTTCACTGAGATCCTCCCATTACTACAGCCTTGTGGCCTGATGTCTGTCTGTAGCCTCCATTCAAGCGTCCCTGCAAGGCCAAACTAAGCAGACACAGTTAAAATGCCATGTCCAGGTTCTGGCATATTTTTGCGTATGGCAGCTAAAATATTAAGAACAAAAACTACAGTGGTGGCCTTACTGTTTTAAGACCCCTGCTAGTGCTATCCTATCCTGGGTAAGACAGTGGGCAGGGCATGGGATAGGGGAAGGGCTGGGGAAAGATGTGGAACTCAGGAGGGTACACACTCCTCAAAACTGCACACAGTGACTATTTTCCTCGCTGGTTCCTGGGAGAAGTGGCTGCAGTGTCCTTAGAAATCATGGGCTGATAAACACAATAAAAGTTATATAAGACAAACCCACAGTAAACATTATCCTCAATGGTGAAAAATTGAAAGCATTTCCCCTAAAGTCAGGAACAAGACAACGGTGCCCACTCTCACCACTACTATTCAACATAGTAGTGTTGGCCACAGCAATCAGAGCGGAAAAAGAAATAAAAGGAATCCAAATTGGAAAAGAAGAAGTAACACTCTCACTGTTTGCAGATGACATGATCCTCTACATAGAAAACCCTAAAGACTCCACCAGAAAATTACTACAGCTAATCAATGAATATAATAAAGTTGCAGGATATAAAATCAATACACAGAAATCCCTTGCATTCTTATACACTAATAATGAGAAAATAGAGAGAGAAATTAAGGAAACAATTCCATTCACCATTGCAACAAAAAGAATAAAATACTTAGGAATATATCTACCTAAAGAAACAAAAGACCTGTCTAACACTATAAAACACTGGTGAAAGAAATCAAAGAGGACACTAATAGATGGAGAAATATAACATGTTCATGGATTGGGGAAGAATCAATATGGTGAAAATGAGTACACTATCCAAAGCAATCTATAGATTCAATGCAATCCCTATCAAGCTATCAACGGTATTTTTCACAGAGCTACAACAAATAATCTCACAATTAGTATGGAAATACAAAAAACCTCGACTAGCCAAAGCAATCTTGAAAAGAAGAATGGAACTGGAGAAATCAACCTGCCTGACTTCAGGCTCTACTACAAAGCCACAGTCATCAAGACAGTATGGTACTGGCACAAAGACAGAAATATAGATCAATGGAACAAAATAGAAAGCCCAGAGATAAACCCATGCACCAGTGGACACCTTATCTTTGACAAAGGAGGCAAGAATATACAATGGAGAAAAGACAATCTCTTTAACAAGTGGTGCTGGGAAAACTGGTCAACCACCTGTAAAAGGATGAAACTAGAACACTTTCTAACACCATACACAAAAATAAACTCAAAATGGATTAAAGATCTAAACGTAAAACCAGAAACTATAAAACTCCTAGAGGAAAACATAGGCAAAACACTCTCTGACATACATCACAGCAGGATCCTCTATGACCCACCTCCAAGAATACTGGAAATAAAAGCAAAAATAAACAAATGGGACCAAATTAAGCTTAAAAGCTTCTGCACAACAAAGGAAACTCTAAGCAAGGTGGAAAGACAGCCTTTAGAATGGGAGAAAATAATAGCAAATGAAGCAACTGACAAACAACTAATCTCAAAAATATACAAGCAACTCCTGCATCTCAAGTCCAGAAAAATAAATGACTCAACCAAAAAATGGGCCAAAGAACTAAATAGACATTTCTCCAAAGAAGACATACAGATGGCTAACAAACACATGAAAAGATGCTCAACATCACTCATTATCAGAGAAATGCAAGTCAAAACCACAATGAGGTACCATTTCACACCAGTCAGAATGGCCGCGATCCAAAAGTCTACAAGCAATAAATGCTGGAGAGGGTGTGGAGAAAAGGGAACCCTCTCACACTGTTGGTGGGAATGCAAACTAGTACAGCCACTATGGAGAACAGTGTGGAGATTCTTTTAAAAACTGGAAATAGAACTGCCATACGACGCAGCAATCCCACTTCTGGGCATACACATCAAGGAAACCAGAATTGAAAGAGACATGTGTACCCCAATGTTCATGCAGCACTGTTTATAATAGCCAGGACATGGAAGCAACCTAGATGTCCATCAGCAGACAATGGATAAGAAAGCTGTGGTACATATACACAATGGAGTATTACTCAGCCATTGAAAAGAATACATTTGAATCAGTTCTAATGAGGTGGATGAAATTGGAGCCGATTATACAGAGTGAAGTAAGCCAGAAAGAAAAACACCAATACAGTACGCTATTGCATATATATGGAATTTAGACAGATGGTAACGATAACCCTGTATGCGAGACAGCAAAAGAGACACAAATGTATAAAACAGTCTTTTAGACTCTGTGGGAGAGGGAGAGGGTGGGATGATTTAGGAGCATGGCATTGAAACATGTATAATATTATATGTGAAACAAATCACGAGTCCAGGTTCAATGCATGATACAGGACGCATGGAGATGGTGTCCTGGGATGAGCCAGAGGGATGGTATGGGGAAGGATGTGGGAGGAGGGTTCAGGATGGGGAACACGTGTACACCCATGGTGGATTCATGTTGTTGTATTTCAAAACCAATACAATATTGTAAAGTAATTAGCCTCCAATCAAAATAAATAACTTTATATTAAAAAAAAAAGAAATCATGGGCTGAGCATGTCCTCCAGGGGCCAGCTTGGCAAAAGGTCAGCCCTAGAAGCACCATTCTGATAATCTGAAGCTTACTCTCAAGCTCCCCTTTCTTAGATGGGAAGATTAATTCAGCCATGCTACAGACAGGTTGGTAGTGCTACTGAGTACCCCACATTGGCTTCAAAAATTCACTTCTTTCTGGTCATCACTGCGATCCTGGGAGGACTTGCTGTTGCTCATTTTTAGGATGGCCTATGTACTGACCAGGTACAGAGTGTCCAGGTGTGGGGCTTCAGAGATTCAATCAGCAAATTCCTCTACTTTTGCAAAGGCCATGGGAACTGGGGTCCCCTGAGATGCTGATGTCTAAGGAGCAGCCAATCATGGCTTGTGAGAATATTCAGCCTTGCCCTCTTGCTTCTCAACCCTACATTTCTCAGCAGAAATCTGCCTCTTTTCTCTCTTCCATAGGACTACTTGCTTTACTCCTGCCTCATCCAGTTGGCTCTAAGCACCATGAGAGAAAGTCTTCTCTTTATCCCTAGAACTTTGCACAGCTCCAGGCACATAGGATACAGTCCATTAATATTGAAGTAAGGATGGAAATAATGCAGGAGAAAAGCTCTTCATGACTGCAGGAAAAGAAGAACCTGGGATGTGAATTCCTGACTCTTGCTGTAATCTTTTTTGTCAATACATCCTCACCTTCATCCTCCACGCCAACAGCACCTTGAGAGCCTTGGGAATGTGGCTGCCTGGATGCTGCCAGAGAGGCTGGGACCACCTCACTTCTTTGTAAATGTGATTGCCAGTCATGAAATCACATCAAAAATCTTTGATGCATCATCTTTGTTAGTATCAAGAAGATTTTCCTGGTTGGTGTTTGTTTGTTTGTGTGTTAGTGAAATTGAAATATCTGGGAATACTTGAAAAACAAGCAAGTGTTTTCCTCCTGATTTTCAGCTGTTTGTCTTGCAGCAAGTCATTTTTCTGTAGCTGTAGTTTGGTATCTTCATCTCTAAAACAGGAATAATGATAGTTGATTGATAAGATTGTTAAAGAAGAGCAAGCTATCTTTTTATCAACACTTTCTGTGACTCCACATGACAGGTCACAATTTTAAATGCCCTCCAGGACAAGTGAGTAATGTGAATGAAAGTATTTTGTGTGAGGTGGAGGCAGGTGGACCATATGAAATGGTGGTGGGGTGGAAGTTTGAGAGAATGCTCCTCTCCTGAGAAGAGAGCCACATTAGGATATGTCAACAGTTTCCCCCACTCTTTAAGGATTTGTAGGATTAGATGAATTATATGTTTCATGTATCTAGGATAATGCCTGCTACAATGAAGAATTTTAGTTTTACCTCGAGTAATACTACTACAAAAGACTTTGCCTTCTAGGGAGAAGGAATGCCTGTTTCGTCCATTGCTTCCACAGCAACCACATCATGTGGGCATCATCGGTCTCATGTGACACCTGAAGACACACGGTTCTGAGAGTTAAATCCTCAGGCACAAAGTTAGGAAAATGCAGAGCTGGTGCCCAAACCAAGATCCTATGGCCCCATCGTCAGTGGCAGAGAGAGCAGGAGGAATGGGATGGCTACCTGTGTTTTTCCAAGTTCCCCTGATGTCCACGCAGGCATACAGCTCTCCTGCTGGTGAAACCAGATGATAGATGACTATTGGTCATGCTGTGGACACAGGTTCAGTTCCCTTCTTCCTCTCTGCTCCCTCCCCTTACTTGCTTTTGATGCATGAACAGAGTTATAGCCCAGGATGACATCACCTTCACCAGCTAAGTTCTTGCCTGAACCAATGTCAGAGCCAGGGTTCCTCGGATTCAAAAACTACAGTGTAGAGTCCTGAGTTGTGGTTGGGGTAGATCGGTGGTAGGCAATCTTCCAGTTCCTGAGATCTACTCTAGCTTCTGAGGTCCACTCTGGCACATAGCTCTCCTGTTATGTGAAACCAGGCAAGGGGCAGTGGGTGTCATGCTCTGGAGACATATTATTCTTCTATTTCCATTCTGCCCACTCCCTTTACCTTATTTCTATCCAGAAATAAAGGGTTTGTGGCCCAGATAGAGATGTTTTTCCCTGGCTCAACATCTCTTTGGACCAGTTCCAAATAAATAGCTTGTGTGTTCCAGGAGAGGTGGTGCCACAACGGTTGCAGGAAACTTACCTGTGTCATACCTGTCCTCTGAAATAAATGGGGTTAATGTGAGAGCACTGACATGTAGATATGAAGACAGCTGCCTGAGGCTGTAAAGGAGCACCTGGCCTAACACACTGCTGATCACCTAACAGTCCTTTGATCTGCTCTCATTCACCCACAGACCATCTTTCACGTGCCATGCAGCACTCTGGGTGCTGGGATGCTTCTTGAGGACCATATTGGACAAAATTCCACCTGTAGGATCACATTCTGTGTTTTCACGAGACCACAGAGAGAGTCAAATTTGAAGATTGAAGTCACTGTTCATTTGCCCTGAGCAGACACAAGCAGGACAGAGCATTCTGGCGAGCTGCAGTCCATGGGGTGTCAAAGAGTCAGACAAGATGAAGTGATTCAGCAAACACACAGGCACAGTGAGAAGTAGGACAATGGAAGGTGGGGAGATTACATGTTGTACATGACTGACCCCAAATCCTCTATTTCCTCACTTCCCTCTTTCTCACCTGTTCTTTCCCATCTGCTTGGGTGCAAACAGATCTGTGAACATCTGTCTTTCCATAGATGCCCTTCTGCAAGGTCACAAACATGAGCAGACTGCTTCTCTGAAGCCTCGCTCATTTTCCCTGGGCACCATTCTGGCCAGCATTCCAAGGACGAAACTAGCAACCAGGTCCAGGGTATGTCCCAGGTCACCTCTCCTCTACAGACTGGAGGGAAAGGAGGTGAGTGCATGGAAGGGGTGGGAAGAGGGGTGTGGAGGATGCTGCCAGCCCTGTCTGGATTTCTTCTGGGAAGTGAGCAGTTGAACTCCAGTATGTTTCTTGACTCTCAGAAAGCATCAATATGTGTTTCGCTTTTAATAAAATTATCCCACCTCATTTTACAAAATCATGAATTTCATCTCTGAGACTGTCTATTACTAGTCTCTACCTTGTCCCTAAATGCCATTTAGGACAGTTAAAATATCCATATTTGATCCTTATCCTGGTTCATGCCCCAGGAATCTGGAAACTCTTGGAATTTATTGTCTTTCTCTAAGTACTGAAATCTGTGAAGGATCACACCTTAGATAGTATCTGTGCACACCTGGACTCCAGAGTATGCCATCATATGATTAGAAGGTTAGAATTTTCAGTCCCCAGTCTTCTGGGGAAGAGAGAATGGATACTGAGTTCCATCAAGAATGGCCAAAGATTCAGTCAAACTGTCAATTAAAACCCTCGAACACTGCATTCAGAGCCTTTCAGAGGGGTGATAACATCAATGGTTTAAGGGAGGAGTGTCCTGAGATGGCATGGATGCTCAGAATTTCCTTCTTCCTCTCTGCCTTTTGCTTCTCCTCCCTTTTTCTGTCTTGGAGTTTTATTTTATTCAGTACGGACTTTATATAAGAGGGGACCTTAAGTAAAGGGTCCCCATTTCTGTGAGTGATCCTGATAACTTGTTCAGCATGGGGGTTGGGTCAAACAATATCTGAATTAACAGTCAGTTGGCCACACGTGTAAGTGACCCCAAGGCTCATGATCAACACTTGGAAGTGTGGGCTGTCCTCAAGGATGGAGCCCTCACCATGTGGGGTCTGGGTCACCTCTGCGGATTTAGTGTCAAAAGTGAATAGACTGCTGGATGCCCAGTGGGTGTGGGGGAACTAGTTGCTGTTGGCAGAGACCCCACATGTTTGTTGTCAGGGACAAAACCCAGACTCACTGTTTTCTTCCATTTGTGTCTCGGGTGAGATCCAGGGTAAGGGGACTATAATATGTTGAACAGAGCATTTAGAACCCCTCAGTAGTTCTCTGCATTTTCAGAATTCCTGACAGAATCAGGGACTTGATTAAATGGGTTTTGACAGATTGTGTCTTGTTCTCATCCTACCACTTACATGCTGTTTGTCCTAGAATATTCCCATCTGCAGCTTTTACATGAGAGCAGGGTCACCATGTTTTTACAGATTTTTAAAAGGATTACCAGCCATGAGTACAAAGAATTTACACCTTCGTTGTCAGTTGTGTCCATTTTCCAGCAAAAATTTTCATCTGAAAGTCTTGTCGACCTATCTATTTTTCTCCATGACATACCCCCCCCCCAAACCACATATGTGTCAAATAATTATCATATTCCTGTGATGAAATTAATCAGAGAGTTGTATGAGAGCTGAGGGTCTTCTCTTCAGAGGCAACTGCAGGCAGAGCAAGAAATGCAGTACTTTGTTGAGTTTGCTCTTGGGGCCAAAATTGCTTTCCACAGGCTGATATGACATTAGTCAAGACCGAATGCCCTTCCCCTTGCTCTTCTATCAGAGTATATTTTAATTTTCTATAATGATATACATGACTGTTGCACTCATATTTATATATATAGGCCTCGTTATCATAGAGACTAATAGGATTTTTACTCTATTCACTCTCTTCCATGACGATACACTTGGCATGAGTCCGAAACAGGAGAGTCATTTACTTGAGAAATACTTATCAAAATGTATCTTTTTGATTCTGAGAGCATAGTTTTTTTGGCAGGGAAACAACCATAAGCAAAGTAGAGGAAAATAATATACACACAAAATGGAGGGAAACACACAATAAAGAGTGGGGAAAATCCTATGCCAGGTTATGATGAGTGTTGTGAAGAAAGAGAGTGAAGGGGGTAAAGGTGGATGGCAAGCATCAGAGGAATGCTCTGTGATAAGGAGGTTTAGATCAGTTCCTTCCAAAAAATTGCCTGAAAGTTTGAGCAGCAGCCAGGGCCAGAGTGACTGAGGCTGAGAGGGTTGAGGGGCAGGGGAGTGGACGGGATGAGACAGAGAGGGCCTGGGGACAAGTCATGAAGAGGCTTGTAGAATTTTAAGAATCAGAATATGACTCTCAGAAAGCTAGGGGGTCACTGAGGGACTGGTCATTGGAGCCATTGGAATATGATTCACTTTGAAACAGGACGCTTGTGACTGTAGTGTGGAGAGTGACCAGTAAACTCATGAGTGGTTATAAACTTGTGGACCATTGTCTAGCTCCAATCTTGATCAACATATGGAGAATATCCTTAATATGTATCCTTTATTCTTGTTCTATTTGCAACTAATCATTGGCAACATGCCAATTCAAGTATAAATATTCAGTAGTGATATGTAAATATTTACAATATTACCCTGTTGATCTGAATCCTAACAACATTAGTAATAATGTCCTACAAAGCAGGATATGAAGGGGCCTTTTCACATTCACAGCCCTGCCCCTGTAGCATTCTCTATTGCAAGCAAACTGGTATTTTTTAATTTTAAAAATTAATTTATTTTAATTGGAGGCTAATTAACTTTACAATATTGTGGTGACTTTTGCCATACATTGACAAGAACCAGCCATGAATGTACATATGTCCCTGCCTCCCCCCGCCCCCCAATTCTGAACCCCCTCCCACCTCCCTCCTCAACCCATCCCTCTGGGTTTTCACACCCCTGCATCCCTAACACTCTCAGTGCAAACACACTGATATTTTCTGTTGTTTGCCTTTTAGACCCAGTTATAATGAACATTGTCTTATTTCATGGAGATCCTCCCATTCCTACAGCCCTATGGCCTGACGTCTGTCTGGAACTATTGTACATAGGTCCCTACAAGGCCAAAATATGCAGACACTTGTACATTGCCAAGTCCAGGTTTTAAGAGACCTTTGTATATGGGAGCTAAACTGTTCAAATCAAAGACTACAATGGGGGCTGGGCTGTGTTAAGGCCCCGGAAGATGATATCCTATCCTGAGTAAGACAGCAGGCAGGGCACGGGGAGAGGGCAAGGGCTAGGGGAAAAGGTGGAGCTCAGGAGGATACACACTCCTCACAACTGCCCACAGTGACTATTTTCTTCCCTACCTCCCAGGAGAAGTGGATGCAGTGTCCTCAGAAGTTATGGGCTGAGCAAGTCCTCCAGGGACCAGCTTGGCGAAAGGTCAGCCCTAGAAGCACTGTCATGGTAATCCGAGCTTACTCTTATGCTCCCCTTTCTTAGATGGGAAGAGTAAGTCAGCTACCTCCAGAGCAGGTCAGTAGTGCTATTGAGTCCCCCACCTCGGCTTCAAAAATTCACTTCCTTCTTGGTGGTCATCGTGATCCTTAGAGGACTGTTGTTGCTCATTTTTAGGAAAGCCTAGGTCCTATCCAGGTGCACAGGGTCCAGGTTTGGGACTTCAGAGATTCAATCTGCAAGTTCCTCTCTTTTGCAGAGATCATGGAAACTGGTCTACCCTGGGAAGCTGAAGTCCAAGGAGCACCCGGTCAGGGCTGAACTCTGACTGCTTGTGACAATATTCAGCCTTTCCTTCTTGCTTCTCAACTAAACCTTCCTTAGCTGAAATTTGCCTCTTTCCTCTCTCCCATATGAGTACTTGCTTTACTTCTGTCTCAATTAGTTGGCTCTAAGCACCATGAGAGCAAGTCTTCCCTTTATCCCTAGAACTTTGCACAGCTCCAGGCACAAAGGATACAGTTCATGAATATTAAAGTACAGATGGAAACAATGCAGGAGAAAAGCTCCTCCATTCTGGAGTGAACGTGGAGCCTGAAATCTGAATTCCTGATTCTTGCTGTCATCTTCTCCGTCACTGCATCCTCACCTTCATCCTCCATCCCACCAGCACTTTGAGAGCCTTGGGAACGTGGCTGCCTGGATGCTGCCAGAGAGGCTGGGACCACCTGATATTCTTGCAAATATGATACAACATTCATGAAGTCATGCCCCAAATCTCTGATGCATCATCTGTGTTAATACCAAATAGATTTGCCTGGGTGGTGTGCCTATGTTTGTTCGTTAGTGATTTTGAAATATCTGGTGACACTTGACAATCAGCCAAATGTCTTTCTCCTGATTTTCAGCTGTTTGTCTTCCAGAAAGTTATTTTTCCATAGCTATAGTTCAGTATCTTCATCTCTGTAAAAGGAATAATGATAGTTAATTGACAAGATTGTTTAAGAAGATCAACCTATCTTTTTATCAACACTTACCATGAGCCCACCTCATAGGTCACAATTTTAAATGCCCTCCAGGACAGGTGAGTAATGTACATGGAAGTATTTGAAGTCAGGGTGGAGGCAGGTGGACCATAAGAAATGCTGGGGATGATTGACACTGGAGAGAATGCTCCCCTCCTGAGAAGAGAGTCACTCTTGTTAGCTTAGTTCAGGGTTTTGAAAGTGTGGTCCCTTGAGCAGCACCCTCAGTGCCTTGGAAACCTTGTTGATGCAGCTACTCAGGTCCCACCATGTGCTACTGAATCCAAAGTCTGGGGGTGAAGATCTCAAATCTGTGTTTGGCCAGATGGTTAAGGGATTCTGATGCTCATTCACATTGAGACCCACGGTCCTTATTAAATACCAGGACTGTGATGCCAGTTTGGTGAATAGAAATTTTTAAAATTAAATCTCCCACTGTGAAGTCTTATAAATGCCTAAAATTGTAAAATCACCTCTGTGAGCTTATATTACATATAGTCTAGCCAGACGTGCAACTTCTAGTTTACACTCCTTTTTAATCTTGGACATAATTAAAAAATATATATACCATGGGGCTCGAAAAGTCAGGTGCTCTGTATCATGTAGCAAGAAAACAATCACCCATTACTCAGATGTGAAAGCACCTCTCCCATGGCACAGCATCTGAAATATCTAAAATCTTATCTCTGCCTGGGGGGAATTCCATCCATTTGGCCTTAGATAGCATGGAACTGAAGATTCCCATTATTCAGATGGAGATACTGAGGAACAGAAGTACAGATATGACCTGGGATCCCAGAGGGTTGGCATCACTTGTCTTCATTCAGTATACATCCACTGTTTGTTCCTGTCCTGCAATTTCTCTAAAGAGGCCTGCCTGCAGGGGTCAACGAGGTTTCTAATTAGAAACCACACTTACATGAGCAGGGAGCATGGAGGTGGAGTCAGAACTGGCCCATCAGGGGGCTTGCAGAACTGGGGGCCTCTAATTTTGACCAGAGTAAGGAGGACCGGGAGAGGAGAACAACGGGAGGGAAAGACATACCAGTGAGAGAGGAGAGGGGAGAAAAGAGGAGTTTCTTTTGGGGACAGTTTCACGTACTCTGCGGTCTTAGATGCAGACATTGAGGCAGGAAGAGGGGCAGGGCCAGAGCGCCTCCTGAATGTGAATCCTTGTACCATCTGCAGGTTGCGTGTCCTGAGCAAGCGGCATTACCTATCTGAGCCTCTCCTTTCTGCTTGACACTGTGGTATGAGAATCCCAGATATTGTAGGATTTTATTGCAGGATTTTTTTTTATGTCAATGAGGCTAAATGAAATCATGCACGTGGAATGTCTCAGGAGAGAGGGACCCTCCACGCACAGTGGCTTCTTTTGTGAGTTGCCCACTCCTGATGCACATGTGTACTAAGCCAGCTTGGTATTGACAGCTCCTGCCATTCTCAATGGTGCTCTATGTTTGTAACAAGTAACAAACAAGAGTGGGTGAAGGGATGGTGGGTGTGGCGTGTGTGCACTCTGATTTCCAGCTTGCAGTGCAGCAGAGTGCATGTGCACAGATTCTAAGTCAGATCGCTGGGCACAAATCCTCTCTACAAGCTATGATCTAAGCTAATTGCTTTATTTCTTGTTATCTCAGGTACCACGCAGATATGTCAACATTTTCTCCCCCTTTCTTTAAAGATTTCTTAGGATTAGATGAATTTTATGTTTCATGTGTCTTGGGTAATGCCTGCTACAATGAAGAATTTAACTTTTAATTAGAGTAATTACTCATTACTGTTATTGTTACTACTACAAAGACTGACTTTTAGGAAGAAGGAGTGTATGCCTGTTGCATCCATTGTTTCCATGGCAACCACATGAGTGTGCCACATGGATCTCAGGTAACACCTGAAGACACGGGATTCTGAGAGGCTTAAACCCTCAGGCACAAAGTTAGGAAAATGCAGAGCTGGTACCCAAACCGAGGTCCTATGTCCCCGTTGCCATTAAGGGAGAGAGCAGGAGGAAGGGGGTGGCTATCGGTGATCTTCCAAGGTCCCATGATGTCCAGTCAGGCAGACAGCTCTTTCCTGTTTGTGAAACCAGATGAGGGGTGACTGTTGGTACAGGTTCAGCTCCCTGCTTCCCCTTGTCCACAGAAATTAAAAGACATGGGCTTCTGTGAGTTGAATTTGGGGAGGGTTTCAGAAAGCTGGCTTTGTCTGGATGGATGATGTTTAGGAAGTGAAGTAGTTCTCTGAGTATCTTAATCTTAACTTTAAGAAGGAAAGACTAGATAGAGGTTTGAGCTGTATCTGGCCAGGAAATAACACTCACACAAGATAAGATGTTTGATCATATCAATGATTTATGTAATGTAGCTCCTTTGCTCAGTGCTCAAGCATGGTTATCCAATATCCTATTTTTGTCTAGAACTTTCACCAACCCAGTATGGTCTCATCTGATGTTGAAGCTTTGTAAAATGTTTATGTTGAGCAGGAGAACAGAAGAGCTGTTGGTGGTACCAGCTCAGGTCTTGGAACTCAGAGGTTGCTCTTTTCTTTCTCTATTAATCTCAAAGGATCGTGATGAGAGTGAAAGAGATGTATTTGTTAAATGCTTTGTTCAAATGTTAGCAGAGTAACCATTTAATGGATGTCAGATATGATAATAGTGATAGTAATACCATATTGTTGCTGTTGTTCAGTCACCCAGGTGTGTCCCACTCTTTGTGACCCCATGGAGAGCAGCACGCCAGGCCTCCCTGTCTCTCACCATCACCCAAGTTTGCCCAAGTTCACGTCCATTGCATCGGTGATGCCATCCAGTCATCTCTTCCCCTGACACCCTCTTCTCCTTCTGCCCTCAATCTTTTCCAACATCAAGGACTTTTCCAATGTGTTGGCTGTTCACATCAGATGATCAAAATACTGGAGCTTCAGTTTCAGCATCAGACCTTCCAATGAGTATTCAGGGTTCATTTCCCTTAAGATTGACTAGTTTGATCTTTTTGCTGTCCAAGGGACCTCAGGAGTGTTCTCCAGCACCACAGTTCCAAAGCATCAAATCTTTGGCAGTTTGCCTTCTTTCTGGTCCAGATCTCACAAGCATACGTGACCAATGAGAAGACCATAGACTTGACTATATGGAACTTTTTTGGAAGAGTGATGTCTCTACTTTTCAACACACTGTCTAGGTTTGTCATAGCTTTGCTAAAAAGAAGCAATTTTCTGATTTCACACCTGCAGTCACCAGCCACAGTGATTTTAGAGCTTAATTAGGGTATATCTGTCACTACTTACACCTCTTACCCTTCTATTTGCCATGAAATAGTGGCAGATTCCATGATCTTAGCTTTTTAACTATTTAGTTGATGAAACCAGATGAGGGACAACTGTGGGTCATGCTGTGGATACATGATCAGCTCCCTGCTTCTCCTCAGCCTCTCCCCTTATTTGTTTTTTGATGCATAAACAGGGTTAGAGCCCAGCACGACTTCACCTTCACCAGCTAAGTTCCTGCCTGGACAAATGCCTGGTAAAGCGCATGTGTCCATCCAGGGGAGAAGCTGTGGCAATGGTTGTAAGAAGACCTGTTTCACACCTGTCATCTGAGGTAGGTGAGGGGGGTCAGGGCATTGAGGTCCAGGTGAGATGACTCATGCAGAAGGCTGAAATGGAGAACCTGGGCTAACACATTGCTAGTCACTTATCTGTCTTCTGATATACTCTCATCCACTTACTTATCATCCATCACATGCCAGGCACTGCTCTAGGGGCTGGGATGCTCCCTCCACCTGTCTGATCACAATCTGTGTTTACACGAGACCCACAGGCATCATCAAGTCTGAGAATTGTTCTTACTGGATATTCGACCCCTGAAGACAGAAGCAGGAGGCATGGTTAGGTAGGGAGATTACGCAATAAACAGGACGGACCCAGCTCCTCCCCTTGCCCACCCCCCTCCTCATCACCTGATCCCACCCCTCAGCTAGCATATTAAAAGCTCAGTCTGTCTGTCCTCAGCATCCTCAGGAGCCCTCCTGCGAGGCCAGCAAGATGAGACCGCTCTGCCTCTCTGTAGCCCTTCTCGTCCTCCTGGTTATCCTGGTGGACACCACTCCGCTGAATATACACCATATCCAGGATGAAGGTAGGTCCAGCCTCACCTCTCCTCTACAGCTTCTGGGAAATGATGGATGTCCATGAAAGTGGGTGGGGCAGGTGTGGATTGGGTGTTGCCAACCCTCTCTGGATTTCTCCTGTCATGCTGGCCAGGATTTTTGTTTGTTTCTTTGGTTTTGGTAGCACTGGTCTTCCTCCCTATTCAAGGGTATTCTCTAGTTCCGGAGTCTTCTCTCTGTTTGCAGAGTGTGGAATCTTGTTGGGATGGCTTCTCTTGTTGCAAATCAGGGGCTCTAGGCATCTGGGCTCAGTAGTTGCAGTTCACCTTCTTAGTTGCTGCAAGGCAAATGGAATCTTCACAAGGGATAGAATTCAAGTCCTGTTCATTACCATGTGGATTCTTTTCTATTGGACTACCAGGGAAGTCTTTAGTTGCAGACTTTTAACTCCACTGACATCATAACTCTCATGAGGATATTTATTAAAATTTTATATTTATTAGAATTTTATGTTATATGTATATATGTCTCAAAATTCTGCCAGATGAGGGATCCCATTTTTGAGAATCTCTATTCTTGTTCCCTGCCATGTCTGTGAATCTCACTGTAGTGCAGTATTAAAAGTAAGTAAAGTGAAAGTCATTCAGCTGTGTCCAACTCTTTGCGACCCCATGAACTCTGTCATCCATGGAATTCTCCAGGCCAGAATACTGGAATGGGATCCCTTTGCCTTCTACAGGGGATCTTTCAAACACAGGTTTGAACCCAGGTCTCCTGCATTGCTGGTGGATTCTTTACCAGCTGAGCCACCAGTGAAGCCCTGTATAGTAATAAAAAGCTTAAAATTTGATCCATCTCTTAGTTAATGGCCCAGGTCTCCTAAAACTCTTGCAGTTTCCTTACTTTAGATGTTATGAGATGAGTAACAAAAGGCCGCTCAAGGTACCCTTGAGGTGTGGTTTGTGTCCAAGAAATCACAAGCACCCATTTAACGTTTACAGTTTTCAACAACTGTCATTCCAGCACCTCTGAGGAGAAGGGAGGAAGCTGAGAGTGAGATCAATCACAGTGGCTGATAATCCAACCAATATGCTTGCTTAGTGAACCCTAGGAAGAAAGACATAAGAACTGGGCTCAGAGAGCTTGTGCGTTGGTGAATACAGGAAGTTGAGATGAGGGTGCTGTGCTCACTAGGGCGCAGAGGCTGGGCGCACCTCGCTGTCCCTTTGCCCTGCACATCTCTTCCATTTTGCTGCCTCGAGTTATATTTTGTACGTTAATCTGGGAATAGTAAGCAATGGTTTCCTGAAGTTCAGCCACCAGTTCTATTGAGTTGTTGAATTTGAAGTTGAGTCATAGACCTGCCTGCCCCCAGTTCTAGTTATTTGGTCACAAGCATGATTGACTCAGGACCTCCTGGCTGGCATCTGAACTGAGGACAGTCTTGAGCCCACAACCTTCAGAATCTCCAGAAACTCCATCGATTCCCATCAGAAGTAAATGGATTTGTTGAACACCCAGTGGGTGTTTGGGGAATTGGTTACTGTTGGTAGAGACACCGCATATTTGGTGTGAGGGAAAAACTCAGAATCACTCTCCCCAGTGACTGGCGGTTCATGTGATGCTTCAAAGAGGGGGAGCAATGGAAGTACATATTACACCCATAAATTATTTCCAGTTATCTGTATTTTCAGAGTTCCTGGGATAATCAAGGACTGTATCAAATAGGTTGTAACATGCCAGAATCTTGTCCTGGCCCTAAAACACACGTGCCATGTCCTGGGGCAAGTCAACTGCAATTTTCTCATCAGAACAGGGGATACATGTTACATGGCTTTTTGAAAAGATCATCAGTGATTAACTCCTTAGTTTGGGAAACAAAGAATATTTATGTGTCAAATAATGAGTATTCCTCTATAAGAAAAATAATCAGAAAGACCTGGGATGAATTGTCTGCAGGAAATGTAAGAAACAACCAGTTGAAGGTTGACTCCTGATACCAAAGCTGAGACATTATTAGGAAAGTCTCCAAGCCCTTTCCCATGTTCCCTTTTGACTACTGTGTATTATCCATATGTTTTCCCTCCTTTGCACATTGTTGACTACTATTTTATTATCCATATTTGATCCTTGTTTTAGTTCATAAACCAGGCATCCTAAAACTCTTGGAATTTACTGTCTTTCATAGGTCTGGAGACAAACCATACACGGGAACTTGAGAAGCGTTCAGTAGTAAATGTGATTAAAAGTGTCCTCGGCGGTGTGATTACAGGTTTGAACTTTCTGCACATCTGGGGAAAGGACAGGGCACTGAGATTGGGAACAGTAACCACTGGCCAATGATTCAAGAAAAATACCTGTTTGGTGAAACCTCAAGAAGAGGTTTCAAAACCTCAATCCATAAATGAGGGCATTCAGAGAGCTTCTGGGCTGTTAAAACAGGGAGGGTGGTGATGTGAGGGTCCTGTGTTCTCTAGGACATGGAGGCTCCCCACAACTCTTCTTCCACTTTGCCTTGCACATCTACTCATTTTGGTGTGCCTAGAATTATCCTTAATAACAAGGTGTAATCCCTATGTGAGTGGTCTTCCTGGGTTTGGTCATCAGATTAACTGAGCAATTGAACATGGAGTGGGGTAACGGAACTTCCCAGTTTTAGGCACTTTGTCAAATCATGAGGGATGGGCCCACATGGCTGGCATCTGAAGTGAGGATAGTTCTGAGACCTCAACATGCAGAATGTATGTTAACTCCCCCTATTTCCTGTCTGAATTAAATTGAATTGTTGCACACCCTGTGGGTGTTTGTGGAATTGGATATTGTTTCTAGAGACACCACATATTTGGTGTCAAGGAAACCCAACTCACCCTCCCTTGTGCTTTGGGAGCTCAGGTGAGTGCTGGGCCAGGGGAGTAATGAAAGTGGGACACTACACCCAGAAGCTGTTACCAGCTTCTGGTAGGTATTTTCAGAGTTCCTGGCAGAATAGGAGAGTGTATCAGTTGGGTTGTGACAGGGTGTATCTTGTTTGGACCCTGTCACCCTCATGCCATGAGTCCTCCAGCAGGTCATCCACAGTCCTCATCTGAACAGCAGATAAGTGCTGCATGAGTTCTTGGAACATATTACAAGTCATAAATATAAACAGCTTATTCACATTTCATGGCCATATTTGGTCATTTTACACTAGGATATATTCATGAATGATTTCTCTACCTGCTTACTAGGGACTGAAAGAAAGAATATTTATGGGTCAAGTAACAATTATCCCTCTATTTAAAATTTAATCACACAGACCTGAACCACTGAGAAGAGGAAATGCTGGGAAAGCATGAAACCCACCCTTTGTGTGGTTGGCTCATGGGACCAAGGCTTGTACAATACTAGATAATTCTCCAGGCCTTTTTCTTTGTCCCATTTGAATATTGTTTTATTGTTCATATTTGAATGTTGTCCTGGTTCATAGTCCAATATTCCTGAAAATTTGGAAATCTCTGTCTTTCACAGGTACTAAGATTATCGGAGATGGAGCCAGTATACTAACAGGATTGGCTGAAATAATCAACAAAGCACTTAAAGGTTAGGACTTTCTGCTCCTCTGGGGAGAGAGGAGGGCACTGAGACTGAGATCAGTCACCACTGGCTGACAATTCAACACGTATGACTATTGACTGAAACTTCATATAAAGCCATAAATATTGGCTCAGTGAGCTTATGAGGTGGGAGGAAATGGTTGTGAGGTGACGGTGCTCTGCTCAGGAGGGCATGGACACTCTGTCCAATCCCATTCCTCCTGTGCCATAAAGATCTCCTCCATTTCACTGTTTCTGAGATTTTTCCTGGACATTAATCTGAGAAAGGTGATTAAGAGTTTTCTTGAGTATGGGGACTGGTTCAATTGAGTTTTTAAGCATAGAGGTGGAGTCATGGAAATTTCAGGTTTAAGTCACTTGGTCAGGAAGATGATAATTTGAGAAGACATGGTGGGCATCTAAAGTCAAGGCAATCTTGCTATCCCAAACTGTGTCAATGGCACTAACTCCACAGATGTGGTATCAGAAATCAATTGAGAGTGGGTGGCCAATTGGGTGTTGGGAATTACGTGGTTGGTGGAAAAACCATGTCTTTGGTGTCAGGAAAAAACCCAGACTCCCCCTCTCCTATGATGTGAGGGCTCAGGTGAGGCTTGGGGAGAGGTGAGTAGTGAAAATAAGACCCAGGACCTGGAAACTCTCCCGAGTTCTCTGCATTGTCAAGTTCCTAGCCAATCAATAGTGTATCATATGGGTTGTGACATCATCGTATATTGTCTTGACCAGGCAACCCACATGCTTATTCCTGGGCAAGTTATCAGCAGTTTCCTCATCTGAACAGGGGAAACATGTTACATGAGTTCTTAGAACAGGTGACGAGTTATGAATAGAAAGACTTTATTCATGTGTCTTGAACAGATTTGTCCTTTTCCCACCACAATGTGTTAATCTGGAAAAAAGTTCTGCACCTACTTGCTGTGGCCAAATAATAATATTCCTTCGACAAATAATGTTTATTCCAGTATTATTAAGAGTAATCAAAAGATGTCGAGCCACAGAGGAGGGCAACTGAAGGGAAAGGAAGAAACACAGCCCTTGTAGGGGTAGCCTGTGGGAGTAAGGTTGATAAAATATACCGAAAGTTTCCAGGCGCTTTCTCTTGTTATCTTTTGATGAGTATTATGTTATCCATGTTGGATCCTTTTGCTGTTTCATGGACCAGGCTGAAAATTTACTCCTGAAACTTACTCGGTTTCATAGGTCAGGTGATGATTTCGGGAATACAATTTGATAACCATGCACAAGAGGAACTGCCAACACTCGAGATTGAATACTCAACACTCAGCGAGGAGATCAAAGGTTTGTAGTGTCTGCACCTCGGGGAAGAGGGAAGGGCACCGAGATTCAGATCAAAGATCAAAGACTAAATATTCAATCAATAAGTATCTTTCTTAAAACCTCAACAGTGCATAAATAGTTCATGGTGAATTTTGTGCATGTTCCACCAAGACATATTAATCTTAAAAATTTCTTTACCTACTTATTTGGGCCACAAAAAATATGTGGTTTCCTTGGTGTGTATGCCCAGCAGTGGGAACATGTGTACACCCATGGTAGATTCATGTTGATGTATGGCAAAACCAATACAATATTGTAAAGTAAAAAAATAAATAAAACAAATTATTAAAAAAATAAAAATAAAATTCTAGAGTGACAAAAAAAAGAATATTTGGGTGTCAAATAATGAGCATAAGTCTATCATGAAATATAAATAGAGTAAGCTGGGATGAATGTTCTGCAGGGAATATAAGAAACAGCCCTGCGTAGGTTGACACCTGATACCAAAGCTGAGACATTAGGAAAGTCTCCAGGCCCATTCCCACATTCTGTTTTGACTATTGCGTATTATCCATATTTTTTCCCTCATTTGTCCACTGTTGATGACTATTTTATCATCCATATTTGATCGTTGTTTTATTCCATGGACCAGCCTCATGCAACTCTTGGATTTACTGTCTTTCCTAGGTGTGGAGACAATCCATAAACAGGGCATTGAGAAGCGTTCAGTACTACCCGTGGTTAAAGGTATCCTCGGCGGTGTGCTTAAAGGTTTGTTCTTTTTGTAGCTCTGGGGAGAGGAGAGGACACTGAGACTGGGAATAGTCCTCACTGGCCCATGATTCAATCAAAATTCCTGTTTAGTGAAACCGAAGAAGAATCCACAAATGTGGGCATTCCTCTGAATTCTGGGCTGTTAAAATGACGAGGGTGGTGATGTGAGGGTCCTGTGTTCTTTAGGACATGGAGGCTCCCCTCAGCTCCACTTCCACTTTGCCTTGCACATCTACTCATTTTGGTGTGCCTAGAATTATCCTTAATAACAAGGTGTGATCTCTCTGTGAGCGGTCATCCTGAGTCTGGTCACCAGATTAACTGAGCTATTGAACAAGGAGGTGGGGTACGGAACACCCCAGTTTTAGACACTTTGCCAAATCATGAGAAATGGGTGCACATGGCTGGCTCCTGAACGTGGGACAATTCTGAGACTCAACATGCAGAATGTATGTTAACTCCTTCAATTTCCTCTCCAAATTAAATTGCGTTGTTCACACCCCGTGGGTGTTTGGATAACTGGATATTGTTTCTAAAGACACCACATATTTGGTGTCAAGGAAACCCAACTCACTCTCTCTTGAGCTTTGGGAGCTCAGGCAAGTACTAGGCCAGGCGAGTAATGAAAGTGGGACACTGGACCCAGAAGCTGTTACCAATATCAGTTTTTTCAGAGTTCAGGGCAGAATAGGAGAGTAGATCAAGTGGGTTGTGACAGGGTGTATCTTGTTTAGACCCTGTCACCCTCAAACCATGTGTCCTCCGGCAAGTCATGTATAGTCCTCATCTGAACAGCAGATAAGTGCTGCCTGAGTTCTGGGAACATATTATGGGTCACCAATATAAACAGCTTATTCACATTTCATGGCCATGTTTGGTCATTTTACACCAGGAAATCTTCATGAAACCGTTCTGTACCTACTTAATTGGGGCCAGAAAGAACGAATATTTATGGGACAAGTAATGATTATCCCTCTATATAAAAATTAATCACACAGACCTGGGCCACTGAGAACAGCAACTGACTGGAAAGCATGAAACCCAGACCTTGTGTGGTTGGTTCATGGACCAAGGCTTGTAGAATATTAGAAAAATTTCCCTGCCTTTCCTCTGTCTTACATTTTCCTATTGTTTTATTTTTCATATGTGAACATTGTCCGGGATCATGGTACAATATTCCTGAAATGTTTGTCTTTCCTAGGTGTCAAGGTTGTCGGAAAGGGAGCCAGTATACTAACAGGATTGGCTGAAATAGTCAAGAATGCCCTTAAAGGTTAGGACTTTCTGCTCTTCTGGGGAAGTGGAGGGCACTGAGCCTGAGGTCAGTCACCACTGGCTGATGATTCAATCCATACGACTCTTGAGGGAAACCTCAATACAAACCCATAAATATTGGTTCAGAGAGCTTATCAGGTGAGGCTAAATGGTCATGCGTTGAAGGTGCTCTGCTCAGAAGGGCATGGAGGCTCCATCCAACTCCACTACACCCGTGCCCTAAAGATCTCCTCCATTTCACTGTTTCTGAGTTTCTCTGAGAACAGTGAATAAGAGTTTTCCTGAGTTTGTTCACTGGTTTGTGAGTTTTTGAGCATGGAGGTAGAGTGGAAATTTCGAGTTTCAGTCACTTGTTCAGAAACGTGATGACTCGAGAACACATGGCTGGGATCTGAAGTCTGGGTAGTCTCTATACCTCAATCTGTGGCATCAGCACTAACTCCGCAGATATGGTATCCAAGCTCAGTGGATACTGGGCGGCCTGTTGGGTGTTGGGAATGGATGGTTGTAGAAAAACCACATATTTGGTGTCAGGAAAAACCCCAGACTCACCCTCCTCTGTGATTTGATGGCTCAGGTGAGGCTTGGGGAGAGCTGAGTAGTGAAAGTAAATCCCTGGATCTGGAAACTCTGACCCGTTCTCTGTATTGTTGAGTTCCTAGCCAATCAATAGTGTATCAAATGGGTTATGACATCATCCTATATTCTCTTGGCCAGACAACCTACATGCTTATTCCTGGTCTAGTAATCAACAGTATCCTTATCTGAACAGGGGAAACATGTTACATTAGTTCTCAGAACAGATGCAGAGTTATGAAAGGAAAGACTTTATTCATGTGTCATGACCTGATTTGTCCATTTGCCAACACAATGTGTTGAGCTGAAAAAGAAATTTTCTACCTGCTTGCTGTGGCCAAGTAAAAATATTTCTTTATCAGATGATGTTATTCCTGTAGTATTAAGAGTAATCAAAGATCCCAGCCATGAGGAGAGCAGCTGCAGGGAAAGCAAGAAACACAGCCCTTGTGGGGTGACCTGTGGGAGCAAGGCTGATACAATATAAGGAAAGTCTCCAGGCCCTTTCCTTGTTGTCTTTTGACTGGTATTATCTTATCCATGTTTGTTCCTTTTCTTATTTCATGGACCAGGCCTCCTGAAACTCTTGAAATTTACTCTCTTTCATAGGTCAGGTGATGATTTCCAGGATACAGTTCGATAACCATACGCCAGAGGAACTGCCAACACTCGAGATTGAATACTCAACACTCAGTGAGGAGAATGAAGGTTTGTAGTTTCTGGACCTCACGAAAGAGGGAAGGGCACTGAGATTCAGATCAATGATTAATGATGAATGATTCAGTCAATAAGCCTGTTTGTTGAAACCTCAACAGTGCATGAATATTTCACGGTGAATTTAGTGTATGTTCTGCCAATATGCATTCATCTCAAAAGATTTCTTTACCTACTTACTTTGGGCCAGCAAGAATATTTGGGTGTCAAATAATGAGTATTCCTCTTATCATGAAAAATAATTACCACAAGCTGGGATGAATGTTCTGCAGGGAATGTAAGAAAGAGCCCTGTGTAGGTTGACTCCTGAGACCAAAGCTGAGACATTATTAGGAAAGTCTCCAGGCCTTTTCCCATGTTCCCTTTTGACTATTTTGTATTATCCCTAGTTATTCTCTCATTTGTCCACTGTTGACGACTATTTTATTATCCATATTTGATCGTTGTTTTAGTTCATGGCTAGGCCTCCTGAAACTCTTGGAATTTCCTGTCTCTCATAGGTGTGGAGACAAGCCATAAACACGGCCTTGAGAAGCGTTCAGTGAAAAAAGTGTTTAAAAAGATCCTCGGCGGTGTGATTAAAGGTTTGTTCTTCCGGTTCCTCTGGGGAGAGGAGAGGGCACTAGACTGGGAACAGTCCCCACTGGCCAATGATTCAATCAAAACACCCGTTTAGTGAAACTTCAAGAATTCAGCATTCAGAGAGCATTCAGAGAGCTTCTCAGCTGTTAAAACAGGGAGCGTGGTGATGTGAGGGTCCTGTGTTCTCTAGGACATGGTGGCTCCCCACAACTCCACTTCCACTTCGCCTTGCACGTCTACTCATTTTGGTGTGCCTAGAATTATCCTTAATAGCAAGGTGTGATCCCTGTGTGAGTGGTCTTCCTGACTTTGGTCATCAGATTAACTGAGTTATTGAACACGGAGGTGGGGTAATGGAACTTCCCAGTTTTAGACACTTTGTCAGATCATGAGGGATGGGCCCACATGGCCAGGATCTGAACTGAGGACAGTTCTGAGACCTCAACATGCAGAATGTATATTAACTCCCTCGAGTTTCTATCCGAATTAAATTGCGTTGTTGCAAACACCCTGTGGGTGTTTGTGAAATTGGATGTTGTTTCTAGAGACACCACATATTTGGTGTCATGGAACCCCAACTCACTCTCCCTTGTGCTTTGGGAGCTCATGAGTCCTGGACCAGGGGAGTAATGAAAGTGGGACACTGTACCCAGAAGCCGTTACCAATTATTGGTATTTTCAGAGTTCCCTTTAGAATAGGAGAGTGTATCAAGTGGGCTATGACAGGGTGTATCTTGTTCAATTTCAATCACCCTCATGCCACACGTCCTCTGGCAGGTCATCCATAGTCCTCATCTGAGCAGCAGATGAGTGCTGCATGAGTTCTGGGAACATAATGCCAGTCATAAATATAAACAGCTTATTCGCATTTCATGGCCATTTTTGGTCATTTTACACCAGGAAATGTTCATGAGAGATTTCTGTGCCTACTTGCTTGGGGCCAGAAGGAAAGACTATTTATGGCTCAAGTGATGAGTATCCCTCCGTTTGAAAATTAATCACATCGAGACGAGCAGCTGCCAAGAAAGCGGGAAACCCAGGCCTCGTGCGGCTGGTTCACGGACCAAGGACTTTACAATATTAGACAGTTCCGCTGGCCTTCCCTTTTCTCACTTTTCGCTATCATTTATATGTGAATGTTGTCCTGGCTCATGTTCCAATATTCTGAAATGTTTGAAATTTTTGTCTTTCATAGGTTCCAAGATTGTCGGAAATGGAGCCAGTATACTAGGAGGATTGGCTAAAATGCTGAACAAAACAATCAGAGGTTAGGACTTCCTGCTCCCCTGGGGAGAGGGGAGGGCACTGAGACTGAGATCAGTCACCACTGGCTGACGACTGAGTACATATTGACCCCCTAGTGAAACCTCAATAAAACTCAATATATATTGGCTCAGAGAACTTCTGAGGGGGGAAGAAGCGGTCGTGAGTTGAAGGTGCTCTGCTCAGGAAGGCATGGAGGCTCTGTCCATCTCCACTCCTCCCATGCACTAAAGATCTCCTCGTATTCACTGTTTCTGAGATTTTTCCTGTAATGTACACTGAGAGCAGTGATTAAGAGTTTTCCTGAGTTTGGTTGCTGGTTCGATTGAGTTTTTGAGGATGAAGGTGGAGTTGTGGAAATTTGAAGATTCAGTGACTTGGTCAGAATCACAATAACTCAAGAGGACATGGCTAGCATCTGAAGTCAGGACCGTCTCCCTACATCAACCTGTGGAATCAGCCTGAACTCCACAGATGGTATCAGAAGTCAGTGGACTTAGGGTGGCATGTTGGGTGTTGGGAATTGGATGGTTGTTGGAAAAACCATGTATTTGGTGTTAGGAAAAATCCCACAGTCACCCACCACTGTGATGTGATGGCCCAGGTGAGGCTTGAGGATAGGCAAGTTAGGAAAGCAAGATCCTAGACCTGGAAACTCTCACAGTTCTGAGTATTGTCGAGTTCCGAGCCAAGCAATAGTGTATCAAGTGGGTAGCGATGTGACAGTATCATGTCCTGACCAAGCCTCCTGAATGTGTGTCCTGGTGCAAGTAATCTGCAGTTTTCTCATCTGAACAGGGAATCATGTCACATGAGTTCTTAGAACAGATGATGAGTTATGAGTAGAAACAGTTTATCCACGTGTCATGACCATATTTGTCCATGTTCCACCACAATGTGCTAATCTGAAAAAATATTCTCTAGCTACTTGCTGTGGCCAAGTAAAAATATTTCTTATTGGAAAAGGTTTATTCCTGTATCATTAAGAGTAATGAAAAGCTATAGAGCCACGGAGGAGGGCAGCTGCAGGGAAAGCAAGATGTGAGAACAAGGTTTTACAATATAACGAAAGTCTCCAGGTCCTTTCCCTTGTTGTCTTTTGACTGGTATTATCTTATCCATGTATAATCCTTTTCCTGTTTCATATACCACATTTCCTGAAACTCTTGAGATTTACTCTTTCATAGATGAGGTGATGATTTCGAGAATACAATTCGATAACCATACACAAGAGGAATTGCCAACGCTCGAGATTGAATATGCAGTACTCAGTGAGGAGAATAAAGGTTTGTAGTTTCTGCACCTTGGGGAAGAGGGACAGGCGCTGAGATTCAGATCAATGACCAACGACCAATGATTCAGTATGCCTGTCTCTTAAAACCTCAACAGTGGATAAATATTTCATGGTGAATTTTGTGCATATTCTGCTAAGATATATTCATCTCAAAAGATCTTTACCTATTTACTTTGGGCCATGAAGAATATTTGGGTGTCAAATAATGAGTATTCCGCTATCATGCAAAATAATAAGAGCAACCTGGGATGAATGTTCTCAGGGAATGTAAGAAACAGCCCTGTGTAGGTTGACTCCTGATAGTAATGCTGAGACACTATTAAGAAAGTCTCCAGGCCCATTCCCACGTTCTGTTTTGACTATTGCATATTATCCATAATTTTTCCCTCATTTGTCCACTGTTGACGACTATTTTATCATCCATATTTGATTGTTGTTTTACTCCATGGACCAGGCCTCCTGCAACTTTTGGATTTACTGTCTTTCCTAGGTGTGGAGACAAGCCATAAGCAGAGACTTGAGAAGCGTGCAGTACTACCTGTGCTTAAAGGTATCCTCGGCGGTGTGCTTAAAGGTTTGTTCTTCCTGTGTTTCTGGGGAGAGCAGAGGACACTGAGAGTGGGAACAGTCCTCACTGGCCCATGATTCAATCAAAATTCCTGTTTAGTGAAACCGTAAGAAGAATCCACAAATGTGGGCATTCAGAGAGCTTCTGGGCTGTTACAACAGGGAGGGTAGTGATGGGAGGGCCCTGTGTTCTCTAGGACATGGTGGCTCCCCACAGCTCCACTTCCACTTTGCCTTGCACATCTACTCATTTTGGTGTGCCTAGAATTATCTTAAATAACAAGGTGCGATCCCTATGTGAGTGGTCTTCCTGACTGGTCATCAGATTAACTGACTTATTGAACAAGAATGTGGGGTAATGGAACTTCCCAGTTTTAGACACTCTGCCAAATCATGAGGGATGGTCCCACATGGATTGCATTTGAACTGAGGACAGTTCTGAGACCTCAACATGCAGAATGTATATTAAGTCCTCTGATTTCCTATGTGCATTAAATTGCGTTGTTGCACATCCAGTGGGTGTTTGGAGAATTGGATGTTGTTTCGAAGGACACCACATATTTGGTGTCAAGGAAACCCAACTCGCTCTCCCTGGTGCTTTGGGAGTTCAGGAGATTGCTGGTCCAGGGGAGTAATGAAAGTGGGACACTGTACCCAGAAGCTGTGACAGTTATTGGTATTTTCAGCATTCCAGGCAGAATAGGATAGTGTATCAAGTGGGTTGTGACATTGTATATCTTGTTTGGATCATGTCACCTTCATGCCACGTGTCCTCTGGCAAGTCATCCATAGTCCTCATCTGAACAGCAGATAAGTGCTGCATGAATTCTGGGAACTGATTATGAGTCATAAATATAAACAGCTTATTCACATTTCATGGCCATGTTTGGTCATTTTATACCAGGAAATGTTCATGAACAATTTCTATACCTTTTTATTTGGTGCCAGAAAGAAAGAATATTTATGGGTCAAATGAGGATTATCCTTCTGTTTAAAAATTAATCACACAGAACTAGACCACGGAGAAGAGCAAATGCTGGGAAGGCATGAAACCCAGCTGTTGGGTGGTTGGTTCATGGGACCAAGACTTGTACAATATTAGAGAATTCTCCAGGCCTTTACTTTGCCTTAGTTTTTCCTACTGTTTTATTTTTCATATGTGAATATTGTCTTGGTTCATGGTACAATATTCCTGAAATGTTTGTCTTTCACAGGTGCCAAGGTTTTCGGAAAGGGAGCCAGTATCATAACAGGATTGGCTGAAATAGTCAAGAAAGCCCTTAAAGGTTAGGACTTTCTGCTCTTCTTGGGAGAGAGGAGGGCACTGAGCCTGAGGTCAGTCACCACTGGCTGACAATTCAATCTATACAACTCTTGAGTGAAACCTCAATACAAATCCATAAATATTGGCTCAGAGAGCTTACCACGTGGGGCTAAATGGTCATGAGTTGAGGGTGCTTTGCTCAGAAGGGCCTGCAGGCTCCATCCAACTCCACTACACCCATACCCTAAAGATCTCTTCCATTTCACTGTTTCTGAGTTTTTTTCCTGAACGTTACTCTGAGAACAGTGATTAAGAGTTTTCCTGAGTTTGTTCACTGGTTTGATTGAGTTTCTGAGCATGGAGGTAGAGTGGAAATTTTGAGTTTCACTCACTAGTTCAGAAACATGATAACTCGACAACACAGGGCTGGCATTGAAATCTGGGCAGTCTCGATACCTTAACTTGTGGCATTGGCACTAACTCCGCAGTATGGTATCCAAGGTCAATGGACACTGGCTGGCCCGTTGGGTGTTGGGAATTGGATGGTAGTTGGAAAAACCACATATTTGGTGTCAGGAAAAAACCCAGACTCACCCTTCTCATTGATTTGAAGCTCAGGTGAAGCTTGGGGAGAGGTGAGTAGTGAAAGTAATCCCCTGGACCTCAAAACTCTGACTTGTTCTCTGTATTTTGAGTTCCTAGCCAATCAATATTGTATCATATGGGTTGTGACATCATCGTATATTGTCTAGACCAGGCAACCCAGATGCTTATTCCTGGGCAAGTCATCTGGAGTTTCCTCATCTGAACAGGGGAAACATGTTACATTAGTGCTTAGAACAGATGCAGAGTTATGAAAGGAAAGACTTTATTCATGTGTCATGACCTGATTTGTCCACTTTCCAACACAATGTGTTAACCTGAAAAAAACATTCTCTACCTACTTGCTGTGGCCAAGTAAAAATATTTCTTTATCAAACAATGTTTATTCCCATATTATGAAGAGTAATGGAAAGATCTGAGCCACGAGGGGAGCAGCTACAGGAAAAGCAAGAAACACAGCCCTTGTGGGGTATCCTGTGGGAGCAAGGCTGATAAAATATTAGGAAAGTCTCCAGGCCCTTTCCCCTGTTGTCTTTTGACTGGTATTTTATTATGTACCTGTGTTCCTTTTCTTGTGTCACAGACCATGTCTTCTGAAACTCTTGAATTTTACTCTCTTTCATAGGTCAGGTGATGATTTCCGGGATACAGTTTGATAACAGTACGCAAGAGGAATTACCAACGCTCCAGATTGAATATTCAACACTCATTGAAGAGAATGAAGGTTTGTATTTTCTGGACCACAGGGAAGAGGGAAGGGGACTGAGATTCAGATCCATAACCAGTGATCAATGATTCCGTCCAAAGGCCTGTTTCTTGAAACCTCAATGGCGCATAAATATTTCATGATGATTTTAGTGCATGTTCTGCCAATATGTATTATTGTAAAAAATAAATTTAAAATAAAAAATTTCTTTACCTACTTACTTTGGGCCACAGAGAATACTTAGGTGTCAATAATGAGTATTCTGCTATCATGAAAAATAATTACAGCAATGAATGTTGCAGGGAATGTAAGAAACAACCCTGCGTAAGTTGACACCTGATACCAAAGCTGAGACATTATTAGGAAAGTCTTAGGCCCATTCCCATGTTCTGTTTTGACTATTGCGTATTATCCATATTTTTGTCCTCATTTGTCCACTGTTGATGACTATTTTATCATCCATATTAGATCGTTGTTTTAGTCCATGGACCAGGCCTCCTGCAACTCTTGGATTTACTGTCTTTCCTAGGTGTGGAGACAATGCATAAACAGGGCATTGAGAAGCGTTCAGTACTACCTGTGGTTAAAGGTATCCTCGGCGGTGTGCTTAAAGGTTTGTGTTCTTCCTGTAGCTCTGGGGAGAGGAGAGCGCACTGAGACTGGGAACAGTCCTCACTGGCCCATGATTCAGTCAAAATTCCTATTTAGTGAAACCACAAGAAGAATCCACAAATGTGGGGATTCAGAGAGCTTCTGGGCTGTTACAATAGGGAGGGTGGTGATGTGAGGGTCTTCCTGAGTTTGTTCATGAGATTAACTCAGTTATTGAACATGGAGGTGGGTCAATGGAACATCCCAGTTTTAGACACTTTGCCAAATAATGACATATTGGCACACCTGGTGGTTCCTGTTTTGGGACAATTCTGAGATTCAACATGCAGAGTGCATTTTACCTCCCCCAATTTCCTCTTTGAATAAAGTTGCGTTCTTGCACACCCCATGGGTGTTTGAGGAATTGGATGTTGTTTTGAGAGACACCACATATTTGGTGTCAAACAAACCCAACTCACTCTCCCTTGTGATTTGGAAGCTCAGGGGAGTGCTGGACCAGGCGAGTAATGAAAGTGCGACACTGCACCCAGAAGCTCTCACCAATATCAGTGTTTTCAGAGTTCCAGGCAGAGTAGGATAGTATATCAAGTGGGTTGTGACAGGGTGTATCTTGTTAGGACCCTGTCAGCCTCAAACCATGTGTCCTCCTGCAAGTCATGTAGCGTCCTCATCTGAACAACAAATAAGTGCTGCATGAGTTCTGGGAACATATTACGGGTCATCAATATAAACATCTTATTCACATTTCATGGCCATGTTATGTCATTTTACACCAGGAAATGGTCATGAAAGATTTCTTGTACCTACTTACTTGGGGCAGGAAAGAACGAATATTTATGGGATAAGTAATGATTATCCCTCTATATAAAAATTAATCACACAGACCTGGACCACTGAGAACAGTGACTGACTGGAAAGCATGAAACCCAGACCTTGTGTGGTTGGTTCATGGAGCAAGGCTTGTAGAATATTAGAAAAATTTCCCTGCCTTTCCTCTGTCTTACATTTTCCTATCGTTTTATTTTTCATATGTGAACATTGTCCGGGATCATGGTACAATATTCCTGAAATGTTTGTCTTTCCTAGGTGTCAAGATTGTCGGAAAGGGAGCCAGTATACTAACAGGATTGGCTGAAATAGTCAAGAAAGCCCTAAAAGGTTAGGACTTTCTGCTCTTCTGGG
Source organism: Ovis aries (assembly GCF_016772045.2). Lineage (NCBI taxonomy): Eukaryota > Metazoa > Chordata > Mammalia > Artiodactyla > Bovidae > Ovis > Ovis aries. Next base: position 73,872,488 of record NC_056066.1, read on the forward strand.
GAGAGAAGAGGGCACTGAGCCTGAGGTCAGTCACCACTGGCTGATGATTCAATCCATACGACTCTTGAGGGAAACCTCAATGCAAACCTATAAATACTGGCTCAGAGAGCTTATCAGGTGAGGCTAAACGGTCATGAGATGAGGGTGCTCTGTTCAGGAAAACATGGAGGCTCCATCCAACTCCACCACAGCCATGGCAAAAGATCTCTTCCATTTCACTGTTTCTGAGTTTTTTCTGTACGTTACTCTGAGAACAGTGATTAAGAGGTTTCCTGAGTTCGTTCACAGGTTTGACTGAGGTTTCGAGCATAGAGGTAGAGTGGAAATTTCAAGCTTCAGTCACTTGTTCAGAAACATGATGACTCAAGAACACATGGCTGGGATCTGAAGTCTGGGTAGTCTCTATACCTCAATCTGTGGCATCAGCACTAACTCCACAGATATGGTATCCAAGCTCAGTGGATACTGGGCAGCCTGTTGGGTGTTGGGAATTGGATGGTTGTTGGAAAAACCACATATTTGGTGTCAGGAAAAAACCCAGACTCACCCTCCCCTGTGTTTTGATGGCTGAGGTGAGCCTCGGGGAATGGTGAGTAGTGAAAGTAAGCCCCTGGACCTGAAAACTGACCTGTTCTCTGTATTGTCGAGTTCCTAGCAAAACATTAGTGTATCATATGGGTTGTGACTTCATCGTATATTGTATTGAGCAGGCAACCCACATGCTTATTCCTGGGCAAGTCATCTGGAGTTTCGTCATCTGAACAGGGGAACATGTTACATTAGTGCTTAGAACAAATGCAGAGTTATGAAAGGAAAGACATTATTCGTATGTCATGACCTGATTTGTCCATTTTCCAACACAATGTGTTAAGGGGAGAAAATGATTCTCTACCTGCTTTCTGTGGCCAAGTAAAAATATTTCTTTATCAAACAATGTTAATTCCTATATTATAAAGAGTAATCAAAAGATCTGAGCCACGAGGGGAGCATCTGCAGGGAAAGCAAGAAACACAGCCCTTGTGGGGTAGCGTGTGGGAGCAAGGCTGATACAGTATAAGGAAAGTCTCCAGGCCCTTTCTCCCATTGTCTTTTGACTGGTATCATATTATGCATCTGTGTGCCTTTTCTTGTTTCACAGACTATGTCTTCTGAACTCTTGAAATTTCTCTCTTTCATAGGTCAGGTGATGATTTCCGGGATACAGTTTGATAACAGTACTCAAGAGGAATTGCCAACACTTGAGATCGAATACTCACCACTCAGTGAGGAGATCAAAGGTTTGCATGTTCTAGACCCTGGGGACGAGGGAAGGGCACTGAGATTCAGATCCATGACCAGTGACGAATGATTCAGTCAAGACGTGTATTTTATGAAACCTCAAAGGTGCATAAATATTTCATGGTGAATTTAGTGCATGTTCCGCCAAGTTGTATCATCTAAAAAATTTCTTTACCTACTTACTTTGGGCCACAAAGAATATTTTGGTATCAAATAATGAGTATTCCTCTATCATGAAAAACAATTAGAGCAAGATGGATGAATGTTCTGCAGGGAATGTAAGAAAGAGCCCTGTGTAGGTTGACGCATGATACCAAAGCTGAGACACTATTAGGAAAGTCTCCAGGCCCATTCCCATGTTCTGTTTTGACTACTGTCTATTATCCATAGTTGTTTCCTCATTTGTCCAGTGTTGATGACTATTTTATTATTCATATTTGATTGTTGTTTTATTCTATGGATGAGGTCTCCTGCAACTCTTGGATTTACTGTCTTTCCTAGGTGTGGAGACAATGCATAAACAGGGCATTGAGAAGCGTTCAGTACTTCCTGTGGTTAAAGGTATCCTTGGCGGTGTGCTTAAAGGTTCGTGTTCTTCCTGTAGCTCTGGGGAGAGGAGAGCGCCCTGAGACTGGGAACAGTCCTCACTGGCCCATGATTCAATCAAAATTCCTGTTTAGTGAAACTGTAAGAAGAATCCACAAATGTGGGGATTCAGAGAGCTTCAGTGCTGTTAAAACGGCGAGGGTGGTGATGTGAGGGCCCTGTGTTCTCTAGGACATGGTGGCTCCCCACAGCTCCACTTCCACTTTGCCTTGCACATCTACTCATTTTGGTGTGCCTAGAAATATCCTTAATAACCAGGTGCGATCCCTATTTGAGAGATCGTTCTGACTCTGGTCACCAGATTAACTGAGTTATTGAATACGGAGGTGAGATAATGGAACTTCCCAGTTTTAGACACCTTGCCAAATCGTGAGAAATGGGTGCACATGGCTGGCTCCTGAACTTGGGACAATTCTGAGACTCAACATGCAGAGTGCATTTTACCTCCCCCTATTTCCTCTCAGAATTAAATTGTGTTCTTGCACACCCCGTGGGTGTTTGGGTAACTGGATGTTGTTTCGAGAGACACCACATATTTGGTGTCAAGGAAACCCAACTCACTCTCACTTGTGCTTTGGGAGCTCAGGCGAGTGCTAGGCCAGGCGAGTAATGAAAGTGGGACACTGGACCCAGAAGCTGTTACCAATATCAGTTTTTTCAGAGTTCAGGGCAGAATAGGAGAGTAGATCAAGTGGGTTGTGACATGGTATATCTTGTTTAGACCCTGTCATCCTCAAACCATGTGTCCACCCACAAGTCATGTATAGTCCTCATCTGAACAGCAGATAAGTGCTGCCTGAGTTCTGGGAACATATTATGGGTCACCAATATAAACAGCTTATTCACATTTCATGGCCATGTTTGGTCATTTTACACCAGGAAATCTTCATGAAACCGTTCTGTACCTACTTAATTGGGGCCAGAAAGAACGAATATTTATGGGATAAGTAATGATTATCCCTCTATATAAAAATTAATCACACAGACCTGGGCCACTGAGAACAGCAACTGACTGGAAAGCATGAAACCCAGACCTTGTGTGGTTGGTTCATGGAGCAAGGCTTGTAGAATATTAGAAAAATTTCCCTGCCTTTCCTCTGTCTTACATTTTCCTATCGTTTTATTTTTCATATGTTAGCATTGTCCGGGATCATGGTACAATATTCCTGAAATGTTTGTCTTTCCTAGGTGTCAAGGTTGTCGGAAAGGGAGCCAGTATACTAACAGGATTGGCTGAAATAGTCAAGAAAGCCCTTAAAGGTTAGGACTTTCTGCTCTTCTGGGGAAGTGGAGGGCACTGAGCCTGAGGTCAGTCACCACTGGCTGACGATTCAGTCCATACGACTCTTGAGTGAAACCTCAATACAAATCCATAAATACTGGCTCAGAGAGCTTATCAGGTGAGGCTAAATGGTCATGTGTTGAAGGTGCTCTGCTCAGAAGGGCATGGAGGCTCCATCCAACTCCACTACATCTGTGCCCTAAAGATCTCCTCCATTTCACTGTTTCTGAGTTTCTCTGAGAACAGTGAATAAGAGTTTTCCTGAGTTTGTTCACTGGTTTGATTGAGTTTCTGAGCATGGAGGTAGAGTGGAAATTTCAAGTTTCAGCCAGTTGTTCAGAAACATGATAACTCGAGAACACATGGCTGGCACTGAAGTCAAGGCAGTCTCGATACCTCAACCTATGGTATCAGCACTAACTCCACAGCATGGCATCCAAGGTCAATGGACACTGGGGTGCCCATTGGGTGCTGGCAATGGGTGGTTGTGGAAAACCCACATATTTGGTGTCAGGAAAAAACCCAGACTCACTCTCCCCTGTGATTTGATGGCTCAGGTGAGGCTTGGGGAGAGCTGAAGAGTGAAGCTAAACCCCTGGACCTGGAAACTCTGACCCAACTCTGTATTGTCGAGTTGTTAGCCAATTATAGTGTATCAAATGGGTTGTGACATCATCCTATATTCTCTTGACCAGGCAACCCATATGCTTATTCCTGGGCTAGCCATCAGCAGTATCCTCATCTGAACAGGGGAAACATGTTACATTAGTTCTCAGAACAGATGCAGAGTTATGAAAGGAAAGACTTTATTCATGTGTCATGACCTGATTTGTCCATTTGCCAACGCAATGTGTTGAGCTGAAAAAGAAATTCTCTACCTGCTTGCTGTGGCCAAGAAAAATATTTCTTTATCAAATGATGTTATTCCTGTAGTATTAAGAGTAATCAAAGATCCCAGCCATGAGGAGAGCAGCTGCAGGGAAAGCAAGAAACACAGCCCTTGTGGGGTGACCTGTGGGAGCAAGGCTGATACAATATAAGGAAAGTCTCCAGGCCCTTTCCTTGTTGTCTTTTGACTGGTATTGTCTTATCCATGTTTGTTCCTTTTCTTATTTCATGGACCAGGCCTCCTGAAACTCTTGAAATTTACTCTCTTTCATAGGTCAGGTGATGATTTCTGGGATACAATTCGATAACCATACGCCAGAAGAACTGCCAACACTTGAGATTGAATACTCAACACTCAGTGAGGAGAATGAAGGTTTGTAGTTTCTGGACCTCACGAAAGAGGGAAGGGCACTGAGATTCAGATCAATGATCAATGATGAATGATTCAATCAATAAGCCTGTTTGTTGAAACCTCAACAGTGCATGAATATTTCACGGTGAATTTAGTGTATGTTCTGCCAATATGCATTCATCTCAAAAGATTTCTTTACCTACTTACTTTGGGCCAGCAAGAATATTTGGGTGTCAAATAATGAGTATTCCTCTTATCATGAAAAATAATTACCACAAGCTGGGATGAATATTCTGCAGGGAATGTAAGAAAGAGCCCTGTGTAGGCTGACTCCTGAGACCAAAGCTGAGACATTATTAGGAATGTCTCCAGGCCCTTTCCCATGTTCCCTTCTGACTATTTTGTATTATCCCTAGTTATTCTCTCATTTGTCCACTGTTGACGACTATTTTATTATCCATATTTGATCGTTGTTTTAGTTCATGGCTAGGCCTCCTGAAACTCTTGGAATTTCCTGTCTCTCATAGGTGTGGAGACAAGCCATAAACACGGCCTTGAGAAGCGTTCAGTGAAAAAAGTGTTTAAAAAGATCCTCGGCGGTGTGATTAAAGGTTTGTTCTTCCGGTTCCTCTGGGGAGAGGAGAGGGCACTGAGACTGGGAACAGTCCCCACTGGCCAATGATTCAATCAAAACACCCGTTTAGTGAAACTTCAAGAAGAATTCAGGCATTCAGAGAGCATTCAGAGAGCTTCTCAGCTGTTAAAACAGGGAGGGTGGTGATGTGAGGGTCCTGTATCCTCTAGGACATGGTGACTCCCCACAGCTCCACTTTCACTTGCCTTGCATGTCTACTCATTTTGGTGCGCCTAGAATTATCCTTAATAGCAAGGTGTGATCCCTGTGTGAGTGGTCTTCCTGACTTTGGTCATCAGATTAACTGAGTTATTGAACACGGAGGTGGGGTAATGGAACTTCCCAGTTTTAGACACTTTGTCAGATCATGAGGGATGGGCCCACATGGCCAGGATCTGAACTGAGGACAGTTCTGAGACCTCAACATGCAGAATGTATATTAACTTCCTCGAGTTTCTATCTGAATTAAATTGCGTTGTTGCAAACACCCTGTGGGTGTCTGTGGAACTGGATGTTGTTTCTAGAGACACCACATATTTGGTGTCAAGGAACACTTGTGTTTTAGGAGCTCAGGTGAGTGCTAGATGAGGGGAGTAATGAGAGTGGGACACTGTACCCCGAAGCCATTACCAGTTATCGGTATTTTCAGAGTTCCCTTCAGAATAGGAGAGTGTATCAAGTGGGTTGTGACAGGGTGTATCTTGTTTGAACTTTGTCACCCTCATGCCGTGCGTCCTCTGGCAAGTCATCCATAGTCCTCATCTGAGCAGCAGATGAGTGTTGCATGAGTTCTGGGAACATAATGCCAGTCATAAATATAAACAGCTTATTCGCATTTCATGGCCATTTTGGGTCATTTTACACCAGGAAATGTTCATGAGAGATTTCTGTGCCTACTCACTTGGGGCCAGAAGGAAAGACTATTTATGGCTCAAGTGATGAGTATCCCTCCGTTTGAAAATTAATCGCAGAGACCTAGAACATCGAGAAGAGCAGCTGCCAAGAAAGCGGGAAACCCAGGCCTCGTGCGGCTGGTTCACGGACCAAGGACTTTACAATATTAGACAGTTCCGCTGGCCTTCCCTTTTCTCACTTTTCGCTATCATTTTAATTTTCATATGTGAATGTTGTCCTGGTTCATGTTCCAATATTCTGAAATGTTTGAAATTTTTGTCTTTCATAGGTTCCAAGATTGTCGGAAATGGAGCCAGTATACTAGGAGGATTGGCTAAAATGCTGAACAAAACAATCAGAGGTTAGGACTTCCTGCTCCCCTGGGGAGAGGGGAGGGCACTGAGACTGAGATCAGTCACCACTGGCTGACGACTGAGTACATATTGACCCCCTAGTGAAACCTCAATAAAACTCAATATATACTGGCTCAGAGAACTTCTGAGGGGGGAAGAAGCGGTCGTGAGTTGAAGGTGCTCTGCTCAGGAAGGCATGGAGGCTCTGTCCATCTCCACTCCTCCCATGCACTAAAGATCTCCTCGTATTCACTGTTTCTGAGATTTTTCCTGTAATGTACACTGAGAGCAGTGATTAAGAGTTTTCCTGAGTTTGGTTGCTGGTTCGATTGAGTTTTTGAGGATGAAGGTGGAGTTGTGGAAATTTGAAGATTCAGTGACTTGGTCAGAATCACAATAACTCAAGAGGACATGGCTAGCATCTGAAGTCAGGGCCGTCTCCCTACATCAACCTGTGGAATCAGCCTGAACTCCACAGATGGTATCAGAAGTCAGTGGACTTAGGGTGGCATGTTGGGTGTTGGGAATTGGATGGTTGTTGGAAAAACCATGTATTTGGTGTTAGGAAAAATCCCACAGTCACCCACCACTGTGATGTGATGGCCCAGGTGAGGCTTGAGGATAGGCAAGTTAGGAAAGTAAGATCCTAGACCTGGAAACTCTCACAGTTCTGAGTATTGTCGAGTTCCGAGCCAAGCAATAGTGTATCAAGTGGGTAGCGATGTGACAGTATCATGTCCTGACCAAGCCTCCTGAATGTGTGTCCTGGTGCAAGTAATCTGCAGTTTTCTCATGTGAACAGGGAATCATGTCACATGAGTTCTTAGAACAGATGATGAGTTATGAGTAGAAACAGTTTATCCACGTGTCATGACCATATTTGTCCACGTTCCACCACAATGTGCTAATCTGAAAAAATATTCTCTAGCTACTTGCTGTGGCCAAGTAAAAATATTTCTTATTGGAAAAGGTTTATTCCTGTATCATTAAGAGCAATGAAAAGCTATAGAGCCACGGAGGAGGGCAGCTGCAGGGAAAGCAAGATGTGAGAACAAGGTTTTACAATATAACGAAAGTCTCCAGGTCCTTTCCCTTGTTGTCTTTTGACTGGTATTATCTTATCCATGTATGATCCTTTTCCTGTTTCATATACCAAACTTCCTGAAACTCTTGAAATTTACTCTTTCATAGATGAGGTGATGATTTCGAGAATACAATTCGATAACCATACACAAGAGGAATTGCCAACACTCGAGATTGAATATGCAGTACTCAGTGAGGAGAATAAAGGTTTGTAGTTTCTGCACCTTGGGTAAGAGGTACAGGTGCTGAGATTCAGATCAATGACCAACAACCAATGATTCAGTATGCCCATCTCTTAAAACCTCAACAGTGGATAAATATTTCATGGTGAATTTTGTGCATCTTCTGCTAAGATATATTCATCTCAAAAGATCTTTACCTACTTACTTTGGGCCATGAAGAATATTTGGGTGTCAAATAATGAGTATTCCGCTATCATGGAAAATAATAAGAGCAAGCTGGAATGAATGTTCTCAGGGAATGTAAGAAACAGCCCTGTGTAGGTTGACTCCTGATACCAAAGCTGAGACACTATTAGGAAAGTCTCCAGGCCCATTCCCACGTTCTGTTTTGACTATTGCATATTATCCATAAATTTTCCCTCATTTGTCCACTGTTGACGACTATTTTATCATCCATATTTGATTGTTGTTTTAGTCCATGGACCAGGCTCATGCAACTCTTGGATTTACTGTCTTTCCTAGGTGTGGAGACAAGCCATAAGCAGAGACTTGAGAAGCGTGCAGTACTACCTGTGCTTAAAGGTATCCTCGGCGGTGTGCTTAAAGGTTTGTTCTTCCTGTACTTCTGGGGAGAGGAGAGGACACTGAGAGTGGGAACAGTCCTCACTGGCCCATGATTCAATCAAAATTCCTGTTTAGTGAAACCTTAAGAAAAATCCACAAATGTGGGCATTCAGAGAGCTTCTGGGCTGTTACAACAGGGAGGGTAGTGATGGGAGGGTCCTGTGTTCTCTAGGACATGGTGGCTCCCCACAGCTCCACTTCCACTTTGCCTTGCACATCTACTCATTTTGGTGTGCCTAGAATTATCTTAAATAACAAGGTGCGATCCCTATGTGAGTGGTCTTCCTGACTTTGGTCATCAGATTAACTGACTTATTGAACAAGAATGTGGGGTAATGGAACTTCCCAGTTTTAGACACTTTGGCAAATCATGAGGGATGGTCCCCCATGGATTGCATTTGAACTGAGGACAGTTCTGAGACCTCAACATGCAGAATGTATATTAACTCCCCTGATTTCCTATGTGCATTAAATTGCGTTGTTGCACATCCAGGGGGTGTTTGGAGAATTGGATGTTGTTTCAAAGGACACCACATATTTGGTGTCAAGGAAACCCAACTCGCTCTCCCTGGTGCTTTGGGAGTTCAGGAGATTGCTGGCCCAGGGGAGTAATGAAAGTGGGACACTGTACCCAGAAGCTGTGACAGTTATTGGTATTTTCAGCATTCCAGGCAGAATAGGATAGTGTATCAAGTGGGTTGTGACATGGTATATCTTGTTAGGATCATGTCACCCTCATGCCGTGTGTCCTCTGGCAAGTCATCCATAGTCCTCATCTGAACAGCAGATAAGTGCTGCATGAGTTCTGGGAACTGATTATGAGTCATAAATATAAACAGCTTATTCACATTTCATGGCCATGTCTGGTCATTTTACACCAGGAAATGTTCATGAACAATTTCTATACCTGTTTATTTGGTGCCAGAAAGAAAGAATATTTATGGGTCAAATGAGGATTATCCCTCTGTTTAAAAATTAATCACACAGAACTAGACCACGGAGAAGAGCAAATGCTGGGAAGGCATGAAACCCAGCTGTTGGGTGGTTGGTTCATGGGACCAAGACTTGTACAATATTAGAGAATTCTCCAGGCCTTTACTTTGCCTTAGTTTTTCCTACTGTTTTATTTTTCATATGTGAATATTGTCTTGGTTCATGGTACAATATTCCTGAAATGTTTGTCTTTCACAGGTGCCAAGGTTTTCGGAAAGGGAGCCAGTATAATAACAGGATTGGCTGAAATAGTCAAGAAAGCCCTTAAAGGTTAGGACTTTCTGCTCTTCTTGGGAGAGAGGAGGGCACTGAGCCTGAGGTCAGTCACCACTGGCTGACGATTCAATCCATACGACTCTTGAGTGAAACCTCAATACAAAACCATAATTATTGGCTCAGAGAGCTTATCAGGTGGGAAGAAATGGTCACGAGTTGACGGTGCTCTGCTCAGAAGGGCATGGAGGCTCCATCCAACTCCACTACACCTGTGCCCTAAAGATCTCCTCCATTTCACTGTTTCTGAGTTTTTTCCCTGTACGTTACTCTGAGAACAGTGAATAAGAGTTTTCCTGAGTTTGTTCACTGGTTTGATTGAGCTTTTGAGCATGGAGGTAGAGTGGAAATTTTGAGTTTCAGCCAGTTGTTCAGAAACATGATAACTCGAGAACACATGGCTGGCATCTGAAGTCTGGGCAGTCTCGATACCTCAACCTTGGCATCAGCACTAACTCCACAGATATGGTATCCAAGGTCAATGGACACTGGGCGGCACGTTGGGTGTTGAAAATTGGATGGTAGTTGGAAAAACCACATATTTGGTGTCAGGAAAAACCCCAGACTCACCCTCCTCTGTGATTTGAAGCTCAGGTGAAGCTTGGGGAGAGGTGAGTAGTGAAAGTAAGCCCCTGGACCTGGAAACTCTCACCCGTTCTCTGTATTGTCACGTTCCTAGCCAATCAATAGTGTATCATATGGGCTGTGACTTCATCGTATATTATCTTGACCAGGCAACCCAGATGCTTATTCCTGGCCTAGTCATCTGGAGTTTCCTCATCTGAACAGTGGAACATGTTACATTAGTTCTCAGAACAGATGCAGAGTTATGAAAGGAAAGACTTTATTCATGTGCATGACCTGATTTGTCCATTTTCCAACACAATGTGTTAAGGGGAAAAAAAGATTCTCTACCTGCTTGCTGTGACCAAGTAAAAATATTTCTTTATCAAACAATGTTTATTCCCATATTATTAAGAGTAATGGAAAGATCGAAGCCATGAGGGGAGCAGCTACAGGAAAAGCAAGAAACATAGCCCTTGTGGGGTAGCATGTGGGAGCAAGGCTGATACAATATTAGGAAAGTCTCCAGGCCCTTTCCCCTGTTGTCCTTTGACTAGTATTATATTATGCATCTGCGTCCCTTTTCTTGTTTCATGGACCATGTCTTCTGAAACTCTTGAATTTCACTCTCTTTCATAGGTCAGGTGATGATTTCCGGGATACAGTTTGATAACAGTACTCAAGAGGAAATGCCAACACTCCAGATTGAATACTCAACACTCATTGAGGAGAATGAAGGTTTGTATTTTCTGGACCACAGGGAAGAGGCAAGGGGACTGAGATTCAGATCCATCACCAGTGCTCAATGATTCCGTCCAAAGGCCTGTTTCTTGAAACCTCAAGAGCACATAAATATTTAAGGGTGAATTTAGTGCATGTTCTGCTAATGTATTCATCTAATAAATAAATTTAAAATAAAAAATTTTCTTTACCTATTTACTTTGGACGACAAAGAATATTTGGGTGTCAATAATGAGTATTCTGCTATCATGAAAAATAATTAGAGCAAGCTGGAATGAATGTTGCAGGGAATGTAAGAAACAGTCCTGTTGACACCTGATACCAAAGCTGAGACATTAGGAAAGTCTTCAGGACCATCCCACGTTCTGTTTTGACTATTGTGTATTATCCATATTTTTTCCCTCATTTGTCCACTGTTGATGACTATTTTATCATCCATATTTGATCGTAATTTCAGTCCATGGACCAGGCCTCCTGCCACTCTTGGATTTACTGTCTTTCCTAGGTGTGGAGACAATCCATAAACAGGGCATTGAGAAGCGTTCAGTACTACCCGTGGTTAAAGGTATCCTCGGCGGTGTGCTTAAAGGTTTGTGTTCTTCCTGTAGCTCTGGGGAGAGGAGAGGGCACTGAGACTGGGAACAGTCCTCACTGGCCTATGATTCAATCAAAATTCCTGTTTAGTGAAACTGTAAGAAGAATCCACAAATGTGGGGATTCAGAGAGCTTCTGTGCTGTTAAAACAGGGAGGGTGGTGATGTGAGCGTCTGCCTGATATTGTTCATGAGATTAACTCAGTTATTGAACATGGAGGTGGGGTAATGGAACGTCCCAGTTTTAGACACTTTGCCAAATCATGAGAAATAGGCACACATGGTTGGCTCCTGAACTCAGGACAATTCTGAGACTCAACATGCCAAATACATGTGACCTCCCCTGATTTCCTCTTCGAATTAAATTGTGTTGTTGCACACCCCATGGGTGTTTGGGTAGCTGGATGTTGTTTCGAGAGACACCACATATTTGGTGTCAAGGAAACCCAACTCGCTCTCCCTTGTGCTTTGGGAGCTCAGGTGAGTGCTGGGCCAGGAGAGTAATGAAAGTGGGACACTGCACCCAGAAGCTGTCAGCAGTTATCGGAATTTCAGAGTTCCAGGCAGAGTAGGATAGTATATCAAGTGGGTTGTGACAGGGTGTATCTTGTTTGGACCTTGTCACCCTCAAACCGTGTGTCCCGTGGCATTCATGTATAGTCCTCATCTGAACAGCAGATAAGTGCTGCATGAGTTCTGGGAACATATTACCAGTCATCAATAAAAACAGCTTATTCACATTTCATGGCCATGTTTGGTCATTTTATACCAGGAAATGTTCATGAAACATTTCTGTACCTACTGACTTGGGTCAGAAAGAACAAATATTTATGGGACAAGTAATGATTATCCCTCTATTTAAAAATTAATCATACAGACCTGGACCACTGAGAACAGCAACTGACTGGAAAGCATGAAACCCAGGCCTTGTTTGGTTGGTTCATGGACCAAGGCTTGTAGAATATTAGAGTATTTAACGTGCCTGACCTCTGTCTTGCATTTTTCTGTCATTTTATTTTTCATATGAGAACATTGTCCTTGACCATGGTACAATATTCCTGAAATGTTTGTCTTTCCTAGGTGTCAAGATTGTCGGAAAGGGAGCCAGTATACTAACAGGATTGGCTGAAATAGTCAAGAAAGCCCTTAAAGGTTAGAACTTTCTGCTCTTCTGGGGAGAGAGGAGGGCACTGAGCCTGAGGTCAGTCACCACTGGCTGACGATTCAATCCATACGACTTTTGAGTGAAACCTCAATACAAATCCATAAATATTGGCTCAGAGAGCTTATCAGGTTGGAAGAAATGGTCATGAGGTGAGATTGCCCTGCTCAGAAGGGCATGGAGGTTCCATCCAACTCCACTACACCCGTGCCCTAAAGATCTCTTCCATTTCACTGTTTCTGAGTATTTTGCTGTATGTTACTCTGAGAACAGTGAGTAAGAATTTTCCTGAGTTTGTTCACTGGTTTGATTGAGCTTTTGAGCATGGAGGTAGAGTGGAAATTTCGAGTTTCAGTCACTTGTTCAGAAACATGATAACCTGAGAACACATGGCTGGCATTGAAATCTGGGCAGTCTCAATACCTCAACTGGTGGTATTGGCACTAACTCCATAGATATGGTGTCTAAGGTCAATGGACAGTGGGTGGCCTGTTGGGTGTTGGGAATTGGATGGTAGTTGGAAAACCCACATATTTGGTGTTAGGAAAAAACCCAGACTCACTCTCCCCTGTGATTTGATGGCTAAGGTGAGCCTTGGGGAGCGGTGAGTGGTGAAAGCAAGCCCCTGAACCTGGAAACTCTCACCTGTTCTTTGCATTGTCGAGCTCCTAGCCAATCAATAGTGTATCATGTGGGTTGTGACTTCATCGTATATTGTCTTGACCAGGCAACCCACATCCTTATTCCTGGGCAAGTCATCTGGAGTTTCCTCATCTGAACAGGGGAAACATGTTACATTAGTACTTAGAACAGATGCAGAGTTATGAAAGGAAAGACTTTATTCATGTGCATGACCTGATTTGTCCGTTTTCCAACACAATGTGTTAAGGGGAGAAAATGATTCTCTACCTGCTTGCTGTGGCCAAGTAAAAATATTTCTTTATCAAATAATGTTAATTCCCATATTGTTAAGAGTAATCAAAGATCCGAGCCACGAGGGGAGCAGCTGCAGGGAAAGCAAGAAACACAGCCCTTGTGGGGTATCCTGTGGGAGCAAGGCTGATACAATATTAGGAAAGTCTCCAGGCCCTTTCCCCTGTTGTCTTTTGACTGGTATTATATTATGCATCTGTGTTCCTTTTCTTGTTTCACAGACTATGTCTTCTGAAACTCTTGAAATTTACTCTCTTTCATAGGTCAGGTGATGATTTCCGGGATACAGTTTGATAACAGTACTCAAGAGGAATTGCCAACACTCGAGATTGAATACTCAACACTCAGTGAGGAGATCAAAGGTTTGTATTTTTGGGACCTCGGGGAAGAGGGAAGGGCACTGAGATTCAGTCCATGACCAATGACAAATGATTCAATCAATATGCATATTTTGTGAAACCTCAACAGTGCATAAATATTTTGTGGTGAATTTAGTGCATGTTCCGCCAAGTTGTATCATCTAAAAAATTTCCTTACCTACTTACTTTGGGCCAGAAAGAATATTTGGGTGTCAAAAAATGAGTATTCTGCTATCATGAAGAATAATTAAGGCAACCTGGGATGAATGTTCGGCATGGAATGTAAGAAAGAGCCCTGTGTATGTTGACTCTTGATAACAAAGCTGAGACACTATTAGGAAAGTCTCCAGGCCCATTCCCTTGTTCTGTATTGACTATTGTGTATTATCCATATTTTTTCCCTCATTTGTCCACTGTTGACAACTATTTTATCATCTATATTTGATCGTTGTGTTATTCCATGGACCAGCCTCATGCAACTCTTGGATTTACTGTCTTTCCTAGGTGTGGAAACAATCCATAAACAGGGCATTGAGAAGCGTTCAGTACTACCCGTGGTTAAAGGTATCCTCGGCGGTGTGCTTAAAGGTTTGTTCTTTTTGTAGCTCTGGGGAGAGGAGAGGGCACTGAGACTGGGAACAGTCCTCACTGGCCCATGATTCAGTCAAAATTCCTGTTTAGTGAAACTGCAAGAAGAATCCACAAATGTGTGCATTCAGAGAGCTTCTGGGCTGTTACAACAGGGAGGGTGGTGATGTGGGGGTCCTGTGTTCTCTAGGACATGGAGGCTCCCCACAACTCCACTTCCACTTTGCCTTGGACATGTGTTTTGGTGTGCCTAGAATTATCCGTAATAACAAGGCATGATCCCTATGAGTTGTCGTCCCGAGTTTGGTCATCAGATTAACTGAGTTACTGAACACGGAGGTCATGTAATGGAACGTCCCAGTTTTAGACACTTCACCAAATCATGAGAAATGTGCCCACATGGCTAGCTCCAGAATTTGGGACAAATCTGAGACTCTAAATGCAGAATGCATATTAACTCTCTGAATTTCGTCCCCGAATTAGATTGCATTGTTATATACCTTGTGGGTGTTTATGGAATTGGATGTTGTTTCTAGAGACACCACTAATTTGGTGTCAAGGAAACCCAATTCACTCTCCATTGTGCTTTGGGAGCTCAGTTGAGTGCTGGACCAGGGGAGTAATGAAAGTGGGACACTGTACCCAGAAGCTGTCACCAGTTATCAGTATTTTCAGAGTTCCAAGCAGAATAGGAAAGTATATCAAGTGAGTTGTGACAGGGTGTATCTTGTTCGGATCTGTCACCCTCAAACCATGTGTACTTCAGCAAGTCATGGATATTCCTACTCTACACAGCAAATAAGTGCTGTATAAGCTCTGGGTACATATTACGAGTCATAAATATAAACAGCTTATTCACATTTCATGGCTATGATTGGACATTTTACACCAGGAAATCTTCATGAAACAGTTCTGTTCCTACTTACCTGGATCAGAAAGTATGAATATTTATGTGACCAGTAATGATTATCCTTCTATTTAATAATTAATCACACAAACCTGGACCATTGTGAACAACAAGTGCCAGGAAAGCAGGAAACCCAGGCCTTGTGTGGTTGGTTCATGGACCAAGGCTTGTAGAATATTAGAAAAATTTCCATGCCTGTCCTCTGTCTTGCATTTTTCTGTTGTTTTATTTTTCATCTGTGAACATTGTCCTTGATCATGGTACAATATTCCTGAAATGTTTGTCTTTCCTAGGTGTCAAGATTGTCGGAAAGGGAACCAGTATACTAACAGGATTGGCTGAAATAGTCAAGAAAGCCCTAAAAGGTTAGGACTTTCTGCTCTTCTGGGGAGAGAGGAGGGCACTGAGCCTGAGGTCAGTCACCACTGGCTGACGATTCAATCCATACGACTTTTGAGTGAAACCTCAATACAAATCCATAAATATTGGCTCAGAGAGCTTATCAGGTGGGAAGAAACAGTCATGAGTTGAGGTTGCCCTGCTCAGAAGGGCATGGAGGCTCCATCCAACTCCACTACACCCATGATCTAAAGATCTCCTCCATTTCACCGTTTCTGAGTTTTTTCCTGTACGTTACTCTGAGAACAGTCAATAAGAGTTTTCCTGAGTTTGTTCACTGGTTTGACTGAGTTTTTGAACATGGAGGTAGAGTGGAAATTTCGGATTTCAGTCACTTGTTCAGGAACATGATAACTTGAGAACACACGGCTGGCACTGAAGTCAGGGCAGTCTCGATACCTCAACCTGTGGCTTTGGCACTAACTTCACAGATATGGTGTCTAAGGCCAATGGACACTGGATGGCCTGTTGGGTGTTGGGAATTGGATGGTAGTTGGAAAAACCACATATTTGGTGTCAGGAAAAAACACAGACCCATTCTCCCCTATGATTTGATGGCTCAGGTGAGGCTTGGGGAGCGGTGAGTAGTGAAAGCAATCCCTTGGACCTGGAAACTCTGACCCGTTTTCTGTTTTATCGAGTTCCTAGCCTATCAATAGTGTATCATATGGGCTGTGACTCCATCGTATATTGCCTTGACCAGGCAACTCACATGCTTATTCCTGGGCTAGTCATCTGGAGTTTCCTCATCTGATCAGGGGAAACATGTTACATTAGTACTTAGAACAGATGCAGAGTTATGAAAGGAAAGACTTTATTCATGTGTCACGACCTGATTTATCCATTTTCCAACACAATGTGTTAAGGGGAGAAAATGTTTCTCTACCTGCTTTCTGTGGCCAAGTAAAAATATTTCTTTATCAAATAATGTTTATTCCCATATTGTTAAGAGTAATCAAAGATCTGAGCCACGAGGGGAGCAGCTACTGGGAAATAAAAGAAACACAGCCCTTGTGGGGTATCCTGTGGGAGCAAGGCTGATACAATAGCAAAGTCTCCAGGCCCTTTCCCCTGTTGTCCTTTGACTGGTATTATATTATGCATCTGTGTTCCTCTTCTTGTTTCACGGACCATGTCTTCTGAAACTCTTGAAATTTACTCTCTTTCATAGGTCAGGTGATGATTTCCGGGATACAGTTTGATAACCATTCACAAGAGGAATTGCCAACACTCGAGATTGAATACTCAACACTCATTGAGGAGAATAAAGGTTTGTATTTTCTGGACCTCAGGGAAGAGAGATGGGCACTGAGATTCAGACCCATGATCAATGATTCTGTCAATACACCTATTTCGTGAAACCTCAACAGCACATAAATATTTCGTGGTGAATTTAGTGCATGTTCCACCAATATGCATTCATAAGAAAAATTTCTGTACCTACTTACTTTGGGCCAGAAAGAATATTTGGGTGTCAAAAAATGAATATTCTGCTATCATGAAAAATAATTGAGGCAAGCTGAGATGAATGTTCTGCAGGGAATGAAAGAAACAGCCCTGTGTAGGTTGACTCTTAATACCAAAGCTGAGACATTATCAAGAAAGTCTCCAGGCCCATTCCCATGTTCTGTTTTGACTATTGCGTATTATCCAAATTTTTTCCCTCATTTGTCCACTGTTGATGACTATTTTATTATTCATATTTAATCGTTGTTTTAGTCCATGGACCAGGCTTCCTGCAACTCTTGGATTTACTCTCTTTCCTAGGTGTGGAGACAATCCATAAACAGGGCATTGAGAAGCGTTCAGTACTTCCCGTGGTTAAAGGTATCCTTGGCGGTGTGCTTAAAGGTTTGTGTTCTTCCTGTAGCTCTGGGGAGAGGAGAGGGCACTGAGACTGGGAACAGTCCTTACTGGCCCATGACTCAATCGAAATTCCTGTTTAGTGAAACTGTAAGAAGAATCCACAAATGTGGGTATTCAGAGAGCTTCTGTGCTGTTAATAAGGGAGGGTGGTTATGTGAGCATCTTCCTGAGTTTGGTCATCAGATCAACTGAATTATTGAACAGGGAGGTGGGATATTGGAACTTCCTAGTTTTAGACATTTTGCCATAAATGACGAATAGGCGCACATGGTTGGCTCCTCAACTCGGGACAATTCTGAGACTCAACCTGCAGAATGCATGTTGCCTCCCCTGAGTTCCTCTCTGAATTAAATTGCATTGTTGCACACCCCATGGGTGTTTGGGTAACTGGATGTTGTTTCTAGAGATACCACATATTTGGTGTCAAGGAAACCCAACTCACTCTCCCTTGTGCTTTGGGAGTCAGGTGAGTGCTGGGCCAGGAGAGTAATGAAAGTGGGACACTGTACCCAGGAGCTGTCACCAGTTATCGGTATTTTCAGAGTTCCAGGCAGAGTAGGATAGTGTATCAAGTGGGTTGTGACAGGGTGTATCTTGTTCGGATCCTGTCACCCTCAAACCATATGTCTTCCGGCAAGTCATGCATAGTCCTCATCTGAACAGCAGATAAGTGCTGCCTGAGTTCTGGGAACATATTACAAGTCATAAATATAAACAGCTTATTCACATTTCATGGTTATGGTTGGTCATTTTACACCAGGAAGTGTTCATGAAACAGTTCTGTACCTACTTACTTGGGGCCAGAAAGTATGAATATTTATGGGATAAGTAATGATTATCCCTCTATATAAAAATTAATCTCACTGACCTGGACCACTGAGAACAGCAACTGACTGGAAAGCATGAATCCCAGACCTTGTGTGGTTGGTTCATGGATCAAGGCTTGTAGAATGTTAGAAAAATTTCCTTGCCTGTCCTCTGTCTTACATTTTCCTATTGTTTTATTTTTCATATGTGAACATTGTCTGGGATCATGGTACAATATTCCTGAAATGTTTGTCTTTCCTAGGTGTCAAGGTTGTCGGAAAGGGAGCCAGTATACTAACAGGATTGGCTGAAATAGTCAAGAAAGCCCTTAAAGGTTAGGACTTTCTGCTCCTCTGGGGAAGTGGAGGGCACTGAGCCTGAGGTCAGTCACCACTGGCTGACAATTCAGTACATACAACTCTTGAGTGAAACCTAAATACAAACCCATAAATATTGGTTTAGAGAGCTTATCAGGTGGGGATAAACGGTCATGAGGTGAGGGTGCTCTGCTCAGAAGGGCATGGAGGCTCCTTCCAACTCTACTACACTCATGCCCTAAAGATCTCCTCCATTTCACTGTTTCTGAGTTTTTTCTTGTATGTTACTCTGAGAATAGTGATTAAGAGTTTTCCTGAGTTTGTTCACTGGTTTGATTGAGCTTTTGAGCATGGAGGTAGCATGGAAATTTCAAATTTCAGTCACTTATTCAGAAACATGATAACTCAAAAACATGTGGCTGGCATCTAAAGTCTGGGCAGTCTTGCTACCCCAACCTATGGCATCGGCCCTGACTCCACAGACACGGTATCAGAAATCAAAGTACAGGGGCAGCCTGTTGGGTGTTGGGAAATGGATGGTTGGTGGAAAGACCACGCCTTTGGTGTCAGGAGAAATAGACTCACCCAGATTCACCCTCCCCTGTGATGTGAGGGCTCAGGTGCGTCTTGGGGAGGTGTGTAGTGATAGTAAGACCCTTGACCTGGAAATTCTCACCAGTTCTCTGTATTGTTGAGTTCCTAGCCAATATATAGTGTATCAAACTAGTTGTGACATGACAGTATATTGTCCTGAGCAGGCCACCCACATTTTTCTGTCCTGACCAAGTCATCTGCCATTTCCTCTTCTGAACAAGGGAAACATTAGTTTTGGAACAGGATTCCAAAAGAATGGAACAGGGCTACATTAGTTCTTAGAACAGATGACGAGTTATGAATAGAAAGACTTTATTCATGTGTTAAGAACAGATATGTCCATTTTCCAACACGATGTTTTATTGTGAAAAAAGATTCTCTACCTGCATGTCTTGGCCAGGTAAAAAAATTTTTTTTTTTATCAAATAATGTTCATTCCTGTATTATTAAGAGTAATCAAAAGATGTTGAGCCACATAGGAAGGCAACTGCAGGGAAAGCAAGAAGCTCAGCCCTTGTAGGGTAGCCTGTGGGAGCAAAGCTGATACAATATAACAAAAGTGACCAGGCCCTTTCCCTTGCTGTTTTTTGACTGTTATTATCTCATTCATGCTTGATCTTTTTCCTATTTCCATTACCAAGGCCTCCTGAAACTCTTGAAATTTGCTCTCTTTCATAGGTCAGGTGATGATTTCCGGAATACAATTTGACAACCATACACAAGAGGAATTGCCAACACTCGAGATTGAATATTCAACACTCAGTGAGGAGAATAAAGGTTTGTATTTTCTGGACCTTGCAGAAGAGGGAAGGGTACTGAGATTCAGATCAATGACCAATGACCAATGATTCAATCAATAAACCTATATTTTGAGACCTCAACATTGCATAAATGTTTCATGGTGAGTTTTGTGCATGTTCCACCAAGATGTATAATTCTCAAAAAATTTCTTTACCTTCTTAGTTTGGGCAAGGAAAAAATATTTAGGTGTCAAATAAGGAGTATTCGGTTATCACGAGAAGAAATTAGAAAAACCTGGTATGAGTGTTCTGCAGGGAATGTGTGAAACAGTCCTCTGTAGGTTGACTCTTGATACCAAAGCTGAGACATTATTAGGAAAGTCTCCAGTCCCCTTTCCATGTCCCGTTTTGACAACTGTTTATTATCCATATTTGTTCCTTCGTCCACTCTTCACTACCATTTTATTATGCATATTTGATCCTTGTTTTAGTTCATGGACCAGGCCTCCTGAAATCTGGAATTTTCTGTCTTTTATAGGTGTGGAGACAAGCCAGAAGCGGGTACTTGAGAAGCGTTCAGTAGTACATGTGGTCAAAAGTATCCTCGGCGGTGTGATTAAAGGTTTGATCTTCTTATATTTCTGGGGAGAGAAGACGGCCCTGATTTGGGGAACAGTAACCACTGGCCAATGATTCAATCAAAATACCTGTTGAATGAAACCTGAAGAACAATCCATAAAAGTTGGTGTTCAGA
Source organism: Ovis aries (assembly GCF_016772045.2). NCBI lineage: Eukaryota > Metazoa > Chordata > Mammalia > Artiodactyla > Bovidae > Ovis > Ovis aries. Next base: position 73,893,254 of record NC_056066.1, read on the forward strand.
AAGCTTTTGGGCTGTTGAATTAGTGAGGTTGGTGATATGAGGGTCCTGTGTTCTCTAGGACATTGAGTCTCCCCACAACTCCACTTCCACTTTGCCTTGCACATCTCACTCATTTTGGTGTGTCTAGATTTATCCTTAATATTACTGTGAGATCTGCATGTGAGTTGTCTTCCTGAGGTTGGTCATCAGATTTACTGAATTATTGAACATGGATGTGAAGTAATGGAACTTCCCAGTTTCAGACACTTTGTCAAATCATGAGGGATGGGCCCACATGGCTGGCATCTGAAGTGAGGACAGTTCTGAGACCTCAACATGCAGAATGTATGTTAACTCGCCCAATTTCCTATCTGAATTAAATTGCATTGTTGCACACCCAGTGGGTGTTTGGGGAATTGGATGTTGTTTCTAGAGACACCACATGTTTGGTGTCAAGGAAACCCAACTCACTCTCCCTTGTGCTTTGGGAGCTCAGGCGATTGCTGGGCCAGGAGAGTAATGAAAGTGGGACACTGCACCCAGCAGCTGTTACCAGTTACTGGTATTTTTCAGAGTTCCAGGCAGAATAGGATAGTATATCAAGTGGGTTGTGACAGGGTGTATCTTGTTTGGACCTTTTCACCCTCATACCATGTGTCCTCTGGCAAGTCATCTATAGTCCTCATCTGAACAGCAGATAAGTGCTGTGTGAGTTCTTTGAACATGAAGTAAAGTTTCTTCAGTCGTGTCCGACTCTTTGCAACCCATGGACTGCTAGGTTCCTCTGTCCATGAGATTTTTAAGGCAAGAATCTTGGAGTGGGTTGCCATTTCCTTCTCCACTGAACATATTATCAGTCATAAATATAAGCAGTTTATTCACATTTCAGGGCCATGTTTGGTCATTTTCCACAAGGATATGTTCATGAAATATTTCTCTACCTACTTTCTTGGGGCCAGAAAGAAAGAATATTTATGGTCAAATAATGATTATCCCTCTGTTTAAAAATTAATCACACAGACCCTGACCACTCAGAAATGGAACTGCTGGGAAAGGATGAACACCAGCCCTTGGCTCATGGGACCAAGGCTTGAACAATATTAGCAAATTGTCCAGGCCTTTTCCTTTCTCCACTTTTCCCTATCATTTTATTTTTCATATTTGAATGTTGTTCTTGTTCATGGTCCAATAGTTGTGAAAATTTTGAAATGTTTGTCTTCCTTAGGTACCAAGATTTTCGGAAAAGGAGCCAGTATACTAACAGGATTGGCTGAAATAGTCACGAAAGCACTTAAAGGTTAGAACTTTCTGCTCTTCTGGGGAGAGAGGAGGGCACTGAGCCTGAGGTCAGTCACCACTGGCTGACGATTCAACACATATGCCTATTGAGTGAAACTTCAATACAAATGCATAAATATTGGCTCAGAGAGCTTATGACATGGGAATAAACGGTCATGAGGTGAGGGTGCTCTGCTCAGGAAGGCATGGAGACTCTGTTCACCTCCACTCCTCCCATGTCCGAAAGATCTCCTCCATGTCATGGTTTCTGAGTTTTTTCCTGTACGTTACTCTAAGAACAGTGATTAAGAGTCTTCCTGAGTTTGTTCACTTGTTCAATTGACTTTTTGAGCATGGAGGTGGAGTCATGGAAATTTCGAGTTTTAATCTCTTGGTCAGAAGCATGATAACTTGAGAACACATGGCTGGCATCTGTGGTCAGGGCATTCTTGATACCTCAACCTGTGGCATCAGCCCTGACTCCACAGATATGATATCAGAAGTCAGTGGACAGTGGGAGGCCTGTTGGGTGCTGGGAATTAGATGGTTGGTGGAAAAACCATGTATTTGGTGTCAGGAAAAATAGACTCAGCCAGGCTCGCCCTCGCCTGTGATGTGAGTGCTCAGGTGAGGCTTGGGGAGAGGTGAGTAGTGAAAGTAAGACCCTGGACCGGGAAACGCTCACCCGTCATTGGTATGGTTGAGTTCCGAGCCAATTAATAGTGTATCAAATGTGATGTGACATGACAGCATCTTGTCCTGACCAGGCAAGCCACATGCTTGTTTACTGGGGCAAATAATCAGCAGTTTCCTCATATGTATAGGGGAAACACGTTACATTAGTTCTCAGAAGAGATGACGACTTATGAATAGAAAGACTTTATTCACATGTCATGAACAGATTTGTCCATTTTCCATCAGAGTGTTTTAATCTGAAAAAAGATTGCCTACCTGCATATTTTGGCTAAGTAAACGTATTTCTCTATCAAATGATGTTTATTCCTGTGTTTTTAAGAGTAATCAAAAAATGTCGAACCACGGAGGAGGGCAACTGCAGGGAAAGCAAGAAATAGCCTTTGTGGGGTAGCCTGTGGGAGCAAGGCTGATACAATATAATGAAAGTCTCCAGGCCCTTTCCCTTGTCTTTTGACTGGTATTATCTTATCCATGTTTGATCGTTTTCCTGTTTTATGGACCAGGCCTCCTGAAAGTCTTGAAATTTACTCTCCTTCATAGGTCAGGTGATGATTTCCGGAATCCAGTTCGAAAACCATATGCCAGAGGAATTGCCAACACTCAATATGGAATACTCAACACTCAATGAGGAGAATAAAGGTTTGTATTTTCTGGACCTCGGGGAAGAGGGAATGGCACTGAGATTCAGATCAATGACCAATGACCAATGATTCCTTCAATAAGCCTATTTATTGAAACCTGAACAGGGCATAAGTATTTGGGTTCAGAGAGCTTTCTCGGTGGTCAATACCACTTTGAAGTGCTGTACTCACTGGGGAATGGAGGCTCCACACACTTCCACTGCCCCCTGGCCCCACTCCTCTCCTCCATTTCACTGTGATGTTTCATGTATATTCATCTGGGAACAGTAGGTAAGTGTTGTCCAAAGTTTAGTCATCATTAACACTCAGTTGTTGAACATGGAGTTGGGATCATGGACCTCTCCATTTTAACCATTTGGTCATAAGCAAAACTAAGTGGGGACCTAAAGTGAGGACAGTCGCTCGCACTAAAGTGAGGACAGTCTTGGGTGCTCAACCTGTGCGTTCTGCAGTAACTGCATAGATTTCATACCAGACATCAATTGACTGGGGAACACCCAGTGGGTGTCTGGAGAACTGCTTAATGTTGGTAGAGACACCACATATTTGTGATAGGATAAATCCAGGCTCAGTCTGCCCTTTGATTTGGGGGCTTAGGTTACCTTTTGTACAAGGAAGTAATGAAAGTAGGTCGCCAGCTCCAGAAACTCTTACAAGTAAACTGTGTTTCCCAAATTGCTGGTAGAATCATATATTATATCAGATGCATTGTGACACCGTAGTAACTTGTTCTGACTCTACCATCCACAGGCTCTGTTTCATGGGAAAAGTTATCTTCAATTTCCTCATCTGAAGAGGGGAAATATATTACATACATCCTTTGAACAGAGTTCTAGTCATAAATATAAAAAATTTATGCCCTGCCTCCTTAGTGTCTCCAGCGTTTGAAAGTTTAGTTTCCTGACAAGGAACTGAACCTAGGACTACTTAATTGGAATACAGATTCTTAACCACTGGACCACCTTGGAAATCTTATAGATGTTCTTCAGCTTAGCAAAGACATTATACCTATCTTTCTTAGAAGACTTTATGATGAGATATACATTTGTAAATGGTTACTATATTATGTCATCCCTAGCAACATTCATATTCTGTCCCAGAAGGGGTGTTTTCAAATGGACATTTCAATTTTACCACATGCCGCAACTTTAACATTCTCTCTTGCAACAAACCAGTGGTTCTAGTTGTTGTCTTTGTACGGAGCAGTGATGACCATCCTCATAACTGAGCCATTGCCTCTCTAGTTTCCCCAGCTTTTATGCCTGCTTTCTGCGTGGAGCCTAAATTTGTGGGTGTCTGCAACGGCTCGATGACCAGGTACTTCTACAATGCCCAGACCGGACACTGTGAGATGTTTGTATATGGTGGTTGTGGAGGAAACGAAAACAACTTCCAAACATTGGAGGAGTGCATGAAGACCTGCTATCCAAAGGCAGGGTCCCTGTGGTAAGACAGGGGGCAGGGCACAGGGGGAGGGAAAGGGCTGGGGAAAGGGGCGGAGCTCAGGGGGCCACACACCATTCACCCTGCACAGTGTCTTCCTCCTCCCTGCTGCCAAGAGAGGCTGCAGTGTCCTGTGAAACCACACACTGAGCAAGTTCTCCAGGGAGAGAATGGCAGGTCAACCCCAGAGGCCTCTTTGTGATCATCTGAGCCTGATCACATGCTCCTCTTTCTCAGTTGGGAACACTGACTCAGCCACCCTCCAGGGCAGGTCTGCAGTGCTCCTAAGTGCCCCACCTAGGCTTGGAAAATTCGCTTCCTTTTTGTTCGTGATTCGGGAATGTGGGTCCATATTTTTTTGAAAATATGGGATCTATTAAGTTGAACATTGTCTAGGTCTGGGGCTACACTGATGGCACTCAACAAGTTCCTTTCTTTTTGCAGAGGACATGCGAAGAGTAGCCCCTGAAACTCTGATGTCCGAGGAGGACTCCTGCAGGATGGGCTGTGTCTACATTTGAACCTCTTCCGTCTCCTCACAGTCCTTCTCTCCCTACCCTCCTCAGCAGAGCCTGCCTATTTCCTTTCCTCATGTCTAATTCTATTCTATCCAGGTGGCTCTCATCACAGTGAGAGCATGTCTTCCTTTTATCCCTAGCACTTCACACAGTTCCTGACACCAATGAGGCTGTTTATAATTATTTGAGTAAGGAAGGAGTAAGGTAGGAACACATTCCTCATGACCACATTAACTCAGAGCCTGCAGTGCAACACAGGATTTTTGTTTTCACCCCCATCCTCACGACATCTTCACTTTCATCCCTGTCCCCACCATCACTGCTCTCCTTGTGGATGTCCAAGGCGGTATTTCCAGCATCCAGTTCTGAGCGTGAGTCATGAGAGAAGAGTTTCATTTACAAATGTTTCTGGACTGTACAATGATTTGTAATTTTCATTTCTGTAGCCTCAAGCACTATGGGTTATATTTTAATAAATGCACATTCAAAATTAAACTGACTGGAGTGGAGTCTGTTGTTTGTAACTACAAACCTCAACCAATAGGGTTCATGGAAATGGTGATCCTTTTCACTGTTCTGCAGACAGTGAGCACCTCCCCTTTCCCTTTCCACAGACTGTGCTCTACCGGGTATAAGGAGCAAACTCATTATGTCACCAATGACTTCTTAATAGCTGCACAAGTTACATAGAATCCTGGGAGATACACACATCAACATGACAGCTTTTCTTCCTTACTTCTAAGTTCAGTCAAACTGGGGTGCAGGTTGTCCTTCTGACTTTCAGAAGGAGAATGGGCATAAAGTTCAGTTGTCCACTTTTCTAAGAAATCCGATTCCTTGAGGTCACATGTGGGGAGGGGCCTTCTAACTTCAGGTAAAGAAAGGGCAACTGCCATTTAGTATCCCTGGCTCTGTGTTAGCATTTTGCCTGCATTTTTCTCTTCATCATGCTAAGAATCCTTCAAGGGAGGAAATGGAGACATAGAGATGGCACTTAGCTGCTGTATTCATTTCCTAACATGGCAGGGAATCCCACTCTCCCAAGCAGAGGGTCTTTGGTGATGCTTTCTTGCTCAGCATCTTGGAAGATTTACAATGGAGGCAACTTTGGAAACAGACAGTATCTGTTTCACTATGTCACAGAGACCAGAGCAAGTATTAGTATTTGAATAAAGGAGAACACACAGGGTGTTGGTGCTATTTTTCATAGCTTTCCAGTTCTGAGAAAATTGTCAACATCTCTGAGCTTTGCTTTCTTTATAAAAATAAGGAGAAGGCTTGTACTTATCAATGTTTCTAACCAGAGAACACTAAAATACTCCCATTTCTAGTTGAGCTCATTGGGTTTATTACTCACTGCAGCAAGGAAGTGGTATTATCTTGGAAAACAATATGCAGTCCTCTTAAGACAATGTTAAAAAGAACTTATAAGAGGTGGGCTTCTGAGTTGAATTTGTGGAAGATTTCAGATAGCTGGCTTTGTCTGGATGGATGATATTTAGGAAGTGTGATAGTTCTCTGAGTATCTTAATCTTAACTCTAAGAGGCAAAGACTAGATAGGGGTTAGAGTTGTACTTGGCCAAAATCTAACAGTCACTCAAGATAGGAAGGTGTTTGGTCATATTGATGGTTTGCGTAATGTTTCCTTTGCTCAGTGCTCAAACATGATTATCCAATGTCCTATTTTTGTGTAGATCTTTCACCAATCCAGAATGGTCTCATTGATGTGGAAGCATTGTAAAATGTTTATGCTGAGCAGGAGAAAAGAAGAGCCATTGTGGTACCAGCTCAGGTCTTGGAACTCAGAGATTGCTTTTCTCTTTCTCTATCAATCTCAAAGTGTTGTGATGAGAGTGAAAGAGATGCATTTGTTAAATGCTTTGTTCAAGTGTTATCAGAGTAACCACTTGATGAATGTCAGGCATGATAATAGTGATAGTAATACTATGTTGTTGCTGTTATTGTTGTTCAGTTACCCAGGCATGTCCCACTCTTTGCAACCCCATGGACTGCAGCACGCCAGGCCTCCCTGTCCCCCTCCCAAAGTTTGCCCAAGTTCATGTCAATTTCATCAGTTTTGCCATCCATCCGTCTCATCCTCTGACACTCTCTTCTCTTTCTGGCCTCAATCTGTCCTAGTATCAGGGATTTTTCCAATGAGCTGGCTGTTTGCATCAGATAATCAAAATTCTGGAACTTCAGCTCCAGCCTTACCCTTCCAATGAGTATTCAGGAATGACTTCCCTTACGATTGACTAGTTTGATCTCCTTGCTGTCCAAGGGATCTGCAGGAGTGTTCTCCAGCATCACAGTTCGTAAGTATCAATTCTTCGGGCTCCGCCTTCTTTCTGGTCCAGTTCTCAGAACCATACATGACCACTGAGAAGGCTTGAGTATATGGATCTTTTTGGGCAGAGTAATGTCTCTGCTTTTCAACACACTCTCTAGGTTTGTCATAGTTTTCCTAACAAGAAGCAATCATCTTCTGATTTCATGGCTGCAGTCACCATCCACAGTGGTTTTAGAGACAAATTAGAGGAAATCTGTCACTACTTCTGCATTTTCCCCTTCTATTTGCCATGAAGTAATGGGCCAGATGCCATGATATTAGTTCTTTCAAAATTTAGTTTAAGCCAGCTCTTTCATTCTTCTCCTTCACCCCCATCAAGCAGCTCTTTAGTTGCTCTTTTGCTTTCTACCATTAGGCTGGTATCATTCACATATCTGAGGTTGTTGATGTTTCTTTCATCTGTCTTGATTCCAGTTTGTAACTCACCCAGCCTAGCATTTCTCATGATGTGCTCAGGGTATAGGTTAAACAAACAGGGTTACACCAGACATAGTTGATGAAACAGAGGTACATATTTTTATGAAATTCCTGTACAATCTCTGTTATCCAGTGAATGTTGGCAATTTGGTCTCTGGTTCCTCTGCCTTTTTTAAACCCAGCTTGGACAGCTGGAAGTTATTGGTTCACATAACACTGAAGCTCATCATGCAAGATTTCAAGCATGACTTTACCAGCATGGGAGGTAGGTGCAATTGTCCGACAGTTAGCACATTCTTTAACACTATCCTTTTTGGGAACTGGGATGAGGATCAACCTTTTCCTATCCTGTGACCACTGCTGAGTGTTCCAGATTTGGTGACATACTGAATGCAACAGCTTGATTGCATCATCCTTTAGGGTTTTGCATAACTACTGGAATTCCATCGCATCCACTAACTTCATTAACAGCAGTGCTTCCTAAGGCCCACTTGACTTGGCAGTGCGGAATGTTTGGCTCTGGGTGTCTGACCACACCATCATATTAATCTGGTTCATTAAGATCTTTTTTATACAGTTCTTCCATGTATTCTTTCCATCTTTTCTTGATCTCTTCAGCGTCTACTAGGTCTCCACCTTTCTGTCTTTTATTGTTCCCATCTTTGGGTGAAATGTTCCCTTGATATTTCCAGTTTTACTGCAGAGATCTCTGGTCTTTCTCCTTCTCTTGTTTTCTTCTAGTTTTATGCACTATTCATTGAAGAAGGCCTTCTTGTCTCTCTGTGCTGTTCTTTGGAACTGTGTATTTAGTTGGATACACCGTTCCCTTTCTCCCTTGTTTTTTGCTTCTCTTCTTTCTTCAGCTACTTGTAAAGCCTCCTCAGATAACCACTTTGCCTTCTTGTTTTTCTTTGGAATAGTTTTGTTTGCTTCCTCCTGTACAATAATAGGGAGGGAGCTCTGTTCACAGTTCTTCAGGCACACTGTTCGCAAGTTCTAATCCCTTGAATCTATTTGTTACCTCTGCTACATATTCATAATGGATTTGATTTAGTCAGATCTGGTTGGCCTAGTAGTTTCCCCTGATTTCTTTAGTTTAAGCCTGATATTTTCCATGAGAACCTGATGGTCTGAGCCACAGTTAGCTCCGGGTCTTGTTTTTGCTGACTATACACAGCTTCTCCATCTTTAGCTATAAAGAATGCAAGCAGTTTGATTTCAGTACTGACCATTTGATGATGTTCATGTGTAAAGTTGTCTCTTGTGCTGTTAAAAGGGAGTGTTGCTATGACCAGTGCATTCTCTTGGCAGAGTTCAGTTAGACTTTGACTTGCTTCATTTTGTTCTCCAAGGCCAAACTTGCCTGTTACTCCATGTATCTCTTGACTTCCTATATTTGCATTCCAATACCCAAAGATGAATAGAACATTTTGTGTGTGTGTGTGTGTGTGTGTGAAAGTCTGTGATTGTGGTTTTCGTTCTGTCTGCCCTCTGATGGATAAGGATAAGAGGCTTCTGGAAGCTTCCTGATGGGAGAGACTGACTGTGGGGGAAACTGGGTCTTGTTCTGATGGGCGGGGCCATTCTCAATTTTCTGTTGATGGGAGGGGCTGTGTTCCCTCCCTCTTTTCGACTTGAGAGTAAACTATAGTAGGGGTAATAAAGATAATGGTGCCCTCCTTCAAAAGGTTGTGCACACACTGTTGCATTCAGTGCCCCTGACCCTGCAACAGGTCCCTGTCAACCCATACCTCCACCTTAGACTCCTGGACACTCCCAGGCAAGTCTGGGTCAGTCACTTGTGGGGTCACTGCTCCTTTCTCCTGGGTCCTGCTGCACACAAGGTTTTGTCTGTGCCCTCCAAGAGTCTGTTTTCCCAGTCCTGTGTAAGTTCTATAATCAAGTCCCACTGGCCTCCAAAGTCAAATTTCCTGGGGATTCTCAGCCCATTTGTCAGATCCCCAGATTGGGAATTCTGTTGTGGGTCCTAGAACCTTCTTAGTAGTATAAGAATCTATTTGGTATAATTGTTTTGCAGTTTGTGGGTCATCTGTTTGGCAGCTGTATGGTGGGGTTAATGGTGACCTCCTCCAGGAGGGCTTATGCCACGTGCTCTGTGACCCAGGTCTGCTGCACACAGAGCCCTTGCCCCTGCAACAGGCCACTGTTGACCTGTGCCACCGCAGGAGACACTCAAACACTCAAAGAGGCCTGGCACATTCTCTGTGGAGTCTCTGGGTTCTGGTGCACAAAAGGTTTAGTTTGAACCCTCCAAGTATGTCTAGTGGGTATGAAATTTAATTCTAAATGTGATTTTGCCCCTCCTATCAGGGAAAACTGCTAGGCCATTCAGGTATGACCTAAATCAAATCACTTATGATTATACAGTGGAAGTGAGAAATAGATTTAAGGGCCTAGAGCTGATAGATAGAGTCCCTGATGAACTATGGAATGAGGTTCGTGACATTGTACAGGAGACAGGGATCAAGACAATCCCCATGGAAAAGAAATGCAAAAAAGCAAAATGGCTGTCTGGGGAGGCCTTACAAATAGCTGTGAAAAGAAGGGAAGTGAAAAGCAAAGGAGAAAAGGAAAGATATAAGCATCCGAATTCAGAGTTCCAAAGAATAGCAAGAAGAGATAAGAAAGACTTCTTCAGCGATCAATGCAAAGAAATAGAGGAAAACAACAGAATGGGAAAGACTAGAGATCTCTTCAAGAAAATTAGAGGTACCAAGGAAATATTTCATGCAAAGATGGGCTCGATAAAGGACAGAAATGGTATGGACCTAACAGAAGCAGAAGATAATAAGGAGAGGTGGCAAGAATATACAGAAGAACTGTACAAAAAAGATCTTCATGACCCGAATAGTCACGATGGGGTGATCACTCACCTAGAGCCAGACATCCTGTAATGTGAAGTCAAGTGGGCCTTAGAAAGCATTACTACGAACAAAGCTAGTGGAGGTGATGGAATTCCAGTTGAGCTATTTCAAATCCTGAAAGATGATGCTGTGAAAGTGCTGCACTCAATATGCCAGCAAATTTGGAAAACTCAGCAGTGGCCACAGGACTGGAAAAGGTCAGTTTTCATTCCAGTCATAAAGAAAGGCAATGCCAAAGAATGCTCAATCTACCGCACAATTGCACTCCTCTCACATGCTAGTAAAGTAATGCTCAAAATTCTCCAAGCCAGGCTTCAGCAATACGTGAACCGTGAACTCCCTGATGTTCAAGCTGGTTTTAGAAAAGGCAGAGGAACCAGAGATCAAATTGCCAACATCCGTTGGATCATCGAAAAAGCAAGAGAATTCCAGAAAAACATCTATTTCTGCTTTGTTGACTATGCCAAAGCCTTTGACTGTGTGGATCACAATAAACTGTGGAAAATTCTGAGAGAGATGGGAATATCAGACCACCTGACCTGCCTCTTGAGAAAGCTGTATGCAGGTCAGAAAGCAACAGTTAGAACTGGATATGGAGCAACAGACTGGTTCCAAATAGGAAAAGGAGTACGTCAAGGCTGTATATTGTCACCCTGCTTTTTTAACTTCTATGCAGAGTACATCATGAGAAACGCTGGACTGGGAGAAACACAAGCTGGAATCAAGATTACCAGGAGAAATATCAGTAACCTCAGATATGCAGATGACACCACCCCTATGGCAGAAAGTGAAGAGGAGCTAAAAAGCCTCTTGATGAAAGTGAAAGAGGAGAGTGAAAAAGTTGGCTTAAAGCTCAACATTCAGAAAATGAAGATCATGGCATCCGGTCCCATCACTTCATGGGAAATAGATGGGGAAACAGTTGAAACAGTGGCAGACTTTATTTTTTGGGGCTCCAAAATCACTGCAGATGGTGACTGCAGCCATGAAATTAAAGACGCTTACTCCTTGGAAGAAAAGTTATGACCTACCTAGATAGTATATTCAAAAGCAGAGAGATTACTTTGTCAACAAAGGTCCATCTAGTCAAGGCTATGGTTTTTCCAGTAGTCATGTATGGATGTGAGAGTTGGACTGTGAAGAAGGCTGAGCGCTGAAGAATTGATGCTTTTGAAGTGTGGTGTTGGAGAAGACTGTTGAGAGTCCCTTGGACTGCAAGGAGATCCAACCAGTCCATTCTGAAGGACATTAGCCCTGGGATTTCTTTGGAAGGAATGATGCTAAAGCTGAAGCTCCAGTACTTTGGCCACCTCATGAGAAGAGTTGACTCATTGGAAAAGACTCTGATGCTGGGAGGGATTGGGGGCAGGAGGATAAGGGGACGACCGAGGATGAGATGGCTGGATGGCATCACTGACTCGATGGACGTGAATCTGAGTGAACTCCGGGAGTTGGTGATGGACAGGGAGGCCTGGTGTGCTGCGATTCATGGGGTCGCAAAGAGTTGGACACAACTGAGCAACTGAACTGACTGACTGAACTGACTGATCATCTTGTTGGGGTGTTTCCTTTGCCCTTGGATTTGGGGTATCTTTTTTTGGTGAGATCCAACATTCTCCTGAGTCACAGAAAACCACAATCACAGAAAACTAATCAAATAGATCACATGGACCACAGCCTTGTCTAACTCAATGAAACCATGAGTCATGCTGTGTAGGGTCACCCAAGACAGGCAGGTCATAGTGGAGAGTTCTGACAAAACACAGTCCACTGGAGAAGGGAATGGCAAACGACTTCAGTATTCTTGCCTTGAAAACCCCATGAGCAGAATGAAAAGACAAAAAGATATGACACTGAAAGATGAACTCCCAGGTTTTTAGGTGCCCAATATGCTACTGGAGAAGAGTGGATAAATATTTCCAGAAAGAATAAAGAGACAGAACCAAAGCAAAAACAATGCTCAGCTGTGGATGTGACTGGTGATGGAAGTAATACCTGATGATGTAAAGAACAATATTGCATTGGAACCTGAAATGTTAGGTCCATGAATCAAGGTAAATTGGAGGTGGTCAAACAGGAGATGTCAAGAGTGAACATTGATATTTTAGGAATCCGTGAACTAAACATGGTAAATTGGAAGTGGTCAAACAGGAGATGGCAAGAATGAACGTTGACATTTTAGGAGTCAGAGAACTAAAGTGGACTGGAAAGGGTGTATTTAATTCAGATGACCATTATATCTACTACTGTGGGCAAGAATCCCTAGAAGAAATGAAGTAGCCCTCATAGTCAACAAAAGAGTGTGAAATTCAGTACTTGGTTGCAATCTCAAAAGTGACAGAATGATCTCTATTTGTTTCCACAACAGATCACTCAATATCACAGTAATCTAAGTCTATGCCCCAAGCACTGATGCCAAAGTAGCTGAAGTTGAATGGTTATGTGAAGACCTTCAAAACCTTCTAGAACTAACACCAAAAAGATGTCCTTTTCATCATAGGGGACTGGAATGCAAAAGTAGAAAGTCAAGAGATACCTGGAGTAACAGGCAAGTTTGGCCTTAAAATACAAAATGAAGCAGGGAAAAGGCTAACAGAGTTTTGCCAAGAGAATGCACTGGTCATAGCAAACAGCCTCTTCCAACAACACAAGAGAAGACTTTACACATGGACATCATGAGATGGTCAATACCAAAATCAGATTGACTGTATTCCTTGCAACCAAAGATGGAGAAGCTATTTACAGTCAGCAAAAACAAGACTGGGAGCTGACTGTGGCTCAGATCATGAACTCCTTATTGCCAAATTCAGATTTACATTGAAGAAAGTAGGGAGAACTACTAGACCATTAAGTTAAGATCTGAGTCAAATCCCTTATGATTATACAGTGGAAGTGACAAATATATTCAAGGGATTAGATATGATAGAGTGTCTCAAGAACTATGGGCAGAACTTTGTGACATTGTACAGGAGGTAGTGATCAAGACCATCCCCAAGAAAAAGAAATGCAAAATGAGGAGGCTTTACAAATAGCTGAAAAAAGAAGAGAAGCTAAAGGTGAAGGAGAAAAAGAAAGATATATCCATGCAGAATTCAAAGGAATAGCAAGGAGATATATGAAAGCCCACTCAGTGATCAATGCAAATAAATAGAGGAAAACAATAGAATGGGAAAGGCCTGGGATCTCTTCAAGAAAATCAGAGTTACCAAGGGAACATTTCATGAAAAGATAGGCACAGTAAAGGGAAGAAATGGTATGGACCTAACAGAAGTAGAAGATATTAAGAAGAGATGGCAAGAATACACAGAAGAACTATAGGAAAAATCTTTTAATGACCTAGATAACCATGATGCTGTGATCACTCACCTAGAGCCAGACATCCTGTAATGTGAAGTCAAGTGGGCCTTAGGAAGCATCACTACGAACAAAGCTAGAGGAGGTGATGGAATTCCAGTTGAGCTATTTCAGATCCTAAAAGATGATGCTGTGAAAGTGCTGCACTCCATATGCCAGCAAACTTGGAAAACTCAGCAGTGGCCACAGGACTGGAACAGGCCACTTTTTATTCCAATCCCAAAGAAGGGCAATGCTAAAAATGTTTGAACTACCACACAATTGCACTTATTTCACAATCTAGTAAAGTAATGCTCAAAATTCTCCAAGCCAGGATTCAGCAGTATGTGAACCAAGAACCTCCAGATGTTCAAGATGGATTTAGAAAAGGCAGAGGCACCAGATATCAAATTTCCACCATCCATTGGATCACTGAAAAAGAAAGAGAGTTCCAGAAAAAAATGTCTACTTCTGCTTTATTGACTATGCCAAAGCCTTTGACTGTGTGGATCATGACGAACTGTGGAAAATTCTTCAAGAGAGGGGAATACCAGACCACCTGAGCTGCCTCCTGAGAAATCTGTGTGCAGGTCAGGAAGCAACAGTTAGAACCAGACATGAAACAAGAGACTGGTTCCAAATTGGGAAAGGAGTACGTCAAGGCTGTATATTGTTGCCCTGCTTATTTAAATTCTATGCAGAGTACATGATGTAAAATGCTAGGCTGGATGAAGCACAGGCTGGAATCAAGATTTCCAGAATTATCAGTAACTTCAGATATGCAGATGACGTCACCCTTATGGCAGAAAGTGAAGCACTGAAGAGCCTTTTGATGAAAGTGAAAGAGGAGAATGACAAAGTTGGCTCACACTCAACATTCAGAAAACTAAGATCATGGCATCCAGTCCCATCATTCATGGCAAATAGATGGGGAAACAATGGAAGAAGTGACAGATTTTATTTTGGGGGGTTCCAAGATCACTGCAAATGGTGAAATTAAAAGCCATGAAATTAAAAGATGCTTGCTTCTTGGAAAAAAATCTATGACTAATGTAGACAGCATATTAAAAGGCAGAGACATTACTTTGCCAACAAAAGTCCATCTAGTGATAGCTACGGTTTTTCCAGTAGTCATGTATGGATGTGATAGTTGGACTATAAAAAAAACTGAGCACTGAAGTATTGATGCTTTGAACTGTGGTGTTGGAGGAGACTCTTTAGAGTCCCTTGGACTGCAAGGGGATCAAACCAGTCAATCCAATAGGAAATCAGTCCTAATATTCATTGGAAGGACTGATGAAGAAGCTGAAACTCCAAATTTGGCCACTTGATGTGATGAACCTTAGAAAAGACCCTTATGCTGGAAAGATTGAAGGCAGGTAGAGAGGGAGGTGACAGAAGATAAGATGGTTGGATGGTATCACTAACTCAATGTATGCGAGTTGGTGATGGACAGGGAAGCCTGGCACACGGCAGTCCATAGGTTTGCAAAGAGATAGACATGACTGAGCAACTGAACTGAACTAGGTGGTCTTCCAGGTCTTCATAGAACTGATTAACTTCAGCTCCTTCAGCATCGATGGAAGGGGCATAGACTGGAATTACTGTGACATTAAATGGCTTTCCTTGGAAACAAACTGAGAACAGGCTGTCATTTTTGAGGTTGCACCCAATTACTGCATTTCAGACTCTTTTGTTAATTATGAGGGCTACTCCATTTTTTCCTATGGAATTCTTGCTTATACTAGTAGATAAATTGGTCTTCTGAATTAATTATGCCCCTTCCCATCCATTTTCATTCACTGATTCCTAAGATGTCAAAGTTTATTCTTATCATCTCCTGCTTGACCATGTCCAATTTACCTTGCATCATGGACCTAACATTCTAGGTTCCTATGCAGTACTGTTCTTTGCAGCATCAGAATTTACTTTCATCAACAGACACATCCAAAACTGAGTGTCATTTCCGCTTTGGCCCAACCACTTCATTCTTTCTGGGACTATTAGTAGTTCTCCTCTGCTCCTTCCTAGTAGTATATTGGACACCTTCTGGCCTGGGGGACTCATCTTTCAGTGTCATAGGCTTTTGTCCTTTTATATAGTTCATGAGGTTCCATGGCAAATATACTGGGGTGGTATGCCATTTCCTTCTCCAGTGGATCACGTTTTCTCAGAACTCTCCGCTATGACCCGTCCATCTTGGGTGGCCCTACATGGCATGGCTCATAGATTCTTTGAGTTACAAAAGCCCCTTTGCCACAAAGCAGTGATCCAAGAAGAGCAGCCATACTCTATGTTATTTAATGTTTAATAATTATTATTTTGTAACTGTGTAATGAAAATGATTTGATATTAATGAAAAAAGTTTGGCTTCCGTAGCTCACTGTGTTTTGTGATCTTAGGCAAGTCATTTCATCTCCCTGCGACACAGATTCTTTTTTAGTAAAAAGAGGAAGATGTATCTGCGTTAAGAAATGCCCAGATTTGGGTACTTCGGGAGCCATGGTGACTTTGTTGCTAATGTATTTGAACACCTCAGACTAAAACAAAATTTCTAGAAGCACAGAATTTTATTTTCCTCTGTTCCTGACTGTTCTTTAAACGTGCTGTCAACTGTAATAAAGAGAGTAGGAAATAAAACTGACTGTAGCAGTGTCATCTTCTAGAATTTCACCCTCAGGAAACTGCCTCAGTGATAGAGTGGGGTCATCATCCCAATTCCAATCAGGTCTCCTTCTTTCTCAGAGGTAAGCAAAAGCCCTTTTGGTTCAGTGATTGATCTCACCCACGTCCAGCTGTTTTCCCACTCCTTCCTGTATTTATTTGACTTTATTTATTTACGTGTCAATTATCATAATTCCTCATTATTATTATTTCAAAGGACTTTGATTTTGCAGGGAGAAGAATATGTATCTAGGGCCTCTAATGATTTAGAACAGCCCCAGGATATGAGCAACATGCTATCACATTACAAGTGAAGAAGAGGGTAATTTCCAGCCTCAGGTCACATTGTTAGGAAAAGGAAGAACTGAGACTTTAACTGAGTTCCTCTGTTCCAAAAAACACTAATGTTGAGTTCCAAGTTGTAGTGGGTGTATATGGGTGGTAGGTAATCTTCCAAGACCCTGAGATCCACACTAGTCCCTGAGGTTCACTGTGGCAGATAGGTCTCCTGTTGGTGAAACCAGGTGAGGGGTAGTGGGTGGTCATGCTCTGGAGATGTGTTTATCTATTTACTTCCCTTCTGCCCACTCCATTTACTTTATTTCTTCCCAGAATATCAGCGTTTGTGCCACAGATGGTGCTGCTCTTCCCCAGCTCAAAATCCCTTTGAACCAGTGCCAGAAAAGAGCTTGTGTGTTCCAGTAGAGAAGCTGCCACAATGGTTGCAGGAAGCTTACCTGTGTCACACCTGTCTTCTGAAGTAGGTGGAGCTAATGTGAGAGGGAGAGCACTTACAGGTATATATGAAGCCTCCTCATGAGGATGTAAAGGAGGACCTGGGCTAACACACTGCTGGTCACCTAGCAGTCTTTGATCAGATCTCATCCACTCATGGACCATCCATCATGTGCCATGCAGTGCTCTAGGTGCTGGAATGCCCCTTGAGTGACCATACTGGACAAAATTCCACATGGAGAATCACATTCTGTTTTCTCATAAGACCACAGACAGAGTCAAGTTTAGAATCATACTTCCTGGGCATCCTCGCCAAAGCAGACAGAAGCAGGACAGAGGAACCTGGCGGTCTACAGTCCATGGGATCTCAAAGAGTCAGATCAGACTGAGTTACTGAGGAGACACACACATATAGGCAGAAGCAGGACAATGGAAGGTGATGAGATTACACATTGCACACAGCTGTCCCCAAATCCTCCATTTCCACACTCCCTTTTTCGCGTTTATTCTTACCCATCAGCTGGGGTGTAAACATATCTGTCAGCACCCTTCTCTCCATAAATGCCATTCTTAAAGGCCAAAAACATGAGCACACTCTGACTTTCTGCAGCCCTTCTAGTCCTCCTGGGGACCCTTCTGGCCGGCATTCTGGGGGGTGAAAAAAGCAACTGGGTCTGAGGTATGTCCCAGCTCACCTGTCCTCTACAGACTGGAGGGAAAGGAGGGGAGTGCATGGAAGGGGCAGGAAGAGGAGTGTGGTGGATGCTGCCAGCCCTCTGAGGATTTCTTCTGGGAAGTGAGCAGTTGAACTCCAAGGACATTTCTTGACTCTCAGAAGTATCATTATGTGTTTTGCTTTAAAAAAAAAATCCCACCTCATTTTTACAAAATCATGAATTTCATCTCTGAGACTGTCTATTCCTGGTTTCTTCCTTTTCCCTAAACTCCACTTTGGAATAGTAAAAAGATCCAGTTTGATCCTTATCCTGGTTCATGCCCGAGGATGCTGGAAACTCTTGGAATTTATTGTCTTACTTTAAGCATTGAAATCTCTGAAGGAAAAAAACTTAGATAGTATCTGTGTACGGCAGGACTCCAGAAATGCCATCAGATGTTTAGAGGGCTAGAATTATCAGTGCCCCTGGGGAGAAGAGAATAAATTCTGAATTCCGCCAATAATGGCCAAAGATTCAATCAAACTGAACACACCAAACCATCAATTAAAACCCAAGAACACTGGATTCAGAAAGCTTCAGAGGGTTGATAACATCAAAGGTTTGTAAGAGAGGAGTGTCTGGAGATGGTGTAGATGCTTGGCAATTCCTACTCCCTCTTTGCCTTATGCTTTTCCTCTCTCTGGCTATCTCAGAGTTTTATAGTTTATAATAACTGGGACCATAAGTAAAGGGTCCCCAGTTCTGTGAGTGGTTCTGAATATTTGGAACTTGGTTAAGGACTCTCTGAATTGACAGCCAATTGGTCACACATGTAAGTGATCCTAGGGCTTGTGATCAAAACTTGAAGGGTGGGCTGTGTTCACGGATGGACCCTCACCCTATAGGGTCTGGATCACCTCTGCAGATTTAGTATCAGAAATGAACAGACTCCTGGATGTCCAGTGGGTGTTGGAGGAACTGATTGCTGTTGGCAAAGACCCCACATGTTTGGTGTCAGGGACAACACACAGACTTACACTTTTCTTCCATTTCTATCTGGGGTGAGGCTCAGGGACAGTTGACCATATTATGTTGAACAGAGCACTCAGAACCCCTCAGTAGTTTTCTGCATTTTCAGAATTCTTAGCAGACTCAGGGGCTTGATAAAATGGGTTGTGACAGACTGTGTCTTGTCCTCATCCTACCACCTACATGCTGTGTCTCCGGGGATATTCCCACCTACAGCTTTTTCATGAGAGCAGGGTCACCATGTTTCTAGAGATTTTTGAAAGGATTACTAGTCATGAGGACAAAGAATTTACACCTTTGTGGCCAGTGGTTTCCATTTTCCCCCAAAGCATTTTCATCTGAAAGACTTGTCAACCTACCTACGTTTACTTCTCCATGACATGTGCAAAAAAACAAATGTGTCACAAAACGATCATTTCTTTGTGATGAAATTAATCAGAGAGTTGAGTGTCAGTGGAGAGTCATCAGTTCAGAGGCAACTGTAGGCAGAGCAAGAAACGAAGTACTTTGTTGAGTTTGCTCTTGGGGCCAAGACTGTTTTCCCAGGCTGGTATGATCTTAGTAAAGACTCAATGCCCTTCCTTTTGCTCACATATCAGACTATATTTTATTTTTATACAATGATATTGATGACAGTTGCATTCATAATTATATAGATAGGCCTCATCATCATAGAGACTAATAGGAATATTACTCTATTGACTCTCTACAATGATGATGTACTTGGCATGAGTATGAAATATAAGAGTTCTTTACTTGAGGATTATTTATCAAAACGGATTTTTCTGATTTGAGAGCATAGTTTTTTATTTAAGTAAGGAAACAGCTATAAACAAAATACAGTAAAATAATATACACGTTAAGGAGGGAAACACACAATGAAGACTTGGGAATATCCTATGCCAGCTACGATGGGTGCTGTGAAGAAGGAGTTTTGGGGATTAGGAGTGTGGCAAGGGTCAGGAAAATACTCTGTGATAAGGAAGCTTTGGACAGAGCTGTGCAAAAAAGTGCCTGAGTGTTAGAGCTGCAACCAGGAACAGAGTGGCTGAGGCTGAGAGGGTTGAGGGGCAGGGGAGTGGATTGGATGAGACAGAGGGTGCCCGGGGACAAGTCATGAAGAGGCTTGTAGAATTTTAAGAATCAGAATTTAACTCTTAGAAAGCTAGAGGTTCACTGAGGGAATGGTCATGGGAGCCAGGGGATAGGATTCGCTTTGAAACAGGACCATTGTGGCTGTAGTGTGAAGAGTGGCCGCTAGGGGGCGATGGGCAGAGACAGAGGCCCCTGGGCAGGCTGCTGTATTTTCCAGGGGAGCCATGATGAAGTGTGTATCCATATTGTTGCCTGGATTGATCTCACTTCATTAGAATAACATAAATAACTTGCTCTATTGAGACTTCTTTGGTAGCTTCATCACAAATCAGGATTCATTAAATCTTTAGGCATTTGTGATGTATTTACCCTTAAAACTCTCAACTCTCCGTGAGGTTTGGGGTCAGGGAAAAGCAGAAAGTGGGAACTAAAACCTGTATCTATCACTGACTCATGTTGATGATTCACAGAGAATAACAAAATTCTGTGAAGCAATTTCCTACAAATAAAAAAATGTATAAATTAAAAAAAGCAAAGTACTCAACCACCAAATCAGGTGTTGATTACCCAGGCAACAAACCTCCATTCTAAGGTTAGATTGAGGTTTTGCTAGTGACCTCCCTCACATCATGAAAGACTCCCTTGGTTCTGTCATCTCTTAGGAAAGCCAATCGTTTTAAAGCTCGTTTCCAAGAATGGTTAAAAGACCAATTAATACTTCTTATATAAGTCAAAGTATCAATATACCATCAATATTCCTTAATTCCAGTGTCCATTATGTGAACACAGTGGGGGATTTTCTTCCAAGTCTTCCTCCATTAAATCATAATGCCTTCACACTTTCTTTTTTTTATACTGGAAGCTTTCAGCTGCATACATGTACAGATATTAGTATTATAAACTCATGGACCAATGTCCAGCTCCAGTCATGATCAACATATGGAGAATATTCTTAATATGTATCTTTTACTCCTGGTCTATTAGCAGCTAATCAGTTGCAACATTCCAATTCATGTAAAAACATCAGTAGTGATATGTAATTATTTATAATATTACCCTGTTGATCTGAAGCCTAAAAACATGAATAATAATGTCCTACAAAGCAGGATATGAAACAGCCTTTCACATGCACCCCTACCAGTCTTTATTGCAAACAAACTGGTATTTTCTGTATTGATCATTTAGACCCACCTGTGATGACCATCTTCCTATTTCACTGAGATCCTCCCATCCCTATAGCCCTGTGGCCTGACGTGTGCCTGGAGCCTCCATACACAGGTCCCTGCAAGGCCAAACTATTATACACAGCTACAATGCCAAGTCCAGCTTCTGGGATATTTTTGTATATGGTAGCTAAAATGATAAGAATAAAGATTACAATGGGGACCAGGCTGTGTTAAGAGCGGGTGCTATCCTATCCTGGGTAAGATAGCAGGCATAGAATGGGGAGAGGGAAAGGGCTGGGAAAGAGGTGGAGCTCATGAGGGTACACACTCCTCAAAATCGCCCACAGTGACTTTTTTCCTTGCTACCTCCCGGGAGAAGTGGCTGCAGTGCCCTTAGAAACTATGTGCTGAGCATGTCCTCCAGGTGCCAACTTGGCAAAAGATCAGCCCTAGAAGCACCATCCTGATAATCTGAGTTTACACATTCTCCTTTCTTGCATGGGAAGAGGAAGTCTGCCATGCCACAGAGCAGGTCTATAGTTCGACCCCTCCTTAGCTCGAACATTCGCTTCCTTTTTGGTTCTCATTGTGGTGCTGAGAACACTGTTGCTGCTCATCTCCAGGATGGCTTAGGTCCTGTCCAGGTACATAGTGTCCGGGTCTGGGGCTTCCGAGATTCAATCATCAAGTTCCTTTCCTTTTACAGAGGCCATGAGAACTGGGCTCCCCTGAGCAGCTGAAGTCCAAGGAGGACCGAGTCAGGGCTGAGCTCTGGCTGTTTAATATTCAGCCTTTCCCTCTTGCTTCTCAACCCTACCTTCCTCAGCAGAAATCTGCCTCTATCCTCTCTCTCCTATGACTACTTGCTTTGCTCCTGCCTCATCCAGTTGGCTCTAAGCCCCATGAGAGCAGGACTTCCCTTTATCCATAGAACTTTGCACAGATCCAGGTACATAGGATAGTCCACAAATATTTAAGGATGGAAAGAGTGCAGGAGAAAAAACTCCTCGTGAGGCAGTGAAAGTAGAGCCTGGGGTGTGAATTCCTGATTCTGCTGTAGTCATCTTCCTCACTGTATCCTCACCTCCATCCTCCACCCATCAGCACTTCGAGAGCCTTGGGAACGTGGCTGCCTGAATGCTGCCAGAGAGGCTGGACCACCTCTTATTCTCGTAAATATGATGTGAACTCATGAAGTTATGTCCAATACCTTTGATGCATCATCTGTGTAATATCAAATAGATATGCATGGGTTGTGTTCATTTGTTTGTGTTGTTGAAATTGAAATATCTGAAAACACATGAAAAACAGGCAAGTATCTTCCTCCTGGTTTTCATCTGTTTGTCTTCCAGAAAATCGCTTTTCCATAGCTGAGGTTCAGTGTCTTCATCTCTAAAAAAGGACTAATGATACTTAATTGATAAGATTGTTAAAGAAGGGCAAGGTATCTTTTTGGCATCACTTACTGCGGGCCCACATCTCAGGTCACAATTTTAAATTCCCTCCAGGACAGGTGAGTAATGTAAATGGAAGTTCGGAGTGAGTGTGGAGGCAGGCAGACAATAAGGAATGGTGGTGATTATGGAAACTGAGAGAATGCTCCCTTCCTGAGAAGAGGGTTGCTCTTCTTAGCTTAGTTCATGGTTTTCAAAGTGTGGTCCCTTGAGCAGCACCCTCAGCACCTTGGGAACCTTGTTGGTGCAGCTACTCAGGTCCCAACCTGACCTACTGAATTGAAACTCTGAGGATGAGGATCTCAAATCTGTGTTTGACCAAATGACTAAGGAATTCTGATGCTCATTCACATTTGAGACCCATGGTCCTTGCTAAATACCAGGTCTGTGATGCCAGTTTGTTTACTTATCTTACATTGATAGAAATTTTTTAAATGAGATGTCCCACTGTGAAATCTTATAAATTCCTAAAATTGTAAAATGAACTCTGCAGTTAATGATTAATATATTTTAGCCAGATGTGCATCCTGTGATTACACTCCCTTTTAATCTTCAATATAATCTGGAAAAAGATACTACAGGGTTCAAAAAGTCAGGTGCTCGTTTATCATGTAGCAGAAAGTAATCAGCCATTACTCGGATATGAACATACCTCTCCGATGGCACAGCATCTCAAGTATCTAAACATCTTCTGTCTGCCCCAGGTGCATTCCATCCATTTGAACATGTGACCTTTGATACCAAGGAATCGAAGGTTCTCATTATTCACATGGAGATACTGAGGAACAGAAGCAGAGTATGACCTGGGGTCCCAGAGGGTTGGGGTCGCTGGTCTGCATCCAGTACACAGCGACTGTTTGTTCCTGCTCTTCAATTTCTCTAAAGAGGCCTGCAGGGGCCAGGGCGGTTTCTAATTAGAGACCAGACATCCATGAACAGGGAGAGGGGCGCTGGAGTGAGAACTGGCCCATCAGAAGGCTTGTGGACCTGGGACGCCTGTAATTAGGGCAAGAGTGAGGAGGATCAGGAGAGAAGGGTATTGGGAGAGAAAGACAGACTGATGAGAGACGAGAAGAGAGGAAAGAGGAGTTTCTTTTGGGGAGAGTCTCAGCTACTCCCTGGTCTCAGATGCAGAGATTGACTCAGAAAGAGGGGCAGGGCTGCAGCATGTCCTGAATACGAATCCTTGTTTTACCATCAACAGGTTGTGCGGCTTTAGCAAGTGGCTTTACCTCTGAGCCTCTGCTTTCTGCTTGACACAAAGGGCGAGAATCCCAGATGTTGTAGGATTGACATGAGGCTAAATGAAATCACGCACGTGAAATGTCTCAGAAGGGAGGAGACCCTCGACTCACAGTGGCTTGTTTTGTGAGTAACCCACTCGGATGCACATGTGTACTTAGCCAGCTTGGTGTTGAGAGTGCCCGCCATCCTCAGCAGTGCTCTATGATTGTAACTACAAGCGATAAACAAGAGAGAGTGAAGGGCTGGTGGTGTGGCGTGTGTGCACTCTAATTTCCAGCTTGCAGTGCCGCAGAGTGCATGTGCACAGACTCGAAGTCAGATCATGGGGCCTAAATCCTCTCTACAAGCTATGATCTAGGCTAATTGCTTTATTTCTTTATATCTCAGTTCCCTCCTCAGTAACACGAGGTTATGTCAACAGTTTCTCCCCCTTTCTTTAAAGACTTTTTAGGATTATCATTACCATCTTTCTAAATTCCCTATATATGTCTTAGTGTACTGTATTGGTGTTTTTCTTTCTGGCTTACTTCACTCTGTATAATAGGCTTCAGTTTCATCCACCTCATTAGAACTGATTCAAATGTATTCTTTTTAATGGCTGAGTAATACTCCATTGTGTATATGTACCACGGCTTTCTTATCCATTCATCTGCTGATGGACACCTAGGTTGCTTCCATGTCCTGGTACTGTAAAGCAAAGTAAAGTAAAAATAAAAATTAAAAAAAAAGATTTTTTTAGGATTAGATGAACTACATATTTCACCTGTCTAGGATAATGCCTGTTATAATAAAGAATTGAAGTTTTGCCTGGAGAAGTTACTCATTACTGTTTTTATTTTTTTTTGTATGACTTTTTATTTTTTATTTTTATTTTTTTATTTTTATTTATTTTTTTTTTTTTAGTTTTTTTATTTTTTAAAATTTTAAAATCTTTAATTCTTACATGCATTCCCAAACATGAACCCCCCTCCCACCTCCCTCCCCATAACATCTTTCTGGGTCATCCCCATGCACCAGCCCCAAGCATGCTGCATCCTGCGTCAGACATAGACTGGCGATTCAATTCACATGATAGTATACATGTTAGAATGTCATTCTCCCAAATCATCCCACCCTCTCCCTCTCCCTCTGAGTCCAAAAGTCCGTTATACACATCTGTGTCTCTTTCCCTGTCTTGCATACAGGGTCGTCATTGCCATCTTCCTAAATTCCATATATATGTGTTAGTATACTGTATTGGTGTTTTTCTTTCTGGCTTACTTCACTCTGTATAATCGGCTCCAGTTTCATCCATCTCATCAGAACTGATTCAAATGAATTCTTTTTAATGGCTGAGTAATACTCCATTGTGTATATGTACCACAGCTTTCTTATCCATTCATCTGCTGATGGACATCTAGGTTGTTTCCATGTCCTGGCTATTATAAACAGTGCTGCGATGAACATTGGGGTACATGTGTCTCTTTCAATTCTGGTTTCCTCGGTGTGTATGCCCAGAAGTGGGATGGCTGGGTCATAAGGTAGTTCTATTTGCAATGTTTTAAGGAATCTCCACACCGTTCTCCATAGTGGCTGTACTAGTTTGCATTCCCACCAACAGTGTAGGAGGGTTCCCTTTTCTCCACACCCTCTCCAGCATTTATTGCTTGCAGATTTTTGGATCGCAGCCATTCTGACTGGTGTGAAGTGGTACCTCATTGTGGTTTTGATTTGCATTTCTCTAATAATGAGTGATGTTGAGCATCTTTTCATGTGTTTGTTAGCCATCCGTATGTCTTCTTTGGAGAAATGTCTATTTAGTTCTTTGGCCCATTTTTTTGATTGGGTCGTTTATTTTTCTGGAGTTGAGCTGCAGAAGTTGCTTGTATATTTTTGAGATTAGTTGTTTGTCAGTTGCTTCATTTGCTATTATTTTCTCCCATTCAGAAGGCTGTCTTTTCACCTTGCTTATAGTTTCCTTTGTTGTGCAGAAGCTTTTAATTTTAATTAGATCCCATTTGTTTATTTTTGCTTTTATTTCCAGAATTCTGGGAGGTGGATCATAGAGGATCCTGCTGTGATTTATGTCTGAGAGTGTTTTGCCTATGTTCTCCTCTAGGAGTTTTATAGTTTCTGATCTTACATTTAGATCTTTAATCCATTTTGAGTTTATTTTTGTGTGCGGTGTTAGAAAGTGATCTAGTTTCATTCTTTTACAAGTGGTTGACCAGTTTTCCCAGCACCACTTGTTAAAGAGATTGTCTTTACTCCATTGTATATTCTTGCCTCCTTTGTCAAAGATAAGGTGTCCATATGTGTGTGGATTTATCTCTGGGCTTTCTATTTTGTTCCATTGATCTATATGTCTGTCTTTGTGCCAGTACCATACTGTCTTGATGACTGTGGCTCATTACTGTTTTTATTACTACTACAAAGGACTTTGCCTTCTAGGGAGGAGGAACATCTGCCTGTTGCATCCGTTGCTTCCATGGCAACCGCATGGGTACATAGCATGTGTCTCATGTGACTCCTGAAGACATGGGGTTCTGAGAGGTTAAAATCCTCAGGCAAAAATGTAGGAAAATGCAGAGCTGGTACCCAAACTGAGGTCCTATGGCCCCATCGACAGAGAGGGAGAGAGCAGGAGAAAGTGGGTGGCTATGGGGTTCTGAGGTCTCCTGATGTCCACTCAGGGAGACCGCTCTCCTGTTGGTGAAACCAGGTGAGGGGTGACTGCTGGACATGCTGTGGAGACAGATTCTGCTCCCTGTTTCCCCTCAGCCACCCTCCATTACTAATTTTTTGATGCATAAAGAGGGTTATTGCCCAGGACAACATCACCTTCACCAGCTAAGCCCCTTCCTGGACCAAGGTCTGGAAAAGTGCAAGTGTCCATCCACCAGAGAAGCTGTGGCAACGGCTGCAGGAAGGTGACCTGTGTCACAGTTGCCATCTGAGGTAGGGGAGGGGGTCAGGACACTGAGGTCCAGGTGAGACGACACCTGCAGGAGGCTGGAATGGAGGACCTGGTTACCACACTGCTGGTTACTGTTCTGTCCTCTGATCTTCCCTCATCCACCTACTTATTCATCACATGCCAGGCACTGCTCTAGGGGCTGGGATGCTCCCTGAATGTCCATATAGTACACACTCCATCTCTCTGATCACAATCTGTGTTTACATGAGACCCACAGCTATCATCAAGTGAGAAGTGCTCTTACTGGGCATTTGAGCCCTGCAGACAGAAGCAGGAGGCATGGTTAGGTAGGGAGATTACGCAATAAACAGAACCGACCCAACTCCTCCCCTTGCCCACTCCCCTCCTCATCACCAGATCCCGCCCCTCAGCCAGGATATTAAAAGGTCAGCCTGTCCGTCCTCAGCATCCTCAGGAGTCCTCCTGCAAGGCCACCAAGATGAGACGGCTCTGCCTCTCCACAGCCCTTCTCTTCCTCCTGGTTATCCTGGTGGACAGCACCCCGCTAAATATACACCATATCCAGGATGAAGGTAGGTCCAGCCTCACCTCTCCTCTACAGCTTCTGGGAAAATGACAGAAGTCCATGGAAGAGGGCAGGGCAGGTGTGGAGTGGGTATTGCCAAGCATTTCTAGATATCTCCTGTCATGTTGGTCAGGATTACTGTCTGTTTCTTTGGTTTTGGCAGCATTGGTCTTCCTCCCATGAAAGGATATTCTCTAGTTCTGTGGTCTGCTCTCTGGTTGTGGTGTGTGGGCTTCTTGTAGGAGTGGCTTCTCTGGTTGCAGAGCAAGGGCTCTAGGAATTTGGGCTCGTAAGTTTCAGTTTACCTTCTTAGTTGCCACCAGGCACGTGGAATCTTCCTGACCAGGGACAGAACCTATGTCCCCTGCCTTAGTATGTGAATTCTTATCTACTGGACCATCAGGGAGGACTTAAAGTGCAAAGATTTGACTCCACTGCTATGTTGACTATCATGAGGATATATATTACAATTTTATTATATTTTATTACACATGTGTGTGTGTATATATATATATATATATATATATATATATATATATATCTGTTCGTTCAGTACAGTTTCTCAGTCATGTCTGACTCTTCACAACCCCATGAACCACAGCATGCCAGGCCTCCCTGTCCATCATCAACTCCCGGAGTTTACCCAAACTCATGTCCATTGAATCAGTGATGCCATCCAACCATCTCACCCTCTGTCGTCCCCTTCTCCCCCTGCCTTCAATTTTCCCAACATCAGCATCTTTTCAAATGAATCAGCTCTTTACATCAGGTGGCCAAAATATTGGAGTTTCAGCTTCAACATCAGTCCTTCCAATGAACACCCAGGACTGATTTCCTTTACGGTTGGACCGGTTGGATCTCCTTGCAGTCCAAGGGACTCTCAAGAGTCTTCACCGACACCACCACCAGTTCAAAGGCATCAATTCTTCGAGATTCAGCTTTCTTTATAGTCCAACTCTCACATCCATACATGACTACTGGAAAAACCATAGCCTTGACTAGATGGACCTTTGTTGACAGAGTAATGTCTCTGTTTTTTGAATATGCTATCTAGGTTGGTCATAACTTTCCTTCCAAGGGGTAAGTGTCTTTTAATTTCATAGCTGCAATCAGCATCAGCAGTGAAACTGGAGCCCCCTAAAATAAAATCAGCCACTGTTTCCACTGTTTATTCATCTATTTGCCATGAAGTGATGGGACTGGAGACCATGACCTTTGTTTTCTGAATGTTGAGCTTTAAGCCAACTTTTTCACTCTCCTCTTTCACTTCCATCAAGAGGCTGTTTAATTCTGCTTCACTTTCTGCCATAAGGGTGATGGTGTCATCCCCATATCTGAGGTTATTGATATTTCTCCCGGCAATCTTGATTCCAGCTTGTGCTTCTTCCAGCCCAGCATTTCTCCTGATGTACTCTGCATATAAGTTAAGTAAGCAAGGTGACAATACTTGCATATAAGTTAAATAAGCAAGGTGACAAGCCTTGATGTACTCCTTTTCCTATTTGGAACCAGTCTGTTTTTCCATGTCCAGTTCTAACTGTTGCTTCCTGACCTGCATATAAGTTTCTTAAGAAGCAAGCCAGGTAGTCTGATATTCCCATCTCTTGCAGAATTTTCCACAGTTTATTGTGATCCACACATTCAAAGGATTTGGCCTTGTCAATAAATCAGAAATAGATGTTTTTCTGGAATTCTGTTGCTTTTTCAATGATCAAGCAAATGTTGGCATATTGATCTCTGGTTCCTCTGCCTTTTCTAAAACCAGCTTGAACGTCTGGAATTCCATGGCTGATGTATTGCTGAAGCCTGGCTTGGAGAATTTTGAGCATTACTTTACTAGTGTGTGAGATGAGCACAATTTTTCAGTAGTTTGAGCATTCTTTGGCATTGCATTTCTTTGGGATTGGAATGAGAACTGACCTTTTTCAGTCCTGTGGCCACTGCTGAGTATATATATAATTAAATATATATATTTATATATATATTATAAATTATATTATATATAATATTATAAATTATATTAAATATTAAATTATATTAAATATATTATATTATATTATATTTATATATAATATTAAATATATATATATTATATATATATAAAATAATTCTGCCAGATCAGAGTCCCCATTTCTGAGACTCTTTTCCTGTTCCCTGCTTTGTCCCTGAACCTCGATGAGGTATAGTAATAAAATAAGTAAAGTGAAAGGCACTCAGTCGTGTCCAACTCTTTGCGACCCCTTAAACTGCATAGTCCATGGAATTCTCCAGGCTAGAATCCTGGAATGTGATCCCTTTGCCTTCTTCAGGGGATCTTCCCAACATAGGGATCAAACCCAGGTCTCCCGCAAGGCAGGTGGTTTCTTCAACAGCTGAGCCCCCAGGAAAGCCCTGCAGAGTAATAGAAAGCTTCAAATTTGTACCATCTCTTAGTTAATGGCCTAGGTCTCCTAAAACTGTTGGAGTTTCCTGCTGTTAGATGTTATGAGATGAGACGAGGCAACTCAAGGGAACCTCAAGATGTGGTTGGTGTCCAAGAAGTCACAAGCATGCCTTTACTGTTTACAGTTTTCAACAACTGTCACTCCAGCACCTCTGAGGAGAAGGGAGGGAACTGAGAGTGAGATCAATCACAGTGACTGATAATCCAACCAACATGCTTGCTTAGTGAACCCTAGGGAGAAATACATACAAACTGGGCTCAGAGAGCTTGTGGGTTGGTGAATACAGGAAGTTGAAGTGAGGGTGCTGTGCTCACTAGGACACAGAGGCTGGGCGCACCTCCCTCCTTCTTTGCTGGCACATCTCTTCTATTTTTCTGCCTTGAGTTCTATTTTGGGAATATAAGCAATGGTTTAGCCACTGGTTCTATTGAGTTGTTGAATTTGAAGATGGGGTCATGGACCTACAACCCCCTACTTTGGTTATTTGGTCACAAGCATGATCGACTTGGAACCTCAATGCTGGCATCTGAACCTGCAGAATCTGCAGTAGCTCCATCAATTCCCATCACATGTAAATGGATTTGTTGCACATCCTGTGGCTGTTTGGGGAATTGAATGCTGTTGGTAGAGACACCACATATTTGGTGTCGGGGAAAAACACAGAATCACTCTCCCCTGTGATTTGGGGCTCAGGTGATGCTCCAAAAAGGAGGAGTAATGAATGTTCACATTGCAGCCAGAAACTGTTCTCAGTTGTCTGTATTTTCAGAGTTCCTGTGAGAATCAGGGAGTGTATCAAGTGGGTTGTAACGTGCTAGTATCTTGTCCTGGCCCTGCCACCCACATGCCTAGGGCAGGTCATCCACAATTTTCTTCTCAAACAGGGGATATGTGTTACATGGGTTTTGAACCCATTACCATTCGTATGTATAAGGAGGTGAATCAAATTTCATGCTGAATTTTGTACATTTTCCACCAATATGTGTTAATCAGAAAAACCTGAAAAAATTTACTTTACTACTTACTTTGGGCAAGAAAGAATATTTGCATGTCAAATAATGAGTGTTCTTCTATCATGAAAACTAATCAGAAAGACCTGCAATGAATGTGCTGTAGGGAATGTAAGAAAGAGCCCTCTGTAGGCTGACCAATGGATCAAGGGTGAGACAATATTAGGAAAGTGTCCAGGCCCTTTCCCATGTCTTCTTTGACTATAGTCAATTATCCATATTTGATTTCTTCCTTGTCCACTGTTGACTACTATTTCATTTGCATATTTCATCCCTACTTGCTTCATGCCCCAGGCTTGCTGAAACTATTGGAATTTCCTATCTTTCATAGGTCTGGAGACAAGCCATAGAAGGGGACCTGAGAAGCGTTCAGTAATAGATGTGGCTACAAGTATCATCGACGGTATCGATACAGGTGTGAACTTTCTGCTACTCTGGGGAAGGAAGAGAGCACTGAAGTGGAGATTAGGCCCCATTGGATAATGATTCAATCAAAATGCCTGTTTAGTGAAACCTCAAGAAGAATCTATTAACATGGCCATTCAGGGAACATTTGGGGTGGTAGCACACGGCAGGTTGTGTGTTGTCTAGGGTGTGGAGTCTCTCCACACATATACTTCCACTTTGCCCTGCAAATCTCACTCACTTCCTGTGACTAGATTTATCCTTTTTGACAACGTGATATCCTGATGTGAGTGGGGTTCCTGAGTATGGTCATCATATTTACTGAGTTATTGAACAAGGAGTAGGGCAATGGAAGTTCCCAGTTTTAGACACTTTGTTAAATCAGTAGTGACTTGGGAAAACACGGCTGGCATCTGAACTGAGGACAGTTCTGAGCCCTCATCTGGCACAATCATACTAACTCCCTGGGTTGGCTGTCAGAAATACATTGCCCTGTTGGACACCCAGGGGGTGTTGGAGAAATTGGATGTTGTTTCTAGAGACACCACAGATGTGGTGTTAGGGAAATCCAGCCTCAGTCTCCCTGTGCTCTGGGAGCTCAGGTGAGTCCTGGGGACAGGGGAGTAATGAAGGTAGGACACTGCACCCAGAAGCTCTCAGCATTTATCCATATTTTCAGAGCTCCTGGCCGAATAGAACAGTATATCAAGTAGGTTTTGACAGGGAAGTGTCTTTTTCAGAACCTATCATCCCCATGCCATGTGTCCGAAGTCAAGTCATCTGTTGTCCTCATCTGAACAGTAGATCAGTGCTAAATGAGTTCTTTGAACCTTTACCAGCCACAAAAAGAAACTGCTCCTTCACATTTCACATCATGTTTGGTCATTTTCCTTTGGGATAGATTCATGAAAACATGCTCTACCTGCTTCCTTGGGCTCGTGGGACCAAGGCTGGTACAATATTAGCAAATTTTTTAGGCCTTTGCCTTTGTCCACTTTTTAAAAAATATATAAATTTATTTATTTTAATTGGAGGCTAATTACTTTACAATATTGTATCGGTTTTGCCATACATCAACATGAACCCGCCATGGGTGTATACGTTTGCCTATGACTTTATTTTCCATATTTGAAACTTGTCCTGGTTCATGGTCCAATATACCTGAAAACTTGAAATCTGTTCTTTCATAGGTACCAAGATTGTCAAAAAAGGAGCTGGTATACTAACAGGATTGGCTGAAACAATCACTAAAGCAATTAAAGGTTTGAACTTTCTGTACCTGTGGGGAGAGAGGAGGGCACTCACTGAGACTGAGATTAGCACCACCGGCTGAAAATTCAGTACTTATGCCTGTTGAGTGAAACCTCAGCACAAATCCATCAATATTGGCTGAGAGAGCTTAGGAAGGGGGGACAAATGGTCCTGAGGTGAGGGTTCTCTGCTCAGGAGGTCATGGATGCTCCACCTACTCCACTCCTCCCGTACCCTAAAAATTTCTCGTCCATTTCACTGTTTCTGAGTTTTCTCCTAGACATTAATTTGAAAACTTTGATTAAGAGTTTTCCTGAGTTTGGTCACCTGTTCCACTGAGTGTTTGACCATGGAGGTGGAGTCATGGAATTTTCGAGTTTTAGTCACTTGGTCAGAAGCATGATAACTCGAGAACACATGGCTGGCCTCTGAAGTCAGGGCATTCTTGATACCGCAACCTTGGCATTAGCTCTGACTCCACAGGTATGGTATCAGAAGTCAGTGGACAGTGGGCGGCTGGTTGGGTGTTGGGAACTGGGTAGTTGGTGTAAAAACCATCTATTTAGTGCCAGGAAAAAAAACCCAGACTCACCCTCTCCTGTGATTTGAGGGCTCAGGTGAGGCTTGGGGAGAGGTGACTAGTCAAAGTAAGACCCTGGACCTGGAAACTCTCCCCAGTTCTCTGTGTTGTTGAGTTCCTAGCCAATCAATAGTGCATCAAATGGGTTGTGACATGACAGTATATTGTCCTGACCAGGCCACCCACAGGCTTGTGTCCTGCAGCAAGTCATCTGCAGTTTCCTCATCTGAACAGCGGAAACATGTACACGAGTTCCTAGGACAGATGATGAGTTTATGAACCAAAAGTCTTTATTCACGTGTCACGAACAGATTTCTCCATTTTTCACCACAATGTTTTAATCTGAAAATAGTTGTCTACCTACCTGCTTTGGCCGAGTAAAAATATTTCTTTATGAAATAATGTTTATTCCTGTATTATTAACAGTAATCAAAAGATGTGGAGCCACGGAGGAGGGCAATTGGAGGGAAAGCAAGAAACACAGCCCTTGTGGGGTAGCCTGTGGGAGGAAGGCTCCAGGCCCTTTCCCTTGTTGTCTTTTGGCTGTTATTATCTTATCCATGTTTGATCTTTTTCCTGTTTCATGGACCAGGCCTCATGAAACTCTTGAAATTTACTCTCTTTCATAGGTCAGGTGATGATTTCCAGAATACAATTTGATAACCATACACTAGAGGAATTGCCAACACTCAACATTGAATACTCAACACTCAGTGAGGAGAATAATGGTTTGTAATTTTTGTACCTCGGGGAAGAGGGAAGGGCACTGAGGTTCTGATCAATGACCAATGCTTCAATCAATAAGCCTATTTATTGACACCTCAACGGTGCACAAGTATTACATGGTGAATTTTGTGCATGTTTTGCCAAGGTGTGTTCATCTAAAATTTTTTCTTTAACTAGTTACTTTAGGCAGGAAAGAATATTTAGGTGTCAAATAATGAGTATTCCTTTTTCATTAAAAATAATTAGAAATACCTGGGATGAATGTTCTGGAGGAAATGTAAGAAAGAGCCCCATGTAGGATGACTCCTGATACCAAAGCTGAGACATTATTGGGAAAGTTTCCAGACCCTTTCCCATGTCCCCTTTTGACTATTATTTATTATCCATATTTGTTCCCTCCCTTGTTCACAGTAGACTACTATATAATTTGCATATTTGGTCCTTACTTGGTTCATGTCCCAGGCTTCCTAAAACTGTTGGAATTTCCTGTCTCTCATAGGTGTGGAGACAAGCCACAGAAGGGGACTTGAGAAACGTTCAGAAATAGATGTGGTTACAAGTATCATCAATGGTGTGGCTACAGGTATGAACTTTCTGCAACTCTGGGGAGAGGAGAGGGCACTGAGATTGAGA
Organism: Ovis aries; assembly: GCF_016772045.2. Classification (NCBI taxonomy): domain Eukaryota; kingdom Metazoa; phylum Chordata; class Mammalia; order Artiodactyla; family Bovidae; genus Ovis; species Ovis aries. Next base: position 73,927,370 of record NC_056066.1, read on the forward strand.
ATGGGCACCACTGGGCTATGATTCAATCAAAAAGCCTGTTTGATGAAACCTCTATAAGAATCCATGTATGTGGGCATTCAGAGAGTGTTTGGGGTGGTAACACACGGCGGTGATGTGAGGGTCCTGTGGTCTCTAGGGCATGGAGCCTCCCCACATCTCCACTTCCACTTTGCCTTGCACTACTCTCTCATCTCTCTCTCATCCTTCATGAAAACCTGACATTCTTATGTGAGTGGTCTTTCTGAGTATGGTCATCAGATTACTGAGTTATTGAACATGGAGTGGGGCAATAGAACTTCCCAGTTTTAGACACTTCGTCAAATCAGGAGTGACTCGGGATAACATGCCTGGCATCTGAACTGAGGACTGTTCTGATCTATACTAACTCCCTGGATTTGCTGTCAGAATTAAATGGCCTTGTTGGACACCCAGTAGTGTTTGGAGGAGTTGCATGTTGTTTCTAGAAACACCACAGATTTAGTCTCAGGGAAGCCCAGACTCAGTCTCCCAGTGCTCTGGGAGCTCAGGTGAATCCTGGGGACAGGGGAATAATGAAGGTAGGGCACTACACCCTGAAGCTCTCAGCATTTATCGATAGTTTCAGAGTTCCTGGCAGAAGAGGATAGTATATCAAGTGGGTTTTGACAGGGAAGTGTCTTTTTCGGACCCATCATCCCCATGCCATATGTCCTGAGTCAAGTCATCCATTGTCCTCATCTGAACAGTGGATCAGTGCTAAATGAGTTCTTTGAACACTTACCAGTCTTAGAAAGATTCTGCTTATTCGCACTACATGGGCAAGTTTGGTTATTTTCCATCAGGATATATTCATGAAAAGATTTCTCTAGCTGCTTCCTTGAGCTCCTGGGACCAAGGCTGGTACATTATTAGCCAATTCTCGAGATCTTTTCCTTTGTCCACTCTTGCCTATGACTTTACTTTCCATATTTGAAACTTGTCCTGGTTCATGGCCCAATATTCCTGAAAATTTTGAAATCTGTTCTTTCATAGGTACCAAGATTGTTGAAAAGGGAGCTGGTATACTAACAGGATTGGCTGAAATAATCACTAAAGCAATTAGAGGTTTGAACTTTCTGCACCTATGGGGAGAGAGAAGGGCCCTGAGACTGAGATCAGTACCACTGGCTGATAATTCAATACTTATGCCTATTGAGTGAATCCTCAGCACAAATCCATAAATATTGGCTGAGACAGCTTAGGAAGGGGGAACAAATGGTCTTCAGATGAAGGTGCTGTGCTCAGGAGGGCATGGACACTCTGCCTAACTCCACTTCTCCCGTACCCTAATGATCTCCTGCATGTCACTGTTTCTGATTTTTTTCTGTACATTAATTTGAGAACAGTGATTAAGAGTTTTCCTGAGATTAGTCGCTTGTTTGATTGAGTTTTTGACCATGGAGGTGGAGTCACAGAATTTTCGAGTTTCAGTCACTTGGTCAGAAGCATAACTCTAGAACACATGGCTGGCCTCCGAAGTCAGGGCATTCTTGATACCTCAACATGTGGTATTGGCCCTGGCTCCACTGATATGGTATCAGAAATCAGTGGACAGTGGGAGGCCTGCTGGGTGTTGGGAATTGGATGGTTGGGGGGAAAACCACGTATGTGGTGTCGGGAGAAAACCCAGACTCACCCTCTCCTGTGATTTGAGGGCTCAGGTGAGACATACGGAGACATGAGTAGTGAAAGTAAGACCCTGGACCTGGAAAGTCTCTCCAGTTCTCTGTAGTGTCACGTTCCTAGCCAATCAACAGTGTATCAAATGGATTTAGATGTGACAGTCTTGTCCTGACCAGGCCACCCACAGGCTTGTGTCCTGCGGCAAGTCAACTGCAGTTTCCTCCTCTGAGCAAGGGAAACATGTACATGAGTTCTTGGAACAGATGATGAGTTATGAATAGAACGACTTTATTCACGAGTCACGACCAGATTTGTCGATTTTCCAGCACAATGTGCTAATCTGAAAAAAATTCTCTACCAACTTGCTTTGGCCAAGTAAAAATATTTGTTTATCAAATAATGTTTATTCCTGTATTATTAAGAGCAATCAAAAGATGTAGAACCACAGAGAAGGGCAACTGAAGGGAAAGCAAGAAATAATCAAAGTGTCCAAACCCTTTCCATTGTTGTGTTTTGACTATTATGGGGTCACAAAGAGTCGGACACGACTGAGCGACTGAACTGAACTGAACTGATCTTATCCATGTTTGATTCTTTTCCTGTTTCATGGACCAGGCTGCCTGAAACTCTTGAATTTTATTCTCTTTCATAGGTCAGGTGATGATTTCCAGAATACAATTTGACAACCACACACTAGAGGAATTGCCAACACTCAGTATTGAATACTCAACACTCAGTGAGGAGAACAAAGGTTTGTAGTTTGTGCACCTCAGGGAAGAGGGAAGGGCACTGAGATTCTGATCAGTGATTCAATCGATAAGCCTATCTCTTGAAACTTCAACAGTGCATAAAAATATCATGGTAAATTTTGTGCTTGTTGCGCCTAGATATAGTAATTAAAAAAAATTTTTTAGGCAGGAAGGAGTATTTAGGTGTTAAATAATGAGTATTCCTCCTTCATGAAAATAATCAGAAAAACCTGGGACGAATGTTCTGGAGGGAATGTAATAAAGAGCCCTGTGTAAGTTGAATCCTGATACCAAAGCTGAGAGATTATTAGGAAAGTTTCCAGGCCCTTTCCCATGTCTCCTTTTGACTACTGTTTATTTTCCTTATTTGTTCCCTCCCTTGTCCACTGTTGACTATTTTGTTTGCATATTTAATCCTTACTTGGTTCATGTAACAGGCTTCTTGAATCTGTTGCAATTTCCTGTCTTTCATAGGTGTGGAGACAAGCCACAGAAGGGGACCTGTGAAGCGTTCAGTAATAGATGTGGTTACAAGTATCATCAACGGTGTGGCTACAGGTGTGAACTTTCTGCAACTCTGGGGAGAGGAGAGGGCACTAGATTGAGAACAGGCACCACTGGCCCATGATTCAAAGTGCCTGTTTAGTGAAATCTCAATAAGAATCTATTAATATGGGCATTCAGAGAGCATTTGGGTGGTAACGCACGATGTGATGTGAGGGTCCTGTGTGGTCTAGGACATGGAGGCTCCCCACGCCTCCGCTTCCACTTTGCCCTGCACTTGTCACTCATTTTGCTGTGTGTAGGTTTATCCTTTATGATAGCGTGACATCCATGTGGAGTGGTCATCCTCGGTATGGTCATCAGATTTACTGAGTTATTGAATATGGAGTGGGGTCATGGAACTTCCCAGTTTTAGACACTTGGTCAAATCAGGAGTGACTCGGAATAACATGACTGGCATCTGAAGTGAGGACAGTTCTGAGCCCTCAACTTGCACAATCTATACTAACTCCCTGGATTTGCTGTCAGAATTAAATGGCCCTGTGGGGCACCCAGGGGGTGTTTGGAGGAATTGCATGTTGTTTCTAGAGACACCACAGATTTGGTCTCAGGGAAGCCCAGACTCGCTGTCCCTGTGCTTTGGGAGCTCAGGTGAATCCTGGGGACAGGGGAGTAATGAAAGCAGGACACTGCACCCCGAAGCTCTCAGCATTTATCGATATTTTCAGAGTTCCTGACAGACGAGGATAGTATATCAAGCGGGGTTTGACAGGGAAGTATCTTGTTCAGACTGTATCACCCTCATGCCATGCGTCCTCAGGCAAGTCATCTATAGTCCTCATCTGAACAGTAGATAAGTGCTAAATGAGTTCTTTGAACATTTACCAGTCATAAAAATAAACAGTTTATTTGCATTTCATGACCACATTTGGTTATTTTCCACCAGGAGAGATTTAAAAAGATTTCTCTAGCTGCTTCCTTGAGCTCCTGGGACCAAGGGTGGTACATTATTAGCCAATTCTTGAGGCCTTTTCCTTGGTCCACACTTGCCTATGATTTTATTTTCAAATTTGAAATTTATCCTGGTTCATGGTCCAATATTTCTGAATATTTTGAAATCTGTTCTTTCATAGGTACCAAGATTGTTGAAAAGGGAGCCGGTATACTAACAGGATTGGCTGAAATAATCACTAAAGCCATTAAAGGTTTGAACTTTCTGCACCTCTGGGGAGAGAGGAGGGCACTCACTGAGACTGAGATCAGCACCACCGGCTGACGATTCAATACTTACGCCTGTTGAGTGAATCCTCAGCACAAATCCATCAATATTGGCTGAGAGAGCTTAGGAAGGGGGAACAAATGATCCTGAGGTGAGGGTGCTCTGCTCAGGAGAGCGTGGACGCTCCGCCTAATTCCACTCCTCCCATGCCCTGAAGATCTCCCCAATTTCACTCTTTCTGATTTTACCCTGTACCTTAATGTGAAGATAGTGAGTAAGCGGTTTCCTGAGTTTGGTCGCTGGGTCGACTGAGTTTTTGAGTATGAAGTTGGGGTCATGGCAAGTTCAACTTTCAGTCACTTGGCAGAAGCATGATAACATGAGACCACATGACTAGCATCTGAAGTGAGAACAGTCTTGATAACTCAACTTGTGGCATTGGCACACACGCCACAGATATGGTATCAGAAGAAAATTGACAGTGGTCTGCCCCTTGACTGTTGGGACTCGGATGGTTGGTGGAAAAACCACATATTTGGTGTCAGGAAAAAACCCAGACTCACACTCCCATGTGATTTGAGGGCCCATGTGAGGCTTGGGGAGAGGTGAGTAGAGAAAGTGAGACCCAGGACCTGGACACTATCACCAGTTTTCTGTATTTTTTAGTTCCTAGCCAATCAATAGTGTATCAGATGGGTTGTGGCATGACAGTATCTTGTCCTGACCAGGCCACACACATGCTTGTGTCCTGGGGAAAGTCATCTTCAGTTTCCTCATGTGAGCAGGGGAAACATGTTACCTGAGTTCTTCGAATAGAGGATGAGTTATGAACAGAAAGACTCTATTCACGTGTCATGACCAGATATGTGTTACTCTGAAAGAAGTTCTCTGCCTAATTGCTCTGGCCCAGTAAAAATATTTCTTTATCAAATAATATTTACTCCTGTATTATTAAAAGAAATCAAAAGACGTTGAACCATGGAAGAGGGCAATGGCAGGGGACAAGGCAACAGCACTTATGAAGGAGAATGTGGGATGAAAGCAGAGAAAACTACAAAAGTCTCCGGGCCCTTTCCCTTGTTGTCTTTTGACTGTTATTATCTTTTCCATGTTTGATCCTTTTCCTATTTCATGAAGCAGGCCTCCTGAAACTCTTGAAATTTACTCTGTTTCATAGGTCAGGTGATGATTTCCGGAATACAATTTGATAACCATACACTAGAGGAATACCAAACACTCAAGATTGAATACTCAACACTCAATGAGGAGAGTAAAGGTTTGTAGTTTCTGCGCCTCGGGGAAGAAGGACAGGCACTGAGATTCAGATCAATGACCAAAACACCAATGCTTCAATCAATAAGCCTGTTTCTTGAAACCTCAACAGTTCATAAATATTTGGGTTCAGAGAGCTTTCTAGGTGGTGAATATGATTGTGAGGGTGCTGTGCTGACAAGGGAATGGAATCTCCACACACACACACACACACACACACACATCCCTTTGCCCTACACGTCTCCTCCATTTCACTCTTTGTGAATGTTTCATGTATATTCATCTAAGAACAGCAAGTAAGTATTTTCCTCAGTTTGGTCATAAGTAACTGTCAGTTATTGAAGATGGAGGTGAGGTCATGGACTTCCCCATTTTATCCATTTGGTCATAAGCCAAAGTAAGTGGGGGCCACGCATCTGGCACTAAATTGAGGACAGTCTTGAGTACTTAACGTGTGGGGTCTGCACAGACTGCATGGATTTCATATCAGGCAAATAAATGGGGGATGCCCACTGGGTGTTGGGGAATTGGTTGATGGTAGAGACATTGTGTTAGGAGAAACCCAGGCTTACTCTGGCTCGTGATTAGGAGCTATTGTTACCTTGGGTACACGGAGGTGATGAGCATAGGACACTGACTCGAGATATTCTACAAGAGAACTATATTTTCCAAATTCCTGGTAGAACCAGGTATTGTATCAGATAGGTTGTGACATCATAGCAATTTGTCCTGACTCTACCACCCACATGCTCTGTTCCAGGGAAAGTTATCTGCAGTTTCCTCATCTGAAGAGGGAAAATGAGTTACATGCATTCTTTGAACAGGTTACCAGTCATGAATACAAAGAATTTATGCCCTGCTGCCTTAGTGTCTACAGCACCGGAGAGTTTAGTTTCCTGACAAGGGATTGAACATATGACTCCAGTACTGGAAGCCAGATTCTTAACCACTGGACGGCCTTGGATACCTTACAGATGTTTTAAGGCTATTCAGGCACTGTACCAAACCTCCTTAGAGGACTTCATGAGGAGACATACGTTTGTACCTGATTACTACATCATGTCACCCCTAGCAACATTCATGATTCTGTCCCAAAAAGGAGATTTTCAAATGGTCTTTTCAATCTGGCATTCCTCCACACCCTTAACATTCTCTATGGCAAACAAACTGGGGATTCTAATTTTTGTCCTTGTATGGAGCTTGATGACCATCCTCATAACTGAGCCATTGCTCCTCTCCTTCCAGCAGCTTCTAAGCCTGCCTTCTGCCTGGAGCCTAAAGTAACAGGTGGCTGCAATGCCACAATGACCAGGTACTTCTACAATGCCCAGACTGGCCTCTGTGAGCAGTTTGTGTACGGTGGCTGTGAAGGGAATGGAAACAACTTTGAAAAGTTAGAGGACTGCATGAAGACCTGCTCTCAAGAGGCAGGGTCCCTGTGGTAAGACAGGGGCAGGGCACAGGGGCACGGGAAGGGCTGGGGAAAGGGGTGGAGCTCAGGGGGCCACACACCATTCACCCTGCACAGGGTCTTCCTCCTCGCTGCTGCCAGGAGGAGAGGTTGCAGTGTCCTGTGAAAGCCACACTGAGCGAGTTCTCCAGAGAGGGGACGGCAGAAGGTCAACCCCTGATGCCTCTTTGTGATCATCTCAACCTGAATACGTGCTCCTCTGTCTCAGTTGGGAACACTGACTCAGCCACCCTCCAGGGCCGGTCTGCAGTGCTTCTGTATATCCCACATAGGCTTGGAAAGTTCTCTTCCTCCTTGTTTGTTATTTGAAATGTGGTTCCATATTTTTCTGAAAATATTGGATCTATTAAGCTGATCATTTTCCAGGTCTGGGCCTACGCTGATGGCACTCAACAAGTTCCTTTCTTTTTTCAGAGGACGTGTGAAGAGTGGATTCAGAAATTCTGAAGTCCGAGGAGGACCCTTGCAGGGCTGGGCTGTGGCTGCGTCTGAACCCCTTCAGTTTCCCGACAGTCCTTCTCTCCCCGACCATCCTTAGCAGAGCCTGCCTTTTCCTTTCCTCCATTGGTCAACATGTCTAATTCTGTCTCATCCAGCTGGTTCTCAGCACCATGAGAGCATGTTTTCCCTTTACTCTTAGCTCTTCACACAGGACCCGACACCAATGAGACAGTTCATAATTATTTGAGGAAGGAAGGAAGGAATGTAGGAGCACATTCCTCGTGACCAGAGTAACAGCAGAGCCTGCGGTGTAACACAGGACTTTTGTTTTCACCCCCATCCTCAAGGCATCTTCACCTTCATCCCCATTCCCTCCATCACTATTCTCCTTGAGGGTGTCCAAGGTTGAATTTCCATCATCCAGTTCTCAACATCAGTAATGAAAGAAGAGTTTGGTTTAAATAAGCCCCTTTCCTACACAACGGTGTTGCAATTTTCATTCCTGTAGCTTCAAACACTATGGTTCATATTTCAATAAATAAATATTCACAATTAAACTGACTGGAGTGGAGTCTGTTGTTTATAATCACAAACATTAACAAATAGGGTCCATGGAAATGGTGGTCCTTCTAACTGTTTTGGAGACAGTGGGCACCTCCTGTTCCCCTTTCCAGAGACTGTGCCCTACTGGATGTAGGAAAACCCATTGTACCATCATTGACTCTTTAATAGCAACACAAGCTACAGAGAATCCTGAAAGATACACACATCAACCTGACAGCTTTTCTTCGTTACTTGTAAATTCACTCAAACGGTGGGGGAAGGGAGTGTACAGGTTGCTAAGACATCAATGTTTATTCTTACCATCTCCTACTTGACCATGTGCAATTTACCTTGATTCATGAACCTCACATTCCAGGTTTTTATGCAGGACTATTCTGCAGCATCAGATTTTACTTTCATCACCAGACACATCCACAACTGAGCATCATTTCCGCTCATTCTTTCTGAGGCTATTAGTAGAAGGCGATGGCAGCCCACTCCAGTACTCTTGCCTGGAAAATCCCATGGACGGAGGAGCCTGGTGGGCTGCAGTCCATGGGGTCATTAGGAGTCAGACACGACTGAGCGACTTCATTTTCACTTCTCACTTTCATGCATTGGAGAAGGAAATGGCAACCCACTCCAGTGTTCTTGCCTGGAGAATCCCAGGAATAGGGGAGCCTGGTAGGCTGCCATCTATGGGGTCGCACAGAGTCGGACACGACTGAAGTGACTTAGCAGTTCTTCCCCAGTAGCATATTGGACAGCTTCCGACCTGGTGGGTTCATCTTTCGGGGTCATTTCTTTTTGTCCTTTAACACAGTTCATGACGTTCTCATAGCAAGTGTACTGTGGTAGTACACCATTCCCTGCTCCAGTGGATCACGTTTTGTCAGAACTCGTCAATATGACCTGTCCATCTTGTGTGGTCCTACACGGTATGGCTCACAGATTCATCAAGTTACACAAGCCCCTTTGCCACAACGAGGCAGTGATCCATGAAGAGGAGTAACGCTATAATATATGGTATTTAATTTTTAATATTTATTAGTTTATAACAGTGTAATGAAAATGACTTGATATTAATGAAAAGAGTTTGGCTTCAGTAACTCACTGTGTTTTGTGATCTTGGGCAAGTCATTTTATCTCCTTGAGATACAGGTTCTTTTTTTAATAAAAACAGGAAGGTGATATCTACATTAAAAATGCCCAGATTTGGGTACTTTGAGAATCATGGTGAACACTGTACCAGCACAGATGAAAACAAATTGTCTAGAAACACAGTGTTTAATTTTCCTCTGCTCCTGACTGCTCTTTAAATGTACTGTCTACTGTGTTAAAGACAGGGGGAAATAACACTGACTGTAGTGGTGTCATCTTCTAGAATTTCACCCTCAAGAAACGGCCCCAGTGCCAGAGTGGAATCATCGTCCCAATTCCAATTCGGCCTCCTTCTTCCTCAGAGGTTACTGAAAGCCCTCTTGGTTCAGTGATTGATCTTACTCTAGTCCAGCCCCTTTCCCACCCCTCCTTGTCTTTATTTGACTCTCTCGACAATGTAGTTAAGTGTGAATTATCATAATAACTCATTATTATTATTTCAAAGGACTTTAACTTCGCAGGGGAAGAGTTGTGGTGGGGTTGGATGGGTAGTAGGTAATCTCCCAAGGTCCCTGAGATCCACTCAAGCCCTGAGGTCCACTCTGGCAGGTGGCTCTCCTACTGGCGAAACCAGGGAGGGACAGTAGGTGGTCATGGTCTGGAGACGTGTTTATGTCTCTGCTTCCCTTCTGCCCACTCCCTTTGCTTTATTTCTACCCAGAATATCAGGGTTTGTGTCCTAAATGGAGATGCTCTTTCCCCAGCTCAACAACTGCCTGGGCCAGTGACAGTTAAAGAGCTTGTGTGTTCCAGTAGAGATTCTGCCGCAGTGGTTTCAGGAGAGTTATCAGTGTCATACCCTCTTGTGAAGTAAGTGGGGTTAATGTGAGAGGGGGCGCATTGACACGTAGGTACGAAGACCCGTGAATGAGGCTGTAAAGGAGGACCTGGGCTAACACACGGCTGGTCACCTAGCAGTCCTTTAGTCTGCTGTCATCCACCCTTGGACCATCCATAATGTGCCATGCATGGCTCTGGCTGCTGGGATGCTCCTGTGTGACCATATTGGACAAATTTCCACCTGTAGCGTCACATTCTGTGTTTTCACAAGACCACTGACACAGTCAAGTTTGAGGACTGAAATCACTGGCCATTTTCCCTGAGCAGACAGAACCTGGACAGAGGAGCCTGGCATGCTACAGTCCATGGGGTCTCAAGGAGTCAGACCACACTGAACGAATGAGCAGGCACACAGGCAGAAGCAGGAAATGGAAGGTGGGGAGATTACCCATTGTACATCTGATGCCAAATCCTCCTTTTCCTCACTCCCCTCCTTCTCACCTGCTCTTACCCATCAGCTGAGGTGTAAACTGATCTGTCAGCAGCTGTCTTTCTATAGATGCCCTTCTTGCAAGGCCAAAAATATGAACGGATTCTGCATCTCTGCAGCCTTGCTCATCCTCCTGGAAACAGAAGTGGCTGACATTTCGGGGGGGTAAAACCAGCAAGAGGCCCAATGTACAGCCTAGCTCACCTCTCTTTTCAGATTGGAGGGAAAGGAGTTGAGTCCATGGAAGGGGTGGGAAGAGGGGCGTGGTGGATGCTGCCAGCCTTCTCTGGATTTCTTCTGGGAAGTGAGCAGCTGAACTCCATGGACATTTCTTAACTCTCCAAAAGTATCATTACGTGTTCTGCTTTTAATAAAAATATTCCACTCATTCTACAAACCAATTAACTTCATCTCTGAGACTGTCTATTCCTAGTCTCTACCTGGTCCCTAAACCCCACTTTAGAGTAGTAAAAAGATCCATATTTGATCCTTGTCCTTGTTCATGCCCCAGGACTCTGGAGACTCTTGGAATTCATTGGCTTTCTCTAAGTAATAAATTCTGTGAAGAATCAAACCTTAGATAGCATCTGCGTACACCTGGACTCCAGAACATGCCATCAGATGATTAGGGAGTTAGAATTATCAGGCCCTAGTTTCACTTTCATGCATTGGAGAAGGAAATGGCAACCCACTCTAGTACTCTTGCCTGGAGAATCCCAGAGACAGAGGAGCCTAGTGGGCTGCCATCTATGGGGTCGCACAGAGTCAGACACGACTGAAGTGACTTAGCAGCAGCAGCAGTCCCTCTGGGGAAGAGAGAGTGGATACTGAGATTTCATAAAGAATCAAACTGACTACCTCAAACTCACAATTAAAACCCATGAATACTGTATTCAGAAAGCTACAGAGGGTTGATAACATCAAATGTTTGCAAGGGAGCAGTGTCTTGAGATGGCATGGAGGCTCGGCATTTCCTATTCCCTCTTTGCTTTATGCTTCCCCTCCTTTTTACTGTCTTGCAGTTTTATCCCTTAAAATAACAGGGGACCATAATTAAAGGTCCCCAGTGCTGTGAGTGGTTCTGATAACTAGTTCAACATGAGAGTTGGGTTAAGGAATCTCTGAATTTACGTTGAGTTGGTCACACGTGTAAGGGATCACAGACTTGTGAAAAACACTTGAATCGTGGGCTGTCTTCAGGAATGGAACACTCACCCTGTGGTTTCTGGGTCACTTCTGCATATTTTGTGTCAGAAGTAAATAGACTGCTGGATGCCCAGTGATAATGGGGGAACTGTTTGCTGTCGGCAGAGACCCCGCATGTTTGGTGTGAGGGACAGACTTACTCTTTTCCTCCATTTGTATCTGGGGTGAGGCTCAAGGACAGAGGGCTATATTATGTTGAACAGGGCTCTCAGAAGCCTTAGTAGTTCTCTACATTTTCAGAATTCCTTTCAGAATCAGGGACCTGATTAAATGAGTTGTGACAGATTGCGTCTTGTCCTCATCCTACCACCGACATGCTGTGTATCCTGGGACTTTCCCATCTACAGCTTTTTCATGAGATCGGGGCACCATGTTTCTAGAGATTTTTGAAAGGATTGTCAATCATAAGGGCAAAGAATTTACACCTTTAAGATCAGTGCTGTCTATTTTCCACCAACACATTTTAATCTAAAAGACTTGCTGACCTATTTACATTTCTCCATGACTTTTCAAAAAAAAATGTGTCAAATACTGATCATTTCTCTGTGATAAAATTAATCAGAGAGTTGGGTGACAGCTGAGGGTCTTCTCTTCAGAGGTAACTGCAGGCAAACAAGAAACGAAGTACTTTGTTGAGTTTGCTCTTGGGGCCAAGACTGCTTTTCCCAGGCTCATATGATATTAATCGACTCAATGCCCTTCCCCTTGCCCTCCTATCAGAGTATATTTTAATTTCCTATAATGATATAAATGACTGTTATATTCATAATTATATAGACAGGCCTCACCTTCATAGCAACTAACAGGAATTTTACTCTATACACTCTCTTCAATGATGGTTCACTTGGCATGAGTACGAAATAGGAGAATCATTTACCTGAGAGATATTTATCTAAATATATCTTTCTGATTCTGAGAGTATATATATATTTTTTTTGAGTAGGGAAACAGCTTTAAACAATATATAGTAAAATAATATAGACACAGTCCCTTGGACTGCAAGGAGATCCAACCAGTTCATCCTAAAGGAGATCAGTCCTGGGTGTTCATTGGAAGCACTGATGTTGAAGCTGAAACTACAATACTTTGGCCAACTGATGTGAAGAGCTGACTCATTTGAAAAGACCCTGCTGCTGGGAAAGATTGAGGGCTGGAGGAGAAGGCCACGACAGAGGATGAGGTGGTTGGATGGCATCACCGACTCAATGGACATGGGTTTGGGTGGACTCTGGGTGTTGGTGGTGGACAGGGAGGCCTGGCGTGCTGCGGTTCATGGTGTTGCCAAGAATTGGACATGACTGAGTGACTGGACTGAACTGAACTGAAGATCTGATGCTTTTGAACTGTGGTGTTAGAGAAGACTCTTGAGAGTCCCTTAGACTGCAAGAATGCAACCAGTCAATCCCACAGGAAATCAGTCCTGAATATTCACTGGAAGGACTGATGTGGAAGTTGAAACCCCAATACTTTGGCCACCTGATGTGAAGAGCTGACTCTTTGGAAAAGACCCTGATGCTGGGAAAGATTGAGGGCAGGATAAGGGGATGACAGAGGATGAGATGGTTGGATAGCATCACCGACTCGATGGATTTGAGTTTGAGCAAGCTCTGGGAGTTGGTGATGGCCAGGCAGGCCTGGCGTGCTACAGTCCCTGGGTTCGCAAAGAGTTGGACAGGACAGTGACTGGATGGAACTGAACTAAGTCACTCTGTGCTCCAGGGAATCTGGTGGGACAGATCTGTAGATAGTTGGATGTTTTTAGGAACAGATTGCATGATCTCAATCCTTGCATCTCTTCATATCTAGAGCACTAAATCCCTTCATGGTGACATCAAATCCTCATGACTAACAAAAAATATATTTTGTAAAATGAGCTTTTCATGGTATTGAACTCCTCCTTCACCAAAACATTATATATTGACCTTCCCTCACTGTCGCTTTGGAGCAGTCTTTCAGAGCTCCCTAAGATGCCCCCAGGCTGCAGTCGTCATTTTGCCCCTAATAAAACTTAACTCGCAACTCTCAGGTTGTACATCTTTTATGGTCGACAACATCAGGCAGTCCACAGAGACAGGGGGAAGGGCAGGAAACGAGGTGGAGCTCAGGAGGGTACACACTTCTCAAAACCGCCCAAAGTGACTGTTTTCCTTGCTGCCTCCTGGGGAAAATTGCTACAGTGTCCTTGGAAATCATGGGTTGAGCATCTTTCAGGAGCCAGCTTGACAAAAGGTCAGCCCTAGAAGCACCATCCTGATCATCTGAGCTTACTCTTATGCTCCCCTTTCTAGATGGGAAGAGTAAGTCAGCACCCCACAGAGCAGGTCGGTAGTGCTACTGAGTCCCCCACCTTGACTTCAAAAATTCACTTCCTTCTTGATGGTCATCGTGATCCTGAGCATGGTTGTTGCTTCTTTCTCGGAAGGTCTAGGTCCTGTCCAGGTACACAGTGTCCAGGAGTGGGGCTTCAGAGATTCAACCAGCAAGGTCATCTCCTTTTGCAGAGGCCATGGGAACTAGGCTCCCCCGAGAAACTGAAGTCCAAGGGGCACCCAGTCAAGGCTGAGCTCTGGCTGCTTGTGATAATATTAGCCTCTCCATCTTGCTCCTCAACCCTACCTTCCTCAGCAGAAATCTGCCTCTTTCCTCTCTTCCATACTACTGCTTGCTTTATCCTGTCTCATCCAGTTGGCGCTAAGCACCATGAGAGCACGGCTTCCCTTTATCCTTAGAACTCTGCACAGCTCCAGGCACAGAGGATACAGTCCATAAATACAGAGGTAAGGATTGAAACAGTGCAGGAAAAGAGCTCCTCATGACTGGAGTGAGAGTAGAGCCTGGGATGCGAATTCACAATTTTTCTGTAATCTTCTCTGTCTGCGTGGAAACCTACTTCTTCCACCCCACCAGCACTTCGATAGCCTTTAGAATTTGGCTGCCTGGATGCTGCCAGAGAGGCTGGAACCTCTTCCTATTCTTGTGAATATGATGTGACATTCATAATATCATGTACAAAATCTTTGATGCTTCTTCTGTGTTAATATAAAATAGATTTGCCTTACTCAAAACAGTAAGGAAGTGTTTTCCTAAGTTTGGTGATCAGTAACACTCAATTATTGAACATGGAGGTGGGTCATTTACCTCCTCATTTTATCCATTAGGTCACGAGTAAATGAAAGTTAGGACCACATGGCTGGCACTAAAGCTGGCCCTTCTCATTGTTCTGCAGACAGTGGGTTCCCTTCCCTTTCCCTTTCCAGCAACTGTACCCTGCCGGGCATAGGAAGAAAACCCGATATATCATCATCAACTCCTTAATAGCAACACAAGTTACACAGAAACCTGGGATTTATGCATGTCAGCATGATAACTTTTCTTCTTTATTTGTAAGTTCAGGCGAACAGGGGGCAGGTTATCCTGCTGACTCTCCGAAGAAGGGATTGGAGCCTCAGTTGTCCAGTCCTCTAAGAAATCTGATTCCCTGAAGTCACAGGTAGGGAGGGGGCTTCTTACTTCAGTTAAAAAAGTATAACTACCATTTAGTATCCCTGGCTCTTTGTTAGCATTTTGCCACATTTTTGGATTAATCATGCTAAGAATCCTTCAGGGGAGGAAATGGAGACATAGAAATGGCACTTAGCTGCTTTATTCATCGCCTAACATGGCAGGTCCTCGCTCTCCCAAGCAGAGGGACTTTGATGAGGCTATCCTGCTCTGCTTCTGGGAAGATTTAGAATGGAGGCAACTTTGGAAATAGACAGTATCTGTTTCACACAGATTAGTAAAGTTTGGCATGGAGACCACAGAAGTATTAGTATTTGATTGAATGAGAATACACAGGGTGTTGGTGCTCTGTGTCATATCTTTCCAGTCTTGGGCAAATTCTTAACATGTCTGAGATTTTTTTTCTTTAGTATAAAATAAGCATAAGGGTTGTACTAGTTCATATTTCCAGCCAGAGATCACTAAAATCCTCCACTTTACCTCCTGGCTTTCCTTTTTCTTAGGAATAGTTTTGTTTGGTGTCTCCTGTACCATATTACAGACCTCCATGCAAAGATCTTCAATCGCTGTTTATAAAATTCTAATCCCTTGAATCTGTTTGTTAGCTCCAGTACATATTCACAGTGCATTAAGTCTTAGCTGGATGACCTGGTAGTTTTCAACTTTCTTTAATTTAAGCCTGAGTTTTGCTATGCGAACCTGATGATCTGAGCCAGTCAGCTCCTGATCTTGTTTTTACTGACTCTATACAGCTTTTCCATCCCCGCTATAAAGAATGCCACCACAATGACGACCCTGTATGCAAGACAGGGAAAGAGACACAGATGTGTATAACGGACTTTTGGACTCAGAGGGAGAGGGAGAGGGTGGGATGATTTGGGAGAATGACATTCTAACATGTATACTATCATGTAAGAATTGAATAGCCAGTCTATGTCTGTCGCAGGATGCAGCATGCTTGGGGCTGGTGCATGGGGATGACCCAGAGAGATGTTATGGGGAGGGAGGCGGGAGGGGGGTTCATGTTTGGGAACGCATGTAAGAATTAAAGATATTAAAATTTAAAAAATAAAAAACTAAATTGGAAAAAAAATAGAACTATTGGAAAACTGTGCTATGTTGGTTAGAAAGAAAAGCTTTTTGGAGGGAATAATTTTAAAACTACTTAAATAGCTGTTTATTTGGTGCAGTTAGGATTAAACTGATTAAATATTGTTGATTTTAACATTGCTGTTACATCTGAAATAAACATCTGAATAAACTTACATCTGAAATAAAAGTTAAATTCCAGCTAAAAAAAGAAAAAAAGAATGCCACCAATATGATTTTGGTATTGACCATTTGGTGAGGTTCATGTGTAAGTCGTCTTTTGTGTTGTGGATAAAGGGTATTTGCTATGACAAGTGCATTCTTGGCAGAATTCAGTGTGTCTTTGCCTTGCTTTGTTTTGTTCTGCAAGGCCAAATTTACCTGTTAAGCCAGATATCTCTTGACTTCCTACTTTCGTATTCCAATGCTCAGTGATGAGTAGAACATATATTTTGGGGGTTAGTTCTAGGAGGTCTTCTAGATCTTCACAGAAATGATCAACATCAGCTTCTTCAGCATCGGTAGGAGGGAGATAGACTTAAATTACTGTGCTGTTGAATGGCTTGCCTTGGAAATGAACCGAGAACATGCTTTCATTTTTGAGGTTACAAGTAAGTACTGCATTTCAGACTGTTATGTTGATTATGATGGTTACTCCATTTGTTCAATGGGAACCTTGCCCATAGTGGTAGATAAAATGGTCATCTGAATTAAATTTGCCCATTCCCTCCCATTTAGGTTCACCAATTCCTAAGATGTTCATGTTTATTGTTTCCAATCCTGCTTGACCATGTCCAATTTACCTTGATTCACTGACCTAACATTCCAGGTTCCAATGCAGTACTGTTCTTTGTAGCATCAGATTTTACTGTCATCAACCGACACATCCACAACTGAGCGTCATTTCCAATTAGGTCCAGCCACTTCATTCTTCTGAGGCTATTAGTAGTTCTTCTCTGCTCCTTCCCAGTAGCATATTGTTCAGCTTCCAACCTGGGGAACTATCTTTCAGGGTCATATCTTTTCGTCCTTAACAGTTCATGGGGTTCTCATGGTAAGTATACTGGGGTGGTTTGCCATTCCCTGCTCCATTGTATCACATTTTGTTAGAATTCTCCATTATGACTTGTCCTTTTTGGATGGGAATACCAGAACACCTGACTTGTCTCTTGAGAAACCTATATGCAGGTCAAGAAGCAACCGTTGGAACTGGACATGGAACAACAGACAAATGGGAAAAGGAGTACATCAAGGCTGTATATTGTCACCCTGCTGATTTAACTTATATGCAGAGTACATCATGAGAAACGCTGGACTGGAAGAAGCACAAGCTGGAATCAAGATTGCCGGGAGAAATATCAATAACCTCAGATATGCAGATAACACCACCCTTACAGCAGAAAGTGAAGAGGAGCTAAAAAGCCTCTTGATGAAAGTGAAAGAGGAGAGTGAAAAAGTTGGCTTAAAGCTCAACATTCAGAAAACTAAGATTGTGGCATCCGGTCCCATCACTTCATGGCAAATAGATGGGGAAAGAGTGGAAACAGTGGAAACAGTGTCAGACTTTATTTTTGGGGGCTCCAAAATCAATGCAGATGATGATAGCAGCCATGAAATTAAAAGATGCTTGCTCCTTGGAAAGAAAGTTATGACAAACCTAGATAGTATATTCAAAAGCAGATACATTACTTTGCCAACAAAGATCTGTCTAGTCAAGGCTATGGTTTTTCCAATATTCATGTATGGATGTGAGAGTTGGACTGTAAAGAAACCTGAGCACAGAAGAATTGATGCTTTTGAATTGTGGTGTTGGAGAAGACTCTTGCGAGTCCCTTGAATTGCAAAGTGATCCAACCAGTCCATTCTGAAGGAGATCAGCCCTGGGTGTTCTTTGGAAGGAATGATGCTGAAGCTGAAACTCCAATACTTTGACCACCTCAAGCAAAGAGTTGACTCATTGGAAAAGACTCTGATGTTGGGAGGGATTGGGGGCAGGAGGAGAAGGGGACAACAGAGGATGAGATAGATGGATGGCATCACCGAGTCGATGGACATGAGTTTGAGTGAACTCTGGTAGTTGGTGATGGACAGGGAGGCCTGGCGTGCTGCAATTCATGGGGTCGCAAACAGTCAGACACGACTGAGCGACTGGACTGAACTGAACTGAAAACAGCATGGCTCATAGATTCATTGTGGTACACAAAGTCCCTTTGCCACAACAAGGCAGTGATCCATGAAGAGGAGTCATATATAAATATTTGTTATTTAATTTTTAATCATTCTTAGTTTATAACAGTGTAATTAAATGATTGATATTAATGAAAGGAGTTTGGCTTTAGTAACTCACTGTGGTTTTTGATCTTGGGGAAGTCATTTCATCTCTAGAGACACAGATTCTGTTTTCCTAAAAAGAGGAAGATAACATATGCATTAAGATATGCCCAGATTTGGGTACTTTGAGTACCAGGGTGATTTCAGTGTTAAAGTGCTTTGAACACCACAGACTAAAGCAAATCGTCTAGATTCACAGAGTTTTATTTTCCTCTCTTCCTGCCTGCCCTTAAATGTGCTGTTGACTGGAGTAAGAAAGGAAGAAATAATATTTACTGTATTAGCATAATCTTCTAGAATTTCACCCTCAGGAATCTCCCTCAGGGCCAGAGTGGAGTCACCATCCCAATTTCAATTAGGTGTCCTTCTTCCTGAGCAGTCACCGAAAGTCCTCTTGCTTCAGTGATTGATTTCACCCAGGTCTATCCCTTTTCCCAGTCTTCCTTGTCTCTTTTTTGACTCTGGATAATGTAGTTAAGTGTTCAGTTCAGTTGCTCAGTTGTGTCCAACTCTTTGTGACCCATGGACTGCAGCATGCCAGGCCTCCCTGTCCATCACCAACTCCTGGAGTTTATTTAAACTCATGCCCATCGAGTCAGTGATACCATCCAACCATCCCATCCTCTGTCGTCCCCTTTTCCTGCCCTCAATCTTTTCCAGCAGCAGGATCTTTTCAAATGAGTCAGCTCTTCACATCAGATGGCCAAAATATTGGAGTTTCAACTTCAGCATCAGTTCTTCCAATGAATATTCAGGACTGATTTCATTTATGAGTGATTGGTTGGATCTCCTTGCAGTTCAAGGGACTCTCAAGAGTCTTCTCCAACACCACGGTTCAAAAGCATCAATTCTTCGATGTCATGCTTCTTTATAGTCCAACTGTCACATCCATACATGATGACTGGAAAAATCATGGCTTTCACTAGATGGAACTTTATTGCCAAAGTATGTCTCTGCTTTTTAATGTCCTGTCTACATTGGTCATAGCTTTTCTTCCATGGAGAAAGCATCTTTTAATTTCATGGCTGAAATCACCATCTGCAGTGATTTTGGAGCCTCCCAAAATAAATTCTCTCACTGTTTGCACTGTTCCACATGTATCTGCCATGAAGGGATGGAACCAGATCCCATGATCTTAGTTTTCTGAATGTCAGTTTTAAGCCAATGTTTTCAGTCTCCTCTTTCACTTTCATCAAGAGGCTCTTTAGTTCTAGTTTGCTTTCTGCCATGAGGATGGTGTCATCTGCATATCTGAGGTTCACGTTTCTCTGGGCAATCTTGATTCCAGCTTGTGTTTCATAGAGGCTGGCATTTCGCATGATGTACTCTGCATAAAAGTTAAATTAGCAGGGTGACAATATACAGCCTTGATATCCCGATTTGGAACCTATCTGTTGCTCCACGTCCAGTTCTAACTGTTGCTTCTTGACCTGCATACTGAAATCTCAGGAGGCAGGTCAGGTGGTTTGGTATTCCCCTCTCTTGAAGAATTTTCCACAGTTTGCTGTGATCCACATAGTCAAAGGCTTTGATGTAGTCAGTAAAGCAGAAGTAGATGTTTTTTTTGAACTTTCTTGCTGTTTTGATTTTCCAATGAATGTTGGCCACTTGATCTCTGGTTCCTCTGCCTTTTCTAATCCAGCTGGAACATCTGGAAGTTCACAGTTCATGTATGTTGAAGGCTGGCTTGGAGAATTTTGAACATTACTTTGCTAGCCTGTGAGACAAGTACAGTTGTGTGGTGACTTGTACATTCTTTGGCATTGCCCTTCTTTGGGATTGGAATGAAAGCTGATCTTTTCCAGTCCTGTGGCCCCTACTGGATTTTCCAAATTGGCTGGCATATTGAGTGCAGCACTTTCACAGCATCATCTTTTGGGATTTGAAATAGCTCAACTGGAATTCCATCCCCTCCTCTAGCTTTGTTCATAGTGGTGCTTCCTAAGGCCCACTTGACTTCACATTCCAGGATGTCTGGCTCTAATCCAGTGATCATACCATCATGGTTATCTGGGTCATGAAGACCTTTTTTGTATATTCTTCTGTGTATTGTTGCCACCTCTTCTTAATATCTTCTGCTTCTGTTAGGTCCATACCAATTCTGTCCTTTATTCTGCCCATCTTTGCATGAAATATTCCCTTGGGATGTTAAATTTTCTTGAAGAGATCTCTAGTCTTTCCCATTCTATTGTTTTCCTCTATTTATTTGCATTGATCACTGAGCAAGGTTTTTTTTTTTTTTAATATTTCTTTGCTGTTCTTTGGAACTCTGGATTCAAATGGGTATATTTTTCCTTTTCACCTTTGCCTTTAGTTTCTCTGCTCTTCTCAGCTATTTGTAAGGCCTCCTCAGACAACCTTTTGCCTTTTTCTTTTCTTCTTCAGGGGATGGTCTTGATCCCTGCCTTCTCTACAATACCACAAATCTCCGTTCATAGTTCTTCAGGTACTCTTATATCACATCAAATTCCTTGAATCTATTTTTCACTTCCATTGTATAAACATAAGGGATTTTATTTAGGTCATACCTGAATGGTTTAGTGGTTTTCCCTGCTTTCTTCAATTTAAGTCTGAATTTTGCAATATTGTTTAGACTGGAGAAAAAGCTTGAAGGAAAAAAATTATCTCTTTAAGAATTCATGCCCTAAGGAAATCGCTCCTCCTATACCTTTAAACCAGAGCTCTCTGGATCACGTATCTAGACCATCTCTAATTCCTGACACCAAAAGGGAAATAAAGGGGAAAGAGCCTTTTAAAATCTTATTCTGGTCATTATTTACAACTAGTGAGTTTTGTATTGTGATATCTGATTCATAACTAAGTTTGGAAAACAAAGCTATAGGATCTCTTGTGCCTATTTGGATATATGTATGTCTGTGTGTCTTTGTTTTTTGGATAATATTGCTGAATGCTGAGATCAGTTTGTAAGTGAGCCCTAATCTAATTGTCCTGGGGGGGGGGGGGAACAACTGTAAGCACTTACAAACCCAATAATTCTAAATAGAAAAGAAATTAACCGAAATGAATTTCAGGTTCATGTGAACTGGGAAATAATCAGTATTAAATACCTAATATTAATGTCTGTTGATCTAGCTAATACATACATGTCTTAGTATAATTAACATTAAGTAGAATATTTTCATTTTACCTAGGTTTAATACTAGCTCAATATTATTATATCTGTTATAAGTTTGTCAACAAGGAAATTACCTTGAGTAACTTCTAAAAAATATAAATGAGATATGAGCTTTTAGGTAAGCTCTATTATGAATCATTATCCTTTAGGAATGTCTGTCTAAAATAGTCTCTCCAGATTGGGGCAACTTGAATTTCTAAGGGTTATGTTAAACTAAGGGTTGAAAGTCTATTGAATAGGTAGGTCATTTCCAAATAAAATAAGATTTTGGAACATTTGTTACTGAACACTAATCTCCTCTTACAGTGAAATAAAGAGATTTGGAACTAAAAATGAATGATGTTTGGTGCCATCCTAAAGTGTTCTGTCTAAGAAAGCAAAGGTTTTAAAAATTGTCACTGGTATTTATGCTCACAAATCTATAAAATGCTAATATAAAATTCAGATAATCCTATCTGACTGAGTGTTCTAAAGCTTTTTGATATTTGTTGACAAAACTTCCTAAATCAACCTAATAACCAACTTGATTTCTAGGTAATTTTGGGATGCTTCAGAGGGCCCCTGAAACATCCCAAAGAGAGATATTACACTAATTAGGTTCATTTTGTTACTGAATGACATGGGAAATATTGTCAAGTGAGTAATAAGTCTCAGGTTATATTGTATGATTAATGTTACTAATCGGAGAAGGCAATGGCACCCCACTCCAGTACTCTTGCCTGGAAAATCCCATGGATGGAGGAGCCTGGTAGGCTGCAGTCCATGGGGTTGCTAACAGTTGGACACAACTGAGCGACTTCATTTTCACTTTTACTTTCATGCATTGGAGAAGGAAATGGCAACCCACTCCAGTGTTCTTGCCTGGAGAATCCCAGGGACAGGGGAGCCTGGTGGGCTGCTGTCTATGGGGTTGCACAGAGTCGGACACAACTGAAGTGACTTAGTAGTAGTAGTAGTAGTAATGTTACTAATACAGGTATCCTAGAAACTGTATGGAGTTCTCAAAATTCTGATGTGTCTGGGTAAAATGTTACCAGGCATAATTTTACTTACTATCTCAAAATATTTTCACAGCACAAGCCAAGTTTCACAGAAATGCTTCCTCTTCAAGAAGATATATAGAAAGGACTTTTGGATAAATACCAGTTTCTGAACTGGGTAAGGATTCTAATGGAAAACCTGATGGCTTCACAAAGGTTAACAAAAGAACTGAATGAACTGGTGATATACTTATAACTCTTATGGTTTATAATCTGAAAAATCACTGATTTGAATCTGTGTTTTCCGGGTATAAGATAAAAACCTCCCCTTCAAACTAATTTTGACAGTAATTTGGTAAAATTATATTTTGTAAACAAATTGAAACATTTATCTTTTCTCTCTATCTGAGCCCTCCAGAGTTTGGAAACTCTTTGTTTTCAGTAATTTTATTAGATAAGTTAGGGAGGTTATCTCACTCACAGGTACAGACATCTCAAGGAATTTTGGAGACCTTGAGAAGGGTGGAATTCACTCAGATCTGTCAGGCAAAATATGTGATAAGCCTTTGGCATGACTTTCCTAGCCCTGAAATGTTTCATTCAGTCTTAGACTCTATGAAAAGTTTCAGCAAAGCAAAAAGGTCTATGATCAATTATGGCTGTATAAATCACCAGGGCAAGTCTAGTGAGGCCAGACATATATCACAAACAAGCCTTAATTTGGTTCTGTTTGGTAAAAAATGATGATGATTTTAGGGAGAAGAAGAAGTTTCAATGAATGTTAAACCCCACTTCGTTAATGGAGGTCTGTATCTCCTAAGACTCATTTCTTGGACAGTTCTTAGCTTTTCAGTTCAGTTCAGTTCAGTTCAGTTCAGTCACTCACTCTTGTCCGACTCTTTGCAACCCCATGAATCACAGCATGCCAGGCCTCCCTATTCATCACCATCTCCCAGAGTTCACTCAGCCTCACGTCCATCGAGTCAGCTGTTAGGGTATATCAATGCAAAATTTAATTGAGTTATTAAAGGACACTGTAGGTTTGTTTCTGAAGCTTATCTCAATAATCTCTCTTTCAATGAAGATCAGATATGCCTCATGCATGACCTGCAACCGAGACTGGAAAAAGACAATTTAAGAAACTGTCTCCAACCTGGATGGAAGGACCTTTCTATCAGATACTCTTGACTCAATCATGCCCAGTGAAATCGAAGGAATATTGACTTCCAAAGACCCCTAAGCTGGACTGGTCTATAAAGAGGCCTGCTGAACTCAAACTCACCTTAACAATGCCAAAACAGAGGAAACTGCACTACACTGGGATGAGAAGATGACCTCAAAAGTAGATAGCTTGCCCAAGATACTGGAACTGATTTGCATGATCAATTATAATATTTTCTTGATTCCTTGGACCTGTGCCTATCGATCAAATGTTTTCCATTATGGACATGATTCTATGCTAGTTTAAAACTCAATCCAGTTTTTGGGTTGTGACGAATTACCTGTATCTAGTATTTCTGGACAGTATTTCTGATAGTATTTCTACCTTTATAGATTTCCGTCCTTCAGGCCTCTGATTGGATACCCCTAGGAAATTTATTTTAGCTAAGTGTTCAGTCATGTTCTGTCTATTCATGATATTACTAGTTGGGATCTTCTCACTCGGTCAATTAATGATACCTGTTCTGATGCTGGCCATAGATTCAAGTTTTCTCTTATGGTCATTCAAACTCAGAGTGACAAGCTAAGTCACACACACACACACACACACACACACACACACACACACACACACATGCACACGCACACACACACAAAAGCTAACCTCTCATCTTTAAAAGGAAAACTCCCACAATTATGGGATGGATCTATATGGTTACCACCAAGAAGGCGATGGCACCCCACTCCAGTACTCTTGCCTGGAAAATCCTATGGATGGAGGAGCCTGGTAGGCTCCATGGGGTCCATGGGGTCACACAGAGTCGGACACGACTGAGCGACTTCACTTTCACCTTTCACTTTCATGCACTGGAGAAGGAAATGGCAACCCACTCCCATGTTCTTGCCTGGAGAATCCCAGGGATGGGGGAGCCTGGTGGGCTGCTGTCTCTGGGGTCGCACAGAGTCAGACATGACTGAAGTGACTTAGCAGCAGCAGCAGCATAGTAATTTAAGTTTAAAAGCTCCTCTATATTGGGATCAATTAAATCAAACTAAAAATTATTAACTTGGTAATATTATGAGACAAGGCTGGGTACTTTATGGACTATGCCTATTATTACCCTTAGAGAGAGTGATTGGTATGGAACTCAGTGGATTTGTGGCATTAATTTATGGCTTTGACATCTACAGGTATGGATACAAAGGTGTATCCTGGGAGTCCCATGAATTTAAGGTCATACATGTCAGCAAATTAGAGGTCATCACAACCAATCTACCATTCATATGATCCCAGCGGGTCAAAGATCTGTATTCTACTGGTATGACCATTTAGCAGCTTGTGTGTGTGTGCATGTCTTCAATGGGGTTAGAGGATGTAACTGGCTATATAGATGCCTTAGCAACTTTTGTAAGCTTTAAATGATAGTAACTGGGCTATTAGCCTATTGAATTCTGAAATTTCTATGATGAGAAAGGCAGTGCTATGCAACTGCAAGGCCTTTGACACCTTACAGAATCACAAGGAGATATCTGTGCTCTCATTCAAAGTGAGTGCTCTATTTTCATACCTGATAAATCCTTTAATGTAACACATTTGATGAACCACATGAAAAAATCAGATTTCTGCTTTAAATGACCCATTCCCCAGTCTTGGTGATTAAAAAACAAAACAAAACAAAACAAAAACTGGTTTGGTGTGGGAAGCACATGGCTAAAATATTTACTTTCAGTTTCACTAATTTTATTAACTATACTCTTTGTATTCTGCATATTTCACAAGATTATTTCTTCTTGTATTACCAAGAGCATGACTGAGCCTCCAATGAAAATAATGATGAACAGACTTAAAGCAGTTGATCAAATGTATATCTCAATATCAATGGTTGTGATAGTGTAACTCTAGATATGGGAAGGGGCAATGAAGGAAATACTTTCCTGGACCATAACTAGAAGATCTTTGTCTATGAAGACCTACTCCAGTAACAGCACATTGAGTGACCTATCAGCAATAACCTTCTTCAGAACTGGGAATGAGCCTTCTCACACAAAGCCAGACAAAATGGTCATGAACTGCTCCCAGGTTGGTCAGATTGATGACCACAAGGGGGCTGTGTCAACTACAAACTGGCACTTACCAAGGGCATTGGCAATGAGTGAACAACAAAGCCATTTGCCATCTGCCTCTATGGAGACTGAACCCCATGCTGCTTGCTGTAGCTGTTGACCTTCAACAAACCCGGTGGGAGTTCAGGGTGGAGTGAGGCACTCTTGGGCTCCAAAATCACTGGAGATGGTGCCTGCAGCCATGAAATGAAAAGACACTTGCTCCTTGGAAGAAAAGCTATGACCAACCTAGACAGCATATTAAAAAGCAGTAGAAGGAAATAAATCTCTAAAATTAGGGCAGAAATAAATGCAAAAGAAACAAAAGAGACCATAGCAAAAATCAACAAAGCCAAAAGCTGGTTCTTTGAGAAGGTAAATAAAATTGACAAGCCATTAGCTAGACTCATCAAGAAACAAAGGGAGAAGAATCAAATCAACAAAATTAGAAATGAAAATGGAGAGATCACAACAGGAAACACAGAAATACAAAGGATAATAAGAGAGAACTATCAGCAATTATATGCCAATAAATTGGACAACTTGGAAGTAATGTACAAACTCTTAGAAAAGTACAACTTTCCAAAGCTGAACCAGAAAATCTTAACAGATCCATCACAAGCACAGAAATTGAAACTGTAATCAGAAATCTTCCAGCAAACAAAAGCCCAGGACCAGATGGCTTCACAGCTGAATTCTACTGAAAATTTAGAGAAGAGCTAACACCTATCCTACTCAAACTCTTCCAGAAAATTTCAGAGGAAGGTAAACATAGGATACCCTAAAGGCTACACCAGAAAATTACTAGGGCTAATCAATGAATAAGATAGAGTTGCAGGATATAAAATTAGCACACAAAAATCCCTTGCATTCCTATACAGTAACAATGAGAGAACATAAAGATAAATTAAGGAAACAATTCCATTCACCATTGTAATGAAAAGCATAAAATACTTAGGAATATATCCACCTAAGAAACAAAAGACCTATATATAGAAAACTATGAAACAATGTTGAAAGAAATCAAAGAGGACACTAATAGATGGAGAAATATACCATGTTCATGGATTGGAAGAATCAATATAGAGAAAATGAGTATACTACCCAAAGAAATCTGTAGATTCAATGCAATCCCTATCAAGCTACCAACGGTATTTTTCACAGAGCTAGAACAAATAATTTTACAATTTGTATGGAAATACAAAAAGCCTCAAACAGCCAAGCAATCTTGAGAAAGAAGAATGGAACTGGAGGAATCAATCTGCCTGACTTCAGGCTCTACTACAAAACCACAGTCATCAAGACAGTATGGAACTGGCCCAAAGACAGAAATATAGAACAATGGAACAAAATAGAAAGCCCAGAGATAAATCCACACACCTATGGACACCTTGATTAGACGGACCTTCATCAGCAAAGTAATGTCTCTGCTTTTGAATATACTATCTAGGTTGGTCATAACTTTTCTTCCAAGGAGTAAGCATCTTTTAATTTCATGGCTGCAGTCACCACCTGCAGTGATTTTGGAGCCCCCCAAAATAAAGTCTGACACTGTTTCCACTGTTTCCCCATCTATTTCCCATGAAGTGATGGGACTGGATGCCATGATCTTCGTTTTCTGAATGTTGAGCTTTAAGCCAACTTTTTCACTCTCCCTTTCACTTTCATCAAGAGGCTTTTTAGCTCCTCTTCACTTTCTGCCGTAAGGGTGGTGTCATCTGCATATCTGAGGTTATTGATATTTCTCCCGGCAATCTTGATTCCAGCTTGTGTTTCTTCCAGTCCAGCGTTTCTCATGATGTACTCTGCATAGAAGTTAAATAAGCAGGGTGACAATATACAGCCTTAACGTACTCCTTTCCCTATTTGGAACCAGCCTGTTGTTCCATGTCCAGTTCTAACTGTTGCTTCCTGACCTGCATACAGATTCCTAAGAGGCAGGTTAGGTGGTCTGGTATTCCCATCTCTTGAAGAATTTTCCACAGTTGATTGTGATCCACACAGTCAAAGGCTTTGGCACAGTCAACAAAGCAGAAATAGATGTTTTTCTGGAATTCTCTTGCTTTTTCCATGATCCAGCAGATGTTGGCAATTTGATCTCTGGTTCCTCTGCCTTTTCTAAAACTAGCTTGAACATCAGGGAGTTCAAGGTTCACGTATTGCTGAAGCCTGGCTTGGAGAATTTTGAGCATTACTTTACTAGCATGTGAGATGAGTTGGGTGTCCCTAAATGGCAGGTCTCATAGATTCATTGAGTGACACAAGTCCTTTTGCCACAACAAGGCTGCGATCTATGAAGAGGAGTCATACTATAAATATATGTTATTTAATTTTTAATTATTCTTAGTTTTTAACAGTGCAATGAAATGATTGATATTAATGAAAGAATTTGGCTTCTGTAACTCACTGTGTTTTGTGGTCTTCTGCAAGTCCTTTCATCTTCCTGAGACACAGATTCTTTTTTCATATAAAGAGGAAGGTGATATGTTCATTAAGATATGCCCAGATTGGGGAACATTGAGAACCAGGGTGATTTCAGTGCTAAAGTGCTTTGAACATGACAGACTAAAGCAAATCATCTAGAATCAGAATTTTATTTTCCTCTGTTCCTGACTGCCCTTAAATGTGCTGTTGACTGGAGTAAGAAAGGAAGAAATAGCGTTAACTGTATCAGCATAATCTTCTAGAATTCCACCCTCAGGAATCTCCCTCGGGGCCAGAGTGGAGTCACCATCCCAATTTCAACTAGGAGTCCTTTCTCAGGGGAAACTGAAAGCCCTCTTGTTTCAGTGATTGATCTCACCCAGGTCCAGCCCTTTCTCTAGTCCTTCTTGTCTTTGTTTGACTCTCTGGATAATGTACTTAAGTGTTCAGTTCAGTTCAGTTCAGTTGAGTTCAGTTGCTCAGTCGTGTCTGACTCTTTGCACACCATGGACTGCAGCATGCCAGGCCTCCCTGTCCATCACCAGCTCTCGGAGCTTATTCAAACTCATGCCCACCGAGTCTGTGATACCATCCAACCATCTCATCCTCTGTCATCCCCTTCTCCTCCTGCCTTCAATCTTTTCTAGAATCAGGATCTAATCCAAGGAATCACGTCTTTGCATCAGGTGTCCAAAGTATTAGAGTTTCAGCTTCAGCATCAGTTCTTCCAATGAATATCCAGGACTGATCTCCATTAGGATGGACTGGTTGGATCTCCTTGCAGTCCAAGGGGTTCTCAGGAGTCTTCTCCAAGACCACAATTCAAAAGCATCAATTCTTCCCCCTGTGATTCTTTATAGTCCAACTCTCACATCCACACATGATGACTGGAAAAACCATAGATTTCACTAGATGGAACTTTATTGGCAAAGTATGTCTCTACCTTTTAATATGCCATCTGGATTGCTTCTAGCTTTTTTTCCAAGGAGCAAGCATCTTTTAATTTCATGACCGAAGTCATCACCTGCAGTGATTTTAGAGCCCCCCAAATAAATTCTCTCACTCTTTTCATTGTTTCCCCATCTATCTGACATGAAGGGATGGGACCAGATGTCATGATCTTAGTTTTCTGAATGTTGAGTTTTACGCCAACATTTTCACTCTCCTCTTTCACTTTCATCAAGAGGCTCTTTAGTTCTTCTTTGGTTCCTGCCATGAGGGTGGTATCATCTGCATATCTGAGGTTATTCATATTTCTCCCTATAATCTTGATTCCAGCTTGTGTTTCATAGAGTCTGGCATTTTGCATGCTGTATTTTACATAAGAGTTAAATCAGCAGGGTGACAATGTACAGCCTTGACATATTCCTTTCCTGATTTAGAACCAGTCTATTGTTCCACGTTCGGTTCTAACTGTTGCTTTTTGACCTGTATACAGATTTTCAGGAGGCAGGTAAGGTGGTCTGCAATTCCCATCTCTTGAAGAATTTTCCACAGTTTGCTGTGATCCACACAGTCAAATGCTTTGGCATAGTCAGTGAAGAACAAGTAGATATTTTTCTGGAGTCTCTTGATTTTTCGATGACCCAATGGTTATTGGCAGTTCTATCTCTGATTCTTTTGCCTTTTCTAAGTCCAGCTTGAACATCAGGAAGCTTACAGTTCACATACTGTTGAAGCCTGGCTTGGAGAATTTTGAGCATTATCTTGCTAACCTGTGAGATGAGTGCAACTGTGTGTTAGTTAACATTTTTGGCATTTCCTTTCTTTGGGATTGAGATGAAAACTGACCATTTCCAGTCCTGTGGCCACTGGTGAGTTTTCCAAATTTGCTGGCATATTGAGTGGAGCACTTTCACAGCATCATCTTTTGAGATTTGAAATAGCTCAACTGGAATTCCATAGCCTCCACCAGCTTTGTTCACAGCGATACTTCCTAAGGTCCACCTGACTTCACATTCCAGGATGTCTGCTGTAGGTGAGTGATCACACCATTGTGGTTATCTGGATCGTGAAGATCTTCTTGTACTGTTCTTCTGTGAATTGTTGCCACCTCCTCTTAATATCTGCTGTTATTTTAGGTCCATACCATTTATGCTCTTTATTCTGCCCATATTTGCTTGAAATGGTCTGTTGGTATCTCTAATTTTCTTGAAGAGATCCCTAGTCTTTCCCATTCTATGGTTTTCCTTTATTTCTTTGCATTGGTCACTGAGCAATGCTTTCTTATCTCTCCTTGATATTCTTTGGAATGCTGCATTCAAATGGGTATATCCTTCATTTTCTCCTTTGTCTTTCCCTTCTTTTTTCTCAGCTATTTGTAAGGCCTCCTCAGACAATCATTTTGCGTTTTCAATTATTTTTTCTTGGGGATGATCTTGATCACTGCATCCTGAACAATAGTTTTTCAGGCTCTCTGTCTATCAGATCTAATCCTTGAGTAATTTGTCACTTCCACTGTATAATCATTAAAGTTTGATTTGGATCATACCTGAAGGGTCTAGTGGTTTTCCTTTCTTTCTTCAATTTTAGTCTGAATTTGGCCATAGGAGTTCATGGTCTGAGTCACCATCCCAGTCTTGCTTTTGCTGACTGTATAGTTTCTCCAAATTTGGATGCAAATAATATAATCAATCTGATTTCAGTATCTACTATATAGTGATGTCCATGTGTAGAGTCTTCTCTTGTGTTGTTGGAAGAGGGTGTCTGCTATGACCACCATGACACCAAAGCTTAGTTAAGTGTTAGTTATCCTAATTACTGATTATAATTATTTCAAAGGACTTTGAGTTTGCAGAGATAAGAATTTATGTCTTATCACCTGAAATGATTCAGTGCACTCCCAGGAAATGAGCAACACCATATATGTTACAAGTGAAGAAGTGGATAATTTCCCAGCCCAGATCACATAGTTAGGTAATGGCAAAACTGAGACTCAAACTGAGCTCCTCTGTTCCCAAAACCAGTAGTGGAGAGTTCAGAGCTGTGGTGGGGGTATATGGCAGGTATGTAATCTTGCAAAGTCCCTGAGATCCACTCTAGCCCCTGAGGTCCAGTCCAGCAGGTAGCTGTCTTGTTGGTGAAACCAGGTGAGGGGCAGTGGGCGGTCATGCTCTGGAGATGTGTTTATGTCTCTACTTCCTTCTTCCCACTCCCTTCTCTTTATTTCTACCCAGAATATCAGGATTTGTGCCCCACATGGAGATGCTCTTTCCTGGCTCAACATCGCTTTGGAATGCTGCCAGGTCAGAGCTTGTATGTTTCAGTAGAGATGCTGCCACAACGGCTGCAGGAAGCTTACCTGTGTCACACCTGTCTTTTGAAGTAGGTGGAACTAATGTGAAAGGGGGAGCATTGACAGGTAGATATGAAGTCTCCTCATGAGGATGTAAAGGAGGACCTGGGCTAATACACTGCTGGTCACCTAGCAGTCCTTTGATCAGGTCTCATCCACTCATGGACCATCCATCATGTGCCATGCAGTGCTCTAGGTGCTGGAATGCCCCTTGAGTGACCATACTGGACAAAATTCTACACATAGAATCACAGTCGTCTTCTCACGAGACCACAGACAGAGTCAAGTTTGAGAATCGTATTTCCTGGGCATCCTCGCCAAAGCAGACAGAAGCAGGACAGAGGAGCCTGGTGGTCTACAGTCCATGGGGTCTCAAAGAGTCACATTAAAACCGAGTGATTGAGCAGACACACACGTACAGGCAGGACAATGGAAGGTGATGAGATTACACATTGCACACGGCTGACCCCAAATCCTCCATTTCCACACTCACTTCTTCTTGTTTGTTCTTACACATCGGCTTGGCATAAACAGATTTGTAGGCATCCTTCTTTCCATAGATGCCATTCTTCAAGGCCAGAAACATGAGCACACTCTGACTTTCTGCAGCCCTGCTCATCCTCCTGGGCAGCTTTTCTGGCCGGCATTCTGGGGGATGAAGCCAACACGGGTCCAGAGTAAGTCCTGCTGCTGCTGCTGCCGCTAAGTCGCTTCAGTCGTGTCCAACTCTGTGCGACCCCATAGACGGTAGCCCACCAGGCTCCCCCGTCTCTGGGATTCTCCAGGCAAGAACACTGGAGTGGGTTACCATTTCCTTCTCCAAGAATAAGTCCTAGCTCACCTTTTCTCTACAGACTGGAGGGAAAGAAGGTGAGTTCATGGAAGGGGCAGGAAGAGGGGTGTGGAGGATGCTGCCAGCCCTCTCTAGATTTCTTCTGGGAAGTGAGCAGTTGAACTCAAGGGACATTTCTTGACTCTCCAAAAGTATCATTATGTGTTCTGCTTTTAATAAAAGTGTCCCACCTCATTTAAAAAAATCATGAACTTCATCTCTGAGACTGTCTATTCCTGGTATTTTCCTTGTCCCTAAACCCCACTAGGGAACAGTGAAAAGATCCATATTTGATCCTTGACCTGGTTCATGCCCCAGGATTCCAGAAACTCTTGGAATTTATTGTCTTACTTTAAACACTGCAATCTCTGAAGTATCAGAACTTAGATAGTATCTGTGTTTAGCTAGACTCCAGAAATATCGTCAAATGATTAGGGGGTTAAAATTTTCAGTCCCTGTAGGGAGAAGAGAACAGATTCTGAGTTACATCAACAATGGCCAAAGAGTCAATCAAACTGAACACATCAAACCATCAATTAAAACCCATGAACCCTGGATTCAGAAAGCTTCAGAGGGTTGATAACATCAAGGGTTTGTAAGGGAGGAGTGTCTGGAGATGGTGTAGATGCTTAGCAATTCCTGCTACCTCTTTGCCTTATGCTTCTCCTCTCTTCTGTTGTCTGAATGTCATAGTTTATAATAACTGGGGCCTGAAGTCAAGGGTCCCCATTTCTGTGAGTGGTTCTGTTCACTTGTTCACCATGGGAATTGGGTCAAGGAATCTCTGAATTGACAGCCAGTTGGTCACACGTGTAAGTGATCCCAGGACTTGTGATCAAAACCTGAAGGGTGGGCTGTACTCAAGTATGGAAACCTCACCCTATAGGCTCTGGATCACCTCTGCAGATTTAGTGTCAGAAGTGAATTGACTCCTGGATGCCCAGTGGGTGTGGAGAAAATAGTTGCTATTGGCAGATACCCACATATTTGGTGTCAGGGACAACACCCAGACTTACTATTTTCCTCCATTTGTGTCTGGGGTGAGGCTCAGGGACAGGGGACTATATTATGTTGAACAGAGCACTCAGAACCCCTCAGTAGTTTTATGCATTTTCAGAATTCCTACCAGAATCAGTGACTTAATAAAATGGGTTGTGACAGACTGTGTCTTGTCTCATCCTACCACCTACATGCTGTGTCTCCGGGGATATTCTCACCTGCAGCTTTTTCATGAGAGCAGGGTCACCATGTTTCTAGAGATTTTTCAAAGGATTACTAGTCATGAGGACAAAGAATTTACACCTTTGTGGCCAGTGGTTTCCATTTTCCGCAAAGGCATTTTCATCTGAAAGACTTGTCGACCTACCTACATTTATTTCTCCATGACATATGCAAAAAAAAAAAAAAAGTGTCAAATAATGATCATTTTTTGTGATGAAATTAATCAGAGAGTTGAGTGACAGCTGAGGGTCTTCTCTTCAGAGGCAACTGCAGGCAGAGCAAGAAATGAAGCCCTTTGATGAATTTGCTCTTGGGGCCAAGACTGCTTTTCCCAGGCTGGTATGATTTTAGTAAAAACTCAATGGCCTTCTCTATGCTCACGTAACAGACTATATTTTGTTTTCCTATAATGATATAGATGACATTTTTGCTCATAATTATGTAGATATGCCTGATCATCATAGAAACTAATGGAATTCTTACTTTATCCACTCTCTACAGTGATGGTGCACTTGGCATGAGTATGAAATAGAAGAGCCATTGACTTGAGAAATATTTATCAAAATGTATCTTTTTGACTCTGAGAGCATAGCTGTTTCAGTAGGGAAACAGCTCTAAACAAAATACAGTAAAATAATATCCAATTTAAGGAGGGACACACACAGTGAAGACTGGGGAATATCTTATACCAGATATGATGAGTGTTGAGGAGTGTTGGGGATTAGGAGGGTGGCAAGGGTCAGGGAAATACTCTGTGATAAGGAAGCTTTGGGCAGAGCTGTGCAAAAAAGTGCCTGAGTGTTAGAGCAGCAACCAGGACCAGAGTGGCTGAGGCTGGGAGGGTTGAGGGGCAGAGGAGTGGATGGGATGAGACAGAAAGGGCCTGGGGACAAGTCATGAAGAGGCTTGTAGAATTTTAAAAATCAGAATATGACTCTCAGAAAGCTAGGGGGTCACTGAGGGACTGGTCATGGGAACCACGTGATATGATTCGCTTTGAAACAGGACCATGGTAGCTGTAGTGTGGAGAGTGGCCTCTAGGGGCTGATGGGCAGAGACAAAGGCCTCTTGGCAGCCTGCTGAACTTTCCAGGTGAGCCATGATGAAGTGTATATCCATATTATTGCCAGGATTGATCTCAGTTCATTAGAATAACATGAATAACTTGCTGTATTGAGACTTCTGTGGAGGAATCATCACAAATCAGGATTCATCAAATCTTTAGCCATTTGTGATGTATTCAGCCTTGAAACTCTCAACTCTCCTTGAGGTTTGGGGTCAGGGAAAAGCAGAAGGTGGGAATTAAAACCTATACCTATCACTGACTCATGTTGATATTTGACAATAAACAATAAAATCTGTAAAGCAATTATCCTACAAATAAAGTATTTATAAATTCAGAAAAAAAAAGAAAGAATTCAACCACCAAATCATGAGTTGGTTATCCAGGCAACAAATCCCCAGTCTAAGGTTAGATTGAGGCTTTGCTAGTCACTCTCTCACTTCATGAGAGACTCTCTGGGTGCTGTCCTCTCCTAGGAATTCCAATTATTTTAGGAGCTTGGTTTCAGGAATGGTAAGAGACCAATTATATTTCTTATAATTTATATATATTATAAATTATATATATATATATCTTATAAATTATATATATTATATATTTATTTTTTTTAAATTTCAAAATATCAGTCCTTCCTCAATATTCCATAATTCGAGTGCCCATGAAGTAAACAAAGTGAACACAGTGAGGGGTTTGCTTCCATGCCTTCGTCCATTAAATCATGATGGCTTCACACTTTCTTCTTTTTACCAGAAGCTTTCAGCTATATACATGTACAGATATTAGTATTATAAACTCATGGACCATTGTCCTGTACCAGTCATAATCAACATGAGGAGAATGTTCTTAATATGTATCTTTTATTCTTGTTCTACTTGAAGCTAATCAGTGGCAACATGCCAACTCATGTATAAATATCAGTAAGGATATGCAATTGTTTACAGTATCATCCTGTCGATCTGAAGCCTGACAATATGAATAATAATGTCCTACTACACAGGATATGAACGGGCCTTTCACACACACCCCTACCAGTTTCTATTGCAGACAAACTGGTATTATCTGTATTTACTTTTTAGAGCCAGCTGTGATGACCATCCTCCTATTTCACCAAGATGCTCCCATCCCTACTGCCCTATGGCCTGACCTATGGCTGGAGCATCCATTCATGGGTCCCTGCAAGGCCAAACTAAGCAGACACAGCTACAACACCAGTCCAGGGTTCTGGGAGATTTTTGGGTATGGTAGCTAAAATGTTAAGAACGCAGACTACAATGGGGGCCAGGCTGTGTTAGAGCCCCTGCAGGTGCTATCCTATCCTGGGAAAGATAGCAGGCACAGTATAGGCAGAGGGGAAGGCCTGGGAAAAGAGCTGGACCTCAGGAGTGTATACATTCCTCTAAAGCACCCATAGTGATGATTTTCCTTGCTGCCTCCCTGGAGAAGTGGCTGCAGTGCCCTTAGAAATCAGGGGCTGAGCATTGTCCTCCAGGTGCCAACTTGGCAAACAGTCAGCCCTAGAAGCACCATCCTGATAATCCGAGCTTACTCTCATGCTGCCCTGGGTTACATGGGAAGAGAAAGTCAGCCATGCCACAGAGCAGGTCAGTAGGTCTACTGAGCCACCTCAGCTCAAAAATTCACTTTCTTTTTATTGGCCATTCTGATCTTGAGAGCACTGTGGTTGCTCATTTCTAGGATGGTTTAGATCCCGCCCAGGTACTCAGTGTCTGGGTCAGGGCTTCAGAGTTTCAGTTAGCAAGTTCCTCTCCTTTGCAGAGGCCATGGGAACTGGGCTCTCCTGAGATGCTGAGGTCCAAGGAGGACCCAGTCAGGGCTGAGCTCTGGTTGCTTGTGATAATATTCAGCCTTTCCATCTTGCTTCTAAACCCCACCTTCCTTAGCAGGAATCTGCTTCTTTCCTGTCTCCCATATGACTGCTTGCTTTACTCTTAGTGCCTCATCCAGTTGGCTCTAAGCACCATGACAGCAGGACCTCCTTTTATCCCTAGAGCTTTGCACAGCTCCAGGCACAGAGGATAGTCCATATATATTTAAGTAAGGATGGCAACTGTGCAGGAGAAAAGCTCCTCATGACTACAGTGAAAGTAGAGTCTGGGATGTGAATCCGTGATTCTTGCTGTAATCGTCTTCCTCACTGCATCCTCAACGTCATCCTCAACCCGCCAGCACATGAAGAAGCTTGGAATGTGGCTGTCCGGATGTTGTTAGAGAGGCTGGGGCCACCTCCTATTCTTGTAACTATGATGTGAACTCATGAAGTTATGTCCAAGATCTTTGATGCATCATCTGTGTTAATATCAAATAGTTTTGCGTGGGTTGTGCTTGTTTGTGTACTAGTGAAACTGAAACATCTGGGAACACTTGAAAAACAGGTAAGTGTCTTCCTCCTGATTTTCATCTGTTTGTCTTCCAGAAAATCTGTTTTTCATTGCTATAGTTCAATATCTTCATCTCTAAAATAGGAATGAAGTGAAGCGAAGTGAAGTTGCTCGGTTTTGTCCGACTCTTTGTGACCCCATGTACTGTAGCGCACCAGGCTCCTCTGTCCATGGTATTCTCTGGGCAAGAATACTGGAGTGCGTTGCCATTTCCTTTTCCAGGGGATCTTCCCGACCCAGGGATCGAACCCAGGTCTCCCACATTGCAGGCAGATGCTTTAACTTCTGCGCCACCAGAGAAGCCCTTAAGAACAGCAAGGTATCTTTTTATCAACACTTACTGTGGGCCCTCATCACAGGTCACAATTTTAAATGCCCTCCTGGACAGATGAGTAATGGGAATGGAAGTATTCGGAGTTGGGGTGAAGGCAAACAGACAATAAGGAGTGATGGGACTTCTGGAAACTGGAGAGAATGGTCCCTTCTTAAGAAGAGGGTTGCTCTTCTTTAGCTTCGTCCATGGTTTTCAAAAGGAGGTTCATGGAGAAACACCCTCAGCACATTGGGAACCTTGTTGATGCAGCTAGTCAGGTCCCAACCTGCGCTACTGAATCAAAATTCTGGGGATGAGGATCTCAAATCTGTGTTTGACCAAATGACTAAGGAATTCTGATGCTCACTCACATTTGAGACCCATGGTCCTTGCTAAATACCAGGACTGTGATGCCAGTTTGTTTACTTGTCTTACATTGATAGAAATTTTTTTAATGAAATGTCCCACTGTGAAATCTTATACATTCCTAAAATTATAAAATGAACTCTGCAGTTAACGATACATATGTTGTAGCCAGATGTGCATCGTCTGGTTACATTCCTTTTTAATTTTGAAAATAATCTGGAGAAAGATACTGCAGGGTTCCAAAAGTCAGGTGCTCGTTTATCATGTAGCAGAAAATAATCAGCCATTACTCGGATATGAACATACCTCTCTGATGGCACAGCATCTTAAATATCTAAACATCTTCTGTCTGCCCCAGGTGCATTCCGTCCATTTGAACATGTGACCTTTGATACCAAGGATTCAAAGGTTCTCATTATTCAGATAGAGATATTGAGGAACAGAAGCAGAGTATGACCTGGGGTCCCAGAGGGTTGGGGTCGCTGGTCTGCATCCAGTACACAGCGACTGTTTGTTTCTGTTCTTCAATTTTTCTAAAGAGGCCTGCAGGGGCCAGGGCGGTTTCTAATTAGAGACCAGACATCCATGAACAGGGAGAGGGGCGCTGGAGTGAGAACTGGCCCTTCAGAAGGCTTGTGGACCCGGGGGCCTCTAATTAGGGCAAGAGTGAGGAGGATCAGGAGGGGAGGGTATTGGGAGAGAAAGACAGACTGATGAGAGACGAGAAGAGAGGAAAGAGGAGTTTCTTTTGGGGAGAGTCTCAGCTACTCCCTGGTCTCAGATGCAGAGACTGACTCAGAGAGAGGGGCAGGGCTGGAGCACCTCCTGAATATGAATCCTTGTTTTACCATCAACGGGTTGTGTGTCTTTAGCAAGTGGCTTTACCTCTGAGCCTCTGCTTTCTGCTTGACACAAAGGGCGAGAATCCCAGATGTTGTAGGATTGACATGAGGCTAAATGAAATCACGTACGTGGAATGTCTTAGAAGAGAGTAGACCCTCGACTCACAGTGGCTTGTTTTGTGAGTAACCCACTCGGATGCACATGTGTACTTAGCCAGCTTGGTGTTGAGAGTGCCCGCCATCCTCAGCAGTGCTCCATGTTTGTAACTACAAGTGATAAACAAGAGAGAGTGAAGGGCTGGTGGTGTGGCGTGTGTGCACTCTAATTTCCAGCTTGCAGTGCCGCAGAGTGCATGTGCACAGACTCGAAGTCAGATCATGGGGCCCAAATCCTCTCTACAAGCTATGATCGAGGCTAATTACCTTATTTCTTTTCACCTCAGGTCCCTCCTCAGTAATACGAGGATATGTTAACAGTTTCTCCCCCTTTCTTTAAAGATTTTTTAGAATTAGACTAATGACATATTTCACGTGTCTAGAATAATGCTACTTACATTAAAGAATTGAAGTTTTGCCTGGAGAAGTTACTCATTACTGTTTTTATTACTACTAGGAAGGATTTGCCTTCTAGGGAGGAGGAACATCTGCCTGTTGCATCCATTGCTTCCATGGCAACCACATGGGTACAGACCATGTGTCTCATGTGACTCCTGAAGACACGGGGTTCTGAGAGGTTTAAATCCTCAGGCAAAAAGGTAGGAAAATGCAGAGCTGGTACCCAAACTGAGGTCCTATGGCCCCATCGACAGAGAGGGAGGGAGCAGGAGGAAGTGGGTGGCTATGGTGTTCTGAGGTCTCCTGCTGTCCACTCAGGGAGACTTACTGCTCTCCTGTTGGTGAAACCAGGTGAGGGGTGACTGCTGGACATGCTGTGGAGACAGATTCCGCTCCCTGTTTCCCCTCAGCCACCCTCCATTACTCATTGTTTGATACATAAAGACGGTAATTGCCCAGGACAACATCACCTTCACCAGCTAAGCCCCTTCCTGGACCAAGGTCTGGACAAGTGCAAGTGTCCATCCACCAGAGAAGCTGAGGCAACGGCTGCAGGAAGGTGACCTGTGTCACAGTTGCCATCTGAGGTAGGGGAGGGGGTCAGGACACTGAGGTCCAGGTGAGACGACACCTGCAGGAGGCTGGAATGGAGGACCTGGTTACCACACCGCTGGTTACTGATCTGCCCTCGGATCTGCCCTCATCCACCTACTTATCGTTCATCACATGCCAGGCACTGCTCTAGGGGCTGGGATGCTCCCTGACTATCCATATAGGACACACTCCATCTCTCTGATCACAATCTGTGTTTCCACAAGACCCACAGGCATCATCAAGTGATAAGTGCTCTTACTGGCCTTTTGAGCCCTGCAGACAGATGCAGGAGGCATGGTTAGGTAGGGAGGTTATGCAATAAACAGGACTGACTCAACTCCTCCCCTTGCCCACTCCCCTCCTTATCACCTGATCTCACCACTCAGCCAGAATATTAAAAGCTCAGTGTGTCCATCCTCAGCATCCTCAGGAGCCCTCCTGCAAGGTCACCAAGATGAGACAGCTCTGCCTCTCCACAGCCCTTCTCTTCCTCCTGGTTATCCTGGTGGACAGCACCCCGCTGAATATATACCATATCCAGGATGAAGGTAGGTCCAGCCTCACCTCTCCTCTACAGCTTCTGGGAAAATGATAGAAGTCCACTAGATATCTCCTGTCATGTTGGTCAGGATTACTGTCTGTTTCTTTGGTTTTGGCAGCAGGGTCTTCCTCCTTGTGAAAGGATATTCTCTAGTTCCGTGGTCTGCTCTCTGGTTGTGGTGTGTGGGCTTCTTGTAGGAGTGGCTTCTCTGGTTGCAGAGCAAGGGCTCTAGGAATTTGGGCTCGTAAGTTTCAGTTTACCTTCTTAGTTGCCACCAGGCACGTGGAATCTTCCTGACCAGGGACAGAACCCATGTCCCCTGCCTTAGCATGTGCATTCTTATCTACTGGACCATCAGGGAGGACTTAAAGTGCAAAGATTTGACTCCACTGATATGTTGACTATCATGAGGATATATATTACAATTTTATTATATTTTATTACATATATATACATATCTCCCAAGCTGGAATCCTGGAATGGGATCCCTTTGCCTTCTCCAGAAGGTTTTCCCAGCACAAGGATTGAAGCCCGGTCTCCAGCAATGCAGGTGGTTTCTTTACCAGCTGAGCCACCAGGAAAGCCCTGCATAGTAGTAGAAAGCTTCAAATTTGTACCATCTCTTAGTTAAATGGCCTAGGTCTCCTAAAACTGTTGGAGTTTCCTGCTGTTAGATGTTATGAGATGAGACAAGGCAACTCAAGGGAACCTCAAGATGTGGTAGGTGTCCAAGAAATGACAAGCATGCCTTTACTGTTTACAGTTTTCAACAACTGTCACTCCAGCACCTCTGAGGAGAAGGGAGGGAACTGAGAGTGAGATCAGTCACAGTGGCTGCTAATCCAACCAACATGCCTGCTTAGTGAACCCTAGGGAGAAAGACATATGAACAGGGCTCAGAGAGCTTGTGGGTTGGTGAATACAGGAAGCTGATGTGAGGGTGCTGTGCTCGCTAGGGCACAGAGGCTGGGCACAGCTCCCTCCTTCTTTGCCGGCACATCTCTTCCATTTTTCTGCCTTGAGTTCTATTTTGGGGATTTAAACAATGGTTTTCCGAAGTTCAGCCACTGGTTCTATTGAGTTGTTGAATTTGAAGAAGGGGTCATGGACCCACAATCCCCTTTTAATTATTTGGTCGCAAGCATGATTGACTTGGGACCTGATGGCTGGCATCTGAACTGAGTTTTCAGCCCTCAACCTGCAGAATCGGCAGTAGCTCCATCAATTCCCGTCACATGTAAATGGACTTGTTGCACACCCAGTGGCTGTTTGGGGAACTGAATGCTGTTGGCAGAGACACCATGTATTTGGTGTCAGGGGAAAACCCAGAATCACTGTGCCCTGTGATTTGGGGCTCAGGTGATGCTCCAAAAATGGGGAGTAATGAATGTTCACATTGCAGCCAGAAACTGTTCTCAGCTGTCTGTATTTTCAGAGTTCCTGGGAGAATCAGGGAGTGTATCAAATGGGTTGTAACATGCTAGTATCTTGTCGTGGCCCTGCCACACACATGCCTGGGGCAGGTCATCTGCAATTTTCTTCTCAAACAGGGGATGTATGTTACACGGGTTTTGAACCGATTACCATTCATATGTATAAGGAGGTGAATCAAATTTCATGCTGAATTTTGTGCATTTTCCACCAATATGTGTTAATCTGAAAAAATCTGAAAAAATTTACTTTACTACTTACTTTGGGTAAGAAGGAACATTTGCATGTCAAATAATGAGTGTTCTTCTATCATGAAAACTAATCAGAAAGACCTGCAATGAATGTGCTGCAGGGAATGTAAGAAGTAGCCCTCTGTAGGCTGACCAGTGGACCAAGGCTGAGACAATTAGGAAAGTGTCCAGGCCCTCTCCCATGTCCCCTTTTGACTATTCCTCATTATGCTTATTTGTCTTCTCCCTCATCCACTGTTGACTACTATTTGATTGGCATATTTGATCCTTACTTGCTTCATGCCCCAGTTTGCTGAAACTGTTGGAATTTCCTGTCTTTCATAGGTCTGGAGACAAGCCATAGAAGGGGACCTGAGAAACGTTCAGTAATAGATGTGGTTTCAGGTATCATTAACGGTGTGGCTACAGGTATGAACTTTCTGCTACTCTCGGGAGGGAAGGGGACACTGAGATTGAGATTAGGCAACACTGAATAATGATTCAATCAAAATGCCTGCTTAGT
The DNA here is from genome assembly GCF_016772045.2 of Ovis aries. Lineage (NCBI taxonomy): Eukaryota > Metazoa > Chordata > Mammalia > Artiodactyla > Bovidae > Ovis > Ovis aries. Next base: position 73,969,777 of record NC_056066.1, read on the forward strand.
GAAACCTCAGTAAGAATCCATAAATATGGGCATTCAGGGACCATTCTGGGTGGTAATACACAGCGGTGATGTGAGGGTTGTGTGTTGTTGAGGATGTGGAGTCTCCCCACACTTCCACTTTGCCTTGCAAATCTCACTGATTTTGCTGTGCCTAGATTTACCCTTATGATAACATGACATCCCGATGTAAGTGCTCTTCATGAGTATGGTCATCATTTTACTGAGTTGTTGAAAATGGAACTTCCCAGTTTTAGACACTTGGTCAAATCAGGAGTGACTCAGGATAACGTTGCTGGCATCTGAACTGAGGACAGTTCTGAGCCCTCCACTTGCACTATCTCTACTAACTCCCTGGATTTGCTGTCAGAATTAAATGGCCCTGTGGGGCACCCAGCAGGTATTTGGAGGAATTGCATGTTGTTTCTTGACACATCACAGATTTGGTGTCAGAGAAAGCCAGACTCACCCTCCCTGTGCTTTGGAAGCTCGGGTGAATCCTGGGGACAGGGGACTAGTAGGAGACTGCACCCCGAAGTTCTCAGCTTTTACCCATATGTTCAGAGTTCCTGGCCGAAGAGGATAGTGTATCAAGTGGGTTTTGACAGGGAATATCTATTTTGGACCCTATCAGCCTCTTGCTGTGTGTCCTCAGGCTAGTCATCTCTAGTCTTCATCTGAACAGTAAAGAAGTGCTAACGGAGTTCTTTGAACATTTACCAGTCATAAAACTAAACAGCTTATTCTCTTTCATGGCCAAGTTTGGTCATTTTCCACCAGGACAGAGACATGAGAAGATTCTCTATCTGCTTCCTTGGGCTCATGGGACCAAGGCTGGTACAATATTAGCAAATTCTTCAGGCCTTTTTCTTTGTCCACTTTTACCTATGATTTTATTTTCCATATTTGAAACTTGTCCTGGTTCATGGTTCAATATTTCTGAAAATTTGAAATCTGTTCTTTCATAGGTACCAAGATTATCGAGAAGGGAGCTGGAATACTGACAGGATTGGCTGAAATAATCACTAAAGCCATTAAAGGTTTGAACTTCCTGCACCTGTTGGGAGAGAGGAGGGCACTCACTGAGACTGAGATCAGCACCACTGGCTAACAATTCAATACTTACGCCTGTTGAGTGAACCCTCAGCACAAATCCATCAATATTGGCTGAGAGAGTTTAGGAAGGGGGAACAAATGGTCCTGAGGTGAGGGTGCTCTGCTCAGGAGGGCGTGGACACTCTGCCTACTCCACTCCTCCCGTGCCCTAAAGATCTCCTCCATTTCACTGTTTCTGAGTTTTCTCCTAGATATTAATGTGAAAACAGTGGTTGAGTTTTCCTGAGTTTGGTCGCTTGTTCCACTGAGTGTTTGACCATGGAGGTGGAGTCATGGAATTTTCGAGCTTTAGTCACTTGGTCAGAAGCATGATAACTTGAGAACACATGGCTGGCCTCTGAAGTCAGGGCATTCTGGATACCTCAACCATTGGCCCTGACTCCACAGATATGGTATCAGAAGTCAGTGGACAGTGGGCGGCCCACTGGGTGTTGGGAATTGGATGGTTGAGGGAAAAACCATGTATTTAGTGCCAGGAAAACCCCAGATTCACCCTCTCCTGTGATTTGAGGCCTCAGGTGAGGCTCGCGGAGAGGTGAGTAGTGAAACTAAGACCCTGGACCTGGATAGTCTCTCCAGTTCTCTGTATTGTTGAGTTCCTAGCCATCAGTAGTGCATCATTTGGGTTGTGACATGACAGTATATTGTCCTGACCAGGCCACCCACAGGCTTGTGTCCTGCGGCAAGTCATCTGCAGTTTCCTCATCTGAACAGCGGAAACATGTACATGAGTTCCTAGAACAGATGATGAGTTATGAATAGAAAGACTTTATTCATGACCAGATTTCTCCATTTTTTACCACAATGTTTTTTCTGAAAATAATTCTCTACCTACTTGCTTTGGCTGAGTAAAACTGTTTCTTTATCAAATAATGTTTATTCCTGTATTATTTACAGTAATCAAAAGATGTGGAACCACAGAGCAGGGAAAGCAAGAAACGCAGCTCTTGTGGGGTAGCCTGTGGGAACAAGGCGGATACAATATAACGGAAGTCTCCAGGCCCTTTCCCTTGTTGTCTTTTGACTGTTATTATCTTATCCATGTTTGATCTTTTCCTGTTTCATGCACCAGGCCTCCTGAAACTCTTGAAATTTATTCTCTTTCATAGGTCAGGTGATGATTTCCAGAATTCAATTTGATAACCATACACTAGAGGAATTGCCAACACTCCAGCTTGAATACTCAACACTCAGTGAGGAGAATAATGGTTTGTAGTTTCTGCACCTTGGGGAAGAGGGAAGGGCACTGAGGTTCTGATCAATGACCAGCAGTTCAATCAGTTAGCCTAATTCTTGAAACCTCAGCAGTGCATAAATATTTCATGGTGAAAATTGTGCATGTTTCGCCAAGATGTGTTCATCTAAAACAATGTCTTTAACTATTTACTTTAGGTGGGAAAGAATATTTGGACATCAAATAATGAGTATTCCTCTTTCATGAAAAATAAATAGAAATACCTGGGATGAATGCTCTAGAGTGAATGTAAGAAAGAGCCCCATGTAGGATGACTCCTGATACCAAAGCTGAGACATTGTTAGGAAAGTCTCCAGGCCCTTTCCCATGTCCCCTTTTGACTATTGTTTATTATCCATATTTATACCCTCTCTTGTTCACAGTAGACTACCATTTACTGTGCATATTTCATCCTTAGTTGGTTCATGCCCCAGGCTTGCTGAAACTGTTGGAATTTCCTGTCTTTCATAGGTCTGAAGACAAGCCACAGAAGGGGACTTGAGAAGCGTTCAGTAACAGATGTGGTTACAAGTATCATCAACGGTGTGGCTACAGGTATGAACTTTCTGCAACTCTGGGGAGAGGAAAGAGCATTGAGAATGAGAACAGGCACCATCGGCCAATGATTCAATCCCAATGCCTATCTGATGAAACCTCAATAAGAATCCATAAATATGTGATTCAGAGAGTGTTTGGGTTTGTAGCACATGGCGGTGATGTAAGGTCCCATGCTTTCTAGGGAATGTAGGCTCTTCACACTCCACTTCCGCCTTGCCCCGCACTTCTCACTCATCTCTCTGTGCCTAGATTCATCCTTCATGAATATAAGACACCACTATGTGAGTGGTCCTCCTTAGAATGGTCATCTGATTTACTGAGTTCTTGAACATGGAGTGGGGTAATGGAACTTCCCAGTTTTAGACACTTTGTCAAATCAGGAGTGACTCGGGATAACATGGCTGGCATCTGAACTGAGGACAGTTCTGAGCCCTCCACCTGCACAATCTATACTAACTCCCTGGATTTGCTGTCAGAATTAAATGGCCCTGTGGGGCACCCAGGGGGTGTTTGGAGGAATTGCATGTTGCTTCTTGACGCATCACAGATTTGGTGTCAGGGAAACCCAGACTCACCCTCCCTGTGCTTTGGAAGCTCAGGTGAGTCCTGGGGACAGGGGACTAATGAAAGTAGGGCACTGCACCCCGACGTTCTCAGCATTTTTCGATATTTTCAGAGTTCCTGGCCGAATAGGATAGTATATCAAGTGGGTTTTGACAGGGAATGTCTATTTTGGACCCTATCAGCCTCTTGCTATGTGTCCTCAGGCTAGTCATCTCTAGTTCTCATCTGAACAGTAAAGATGTGCTAAAGGAGTTCTTTGAATGTTCACCAGTCATAAAACTAAACAGCTTATTCTCTTTCATGGCCAAGTTTGGTCATTTTCCATAAGGATAGATCCCTGAAAATATTTCACTATCTGCGTCCTTGGGCTCATGGGACCAAGGCTGGTACAATATTAGCAAATTCTTCAGGCCTTTTTCTTTGTCCATTTTTGCCTATGATTTTATTTTCCATGTTTGAAACTTGTCCTGGTTCATGGTTCAGTATTTCTGAAAATTTGAAATCTGTTCTTTCATAGGTACCAAGATTATTGAGAAGGGAGCCGGAATACTGACAGGATTGGCTGAAATAATCACTAAAGCCATTAAAGGTTTGAACTTTCTGCACCTGTTGGGAGAGAGGAGGGCACTCACTGAGACTGAGATCAGTACCACTGGCTGACAATTCAATAGTTATGCCTGTTGAGTGAACCCTCAGCACAAATCCATCAATATTGCCTGAGAGAGCTTAGGAAGGGGGAACAAATGGTCCTGAGGTGAGGGTGCTCTGCTCAGGAGGGTGTGGACACTCCACCTAACTCCACTCTTACCGTACCCTAAAAATTTCTCATCCATTTCACTGTTTCTGAGTTTTCTCTTAGACACTAGTTTGAAAACAGGGATTAAGAGGATACATGCTTGTGTCCTGGGGAAAGTCATCTTCAGTTTCCTCATGTGAGCAGGGGAAACATGTTACATGAGTTCTTCGAATAGAGGACGAGTTATGAACAGAAAGACTATTCACGTGTCATGACTAGATATGTGTTACTCTGTAAGAAGTTCTCTGCCTAATTGCTCTGGCCCAGCAAAAATATTTCTCTATCAAATAATATTTACTCCTGTATTATTACAAGAAATCAAAAGACGTTGAATCATGGAGGAAGGCAATGGCAGGGGACCAAGCAACAGCACTTATGAAGGAGAATGTGGGATGAAAGCAGAGAATACTGCAGAAGTCTCCGGGCCCTTTCCCTGTTGTCTTTTGACTGTTATTATCTTTTCCATGTTTGATCCTTTTCCTGTTTCATGAAGCAGGCCTCCTGAAACTCTTGAAATTTACTCTGTTTCATAGGTCAAGTGATGATTTCCGGAATACAGTTTGATAACCATACACTAGAGGAATACCAAACACTCAAGATTGAATACTCAACACTCAGTGAGGAGAATAAAGGTTTGTAGTTTCTGCGCCTCGGGGAAGAAGGACAGGCACTGAGATTCAGATCAATGACCAAACACCAATGCTTCAATCAATAAGCCTGTTTCTTGAAACCTCAACAGTGCATAAATATTTGGGTTCAGAGAGCTTTCTAGGTGGTGAATATGATTGTGAGGGTGCTGTGCTCACAAGGGAATGGAATCTCCACAGACACACATCCCTTTGCCTTACACGTCTCCTCCATTTCACTCTTTGTGAATGTTTCATGTATATTCATCTAAGAAGAGCAAGTAAGTATTTTCCTCAGTTTGGTCAGAAGTAACCATCAGTTATTGAAGATGGAGGTGAGGTCATGGACTTCCCCATTTTAGCCATTTGGTCACAAGCCAAAGTAAGTAGGGACCACGTGTCTGGCACTAAACTGAGGACAGTCTTAAGCGCTTAACCTGTGGGGTCTGCACAGACTGCATGGATTTCATATCAGACAGCAATTAAATAGGGGACGCCCACTGGGTGTAGGGGAATTGGTTGATGGTAAAGACATCACAGATTTGTGTTAGGAGAAACCCAGGCATACTCTGGCCCGTGACTGGGAGCTATCGCTACCTTGGGTACAAGCAAGTGATGAACGTAGGACACTGACTCCAGATACTCTTACAAGTGTGCTGTATTTTCCGAATTCCTGGTAGAATCAGGTATTGTATCAGATGGGTTGTGACATCATAGCAATTTGTCCTGACTCTACCACCCACATGCTCTGTTCCTGGGAAAGTTATCTGCAGTTTCCTCATCTGAAGAGGGGAAATGAGTTACATGCATTCTTTGAACAGGTTACCAGTCATGAATACAAAGAATTTATGCCCTGCTGCCTTAGTGTCTGTAGCACTGGAGAGTTTAGCTTCCTGACAGGGATTGAACATATGACTCCAGTACTGGAAGCCAGATTCTTAACCACTGGACGGCCTTGTATGCCTTATAGATGTTTTAAGGCTATTCAGGCACTATACCAAATCTCCTTAGAGGACTTCATGAGGACATATACGTTTTTACCCCATGTCACCCCTGGCAACATTCATGATTCTGTTCCAGAAAGGAGGTTCTCAAATGGTCTTTTCAATCTGGTATTCCCCCACACCCTTAACATTCTCTATGGCAAACAAACTGGGGATTCTAGTTGTTGTCCTTGTATGGAGCTTGATGAGCATCCTCATAACTGAGCCACTGCCCCTCTCATTCCAGCAGCTTCTAAGCCTGCCCTTTGCCTGGAGCCTAAAGTAACAGGTGACTGCAATGCCACAATGACCAGGTACTTCTACAACACCCAGACTGGCCTCTGTGAGCAGTTTGTGTACACTGGCTGTGAAGGGAATGGAAACAACTTCGAAAATTTAGAGGACTGCATGAAGACCTGCTCTCAAGAGGCAGGGTCTCTGTGGTAAGACAGGGGCCAGGGCACAGGGGGAAGGGCTGGGGAAAGGGGTGGAGCTCCAGGGGCCACGCACCATCCACCCTGCAGGATGTCCTCCTCCTTGCTGCTGCCAGGAGGAAAGGCTGCAGTGTCCTGTAAAACCCACACTGAGCAAGTTCTCCAGGGAGGGGATGGCAGAAGGTCAACCCCTGATGCCTCTTTGCGATCATCTCAACCTGAATATATGCTCCTCTTTCTCAGTTGGGAACACTGATTCAGCCACCCTCCAGGGTGGGACTGCACTGCTTCTGAGTGCCCTACATAGTCTTGGAAATCTCACTTCCTTCTTGTTCATGATTTGGGAATGTGGTTCCATATTTTTTAAAAAATACGGGATCTATTGAGCTGATCATTGTCCAGGTCTGGGTCTACACTGATGGCACTCAACAACTTCCTTTCTTTTTGCAGAGGACATGTGAAGAGTGGATTTGGAAACTCTCAGGTCCGAGGAGGAGCCCTGCAGGGCTGGGCTGTGGCTGCGTCTGAACCCCTTCAGTCTCCTCACAGTCCTTCTCTCCCCGACCATCCTTAGCAGAGCCTGCCTTTTCCTTTCCTCCATTGGTCAACATGTCTAATTCTGTCTCATCCAGCTGGTTCTCAGCACCATGAGAGCATGTTTTCCCTTTACCCCTAGCTCTTCACCCAGTTCCTGACACCAATGAGACAGTTTATACTTATTTGAGGAAAGAAGGAAGGAATGTAGGAGCACATTGCTCATGACCAGAGTAACTGTAGAGCCTGCGGTGTAACACAGGATTTTTGTTTTCATCCCCATCCTCAAGGCATCTTCACCTTCATCCCGGTTCCCACCATCACTGCTCTCCTTGTAGGTGGCCAACGAGGAATTTCCAGCATTCAGATCTCAACATCAGTAATGAGAGCAGAGTTTGGTTTAAAAAAGCCCCTTTTCCACACAATGATGTTGCAATTTTCATTTCTGTAGCACCAAAGACTATGGTTTATATTTCAGTAAATGTATATTTACAATTAAACTGACTGGAGTCTGTTGTTTATAATTACAAACCTTAACAAATAGTGTCCATGGAAATGGTGGTCTTGCTAACTGTTCTGCAGACAGTGGACACCTCCCATTCCCTTTTCCGGAGACTATGCTCTATTGGGTATAGGAAACAAACCCATTATACCATCATCGACTCCTTAATATCATCCACAGGTTACAGAGAACCCTGAGAGATACACACATCAACTTGAAAACTTTTCCTTGTTACTGTTAATCTCAGTCAAACTGGGGGGCAGGTTGTCCTCCTGACTCTCAGAAGGAGAATGGGTATGAGACTCAGTTGTTCACTTATCTAAGAAATCTCATTCCCTGAGGTCACATGTGGGGAGGAGGGTTCATACTTCACGTAAAGAAAGGTCAACTACTGTTTAGTATCCCTGGCTCTGTGTTAGCATTTTGCCTACATTTTTCCATTAATCATGCTAAGAATCCATCAATGGAGGAAATGGAAGAGGCGTAGAGATGGCACTTAGCTACTGTATTCAGTGCCTAACATAGCAGGTTCAACTCTTCCAAGCAAAGGGACTTGGATGATGCTTTCCTGCTCTGCTTCTGGGAAGATTTAGAATGAAGGCAACTTTGGAAACAGACCGTATCTGTTTCACCACAAACTAATAAAGTTTGTCATGGAGACCTCCGCAAGTAGTAGCATTAGCATTTGAATAAATGGGAACACACAGGGTGTGTTGCTGCTGTTTTTCACAGCTTTCCAGTCTTGGGCAAATTCTCAACATCTCTGAGCTTTGCTTTCTTTAGTATAAATAATGATAAGACTCGTACTTTTCAGTGTTTCCAGCCAGAGACCACTGAAATATTCCGCTTTGTCTTCTTGCTTTTCTTTTGCTTTGGAATAGTTTTGTTTGTGGCCTTCTGTACAGTATTACGGACCTCCGAACATAAGTCTTCAGGCATGCTGTTTACAAGTTCTACTCCCTTGACTCTATTTGTTACATCCACTACATATTCACAGTGGATTGGATTGAAGTCATACTTGGCTAGTAGTTTTCCCTCTTTTTTAGTTTAAGCCTAAGTTTTGTTATAAGACTCTGATGATCTGAGCCACAGTCAGTTTCAGGCCTTGCTTTTACTGACTCTACACAGTTTCTCCATCTTCAGCTACAAAGAACGGAACCGATTTGATTTCAGCGTTGACCATTTGGCGATGTCCATGTGTAAAATCGTCTCTTGTGTTGTTGAGAAAGGGTATGGGCTATGACCATGCATTCTCTTGGCAGAATTCAGCTAGTTGCCTTGTTTCATTTTGTTCTCCAAGGTCAAACTTGCCTGTTACTCCAAGTATCTCTTGACTTCCTACTTTTGAATTCCAATCTCCAATGATGAATAGAACATTTTTTATTGTTGTTGTTAGTTATCAGAGTTCTTGTATGTCTTCATCAACTTCAGTTTCTTCAGCATCAGTGGTAGGGGGATAGACTTGAATTACTGTGATGTTGAATGGCTTGCCTTGGAAACGACCCAAGAACAGCTGTCGTTTTTGAAGTTGCACTCAAGTCCTGAATTTCAGACTCTTTTGTTGACTATGAGGGCTACTCCCTCCAAAGTTAACTGCAGGCAGAGCAAGATGCAGTACTTCCTTGAGTTTGCTTGTGGGGTCAAGACTGCTTTTTCCACACTGGTACAATGTTAGTTAAGACTCAGTGTTCTTCCTCTTGCTCCCCTATCAGACTATATTTTATTTTCCTATAATGATATCAATGACAGTTACATGCATCATTATAGACAAGGCTCATCATCATAGAGACTCACAGGAATTTTACTTTATCCACTCTCTTCAGTGATGGGGCCCTTAGTATGAGTATTAAATAGGAGAGTCGTTTACTTAGAAATACTTATCAAAATTTATCCTTTTGGTTCTGAGAGCATAGTTTCTTGAGTAGGGAAACAGCTGTAAACAAAATGTGGTAAATGATAATAATATATCCTTCTAGGAGGGAGACAGACAATAAAAATGGGAAAATCCTATGCCAGGTCTTGATGAGAGTCATGAAGAAAGGGAGTGATGGGGATTCAGAAGGTGGTAGAGGGTCAGGGAAACCCTCTGTGATAAAGAGGCATTGAGCAGAGTCTGTCAAAAAATGTGCTTAGTGTGTTTGAGAGGCAGACAGGACTAGGGGGACTGGAGCTGAGTGGATTAAGGGGGAGTGAAGCGGAAGGGGACCAGACAGAGAGGCTATGGGGACAGATCACAGAGAGCCTTTTAGAACCTTAAGAATCAGGATCTGACTCTCAGAAAACCAGAGTCACTAAGGGATTGGTCATGGGGATCATAGGCTAGGATTCACTTTGAAACAGGATCCTGTAGCTGCAGCTGAAGAATGGCCTCTAAGGGGTGAAGGGCAGAGACAGAGGGCCCTGGGCAGGCTGCTGCAGCAGTCCAGTGAGCCATGATGGAGTGTGTACCCATATTGTTCCCTGAGTCGATCTCAGTTCACTAGAAAAACATGAATAATGTACTCTGTTGAGGTTTCGGAGGAGGCTTCATCACAATCATGATTCATTAAATCTTTAGCCATTTGTGATGGACTCACTCTTCAAACCCTCTCCTTTCCTTGAGGTGTGGGGGCAGGGAAAAGTAGAAGGTAGGAATTAGAACTCCTTTCTTAAATAATTAAAAATTACTTCCTTCTTGGTGGCCATTGTGATCCTGAGAGCACTGTGGTTGCTCATTTCTAGGAAGGTTTAGGTCCTGTCCAGGTACCCAGTGTACAGGTCTGGGGCTTCAGAGATTCAATCAGCAAGTTCCTCTCCTTTTGCAGAGGCCATGGGAACTGGGCTCCTCTGAGAGGCTGAAGTCCAAGGAGCACCCAGTCAGGGCTGAGCTCTGGCTGCTTGTGATAATATTCAGCTTTTCCCTTTTGCTTCTCATCCCTACCTCCCTCAGCAGAAATCTGCCTCTTCCTCTCTCCCATAAGAGCACGTGCTTTACTCCTGTCTCATCCAGTTGGCTCTAAGCACCATGAGAGTAAGAATTCCCTTTATCCCTAGAACTATGCACAGTTCCAGGCACAAAAGATACAGTCCATACATATAGAAGTAAGGATGGAAACAGTGCAGGAGAAAAGCTCCTCCAGGAGAGCCTGGGATGTGAATTCATGATTCTTGCTGCAATCTTCTTTGTCTCTGCATCACGACCTTCATCCTCCACCCCATCAGCATTTTGAGAGCCTTTGGAATTTGGCCTCCTGGATGCTGCCAGAGATGCTGGGATCCCCTCCTATTCTTGCGAATACACCCATGATGTCATATCCAAAATCTTTGATGCTTCTTCTGTAGTAATAGATTTGCCTTACTGAAAACAGTAAGGAAGTGTTTTCCTGTTCAGTAACACACAGTTATTGAACATGGAGGTAGGGTCATCTTCATCCCCATTTTATCCATTTGGTCACAAGTAAAAGTAAGTGGGGACCACGTGGCTGGCATAAATTGGGAACAGTCTGGAGTGCTCAACCTGTGGGATCTGCACTAACGGCATAGATTTTCTCTCAGCCATCAATTGACTGGGGGATGCACAGTGGGTATCAGGAGAATTGCTTGATGTTGGTAGACACCACATATTTGTGTGAAAATAAACCCAAGTTCACTCTGTCCTGTAAATTTGGGGCTTAGGTTTCCTTGGATACAGGTAGTGTTGAAAGTAGGACACTGGCTCCAGAAACACTTGCAAATAAATCGTATTTTCTGAATTCCTGGTAGAATCAGAAATTACATCAGATGTGTTTTGACATCATAGGAAACTGTCCTAACTCTCCACACATGTGCTTTGTTTCCTGGGGAAAGTTACCTGCAGTTTCCTCATCTGAAGAGGGGAAAAAATGTTCCATGCCTTCTTTGAACAGAGTACCAGTCAAGAATATAAAGAATTTGTGCCCTGCTGCCTTAGCGTCTACAGCATTTGGGAGTTCATCTCCCTGACAAGGTATTGAATCTATGACTCCTTTATTGGAAGGTGGTTCTTAACCACGGGGAGTCCTCAGATCTTACAGACATTTTAAGGCTTAGCTATGTCATTATACCAATCTTTCTTAAAAGACTTCATGAGAAGATATACATTTGTACATTATTATTACATCATGTCACCCCTAGCAACATTCATAATTCTGTCCCAGAAAGGAGGTTTTCAAATGGTCTTTTCAATTTGACCGTCCTCCACAATGCTACCATTCACTATTGCAAGGAAATTGGCTGTTCTCATTGTCCTTCTACAGAGCTGTGATGACCATCCTCCTAACTGAGCCATTGCTCCTCTCCTTCCAGCAGCTTCTAAGCTTGTCTTCTACTTGGAGCCTAAATTAACAAGTGGCTGCAATGCCATGATGACCAGGTACTTCTATAATACCCAGACCAGATTCTGAGAGCAATTTGTGTATGGTGGCTGTGAAGAGAATGAATATAACTTTGAAAAGTTAGAGGATTGCATAAAGACCTGCTCTCAAGGGGCTGGTTCCCTGTGGTAAGACAGGGGCAGGGCACAGGAGGAGGGGAAGGGCTGGGGAAAGAGGTGGAGCTCAGGGGACCATACATACACCATTCACCCTGCCCACTGTCTTCCTCCTCGCTGCTGCCAGAAGAGGCTGCAGTGTCCTGTGAAACCACACACTGAACGAGTTCTCCAGGGAGAGAATGGCAGAAGGACAACTCCAGAGGCCCTCTTTGTGATCATATGAGCCTGATCACATGCTCCTCTTTTTCAAATGGAACACTGATTCCACCATGCTACAGGGCAGGTCTGCATGCTCCTGAGCACCACACCTAGGCTTGGAAAATTCACTTCTTTCTTGTTGGCCATTCGAGTCATGGGGACTACAGTTCCATAGTGTTTTGAAAACATAGGGTCTGTCAAGATGACGGGTGTCCAGGTCTGGGGCTACAATGATGGCACCCAACAAGTTCCTTTCTTTTTGCAGAGGACATGCAGAGAGTGGTTCCCGGAAACTCTGAAATCCGAGGAGGACTCCTGCAGGGCTGGGCTCTGGCTGCGTCTGAACCTCTTCAGTCTCCTCACAGTCTTCTCTCCCCTACCCTCCTCAGCAGAGCCTGCCTGTTTCCTTTCCTCTATTGGCCAGCATGTCTAACTCTGTCTTATCCAGCTGGTTCTCACCACCATGACAGCATGTCTTCCCTTTACCCCTAGCACTTAGCACAGCTTCTAGATGCATGAGATAGCTTATAATTACTTGAGGGAGGAAGGAAGGAATGCAGGAGCACATTCCTCATGACCAGATTAACTACAAGCTGCGGTGTAGCACAGGGTTTTTGTTTTAACTCCCATCGTCATGGCCTCCTCACCTTTATCACCCTTCCCAACACCTCTACTCTCCTTGTGGGTGTCCAAGGTGGAATTTCTAGCATCCAGTTCTCAGCATCAGTCATAAGAGAAGAGTTTCTTTTACAAAAGCTCCTTAACTGCACAATGATGTTGCAATTTTCATTTCTGTAGCTTCTAAGACTATGGTTTCAGTTCAGTTTAGTTCAGTCACTCAGTCGTGTCCGACTCTTTGCGACCCCATGAATCGCAGCACGTCAGGCCTCCCTGTCCATCACCAACTCCCAGAGTTCACTCAGACTCACCATCGAGTTGGTGATGCCATCCAGCCATCTCATCCTCTGTCGTCCCCTTTACCTCCTGCCCCCAATCCCTCCCAGCATCATAGTCTTTTTCAATGAGACAACTCTTCGCATGAGGTGGCCAAAGTACTGGACTATGGTTTATATTTCAGTAAATGTATATTCAAATTTAAACTGACTGGAGTGGAGTCTGTTGTTTGTAATTACAAACCTTAACCAACAGGAACCATGGAAATGATAGCCCTTCTCATTGTTCTGCCGATAGTGGGTCCCTCTGCTTTCCCTTTCCAGAGACTGTACCCTACCTGGTGTAGAAAGCAAACCCAGTAAATCATCATGGACTCCTTAATAGCAACACAAGTTACACAGAAACCTGGGATTTACACACGTCAACATGACAGCTTTTCTTCCTTACTTCTAAGTTCAGGCAAACGCGGGGCAGGTCATCCTCCTGACTCTCTGAAGAAGAAGGGGTTGGAGCCTCAATTGTGCCGTCCTCTCAGAAATCCGATTCCCTGAAGTCACAGGTGGGGAGGGGGCTTCTTACTTCAGTTAAAAAAGTACAACTACCATTTAGTATCCCTGGCTCTTTGTTAGCATTTTGCCACATTTTTGGATTAATCATGCTAAGAATCCTTCAGGGTAGGAAATGGAAGCATAGAAATGGCACTTAGCTGCTTTATTCATCGCCTAACATGGCAGGTCCTTGCTCTCCCAAGCACAGGGACTTTGATTAGGCTTTCCTGCTCTGCTTTTGGGAAGATTTACAATGGAAGCAACTTTGGAAATGGACAGTATCTGTTCGCCACAGAACAGTAACGTTTGGCATCAGTTCAGTTCAGTCGCTCAGTCGTGTCTGCCTCTTTGTGCCACCATGAACCACAGCATGCCAGTCCTCCCTGTCCATCACCAACTCCCACAGTTCACCCAAACCCATGTCCATTGAGCTGGTGATGCTATCCAACCATCTCATCCTCTGTTGTCCCCTTCTCCTCCTGTCCTCTATCTTTCCCAATAACAGGGTCTTTTCAAATCAGTCAGCTCTTCACATCAGGTGGCCAAAGTACTGGAGTTTCAGCTTCAACATCAGACCTTCCAAGGAATAACCAGGATTGATCTCCTTTAGGATGGACTGGTTGGATGTCCTTGCAGTCCAAGGAACTCTCAAGAGTCTTCCTCAACACCAGAGTTCAAAAGAATCAATTCTTCTGTGCTTACCTTTCTTTATAATCTGACTCTCACATCCATACATGACCACTGGAAAAACCTTAGCCTTAACTAGACAGATCTTTGTTGACAAAGTAATGTCTCTGCTTTTTAATATGCTGTCTAGGTTGGTTATAACTTTCTTCCAAAGAGTAAGTGTCTTTTAATTTCATAGCTGTGTTCACCATCTGCAGTGATTTTGGAGCCCAGAAAATGAAGTCAGTCACTCTTTCCACTGTTTCCCCATCTATTTGCCATGAAGTGATGGGACCAGATGCCATGATCTTGGCATGGAGTCCACAAAAGTATTAGTATTTGATTAAATGAGAACACACAGGGTGTTGGTGCTCTGTTTCATATCTTTCCAGTCTTGGGCAAATTCTCAACATGTCTGAGATTTTTATTTTATTAGTATAAAATAAAGATAATGCTTGTACTTGTTCATATTTCCAGACAGAAACCACTAAAATCCTCCACTTTACCTCCTTGCTTTCCTTTTTCTTTGGAATAGTTTTGTTTGCCGCCTTCTGTACAATATTACAGACCTCCATGCAAAGGTCTTCAGGCACACTGTTTACAAGTTCTAATCCTTTGAATCTATTTGTTCCCTCTGCTACATATTCACAGTGCATGAGATTTAAGTTGTAGCTGGTTGGCCTAGCAGTTTCCACCTCTCTTTAGTTCAATCCTGAATTTTGCTATGAGAACCTGATGATCTGAGCCACAGGCAGCTCCTGGTCTTGTTTTTACTGACTACACAGCTTTTCCGTCTCTGCTACAAAGAATGACCATTTGGTGAGGGTCATGTGTATGTCGTCCTCTGTGTTCTTGATAAAGGGTATTTTGCATTCATTTTGATCAGTGCGTTCTTGGCAGAATTCAGTGTGACTTTGCCTTGCTTTGATTTGTTCTCCAAGGCCAAACTTGCCTGTTGCTCCAGGTATCTCTTGACTTCCTACTTTTGTATTCCAATCCTCAGTGATGAGTAGCACATGTGTTTTTGGTATTAGTTCTAGGAGGTCTTCTAGGTCTTCACAGAAATGATCAACATCAGCTTCTTCAGCATCAGTAGGAGGGGGATAGACTTGAATTACTGTAATGTTGAATGGCTTGCTTTGGAATGAACCAAGAACATGCTGTCATTTTTGAGGCTGCAACTAAGTACTGCCTTTCAGACTGTTATGTTGATTTTGAGGGTTACTCCATTTCTTCAATGGGATTCTTCCCACAGTAGTAGATAAAACGGTCATCTGAATTAAATTTACCCATTGCCTCCCATTTAGGTTCATGGATTCCTAAGATGTTCATGTTTCTTGTTTCCAGTCCTACTTGACCACATCCAATTTACCTTCATTCACCACTGTAACATTCCAGGTTCCAATGCAGTACTGTTCTTTGTAGCATCAGATTTTACTTTCATCAACCAACACATCCAGAACTGAGCATCATTTGCGATTAGGTCCAGCTGGTTCATTCTTCTGAGGCTATTTGTAGTTCTTCTCTGCTCTTCACCAGTAGCATATTGTTCAGCTTCCAAACTGGAGGACTCATTTTCAGGGTCATATTTTTTGTCCTTTAATGCAGTTCATGAGGTTCTCATGGCAAGTATACTGGGGTGGTATGCCATTTCTTGCTCCAGTGGATCACATTTTGTCAGAACTCTTCACTATGACCCATCCTTATTCAGTTCAGTTCAGTTCAGTCGCTCAGTCATGTCCGACTCTTTGCGACCCCATGAATTGCAGCACGCCAGGCCTCCCTGTCCATCACCATCTCCCAGAGTTCACTCAGACTCACGTCCATCGAGTCCGTGATGCCATCCAGCCATCTCATCCTGGGTCGTCCCCTTCTCCTCCTGCCCTCAATCCCTCCCAGCATCAGAGTCTTTTCCACTGAGTCAATTCTTCGCATGAGGTGTCCAAAGTACTGGAGTTTCAGCTTTAGCCTCATTCCTTCCAAAGAAATCCCAGGGTTGATCTCCTTCAGAATAGACTGGTTGGATCTCCTTGCAGTCCAAAGGACCCTCAAGGGTCTTCTCCAACACCACAGTTCAAACACATCAATTCTTTGGCGCTCAGCCTTCTTCACAGTCCAACTCTCACATCCATACATGACCACAGGAAAACCATAGCTTTGACTAGACAGACCTTAGTCGGTAAAGTAATCTCTCTGCTCTTGAATATACTATATAGGTTGGTCATAACTTTCCTTCCAAGGAGTAAATGTCTTTTAATTTCATGGCTGCAGTCGCTATCTGCAGTGACTTTGGAGCCCCCAAAAATAAAGTCTGACACTGTTTCCACTGTTTCCCCATCTATTTTCCATGAAGTGATGGGACCGGATGCCATGATCTTCGTTTTCTGAATGTTGAGCTTTAAGCCAACTTTTTCACTCTCCTCTTTCACTTTCATCAAGAGGCTTTTTAGCTCCTCTTCACTTTCTGCCATAAGGGTGGTGTCATCTGCATATCTGAGGTTATTGATATTTCTCCTGGCAATCTTGATTCCAGCTTGTGTTTCTTCCAGTCCAGCATTTCTCATGATGTACTCCGCATAGAAGTTAAATAAGCACATTGACAATATACAGCCTTGATGTACTCCTTTTCCTATTTGGAACCAGTCTGTTGTTCCATGTCCAGGTCTAACTGTTGCTTCCTGACCTGCATACAGATTCCTAAGAGGCAGGTCAGGTGGTCTGGTATTCCCATCTCTTTCAGAATTTTCCACAGTTGATTGTGATCCACACAGTCAAAGGCTTTGGCATAGTCAATAAAGCAGAAATGGATGTTTTTCTGGAACTCTCTTGCTTTTTCCATGATCCAGCAGATGTTGGCAATTTGGATCTCTGGTTCCTCTGCCTTTTCTAAAACTAGCTTGAACATCAGGGAGTTCAAGGTTCACGTATTGCTGAAGCCTGGCTTGGAGAATTTTGAGCATTACTTTACTAGCGTGTGAGATGAGTTGGGTGTCCCTAAATGGCAGGTCTCATAGATTCATTGAGTTACACAAGTCCTTTCGCCACTACAAGGCTGTGATCTATGAAGAGGAGTCATACTATAAATATATGTTATTTAATTTTTAATTATTCTTCGTTTATAACAGTGCAATGAAATGATTGATATTAATGAAAAGAATTTGGCTTCTGTAACTCACTGTGTTTTGTGGTCTTCTGCAAGTCCTTTCATCTTCCTGAGACACAGATTCTTTTCTCATATAAAGAGGAAGGTGATATGTGCATTAAGATATGCCCAGATTGGGGAACATTGAGAACCAGGGTGATTTCAGTGCTAAAGTGCTTTGAACATGACAGACCAAAGCAAATCGTCTAGAATCAGAATTTTATTTTCCTCTGTTCCTGACTGCCCTTAAATGTGCTGTTGACTGGAGTAAGAAAGGAAGAAATAGCATTAACTGTATCAGCATAATCTTCTAGAATTCCACCCTCAGGAATCTCCCTCAGGGCCAGAGTGGAGTCGCCATCCCAATTTCAACTAGGTGTCCTTTCTCAGGGGAAACTGAAAGCCCTCTTGTTTCAGTGATTGATCTCACCCAGGTCCAGCCCTTTCTCTAGTCCTTCTTGTCTTTGTTTGACTCTCTGGATAATGTACTTAAGTGTTCAGTTCAGTTCAGTTCAGTTGAGTTCAGTTGCTCAGTCGTGTCTGACTCTGCACACCATGGACTGCAGCATGCCAGGCCTCCCTGTCCATCACCAGCTCTCGGAGCTTATTCAAACTCATGCCCACCGAGTCTGTGATACCATCCAACCATCTCATCCTCTGTCATCCCCTTCTCCTCCTGCCTTCAATCTTTTCTAGAATCAGGATCTAATCCAAGGAATCACGTCTTTGCATCAGGTGTCCAAAGTATTAGAGTTTCAGCTTCAGCATCAGTTCTTCCAATGAATATCCAGGACTGATCTCCATTAGGATGGACTGGTTGGATCTCCTTGCAGTCCAAGGGGCTCTCAGGAGTCTTCTCCAAGACCACAATTCAAAAGCATCAATTCTTCCCCCTGTGATTCTTTATAGTCCAACTCTCACATCCATACATGATGACTGGAAAAACCATAGATTTCACTAGATGGAACTTTATTGGCAAAGTATGTCTCTACCTTTTAATATGCCATCTGGATTGCTTCTAGCTTTTTTTCCAAGGAGCAAGCATCTTTTAATTTCATGACTGAAGTCATCACCTGCAGTGATTTTAGAGCCCCCCCTAATAAATTCTCTCACTCTTTTCATTGTTTCCCCATCTATCTGACATGAAGGGATGGGACCAGATGTCATGATCTTAGTTTTCTGAATGTTGAGTTTTAAGCCAACATTTTCACTCTCCTCTTTCACTTTCATCAAGAGGCTCTTTAGTTCTTTGGTTCCTGCCATGAGGGTGGTATCATCTGCATATCTGAGGTTATTCATATTTCTCCCTATAATCTTGATTCCAGCTTGTGTTTCATAGAGTCTGGCATTTTGCATGATGTATTTTACATAAGAGTTAAATCAGCAGGGTGACAATGTACAGCCTTGACGTATTCCTTTCCTGATTTAGAACCAGTCTATTGTTCCACGTTCAGTTCTAACTGTTGCTTTTTGACCTGTATACAGATTTTCAGGAGGCAGGTAAGGTGGTCCGCAATTCCCATCTCTTGAAGAATTTTCCACAGTTTGCTGTGATCCACACAGTCAAATGCTTTGGCATAGTCAGTGAAGAACAAGTAGATATTTTTCTGGAGTCTCTTGATTTTTCGATGACCCAATGGATATTGGCAGTTCTATCTCTGATTCTTTTGCCTTTTCTAAGTCCAGCTTGAACATCAGGAAGCTTACAGTTCACATACTGTTGAAGCCTGGCTTGGAGATTTTTGAGCATTACCTTGCTTACCTGTGAGATGAGTGCAATTGTGTGTTAGTTAACAGTCTTTGGCATTTCCTTTCTTTGGGATTGGGATGAAAACTGACCATTTCCAGTCCTGTGGCCACTGGTGAGTTTTCCAAATTTGCTGGCATATTGAGTGGAGCACTTTCACAGCATCATCTTTTGAGATTTGAAATAGCTCAACTGGAATTCCATAGCCTCCACCAGCTTTGTTCACGGCGATGCTTCCTAAGGTCCACCTGACTTCACATTCCAGGATGTCTGCTGTAGGTGAGTGATCACACCATTGTGGTTATCTGGATCGTGAAGATCTTCTTGTACTGTTCTTCTGTGAATTGTTGCCACCTCCTCTTAATATCTGCTGTTATTTTAGGTCCCTACCATTTATGCTCTTTATTCTGCCCATATTTGCTTGAAATGGTCTGTTGGTATCTCTAATTTTCTTGAAGAGATCCCTAGTCTTTCCCATTCTATGGTTTTCCTTTATTTCTTTGCATTGGTCACTGAGCAATGCTTTCTTATCTCTCCTTGATATTCTTTGGAATGCTGCATTCAAATGGGTATATCCTTCATTTTCTCCTTTGTCTTTCCCTTCTCTTTTCTCAGCTATTTGTAAGGCCTCCTCAGACAATCATTTTGCTTTTTCAATTATTTTTTCTTGGGGATGATCTTGATCACTGCATCCTGAACAATAGTTTTTCAGGCTCTCTGTCTATCAGATCTAATCCTTGAGTAATTTGTCACTTCCACTGTATAATCATTAAAGTTTGATTTAGATCATACCTGAAGGGTCTAGTGGTTTTCCTTTCTTTCTTCAATTTTAGTCTGAATTTGGCCATAGGAGTTCATGGTCTGAGCCACTGTCCCAGTCTTGCTTTTGCTGACTGTATAGTTTCTCCAAATTTGGATGCAAATAATATAATCAATCTGATTTCAGTATCTACTATACAGTGATGTCCATGTGTAGAGTCTTCTCTTGTGTTGTTGGAAGAGGGTGTCTGCTATGACCACCATGACACCAAAGCTTAGTTAAGTGTTAGTTATCCTAATTACTGATTATAATTATTTCAAAGGACTTTGAGTTTGCAGAGATAAGAATTTATGTCTTATCACCTGAAATGATTCAGTGCACTCCCAGGAAATGAGCAACACCATATATGTTACAAGTGAAGAAGTGGATAATTTCCCAGCCCAGATCACATAGTTAGGTAATGGCAAAACTGAGACTCAAACTGAGCTCCTCTGTTCCCAAAACCAGTAGTGGAGAGTTCAGAGCTGTGGTGGGGGTATATGGCAGGTATGTAATCTTGCAAAGTCCCTGAGATCCACTCTAGCCCCTGAGGTCCAGTCCAGCAGGTAGCTGTCTTGTTGGTGAAACCAGGTGAGGGGCAGTGGGCGGTCATGCTCTGGAGATGTGTTTATGTCTCTACTTCCTTCTTCCCACTCCGTTCTCTTTATTTCTACCCAGAATATCAGGATTTGTGCCCCGCATGGAGATGCTCTTTCCTGGCTCAACATCTCTTTGGAACACTGCCAGGTCAGAGCTTGTATGTTTCAGTAGAGATGCTGCCACAACGGCTGCAGGAAGCTTACCTGTGTCACACCTGTCTTTTGAAGTAGGTGGAACTAATGTGAAAGGGGGAGCATTGACAGGTAGATATGAAGTCTCCTCATGAGGATGTAAAGGAGGATCTGGGCTAATACACTGCTGGTCACCTAGCAGTCCTTTGATCAGGTCTCATTCACTCATGGACCATCCATCATGTGCCATGCAGTGCTCTAGGTGCTGGAATGCCCCTTGAGTGACCATACTGGACAAAATTCTACACATAGAATCACAGTCGTCTTCTCATGAGACCACAGACAGAGTCAAGTTTGAGAATCGTATTTCCTGGGCATCCTCGCCAAAGCAGACAGAAGCAGGACAGAGGAGCCTGGTGGTCTACAGTCCATGGGGTCTCAAAGAGTCAGATAAAACCGAGTGATTGAGCAGACACACACGTACAGGCAGGACAATGGAAGGTGATGAGATTACACATTGCACACGGCTGACCCCAAATCCTCCATTTCCACACTCACTTCTTCTTGTTTGTTCTTACACATCGGCTTGGCATAAACAGATTTGTAGGCATCCTTCTTCCCATAGATGCCATTCTTCAAGGCCAGAAACATGAGCACACTCTGACTTTCTGCAGCCCTGCTCATCCTCCTGGGCAGCTTTTCTGGCCGGCATTCTGGGGGATGAAGCCAACACGGGTCCAGAGTAAGTCCTGCTGCTGCTGCTGCTAAGTCGCTTCAGTCGTGTCCACCTCTGTGCGACCCCATAGACGGTAGCCCACCAGGCTCCCCCATCTCTGGGATTCTCCAGGCAAGAACACTGGAGTGGGTTGCCATTTCCTTCTCCAAGAATAAGTCCTAGCTCACCTTTTCTCTACAGACTGGAGGGAAAGAAGGTGAGTCCATGGAAGGGGCAGGAAGAGGGGTGTGGAGGATGCTGCCAGCCCTCTCTAGATTTCTTCTGAGAAGTGAGCAGTTGAACTCAAGGGACATTTCTTGACTCTCCAAAAGTATCATTATGTGTTCTGCTTTTAATAAAAGTGTCCCACCTCATTTTAAAAAATCATGAACTTCATCTCTGAGACTGTCTATTCCTGGTATTTTCCTTGTCCCTAAACCCCACTATAGAACAGTAAAACGATCCATATTTGATCCTTGACCTGGTTCATGCCCCAGGATTCCAGAAACTCTTGGAATTTATTGTCTTACTTTAAACACTGCAATCTCTGAAGTATCAGAACTTAGATAGTATCTGTGTTTAGCTAGACTCCAGAAATATCGTCAGATGATCAGGGGGTTAAAATTTTCAGTCCCTGTAGGGAGAAGAGAACAGATTCTGAGTTACATCAACAATGGCCAAAGAGTCAATCAAACTGAACACATCAAACCATCAATTAAAACCCATGAACCCTGGATTCAGAAAGCTTCAGAGGGTTGATAACATCAAGGGTTTGTAAGGGAGGAGTGTCTGGAGATGGTGTAGATGCTTAGCAATTCCTGCTACCTCTTTGCCTTATGCTTCTCCTCTCTTCTGTTGTCTGAATGCCATAGTTTATAATAACTGGGGCCTGAAGTCAAGGGTCCCCATTTCTGTGAGTGGTTCTGTTCACTTGTTCACCATGGGAATTGGGTCAAGGAATCTCTGAATTGACAGCCAGTTGGTCACACGTGTAAGTGATCCCAGGACTTGTGATCAAAACCTGAAGGGTGGGCTGTACTCAAGTATGGAAACCTCGCCCTATAGGCTCTGGATCACCTCTGCAGATTTAGTGTCAGAAGTGAATTGACTCCTGGATGCCCAGTGGGTGTGGAGAAAATAGTTGCTATTGGCAGATACCCACATATTTGGTGTCAGGGACAACACCCAGACTTACTATTTTCCTCCATTTGTGTCTGGGGTGAGGCTCAGGGACAGGGGACTATATTATGTTGAACAGAGCACTCAGAACCCCTCAGTAGTTTTATGCATTTTCAGAATTCCTACCAGAATCAGAGACTTGATAAAATGGGTTGTGACAGACTGTGTCTTGTCTCATCCTACCACCTACATGTGGTGTCTCTGGGGATATTCCCACCTGCAGCTTTTTCATGAGAGCAGGGTCACCATGTTTCTAGAGATTTTTCAAAGGATTACTAGTCATGAGGACAAAGAATTTACACCTTTGTGGCCAGTGGTTTCCATTTTCCGCAAAGGCATTTTCATCTGAAAGACTTGTCGACCTACCTACATTTATTTCTCCATGACATATGCAAAAAAAAAAAAAGTGTCAAATAATGATCATTTTTTGTGATGAAATTAATCAGAGAGTTGAGTGACAGCTGAGGGTCTTCTCTTCAGAGGCAACTGCAGGCAGAGCAAGAAATGAAGTCCTTTGATGAATTTGCTCTTGGGGCCAAGACTGCTTTTCCCAGGCTGGTATGATCTTAGTAAAAACTCGATGGCCTTCTCTATGCTCACCTAAGAGATTATATTTTGTTTTCCTATAATGATATAGATGACATTTTCGCTCATAATTATGTAGATATGCCTCATCATCATAGAAACTAATAGAATTCTTACTTTATCCACTCTCTACAATGATGGTGCACTTGGCACGAGTATGAAATAGAAGAGCCATTGACTTGAGAAATATTTATCAAAATGTATCTTTTTGACTCTGAGAGCATAGCTGTTTCAGTAGGGAAACAGCTCTAAACAGAATACAGTAAAATAATATACAGTTTAAGGAGGGACACACACAGTGAAGACTGGGGAATATCTTATACCAGATATGATGAGTGTTGAGGAGTGTTGGGGATTAGGAGGGTGGCAAGGGTCAGGGAAATACTCTGTGATAAGGAAGCTTTGGGCAGAGCCATGCAAAAAAGTGCCTGAGTGTTAGAGCAGCAACCAGGACCAGAGTGGCTGAGGCTGAGAGGGTTGAGGGGCAGAGGAGTGGATGGGATGAGACAGAGAGGGCCTGAGGACAAGTCATGAAGAGGCTTGTAGAATTTTAAAAATCAGAATATGACTCTCAGAAAGCTAGGGGGTCACTGAGGGACTGGTCATGGGAACCATGTGATATGATTCGCTTTGAAACAGGACCATGGTGGCTGTAGTGTGGAGAGTGGCCTCTAGGGGGTGATGGGCAGAGACAAAGGCCTCTGGGTAGGCTGCTGAACTTTCCAGGTGAGCCATGACAAAGTGTATATCCATATTATTGCCAGGATTGATCTCAGTTCATTAGAATAACATGAATAACTTGCTGTATTGAGACTTCTGTGGAGGAATCATCACAAATCAGGATTCATCAAATCTTTAGCCATTTGTGATGTATTCAGCCTTGAAACTCTCAACTCTCCTTGAGGTTTGGGGTCAGGGAAAAGCAGAAGGTGGGAATTAAAACCTATACCTATCACTGACTCATGTTGATATTTGACAATAAACAATAAAATCTGTAAAGCAATTATCCTACAAATAAAGTATTTATAAATTCAGAAAAAAAAAAAAGAAAGAATTCAACCACCGAATCATGAGTTGGTTATCCAGGCAACAAATCCCCAGTCTAAGGTTAGATTGAGGCTTTGCTAGTCACTCTCTCACTTCATGAGAGACTCTCTGGGTGCTGTCCTCTCCTAGGAATTCCAAGTATTTTAGGAGCTTGGTTTCAGGAATGGTAAGAGACCAATTATATTTCTTATAATTTATATATATTATATGTTATATATATATCTTATAAATTATATATATTATATATGTATTTATTTTTTAAATTTCAAAATATCAGTCCTTCCTCAATATTCCATAATTCGAGTGCCCATGAAGTAAACAAAGTGAACACAGTGAGGGGTTTGCTTCCATGCCTTCGTCCATTAAATCATGATGGCTTCACACTTTCTTCTTTTTACCAGAAGCTTTCAGCTATATACATGTACAGATATTAGTATTATAAACTCATGGACCATTGTCCTGTACCAGTCATAATCAACATGAGGAGAATGTTCTTAATATGTATCTTTTATTCTTGTTCTACTTGAAGCTAATCAGTGGCAACATGCCAACTCATGTATAAATATCAGTAAGGATATGCAATTGTTTACAGTATCATCCTGTCGATCTGAAGCCTGACAATATGAATAATAATGTCCTACTACACAGGATATGAAAGGGCCTTTCACACACACCCCTACCAGTTTCTATTGCAGACAAACTGGTATTATCTGTATTTACTTTTTAGAGCCAGCTGTGATGACCATCCTCCTATTTCACCAAGATGCTCCCATCCCTACTGCCCTATGGCCTGACCTATGGCTGGAGCATCCATTCATGGGTCCCTGCAAGGCCAAACTAAGCAGACACAGCTACAACACCAGTCCAGGGTTCTGGGAGATTTTTGGGTATGGTAGCTAAAATGTTAAGAACGCAGACTACAGTGGGGGCCAGGCTGTGTTAAAGCCCCTGCAGGTGCTATCCTATCCTGGGAAAGATAGCAGGCACAGTATAGGCAGAAGGGAAGGCCTGGGAAAAGAGCTGGACCTCAGGAGTTTATACATTCCTCTAAAGCACCCACAGTGATGATTTTCCTTGCTGCCTCCCTGGAGAAGTGGCTGCAGTGCCCTTAGAAATCAGGGGCTGAGCATTGTCCTCCAGGTGCCAACTTGGCAAACAGTCAGCCCTAGAAGCACCATCCTGATAATCCGAGCTTACTCTCATGCTGCCCTTGGTTGCATGGGAAGAGAAAGTCAGCCATGCCACAGAGCAGGTCAGTAGGTCTACTGAGCCACCTCAGCTCAAAAATTCACTTTCTTTTTATTGGCCATTCTGATCTTGAGAGCACTGTGGTTGCTCATTTCTAGAATGGTTTAGATCCCGCCCAGGTACTCAGTGTCTGGGTCAGGGCTTCAGAGTTTCAGTTAGCAAGTTCCTCTCCTTTGCAGAGGCCATGGGAACTGGGCTCTCCTGAGATGCTGAGGTCCAAGGAGGACCCAGTCAGGGCTGAGCTCTGGTTGCTTGTGATAATATTCAGCCTTTCCATCTTGCTTCTAAACCCCACCTTCCTTAGCAGGAATCTGCTTCTTTCCTGTCTCCCATATGACTGCTTACTTTACTCTTGCCTCATCCAGTTGGCTCTAAGCACCATGACAGCAGGACCTCCTTTTATCCCTAGAGCTTTGCACAGCTCCAGGCACAGAGGATAGTCCATATATATTTAAGTAAGGATGGCAACTGTGCAGGAGAAAAGCTCCTCATGACTGCAGTGAAAGTAGAGTCTGGGATGTGAATCCGTGATTCTTGCTGTAATCGTCTTCCTCACTGCATCCTCAACGTCATCCTCAACCCGCCAGCACATGAAGAAGCTTGGAATGTGGCTGCCCGGATGTTGTTAGAGAGGCTGGGGCCACCTCCTATTCTTGTAAATATGATGTGAACTCATGAAGTTATGTCCAAGATCTTTGATGCATCATCTGTGTTAATATCAAATAGTTTTGCGTGGGTTGTGCTTGTTTGTGTACTAGTGAAACTGAAACATCTGGGAACACTTGAAAAACAGGTAAGTGTCTTCCTCCTGATTTTCATCTGTTTGTCTTCCAGAAAATCTGTTTTTCATTGCTATAGTTCAATATCTTCATCTCTAAAATAGGAATGAAGTGAAGCGAAGTGAAGTTGCTCGGTTTTGTCCGACTCTTTGTGACCCCATGTACTGTAGCCCACCAGGCTCCTCTGTCCATGGTATTCTCTGGGCAAGAATACTGGAGTGCGTTGCCATTTCCTTTTCCAGGGGATCTTCCCGACCCAGGGATCGAACCCAGGTCTCCCACATTGCAGGCAGATGCTTTAACTTCTGCGCCACCAGAGAAGCCCTTAAAGAACAGCAAGGTATCTTTTTATCAACACTTACTGTGGGCCCTCATCACAGGTCACAATTTTAAATGCCCTCCTGGACAGATGAGTAATGGGAATGGAAGTATTCGGAGTTGGGGTGAAGGCAAACAGACAATAAGGAGTGATGGGACTTCTGGAAACTGGAGAGAATGGTCCCTTCTTAAGAAGAGGGTTGCTCTTCTTTAGCTTCGTTCATGGTTTTCAAAAGGAGGTTCATGGAGAAACACCCTCAGCACATTGGGAACCTTGTTGATGCAGCTAGTTAGGTCCCAACCTGCGCTACTGAATCAAAATTCTGGGGATGAGGATCTCAAATCTGTGTTTGACCAAATGACTAAGGAATTCTGATGCTCACTCACATTTGAGACCCATGGTCCTTGCTAAATACCAGGACTGTGATGCCAGTTTGTTTACTTGTCTTACATTGATAGAAATTTTTTTAATGAGATGTCCCACTGTGAAATCTTATACATTCCTAAAATTATAAAATGAACTCTGCAGTTAACGATACATATGTTGTAGCCAGATGTGCATCGTCTGGTTACATTCCTTTTTAATTTTGAAAATAATCTGGAGAAAGATACTGCAGGGTTCCAAAAGTCAGGTGCTCATTTATCATGTAGCAGAAAGTAATCAGCCATTACTCGGATATGAACATACCTCTCCGACGGCACAGCACCTTAAATATCTGAACATCTTCTGTCTGCCCCAGGTGCATTCCGTCCATTTGAACATGTGACCTTTGATACCAAGGATTCAAAGGTTCTCATTATTCAGATAGAGATATTGAGGAACAGAAGCAGAGTATGACCTGGGGTCCCAGAGGGTTGGGGTCGCTGGTCTGCATCCAGTACACAGCGACTGTTTGTTCCTGCTCTTCAATTTCTCTAAAGAGGCCTGCAGGGGCCAGGGCGGTTTCTAATTAGAGACCAGACATCCATGAACAGGGAGAGGGGCGCTGGAGTGAAAACTGGCCCTTCAGAAGGCTTGTGGACCCGGGGGGCCTCTAATTAGGGCAAGAGTGAGGAGGATCAGGAGGGGAGGGTATTAGGAGAGAAAGACAGACTGATGAGAGACGAGAAGAGAGGAAAGAGGAGTTTCTTTTGGGGAGAGTCTCAGCTACTCCCTGGTCTCAGATGCAGAGACTGACTCAGAGAGAGGGGCAGGGCTGGAGCACCTCCTGAATATGAATCCTTCTTTTACCATCAACGGGTTGTGTGTCTTTAGCAAGTGGCTTTACCTCTGAGCCTCTGCTTTCTGCTTGACACAAAGGGCGAGAATCCCAGATGTTGTAGGATTGACATGAGGCTAAATGAAATCACGTACGTGGAATGTCTTAGAAGAGAGTAGACCCTCGACTCACAGTGGCTTGTTTTGTGAGTAACCCACTCGGATGCACATGTGTACTTAGCCAGCTTGGTGTTGAGAGTGCCCGCCATCCTCAGCAGTGCTCTATGTTTGTAACTACAAGTGATAAACAAGAGAGAGTGAAGGGCTGGTGGTGTGGCGTGTGTGCACTCTAATTTCCAGCTTGCAGTGCCGCAGAGTGCATGTGCACAGACTCGAAGTCAGATCATGGGGCCCAAATCCTCTCTACAAGCTATGATCTAGGCTAATTACCTTATTTCTTTTCACCTCAGGTCCCTCCTCAGTAATACGAGGATATGTTAACAGTTTCTCCCCCTTTCTTTAAAGATTTTTTAGAATTAGACTAATGACATATTTCACGTGTCTAGAATAATGCTACTTACATTAAAGAATTGAAGTTTTGCCTGGAGAAGTTACTCATTACTGTTTTTATTACTACTAGGAAGGATTTGCCTTCTAGGGAGGAGGAACATCTGCCTGTTGCATCCATTGCTTCCATGGCAACCACATGGGTACAGAGCATGTGTCTCATGTGACTCCTGAAGACACGGGGTTCTGAGAGGTTTAAATCCTCAGGCAAAAAGGTAGGACAATGCAGAGCTGGTACCCAAACTGAGGTCCTATGGCCCCATCGACAGAGAGGGAGAGAGCAGGAGGAAGTGGGTGGCTATGGTGTTCTGAGGTCTCCTGCTGTCCACTCAGGGAGACTGACTGCTCTCCTGTTGGTGAAACCAGGTGAGGGGTGACTGCTGGACATGCTGTGGAGACAGATTCCGCTCCCTGTTTCCCCTCAGCCACCCTCCATTACTCATTGTTTGATACATAAAGACGGTAATTGCCCAGGACAACATCACCTTCACCAGCTAAGCCCCTTCCTGGACCAAGGTCTGGACAAGTGCAAGTGTCCATCCACCAGAGAAGCTGCGGCAACGGCTGCAGGAAGGTGACCTGTGTCACAGTTGCCATCTGAGGTAGGGGAGGGGGTCAGGACACTGAGGTCCAGGTGAGACGACACCTGCAGGAGGCTGGAATGGAGGACCTGGTTACCACACCGCTGGTTACTGATCTGCCCTCGGATCTGCCCTCATCCACCTACTTATCGTTCATCACATGCCAGGCACTGCTCTAGGGGCTGGGATGCTCCCTGACTATCCATATAGGACACACTCCATCTCTCTGATCACAATCTGTGTTTCCACAAGACCCACAGGCATCATCAAGTGATAAGTGCTCTTACTGGCCTTTTGAGCCCTGCAGACAGATGCAGGAGGCATGGTTAGGTAGGGAGATTATGCAATAAACAGGACTGACTCAACTCCTCCCCTTGCCCACTCCCCTCCTTATCACCTGATCTCACCACTCAGCCAGAATATTAAAAGCTCAGTGTGTCCATCCTCAGCATCCTCAGGAGCCCTCCTGCAAGGTCACCAAGATGAGACAGCTCTGCCTCTCCACAGCCCTTCTCTTCCTCCTGGTTATCCTGGTGGACAGCACCCCGCTGAATATATACCATATCCAGGATGAAGGTAGGTCCAGCCTCACCTCTCCTCTACAGCTTCTGGGAAAATGATAGAAGTCCATGGAAGGGGGCGGGGCAGGTGTGGAGTGGATATTGCCAAGCATTTCTAGATATCTCCTGTCATGTTGGTCAGGATTACTGTCTGTTTCTTTGGTTTTGGCAGCATTGGTCTTCCTCCCATGAAAGGATATTCTCTAGTTCCGTGGTCTGCTCTCTGGTTGTGGTGTGTGGGCTTCTTGTAGGAGTGGCTTCTCTGGTTGCAGAGCAAGGGCTCTAGGAATTTGGGCTCGTAAGTTTCAGTTTACCTTCTTAGTCGCCACCAGGCATGTGGAATCTTCCTGACCAGGGACAGAACCCATGTCCCCTGCCTTAGCATGTGCATTCTTATCTACTGGACCATCAGGGAGGACTTAAAGTGCAAAGATTTGACTCCACTGATATGTTGACTATCATGAGGATATATATTACAATTTTATTATATTTTATTACATATATATACATATCTCCCAAGCTGGAATCCTGGAATGGGATCCCTTTGCCTTCTCCAGAAGGTTTTCCCAGCACAAGGATTGAAGCCCGGTCTCCAGCAATGCAGGTGGTTTCTTTACCAGCTGAGCCACCAGGAAAGCCCTGCATAGTAGTAGAAAGCTTCAAATTTGTACCATCTCTTAGTTAAATGGCCTAGGTCTCCTAAAACTGTTGCAGTTTCCTGCTGTTAGATGTTATGAGATGAGACAAGGCAACTCAAGGGAACCTCAAGATGTGGTTGGTGTCCAAGAAATCACAAGCATGCCTTTACTGTTTACAGTTTTCAACAACTGTCACTCCAGCACCTCTGAGGAGAAGGGAGGGAACCGAGAGTGAGATCAATCACAGTGACTGATAATCCAACCAACATGCCTGCTTAGTGAACCCTAGGGAGAAAGACATATGAACAGGGCTCAGAGAGCTTGTGGGTTGGTGAATACAGGAAGCTGATGTGAGGGTGCTGTGCTCGCTAGGGCACAGAGGCTGGGCACAGCTCCCTCCTTCTTTGCCGGCACATCTCTTCCATTTTTCTGCCTTGAGTTCTATTTTGGGGATTTAAACAATGGTTTTCCGAAGTTCAGCCACTGGTTCTATTGAGTTGTTGAATTTGAAGAAGGGGTCATGGACCCACAATCCCCTTTTTAATTATTTGGTCGCAAGCATGATTGACTTGGGACCTGATGGCTGGCATCTGAACTGAGTTTTCAGCCCTCAACCTGCAGAATCGGCAGTAGCTCCATCAATTCCCATCACATGTAAATGGACTTGTTGCACACCCAGTGGCTGTTTGGGGAACTGAATGCTGTTGGCAGAGACACCACGTATTTGGTGTCAGGGGAAAACCCAGAATCACTGTGCCCTGTGATTTGGGGCTCAGGTGATGCTCCAAAAATGGGGAGTAATGAATGTTCACATTGCAGCCAGAAACTGTTCTCAGCTGTCTGTATTTTCAGAGTTCCTGGGAGAATCAGGGAGTGTATCAAATGGGTTGTAACATGCTAGTATCTTGTCCTGGCCCTGCCACACACATGCCTGGGGCAGGTCATCTGCAATTTTCTTCTCAAACAGGGGATGTATGTTACATGGGTTTTGAACCGATTACCATTCGTATGTATAAGGAGGTGAATCAAATTTCATGCTGAATTTTGTGCATTTTCCACCAATATGTGTTAATCTGAAAAAATCTGAAAAAATTTACTTTGCTACTTACTTTGGGTAAGAAGGAACATTTGCATGTCAAATAATGAGTGTTCTTCTATCATGAAAACTAATCAGAAAGACCTGCAATGAATGTGCTGCAGGGAATGTAAGAAGTAGCCCTCTGTAGGCTGACCAATGGACCAAGGCTGAGACAATTAGGAAAGTGTCCAGGCCCTCTCCCATGTCCCCTTTTGACTATTCCTCATTATGCTTATTTGTCTTCTCCCTCATCCACTGTTGACTACTATTTGATTGGCATATTTGATCCTTACTTGCTTCATGCCCCAGTTTGCTGAAACTGTTGGAATTTCCTGTCTTTCATAGGTCTGGAGACAAGCCATAGAAGGGGACCTGAGAAACGTTCAGTAATAGATGTGGTTTCAGGTATCATTAACGGTGTGGCTACAGGTATGAACTTTCTGCTACTCTCGGGAGGGAAGGGGACACTGAGATTGAGATTAGGCAACACTGAATAATGATTCAATCAAAATGCCTGCTTAGTGAAACCTCAGTAAGAATCCATAAATATGGGCATTCAGGGACCATTCTGGGTGGTAATACACAGCGGTGATGTGAGGGTTGTGTGTTGTCGAGGATGTGGAGTCTCCCCACACTTCCACTTTGCCTTGCAAATCTCACTGATTTTGCTGTGCCTAGATTTACCCTTATGATAACATGACATCCCGATGTAAGTGCTCTTCATGAGTATGGTCATCATTTTACTGAGTTGTTGAAAATGGAACTTCCCAGTTTTAGACACTTGGTCAAATCAGGAGTGACTCGGGATAACGTTGCTGGCATCTGAACTGAGGACAGTTCTGAGCCCTCCACTTGCACTATCTCTACTAACTCCCTGGATTTGCTGTCAGAATTAAATGGCCCTGTGGGGCACCCAGCAGGTATTTGGAGGAATTGCATGTTGTTTCTTGACACATCACAGATTTGGTGTCAGAGAAAGCCAGACTCACCCTCCCTGTGCTTTGGAAGCTCGGGTGAATCCTGGGGACAGGGGACTAATGAAAGTAGGAGGTTGCACCCCGAAGTTCTCAGCATTTACCCATATGTTCAGAGTTCCTGGCCGAAGAGGATAGTGTATCAAGTGGGTTTTGACAGGGAATATCTATTTTGGACCCTATCAGCCTCTTGCTGTGTGTCCTCAGGCTAGTCATCTCTAGTCTTCATCTGAACAGTAAAGAAGTGCTAACGGAGTTCTTTGAACATTTACCAGTCATAAAACTAAACAGCTTATTCTCTTTCATGGCCAAGTTTGGTCATTTTCCACCAGGATAGAGACATGAGAAGATTCTCTATCTGCTTCCTTGGGCTCATGGGACCAAGGCTGGTACAATATTAGCAAATTCTTCAGGCCTTTTTCTTTGTCCACTTTTACCTATGATTTTATTTTCCATATTTGAAACTTGTCCTGGTTCATGGTTCAATATTTCTGAAAATTTGAAATCTGTTCTTTCATAGGTACCAAGATTATCGAGAAGGGAGCTGGAATACTGACAGGATTGGCTGAAATAATCACTAAAGCCATTAAAGGTTTGAACTTTCTGCACCTGTTGGGAGAGAGGAGGGCACTCACTGAGACTGAGATCAGCACCACTGGCTAACAATTCAATACTTACGCCTGTTGAGTGAACCCTCAGCACAAATCCATCAATATTGGCTGAGAGAGTTTAGGAAGGGGGAACAAATGGTCCTGAGGTGAGGGTGCTCTGCTCAGGAGGTCGTGGACACTCTGCCTACTCCACTCCTCCCGTGCCCTAAAGATCTCCTCCATTGCACTGTTTCTGAGTTTTCTCCTAGATATTAATGTGAAAACAGTGGTTGAGTTTTCCTGAGTTTGGTTGCTTGTTCCACTGAGTGTTTGACCATGGAGGTGGAGTCATGGAATTTTCGAGTTTTAGTCACTTGGTCAGAAGCATGATAACTTGAGAACACATGGCTGGCCTCTGAAGTCAGGGCATTCTGGATACCTCAACCATTGGCCCTGACTCCACAGATATGGTATCAGAAGTCAGTGGACAGTGGGCGGCCCACTGGGTGTTGGGAATTGGATGGTTGAGGGAAAAACCATGTATTTAGTGCCAGGAAAACCCCAGATTCACCCTCTCCTGTGATTTGAGGCCTCAGGTGAGGCTCGCGGAGAGGTGAGTAGTGAAACTAAGACCCTGGACCTGGAAAGTCTCTCCAGTTCTTTGTATTGTTGAGTTCCTAGCCATCAGTAGTGCATCATTTGGGTTGTAACATGACAGTATATTGTCCTGACCTGGCCACCCGCAGGCTTGTGTCCTGCGGCAAGTCATCTGCAGTTTCCTCCTCTGAACAGCGGAAACATGTACATGAGTTCCTAGGACAGATGATGAATTATGAATAGAAAGACTTTATTCATGACCAGATTTCTCCATTTTTTACCACAATGTTTTTTCTGAAAATAATTCTCTACCTACTTGCTTTGGCTGAGTAAAACTGTTTCTTTATCAAATAATATTTATCCCTGTATTATTTACAGTAATCAAAAGATGTGGAACCACAGAGCAGGGAAAGCAAGAAACGCAGCTCTTGTGGGGTAGCCTGTGGGAACAAGGCGGATACAATATAACGGAAGTCTCCAGGCCCTTTCCCTTGTTGTCTTTTGACTGTTATTATCTTATCCATGTTTGATCTTTTCCTGTTTCATGCACCAGGCCTCCTGAAACTCTTGAAATTTATTCTCTTTCATAGGTCAGGTGATGATTTCCAGAATTCAATTTGATAACCATACACTAGAGGAATTGCCAACACTCCAGCTTGAATACTCAACACTCAGTGAGGAGAATAATGGTTTGTAGTTTCTGCACCTTGGGGAAGAGGGAAGGGCACTGAGGTTCTGATCAATGACCAGCACTTCAATCAATTAGCCTAATTCTTGAAACCCCAGCAGTGCATAAACATTTCATTGTGAAAATTGTGCATGTTTCGCCAAGATGTGTTCATCTAAAACAATGTCTTTAACTATTTACTTTAGGTGGGAGAGAATATTTGGACATCAAATAATGAGTATTCCTCTTTCATGAAAAATAAATAGAAATACCTGGGATGAATGCTCTAGAGTGAATGTAAGAAAGAGCCCCACGTAGGATGACTCCTGATACCAAAGCTGAGACATTGTTAGGAAAGTCTCCAGGCCCTTTCCCATGTCCCCTTTTGACTATTGTTTATTATCCATATTTATACCCTCTCTTGTTCACAGTAGACTACCATTTACTGTGCATATTTCATCCTTAGTTGGTTCATGCCCCAGGCTTGCTGAAACTGTTGGAATTTCCTGTCTTTCATAGGTCTGAAGACAAGCCACAGAAGGGGACTTGAGAAGCGTTCAGTAACAGATGTGGTTACAAGTATCATCAACGGTGTGGCTACAGGTATGAACTTTCTGCAACTCTGGGGAGAGGAAAGAGCATTGAGAATGAGAACAGGCACCATCGGCCAATGATTCAATCCCAATGCCTATTTGATGAAACCTCAATAAGAATCCATAAATATGTGATTCAGAGAGTGTTTGGGTTTGTAGCACATGGCGGTGATGTAAGGGTCCCATGCTTTCTAGGGAATGTAGGCTCTTCACACTTCACTTCCACCTTGCCCCGCACTTCTCACTCATCTCTCTGTGCCTAGATTCATCCTTCATGAATATAAGACACCACTATGTGAGTGGTCCTCCTTAGAATGGTCATCTGATTTACTGAGTTCTTGAACATGGAGTGGGGTAATGGAACTTCCCAGTTTTAGACACTTTGTCAAATCAGGAGTGACTCGGGATAACATGGCTGGCATCTGAACTGAGGACAGTTCTGAGCCCTCCACCTGCACAATCTATACTAACTCCCTGGATTTGCTGTCAGAATTAAATGGCCCTGTGGGGCACCCAGCAGGTATTTGGAGGAATTGCAGGTTGTTTCTTGACGCATCACAGATTTGGTGTCAGGGAAACCCAGACTCACCCTCCCTGTGCTTTGGAAGCTCAGGTGAGTCCTGGGGACAGGGGACTAATGAAAGTAGGGCACTGCACCCCGACGTTCTCAGCATTTTTCGATATTTTCAGAGTTCCTGGCCGAATAGGATAGTATATCAAGTAGGTTTTGACAGGGAATATCTATTTTGGACCCTATCAGCCTCTTGCTATGTGTCCTCAGGCTAGTCATCTCTAGTTCTCATCTGAACAGTAAAGATGTGCTAAAGGAGTTCTTTGAATGTTTACCAGTCATAAAACTAAACAGCTTATTCTCTTTCATGGCCAAGTTTGGTCATTTTCCATAAGGATCGATCCCTGAAAAGATTTCACTATCTGCGTCCTTGGGCTCATGGGACCAAGGCTGGTACAATATTAGCAAATTCTTCAGGCCTTTTTCTTTGTCCATTTTTGCCTATGATTTTATTTTCCATGTTTGAAACTTGTCCTGGTTCATGGTTCAGTATTTCTGAAAATTTGAAATCTGTTCTTTCATAGGTACCAAGATTATTGAGAAGGGAGCCGGAATACTGACAGGATTGGCTGAAATAATCACTAAAGCCATTAAAGGTTTGAACTTTCTGCACCTGTTGGGAGAGAGGAGGGCACTCACTGAGACTGAGATCAGTACCACTGGCTGACAATTCAATAGTTATGCCTGTTGAGTGAACCCTCAGCACAAATCCATCAATATTGGCTGAGAGAGCTTAGGAAGGGGGAACAAATGGTCCTGAGGTGAGGGTGCTCTGCTCAGGAGGGTGTGGACACTCCACCTAACTCCACCCTTACCGTACCCTAAAAATTTCTCATCCATTTCACTGTTTCTGAGTTTTCTCTTAGACACTAGTTTGAAAACAGTGATTAAGAGGATACATGCTTGTGTCCTGGGGAAAGTCATCTTCAGTTTCCTCATGTGAGCAGGGGAAACATGTTACATGAGTTCTTCGAATAGAGGACGAGTTATGAACAGAAAGACTATTCACGTGTCATGACTAGATATGTGTTACTCTGTAAGAAGTTCTCTGCCTAATTGCTCTGGCCCAGCAAAAATATTTCTCTATCAAATAATATTTACTCCTGTATTATTACAAGAAATCAAAAGACGCTGAATCACGGAGGAAGGCAATGGCAGGGGACCAAGCAACAGCATTTGTGAAGGAGGATGTGGGATGAAAGCAGAGAATACTGCAGAAGTCTCCGGGCCCTTTCCCTGTTCCCTGTTGTCTTTTGACTGTTATTATCATATCCATGATTGACCCTTTTCCTGTTCCATGAAGCAGGCCTCCTGAAACTCTTGAAATTTACTCTGTTTCATAGGTCAAGTGATGATTTCCGGAATACAGTTTGATAACCATACACTAGAGGAATACCAAACACTCAAGATTGAATACTCAACACTCAATGAGGAGAATAAAGGTTTGTAGTTTCTGCGCCTCGGGGAAGAAGGACAGGCACTGAGATTCAGATCAATGACCAAACACCAATGCTCCAATCAATAAGCCTGTTTCTTGAAACCTCAACAGTGCATAAATATTTGGGTTCAGGGAGCTTTCTAGGTGGTGAATATGATTGTGAGGGTGCTGTGCTCACAAGGGAATGGAATCTCCACAGACACACATCCCTTTGCCTTACACGTCTCCTCCATTTCACTCTTTGTGAATGTTTCATGTATATTCATCTAAGAACAGCAAGTAAGTATTTTCCTCAGTTTGGTCAGAAGTAACCATCAGTTATTGAAGATGGAGGTGAGGTCATGGACTTCCCCATTTTAGCCATTTGGTCACAAGCCAAAGTAAGTAGGGACCACGTGTCTGGCACTAAACTGAGGACAGTCTTAAGCGCTTAACCTGTGGGGTCTGCACAGACTGCATGGATTTCATATCAGACAGCAATTAAATAGGGGACGCCCACTGGGTGTAGGGGAATTGGTTGATGGTAAAGACATCACAGATTTGTGTTAGGAGAAACCCAGGCATACTCTGGCCCGTGACTGGGAGCTATCGCTACCTTGGGTACAAGCAAGTGATGAACGTAGGACACTGACTCCAGATACTCTTACAAGTGTGCTGTATTTTCCGAATTCCTGGTAGAATCAGGTATTGTATCAGATGGGTTGTGACATCATAGCAATTTGTCCTGACTCTACCACCCACATGCTGTGTTCCTGGGAAAGTTATCTGCAGTTTCTTCATCTGAAGAGGGGAAATGAGTTACATGCATTCTTTGAACAGGTTACCAGTCATGAATACAAAGAATTTATGCCCTGCTGCCTTAGTGTCTATAGCACTGGAGAGTTTAGTTTCCTGACAGGGATTGAACATATGACTCCAGTACTGGAAGCCAGATTCTTAACCACTGGACGGCCTTGGATGCCTTATAGATGTTTTAAGGCTATTCAGGCACTATACCAAATCTCCTTAGAGAACTTCATGAGGACATATACGTTTTTACACCATGTCACCCCTGGCAACATTCATGATTCTGTTCCAGAAAGGAGGTTCTCAAATGGTCTTTTCAATCTGGTATTCCTCCACACCCTTAACATTCTCTATGGCAAACAAACTGGGGATTCTAGTTGTTGTCCTTGTATGGAGCTTGATGAGCATCCTCATAACTGAGCCACTGCCCCTCTCATTCCAGCAGCTTCTAAGCCTGCCCTTTGCCTGGAGCCTAAAGTAACAGGTGACTGCAATGCCACAACGACCAGGTACTTCTACAACACCCAGACTGGCCTCTGTGAGCATTTTGTGTACGGTGGCTGTGAAGGGAATGGAAACAACTTCGAAAATTTAGAGGACTGCATGAAGACCTGCTCTCAAGAGGCAGGGTCTCTGTGGTAAGACAGGGGCCAGGGCACAGGGGGAAGGGCTGGGGAAAGGGGTGGAGCTCCGGGGGCCACACACCATCCACCCTGCAGGATGTCCTCCTCCTTGCTGCTGCCAGGAGGAAAGGCTGCAGTGTCCTGTAAAACCCACACTGAGCAAGTTCTCCATTGAGAGGATGGCAGAAGATCAACCCCTGATGCCTCTTTGTGATCATCTCAACCTAAATATATGCTCCTCTTTCTCAGTTGGGAACACTGATTCAGCCACCCTCCAGGGTGGGACTGCACTGCTTCTGAGTGCCCTACATAGTCTTGGAAATCTCACTTCCTTCTTGTTCATGATTTGGGAATGTGGTTCCATATTTTTTTAAAAATATGGGATCTATTGAGCTGATCATTGTCCAGGTCTGGGTCTACACTGATGGCACTCAACAACTTCCTTTCTTTTTGCAGAGGACATGTGAAGAGTGGATTTGGAAACTCTCAGGTCCGAGGAGGAGCCCTGCAGGGCTGGGCTGTGGCTGCGTCTGAACCCCTTCAGTCTCCTCACAGTCCTTCTCTCCCCGACCATCCTTAGAAGAGCCTACCTTTTCCTTTCCTCCATTGGTCAACATGTCTAATTCTGTCTCATCCAGCTGGTTCTCAACACCATGAGAGCATGTTTTCCCTTTACCCCTAGCTCTTCATCCAGTTCCTAACACCAATGAGACAGTTTATACTTATTTGAGGAAAGAAGGAAGGAATGTAGGAGCACATTGCTCATGACCAGAGTAACTGTAGAGCCTGCGGTGTAACACAGGATTTTTGTTTTCATCCCCATCCTCAAGGCATCTTCACCTTCATCCCGGTTCCCACCATCACTGCTCTCCTTGTGGGTGGCCAAGGAGGAATTTCCAGCATTCAGATCTCAACATCAGTAATGAGAGCAGAGTTTGGTTTAAAAAAGCCCCTTTTCCACACAATGATGTTGCAATTTTCATTTCTGTAGCACCAAAGACTATGGTTTATATTTCAGTAAATGTATATTTACAATTAAACTGACTGGAGTCTGTTGTTTATAATTACAAACCTTAACAAATAGTGTCCATGGAAATGGTGGTCTTGCTAACTGTTCTGCAGACAGTGGACACCTCCCATTCCCTTTTCCAGAGACTATGCTCTATTGGGTATAGGAAACAAACCCATTATACCATCATCGACTCCTTAATATCATCCACAGGTTACAGAGAACCCTGAGAGATACACACATCAACTTGAAAACTTTTCCTTGTTACTTTTAATCTCAGTCAAACTGGGGGGCAGGTTGTCCTCCTGACTCTCAGAAGGAGAATGGGTATGAGACTCAGTTGTTCACTTATCTAAGAAATCTCATTCCCTGAGGTCACATGTGGGGAGGAGGGTTCATACTTCAGGTAAAGAAAGGTCAACTACTGTTTAGTATCCCTGGCTCTGTGTTAGCATTTTGCCTACATTTTTCCATTAATCATGCTAAGAATCCATCAATGGAGGAAATGGAAGAGGCGTAGAGACGGCACTTAGCTGCTGTATTCAGTGCCTAACATAGCAGGTTCAACTCTTCCAAGCAAAGGGACTTGGATGATGCTTTCCTGCTCTGCTTCTGGGAAGATTTAGAATGAAGGCAACTTTGGAAACAGACCGTATCTGTTTCACCACAGACTAATAAAGTTTGTCATGGAGACCTCCGCAAGTAGTAGTATTAGCATTTGAATCAATGGGAACACACAGGGTGTGTTGGTGCTGTTTTTCACATCTTTCCAGTCTTGGGCAAATTCTCAACATCTCTGAGCTTTGCTTTCTTTAGTATAAATAATGATAAGACTCGTACTTTTCAGTGTTTCCAGCCAGAGACCACTGAAATATTCCGCTTTGTCTTCTTGCTTTTCTTTTGCTTTGGAATAGTTTTGTTTGTGGCCTTCTGTACAGTACTACGGACCTCCGAACATAAGTCTTCAGGCATGCTGTTTACAAGTTCTAATCCCTTGACTCTATTTGTTACATCCACTACATATTCACAGTGGATTGGATTGAAGTCATACTTGGCTGGCCTAGTAGTTTTCCCTCTTTTTTAGTTTAAGCCTAAGTTTTGTTATAAGACTCTGATGATCTGAGCCACAGTCAGTTTCAGGCCTTGCTTTTACTGACTCTACACAGTTTCTCCATCTTCAGCTACAAAGAACGGAACCGATTTGATTTCAGCGTTGACCATTTGGTGATGTCCATGTGTAAAATCGTCTCTTGTGTTGTTGAGAAAGGGTATTGGCTATGACCATGCATTCTCTTGGCAGAATTCAGCTAGTTGCCTTGTTTCATTTTGTTCTCCAAGGTCAAACTTGCCTGTTACTCCAAGTATCTCTTGACTTCCTACTTTTGAATTCCAATCTCCAGTGATGAATAGAACATTTTTTATTGTTGTTGTTAGTTATCAGAGTTCTTGTATGTCTTCATAGAACGGATCAACTTCAGTTTCTTCAGCATCAGTGGTAGGGGGATAGACTTGAATTACTGTGATGTTGAATGGCTTGCCTTGGAAACGACCCAAGAACAGCTGTCATTTTTGAAGTTGCACTCAAGTCCTGAATTTCAGACTCTTTTGTTGACTATGAGGGCTACTCCCTCCAAAGTTAACTGCAGGCAGAGCAAGATGCAGTACTTCCTTGAGTTTGCTTGTGGGGTCAAGACTGCTTTTACCACGCTGGTACAATGTTAGTCAAGACTCAATGTTCTTCCTCTTGCTCCCCTATCAGACTATATTTTATTTTCCTATAATGATATCAATGACAGTTACATGCATAATTATAGACAAGGCTCATCATCATAGAGACTCACAGGAATTTTACTTTATCCACTCTCTTCAATGATGGGGCACTTAGTATGAGTATTAAATAGGAGAGTCGTTTACTTAGAAATACTTATCAAAATTTATCCTTTTGGTTCTGAGAGCATAGTTTCTTGAGTAGGGAAACAGCTGTAAACAAAATGTGGTAAATGATAATAATATATCCTTCTAGGAGGGAGACAGACAATAAAAATGGGAAAATCCTATGCCAGGTCTTGATGAGAGTCCTGAAGAAAGGGACTGATGGGGATTCAGAAGGTGGTAGAGGGTCAGGGAAACCCTCTGTGATAAAGAGGCATTGAGCAGAGTCTGTCAAAAAATGTGCGTAGTGTGTTTGAGAGGCAGACAGGACTAGGGGGACTGGAGCTGAGTGGATTAAGGGGGAGTGAAGCGGAAGGGGACCAGACAGAGAGGCTATGGGGACAGATCACAGAGAGCCTTTTAGAACCTTAAGAATCAGGATCTGACTCTCAGAAAACCAGAGTCACTAAGGGATTGGTCATGGGGATCATAGGCTAGGATTCACTTTGAAACAGGATCCTGCAGCTGCAGCTGAAGAATGGCCTCTAAGGGGCGAAGGGCAGAAACAGAGGGCCCTGG
Organism: Ovis aries; assembly: GCF_016772045.2. Taxonomy (NCBI): domain Eukaryota; kingdom Metazoa; phylum Chordata; class Mammalia; order Artiodactyla; family Bovidae; genus Ovis; species Ovis aries. Next base: position 74,011,127 of record NC_056066.1, read on the forward strand.
GCAGGCTGCTGCAGGAGTCCAGTGAGCCATGATGGAGTGTGTACCCATATTGTTCCCTGAGTCGATCTCAGTTCACTAGAAAAACATGAATAATGTACTCTGTTGAGGTTTCGGAGGAGACTTCATCACAATCATGATTCATTAAATCTTTAGCCATTTGTGATGGACTCACTCTTCAAACCCTCTCCTTTCCTTGAGGTGTGGGGGCAGGGAAAAGTAGAAGGTAGGAATTAGAACTCCTTTCTTAAATAATTAAAAATTACTTCCTTCTTGGTGGCCATTGTGATCCTGAGAGCACTGTGGTTGCTCATTTCTAGGAAGGTTTAGGTCCTGTCCAGGTACCCAGTGTACAGGTCTGGGGCTTCAGAGATTCAATCAGCAAGTTCCTCTCCTTTTGCAGAGGCCATGGGAACTGGGCTCCTCTGAGAGGCTGAAGTCCAAGGAGCACCCAGTCAGGGCTGAGCTCTGGCTGCTTGTGATAATATTCGGCCTTTCCATCTTGCTTCTCAACCCTACATCCTCAGCAGAAATCTGCCTCTTTTCTCTCTCCCATAATAGTACATGCTTTACTCCTGTCTCATCCAGTTGGCTCTAAGCACCATGAGAATACAACTTCCCTTTATCCCTAGAACCATGCACAGTTCCAGGCACATAGGACACAGTCCACAAATACAGAAGGATGGAAACAGTGCAGGAGAAAAGCTCCTCGTGAAGCAGTGAAAGTAGAGCCTGGGATGTGAACTCATGATTCTTGCTGCAATCTTCTTTGTCTCTACATCCCAACCTTCATCCTCCACCCAGCAGCACTTTCAGAGCCTTGGAAACCTGGCTGCCTGGATGCTGCCAGAAAGGCTGGGACCACCTTATATTCTTGTAAATATGATTGACATTCAGGAAGTCATGTCCAAAATCTTTGATGCATCATCTGTGTTAATATCAAATAGATTTGCATGGGTGGTGTTTGTATGCTTGTGTATTAGTGACGTTGACTAAGAGGAGACACTTGACTAACAGGCAAGTGTCTTCCTCCTGATTTTCAGCAGTTTGTCTTTCCAGCAAGTTACTTTTCTGTAGTTCAGTATCTCCATCTGTAGTTCGGTATCTGTAGTTCTGTAGTTCGGTATCTCCACCTATAGTTTGGTATCTCCATCTCTAAAAAAGAAGAATAATACTCAGGTGATAAGACTGTTAAATAAGCTATCTTTTTTTCAATACTTACTGTGAGCCCACATGACAGGTTACAAGTTTAAATGCCCTCCAGGACATGGGAATAATATAAATGGAAGCATGGGGACCATAAAGAATGGTGGTGATTATGGAAACTGGAGGGAATGCTCCCCTCCTGAGAGTAGAACCACTCTCTTTAGTTTACTATATGGGTTTCAAAGTGTGGTCCTTTGAGCAGCACCCTCAGCACCTGGGGAACCTTGTTGATGTAGCTACTCAGGTCCCAACCTGTGCTTCTGAATCAAAACTGTGAGGATGAAGATCTCAAATCTGTGTTTGACTAAATGGCTAAGGGATTCTGATGCTTATGCAAGTTTTAGACCCTTGACCCTTGTTAAATTACAAGACTGTGATGCCAGTTTGTTAACTTTTTCCAGCATTCATATAATTTTTTATATGAAAATTTCCATTGTGAAATTGTATAAATATTTAAAATGGTAAAATATACTCTGTGGGCTCACCATACATATATTCTAGCCAGTTTTGAAACCTCTGGTTTATGCTCTTCTTTTTAATCCTGATAATAATCTCTAAGAAACATACTATGTGGTCCAAAAATTGAGGTGCTGTTTCATCATGGAGTGAGAAAATGGTCACCTATTACTTGAATATGAATGTACCTCTCAGAGGGCACAGAATCTCGAATATCTAAATATCTTCTGTCTGCCCCGAGATCATTCCATCCATTTGAAGATGCAGCCTTAGATAGCATGGAATCCTAGATTGTCATTTTTCAGAAGGAAATACTGAGAAAAAAAGAAACAGAGATATGATCTGGGGTCCCAGAGGGTTAGATCACTTGTCTTCATCCAGAAGTCAGCTATAGCTTTGTTCCTGTCCTATAATTTCTGTAAAGAGGCCTGCAGGGGCCAGGACTGTTTCTAACTAGAGACTACATTTCCGTGAGCAGGGAGCAGGGAGGGGGAGGGAGAACTAGCCCATCAGGGGGCTCGTGGATCTTGATGTCTCTAACTTGGACCAGAGTGAGGGGGGAACATGAGCGGGGGACACTGGGAGAAAAACACAGACAGAAGGGGGTGCAGAAAAGAGGAGTTTTTTATATTAAGGGGAGTCTCTTCTACTCCTTGGTCTCAGATGCAGAGACTGAGGCAGGAAGAGGAGAAGCACCAGAGGGCCTCCTGAACTAGAATCCTCGTTGTACCGTCTGCAGGTTTGTGTCCTGGGCACGTGGCTTCACCTCTGAGCCTCTGCTTTCTCCTTGACACAATGGGGTGAGAATCCTAGATATTGTAGGATGGACATGACGCTAAATGAAATCATCCATGTGACGTGTCTCAGGAGAGAGTAGATCCTCCACTCACAGTGGCTTGTTTGGTGAATTACTGGCTACTGATGCCCTTCTGTCCTGGGGCAGCTTGGTATTGAGAGCTCCTGCCCTTCTCAATGGCAGCCCACTCCAGTACTCTAGCCTGGAAAATCTCATGGGCAGAGGAGCCTGGGAGGCTGCAGTCCATGGGGTTGCCAAGAGTTGGAGACGACTGAATGACTTCATTTTCACTTTTCACTTTCATGCACTGGAGAAGGAAATGGCAACCCACTCCAGTGTTCTTGCTTTGAGAATCCCAGGGACGGCGGAAGCTGGTGGGCTGCCGTCTATGGGGTCGCACAGAGTCGGACACGACTGAAGCGACTTAGCAGCAGCAGCAGCCCTTCTCCAGGGGAAGGGTGTCTATGCAGGAAGGCAGCCCCCTGAGTCCTTTGCAGCTCATCACCCAGCTCTGTGCCTGCTTGACGTTTGGCTGGACTTGCTCCTGGGGCTTCTGGACACTGAGTCCAGCTCCCTCCTCCTTGAGCCTGGAGTGGAGCACAGGGTGTGTGTGTGTGTGTGTGTGTGTGTGTGTGTGTGTGTGTGTGTGCGTGCATGAGTGCACATGAGTGGAAAATGCTTGTCTGAGTGCAGAGGGAGGCTAGTGCTACGTGATTGTAACTGGGAGTGAACATACAGGAGTGAGTGAAGGGACCGTGGGTGTGTCACCCCTCACACCTCCCCTGTAGATAACAGCTATCAATGCAGCAGACTGCATGTGCACAAACTCTGCAGCCAGATCCCTGGGTTCAAAACCTCTCGAACCACTCGATGACTGTAACCAACTTACTTTATTTGTGTAGCTCAGGTTCCTCCTCTGTAACATGAGCAATTATCAATACTTCCTCATCCCCTAATTCAGAGATTCTGAGAATTAAATCTGTAACTATGTGTCAGGTGCTTGGATAATGACTGACATATAAAAGAATTTACATTTTATCTGTTGTGATTACTCGTACTTTTATTATTAATACTACAAAGGACTCTGACTTCTCAGGGAGAAGGAACATGTCTGCTGTGTCCATTGCTTCCATAGCAACCCCGTGATGTGGGCAGTGCTGACCTCACCTGACATCTGAAGACAGAAGGACTCTGGGAGATTTCCATCTGCAGACATGAAGATGGCAAAAGGCAGAGCTGGCCATAAAAATGAGATCATGTGACCCCAAAAATCCACTGGAGGAGAGAGGAGGAGGAAGTGGGCGGTTGCAGGAAATCTTCCAAGGTCCCCTGAAGTCCACTCAGGCAGGCATCTCTCCTGTTTGTGAAGCCAGGTGAAGGAGAGCAGGTGGTCAGGCTGTGGAGACGTGTTCAGCTCCCTCCTTACCCTCTGCCCCCTTCCCTTAGTCCTTGTTTGAAACAGAAAACAAGGTTGTTGCCCCAGCAGGACATCACCTTCACAGCTAAGTTCCTACAGGAAACAGCCAGATAAAGAGCAGGTCTCCATCCAGTAGAGAAGCTGTAGCAATGGATGCAGGAAAGTGTCTGTTTCATCTGGTCTTCTGAGCTAGGTGAGGGTGTCGGGGGAGGGAAGTAACTGATATCCAGATGTGATGCCCAGATGTGATGACCCCTACAGGAGGCTGAAAAGGAGGGCCTGAGCTCATACACTGCTGCTCACTTACTCATCCTGTAATTTGTTCTCATCCACTCACTGATTGTCCATTCATGCCATGCACTGTTTTAGGTGCTAGGATCCGCCCTGAGTGACCATATTGGACAAAGTTCCACCTGTACAACTACAAATCATGTTTCCATGAGACCCACAAGCAAAGTCAAGCTTAAGCAGCACTGATGCTGGACAATTTTCCCCAGCAGGCTGAAACAGGACAATGGATAGCAGGGGGATACACACTGTACAATATTGACCCCAGGCCCTTCTCTTCCTCATTCCCCTCCTTGTCTCTCTTCCAGTTACTGAGCTTGGGTGTCAGAAGCTCAGTCAGCTGCCATCTTTCCTCAGGAGCCCATCTACCAGGCCATGAAGATAAGCCAGCTCTGCTTTTTGGCAACCCATCTCACCCTCCTGGGCACCCTCATGGCCAGTATACCAGGGTGTGAAAATAGCAACCAGGCCCAGGGCAAGTCTGGGCTCATCTCTCCTCTCTGGAGGTGGGGGATGACAGAGTCCATGGAAAGGGTTGGGTTGCATGGGTGGGGTGAGTGCTGCCAGCCATCTCTGGATATCTCCTGGGAAGTGGGCAGTTTAACTCCATGAACAATTTTTGACTCTTTGAAAGGTATTACTATGTGCTCAGTTTTTTAAACAAAAGTACCCCAACTAACTAGCAGATGAGGGACCCCATCACTGAAACTCTTCCTTCCTGGACACAACCTTCTGTGTATACCTCAGTTCAGTTCAGTTCAGTTCGGTCACTCAGTCGTGTCCGACTCTTTGCGACCCCATAAATCACAGCACACCAGGCCTCCCTGTCCATCACCAACTCCTGAAGTTCACTCAAACTCATTTCCATCGAGTCGGTGATGCCATCCAGCCATCTCATCTTCTGTTGTCCCCTTCTCCTCCTGCCCCCAACCCCTCCCAGCATCAGAGTCCTTTCCAATGAGTCAACTCTTCACATGAGGTGGCCAAAGTATTGGAGTTTCAGCTTTAGCATCATTCCTTCCAAAGAACACCCAGGACCGATCTCCTTTAGGATGGACTGGTTGGATCTCCTTGAAGTACAAGGGACTCTCAAGAGTCTTCTCCAACACCACAGTTCAAAAGCATCAATTCTTCAGCACTCAGCTTTCTTCACAGTCCAACTCTCACATCCATACATGACTACTGGAAAACCATAGCCTTGACTAGATGGACCTTTGTTGGCAAAGTAATGTCTCTGTTTTTCAATATGCTATCTAGGTTGGTCATAACTTCCCTTCCTCAGTGTAGTGTAATCCCTAGATCCACTTTTATTTTCTGACCTCATTCATGCCCAGGCTTCCTGAGACTCTTGGAAATTACTGTCTATCTGTAAGTCATGAGATAAGTCTAGGATGGAAACCTACATAGCGTCTGGATGGGACTGGACTCCAGAACATGCCATCAGGTGCTTAGAGGGTTAGAACTATCAACTCCCAGTCCCTCTGGGGAGAGAAGAGGCCACTGATACTGAGTGCAGTCACCAATGGCCAATGATTCTGTCAACTTGCCTACCTCCAACCCTCAATTAAAACCCTGACTACTGGGTTCAGAGAGCCTCAGAGGAGTGGACATTTGTGAGAGGGAAAAGTCCTGAGAGGGCTTGGAGGTTCAGCACCCTCCAGTCCCCATTTGCCCTACACATCTACATTTCTTTATGCTTTATAATAACTGAGGACAGTAAGTAAAGGGCTTTCCTGAGCTCTGTGAGTGATTCTAACGCATCCTTGAATGTGGGAAGTGGGTCTATAACCTCTGAGTTTGTAGTTCATTGGTCATTTGTATAAATGACCACAGGACTTGTGATCAACACTTGAAAGGTAGCCATCCTCAGAAATGGAGCCCTCACCCGGTGGGGTCTGGGTCACCTCTAGGGATTTAGTGTCAGAAGTGACTTGACTCCTGGAATTTCAGTGGGCGTTATGGAACTGGTTGCTGTTGGCAGAGACCCTGCATATTTCGAGTCTGGGAAAAAACCCAGACTCACTCTTCTCTCCCATTTGTGCCTAGTATGAGGGTCAGGGGCTCTGGGGCTATATTATGTGGGGCAGAGCACTCAGAACCCCTTTCCAGTTCTCTGCATTATTAGAATTTCTGGCAGAATCAGGTACTTGATTAAGTGAATTGTGACAGAATAGTGTCTTGTCCTGATCCTGCCACTCACATGCTGTGTGTTGTGGGGCAAGTCATCTATCATTACCTTATCTGAACAGGGAGACTAGGTTATGAGAGTTTTTTGAAAGGATTACCAGTCATGAGTATAAAAGGTTGCAAATTTATGGACAATGATGTCCGTTTTCAACCAAAATGTTTTAGTCTAAAACACTCGTCTATCTACATTTCCTTACCACCCATTCAAAAGAAATTTATGTGTCAAATTATCATTTCTCTGTTATTCAATTAATCAAAACTTTGAGAGACAGCTAAACTTCATCCCTCCAGCGGCAACTGCAGTAAGATCAAGAAATGCAGTACTTCCTAGAGTTTTCTCAAGGTGCAAAGACTTCTTTCCAGGTTGGTACAGTATTAATCAACGCAAGGTGCTTCACCCTGCTGTCCTGTCAGACTACTATTTCATTACGCTATCAGGACATAGGATGTTAGAGAAGACTCAGAATTATATAGATGAGCATCATCATCAAATAGACTAGCAGAAATTTTATTATATCCAGTCTCTTTAATGACTATGCACTTGGCATGAGTATGAAATGGAAGATTCATTTACTTGAAAAATATTTATCAAATATTTGTGCTTTTTGCCATAGAAGGAATATTTCCTGGTGTAGGGAACCAGCTGTAAACAAAATAAAGTAAAATAATATGCCTTCTAAGTGGCTGACAGACAGTGAAGACAGGGGAAAGTCCCATGGCAGATGGTGATGGATGCCATGAAGTAAGAGAGTGATGGGATATCAGGAGGCTTAAAGGGCCAGGGAAACACTCTGTAATAAGAAGGCCTTGAGCAGAGGCTGCCAAAAATGAGCCTGGTGTGTTTGAGCAGCAACCAGAACCAGGGTGGCTGGAGCTGAGGGGGTGAAGGGAGGGAGTGGAAGGGGATGAGGCAGAGAGGCCATGGGGGCAGGTCATGAGAAGCCTTGTAGGACTTTATAAAAATCTGAATTTGACTCTGGGAGAGCTGGAGAATCACTGAGGGATTGATCATGGGAGCGATGTGATAGGACTCAAGTTTGAAGAGGATCCCTGAGTCTGTAGAGTGGAGAGTGGCTCCTCAGAAATAAGAGCAGAGACAGAGGCCCCTGGGCAGGCTGCTGCAGTGGTCCAGTGAGCCATGGTGGCGAGTGTACTGTGTTGTTCCTTGGGTAGATCGCAGTTCTTTAGAAGAACATGAATGACTTGCCCTGTTAAGGTTTCTGCAGAGTCTTCATCAAAAATCATGAATCATTAAATCTTTAGGCATTTGTGTTGGACTCACCCCCCACCCCTCTTCCCTCTCTGAGTTGTGGGGGCGGGGAAGGGGAAAGGTGGAAATGAAAATTCCCACTCCCTAATCAAGTGTTGGTTACCCAGGCAACCAATCCCATTTTGGGGTTAGGTGCAGGGTTTCCTAGTCACCTCCTTCACATGATAAGAGACTCCCTGTTGCTGTCATCTCTCAGGAAACTGCAAGCTCTGTGCCATGAATGGGAAAAAGGCCAAATTAGTATTTCTTATATAGTCAAAGTATCAATATTCTTTCAATATTCCATTATTCCAGTGCCCATGATGTAATCAAAATGAGTACTCTGGTGGCTTTTCTTCCACACATTTTTCCAGTACAGCATGATGCCTTCAGACTTAAAACAAACAAACAAACAAACAAAAAAACTCCTTATTTTGTATTGGAGTATAGTTAATTAACAATATCGTGATAGTTTCAGGTGGACAGCAAAGAGCCTCAGCCATAAATACATGTATCCATTTTCCCCCAAACTCCCCTCCCACCCAGACTGCCACATAGCACTGTGCAGAGTTCTATGAATAACCAACAAGGACCTTCTATACAGTAGGTCCTTGTTGGTTATTCACCTTCACACTTTCTTTTCTAATGACGAAAAGTTTGAACCACACACATGTCCAGAAAATAGTATTGCAAACCCACAGACCATTGTCCAGCTCTAATCATCATCAACGTGTGGAGAATATTCTTGATGCATATCCTCCATGTTTGTTATTTTGGAGCTACTCAGTGGCATTTTTGCCAATTAATCTATAGATATTCAGTAATAGTATGTAATTACCTACAGTACTACCCTGTCAGTGTGACACCTAACAATGCTTAATAATAATGCCCTGAACAGAGGATATCAAATGGCCTTTTCACATTCACACCCATGCACCCCTAACATCTTTACTGGAAACAAACTGGCGTCCCAGCTGTGCACCTCGTAGACTGAACTGTAATGACCATCCTCCTTATTTGACTGAGATCCTCCCATCCCTGCGGCCCTGTGGTTGCAGCAGTACCTTCTGGAACCTGGATCCCTGACTGTTGCTACTCCTGTAGCCGAAACTGCTGGAATCTTCCTTCTTTTCTTAATCAATATGATTTATCATACATGAAGTCATGTCCAGCATTCAATTCGTCATCTACGTTAGCATCGGTTGCTTTGCTTGAGTGTTGTTTTTGTGTTAGTAATACTGAAAAAATTGTGACCTATGACTAACACATTATGTAAGTGTCTTCCTTCTGATTTTCAGCAGTTTTGCTTCCAACAAGAAACTTTTCCTTAAGTGAATTTCATTTCTTCATCTCTAAAACAGGAATGTGTGTGTGTGCTCAGTTGCTAGGAGATGTCTGACTCTTTGCCATTCCATGGACTGTAACCAGCCAGGTTCCTCTGTTCATGGGATTTTCCAGGCAAGAATACTGGTGTGGGTTGCCATTTCCTCCTCCAGGGGATCTTTTGGACACATGGATCAAACCAGAGTCTTCTGTGTCTCCTGCGTTGGCCGGTGGATTCTTTACCACTGAGCCACTTGGGAAGCCCCAGAATAGGAATAATGATACTTCGCTCATAAGACTGATGAATAAGAACAAGCTACCTTTTCTTGGAGTGTGAATTCAAGTGGGTCTTCAGAAGTATTACTATGAACTAAGCTAGTGGAGGTGATGGAATTCCAGCTAAGCTATTTAAAATCCTAAAAGATGATGCTGTTAAAGTGCTACACTCAATACATCAGCAAATTTGGAAAACTCTACAGTGGCCACAGAACTGGAAAATGTCACTTTGTATCCCAACCAGAAAGAAGGGAAATGCCAAAGAATGTTCAAATGACCATACATTGTGCTCATTTCACATGCTAGCTAGGTAATGCTCAAAATCCTTCAAGCTTGGCTTTAGCAATATGTGAACTGAGAACTTCCTGATGTACAAGCTGGATTTAGAAAGGGAAGAGGAACCAGAGATCAAACTGCAAACATCCTTTGGATCATATAAAAAGCAAGAGATTTCCAGAAAAACATCTATCTACTTCCGCTTTCATTGATAATGCTAAAATCTTCAACTGTATGGATCACAGGAAACTGTGGAAAACAATTCACATATCTCTTGAGACACCTGTATGCAAGAAGCTACAGTAAGAACCAGACATTGACTAACAGACTGGTGCAAAATTGGGAAAGGAGTGTGTCAAGGCTGTGTATTGTCACTCTCCTTATTTAACTTATATGCAGAGTACATCATGCGAAATGCTGGGCTGGATGAATCACAAGCTGAAATTAAGATTCTCCAGAGAAATATCAACAACCTCATATATGCAGATGATACCACTCTGAGGCAGAAAATGAAGAGGAAACAATGAGCCTCATGATGAGAGTGAAAGAAGAAAGTGAAAAATCTGGCTTAAAACTCAACATTCAGAGAACTAAGATAATGTCACCTGGTCCCATCACTTCATGGCAAATAAATGAGGAAAAAATGGAAACAGTAACAGACTTTATTCTCTTGAGCTCCAAAATCAATGCAGATAGAGACTGCAGCCATGGAATTAAAAGACACTTGCTCCTTGGAAGAAAAGCTATGGCACACCTAGACAGCATATGAAAAACCAGAGACATCACTTTGCCAACAAAGGTCATATAGTCAAAGCTATGACTAGTTTTCCAATAGTCATGTATGGATGTGAGAGTTGGGCCCTAAAGAAGGCTGGGTGCCAAAGAATTGATGCTTTCAAATTGCGGTGCTGGAGAAGACTCTTCAGAGTCCCTTGAACAGCAAGGAGATCAAACCAGTCAATGATAAAGGAAATCAACCCTGAATACACATTGGAAGGACTGATGCTAAAGCTGAAGTTTCAGTACTTTGGCCACCTGATTTGAAGAGCTGACTCACTGGAAAAGACCATGATGCTGGGAAAGATGAAAAGCAAGAGGAGAAGGGGACAACAGAAGATGAGATGGTTGGATGGCATCATTGTTTCAATGAACATGAGCTTGAGCAAATTCCTGGAGACAGTGAAGGACAGGGAAGCCTGGAATGGTGCAGTCCATAGCGTCCCAAAGAGTGGAACATGACTTAGCAACTGAACAACAACACACTTCTCCTGAGGGCATCCTTCAGGAGGTAACAGCCTTTATTCCATCAGGGGTAAGAGCCTGCCTGCCAACACAGGAGAGCAGGTTAGACCCCTGGATTGGGGAGATTCCTCTGGAGAAGGCAATGGCAATCCACTCCAGTATTCTTGCCTGGGAAATCCCACAGACAGAGGAGTCTGGAGGGCTACGGACCATGGGGCCACAAAAGAGTCAGATAGGACTTAGGGACTAAACAACAACAACAGTGGGATAATGGCTTGGAATTAATGAAAAGAGATTTGCTTAAGTAACTCACTATGGTGCTGTGTGGTCTTGGGCAAGTCATTTCATCTCCTGTAAACACAGATTCTTTTTTTGTAAAAGAGAATGATGGTGTCTGCATTAAGAAATCATCAGACTTGGTTACTTCTGAAAATCGTGTTGATTACTCACTAATGTGCTTTGAACACCACAGAACAAGGCAAATTGTCTAGAACCAAATAGAGTTTTAGGCTCCTCAGCTCCTACTGCTCCTTAAATGTGCTGTCAACTATAGTAAATAAAGGAACAAATAGAATTGAAGTTCACCATCAGGAAGTTCCCTGAGTGTCATAGTGGAGTCACGGTCTCTCTTCCAAACAGGTCTCCTTCTTTCTTAGAGGTAACTGAAAGCCTTCTTGCTTCAGTGAGTGACCTTACCCAGGTCCAGCCCCTTTTCCACCCCACCTTGCCATTATTTGACTCTCTGGTCAAAAGAGTTAGTGTTAACTATCATAATTACCCATTATTATTTCAAAGGACTTTGGCTTTGCTGGGCAAAGAATATATGTCTATGGAGGCCATAGACACTGCTTTCAAAACAGTCCCACCATGTTAGCAGCATGATCTCACATAACAAATGAAAACGAGGGAAATTTCAGGCCACAGATCACACAGTTAGGAAAAGGCAGAACTGGGACACAAACTGAGGTCCTCTGACCCCCAAAGCACAGGTGGCATGACCAGGGTTGAGGAGAGAGAGTAGGGGGTTACAAGTGGCTGCAGCAAAGCCTCCCTGGATTTCTTCTGGTAAATTAGGCATTTTTAATGCAGGTGAAGGCAATGGCAACCCACTCTAGTACTCTTGCCTGGAGAATCCCATGGACGGAGGAGCCTAGTAGGCTACAGTCCATGGGATCGCTAAGAGTCGGACACGACTGAGCTACCTCACTTCACTAATGCAGAAAGATTTCTTGGTCTCAAAAGGTATAATTATGTGTTTAGTGTAAAAAACAACAACAACAACAACAACAAAATCCTACTTGACTCTATCAGATCAGGGACCTCATAACCGAGATCCTAGTCCTGGTCACTGCCTTGTACCTACTGTAGTGTCATGCTGCTGCTGCTGCTAAGTCGCTTCAGTCATGTCCGACTCTGTGCGACTCCATAGATGGCAGCCCACCAGGCTCCATCTTCCCTGGGATTCTCCAGGCAAGAGTACTGGAGTGGATTGCCATTGCCTTCTCTGGCAGTGTCATGACAAGTTGCAAATTTGATCCCTGTCTCTCTTCATGCCCCAGGACCCCTGAAACATTTGGAATTTTCTGTATATTCAAAATAATGAGATGAGTGAAGGATGGGACCTGAGATAGAGTCTGGATGGGACTGGACTCCAGAACACACCATCAGGTAATTAGAGGGTTTAAACTATTAACCCCTATTCCCTCTGGGAACAGGAGAGGGGACTGATACTGAGTTTAATTACCAGTGGCCAAAGATTCAATCAGCTTTCTTACTTCCAAACCTCAATTAACACACATCAACATTTGGTTCAGAGAGCTTCAGAGGAAGTGATCCCATCAAGAGATTGAGAGCAGGAAGAACCCTAAGAGGGCCTAGAGGCTCAGCATCTCCAACTCTCTATTTATCCTACACTTCTCCATTTGGCTTTCCCTGAGTTTTATGCTTTATAATAACTTGGGGCAGTAGGTAAAGGGCTTTTCTGAGTTCTGTGAGGGTTTCTAATAAATAATTAAATATGGCAGATGGGTCATGGAACCTCTGAATTTATAGCCAGTTGATCACACATATAAGCGACAGCAGGATTTGTTATCAACACTTGAAAGTATGACAGTCCTCAGAGACCAAGCCCTCCCTTGTGAGATCTGGGTCACCTCTGTGGATTTTAGTGTCAGAAGTGAATTGACTCCTAGATGCCCAGTGGTTTTGAGAGAACTGGGTACTGTTAGTGGAGACCCTGCATGTTTGGAATCAGGGACAAATCTCAAACTGACTCTTCTCTACCATTTGTGTCTACTATGAGGGTCAGGCTCTGCAATTATATTATGTGGGGCAGAGCACTCAGAACCCCTTCCCTATTCTCTGCATTGGCAGAATAAAGTATTGATTAAACGGGTTGTGACTTATCCTGATCCTAACACTCAAATGCTTTTTGTCCTGGGGCAAGTCATCTGCAGTTTCCTCACCTGAACATGGGGACCCAGTTACACGAATTTTTTCAAAGGATCACCAGTCATGAGTACAAAAAAGTCTGCACATTTGTGGTCAACAGTGTCCATTTTCCACCAGAATGTTTTACTCCAAAAGACTTGTATACCTACATTTCTTCACCCCTCTAAAAAAGCTTATCTATTAAATCGTGATCATTTCTGTTATGAAATTCATCAGAACACTGAGTGGCAAATGAGCTTCTGCCCTGCAGAGGCAAGTGCAGGGAGAGCAGGAAATTTCTTATATACGTCACTGTGTCAATATTGCCTCAATATGCCATTATTCCAGTGCCCACGATGTAACTGAAGTGAACACACTGGTGGCCCTTCTTCCATGCATTTCTCTAGTACAGCATAATGCCTTCCCACTTTTTCTTTTAACTCTTTATTTTGTACTGGAGTATAGTCAATTAACAATATTGTGATAGTTTCAGGTGGTCAGCAAAGGGACGCAGCCATACATAGACATGTATTCATTCTCCCCTAAACTCTCCTCCCATCCAACATGCCACACAACACTGAGCGGCTTTACATGTGCTGTACGATAGGTCTTGTTGGTTATCCAACTCCACAGTTTATTTTGTAATGGTGAAAAGTTTCTATCACACACATCCAGAAAATAGTATTATAAACCCACAGACCATTGTCCAGCTCTAATCATTACCAACATGTGGAGAGTATTCCTAATAGGCATCCTCTATTTTTGTTCTTTTGGAGCTAGTCAGTGGCATTATGCCAATTAACCTATAGATATTCAGCAACAATATGTAATTATTTGCAGCATTATCTTGTCTCTGTGATGCCTAACAACATTGGTAATAATGCCTTGGACAGAAGGATATCAAAGGGCCTTTTCACATTCACCCCCTGCACCCCTACCATCTCTATTGCAAAGAAACTGGTGGTTTCAGTTGTTCACCTGGTAGATCAAACAGCGATTACCATCCTCTATTTGACCAAGATCCTCCCATCTTTACAACCCTGTAGCCTGACTTCTGCCTGCAATCTCCATACACAGATCCCTGCAAGGCTAAAATAACCAGATACATTTATAAGACCAAGTCTGGGATCTTCGAGTCCTTTGTATTTTTCAGCTTCAAAGCAAAGAAGAACAATGTCAAGATTGGGGAGGACTATCCTGACCCACAGTGGTGCTATCAGGGCCTGGGCTAAGACAGGAGGCAGCATGGTAGAGGGGTAGAGGATGGGCTGCAGTCCATGGGGTCTCAGAGAGTCGGACGTGACTGACCAACTGATTGACAACAACCCCCCTCACATGTGCACAGTGATTTACAGCTTGCAGAGCAGCCGAGTGCATGCGCACAGACTCTTGATGGTCAGGCCTTTGACTCTCTCTACAAGTTATGAGCTAAGGAGATTCCTTTATTTCTTGTTATCTCAGGTACTTCCTAGGTAACATGAGGACATTTTAACAGTTTTTCCCCTTTAAAGATTTTTGAGGATTCAATTCAGTTCCGTTCAGTCGCTCAGTCGTGTCCGACTCTTTGTGACCCCATGAATCGCAGCGCACCAGGCCTCCCTGTCCATCACCATCTCCCGGAGTTCACTCAGACTCATGTCCATCGAGTCCGTGATGCCATCCAGCCATCTTATCCTGGGTCGTCCCCTTCTCCTCCTGCCCCCAATCCCTCCCAGCATTAGAGTCTTTTCCAGTGAGTCAACTGTTCGCATGAGCTGGCCAAAGTACTGGAGTTTCAGCTTCAGCATCATTCCCTCCAAAGAAATCCCAGGACTGATCACCTTCAGAATGGACTGGTTGGATCTCCTTGCAGTCCAAGGGACTCTCAACAGTCTTCTCCAACACCACAGTTCAAAAGCATCAATTCTTTGGCGCTCAGCCTTCTTCACAGTCCAACTCTCACATCCATACGTGACCACAGGAAAAACCATAGCCTTGCCTAGATGGACCTTTGTTGGCAAGTAATGTCCCTGCTTTTGAATATACTATCTAGGTTGGTCATAACTTTTCTTCCAAGGAGTAAGCTTCTTTTAATTTCATGGCTGCAGTCACCATCTGCAGTGATTTTGGAGCCCCAAAAAATAAAGTCTGACACTGTTTCCACTGTTTCCCCATCTATTTCCCATGAAGTGATGGGACCAGATGCCATGATCTTTGTTTTCTGAATGTTGAGCTTTAAGCCAACTTTTTCACTCTCCTTTTCACTTTCATCAAGAGGCTTTTAGCTCCTCTTCACTTTCTGCCATAAGGGTGGTGTCATCTGCATATCTGAGGTGATTGATATTTCTCCTGGCAATCTTGATTCCAGCTTGTGTTTCTCCCAGTCCAGCGTTTCTCATGATGTACTCTGCATAGAAGTTAAATAAGCAGGGTGACAATATACAGCCTTGATGTACACCTTTTCCTATTTGGAACCAGTCTGTTGTTCCATGTCCAGTTCTAACTGTTGCTTCCTGACCTGCATACAGATTTTTCAAGAGGCAGATCAGGTGGTCTGGTATTCCCATCTCTTTCAGAATTTTCCACAGTTCATTGTGATCCACACAGTCAAAGGCTTCAGCATAGTCAATAAAGCAGAAATAGATGTTTTCTGGAACTCTCTTGCTTTTTCCATGATCCAGCGGATGTTGGCAATTTGATCGCTGGTTTCTCTGCCTTTTCTAAAACCAGCTTGAACATCAGGAATTTCACAGTTCATGTATTGTTGAAGTCTGGCTTGGAGAATTTTGAGCATTACTTTACTAGCATGTGAGATGAGTGCAATTGTGCGGTAGTCTGAGCATTCTTTTTTTGAGGATTAGATGAGTTATATTTGTCAGGTGCTTAGGATGCTGCTAAGTTGCTTCAGTCGTGTCCGACTCTGTGCGACCCCATAGACAGCAGCCCACTAGGCTCCCCTGTCCCTGGGATCCTCCAGGCGAGAATACTGGAGTGGGTTGCCATAAGTGAAGTGAAGTCGCTCAGTTGTGTCTGACTCTTTGCGACCCCGTGGACTGCAGCCCACCGGCTCCTCTGTCCATGGCATTTTCCAGGCAAGAATACTGGAGTGGGTTGCCATTTCCTTCTCCAGGGGATCTTCCCGACCCAGGAATTGAACTCAGGTCTCCCTCATTGCGGGCAGGCACAGGCAGACGCTTTAACCTCTGAGCCACCTGCATGCCATAATGAAGAATTTAAGTTTTACCTGGAGTAATTACTCATTACTGTTATTAATAACACTGCAAAGGACATTGACTTCTCAAGGAGAAGGAATATATGCCTGTTACATCCATTGATTTCCCAGCAACCACATGATGTGGGCAGCGTCAATCTCATATGATACCTGAAGACACGGGATTCTAGGAGATTTAAATCCTCAGGAACAAAGTTAGGAAAATGCAGAGGTGGCCCCCACACTGAGGTTATGTGACCCCAAAACCACTGAGGGAGAGAGCAGGAGTAAGGGGGAGACTCCAGGTGATCATCCAAGGTCCCCTGAAGTCCACTTAGGCAGGCAGTTCTCCTGTTGGTGAAACTACGTGAGGGGCAGCTATTGGTTACGCAGTGGAGACATGTTCAGCTCACCGGTTCCCCTCTGTCCCCTCCCCTTATTGCTTTTTCACTGCATAAACAGGCTTATATGCCCGAGTGAAATCACCTCCAGCTAAGTTCCTGCCCGGACCAATGCCTGGTGAAGGGCAAATGTCCATCCAGCGGAGAAGCTGGGGCAGTGATTGTAGGAAGGTGACCTGTGTCACACCTGTGATCTGAGGTAGGTGAGGGGGGTCAGGGCACGGAGGCCCAGATGTGGTGACATCTGCACGAGGCTGAAAATGAGGACCTGGGCTAACACACTACTTTTCACTTACATGTCTTGTGATTTGCTCTCATCTACCCGCTGGCCATTTATCGTGTGCCATGCACTACCGTAGGTGCTGAGATGCTCCCTGAGGGATCATATTAGACAAAACTGCATCTGTCTGACCACAATCTGTGTCTACATGAGACCATAGGCATAGGCAAATCTGAGAACTGCTGTTACTGGACATTTGGCCCCTGCAGACAGAAGCAGGAGGCATGCCTTGGAGGGAGATTTTGCAATAAACAAGACTGACCCAGCTCCTCCCTTTCCCCACTCCCCTTCTCATTGCCTGATCCCACCCCTCAGCCAGGGTATTAGAAGCTCAATCCGTCCCCAGCATCCTCAGGAGCTCTCCTGTAAGGCTACCAAGATGAGCCAGCTCTGCCTCTCTGCAGCCCTTCTTTTCCTCCTGGTTATCCTGGTGGACAGCTCTCCAGTGTATGAACACCAGACCCAGGACCAAGGTAGGTCCAGGCTCACCTCTCCTCTATAGGTTCTGGGGAAATGATGGAAGTCCATGGAATGGAGAAGACAGGTGTTAGGTGGGTGCTTCCAACCCTCTCTGGATTTCTCCTGTCACATTGGCCAGGATTTTTGTTTGTCTGGTTGCTTTTGGCAGCATTGGTCTTCCTCCCTATGAGAGAATATTCTCTAGTTACAGGGTTACTTTCTCATTGTGGTGTGTGGGCTTCTCATCGTGGTGGCTTCTCTCGTGCAGATCAGGGACTCTAGGCATCTGGGCTCAGTAGTTGCAGATCACCTGCTTAGTTGCCCCAAGGCATGTGGAATCGTCTCAAACCAGGAATCAAACTCATGTTCCCTGAATTGGCAGACCAATTCTTACCTCCTGGACCACGAGGGAAGTCTGAATTTGCAAACTTTTATCTCCATTGACATCATGATTCTCATAAGGATATATATTAAATTTCATGTTAAATATGCATATATCCCACCCAAGTCTACCAGATCAGGCACCCCATTTCTAAGACTCTCTATTCCTGGTCCCTACCTTGTCCCTGAACCTCATTGTAGTGTAGTAATAGAAAGTTGCATATTTGATCCTTCCCTTGGTTAATGGTCCAGGACTCCTAAAAATTCTTGGAATTTACTGACTTTATAGAGAAAGTAAAAAAAATGTGACTCAAGGTAACCTCAAGATGCAGTTGATCTCCAAGAAACCTCAGATATCCATTTTGAGGTTACAGTTTTCACCACCTCTCATTCTAGCACCTCTGAGCACAGGGGAGGGAACTGAGAGTGACATCAATCACCAACAGCAGATGATCCATCCAATACGGGTGCTTAGTGAACCCTGGAAAGAAGTACATAAATACTGGTCTCAGAGGGCTTTTGAATTGGTGAATACAAGAAGATGACATGAGGGTGCTCTGCTCCCTAGGGCACAGAGGCTGGGCACACCTCCCTCCCTCTTTGCCATATAAATTTCCTCCACTCTACTTGCCTGAGTTATATTTTGTATATTAATTTGGGGATAGTTAGCAAGGCATTTTCCAAAATTTAGCAGGCAGTTCTATGGCGCTGTTGAATTTGAAAGTGAGGTCATGGATACCCCGATTTTCCCTATTTGATCACAAGCATGAGTGACTCTGAACCTCATGGCTGGCATCTGAACTGAGGATGGTCTTGAGCCCTCAACCTGCAGAATCGGCAGTAACTCCACAGATTTCAAATCAGAAGTAAACTGATTTGCTGGACACCCAGTGGGTGTTTGGGAAACTGGTTGCTGTAGGTAAAGATACCACATATTTGTTGTCAAAGAAAAACCCAGATTCACTGTGATTTGGGGATTCAGGTGATGCTCCAAAAGCAGGAGTAATGAAAGCAGGACATTGCACCCAGAAACTGTTCTCAGTTATCTGTATTTTCAGAATTCCTGGTAGAATCAGGTAGTGTACCAAGTGGGTTGCAACATGATAGTATCTTGTTCTGGCCCTACCACCCACGTGCCATGTGGGTAAGTCATCTGCAATTTTCTCATCTGAAGAGGGGTACATGTTGTATGGGGTTTTGAACAGATTACCAGTTATGAATATAAAGAGTTGACTCACATTTCATGGTGAATTCTGCATATTTTCCACCAAGATGTGTTAATCTGAAAACAATTTCTCTACCTACTTGCTTTGGGCAAGAAAGATATTTAGGTTCAAATAATGATTATTCCTCTAATATGAAAAACAACCAGAAGGCCTGATGAATAAGCAGAGCCACTGCAGAGAAAACCCCTGGGACCAAGGCTGATAGAATATTAGTAAAGTCTGGAGAAGGAAATGGCAACCCACTCCAGTGTTCTTGCCTGGAGAATCTCAGGGACAGGGGAGCCTGGTGGGCTGCCATCTATGGGATCACACAGAGTTGGACACGACTGAAGCGACTTAGCAGCAGCAGCAGCAGTCAGGACCTTTCCTTTGTCCTCTTTTGACTGTGATTTTACTATCCATATTTGTCCTATCCCCTGTTAACTGCTATTATTTTATAATGTATATTTGATCCTTTTCCTGGTTCATGGGCCAGGCCTCCTGAAACTCCTGGAATTTACTGTCTTTCATAGGTCTGGAGACAAGCCATGGAAGGAGACTTGAGAAGCGTTCAGTAATAGATTTGATTTCAGTTTTCATCGATGCTGTGGTTACAGGTTTGAACTTCTTGCACCTCTGGGGAGAGGAGAGGACACTGAGATTGAGAACAGTCACCACTGGCCAATGATTCAGTCAATATCCCTGTTTAGTGAAACCTCAATACAAATCCATGAATGTGAGCATTCAGGGAGCTTTTCGGGTGGCAACACACTGCGATGATTTGAAGGCCCAGTGTTCTCTAGGGCGTGGAGACTCCCCACACTTCCACTTCCACTTTGCCTTGCACATCTCACTCATTTTGCTATGCCTAGATTTATCCTTTATAATAATGTGAGATCCGTATTTGAGTGGTCTTCCTGAGTTTGGTCATCAGATTTACTGAGTTATTGAACATGGAGTGGGGTAATGAAACTTTTGTGTTTTATATACTTTATCAAATCACTAACACTTCACTGTCATCTGAACTGAGGACAGCTTTGAGCCCTCAACATGCAGACTCTGTGCTAACTCCTTCAGTTCATATCAGAAGTAAATTGACTTGTACCTTTACTGGGTGTTTGGGGTATTGGATTTCTTACAGGAGACACCACATATTTGGTGTCAGGGTAACCCAGACTCACTCTCCCTGTGCCTTGGGAGCTGGCGAGAGTCTTGGGAAGGGGAATAATGAAAACAGCATGCTGCACCCAGAAACTCTCACAAATTATCGATATTTTCAGAGTTCCTGGAAGAATAGTGTAATATATCAAATGAGCTGAGACAGGGCAATTTCTTGTCCCAACCCTGCCACCCACATGCTGCGTGTTCTGGGACAAGTCATCTACAGTTTCCTCATCTGAATAGCAGGTACATGCTACATGGATTCTTTGAACATATTACCAGACATAAATATAAAGAGTTTATTTGCATGCCATGGCCAATTTCATCATTTTCCACCACAATATGTACATTTTAAAAAATTCCTCTACCTACTTCCTTGGGGCCAGAAAGTATATTTATGTGTCAAATAATGATTATCCCTTATTATAAAAATTAATCAGAAAGACCTGGGACCCCTGAGAAGAGTAACTGCAGGGAAAGAATGAAACACAGCCCTTGTGTAGCTGGTTCATGGGACCAAGGCTGATACCATATTAGCAAAATCTCCAGGTCTTTTCCCGTATCCACTTTTGACTATCATTTTATTATCCATGTTTGATCCTTTCCTGGTTCATGGTCCAAGACTCCTGAAAATGTTGGAATTTTTATCTTTTATAGTTGCCAAGCTTTTTAAAGGAATGGGATTCGATGAAATAAAAGGACTGGCTCAAACAGTGAGTAAAGGTTTGAACTTTCTTTACTTGTGGGGAGAAGGGAGGGCTCTGAGTTTGAGATTGGTCACCACTGGCCAATGATTTAATAAATATGTCTATTAAGTGAAATCTAAAAAAAAAAACCCAAACCATCAATATAGGCTCAGAGAGCTTATGAAGTAGAAACCAATGGTGGTGATGTGAGGGTGCTGTGCTCCCCAGGACATGGAGGCTCAGCCCACCTCCACTCCTCCTTTGCCCTAAACATCTCCTCCAGTTCATGGTTCCTGAGTTTTATCCTGTACATTAACTTTAGAACAATAAGGATCTTTCTGAGCTCGTTCGCCAATTCTATTGTTTGAGCATTGAGGTGGGGTCATGGAAACTCCCACCTTTAGTCACTTGGTCAAGAGCGTGAGTCACTCGAGAACACATGGCTGACATCTGAAGTCAGGACAATATTGATCCCTCAACCTGTGGAATCAGCACTAACTCCACAGATACGGTATCAGAAGTCAGCGGACTGTGGATCACCCGTCGGGTGTTGGGAACAACTGGATGGTGTTTGTGGAGAAACTGTATTTCATGTCAGGGAAAAAACCAGATTCACCTTCCCCTGTGATTTGAGGGCTCACATGAGGCAGATGGTGACTGCAGCATGAAATTAAAAGACGCTTACTCCTTGGAAGAAAAGTTATGACCAACCTAGATAGCATATTCAAAAGCAGAGACATTACTTTGCAAACAAAGGTCCGTCTAGTCAAGGCTATGGTTTTTCCAGTAGTCACGTATGGATGTGAGAGTTGGACTGTGAAGAAGGCTGAGCGCCCAAGAATTGGTGCGTTTGAACTGTGGTGTTGGAGAAGACTGTTGAGAGTCCCTTGGACTGCAAGGAGATCCAACCAGTCCATTCTGAAGGAGATCAACCCTGGGATTTCTTTGGAAGGAATGATGCTAAAGCTGAAACCCCGGTACTTTGGACACCTCATGCGAAGAGTTGACTCGTTGGAAAAGACTCTGATGCTGGGAGGGATTGGGGGCAGGAGAAGAAGGGGACGACCTAGGATGAGGTGGCTGGATGGCATCACAGACTCGATGCACGTGAGTCTGAGTGAACTCCGGGAGTTGGTGATGGACAGGGAGGCCTGGCGTGCTGCGATTCATGGGGTAGCAAAGAGTCGGACAGGACTGAGTGACTGAACTGAATGGATGAGGCTTGGGGAGAGGTGAGTAGTGAAAGTAGGACACTTCTCCCAGAAACTCTTACCAGTTATCTGTATTTTCAAGTTTCCAGCAAATCAGTAGCGTATCAGATGGGTTGTGACCTGACAGTATCTTGTCCTGATGAGGCCACCCACATGCTTGTGTGCTGGGGCAACACACAAGGAAATTTCATTTGCAGTTTCCTCATCTGAACAAGGGAAACATGTTACATGAGTTCTTTGAACAGATGATGATTCACGAATACAAAGTTTATTCACTTTTGATGGCCAGATTTGTCCATTTTCCACCACAATATGTTGATCTGAAAAGCATTTCTCTACCTACTTGCTTTGGACAATAAAAATATTTCTTTATCAAGTAATGATTATTCCTCTATTATTAAAAACTAATTAAAAGATGTGGAACCACGGAGGAAAGCAACTTCAGGGAAAGCAAGAAACAGCCCTTGTATAGTAGGCTGTGGGACCAAAGCTGGTACAATATTACAAGTCTCCAGGCCCTTTCCCTTGTCCTTTTTTGACTGTTGTTTTCTTATCCACGTTGATCCTTCCCTGTTTCATGGACCAGGCCTCCTGGGAACTCTTGTAATTTACTCTCTGTCATAGGTCAGATGATGATTTCTGGAAGGCAACTGGAGAACCATACAGTAGAGGTGTTCCCAACACAAATGCTCAAAGAAGAGAATAAAGGTTTGTAGTTTCTGCACCTCTGGGGAGAGGCAAGTTCACTGAGAGTGACAGCAATCACCAATGGCTAATGATCCAACCACTATGCCTGTTTAGTGAAATCTAGGAGGAAATATATAAATTCTGGGGTCAGGAAGCTTGTGAGTTGGTAAATACAGGAAGATAATGTAAGGATGTTCTGCTCACTAGAGGACAGAGGCTGGGCACACCCCCACCCCCACACATCTCTTCCATTTTACTGCCTTGAATTATATTTTGTATATCAATCTGGGAAGAGTAAGCAAAGTTTTCCTCAGTTTAGCTGCAGATTCTATTTAGTTGTTGAATTTGAAGGTGGGATACGGATTCCCTGATTTTAGCCATTTGCTTACAAGCATGAGTGACTCAGGACCTCATAGCTGGCATCTGAACTGAGTACAGTCTTGAGCCCGTAACCTGCAAAATCTTCAGTAACTCCATGAATTTCAAATCAGAAGTAAATGGACTAGTGGGACACCCAATGGGTGTTTGGGAAATTGGCTTGTGTTTGTAGGGACAGCATATATTTGTTGTCTGGGAAAAACCCAGACTCCTTCTCCCTTGTGATTCAGGGGCTCAGAGATGCTCTAAAAAGGGGGAGCAATGACAATAGGACATTGCATCCAGAAACTGTTCTCAGTTATCTATTTTTCCAGATTTCCTGGCAGAATCAGGTAGTGTACCAGATGAGTTGTAATTTGAGAGTATCTTTCCTGGCCCTGCCACTCACATGCCATGTCCTGGGGCAAGACATCTGCAATTTTCTCATCTGAACAGGGGATGCATGTTACATGGGTTTTTGAAGAGATTACGAGTCATGAATATAAAGATTTTAATCACATTTCATGGTGAATTTTGGGCATTTTTCACCAAAAAGTTTAATCTGGAAACAATTTCTCTACCTACTTGTTTTGAGTAAGAAAGTATATTTAGGTGCCATATAATGATTATTACCACTTCCCAGGTGGTGCTAGTGGTAAAGAACCCACCTGCCAAAGTGGGAGACCTGGGTTCAATCCCTGGGTCAGGAAGATCCCCTGGAGAAGGGCACAGAAACCCACTCTAGCATTCTTGCCTGGAGAATCCCATGGACAGGGGAGCCTGGTAGGCTACAGTCCATGGGGTTACAAAGAGTCGGAAACGACTGAGCGACTTCACTTTCATGTTTCACTTTTCTGGGCTAATGAGGGTCTTCCAAACTCATCAACTTCACATACCAAAAGACCCTTTTATTGTTCTCATCACATAAGAAATATTAAGATTTTTAGGAACAGTGTCAGGAAAAGGATGAAAAAACAAATACGTACATTTCTTCTTACAGTCACAATATCAATAGTATCAATATTCAATTTATAGAATCCCTGTGAGGTAACCAAAGTAAACACAGTGGTATGTTTTCTTCATGCCTTTTTCCATTATAGCGTGATTCCTTCAAATTTTTTATTAATGATTTTATTAAAATTTTATTAATAAACATATACCTAAGTGCAGAGAATATTAATAGTATTATAAAACTCAGGCATCCAGACCCAGTAATTATTGACACATAAGGAATATTTCTTACCTGTAACCTGTTTATGTTGTAGAGTTGTGGGGTGGGTTTTTTTTTTTTTTTTTGAGCATTTCTGTATTTATTGGGATGAGTTAGTTATTAGTTGCAGACCCCAGGTTCAGCAGTTATGGTATACCAAATTAGTGCCTACAGTATTTGGGGTTTAGTTTTCTGACAATGGATTGAACCCAGAATTTCTTTCTTGGAAGGCAGATCCTTAACCACTGGACCACCAGGGAAGCCTTATAGAAGTTTAAAGGCTAATCAAAGGCATTATCCCAGTTTTGCTTGGTACTGCTTCCCTGGTGGCTCAGAGAGTAAAGTGTCTACCTGCAATGCGGGAGACCTGGGTTCGATCCCTGGGTTTGATCCCTGGGTCCGATCCCTGGGTCGGGAAGATCCCCTGGAGGAGGAAATGGCAATCCACTCCAGTACTCTTGCCTGGAAAATTCCATGGACAGAGGAGCCTTGTAAGTTACAGTCCATGGGGTCACAAAGAGTCGGACACGACTGAGCGACTTCACTTCACTTTATGAGAAAGTACACATCTGTACATGATTACTGTATCCAGGAGATGGTAAAGGACAGGGAAGCCTGGCTGCAGTCCATGGGGTCACAAAAGAGTCCAACACGACTGAGCGAATGAACAACTACAACTGTATCATGTCACATCTAGTAACATTCATAATTATGTTCCAGAGAGAGGTTTTTCAATTTGGGCTTTCAATTCAAATGGGCTTTTCAATTTGACCACCCCCCACAACCCTAACATTCTCTATTCCAAACAAACTAGTGGTTCTAATTGTTGACCTCTTACCGAGCTGTGATGACTATCCTCATAACTGATGATTCCCCTCTCATTCCAGCAGATTCTAAGCCTGCCTTCTGCCTGGAGCCTAAAGTAACAGGTCACGGCAAGGCCTTGAGGCCCAGGTACTTCTATAATGCTGAGACCGGTGACTGTGAGCAGTTTACATATGGCAGCCTCGGAGGGAACAAAAACAACTTCCTAATGTTAGAGGACTGCATGAAGACCTGCAGTCAAGGGGCAGGGTCCTTGTAGTAAGGCAGGGGCCAGGGCACAGGGGGAGGGGAAGGGCTGTGGAAAGGGGCGGAGCTCAGTGGACCACACACCATTCACCCTGCACAGTGTCTTCCTCCTCTCTGCTGCCAGAAGAGGCTGCAGTGTCCTGTGAAACCCAAACTGAGCCAGCTCTCCAGGGAGAGAATGGCAGAAGGTCAACCCCGGAGGCCTCTTTGTGATCATCTCAGACTGATCACATGCTTCTCTTCTCAGTTGGGAACACTGACACCCTCCAGGGCAGGTCTGCAGTGCTCCTGAGCACCCCACCTAGGCTTGTTCATGATTTGGGTCATGGGACCATAGTTCCATATTTTTTGGAAAATATAGGATCTGTCAAGATGACAGGCCTAGAATGATGTCTAGGCCTACAATGTTGGCACTCAGCAAGTTCTTTTTTTTTTTTTTTTTTTTGCAGAGAACATGCAAAAAGTGGTCCCCAGAAACCCTGAAGTCTGAGGAGGACCCCTGCAGGGCTGGGCTTTGGCTGCTTCTGAAACAGTTCAGTCTCCTCGCAGTTCTCTCCTCTACCCTCATCAGCCAGACGCGTCCATTTCCTTTCCTCCATGGGTCTACATGTCTTAATTCTGTCTCATCCAGTTGGCTCTCAGCACCATAA
Organism: Ovis aries; assembly: GCF_016772045.2. Lineage (NCBI taxonomy): Eukaryota > Metazoa > Chordata > Mammalia > Artiodactyla > Bovidae > Ovis > Ovis aries. The sequence goes on from NC_056066.1 coordinate 74,037,219, forward strand.
GAACGTGTCTTCCCTTTATCCCTAGCACTTTACACGGTTCCTGGCTAAGGAGACAGTTCATAATTATTTGAGGAAAGAAGGAAGGGATGCAGAAACACATTCCCCATGAGTATATGAGTAACTATAGAGCCGGCAGTTTTATGGCAGGATTTTTGTTTTAACCCCCATCCTCACAGCATCCTCACCTTCAACCTCCTCCCCACCATCACCGCTCTCCTTGTGCATGGCCAAGGTGGAATTCCCAGCCTCCAGTTTTCAGCATCAGTTATGAGAGAAGAGTTTGGGATCAAGAAGCTCCTTGACCCCACAATGATGCTGCATTTTCTTTTCTGTGGCTTTACCCACTGTGGCTTATATTTCAACAAATGCATATTCAAAATTAAACTGACTGGAGTTTGCAACTACAAACCTTAACCAATAGGGTCCATGGAAGTGGCGGTCCTTCTCCCTGTTCTGCAGAGTAGTGGGCACCTCCTGTTTCCCAGTCCACAGACTGTGCACTACTGGGTATAGGAAGCGAATCCATTATAGCATCATCGGCCTCTCAATAGGCCCCCATGCTACACAAAAACTGGGAGACAGACACCTCTACATGACAGCTTTTATTCCTTTCTTCTAAGTTCAGTCAAATTTGGGGGCAAATTGTCCTACTGGACTCTCAGAAGGAGAATGGCCTTTAGCCTCTATTGTCCACTTTTCTAAAGAATCCAATACCCCAAGGTGACTTGTGGGGAGGAGGTTTCTTAGTTCAGTTAAAGAAGAGCAAGTACCCTTTAGTGCCCCAGGCTCTGTGTTAGCCTGCATTTTGCCTGCATTGTTCTATTAACCATCCTAAGAGTCCTTCAAGAGAGGAAATGAAGGCATAAAGATGACACTTAGCTGCTGCATTTATTTCCTAACATGGCAGCTTCCCACTCTCTTCCCACTCCCACTCTGAAGGGACTTTCGGCTCTGTGTGCTTGCTCCCAGACCTTCTTCTGTAGCCTGCCCTTCTGTAGAAGTAAAGACTATCTTGCGGAGCCATTTTTGATTGTCTGTTCTATTCCCGCAACACAGCTTTGAGAGCATTTCCAACATCCAGAGCAAAGCCAAATTCCTGAAACCCTCCCCCAAATCACCTAACACAGCCCACATCCTGTAAGTTCTTTCTAATGTTGTCTTAATGAGACATTAAGTAGAGGCATGTTGATTATGTTTTCCTGCTCTGTGTCAGAGAAGATGTAGGATTGAGGCATTTTGGGAAAACAGAATATCTGTTTCATGACAGATGAGTAAAGTGAGCCATGGAGACCACAGTAGGCACAGTATCGCAATAAACAAGAACACAGATGGTGCTGATGCTATTATTCCCATGTAGTCTTGGGCAAATTTCTCAGCACCTCTGAGCTCTCTTTTCTTTAGTTATAAAATAAAGATAACAATCTTACTTGTTAATATTTCTAGCCAGAGACCAGTAGAAACACCCCATTCCTAGTTTAATGCCCCAATCCCAGTTGAACTCGTTGGATTTATTACTCACAGCAGCCTACAGGAATCATCTTGGAACAATATGCTGTCTCATTAAGACAACGTCAGAAAGAACGTACAGGATGTGGGCTGTGTTAGGTGATTTGGAGGAGGGTTTCAGGAATTTGGCTTTGCTCTGGATGTTGGAAATGCTCTCAAAGCTGTGTTGCGGGAATAGAACAGACAATCAAAAACGGCTCCACAAGGTAGTCTTGACTTCTACAGAAGGGCATGCTACAGAGGAAGGTCTGGGAGCAAGCACACAGAGCCGGAAGTCCCTTCAGTTTTTATTCGTAAGACGCAGGTTCCCTCCTCTGGCTCCTCATAGTCTGAGAGTCACAGAGTTACAGTCTTTCTTGATGTTGCCTAAATTTTTGATTGGACGACTTATAGTGACTATTTTTCCCACCCTTTTAGTTCTTTGAGCATGTCCAGGCTAAAGCCTGCAAAATTAGTGTGCCAGGACAAAGCCTGTGAAATTAGCCTGCCAAAACGTTCTTGTGAGGAAGGAGAATCAGGAAGTGAAAAGAACAAAGGATTGCCAGCTAGCTGCCATTTTAGGCTATATACCTTTCTGTTCAACTATTCTAAGAATGAATCGCTTCTTTGATAGAAAAAATCATATCTTTCTTACATGGATGAAGGCTGTGAAGAAGTGGGACAGTTCTCTAAATGGGTATCTTGATTTTAACTCTAATAAGGGGAGACTAGATAGAGGTGAGAGCTGTGCTTGGTCAAGAAGTAGCAATCATCCAAGACAGGAAGGTGCTAGGTCACACTGGTGCTTTGTGTAATTTAGCTCCTTTTGTCAGTGCTCAGACATGATAATCAAAAGTCCTGATTTAGTCTAGATCTTTCACAAATGCAGAATGGCCTCATCTGATGTTGAAATTTTGGAAAATATTTATGCTGGGCAGAAGAGCATAGGGCTATTGTAGTACCCAGCTCAGGTCCTGACACTCAGAGGTTGCTTTTCTCTTTCTCTATCAATCTCATAGTGTTTGATGAGAATAAAAAAGTTGTATTTGTTAAATGCTTTGTCCAAGTCCTGGCAGAATAACCATTTAATGAATGTCAGATCTGATAGAAGTAATAGTAATACTATAAATATATGTTAATTTTTATTAATAGCTATTAGTTTATAGCAGCATCATGAAAGGACTTTCATCATTAAATGAAATTACTTGAATTAATGAAAGATTAGCTTCAGTAACTCACTATGTTGTTGTGTGATGTTGGGCAAGCCACTTCACCTCTCTGAGTCATAGATTTTTTCTTTGTGAAATATAATGATATTTCTGTCTGTCTTAAGCAATAAGCAGGTTTGGGTACTTTTGAGAACCATGTTTGCACTGATAAAGCGCAAACCCCTGGACTGTAGCCCTCCAGGCTCCTCTGTCTGTGGAATTTCCAGGCAACAATACTGGAGTGGGTTGCCATTTCTGTCTCCAGGGGATCTTCCTGAATTCTGTATTGAGTTTTAAAAGGCTTTGAGGCTAAGAAAGCCTTGAAAACCTGCATCTCTGAAATTGGCCCTGTGTGGTCAGAGAGAGGGGATGGGGTGGGGTGGATTGAGATGAGGGGAAGCAGCCAGTCCTGCCTCACTGCCCGCTCCTGGCACCCAGCTTCTGAGTCTGCCGCAGCTCGAGCTATTTCGTGAGGCTCTATTTGGAGCCTCTGCTGGTAAGCCTGCCCACATCAGACTTCAGCATACCCTACAACGTCATCTGCCTCACATGCATAGTGGTGGTTGTGCACCATGGCTCTTCCTACAGCCTATTCACCCGCACCTTCCATATCAAAGAGCCGAGAAAGGGTGGCCTGGCCAAGTGGCTGGCCAACCTCATCCGACCAGCCTGAGGCATCTCCCCTCTCCCCACCCCGGAGACTTAGAGCTGTACTGTTCAGGACAGTAGCCATCAGTCAGACATGGCGTTTGAATTTAAATTAATTTAAACTGAAAGTGCATTTCCTCAGGTGTACTAGCCACATTTCAAGTGCTCAGTAGCCACACGTGATTAGTGGCTGCTGTACTGGGCATCATGGGGACGAATGTTCCCGCCACTGCAGAAAGTTCTGTTGGACAGCGCTGGCCTGGGTAACAGGATTTGCTAAAATATTCATACCACTGAGTGGTAGGTGGAGCTTACTGGTTGTGGAATAAAAAGTATCTAATTCCTTGATTCTTTGTTTCCTGTCCTTGAGGCCTGGGGAGAGGTGGGGCCTAGGGAGCGTTTGGCAGGTACCAGAACTGGATTTCCTGTCTGATCCCCTCCCCCGTCAAGAAAACAACCAGCCAACCAACCAAAGGCCCCGGCCTCCTCCCACCCCTGCCAGAAATTCCTTCTCATCTCCTGCTTCTCTCCTCCCCTGGCATCCTCCTCTGAATGGTTCCCAGAACTCCCTGGGTTTGACGGGGAGAGTTTATGTTAGCATCTCCACGGCCATGAAAGTGAAAAATCCTATGCCTTTTAGGAGCCCTGAGAGCCAGCCCCCTGTCACCAGGGGTCATGCTGGAGAGACGCTGGACACAGGAGAGCTTTGGGTGAGCATTTTCCAACCAGACGCTGCATTGCAGCCATTTGGGGCTCTTGCGAAATAACGCAGGTTCCTGGGATCCAGACCCATGAATTCAGTCAGTCTGGGCGGAGCCCAGCCTTTCAGTTTTTATCTGGCTCCTCAGGAGTTTGTGTTCTGGGTGGTCCTCAGACCACCCACAGGCTTTGAAGCCCTTGGATTGAAGCCTGCCCCTGCCCACGTCCTGGCTGTGTAACCCCAGATTCCTGCGAAACGAGTCCTCTGGCAAGTGTCTGCCCTGCCCCCACCTTCGTTTTCTTCCTCTGACACGTTTGTCAAGAGTGTACACTACTTGCGGTCCGCCCCCCACCCCCCCTCGCCCTTAGTTTTCCCATCCTGGGCTTTTTGTGAATTACCCATCAAACGGAATGCCTTGCTCCACTAATCACCACGCTCCTCTCAACTGCCAAGTCTACTCTATTTACGAAACCAGGTGACATGTTGTTTCCTCCAGGAAGGCTTCCTTGACACACCAAGGTTCTGTAGGTACCCCTCCCCTCCCTGGTCAGCTTTCATATTCCTTATCTCCCTGGTTGTTACTGTCCTTTAACTTCCATTAGACGAGGAGCTTCTTGGAGGCATAGTGGCTCTCCTCTACCTGAAGGCATCAGCACTCAGGACAAGCTGTCAGTGCTCAGTCAACAAACATAATTGTGTGAATGGGTGTGGGCTACTGTGGCTTGGGGCCTGGGGTCTAGAGGTAGGGATGGGTAAGGCGAGGGGCTCTCTAGAAACCCCACCAGTATGAGTGCAGGATCTTTAATACAGTGCACACATCCAGTGTATAGCTAACAGAGATGGAACTGTTCAGGTTCCCTCTGAAGGTTTTCCAAGAGCTTCTAGAATGTACAAACGATGTGTGTGCGTGTGTAAGACAAGAGGTGGCATGAGTGAGCTAGTCTAGACCATGGGCAAAAGCCACTGGGTCAAGATGTTCTGCTCAAGGTTATTTGCAAGCAATAAACACCCCTTGTGTGACATAAGAATGCAGGTGAGTATGGGATTTCCCAGGTGAGTACGGGACTTCTTAGCCACTGGTGGTCCAGTGACTAAGACTCTGAGCTCCCAGTGCAAGGAGGCACAGGTTCAATCCCTGGTCAGAGAACTAAGATCCCAGAGCAGCCAAAACAAACAACTAAAAGAAATGAACCAATAAATAAATACATAAAAAGAATGTAAATTTTGATATAGGCTACAACATGGTTGAAACTTGAGGACATGCTGCTATGTGAAACAAGCCAGTCACAAAAGGACAAGTACTGTATGCTTCCATGTATATGAGGTTTCTGAAGTAGTTAAACTCATAGAGACAGAAATTAGAGTGGCGGCACCCAGGGATTGCAGGTAGGGAGAAAGAGGAGTTAATTTTTAATGGGTACAAAATTTCAGTTTGGGAAGATGAAAAAGTTCTGGAGGTGAGTGATGCTCACAGCAGCACAACAATGTGTGTTTATGTGATGCCACTAAATGGTGAGAGGTAACAGCCAGCCGTCTCCAAATGGAGGAAATAGCCTGCAAGTATCAGACATTTTTATCTATCTTAAGTGGCAGGAGGAAACAAACTAGCGATATTTTTTTTCTATATATAAATTTAAAAGGAGGTTTCTCTTAAAATATTGTGTTGCCATAATGACACCTGGTTTCACCTGAAGTTAACTATTCTCAAACCTTGAGATAACCAATGCATTTTTTATGGAAATGTTTGTCTTAAGCTATATTAATGTACTATGCATTTACCCCAAACTCTGTCCTCAAGTCGGTTCTGCCTAATGGCTCAGAACCTACTTGACAAACCAGTATGTTATACTCAGATATTGTTCCCCTCATCTATGTAAAGGAAACTATTTGTATAGTAATCTGCCCTTCTACAAGATTCAAGTTGATCATTTTATGGCCTGGGATGATCTGGTATCAAGATTATCCCAAAATGCATCTTATGGGTGAGGGGCCTGGTGCCATTCTGAGTTTTAAGACATTCTTCTTTCATTAACAGACTGCTAGTGACTATATAACATTCAGCTGAAGACTAGCAGGAGGGTACTCTTTCTGCCCCCTTCTGATGCCTATGTCAGAAGCTTTCTCTATCTCCTTTATACTTTAATAAAACTTTATTACACAAAAGCTCTGAGTGATAAGCCTCGTCTCTGGCCCTGGATTGAATTCTTCTCCTCCAGAGGCCAAGAATCCTGGCGTCTTTTTGTTCAGCAACAACCTTTCAGTGGTATACTTAGAAATGGTTAAAATGGTAAATTTCATGTAGTATATGTGTTGTGTGTGCTCAGTTGTGTCTGACGCTTTTCCACCCCATGGATTTTAGCCTACCAGGTTCCTCTATCCAAGGGATTTTCCAGGCAAGAATACTTGAGCGGGTTGCATTTTCCTCCTTCAGGGGATCTTCTGGGCTCAGGGATTGAACCCACATCTCTTGGGTCTCCTTCATTGGCGGGCAGATTCTTTACCACTGTGACACCTGGGAAGCTACATGTTGTATATATTTTACCACAATTTTAAAAATATATAAAATTTTTTTTCCAGTATTCTTCTGGGTGGAGAAGAGAAAACCAAGATTCCCTGAATTTGTACCCCTTCCACACTCCTCCAGGCCATGGTTCCTGCTGGATAGGAAGAACATTCTGGCTGATCATGTAACCCTGGATAAGAAAGAGCAGCAGGCCAGGATCCAGGAACAGACATCCAAGGTCCCCAATTTCCATTCAGTCTGGCTTCCTTGAGGACCCCCTGGTGAAAGGGGAACTTTTGTCCTTTGTCCTGTCTTCATTCTAGGAACACAGGACAGTGAGGACCTGGAAGGCTGGGCGTGGAGTGATGCAAGTTTGATCACCCCTGTGACTGTGAGCGATTTTTGAGGACAAGCCCAGGGCCCTTGTGGGAAGGTTTCAGGCCACATGAACTTTGAACACTTTATTGACCCTATCCTGGAGGGTTACAGGATGGGTTCAAAATGGCCTCCGAGCAGGAAGAGCAGCCAAGCCAGCTTTTGGTCAATGCCTGGGAACATGCAGGTGTCATCGTCAGCAGTTCTTGTTCTCGGTCTCTGTGATGGAGACGACAGCCCGCTCCCTTCCTGGCTGGCCCATTGGCATCCTAGAGCCAGAGCCATCAAGCTGGACTCCTTATCCAACCCCTTCAACATCCACCACCCTGGGGACCTCCTCACTTCTATCACATCCCACCGTGATCATTACTACAACCACATTCATCACCTCCGCCAACAGGATCACCCATAAAGGTTACATTTCTGTCTTCACCTCTGCCAGCCCCACTACGTATTTTATTTACTTATTTTTATTTATCTGGTTGCACTGAGTCTTAGGTGTGCCGTGGGCTATCTTTAGTTGTAGCATGAGGGATCTGGTTCCCTGATCTGGGATCAAATCCAGGCCCTCCACATTGGACCACCAGGGAAGACCCCTCACCACGTATTTTAAGAGGGCTTGCTACAATAACCAATCTTCCCTTCGTCTTTACTATCCGAGTCATCATCCACCAAAGCCATGCTGTCTACACCTCTAACACCTTCACACCCCAGCACTCAGTGACAGGTGTTCTCATCATCACCAACTCCCATATTAACATAAACCCCTGCATCACCATCAGCATCCTCACCAATACCCTCTCCCTTCACACCCAGCATCCTATCACCTCCATTACTCTTCCTGTGTCTATCAGAGGCTTCACTAGCAGATTGAAAAACCATCAAACACATCTCTGTGGTTTCAAAATTCTTATAATTGCCCTGATAACCACCATAGGTAAAGGGCTCACACACATTGGATGTGGAGGTATAGAAGTATCAGAACAAAGAAGCTTTACCTGGAACTCTGACTTGGGGGGGGGGCAGGAAGCTGGCACATGGCAGAGGTGGTTTGAAATAACTCTTGGGAGGCCTCTAATTGAAGATTGTCTGCAAGGGTAAGAAAGAACAGAATGGTCACTGATGTGTCTTGTTAATGAACTGATCAACACTTTTTTCCCAGCACCTACTCTACACCAAGCACCCTCCTAGGCGTTTGCTATACTTGCCATTAGTTAAACAACCAAACAGAGAGGGTATTACTGTCTCCATTTCACAAATGTAGAAAGCAACGCTTGGAGAGGTTTGGGAATCTTCCCCAAATCATAAAGCCTGTAAGTTGAGAGAGGCCTGGGGTTTAAACTCAGATCCAATTTCAAATCCCAAGTGCTATATCCCCTCATAACTTGACATCAAGATATTGGTTGGAGCTTTGTTTATAATGGGAAAAGTTTCTAATTTAGAAAAAATATACATGTTTACCAACAGAGGATCAGTAGACCATTATGCAGTCATTAAAAAGCATAGAGTTGATGATATACAACAACATGGAGAGAGGCATTTATCTTTTGTTGAATAAAAAAACAAATTGTAAAATAAGACACCTGATGTGTTCCTATGGCTATAAATATACATATAAGCCCATATAATGATGGCATGAAGGTTATTCCTCAATATATTTAGAGCAGTTATCTCTGGGTGGTAGCATTTCAAATGACTTTTATTTTCTAAAATTCTTTTTAGTGTCAGTTGAATGACAATGAGCAAGTGTCATTTTTCACTGCCAGGAAAAAGATATTCATATTAAATAACCTTTAATATCATGGGTAATCAGCAAATAAAGAAACTGGCCTCTTTTACTGAATCACTTGTGATTTTAACTCCTTTCACATCTAGCTTTGGGTATCAAACCCAGTGATTTATCAAACATACACACACACACACACACACACACACACACACACACACCCTCCCTCAACCATCTGCCTTGGACACTCAGGGCCTCGGTGTATCTTTTTATGGATATAGCACACAGCACTTTGAGAATGACACTTTCCCTGATCAGGACAGCATTCCTCAAATTTATAAGCACATGGGTCAACTCAGCTCCACCAAACCATTTTGTGAATCCCCAATGAGAGTGACCTTGACCATGCTGGATTTCCTAGGAGAAGTTTAACCTGGAATAGGGAAGAGGCATTGTAGAAAGGAACTTGAGATCTTCTATTTAGGCAGCAAATTCTCAGTCTTGGTTAGAATATTAGAACCTCTTGAGGGACTTAAAAAAAACACCCTGATGCCCAGGCTTTGTCCCAGACTCATTATATCAGAATTTTTGAATGTGGGACCCAGAGAGACCTCAGAGGACTTGCATGTGCAGCCAAGTTTGAGAATCTGGCCTCCTGTTCAAAGATCATCAATATCTCTTTGTTTCTTAAGAATTCTAGGGAGTAGGATTCTGGAGAGCAGGATTGTTGGGGCTGTGTGAAACAGGGGACCCACTTTTTAAACTTTACACATTTACATATGGTTTGTCTTTTTTAAACATATGTCTTGCTTTTTAAGAAAAATTAAAATTTGCTGATGTCAAAGAGACATCTGGGAGGTCTGGCCCCAGATTTTTCTGAGACTGAAAGCTGACCACAGGGAACTTCTTCCCATGTCTAGGTCTTTGTTTTCTCTTGAGGTGGAAGTGACCAGATGGCTGGTTGGACCCAATACTCCCCCACGAGGCTATGATCAGGGACCCTGTGTCCAGCACCTCAGCTCACCTGAGGTATCTCCTGAGCTTGCCAAGCCCACCAGGCAGAGGGTGAGGCAAAGGGCAAGTAGGCAGCTGAGCTTCATGGTGTGAGTAGCTTCATGTTCTGGGGTGAAGCTGGGAGGCTGGAACTTATAGCTGCAGCTGAAATAAGGGAAGTATTATGCTTTTTGTTACTTAGAATAAGAAGCACCCTGGGCCAGAGGTGTCGGCTGCAAGAACTGGACTTCTTACCTGGAGGCAATGCCAGTGTCCTTGGATGGATTCTTCCTGGACATTGGGCAAGTCCTCTAGGATGGTGCTTCTGTAGCATCTGGAATGTGTTCCCCAGCTTCATCTACTGCAGACTTGAGTCCCTGTGACCTTGCACTAAAAGGGGACTTTTTGGAGACCTCAGCTTCCCTGTCTGTAAAACAGGTGGGCTGGACCACGCTGTCCCTGAAAGCCCAGCACAGCTCTTCTCCATTCTATTATTATTGGTTCCCATCCAGAACCTCCCAGCTAGTGTCTCAACATCCCAAGAGTGAGAGCACAGCTCTTTGTTCATTGGCTTATTTATTTCACTTTGGGATAATGAGTTTATTGTTTCATATATATCATCATGGGCTCCCCAGATGGTGCTAATGGTAAAGAACCTGTTTGCCAATGCAGTAGACATAAGAGAATTGGGTTCCATCCCTGGGTCAGGAAGATCCCCTGGAGGAGGGCATAGCGGCCCACTCCAGTATTCTTGCCTAAAGAATCCCATGGACAGAGGAGCCTGGAAGGCTATGATCCATAGGGTCTCAGAGAGCTGGACACAACTAAAGCAACTTGGCACAGCATACATCATCATATTTATTTCGAAAAGATCAAGCTATAGTGAATATCAATAGCATAAGCAAAAGGCAAAATCACCCCCCCACACACACAATCTACCATAGTGCTGTGCAGCAGAAACATAATGCAAGCCACAAACAGACTTTTAAATTTTCTAGTACCAGCATTTTTGGGGGGCTGTGCTGCACATGGAATTACTTAGTTCTTCATCTAGTGAGCTAATCCCGGGCCTCCAGGGCAGTGAAAGTACTGAGTTTAAACCACTGAACTGACAGGAAATTCCTAGCATTTGTTTTAAGTAGCAATATTTTAAAGAGTAAAAAGAAAGATATAAAACTACTTTTTATAATAGTTTATTTAACCCAAGACAGAGAATGAGATGATTGGATGGCATCATCTACTCAATGCACATGAGCCTGAGCAACTTCGTGAGATGGTGAAGTACAGGGAAGCCAGACAAGCTGCAGTCTGTGGGGTCACAGAGTCAGACACTACTGAGCGACTAAAGAACAACTCAGTAAATCCAAAATAGGGCAATTTCAACACATAATCAACATATAATAAAGAGCAATATGATTTTTATTTTTCTTTATACTATCTGGAATCTCAGTGTATTTTGCACTTAGGGTACAGTCACATTTTCTGTGCTCAGTAATCAGATGTGGCTGATGGCTACCATGGTGGACAGTCAAATTCCACCACGTGAAGTCAGTGTCTTTACAAGGTATCCTCATAAACATTTTGTTAGGTAGATTAAGCAATTCTACAAAAACAAAGGGTTTATAGGTATTCTTTTCCCTTAGGTTTTGCATATTGCCTTTATACTTGAAGGACAATTTTTTAAAACTTTTTATCTTGTTTGGGTTATAGCTGATTAACAAAGTTGAAATAGTCACAGGTGAACAGTGTAGGGACTCAGCCATATGTGAACATGTATCCATTTCCCCCCAACTCCCCCTTTCAGCCTGGCAGTTCAGGGACAATTCAAGGGGATAAAAAACTCTTGATCAGATTCTCTTTCCCCAGAACAACTGTGGACCTTGACTGAATCCTGCCATGGAGTGTCCCCATTAAGTGGCCAGAATGCTTTTCTGCCTTAGAGATGACTTTTTCCCCCTACCTGAAAGCCTAAGCAAAAACCTCATTGCTTATTCTCAAGATAACATATTTGGGGATCATTCTGTATCATTTTGGGTGGGGGGAGGGTACTGAAATATGGAATGCTTTTTTAATCTACATATTTTTAAAGGGAAATTTTCTTGTACTGATTTCATTGGCCAGAAAGTTGTTTGGGTTTTTCTGTAACGTCTTATGAGACTTTTTGGCCAAACCAATACTCGATCTTGAAATAAGTTTTCTTTTCCATTTGAGTTTTCTATATGAGAAATCAGTTACGTTAGGTTAGCTTCACATGTGGTTTAGTAGTTGTTAAAAGCCTCATCATTGGTGATAGAGGAATTTAAATTCCAGCTTTGCTCATGATCTGTGTGATCCAGACAAATTATTTAACTTCTATGGATGTAATTTTTATTTGGGGAAAATAAGAGAAACTGTTGCTGAAAACCCAGCCTCTGTTCACCTGTACCAAACAAAAAACACAGAGACAGAGCTTTGCAGGAGTAGAAAGGAGCAGCTTTATTACTTTGCCAGGCACAGCAGGCCAAAACTCAAGACAGTGCCCTCCCCCCCCCTCTTCCTGGGAAGTAGGAAGGAGTCTTATAGTTTGTGGCTACAAAATAGGGCTGAAGATAAGGATGGAGCTGATGTAGTCTTGCATTCTTCTTTTCTCTTGGAGACAATGAGATCGTTAGGTGGTTCTGGAACAGGTTCTGGTCGTCTCAAAGTTATCATTCTGAGACATTTTTTCTGGATGGAGAATGCTCACAAAGGGCAAGTGTTAGGGAATGTTGTCTTGGAGAAGTAAACATCAGGTGCATAATACAGTTGTAGCTAGAGGGCAATCACTTTCAGCATGCAATTAAGCAAGAAAGAGAGGGGGGTAAACAACTGTCGACTTGAATGGGTGGAAAGCATAAGGGCTTAATAAGGACAAACATAATGAGGGGGCTTCAACTAGTTTGTGCTACAGCACAAATATTTGTGCTTAGAATCCCTAAGACCACCGTAGACTAAAAAAAAAATTCACAATCTTAAAGTTGAGAGTTATGTTTTATCCAGTGGGATTTTTTAGGACTTTAAGAAGCAGCATGTCAGGTAACCCTCAGAGAATTGCTATGAGGAGGCAAGGGTTGGGGTGGAGAGGGAGTCAGGTTTTATAGAACTTTTGCAACAAAGAGCAGGTAGTCTGAATGTCAAAGGATTATTGAAAATTAATGAAAACCAAGTATTCCAAATTAAGGAATTTAGCACTTTTCTATGTGTGAAAAGATGCAAGAATCTGGGCTCACTGAAATCATTCCTTTGATATGCATCTCGTCTATCAGGGACCAGTATTCTGTGTTTTTATATCATGAGTTTCATCAAGGCTCACCTTAGGAAGTGGCTGCTGTCATTTTTATCTGTTTAGATGGAGAGTATTCTTTCCTTACTGAGTTCCCTCACATTCCAGTTATGGACAACTGTGACATCCTTTGTTTGCTGATATGGTAGGAAATATTCCATTTCTCAACACTCAGGTTTAATTCATGAAAGGACTCACAGGACACAAAGGTGTTTTTTTAATACTTGAGTTAATAGCAAATGGATGCAGAGAAGAATCAATGAAGGGAGAAAGTGCAAGGGGTGAACCTGGAAGAACACAGGCCCAAGCTTTTGCTTGTTGGGTTCCCTCAACCCAACATGTCCTTGGTGTTACCAACCAGAGAAGCTCACTCCTGTCTGGGAGTTTTTACTGTGCTCTGGCACATGGACATACATTGCCTGTGCCCTAGACCTCAGGGAAGTCCCAGACCTCAGAAGAAAATAGGCATTTTCCACATTAAAAATGATTAAGGAAAAAAAATGATTAAAAAAGATAGTTCAAACTTTTCTTAACACTTCATGAAGTGGGCAGTCTCCACTCCCAAGGACTCAAAGAACTGTAGATCATTTACAAAAACAGAATTATTTTTCAGTTTGCTGACCTGGCACCTTGGACAACTTGAGTCTAGATATTTATTTCAACACAGGCATGAAATAGGATCCAGAAGTTCCTACTGGGAGGTGGGTGTCATACTGATGATCATAGGAGGAGTCCTGAATCTTTGAGCATCTATCACCCAGGGGCACAGAGCAGAGAATTCTCTATTCATTCTCTCAAGTGCATCCACAGCATCCCAAAGTAATGGGCTTGATTTTGTAACTGGAAGGGTTAATTTTGAACTTACGCTGGATCTGCTTCCGTGACTTTAACCCTCATCCTGCAGATTTCTTGTTATTGTAGGCATAAATGGCCTGCCTCAGGGAGATAAGCTGAGTCACCCACCTGTAAAAGACTGTAAGGAGGTGAAACTAAACACTCCCCTGCCTGAGGCTTGTCATTCTAGGGGACATTTGCAAGGATTGAATAGTTTTTTGCTCTCTTTTCCTCACCTCCTCCCTTTTCTCTGATCCCTAAAAGAACCTGGTAACCAGGCTCCTGTGCATGCTGACTCTTTTTGACTGTAGACCACCAGACTCCTGTCTGGGATGGGATTCTCCAGGCAAAAATACTGGAGTGGGTTGCCATGCCCTCCTCCAAGGGATCTTCCCTACCCAGAGATTGAAATGGCGTTTCACGTGACTCCTGCATTTCAGGCAGATACTTTACCCCTGAGCCACAGGAAGTCCTAACAAGCCCCTCAGTTCAGTTCAGTCACTCAATCGTGTCCGACTTTTTGTAACCCCATGGACTACAGCACGCCAGACCTCCTTGACTATCACCAACTCCAGGAGTTCACCCAAACTCATGTCCATTGAGTTGGTGATGCCACCCAATGATCTCATCCTCTGTTGTCCCCTTCTCCTCTTGTTTTCCATCTTTCCCAGCATCAGGGACTTTTCAAATGAGTCAGCTCTTCACATCAGGTAGCCAAGGTATTGGGTTTTCAGCTTCAACATCAGTCCTTCCAATGATCATTGAGGACTAATCTCCTTTAAGATGGACTGTTTGGATCTCCTTGTAGTCCAAGGGACTCTTAAGAGTCTTCTCCAATACCACAGCTCAAAAGCATCAATTCTACAGCACTCAGCTGTCTTTATAGTCCAACTCTCACATCCATACATGACTATTGGAAAAACCATACCTTGACTAGATGGATCTTTGTTGACAAACTAATGTCTCTGCTTTTTAATATGCTGTCTAGGTTGGTCATAACTTTCCTTTGAAGAAGTAAGCCTCTTTTTGTTTCATGTCTGCAGTCACCATCTGCAGTGATTCTGGAGCCTAAAAAATAAAATCTGCCACAATTTCCACTGTTTTTCCATCTAGTTGCCATGAAGTGATGGGACCAGAAGCCATAATCGTTGTTTTCTGAATGTTGAGCTATAAGCCAACTTTTTCACTCTCCTCTTTCAATTGTATCAAGAGGCTCTTTACATCTTCTTCACTTTCTGCCATAAGGGTGGTTTCATCTGCGTATCTGAGGTTATTGATGTTTTTCCCAGAAATCTTGATTCCAGCTTATGCATCATCCAGCCCAGCGTTCCTTATGATGTACTCTGCATATAAGTTAAATAAGCAGGGTGACAATATATGGCCCTGAAGTACTCCTTTCCCTATTTGGAACCAGTCTGCCGTTCCATGTCCAGTTCTAACTGTTGCTTTCTGACCTATATACAGGTTTCTCAAGAGGCAGGTCAGGTGGTCTGGTATTCTCATCTCTTTCAGAATTTGCCACAGTTTATTGTGATCCACACAGTTAAAGGCTTTGGCATAGTCAACAAAGCAGAAATAGATGTTTTTCTGGAACTCTCTTGCTTTTTCGATGATCCAGTGGTTGTTGGCAATTTTATCTCTGGTTCCTCTGCCTTTTCTAAATCCAGCTTGAACATCTGGAAGCTCACAGTTCACATAACACTGAGGCCTGGCTTGGAGTATTTGAGCACTACCTTGCTAGTGTGTGAAATGAGTGCAATTATGCAGTAGTCTGAGCATTCTTTGGCATTGCCTTTCTTAGGGATTGGAATGAAACCTGACCTTTTGCAATCCTGTGGTCACTGCTGAGTTTTCCCAAATTTGCTGACATATTGAGTGCAACTTTCAGAGCATCATCTTGTAGGATTTGAAATAGCTCAGCTGGAATTCCCTCACCTCCGCTAGCTTTGTTCATAATGATGCTTCCTAAGGCTCCCTTGACTTCACATTCCAGGATGTCTGGCTCTAGGTGTGTGATCACACCATCCAGATTATCTGGGATAAAAGATACATATTAAGAATATTCTCCATATGTTGATCATGATTGGAGCTGGACAATGGTCCACGGGTTTATAATACTATTTTCTGTACATGTGTTTGGTTGAAAGCTTCCACTATTATAAAGAAAGTGTGAAGGCATCATGATTTAATGAAGAAAGGCATGGAAGAAAACCCATCATTGTGTTCACTTTGTTTAGCTATTGGCACTGGAATAAAGAAATATTGAGGGAATACTTATACTGTGACCTATCTGTGAAAATGAAAGTCACTCAGTTGTATCTGACTCTTTGCAACCCCATGGACTATACAGTCCATGGAATTCTCCAGGCCACAATACCAGAATGGGTAGCCATTCCCTTCTCCAGGGGATCTTCCCAAGCCAGAGATCAAACCCAGATCTTGTACATTGCAGGTGAACTTTTTACCAGCTGAGCCACCAGAAGCCATCAGAAATATTAATTTAATATTCTTCCTGTTCCTGGACCAGAGCTCCTAAAACTAGTGGATTTCCTAAGAGATGACAGCACCAAGGGAACATTTTACCATGTGAGTGAGGTGACAAACAAAGCATCAATCGAACCTTAGAGTGGATGTTGGTTGTCTGGATAACCAACACCTGATTAGGGAGTGGAGTTTTAACTTCCACCTTCACCTTTTCCCTGCCCCCATACCTCAAGGAGAGGTGAGGGTTTGAAAGGTAAACCCATCACAAATGCCTAAAAATTTAATGAATTGTGATTTGTGATAAAGCCTCTAAAGAAACCTCAACAGAGCATGTTATCCATGGTATTCTAAGGAACTGAGATCAATCCAGGCAAAAATATGGGTATACTCCAACATGGCTCACTTGGATCAGTGCAACAGCCTGCCCAGAGGCCTCTGACTCTGCCTTTGCCCCCTAGAGACCACTCTCTACACTGCAGCCACAAGAATCCTGTTTCAAAGTGAATTCTATCCATGAGTCTCATGACCAATTCCTCATTGCCTGAGAGTCAGATTCTGATTTTTAAAGTTTTACAAAGCTCTTTCTTCATGATTTGTCCCCGTGGCCTCTCTGTCTCATCCCTTTCCATTCTCCTTCCCCTCAACGCACTCAGTCCCAGATACCCTGGGCTTGTCTGCTGCTCAATCACACCAGGGACGATTTTGAGAGCCTCTCCTCAAGGCCTCCTTATCACAGAGCATTTCCCTGGCCCTCGCTGGCCTCCTTTATCCCCACCATTCTCTTTCTTCACAACACTCATCATGACCTGGTATAGGATTTTCCCTTGTCTTTATTGTGTGTCTCCCTCCCAGAAGGATATTATTTTACTATATATACATATTTTTTTTCAACAGCTGTTTCCCTACACAAAACACTATGCTCTCAGAACCAAAAGGATACATTTTGATAAATATTTCTAGGTAAATGACTCTCCTATTTTATACTCATGCTAAGTGCCTTGTCATTGAAGAAAGTGGTTAGAGTAAAATTCTTGTTAGTCCCTATGATGATGAGGCCTGTTTATAAAATTATGAATGTAACTGTCATTAAAAGAAAATGAAATAAAGTCTGATAGGGGAGCAGGAGGAAGGGCATTGTGTCTTGAGTAATATCATAGCAGCCTGGAAAAAGCAGTCTTGGCCCCATGAGCAAACTCAAGAAAGTAATGCCTTTCTTGCTCAACCTGCAGTTGCCTCTGGAGAGAAGATGCTCAGCTGCCACTCAACTCTCTGATTTATTTCATAACAGAGAAATGATCATTATTTAACACATATTTATTTTTGGAAGTGTCATGAGGAAATGTAGGTATGTTGACAAGTCTTTCAGACTAAAACATTTGGTGGAAAACACACGTCCCTGACAAGTGTGTGAATTCTTTGTACTCATGACTGGTAATTCTTTCTAAAAACTCTAAAAACATGACTTCCTGCTCTCATGAAAAAACTGCAGATGGAACTGTCCCAGGACACAGAGCATGTAGGTAATACGATCAAGACAAGACAAACACAGTCTGTCACAGTCCATTTAAATAAGTACCCAATTCTGCCAGGAATTCTGAAAATGCCAAGGAGTGGTCAGGTTTTTTTTTTTTTTTTAATTGGAGGCTAATTAGTTTACAATATTGTAGTGTTTTTTTTTGCCATGCATTGACATGAATCAGCCATGGGTGTACATGTGTTCCCCATCCTGAATCCTCCTCCTAACTACCTCCCCATCCCATCCCTCAGGGTCATCCCAGTACAACGTCCCTGATCGCCCTGTCTCATGTATTGAACCTGGACTGGTGATCTGTTTCACATATGGTAATATATATGTTTTAATGCTATTCTCTCAAATCATCCCACTCTTACCTTCTCCCACAGAGTCCAAAAGTCTGTTCTTTATATCTGTGTTTCTTTTGCTGTCTCATATATAGGGTCATTGTTCAGTTCAGTTCAGTTCAGTTCAGTCGCTCAGTCGCGTCCAGTTCTTTGCGACCCCATGAATCACAGCATGCCAGGCCTCCCTGTCCATCACCAACTCCCGGAGTTCACTCAGACTCATTTCCATTTAGTCGGTGATGCCATCCAGCCACCCCATACTCTGTCGTCCCCTTCTCCTCCTGCCCCCAATCCCTCCCAGCATCAGGGTCTTTTCCAATGAGTCAACTCTTCTCATGAGGTGGCCAAAGTATTGGAGTTTCAGCTTTAGCATCAGTCCTTCCAATGAGCACCCAGGACTGATCTCCTTTAGGATGGACTAGTTGGACCTCCTTGCAGTCCAAAGGACTCTCAAGAGTCTTCTCCAACACCGCAGTTCAAAAGCATAAATTCTTTGGTGTTCAGCTTTCTTTACAGTCCAACTCTCACATCCATACATGACCACTGGAAAAATCATAGCCTTGACTAGACAGACCTTTGTTGGCAAAGTAATGTCTCTGCTTTTGAATATGCTATCTAGGTTGGTCATAACTTTCCTTCCAAGGAGTCAGTGTCTTTTAATTTCATGGCTGCAATCAACATCTGCAGTGATTTTGGAGCCCCCAAAATAAAGCCTGACACTGTTTCCACTGTTTCCCCATCTATTCGCCATGAAGTGATGGGACCAGATGCCATGATCTTCATTTTCCGAATGTTGAGCTTTAAGCCAACTTTTTCACTCTCCTCTTTCATCGTTACCATTTGCTAAATTCCATATATATGCATTAATATACTGTACTGGTGGCTTTCTTTTTGACTTACATCACTCTGTATAATAGGCTCAAGTTTCATCCACCTCATTAGAACTGATTCAAATGCGTTTTTTGAAAATTGCTGAATATATGTACCACAGCCTTTTTATCCATTTGTCTGCCAATGGGCATTTAGATTGCTTCCATATCCTAGCTATTGTAAACAGTGCTCTGATGAACATTGGGGTAGACGTGTCACTTTCAACTCTGGTTTCCTCGGTGTGCATGCCCAGCAATGGGATTTCTGGGTCATATGGCAGTTCTATTTCCAGGTTATAAGGAATATTTGCACTGTTTTCCATAGTGGCTGTACAAGTTTGCATTCCCAGCAACAGTGTAGAGGGTTCCCTTTCCTCTGCACCTTCTCCAGCATTTATTGTTTGTAAAATTTTTGATAGCAGCCATTCTGACTGGTGTGAGATGGTAACTCATTGTGGTTTTGATTGCATTTCTCTGATAATGAGTGATATTGACCATCTTTTCATGTGTTTGTTAGCCATCTGTATGACTTCTGTGGAGAAATGTCTGTTTATCTCTTCAGCCCATTTTTTGATTGGGTCATTTATTTTTCTGGTATTGAGCTTCATGAGATGCTTGTATATTTTTGAGATTAATTCTTTGTCAGTTGCTTCATTTGTTATTATTTTCTTCAATTCTGAAGGCTGTCTTTTCACCTTGCTTACAGTTTATTTCATTGTGCAAAAGCTTTTAAGTTTAATTAGGTCCCATTTGTTTATTTTTGCTTTTATTGCCATTTCTCTGGGGGGTTGAACATAAAGGATCCTGCTGTGATTTATGTCAGAGAGGGTTTTGCTTATGTTTTCTTCTTGGAGTTTTATAATTCATGGTCTTACATTTAGATCTGTAGTCCATTTTGAGCTTATTTTTGTGTATGGTGTTAGAAAGTGTTCTAGTTTCATTCTTTTACAAGTGGTTGACCAGTTTTCCCAGCACCACTTGTTAAAGAGATTGTCTTTTCTCCATTGTATATTCTTGCCTCCTCTGTCAAAGATTAGGTGTCCATGTGTGCCTGGATTTATCTCTAGGCTTTCTATTTTGTTCCATGGATCTATATTTCTGTCTTTGTGCCAGTGCCATACTGTCTTGATGACTGTAACTTTGCAGTATAGTCTGAAGTCAGGCAGGTTGATTCCTCCCATTCCATTCTTCTTTCTCAAGATTGTTTTGGCTGTTTGAGGTTTTCTGCATTTCCATACAAATTGTGAAATCATTTGTTCTAGTTCTCTGAAAAATACCATTGGTTGCTTGATAGGGATTGCATTGAATCTATAGATTGCTTTGGAAAGTATACTCATTTCCACTATATTGATTCTTCCAATCCATGAACATGGTATATTTCTCCGTCTATTTCTGTCATCTTTGATTTCTTTCATCAGTGTTTTATAGTTTTCTACATATATGTCTTTTGTTTCTTTAGGTAGATTTATTCCTAAGTATTTTATTTTTTCGTTGTGCTGGTAAATGGAATTGTTTCCTTAATTTCTCTTTCTGTTTTCTCATTGTTAGTGTATAGGAATGCAAGGGACTTCTGTGTGTTAATTTTCTATCTTGCATATTTACTATATTCATTGACTAGCTCTAGTAATTTTCTGGTGGTGTCTTTAGAGTTTTCTATGTAGAGGACGGTGTCATCTGCAAACTGAGAGTTTTACTTCATCTTTTCCAATCTGAATTCCTTTCATTTCCTTTTCTTCTCTGTTTGCTGTGGCTAAAACTACCAAAACTATGTTGAATAGTAATGATAAGAGTGGGCACCCTTGTCTCATTCCTGACTTTTGGGGAAATGTTTCCAATTTTTCACCATTGAGGATAATGTTTGCTGTGGGTTTATCATATATGGCTTTTATTATGTTGATGTATATTCCTTCTATGCCTGTTTTCTGGAGGGTTTTTTTTTTTTAAATCATAAATGGGTATTGAATTTTGTCAAACACTTTATCTGCATCTATTGAGATAATCATATGGTTTTTAATCTTTCAATTTGTTAATGTGGTGTATCACATTAATTGGTTTGCCAATATTGAAGAATCCTTGCATCCCTAGGATAAACCCCACTTGGTCATGATGTACGATCTTTTTAAATGTTGTTGGATTCTGTTTGCCAGAATTTTGTGAAGGATTTTTGCATCTATATTCATCAATGATATTGGCCTGTAGTTTTCTTTTTTTTGTGTGTGGCATCTTTGTATGATTTTGGTATTAGGGTGATGGTGGCCTCATAGAATGAGTTTGGCAGTTTACCTTCCTATGCAATATTCTGGAAGAGTTTGAGTAGGATAGGAGTTAACTCTTCTCTAAAGTTTTGGTAAATTTCAGCTGTGAATCCATCTGGTCCTGGGCTTTTGTTTGTTGGAAGATTTTTTTTGTTAGTTTCGATTTTGGTGCTTGTGATGGGTCTGTTAAGATTTTCTATTTCTCCCTGGTTCAATTTTGGAAGGTTATACTTTTCTAAGAATTCTTCCATTTCTTCCTAGTAGTTCATTTTATTGGCATATAGTTCCAGTAGTCTCTTAGTGACATATAGTGACAGTAGTCTCTTATGATCTTTTGTATGTCTATGTTGTCTGTTGTGATTTTTCCGTTTTCATTTCTAATATTGTTGATTTGATTATTCTCCTTTTCTTTCTTTTTGAGTCTACCTAACTGTATGTCATGAAATTAAGATGCTTACTCCTTGAAAGAAAAGTTATGACCAACCTAGATAGCATATTCAAAAGCAGAGACATTACTTTGCCGACTAAGGTCCGTCTTGTAAAGGCTATGGTTTTTCCAGTAGTCATGTATGGATGTGAGAGTTGGACTGTGAAGAAGGCTGAGCACTTTAGAATTGATGCTTTTGAACTGTGGTGTTGGAGAAGACTGTTGAGAGTCCCTTGGACTGCAAGGAGATGCAACCAGTCCATTCTAAAGGAGATCAGCCCTGGGATTTCTTTGGAAGGAATGATGCTAAAGCTAAAACTCCAGTAGTGGCCACCGCATGTGAAGAGTTGACTCATTGGAAAAGACTCTGATGCTGGGAGGGATTGGGGGCAGGAGGAGAAGGGGACGACAGAGTATGAGATGGCTGGATGGCATCATGGACTCGATGGACGCGAGTCTGAGTGAACTCCGGGAGTTGGTGATGGACAGGGAGGCCTGGCATGCTACGATTCATGGGGTCGCAAAGAGTCGGACACGACTGAGCAACTGAACTGAACTGAGCTGAACTGTGTGTCTATTTTATTTACCATCTCAAAGAACCAGTTTTTAGTTTTGTTGATTTTTGCTATAGTCTCCATTGTCTCTTTTTCAATTATTTCTGCTCTAATTTTTATGATTTCTTTCCTTCTATTAACCTGGGATTCCTCATTTCTTCTTTTTCTAGTTGTTTTAGATGTGGTTAGGTTATGTATTTGATTTTTCTCTTCTTTATTGAGGTAAGCTTGGATTGCTATGAACCTTCCTCTTAGCACTACTTTTACTGAATCCCATAGGTTTTGGGTTCTCATATTTTCATTTTCATTCATTTATATGGATATGTTGATTTATTTTCGGTGACCTCCCTGGTGGCTCAGACAGTAAAACGTCTGTCTACAATGCAGGAGATCCAGGTTTGATCCCTGGGTCAGGAAGATCCCCTGGAGAAGGAAATGGCAATCCATTCCAGTACTAGTGCCTGGAAAATCCCATGGACAGAGGAGCCTGGTAGGCTACAGTCCAAGGGGTTGCAAAGAGTTAGCTACAACTGAGTGGCTTCACATTTATTTTCTGATTTCTTTCATGATTTGTTGGTTATTCTGAAGCATGTTGTTTAGCCTCCATATGTTTGTATTTTCAATAGTTTTTTTTCCCTGTAGTTCATATCTAATCTTACTGCATTGTGATCAGAAAATATGCTTGAAATGATTTCAGTTTTTTTTGAATTTACTAAGGCTAGATTTATGGCCCAGGATGTGATTTATCCTGAATAATATCCTGTGTGCACTTGAGAAAAAAGTGAAATTCATTGTTTTGGAGTGAAATGTCCTATAGATATCAATTAGGTCTAACTGGTCCATTGCATCCTTTAAAGTTCGTGTTTCCTTGTCAATTTTCTGTTGAGTTGATCTATCCGTAGGTGTGCATGGGGTATTAAAGTCTCCCACTATTATTGTGTTACTGTTAATTTCCCCTTTCATCAGTTCAGTCAGTTCAGTCGCTCAGTCGTGTCCGACTCTTTGCAACTCCATGAATCACAGCACGTCAGGCCTCCCTGTCCATCACCATCTCCCAGAGTTCACTCAGACTCATGTCCATCGAGTCCGTGATGCCATCCAGCCATCTCATACTCTGTCGTCCCCTTCTCCTCCTGCCCCCAATCCCTCCCATCATCAGAGTCTTTTCCAATGAATCAACTCTTCACATGAGGTGGCCAAAGTACTGGAGTTTCAGCTTTAGCATCATTCCTTCCAAAGAGATCCCAGGGTTGATCTCCTTTAGAATGGACTGGTTGGATCTCCTTGCAGTCCAAGGGACTCTCAAGACTTGTTCTCATTTGCCTTACATATGCAGTGCTCCTAAGTTGGGTGCATATATATTTATAATTGTTATATCTTCTTGGAATGAACCTTTGATCGTTATGTAGTTTCCTTCTTTGTCTCTTTTCATGTCCTTTATTTTAAAGTCTATTTTATCTGATATGAGTATGGCTACTCCTGCTCTTAGTTGGTCACCATTTGCATGAAATATTGTTTTCCAGCCCTTCACTTTCGGTCTGTTGTGTCTCTTGTTTGGAGGTGAGTCTCCTGTAGGTGGGTCTCTTTTTTTGCATCCATTCAGTCAGTCTTTGTCTTTTGGTTGGGGCATTCAACCCATTTATATTTAAGGTAATTATTGATAAGTATGATCCTGTTGCCATCTAGTTGGTTGTTTTGGGTTTGAGTTAGAAACACTTTCTGTGTTTCCTGTCTAGAGAAGATCCTTTAACATTTGTTGAAGAGCTGGTTTGGTGGTGTTGACTTCGCTCAGCTTTTGCTTGTCTGTAAAGCTTTTGATTTTTCCTTCATATTTGAATGAGATCCTTAATGGGTATAGTATACTGGGATGTAGATTTTTCTCTTTCATCACTTTAAGTATGTCCTGCCATTCCCTTCTAGCCTGAAGAGTTTCTATTGAGAGATCAGCTGTTATCCTTATGGGAATCCCCTTGTGTGTTATTTGTTGTTTTTATTTTGCTGCTTTTAATATTTGCTCTTTGTGTTTGATCTTCATTAATTTGATTAATATGTGTCTTTAGGTGTTCCAGCTTGGGTTTAACCTGTTTGGAACTCTTGATTCGTTGGGCTTGGGTGGCCTTTTCCTTCCCCATTGTACGGAAGTTTTCAACTATTATACCCTCAAGTATTTTCTCACGCTCTTTCTTTTTGTCTTCTTCTTCTGGGACTCCTATGATTTAAATGTTGGGGCATTTAACATTGTCCCAGAGATCTCTTGAGGTTGTTCTCATTTCTTTTAATTCATTTTTCTTTTTTCCTTTCTGCTTCATTTATTTCCTCCATTCTATCTTCCACCTCACTTTTCCTATCTTCTGCTTCAGTTATTCTACTGTTGGTTCTCTCAGAGCAGTTTTTATCTCAGTTATTGCATTATTAATTATTGATTGACTCTTTTTTATTTCTTCTAGGTCCTTGTTAAACATGTCTTTTGTCTTCTCAATCCTTGTTTCTAGTCTATATATCTTTAACTCCACTTTGTTTTCAAGATTTTGGATCATCTTCCCTATCATTATTCTGAATTCTTTTTCGGGTAGACTCCCTATCTCCTCCTCTTTTGTTTGGTTTGTTTATCATGTTCCTTTACCTGCTGAATATTTCTCTGCCTTGTCATTTTGTTTAGATTGCTGTGCTTGGGGTGGCCTTTCTGTATGCTGGAAGTTTGTGGTTCCTCTTTATTGTGGAGGTTGCTCCCTGTGGCTGGGGTTGGACTATTGGCTTGTCAATGTTTCCTGGATAGGGAGGCTTGCGGGGTGTTCTGGTGGGTGGAGCTGAATCTCTCCTTTCTGGAGTGCAATTAAGTGTCCAGTAGTGAGTTTTTAGGTGTCTATGGGTTTGGTGTAACCTTGGGCAGCCTGTATTTTAATGTACAGGGCTATGTTCCTGCGTTTCTGGAGAATTAGTGTGGTATGTACTGCTTTGGAACATGTTGGCTCTTGGGTGGATCTTGATTTCAGTGTAGATATGGAGGCTTTTGGATGAGCTCTTGTCAATTAATGTTCTTTGGAGCCAGGAGTTTTCTGGGGTTCTCAAGTTTTGTATTTAAGCTTCTTGCCTCAGACTTTTAGTCTTATTCTTACAGTAGCCTCAATACTTCTCCATCCATACAGCACAGATGATAAAACATCTAGGTTAATGGTGAAAAATTCTCCACAATGAGGGACACCCAGAGAGATTCAGAGTTACATGGAGGAGAGAAAAGGGAGCAGGGAAAGAGAGTTGACCAGAAGGACAAGAGAGGGACTGAAAAGGGGAGCAACCAATCTAGGCAGTAATCAGTTATTTAAGTGTTCTCCACAGCCCTCAACATCCAAAGAGATTCACAGAGTTCAGTAGAGAAAAGAAGGGAGAGGGAAGAGATAGAGGTGACATGGGGGAGAAAAGGGAGATTCAAAAGAGGAGAGAGCAATCAAGCCAGGAATCACACCCCTAAGTAAAAATGGGTACCGAAGATTAGATTCTTAATGGTAGAAAATTGATAACAAATACCAAAACCCAGACATTAAAAATCTAGAGCAGAGGTTAGACTCACAAAGATGCGATATTAAAAATACAAAACAAAACAAAAAATACCAAAAAAAATCAATCACAAAAATTATAAAATATATGTATATGAAATTTGCTTTAAAAATAGGGTATTTTTTGCAAGGTAGTAGTAGGTTATAACGGAGAAGGCAATGGCACCCCACTCCAGTACTCATGCCTGGAAAATCCCATGGACAGAGGAGCCTGGTAGGCTGCAGTCCATGGGGTCGCTAAGAGCAGGCACGACTGAACGACTTCACTTTTGCTTTCCACTTTCATGCATTGGAGAAGGAAATGGCAACCCACTCCAGTATTCTTGCCTGGAGAATCCCAGAGACAGAGGAACCTAGTGTGCTGCCGTCTATGGGGTCGCACAGAGTTGGACACGACTGTAGCAACTTAGCAGCAGTAGCAGCAGTAGGTTATAAAAAGGAAAATTAAAGGAGTAATAAAAAAACTTAAAAATAAAAAATTATTTTAAATTGAAAAATGATAATAGTAAAAATATATTTAGGAATTTCTCTGGAGCTGTAAAGGGCAGTGTGGGGTCAGTTCAGTTTCAGATAGTTCCCTGTTCCAGCTTATACTTCTTCTCAAGGTCTATACACCACTTTCAATGCTTAGTCAATGCTAATTACAGGGTTTTAATCTGTTGCACCTGTCACTTCCAAAGCGGTTCCCTCTTCTTTGTTTATTTTGGCTTCCTCTGTTTGCAAGTCTCTTCAATGTCTAATTTCTGCCCTAACACGAAAGGGCGAAGGTGGTCACTTATTTAGGTTCACTTGTTCAGTTGTGCTGTGGGGAGGAAGGAACACTGCAAACAAATATCACTGGTTTGTGTAGGGAGTGCTTGCAGTGTATGGACCACACTGGGTTTGCCCCAGCTCATGGGTTGTGTGCCTTCCCAGTCTACTATGCTCAGGCTCCTGGTGGTTCTGCAGGGGAACTATCCAAAGTGAGCCCTGGGTTTTGTGCACTTCCCAGGTCTAAGCTGCTCAGGTTCAGGTTCTCAGGTACTCCACAAAGGCACAGACTCAGTTGGGCATGCGTTCTGTGCCCTTCCCAGGTCTGAGGAGCTCAGGAGACCAGGTGCTTGGTGAGTGCACTGTCCCAGGTGGGTTGCATGTCTTAATCACCTCCCCAGTCCAAGCCTCTTGGTTTCCCAGATGCACTGCAAAGCACCGGCTAAGGCATGCCCTGTGTCTCCTCTGGGGAGCTGATATCAGGCTTCGACCTTCTTGGAAGATGTCAACTGTCCAGGATCCCAGGAAGACTTGGTTAGCAACTGGGAGCCTGCTCACAGTTAGGTAGAGGATGCCATCTCTGGGGCAGAGATTTCCCCTTGCCTTCTGGCTCTGGCTAGTGCCCGCCTGCCTCTCTGCCTCTGGCAGGGGGATGGGCTGGTCCATTCTCGGTTAGCTCTCCTTTGGTATTCGCTCAATCTTTTGTTCTGTGAGCGGGCCAGGCTGCGCCTTAGGTTAGAGTTTTTCACGGGAAAGTTCTCTCTCTCTCTCTCTCTTTTTTTTTTTTTTCTCTTTCTCTGGCTATCCCAAAGTTTTGGTTGGGATCACATTAGCTCCCTCATACTGTCCTCAGGGCATTCAGGCCCGGTCCATTATTTCTTCGCTGGGACATGCCATTAGCCGCGTATTCTGTACGTGTGTGTGTGTGTGTGTGTGTGTGTGTGTGTGTGTGTGTGTGTTTCTCCTTCCAGTTATGTTGTCCTCTGAAATTACAAAACTCCTCCACAGACCCTCTGGTGAGAGGGTTTCCTGGTATTTGGAAACTTCTCCGTGACTCCCTCCCTGGGATGGGTCTTCATACCTAACACTTTTGTCTCTCTTTTTGTCTCTTATATTTTGTTCTACCTCCTTTCGAAGAGAATGGGCTGCCTTTCTGGGTGCCTGGTGTCCTCTGCCAGCATTCTAAAGTTGTTTTGTGGAAGCTTCTCAGCAGTAAAATAATCTTTTGATGAATTTGTGTGGAGAAATTGGTTCTGAGTTCTATTCCTCTGCCATCTTAGGACTGCCACACCCCCCCATGGTGAGGGATTTTGAGTACTCGGCTCAACATAATATAGTCCCCAGTGTCTGAGCTTCACCCCACACACAAATGGTAGAAAAGAGAGAATCTGAGTTTGTCCCAGACACCAAATAAGTGGGATCTCTACCAACAGGAACCAGTTCCCCCACACCAACTGGGCATCCAGAAGTCAATTCACTTCTGACGCTAAATCCTCAGAGGTGACTCTGTACCCACAGGGTGAGGACTCCATCTCTGAGAACTGCCCATAGTTCAGGAGTTCGAGCCCTGGGGTCATGCACACTTGTAAACAATTGGCTATAATTTCTGAGATCCTTTGACTCACCTCCCATGTTGAACATCGGAACCACTCACTGAGTTCAGATAAGCCCTTTACATACTATTGCCACTCATTATCAATGATAAAACTCAGGGACAGCAAAATGGAGAAGGAGCATAAGGCAAAGAAGGAGTAGGAAATGCTGAGTCTCCATGCCACCTCAGGACATGCCTCCCTTACAAACCCTTGATGTTATCACCTCCTTTGAAGCTCTCTGATTCTAGCGTTGGTGAGTTTCAATTGAGGATTGGATGGAGGCAAATTGATGGAATCTTTGACCATTGTTAATGGAACTCAGTATCAGTACTCACTCCTCTCCCCAAAGTAACTGGGGACTGATCACTTAACCCTCTAATCATCTGATAGCATGTTCTGAATCCAGGTGCACACACTGTCTAAGGCCTCATCCTTCACTGATCTCATTACTTAGAGAATGACAATAAAATCCAAGTGTTTTAGGAGGCCTAGGGTATGAACCAGGGCAAGGATCAAATATGGATCTTTTTACTATGCTAAAGTGGTTTTTAGGGATGGGGTAGAGTCTAGCAATAGACAGTGTCAGAGATAAAGTTCATGATTCTGTAAAATGAGGTGGGATATTTTTATTTAAAACTGAACACATAATGACAATTTTTTGAGAGTCAAGAAATGTCCCTGGAGTTCAACTGCTTACTCTCCAGAAGAAATCCAGAGAAGGCTAGCAGCATCCACCACACCCCTCTTCCTGCCCCTTCCATGGACTCACCTCCTTTCCCTTTGGTCTGTAGAGGAGAGGTGAGCTGGGACTTACTCTGAGCCTCATTGCTTGTTTCACCTCCAGGGATGATGTCCAGCATGGTGCCCAGGAGAATGAACAGGGCTACAGAGGATCAGAGTCTGCTCATGTTTGTGACCTTGCAGAGGGTGTCTATGGAAAGACAGATGCTGAGAGATCAGTTTATATCCCAGCAGATGGGTAAGAACAGGTGAGAAGGAGGGGAGTGAGGAAATGGAGGGTTTGGGATCAGTCATGTACAAGGTGTAATCTCCCCTGCTTCCATTGTCCTGCTTCTGCTGGTGCATGCATGTCTGCTG
Source organism: Ovis aries (assembly GCF_016772045.2). Classification (NCBI taxonomy): domain Eukaryota; kingdom Metazoa; phylum Chordata; class Mammalia; order Artiodactyla; family Bovidae; genus Ovis; species Ovis aries. The sequence goes on from NC_056066.1 coordinate 74,066,438, forward strand.
AGTCACTCAGTCTGGTCTGACTCTGAGATTTCCACGGACTATACCGCCAGGCTCCTCTGTCTTGTTTCTGTCTGGAGGGTCCAAATGCCAAGTACCCGTATTCTCAAACTTGACTCTGTCTGTGGTCCAATGAAAACACAGAATGTGATTCTACAGGTGGAATTTTGTGCAATATGGTCACACAAGGAGCATCCCAGCTCCTAGAGCAGCACATGGCATTGGATGGCCAGTGAGTGGATGAGAGCAGATCAAAAGCCAAGTAAGTAAACCATAGTGTGTTAGCTCAGGTCCTCCTTTACAGACTCATGCATGTGTCATCACATGTGGGTACCAATGCCCCCTGTCTTACATTAACCGTACCTACTTCAGAAAACAGGTATGACACAGGTAAGCTACCAGCAATCATTGTGGCAGCATCTCTATTGGAAATATACCAGCTCTTTACCTGGCAATGGCCCAGTCAGATGTTGAGCTGGGGGGAGAGCATCTCCATCTGGGGCACAAAACCTTATATTCTGGGGAGAAACAAAGTAAAGGGAATCGGCAAAAGGGAGGAAGAGACAAACAGCGTCTCCAGAACTGACCACCCACTGTCCCTCACCGGATTTCACCAACAGGAGAGCTACCTCCCTGAGTGGATCCCAGGGACCTTGGAAATCGCTTGCAACACTACCCCACCACCACTGTGGACTCTGCAACAGTGGTTCTTAGAACAGAGGACCCGGTTGGAGTCCCAGTTATTTCTTTTGCTAACTCTGAGATCTGGGGTCTTATTTTATAACTAAAAAAAAACCCACTCAGAAATGTTGAGAATTTGCCAAAGATTTCAAGGAAGGGAGTAACAGCACCAGCACCCTGTGTGTTCTCACTTATTTAAATACCCTACTTGCTGAGGTCCACAAGTCTAACTTCACCGATCTGAATTGAAACAGATACTCTCTGTTCTCCAGGTGCATCCATCCTAAATCTTTTAGAAGCAAAGCAGGGTAATGTCATCAAAATCCCTTTACTTGGGAGAGTAGGGACCTGCCATCTTAGAAAATGAATAAAGGAGGAAAGTGCCATCTCTATGCTGCCATTCTCTTCCTTGCAGGATTCTAAGCATGATTAATAGAATAATGCAGTCAACATGGTTACACAGAGCCTGGGATACTAAATGGTAGTTGCCCTTCTTTAACTAAAGTAAGAACTCCCTCCCGCCTATGACTTCAGGGAATCGGATTCCTTAGAAAAGTGGACAACTGAGCCTCATGTCTAGTCTCCTGAGTCTCCTCCTTATCCAGGAGGACAACCTTCCCCCAAATTTGACTGAACTTAGAAGGAAAGCTCATGTGGAGATTTGTATCTCCCAGGTTTAGGGGTGGCTATTAAGAGGTCGATGATTTTGTCATGTGTATGCTTCCTATACTCGGTGGGGCACAGTCTTTGGACAGTGAACTGGGAGGTGCCCACTGTCTGGAGAACAATGAGAAAGACCAATATTCCCATGGACCCTCTTGATTAAGGTTTGCAGTTGCAAGCAAAAGACACCAATCCATTCAGTTTAATTTAGTATATGCATTTATTGAAATGCATTATTGAATTATTTTTAAAAATGCATTATTATTGAAATATAGCCACAGTGTTTGAAGCTATGGAAAGGAAAATTGCAACATGATAGTAGGATCAGGAAGCTTCAACATCACAAACCCTTCTCCCATTACTGATTCTGAGAACGGGTTGTGAGAAATTCCACTTTGGACACCGACAAAGAGAGCAGTGATGGTAGGGAGGGGGATGAAGCTGAGGATGCAGTGAGGATGTGGGTGAAGACAAAAATCCTTCATCAAACTGCAGGCTCTATAGCTACTCTGGTCATGACGAATGTGCTCCTACATTCCTTCCTTTCTTTCTCAAATAATTAGGAACTGTTGCCTTGGTGCCAGGAGCTGAGCTAAGTGCTAGGAATAAAGGGAAGACATTCTCGTGGTGCTGAGAGCCAGCTGGATGAGACAGAATTAGACATGTTGACCAATAGAAGAAAGGAATTAGACAGGTTCTGCTGAAGAGGGGAGGAGAGAGAAGGACTGCGAGAGACTGAACAGTTTCAGAAGCAGCCATGGCCCAGCCCTGCAGGGGTCTTTCTTGGGTGTCACATTTTCTGGGAACCACTCTTCACATATCCTCTGCAAAAAGAAAGGAACTTGTTGAGTGCCATCATTTTAGCCCCAGACATGGACACCTATCATCTTGACAGAGCCTGGAGTTTCCAAATAATATGAAACTATAGTCCCCATGATCCAAATGGCCAAAAAGAGGGAAGTGAATTTTCTATGGCAAGGTGGGGTGCTCAGGAGCACTGCAGACCTGCCCTGGAGGGTGGTTGACTCAGTATTCCTCTCTAAGATGGAAGAGCATGTGATTAGGCTTAGAGTGTCATAAAAGGCATCTCGGTTTGACCTTCTGCCAAGCTGACCCCTGGAGAACTTGCTCAGTGTGTGGTTTCACAGGACACTGCTGCCTCTTCTCCCGGGAAGCATTAAGGAGGAAGACACTGTGCAGGTGTGACTGGCGTGTGGTCCCCTGAGCTCCACCTCGTTCCCAAGTCCTTCCCCTGCCCCTGTGTCCTGCCCCCTGTCTTACCACAGGGACACTGTCACTGGAGAGCAGGTCACTAAGCAGTCCGATAACGTCTGGAAGTTGTTCTTGTTCCCTTCACAGCCGCCATATACAAATGGCTCGCAGTACCCGGCCGTGGCATTGTAGAAGTACCTGGTCATCTGGTCCTTGCAGGGGCCCTTTAATTCAGGCTCCAGGCAGAATTCAGGCTTAGAAGCTGCTAGGAAAGGAGGGGCAATGGCTCAGTTATGAGGACAGTCACCACAGCTCGTACAAGGACAACAGCTAGAACTGCCAGTTTCTTTGCGACAGAGAATGCCAGGCTTGTGGAGGATGGTCAGATGGAAAAGGCCATTTGAAAACCTTCTTTCTAGGACAGAATTAGTAATGCTGCTAGGGGTGACATGGTATATTAATCATGTACACTTCTATATCTCCTTATGAAGTATTTTAACAAAAATTGAAAGAATGCCTTTGCTTAACCTCAAAAACTTCTAGGGGACTTCCCTGGTGGGCCACTGGTGAAGAATTAGCCTTCCAATGTAGGAGTCCTGGGTTCAATCCCTTTGTAAGAGAACTAAAGTCCCACATCCTGAGGGACATCTAGGTCAGCAGGCCACAACTACTGTGCCTGTGGCCTGCAACTAACACCAAAAGCACCAAATAAATGGTCAAAAAAAAAAAAAAAAAGAAAGAAAGAAAAGAAAACCCAGAAATACACAACTCTATAGCAATGAAAACAGGTCACAGGTGAAAATCATTCCCTATATGTCAATAATTACTAGGTCTGGGTACCTGGGTTTTATAATACTGTTCTCTCACGTTTGTATATGGCAAAACTTTCCACTGTGAATAAAGAATGTGAAGGAATCATGCGATAATGAAAAAGGGCTTGAAGAAAACATACAAGTGTGTTACTTATGATCCCTCAGGAGGACTGAATAAATCGAATGTTCAACTATCAATATGTTGATACTGTTATTATAAGAAGAAATATATGTGATTTTTTTTTTTTTTGGATCCTTTTTCTGACACTGAGTTCCTAAACATCTTGGTATTGCTAATGTGATGAGAACAGTAAAAGTGTCTTCTGGTATGTGAAGTCAGTGATTTTGGAAAGACCCTCATAAATCATAATGGGCTCCTATTTCACAGGAAAGGACTGTCTACAGGATGGTGGGCACTGGGCAATGAAGCAGGAAAAGGATCAAATATGGATCAAATATATGAATAATAAAATAATAGTCAAAAGAGGACAAGTGAAAGGGCCTGGAGACTTTGCTCGTATTGTCTTAACCTAGAGCCCATGAGACAAAGACTGTGTTTCTTGTGTTCCTGCAGTTTCTCTGCTCTGTGGTCCTGTGTCTTGTAGTAAAAAATCACCTTGATGATGGGGCACATCAATATAATGGTCAATATCCCTCTCGCATCCAGTCTCCTTCCAGGATAGTAAAATAGTCTGCATGGGTTATCATTAACCTCAAAACGTCTCTTAAATGAAATATGTATGGATTTGTGTGGAGGTTTTCAATAAATAGCCATGTTGACTCAGTTAGTGGCCATTGCTGATTGATCTCAATCTCAGAGTCTTCCCTCCTCCCTAGAGGTGCTGGCAAGAAAGTGGTGAAATTTCCAACCTCTAAATGGGTGTTTGAGTTCTTTGGAGGACCAACCCAGACCTGAAGATTTCCTAGGTTGCTTTCCCTGAGTGGTCTTGTGACTTAACAAAGAAAGGAAATTCCAAGAGTTTCAGGAGGCCTGGGCAATGAAGCAAGACAAGGATAAAATATGGATCAAATATATGAATAAGAAAATAAGAGTCAAAAGAGGACAAGTGAAAGGGCCTGGAGACTTTGCTCGTATTGTCTTAACCTAGAGCCCATGAGACAAAGACTGTGTTTCTTGTGTTCCTGCAGTTTCTCTGCTCTGTGGTCCTATATCTTTCTGCTTATTTTAATATTAAAGGAATAGTCATTACTTGACATATTAATATTTTCTCTTGACCAAAGGAGCTCAAGGATCATGTTCTTCAGATTAACACACTGGTGGAAATGGACAAAATTGGTCATGAAATGTGGATAGATTATTTATATTCATTACTGATGATCTGTTAAAGAATGCTCGCATATTTTTCTGCTAGTCAGTTGAGGAAATTGAATATGACTCGCCCCAGAACACAGAGCATAGGGGTGGTAGAGTCAGGATAAGATACTATCACGTCATAACCCATCTGATACAATACCTGGTTCTACCAGGAATTCTAAAAATACTGTTTACTTATAAGAGTTTCTGGATGCAGCATCCTACTTTCATTACTTCCCTGTCCGCAAAGCTTACCTTACCTCACCTAAGCTCTCAAATCACAGCAGAGAGTAAGTTTGGGTTTCCCTTGACACCAAATATGTGGTATCTAGACTAACACCAACCAATTCCCCAAAAGACTCCTAGGTGTCCCCCAGTCACTTAACATGTGATATGAAATCCATGCAGTTAGTACAGATTCCACCCACTGAGGGATCACAACTGTTCTCATTTTAGTATAAACCGTGTGGTCCAAAGTTACTTATGCTTGTGACCAAATGGCTAAAGTTTGGAAGTTCCATGACCACATCTCCATGTTCAATAACTGAATGGAACTAATGACCAGACTAAGGAAAACCCTTACTGACTGTTCTCAGATTAAGTAAGAAGGTAAGTGTTAGTCGCTCAGTCGTGCCCAACTTTTTGCAACCCCATGGACTGCAGCCCACCAGGCTCCTGTGTCATGAGATTTTCCAGGCAAGGATATTGGAGTAGATTACTATTTCCTTCTCCAGGGGGATCTTCCAAACCCAGGGATCAAACCCGAGTCTCCTGTACTGCAGGCAGAGTCTTTACTGACTGAGCTAGAGGGAAACCCATTCTCAGATTAATAGAAATGAAAATTCAGAAAGAGTGAAATGGAGGAGGTGTGTAGGATGAAGGGGGACTGAAGGTTGGCAGAGCCTTCACACCCTAATGAGCACAGCACTCTCATGTCATGTATTTGTATTTACCACCGAAAAACTCTCTGAATCCCAATATTTATGCAGGTTTGAGGTTTCAAAGCAAAAGAGATCTAAAGAGCCTCTTGATGAAAGAAGAGAGTGAAAAAGTAAGCTCCCGTAGATGGTGATGTATAGGAAGGCCTGCCGTGCTGCAGTCCATGGGGTCACAAAGAGTCAGACATGACTGAGAGACTGAACTGAACTAACTGAAATGAGGTTTCAAGAAACAGGCTTATTGGCTGAATCATTGGCCATTGGTGATTGATCTCAATCTCAGTGACCTTCCCTCTCCCCAGAGGTGGAGAAAATACAAAACCTTTCATACCGTATTTGAGTATTTGTGTTAGGAACTCCTTGACTGTATGGTTCTCAAGTTGTGTTCCAGAAATCATCACCTGACCTGAAAGAGAGTAAATTGTAAGAGTTTCAGGAGGCCTGGTCCTTGAAACAGGGAAAGGATCAAAAATGGACAAGAAAATGACAGTCAAAAAGGACAAGAGAAGGAGCCTGGAGACTTTAGTAATATTGTCTCAGGCTTGTTTGCACAGCCTACCACACAAGGGCTGTGTTTCTTGCTTTTCCTGCAGTTGCTCTCCTCAGTGGCTCCACATCTTTAAATTTGTTCTCTTAATAGAGAAATAATCATTATTTGATAAAGAAATAGTTTTAATTGTCCAAAGTAGATAGAGAAAGTGTTTTCAGATTAACATATCTTGGTGGAAAATGGACAAATCTGGTTATGAAGTGGGAAGAAATTGTTTATATTCATGACTCATCATCAGTTCAAAGACCTCATGTAAGAAATTTCCCCTATTCAGATGAGGAAACTACAGATGACTTGCCCTGTGACACAGACATGTGGGTGGTGGGATCAGGACAAGATACTGTCATATCACAACCCATTGATACACTACTGATTCTGCTAGGAGCTTGAAAATATAGATAACTGGTAAGAGTTTCTGGGTGCAGTGTCCTACTCCCACTACTCAGCTCCCCAAGCCCCATATGAGCCCTCAAATCACAAGGCAGGGTGAGCCTGGGGTTTTCCTGACTGCAAAGATATGGTTTCTGCACCAATCCCATCCAATTCCCGATACCCAGTGGGTGCCCCACTGTCAATTTACTTCTGAGCCCATACCTGTGGAGTTATGCCCATGCCACAGGTTGAGGTAACAAGACTTTCCTGACATCAGATGTCAGCCATGTGGTTCGACACACTCTTACTTCTGACCAAGTAACTAAAAGTGGAGTTTACATGACCCAGCCTCCATGCTCAATATCACATCAAACCGGTGACTGAACTCAGGAAAACCTATGCTTACTGTCCTCAGAATAATATACAGGAGAAAACTCAGAAACAGTGCAATGGAAGAGATATGGAGGGCAAAGAAAGAGTGGAGGTGTGGGGAGCATTCATGCCCCAGAGCATAGCACCCTCACATCACCAGCATTGGTTCCCATCCATAAGCTTGCTGAATGCCAGAATTTTATTTTTATTTTTTAACTTTAATGGAGGTTTCCATCAACCGGGGTATTGATTGAATCTTTGGGCAGTGATAACTGATCTCAACCTCAGTGCCCTCCCTTCTCCCTACAGGTGAAGGAGTTTCAAACCTTGAATTCCATTATTGATTATGTCAGCCAATCCTTTTAGTCCATGAAATATCTTGGTACCTATGAAAGACAAAAATACCAAAATTTTCAGGAGTCTTGGACCATGAACCAGGAAAAGGATCAAATATGGATAGTAAAATGATAGTCAAACATGGACAAGGGAAAGGGCCTGGATACTCTGATCATTTTTCCCAGGTCATTCTGATTAAATTTTATAAGAGAAAAAAAATCATTACTTGGCACATAATTATTCTTTCTGGCCCCAAGCAAGTAGGTAGAGAAATTATTTCAAATGAACATATCCACAGGAAAATAACCAAAATTGGCCATGAATGTAAATAAATTCTTTATATTTATGACAGCTAATATATTCAAAGAATCCCTGAAGCAGATATCTGCTGTTCAGATGAAGAAGCTCTAAACGACTTGCCCCAGGACACACAGCATGTGTGTGGAAAGTCAGGACAAGACTGACTTGGTCATGTCACAACCCATTTGATATACTATCCTATTCTCCCAGGAACTCTGAAAATACCAATAACTGCTGAGAGCTTCTGGGTGCAGCGTCCCACTTGCATTACTCCCCTGTCCTCAGGACTCACATGAGCTCCCAAAGCACACAGAGTGTGAGTTTGGGTTTCGCTGAACCAAATACGTTGTGTCTCTAGCAACAACATCCAATTCCCCAAACACCCCCTGGGTGTCTGCAAGTCAATTTTATTCCGATACAAAATCAGGGGAGTTAGTATAGATTCTGCACGTTGCGGGTTCAAAACTGTCCTCAATTGAGATGGCAGTGAAGTGGTCATTATTTGACAAAGCAGCCTATGCTTGGTAGTACTATTACCCTACCCCATGTTCAATAACACAATAAATCTGAGGACCAAACTCAGGAAGACCTCGCACATACAGATCTCACGTTATTATTAAGGATAAATCTAGGCACAGCATAAGTGAGTGAAATATGCAGGGCGAAGTGGAAGTGGAGTTGTGAGGAGCCTCCAGGTCCTAGAAAACATTGGATCCTCACATCACTGTTGTGTGATACCAACCCAAAAGCTCCCTGAATGCCCATATGTATGGATTTTCATTGAGGTTTCACTAAACAGGCATACTGATTGAATCATTGGTCAGTGGAGATTGTTTTCAAATCCAGTGCCCCCCCCCTCTCCCCAGAGGTGGAAAAAGTTCAGACCTTTAGCCACACCATCGATGACATGGGAAATCACATCTATTATTGAACGCTTCTCAGGTCCCCTTCTATGGCTTGTCTCCAAACCTATGAAAGACAGTAGATTCCAGGAGTTGCAGGAGGCTGGGCTCATGCACCAGGACAAGGATCAAATATGCATAATAAATAGTCAACACTGGACAAGGAAGGGGACAATATTGATAATAAAATAGTAGTCAAAATAGGACAAAGGAAAAGGCCTGGAGGCTTTACCTTGGTCCCAGAGGCAAACCCACACTGGGCTCCGTGTGTTTCTTGTTTTCTCTGCAATGGGTTTTCTCACTCATCCCAGGTTTTTCTGGTTATATTCGTAATAGAGGAATAATTGCCTTTTGACACCTAAATATACTTTCTTGCCCAGAGTAGTAGATAGAGAAATCATTTTCAGATGAACACATGTTGGTGGAAAATGCATAAAATTCACCATAAAATGTGACTCAACTCTTTATATTCATGACTGGTTTCTGTTCAAAAACCCATGTAACATGTATCCCCTGTTTCAATGAGAAAATTGCAGATGACTTGCCCTAGGACATGTAGGTATCTGGGTCAGGTCAAGACACTGTCACATTACAACCCATTTGATACAGTACCTGATTCTGCCAGGAACTCTGAAAATACAGATAACTGAGAATAGTTTCTGGGTGCAAGGTCCTACTTTCATGAATCCCCCCTTTTGGAGCATCACCTGAGCTCCCGAATCACAGGGGAGAGTGAGTCTGGGTTTTACTCTGACAACAAATATGTGGTCCTTTAAGAGCAACCGAGTCCCCAGACACCCACTGGGTGTCTAGCAAGTTAATTTACTTCTGATTTTTAATCTGTGGAGTTAGCGCAGACTCTGCAGGTTGAGGACTCAAGACCGTCCTCAACTCAGCTGCCAGCCCTGAGGTCCTGAGTCACTCATGCTTGTGATCAAATGGCAAAAATTGGGATGTCCATGACCCCACCTTCAAAATCAACAGCTCAATAGAATCGGTGGGATGAACTTAGGAAAAACACTTGCTTATGCTTCCCAGATAACTGTACAAAGTGTAACTCAAGGCAGTAAAATGGAAGAGATGTGTGTGCAAAGGGGGAGGGAGGTGTTCCCAGCTTCTGTGCCCTAGTGAGCACAGCACCCTCACATCAGCTGCCTGTATTCAAAAATGCACAAGCTCTCCAAGCCGTTTTCATGTATTTCTTCCTAAGGTTCACTAAACAAGCATATTGGTTGGCTCATCAGCCACTGGTGATTGATATCATTCTCAGGTCCCTCCCCTCTCCACAGAGGTGCTGGAATGAGACGTGGTGAAAATTGGAACTGTGAAATGGATGTTTGATGTTTCTTGGAGACCAGCCCCATCCTGAACGTTCCTTGAGTCTCCTCTTGTGACTCATCTTATAATCTATAAAGTCAGTAAATTCCAAGTTTTAGGAGGCCTGGGCTATTAATCAAAACAAGGATCGAATAGGCAGCTTTTTGTTACTACTCTATAGCAAGGTCCATGGACAAGGCAGGGACCAGGAATACAGTCTCAGAAATGGGGCCTGATCAGTAGAGTTAGGTGGGATAGATACATATTTAATATAAAAATTGAAAGATATCCTCATGAACTTCATGATGTCATCTGAGTTAAATGTTTCCAACGTAAGACTTCCCTGGTGGTCCAGTAGGTAAGAATCCACATTCTAATGTGGGGGACATGGGCTCTATCCCTGGTTGGCAGGACCCACATGCCTTGGGGTAACTAAGCAGGTGATCTGCAACTATTGTGCCCAGATGCCTAGAGTCCCTGCTCTGCACAAGAGAAGCCACCCCAACGTGAAGCCCACACACCACAACCAGAGAGCAGCCCTGGTAACTAGGGAATATCCTGGCATAGTCAGGAAGACCAGTGCTGCCAAAACTGAACAAACGAACACCCTGCCCAACATGACAGGAGAAATTCAGAGAAGACTGGTAGCAGTGTGGTCACAACTGACCCCCAGCCCTTCCAGGGACTTCCATCATTTCCTTCCAGTCTGTACAGGAGACGTGAGCCTGGACCTACCTTGGTCCTGGGTATGGTGTTCATATACCAGGGTGCTGTGCACCAGGATAACCAGGAAGAAGAGAAGGGCTGTGGAGAGGCAGAGCCGGTTCATCTTGGTGGTGGCCTTGCAGGAGGGCTCCTGAGGATGCTTGGGATGGACAGACTGAGCCTTTAATATCCTGGCTGAGGGGTGGGATCAGAGGATGAGGAAGGGAGTGAGGCAGGGGAGGAGCTGGTTCAGTCCTCTTTATTGCGAAATCTCCCTCCTAACCATGCCTTCTGTCTGCAGGGGCCAAGTCTGAGAACTAGTCTGAGAACAGTAGTTATCAAGCTTGATTATGCCTGTGGGTCTAAAGTAAGAAAGATTGTGATCAGACAGATGGAGTTTGTCCAATATGGACTTTCAGAGAGCACCTGAGCACCTAGAGCAGTGCGTGGCACATGGTGGATGGCCAGTGAGGGGATGAGATGGATCAAAGGACATATAGGTAAATAGCAGTGTGTTAGCCCAGATCCTCCTTTTCAGCCTTGTGCTACTTTCATCACATCTGGGCCTCAATGCCCTGACCCCCCTCACCTACCTCAGATGACAGGGGTGACACAGGACAGCTTCCTGCAACCATTGCCACAGCTTCTCCACTGGATGGATGCTTGCTCTTTCTCAGGCATTGGTCCAGGCAGGAACTGAGCTGGACAAGGTTAGGCTGTCCTGGAGTATAACCCTCTTACGAGTAAGGGGAGGGGGCCATAGGGAAGCAAGGAAGTGAATACATCTCCATCGCATGACCACTTGCTGTCCCTCTCCTGGTCTTGCAAACAGAAATGCTGCCTGCATGAATGGACTTCAGGGGACCTTGGAAGACTGCCTATAGCCACCTTCATCCTCCTGCTCTCCCTCACTGGTGATAGGGCCATAGGATCTTAGTTAGGGTACCAGCCCTTGTAATCCTAACTTTGAGCCTCAGGATTTAAATCTCCAGAACCAAATGTCTTCTGCTGTCATGTGAGATCCATGCTTCCCACATCATGTGGCTGCCATGGAAGCAATGGAGGCACCTGGCATGTATATCTTCTCTGGAGAAGTGAAAGTCCTTTGTAGTAGTAATAATAGCAGTAATGAGTAATTACATCAGGGAAAACATAAATTCCTCATTGTGGCAGGCATTACCCTAAGCACCTAATATATAAAACTCAATGAATCCTCAAAAATTTTTAGAGAAAGGGGAGAAACTGTTGATATTTCCTCCTGTGATTGAGGAGGTACCTGAGATAACTGGAAATAAAGTAATTTACTTAGATCATAGGTTGTAGAGAGGGGATTGGGACCCAGGGATCTGACTTGAGAGTCTGTGCACATGCACTCTGCTGCGGTGGAAGCTGTAAACCAGAGTGCACACATCAGGGGTGACACACCCACACTCCCTTTGCTCATTCTTGTGTGTTTACTTGTAGTTAAAACCACGTAGCACACTTTAGAAGAGCAGTACGTCTTAATTTCGAGTTACCCCAGGACAGAAGGACATCAGTAGCCAGTTACACACAAAAGAGCCAGTGTGAGGGGAGGGTCTGCTGTCTCCTGAGATATTTCACATGAATGATTTCATTTAGCCTCAGGTGACCCCAAAACATCTGGATCCTCATCCCATTGCGTCAAGGAGAAAGCCATGGCTCAAGAGGGGAAGCCACTTGCTCAGGACACACAACTTGCAGATCATAAAATAATTAATAGTCTGTAGTTCAAGAGGCCCTCTGGCCCTTCCCCTCTTCCTGCCTCAATCTGTCCACCTGAGACCAGGGAGCAGTAGACTCCCTCTAAGAGCACAAACTCCTCTTATCTCCCCCGTCTTCTCTCATCTTTAGAGAAATCACAAGACAGGAAAATCACAAGGTATATATCTGGATAAACCAGAGAACCCCAAACTCTGATATCAGGTCATATCTCTGCTCAGTCATATCATGTTCAGTAATTACCTCTAAAAAATGAGAAATTTCAATTCCACGCTATCTAATGCCACATCCGGAAAAGACGGAATGAATCCTGGGCATGCAGAAGATGTTTAGATTTTTCTGAGGCTTTGTCCAGTGAGCATCATTTATATTCAAAGCATGTGGTCAATTTCAGGCTAATGGATAAAGCAGCCCCTGGCTCTTTGGAAATAAGTAGTTTACTTTCTTAAAATGGTGTTGTGAATACTATTTTTATTAGAATTATTTTCAGGCTTTAAAGGGAAAACACAAAGCAGAGATTGCAAATGTGGCTAGCATCTAAGTATTCTTAACCCACACAGTACCATTTACAATTTTGAAACATTTCCAGGATTTAGCAGTGGGAGATTTTATAAAAAAAAAAAAAAAAAAGAACGTCTCATATTGTTGGAAAAAGTAAGTGATCTGACAACACACTCCTGCCATTTAACAAGAACCCTCTTCTGTCCATGGGATTCTCCAGGCAAGAATACTGGAGTGGACACACATTCCCTTCTCCAGGTGATCTTCCCAATGCTGGGATCAAATTCGGGTCATCTGCATTGCAGGCAAATTCTTTACCATTGAGCCACTAGGGACAGTGGGTCTAAACTCTGAGAGAGCTTCAGAATCCATTAGACATTTGTTGAAACATGGATCTGAGCCCTCCACTGTCTGAGGTTTGATTTGGTAAGACATGGTTGGGACCTGAGTATCTGCATCTACCAGGTTTCTGGGACTGAGGGTGCTGCTCAAGGGACCACGTTCTGACAGCCGTGAACTAAGCTAAGGAAAGCTGCTCTCTTCTCAGGAGGGGAGCGTTTTCTCCGGTTTCAATAATCCCCACCATTCCTTATTGTCCCTCCAGCCTCCACCCCCACTCTAAATATGTCCAGCCATATTACTCACCTAGTCCAAGGGCATTTAACATTGTGACCTATGAGATGGGCTCACAGTAAGTGTTCAGGAAAAGGTGTTAGTTTATTTTTAGCCACTCTGTCATGTACATGATCACCATGTGTCTGGGACAGACCTCCCTGATCTTGACACTGTTATTCTTTGCTTTGCAGCTGCCAAATACAAATGTCTTCAAGAACCCAGACCCGGCCTTGTAGAAGTATCTGATATTTTGGCCTTGCAGGGACTCGTGTATGGAGATAGCAGGCAGAAGTCCAGTCACAGGGCTGCAGAGTTGGGAGGATCTTTGTCAAATAGGAAGGTGATCCCCACTGTTTGTCTACCAGGTGAACAACTGAAACCACCAGTTTGTTTGCAATAGAGATGGTAGGGGTGCAGGGGGGTGACTGTGAAAAGGCCCTTTGATATCCTTCTGTCCACGGCATTACTACCAATGTCATTAGGTGTCACAGTGACAGGATAATATTATAAGTAATTACGTATTGCTACTTAATATCTATAGATTTATTGACATTATGCCACTGATTAACTCCAAAAGAACAAAAAGGGAGGATACTTACTATGAATATTCTCCACATGTTGAGAATGATCAGAGCTGGACAATGGCCAGTGAGTTTATAATACTATTTACTGGACGTATGTGTGGTGGAAACATTTCACCATTGGAAAAGAAAGTGTGACATTGGATAACCAAGAGTAGAGCACATGCAACGCTGCTCAGTGCTATGCGGCAGCCTGGATGGGAGCAGAGTTTGGGGGAGAATGAATACATTTATACATGTGGCTGAGTTGCTTTGCTGACCACCCAAAACTATCACAATATTGTTAATCAACTATGTTGTTAGTCACTCAGTCATGTCCAACTCCTTGGGACCCCACGTACTGCAGGCTACCAGGTTCATGGAATTCTCCAGGTAAGAATACTGGAGAGGAGAGGGTTGCCATTTCCTTCTCCAGTCATGACTGCTACTCCTTTCAAAATATTCATGTAGCCTGGCCAATTGTTCACGTGAGGACACTGCAAATGACTTGCCCCAGGACACAAAATGTTTGAGTGTCAGGCTCAGGACAAGTCACAACCCATTTAATCAAGCAACTTTTCTCCAGAATTTCTGAAACTGCAGAGACCCGGGAAGGGGTTCGGAGTGCTCTGTTCAACATAATATCTTCCCCTGTCCCTGAGCCTCAACCCAGACGCAAATGGTAGAAAAGAGGGAGTCTGCATTTTGTCCCTGACACCAAACATGTGGATCTCTGTCAGCAGCAACCAGTTCCTCACACTCACTCTAGGACATCCAAGAGTCAATTTACTTCTGACACTAAATCCACAGAGGTGGCCCAGACATCACAAGATGAGGGCTCCATCCCTGAGGATGGCCCACACTCTCAAGTGTTGATCACAATTTCTACTGTCACTTACATGTGTGACCGACTGGCTATAAATTCGCAGGTTCTATGATCCACCTCCCATGTTCAGTAACTTATTAGAAATATTCAGAGAACTCAGGAAAGCCATTTACTTACTGTCCCCAGGTATTATAAAACTTTAAAACTCAGGAACAGCCTAATGGAGGAGAAGATCGGGTAACTTGGGAGTTGGGGGTGCCAAGCGTCCAAGCCCTCTCAGGACTCTCCCCTTCTCAATCCCTTGATGGTATCACCTTCCCTGAGGCTCTCTGAACCCAGCATTCATGGGTTTTAATTGAAGGTGGAGCCAGGCAAGTTGATAGAATCATTGGCCATTTGTGATACAACTCTGTATCAGTACTGTGTATGGTCCTCAGAGGGACTGAGGGGTAATAGTTTTAACCCTATCATCAGCTGATGGAAAATTCTGGAGTCCAGTCCCATCCAGACTCTATCTCAGGTCCCATCCTTCACTCATCTCATGATTTATAAACATACATAAAGTTCCAAGACTTTCAGGTTGCCTGGAGCATGAACAGAGACAGGGATCAAATATGGATCTTCTCATGACACTACAGTAGGATCAGGGGCAAGGCAGTGATCAGGAATAGTGTACCAGTTATGAGGTCCCTAATCTGGTAGAGTCATATCAGGCACTGATTTTTCATAACTAAGCATATAACGTGAACTTCTGAGAGTCAAGAAACGTCCCTGGAGTGAAAACTGCCCAGTTTACCAGAAGAAATCCAGAGAGGGTTTGCTGGAGCCACTTGCAACCCCCTACTCTCACCCTCCAACCCTGGTCTCACCACCCATGCTTTTAGGGTCAGAGGACCTCAGTTTGTGTCCCAGTTCTGCCTTTTCCTAACTACGTGATCTGTGGCCTGAAATTTCCCTCATCTTCTTTTGTTATATGAGATCATGCTACTGACATTCTGGGTCCATTTTGAAAGCAGTGTCTATGGCCTCCATAGACATATATTATTTTCCCAGCAAAGCCAAAGTCCTTTGAAATGATAATAACATTCAGTAATGATGATAGTTAACACTTAACTCTTTTGACCAGAGAGTCAAATAATGGCATGGTGGGGTGGAGAAAGGCCTGGACCTGGGTGAGGTCATTCACTGAAGTAAGAGGGCTTTTGCTTACCTCTGAGAAAGAAGGAGACATATTTGGAGGAGAGATGTGACTTCACTCTGGCACTGGAGGAACTTCCTGATGCTGAACTTCTTTTAAAGAAGGGGAAACTATAGCACCCAATTTTATTTATTCCTTGTATTTACTGCACATTTAAAGAACATTTAAAGAACAGTCAGGAGCCAAAAAAACTAAAACTCTATGTGCCCCTCAACAATTTGGCTCATTCCATCGTGTTCAAAGCATGCTGGGGTTCTCAAAAGGAAACAAAGCTGGGGATTTCTTAAACAAACACCATCATCCTTTTTTTAAATTTTTATTTTTACTTTATTTTACTTTACAGTACTGTATTGGTTTTGCCATACTTTGACATGAATCCACCACGGGTGTACATGAGTTCCCAAACATGAACCCCACTCCCACCTCCCATTCCATATCATCTCTCTGGATCATCCCCATGCACCAGCCCCAAGCATCCTGTATCCTGAATCAAACATAGACTGGTGATTCGTTTCTTACATGATAGTATACATGTTTCAATGCCATTCTCCCAAATCATCCAAAAGACTGTTTTATATATCTGTCTCTCTTTTGCTGTCTCGCATACAGGGTTATCGTTACCATCTTTCTAAATTCCATATATATGTGTTAGTATACTGTATTGGTGTTTTTCTTTCTGGCTTACTTCACTCTGTATAATCGGCTCCAGTTTCATCCATCTCATTAGAACTGATTCAAATGTATTCTTTTTAATGGCTGAGTAATACTCCATTGTGTATATGTACCACGGCTTTCTTATCCATTCATCTGCTGATGGACATCTAGGTTGTTTCCATGTCCTGGCTATTATAAACAGTGCTGCGATGAACATTAGGGTACATGTGTCTCTTTCAATTTGGTTTCCTCGGTGTGTATGCCCAGAAGTGGGATTGCTGGGTCATAAGGCAGTTCTATTTGCAATTTTTAAAGGAATCTCCACGCTGTTCTCCATAGTGGCTGTACTAGTTTGCATTCCCACCAACAGCGTAAGAGGGTTCCCTTTTTTCCACACCCTCTCCAGCATTTATTGCTTGCAGACTTTTGGATCGCAGCCATTCTGACTGGTGTGAAGTGGTACCTCATTATGGCCTTGATTTGCATTTCTCTAATAATGAGTGACGTTGAGCATCTTTTCATGTGTTTGTTAGCCATCCATATGTCTTCTTTGGAGAAATGTCTATTTAGTTCTTTGGCCCACTTTTTGACTGGGTTGTTTATTTTTCTGGATTTGAGCTGCATAAGTTGCTTGTATATTTTTGACATCATCCTTTTTATAAAGAACGAATCTGGGTTTCTGCGAATTGATAGTCTTGCCCAAGTCTACCAAGTGAGTTACTTAATACAATCTCTTTTCCTTAATACCAAGTCTTTATCCCATCATTGTTGTTCAGTCCCTAAGTCCTGTCTGACTCTTTTGTGACCCTATGGACTGTAGTCCTCCAGGTCCTCTGCCCATGAGATTTCCCAGGCAAGAATACTGGAGAGGGTTAGGATTTCCTTCTCCAGGATCTTCCCAAACTGAGTATCTACTCTGTCCTCAGCACTGGCAGAAGAATGCTTACCACCGAGCTACTAGGGATGCCATCAGGAAGAGTTTGTTGGAGTTCAGTCGCTAAGTCACGTCTAACACTTTGGGACCCCACAGACTGCAGATGCCAGTCGTCTCTATCCTTCACTATCTCTCAGAATCTGCTCAAACTCATGTTCATTGAGTCAAAGATGTCATCCACCCATCTCATCCTCTGTCATCCCCATGTCCTCCTGCTCTCAATCTTTCCCAGCATTAGCATCTTTTCCAATGAGTCAGCTCTTCTCATCAGGTGGCCAATGTATTGGAGCTTCAGCTTCAGCCTCGGTCCTTCCAATGAATATTCACTGTTGATTTTCTTTAGGATCAACTGATTGATGTCCTTGTAAACCGCAGAACTCTCAAGTGTCTTCTCCAGCACCATAATTTGAAAACATCTATTTTGGGGGCCTCTGCCTTCTTTATGGTCCACCTCTCACATGCCTACATGACTACTGCTTAAAACCATAACTCTGACTATATGGACATTTTTAAATTAACAGTTTGTTTACACTATTTCCCTATACAAAGAAAGATGCCTCCTGGGACAAAAAACATAAGTACTTATTAATATTTTTCATTCAATGAATCTCCCATTTCATACTCATACCAAGTGCACCATTATTGAAGAGACTGGAGATCATAAAACTAATAATAATCTATTTGATAATGAGGCCTGTCTATATAATTTTGAGTCTCCCCTAACACCAAAATCACTGCAGATGGTGACAGCAGCCACGAAATTAAAAGACACTTGCTCCTTGGAAGAAAATTTATGACCAACCTAGATAGTATATTGAAACGCAAAGACATTATGTTGCCAACAAAGGTCCGTCTAGTCAAGGCTATGGTTTTTCCAGTGGTCATGTATGGATGTGAGAGTTGGACTGTGAAGAAAGCTGAGCACTGAAGAATTGATGCTTTTGAACTGATGTTGGAGAAGACTCTTGAGAGTCCCTTGGACTGCAAGGAGATCCAACCAGTCCATTCTGAAGGAGATCAGCCCTGGCTGTTCTTTGGAAGGAATGATGCTAAAGCTGAAACTCCAGTACTTTTGCCACCTCATGCGAAGAGCTGACTCATTGGCAAAGACTCTGATGCTGGGAGGGATTGGGGGCAGGAGGAAAAGGGGACGATAGAGGATGAGATGACTGGATGGCATCACTGACTCGATGAACGTGAGTTTGAGTGAACTCCAGGAGATGGTGATGGACAGGGAGGCCTGGCGTGCTGCGATTCATGGGGTCGCAAAAAGTCAGACACGACTGAGCGACTGCACTAACTGAACTGAATATGCTGTATCCTGACTCGAAAATGAAATAATACTTGAACAGAACAGCAAAGTGAATCACCTTCACTTGACAACTATTGTACCATCTGCATAGAACAGCCTGCTGTCTTGAACAAACTCCCAGAAGTACTGTACTTCCTGTTCTTCCTACAGTTGCCTCTGGAGGGAAGACCAGCTGACTCTCAACATTCTGATTAATTTCATAACAGAGAAATGATTATATTTGACAGATAAATATTTTAGAGGGGTGGTGAGGAAACGTAGGCAAAGGAGTCTATTCGACTAAACCAAATTGATAGAAAATGGACACCTTTAACAACAAATGTGTAAAGTGTTATAGTAATGACTGATAAACTTTCAAAAAGCTCATGTAACCTGGTCTCTGGGCTCATGTAAGGAAAGTGCAGATGACTTGCCCCAGGACACACAGCATGTGGGTGGTGGGATCAGAATAAGATGCCATGCTGTCACACCCCAATTAACCAAGTACCTGATTCTGCCAGATATTCTGAAAATGCAGAGAAGAGCAATGGGGTTCTGAGTGCTTGGCCCCACATAGTATAGTTCTAGGGCCCTGACCCTCACAGCAGACAAATAGTAAACAAGAGTGAGTCTGGGTTGTTTCCCTGACTCAAAATATGAGAGGTCTCTTCCAACAGCAACCAGTTCGCCACGCCCACTGAAATCTCAGGAGTCAATTGACTCTGACTCTAAATCCATAGAGGTGACCCAGACCACAGACATCAGGGGCTTGGTGCTTAGGTCAGCCCACACTTCAAGTGTCCAACACAAGTCCTTCTGTCCCTTACACCTGGGATCAACTGGCTATAAGCTCAGAGGTGTCATGACCAAACTCCCATATTCAGAAACTTATTGGAACCTCTCACAGAGCTCAGGAAAGCCCTTTACTTACTGTCCCCAGTTATTTGAAGCAAAAAACCCAGGGACAGATAAATTGTAGGGCAAATGGGTAGTTAGGGCTGCTGAGCTTCCAAACTCTCTCAGGACTCTCCTCCCCTCACAATCTCTTGAAGCCTCACTTCCCCTGAGGCTCTCTGAACCAAGTATTTATGGGTTTTAATTGAAGTTGGAGGTAGGCAATTTGATAGAATCATTGGCCATTTGTGACTGAACCCTGTATCAGTGGCCTCTCCTCTCCCCAGAGGGACTGGGAGTTGATAGTTCTAACCCTCTAAGCACCTGATGGCATGTTCTAGAGTCCAGTCCCATCCAGACACTATCAAAGGTTTCTGTCCTAGACTTATCTCATGACTTACAGATAGATAGTAATTTCCAAGAGTCTCAGGAAGCCTGGGCATGAACGAGGACAGAGAACAAAATTGGATGTAATGATTACACTACCCTGATGTGTACACAGAAGGTTGTGTCCAGGAAGGAAGAGTTGCAGTGATGGACCCACAGAGTTAGTTGGGATACTTTTGATTAAAAGCGGAACACATAGTACTATCTTTAGAGAGTCAAAAATTGTTCATGGTGTTAAACTGCCCATTTCCCCGAAGATATCCAGAGATGGTTGTCAGCACTCATCCCATCCATGTAACCCAACCCCTTCCATGGACTCCCCTCATCCCCCACCTCCAGAGAGGAGAGATGAGCCTGGACTTGCCTTGGGCCTTGTTGCTAGTGTCACACCCTGGTATACCAGCCACAAGTGTATCCAGGAGAGTGAGATGGGTTGCCAAAAAGCAGAGCTGGCTTAACTTCATGGTTGCAGGAGGCCTCCTTAGGAAAGATGGCAGCTAACTGAGCTTCTCACACCCCAGTTCAGTGACTGGAAGAGAGACAAAGAGGGGAGTGAGGAAGAGAAGGGCCTGGGGTCAGTATTGTCGATTGCGTACACTCCCCACTACCTATTGTCCAGCTTTAGCCTGATGGCGTAAAACATCCAGTATCAATGTTTCTTCAACTTGACTTTGTTTGTGGGTCTCATGGATACATGTTTGGTAGCTGTACATGTGGAATTTAGTCCAATATGGTCACTCAGGGAGGATCTTAGCACCTAAAGCAGTGCATGGCATGTGAAGGACAATCAGTGAGTGGATGAGAGCAAATCACGGGATGAATATGGGAACAGCAGTGTATGAGCTCAGGTGCTCCTTTCAGCCTCTGTGTTGTCATCACGTCTGGGCATCAATTAGCAACCGCCACCCCCCACTCCCTCGCCACCCTCACCAAGCTCAGAAGTCCAGTGTGACACACACATATTCCCACAACCATTGCCATAGCTTCTCTACTGGATGGAACCTGCTCTTTACCTAGATGTTCCCTACAGGAACTTAGCTAGGAAACTGATGTCCTCCTGGGGCAGCAAACCTGTTATCTGTTTCAAATAAGGAATAAGGGAAGGGGGCAGAGGGGAAGTAGGGAGCTGAACACGTCAGTACAGCCTAACCACCTGCTCTGCTTCACCTGGTTTCACAAACAAGAGAGCTGTCTGCCTGAGTGGACTTCAGGGGACCTTGGAAGATTGCCTACAAACACTCATTTCCTCTTCTTCTCTACCCCAGTGGTTTTGGGGTCACATGACCTCCTTTTTATAACAAGCTCTGCCTTTTGCCATCTTTGTGTCTGCTGACAGAAATCCCTCAGAGTCCTCCTGTCTTCAGATGTCAGGTGAGGTCAGCGCTGCCCACATCAGGGATTGCTACGGAAGCAACAGACACAGCAGACAGATGTTCCTTCTCCCTGAGAGGTCAGAGCCTTTGTAGTATTAATAATAATAGTATGAGTAATCACAACAGATAAAATGTTAATTATTCCATATGTCAGTCATTATCTAAGCACTTGACATGTATTTACAGATTTACTTCTCAAAAACTCCAAGTTAGGGGATGAGGTAGCATTAATAATTCCTCATGTTACAGAGGAGGAACCTGAGCTGCAAAAATAAAGCAAGTTGGTTACAGTCATCCAGTGGTTCGAGAGGTTTTGAACTCAGGGATCTGGCTGCAGAGTTTGTGCACATGCACTCTGCTGCATTGATAGCCGTTATTTATAGGGGAGGTGTGAGGCGTGACACACTCACAGTGTCCCTTCATTCACTAGTCTATATTCACTCCCAGGTGAAATATGTAGCACTAGCATCCCTCCAACTCAGCTACACTCAGACAAGTATTTCCATTCAAACACACGCGCACACACACAGCACAGAGACACAAAGTGTGCTCCACTCCAGCTCAAGGAGAGGGCAGCTGGGTTCCTTGCCCAGAAGCCCCAGGTGCAAGTCCAGCCAAATGTCAAGCAGGCACAGAGCTGTGTGATGAGCTGCAGAATACATGGGGGGCTGCCTTCCTGGCACAGACACCCTTTCCCTTGAGAAGGGCAGGAGCTCTCATTACTGAGCTGCCGCAGGACAGAAGGACATCAGCAGCCTGTAATTCATATCGCAAGGCACTGTGAGTGTCTACTCTCTCCTGAGACATTCCACGTGTGCCACTTTATTTAGCCTCATGTCACTGTTACAAAATCTGAGATTCTCATCCCATTGTGTCAAGGAGAAATCAGAGTCTCAAAGGTAAAACCACTTGCTCAGGAGACAAAACTTGCACATGGTAGAATGAGGATTCTAGTTCAGGAGACCTTCTGGCCCTGCCTCTATTTCTGCCTCAATCTGTCCACCCGAGGCCAGGAAGCAACAGAGAATCCCCCTAATAGCAGAAACTCCTCTTTTCTCCCCCCTCCTCTCTCATCTGTCTGTCTTTTTCTCCCCATGTCCTCCTCTCCTTGTCCTCCTCTAGTCTAAGTCAGAGGCTCCCAGATCCACAAGCTACCTGATGGACCAGGTCTCCCTCCATCTCCCCTGTCCCTGCTCATGTACAAAGGTGGGCTCTAAATCTCTTGCATTCCTATACACTAACAATGAAAAATCAGGAGGGAGAAATTAAGGAAAGAATCTTATTCACCATAGCAATAAAAAGAATAAAATGCTTAGGGATAAATTTACCCAAAGAAGAAAAAGACATGTATAGAGAAAAGTAGAACACATTAATGAAACAAATCCTAGATGACACAAATAGATGGAGATATATACAATGTTCTTGGATTGGAAAAATCAATATAGTAAAAAGAGTGTACTACCCAAAGCAGTCTATAGATTCCATACAATCCCTATCAAACTACCAATGGTATTTTTCACAGAACTAGAACAAATAATTTCAAAATTTGTATGGAAATGTAAAGGAGCCCAAATCAACCTTCCTGACTTCAGACTGTACCACAAAGCTAGCTTTTGAAAAGACCCCGATGCTGGGAAACATTGAAGGCAGCAGAAGAAGGGGACAACAGAGAATGAGATGGTTGGATGGCATCACCGTCTAAATGGACATGGGTTTGGGTGGACTCCAAGAGTTGCTAATGGACAGTGAGGCCTGGTGTGCTGCGGTTCATGGGGGCACAGAGAGTCGGACACGACTGAGCGCCTGAACTGAACCGAACAAAGCTACAGTCATCAAAATAGTAATGCAGTAGCTCAAAGACACAAATATAGATCAATGGAACAAAATAGAAAGTCCAGACATAAATCCACACATCTACAGACACCTTATCTTTGAGAAAGGAGGCAAAAATATATGCTAGAGAAAAGACAGTGTCTTCAAAAAGTAGTACTGGGAAAACTTGTCAACTACATGTAAAAGAATGAAACTAGTACACTTTCTAACTTAATACACAAAAATAAACTCAAAATGAATTAAAGACCTAAATGTAAGGCTGGAAACCATAAGACTCATAGAGGGAAGCATAGGCAGAACACTCTCCAACATAAATCACAGCAATGTCCACTATGACCCACCTCCCTGAGTAATGGAAATAAAAATGAAAATAAACAAATGAGACCTAATTAAGCTTAGAAGTTTTTGCACAATGAAAGAATCTATAAGCAAGGTGAAAAGACAGCCCTCGGAATGGGAGAAAATAATAGTAAATGTTTTGAAACAGCTGACAAGGAATTAATCTCCAAAATGTACATGCAGCTCATGCAGCTCAACACCAGAAAACAAACAACCCAATCAAAAAGTGGGCAAAAGAGCTAAACAGACATTTCTCCAAAGAAGACCTACAGGTGGCTAATAAGCACATGAAGAAATATTCAACCTCACTCATTATTAGAGAAATGCAAATCAAAACCACAATGAGGTATCATTTCACACCAGTCAGAACGCCATCATCAAACATCTACAACAATAAGAGACACATGTATCCCAATGTTCACTGCAGAACTATTTACAATAGCTAGGACATGAAAGCAACCTATATGTCCGGTGGCAGATGAGCGGTTAAGGAAGTTGTGGTACATATACACAATGGAATATTACTAAACCATGAAATGGAGAGCATCTGAGTCAGTTTAATGAGGTGGATGAACCTGGAGCCTAGTATAGAGAGTAAAGTAACTCATAAAAAGAAAGAGAAATACTGTATATTAATACATATATATGGAATTCAGAAAGACAATACCAACGATCCTACCTGCAGGACAGCATAAGAGACACAGATGTAAAGAACAGACCTTGGTACTCAGTGAGAGAAGTCAATGGAGGGATGATTTGAGAGAATAGCATTGAAACATGTACAAGGCCTCAAGTAAACACATGACCAGTGCACACTGATGCATTGAGCAGGGCACCAAAAGACAGTGCTCTGACACAACTCGGGTAGACAGAGTGGGGAGAGAGGTGGAAGGGGTGTTCAGGAGCGGGGACACATATATGCCTGTGGCAGTTCATGCTGATGTATGTCAAAAACTAACACAATGTTGTAAAGTAATTATCCTCCAACAAATTAAATAAACAAACAAAAAAAGAAATCTTCCTGGCTCCTGCAGGTCTCTTTAGAAAAATTACAGGACACGAACAAAACCGTGATTGCATTCTGGATGAAGACACGTGATCTAACCCCCTGGGACCTCAGATTATATCTCTGCTTCTGTTCCTCACTATCTCTTCTGAAAAATGACTGTCTTGTATTGCCTACTCTCTAAGGCCATATTCGAAAATGGATGGAAGGCACCCAAGGCAGACAGAACATGTTTAGATATTTGAGATGCTGTGCCCTCTGAGAGGTATGTTCATATCTGAGTAATGGGTGACCATTTCCTCACTACATGATGATAAAACAACACCTCACTTACGGGACCACATAATATTGTTGGCGCAGTCCATGGGGTCCTTAAGAGTCGGACATGACTGAACGTCTTCACTCTCATTTTTCAGTTTCATGACTTGGAGAATGCAATGGCAACCCACTCCAGTGTTCTTGCCTGGACAATCCCAGGGTCGGGGAGCCATCTATGGGGTTGCTCAGAGTCGGACACCACTGAAGCGACTTACCAGCAGCAGCAGCAGCAGCAGTAGTAAAGCACCAGTCTGCCAATGCAGAATACATAAGACATGTGGGTTCAATTCCTGGGTCAGAGATTACATATAAACAATTTTTTTGATCAATGCTGAAAAAGTAAACACCGGTGTCACACACACTTTAAAATCACACACAAGGCTGTGGGTCTCACACTTGAATGAGCATCAGAATCCTATAGCCATATTATCAAAGACAGAGCTTAGCTCTCTATCACCAGAATGCTGATTCAGTAGCATAGGGTGGGCCCTGAGTATCTCCTTCAACAAGATTCCCAAGGCATTGATGGTGCTGCTCAAGGGACCACACTTCGAAAAGCATGAACTAAGCTAAGGAGACCAGCTGTCTTCCAAGAGGGGACATGTTCTGTCCCGTTTCCATCATCCCCACCATTTTTTATTGTCCCTGTGCCTCCATCACCATCCCAAATACTTCCATTCACATTGCTCATTCGTCCTGGAGGGGATTTGAAATGGTGATCTGAGAGTGGGCTCAGAGTAGGTGTTGAAAAAAGATACCTTGCTCTTCCTTAACAGTCTAATCACTTAAGTACTATTCTTTTTTTTAGAGAGGCAGATACTGAACTTCAGCTATGGAAAAGTGACTTGATGGAAGAGAAACAGCTGAAAATTAGGGAAAAGATGCTAACCTGTTAATCAAGTGTCCCCAGATATTTCAACATCACTAAAACACAAGCATACAAACCCCTCCCAGGCAAGTCTATTTGATAGTAACACAGATGATGCAGCAAAGACTTTGGACATGACGTCATGAGTGTCAATCTTATTTACAAGAATAGGGGTTGGGTGCCAGCATTGCCAGCAGCATTCAGGCAGGCCAGGTTCCAAAGACTCACAAAGTGGGGGTGGGGTGGAGGATTAAGATGAGTCTTGTATGGATGGTAGAGTTGGACTGTAAAGAAAGCTGAGCGCCAAAGAATTGATGCTTTTGCACTGTGGTGTTGGAGAAGACTCTTGAGAGTCCCTTGGACTGCAACAAGATCCAACCAACCATCCTAAAGGAGATCAGACCTGGCTGTTCACTGGGAGAACTGATGTTGAAGCTGAAGACCAATACTTTGGCCAGCTGATTCAAAGAGCTGACTCATTTGAAAAGCCTGTGATGCTGGGAAAGATTGAGGGCAGGAGGAGAAGGGGGAAACAGAGGATGAGATAGTTGGATGGCATCACTGACTCAATGGTCATGAACAGGGAGGCTTGGCTTGCTGCAGTCCAAGCAGTCACAAACAGTCGGACACGACCAAGCGACTAAACTGAACTGAACTGAACTGCACTGAGGAAGAAGATTACAGCACGTGAAGCCTGAATTCACATCTCAGGTTCTAGAGTCACTCCAGTCATGAAGAGATTTTCTTCTGCAATCTTTCCTTCGTTCCTCCAATATTTATGGACTGTATCCTTTGTGCCAGGAGTTATGCAAAGTTCTAGGGATAAAGGGAAGACTTGCTGTCATGATGCTTAGAACCAACTGGAAGAGACAGAAGTAAAGCAATTAGACCCATGCAGGGAAGGGAAGACACAGATTTCACTGAAGAGGATAGTGTTGAAAGTCAGAGGGAAAGGCTAAATGTAATCACAAGCAGCCAGAATTCAGCCCTGATTGGGTGCTCCTTGGACTTCAGCATCTCAGGGGAGCCCAGTTCCCATGCCCTCTTCAAAAGGAGAGGAACTTGCAGATTGAATCTCTGAAGCCCCAGACCTGGACAAGGCATCCCTGGACAAGACCTAGACTATCCTAGAGGTGAGCAACCACAGTGCTCTCAGGATCACAATGACCACCAAGAATGCAGTGAATTTTCCAAGCCCAGGTAGGGTGCTCAGGAGCACTACAGACCTCCTCTATGGGGAACTGACTTACTCTTCCCATCTGAGAAATGGGGGCATGAGAGTAAGCTCAAATTATCAGGATGGTGCTTCTGAGGGTGACCTTTTCCCCGTCTGGTCCCTGGGGGGCATGCTCAGTCCATGATTTCAGAGGTCACTGCAGCTACTTCCCCTGGGAGGAAGAAATGAAAATAGTCACTGCAGGCAATTCACTGGAGGCAGTTTTGAGGAGTGTGTGGCCTCCAGAGCTCCACCTCTTTCTCCAGCCCTTCTCCTATCCCATGCCCTGCTTGTTGTCTTACCCAGGATAGGACAGCACCAGCAGGGGTCTTAACACAGCCTGGCCCCCAGTTGAAGTCTTTTTTCTTAATATTTTACCTGCCATATAAAAAGATCTCTGAGAATCTGGACTTGCCATTGTATGTGTCTGCTTGTTTTGGCCTTGCAGGGACCCATATATAGAGGCTCCAGGCAAAAGTCAGGCTACAGATCTGTAGGGACAAAAGTAAATTAGTCAAATAGGAAGATGGTCATCACAGCTGGGTCTAAAAGGTGAACAATCAAATATACCAGCTTGTTTGGAAGAGTGTGGTAGGGGTGCAGAGATGTGAATGTGAAAAGACCATTTCAAGCTTTGTAAGGCATTATTATAAGTGTTTTTAGGCTTCAGACTGACAGGGTAATATTATAGATAATTACCTATCATTACTGAATATTTATAGATGAATGGACATGATGCCCCAATTAGCTGCAAATGGAACAAGAATAAAGGATCAGACCAGTTCAGTGCAGTTCAGTTGCTCAGTCGGTTCTCACTCCCAGAGACCCCATGGACTGCAGTACACCAGGCTTCCCTGTCCATGACCAAATTCTGGAGTCTACTCAAACTCATGCCCAGTGAGTCAGTGATGCCATTCAACCACCTCATCCTCTGTCATCCCTTCTCCTCCCACTTTCAATATTTCCCAGAATCAAAGTCTTTTCGAATGAGTCGATTCTTCATATCCAGTAACCAGAATATTGGAGTTTGGCTTTAGCATCAGAACTTCCAATGAATACTCAGCACTGATCTCCTTTAGGATGGACTGGTTGGATCTCCTTACAGTCCAAAGCACTATCAAGAGTCTTCTCCAACACCACAGTGAAAAGTAATCAATTCTTTCATTTTCAGCTTTCTTTATAGTCCAGCTCTCACATGCATACATGACTACTGGAAAAACCATAGCTTTGACTCGATGGATCATCATTGGCAAAGTAATGTCTCTGCTTTTTAACATGCTATTTATGTTGGTCATAACTTTCCTTCCAAGGAGCAAGTTTCTTTTAATTTCATGGCTGCAGTCACCATCTGCAATGATTTTTGGAGCCCCAAAGAATAAAGTCGCTCTCTGTTTCCATTCTGTCCCCATCTATTTACCATGAAGTGATGGGACTGGATGCCATGAACTAATGTGTTCTGAATGTTGAATTTTAAGTCAAATATTTCACTCTCCTCTTTCACTTTCATCAAGAGGCTCTTCTGCTATAAGGGTGATATCATCTGCATATCTGAGGTTATTGAAATTTCTCCTAGCAAATTTAATTCCAGCTTGTGCTTCATCCAGTCTGGCATTTCTCATGATGTACTCTGAATATAAGTTAAATAAGCAGGGTGACAAAATACAGCCTCGGTGTACTCCTTTCCAATTTGCAACCAGTCTGTGTTCCATGTCAAGTTCTAACTGTGGCTTCTTAACTGGCATAGAGATTTCTCAGGAGGCAGATCAGATGGTCCCATGTCTTTCAGAATTGTCCGCAGTTTCTTGTGATCCACACAGGCAGAGGCTTTGGCATAGTGAATAAAGCAGACATAGATGTTTTTCAGAGCTCTCTTGCTTTTTCGATGATCCAGCGGAAGTTGGCAATTTGATCTCTGGTTCCGCCTGCCTTTTCTAGATGCAGCTTGAACATCTGGAAGCTCACGGTTCACCTACTGTTGAAGCCTGGTTTGGAGAATTTTAGAGTTACTTACTTGCATGTGAGATGAGGGCAATTGTGTGGTAGTTTGAGCATTCTTTGGCATTGCCTTTCTTAGGGATTGGAATGAAAACTGACCTTTTTACAGTCCTGTGGCCACTGCTGAGTTTTCCAAAACTTGCTAGCATATTGAATGTAGCACTTTCACAGCATCATCTTTTAGGATTTGAAACAGCTCAACTGGAATTCCATCACCTCCACTAGCTTTCTTCATAGGGATACTTTCTAAGGCCCTCTTGACTTTGCATTCCAGGATGTCTGGCTCTACGTGTGTGATCACACCATCCTGATTATCTGGGATAAATGATACATATTAAGAATATTCTCCATGCGTTGATCATGATTGGAGCTGGACAATGGTTCACGGGTTTATAATCCGATTTTCTGTACATGTGTTTGCTTGAAAGCTTCCACTATTAAAAGGAAGGAGTAATGGCATCATGATTTAATGCAGAAAGGCATGGAATAAAACCCATCATTGTGTTCAGTTTGTTTAGGTCATGGCACCAGAATAAAGAAATATTGAGGGAATACTGACTGTGACCTACATGTGAAAAAGAAAGTCCATTAGTTGTGTCCGACTCTTTGCAATTCCATGGACTATACAGTCAATGGAATTCTCCAGGCTAGAATACTGGAATGGGTAGCAACTCCCTCTTCCAGGGGATTTCCCAACCCAGGGATCAAACCCAGGTCTCCCACATTGCAGGAAATTCTTTACCAGCTGAGCCACCAGAAGCCACAAGAAATACTAATTTAGTATTCGTCCTGTTCCTGCACCAGAGCTCCTAAAACCATTGGATTTCCTAAGCGATGACAGCACCAAGAGAACCTTTTACCATGTGAGTGAGGTGACAAACAAAGCCTCAATCGAACCTAAGAATGGAGGTTGGTTGCTTGGATAACCAACACCTGATTAGAGGGTGGAGTTCTAACTTCCACCTTTGCCTTTTCCTTGCCCTCATACCTCAAGGAGAGGTGAGGGTTTGAAAGGTAAATGCATCACAAATGCCTAAAAATTTAGTGAATTGTGACTTGTGATGAAGCCTCAACAGGCCTCAACAGAGCATAGTATTCATGGTATTCTAAGGAACTGAGATCAATCCAGGCAAAAATATGGGTATACTCCATCATGGCTCACTTGGGCCAGTGCAGCAGCCTGCCCAGAGGCCTTTGACTCTGCCTTCACTCCCTAGAAACCACTCTTCACACTGCAGCTGCAAGAATCCTGTTTCAAAGTGAATTCTATCCCATGGGTCCCATGACCAATCTCTCATTGACTGAGAGTCAGATTCTGATGTTTAAAGTTTTACAAAGCTCTCCATGACCTGTTCCTGTGGCCTCTCTGTCTCATCCCTTTCCATTCTCCTCCCCCAAACGCACTCAACTCCAGTCACCCTGGTCCTGTCTCCTGCTCAATCACACCAGGCATGTTTTTTGGAGCCTCTCCTCAAGGCCTTCTTATCACAGAACATTTCCCTGGCCCTCGTTGGCCCCCTTATCCCCATCAATCTCTTTCTTCACAACACTCATCATGACCTGGTATAGGATTTTCCCTTGTCTTTATTGTGTGTCTCCCTCCTAGAAGGATATTATTTTACTATATGTATATATTTCACAGCTGTTTCCCTATGCAAAAAAACTATGCTCTCAGAAGAAAAAGGATACCTTTCAATAAATATTTCTAAGTAAATGACTCTCCTATTTCACTTCATGCTAAGTGCCTTGTCATTGAAGAGAGTGGATAGAGTAAACTGCTTGTTAGTCTCTATGATAAGGAGGTCTGTCTATAAAATTATGAGTGTAACTGTCATCTATATCATTATAGGAAAATGAAATATAATCTGATAGAGCAAGAGGAAGGGCATTGTGTCTTTACTAATATCATAGCAGCCTGGGAAATGCCGTCTTTGGCCCCAACAGCAAACTCAAGGAAGCACTGCATTTCTTGCTCGACATGAAGTTGCCTCTGAAGGGAAGATGCTCAGCAGACACTCAACTCTCTGATTAATTATATAAAAGAAAAATGTTCATTATTTGACACATATATATTCTTGGAAGTGTATGAGGAAATGTAGGTATGTCGACAAGTCTTTCAGACTGAAATGTTCGGTGGAAAACAGACGCCACTGACCACAAATGTGTAAATTCTTTGTACTCATGACTTATAATCCTTTCAGAAAACTCTAGAAACATTGACTTCCTGTTCTCATGAAAACCCTGTAGATAGAACTGTCCCAGGACATAGAGCATGTAGGTAATAAAATCAGGAAAAGACAACACAGTCTATCACAATCGATTTAAATAAGTACCCGATTCTGCCAGGAATTCTGAAAATACCAAGAAGTGGTGAGGGTTTTTTTTTTTTTAATTAATTTATTTTAACTGGAGGCTAATTACTTTATCTATCCTGGAGAATGTCCCGTGTGCACCTGAGAAAAGGGTGAAATTCACTGTTTTGGAGGGAAATGTCCTATAGATAAAAATTAAGTCTAACTGGTCCATTGTAGCATTTAAAGTTTGTGTTTCCTTGTTCGTTTTCTGTTTAGTTGATCTATCCATATGTGTTCATGGGGTATTAAAGCTTCTCACTATTATTGTGTTACTGTTAATTTCCCCTTTCATACGTGTTTGCATTTGCTTACGTATTGTGGTGCTCCTATGTTGGGTTCACGTATATTTATAATTTTGACATCTTCTTCTTGGATTGATCCTTTGATCATTATGAAGTGTGCTTCTTTGTCTCTTTTCACTGCCTTTATTTCAAAGTCTACCTTATCTGATATGAGTATTGCTACTCCTGCTTTCTCTTGGCCCCCTTTTGAATGAAATATCTTTTTCCACCCTTTCACTTTCAGTCTGTATGTGTTCCTTGTTTTGAGGTGGGTTTCTTGCAGACAGCATATATAGGGGTCTTGTTTCTGTATCCATTCAGCCAGTCTTTGTCTTTAGCTGGGGCATTCAACCAATTTACATTTAAGGTAATTATTGATAAGTATGATCCTGTTGCCATTGGCTTGGTGCTTTGTGTTCGAGTATAAACGTTTTCTATGTTTTGTGTCTAGAGAAGATCCTTTATCATTTTTTGTAGTGTAGGTTTGGTGGTGCTGAATTCTCTCAGCTTTTGCTTGTGTGTAAAACTTTTGACTTTTCCTTCATATTTGAATGAGGTGCTTTCTGGTTCTAGTAATCTGGGCTGTAGGTTTTTCTCTTTCATCACTTTAAGTATGTCCTGCCACTCCCTTCTAGCCTGAGGAGTTTCTATTGAAAGATCAGCTGTTACCTTTATGGGAAGCCTCTTGTGTGTTTTTTGTTGTTTTTCTCTTGCTGATTTTAATATTTGCTGTTTGTGTTTGATCTTTGTTAATTTGATTAATATGTGTCTTGGGGTGTTTTGGCTTGGGTTTATCTGGTTTGGGACTCTCTGGGTTTCTTGGACTTGGATGGCTATTTCCTTCCTAATTTTAGGGAAATTTTCAACTATTTTCCCTTCAAGTATTTTCTCATGGTCTTTCTTTCTGTCTTCTTCTTCTGGGACTCCTATTATTGCAATGTTGGGGCATTTAACAGTGTCCCAGAGGTCTCTTTGATTGTACCCCTTTAATTCTATTTTTCTTTTTCCCGCTCTGCTTCACTTATTTCCACCATTCTGTCTTCTACTTCAGTTATCCTATCTTCTGCCCCAGTTGTTCTACTGTTGGTTCTTTCCAGAGTGTTTTTCATCTAAGTTATTGCTTTATTCATTATTGAATGACTCTTCTTTATTTCTTGTAGGTGCTTGTTAAACATTCTTTGCATCATCTCAATCTTTGTCTCTATTTATCTGTAACTCCATTTTGTTTTCAAGATTTGAGTAATCTATACTATCATTATTCTGAATTCTTTTACAGGCAGACATCCTATCTCCTCCTCTTTTGTTTGGTTTGGTGGGCAGTTATATTCCTTTACCTGCAGAATATTTCTCTGCCTTCTCATTTTGTTTACTGTGTTTGGGGTGGCCTTTGTGTATGCTGGGAGACTGTGATCCCTCTTTAATGTGGAGGTTTCTCCCTGTGGGTGGGGTTGGACCAGTGGCTTGTCAAGGTTTCCTGGTTAGGGCAGCTTGTGTCAGGGTCCTGGTGTGTGGAGTTGGATCTCTTTGCCCTGGAGTGAAATGAAGTGTACAGTTGTGAGTTTTGAGGTGCCTATGGGTTTGTTTTGACTTTGGGCAGCCTGTATTTTAATGCCCAGGGCATGTTCCTGCATTGCTGGAAAATTAGCATGGTATGTCTTGCTCTGAAACTTGCTGGCTCTTGGGTGGAGCTTGGTTTCAGTGTAGTTATGGAGGCTTTTGGATGAGCTCTTGTTGATTAATGTTCCCTGGAGTTAGGAGTTTTCTGGTGTTCTCAAGGTTTGGATTTAAGCCTCCTGCCTCTGGCTTTCAGTCTTATTATAATAGTAGCTTCAAGACTTCTCCATCCATACAGCACCAATGATAATAAACCTAGGTTAACGTTGAAATGATTCCTCATAGTGAAGGACACCCAGGGGGGTTCACAGAGTTACATGAAGAAGAGAAGAGGAAAGTGAGATGGAGGTAACAGAGGAGAAGAGGGAGGATCAAAACGGGAGAGAGCAGTCTAGCCAGTAATCAATTTCCTATGTGGGAATTGAGTACTCCACAGTCTGGAATACTAAGAGAGGTTCACAGAGTTACCTAGAGGAGAGAATAAGGAGGAGGCAGATAAAGGTGACCAGGAGAAGAAGAGGGATAGTGAAAAGGAGAGGGGAACAATCTAGCCAGTATCAGTTCCCTAAGAGTTCTTCACAGCCTTGAACACCCAGGGAGAGACACAGAGTTAAGCAGAGAAGAGAAGTTAGAGGGATGAGATAGAGGTGACCTGAGGGAGAAAAGGGAAAACCAAAAGAGGAGACAGCAATCATTCAGTAATCACATTCCTAAGTAAAAATGGGTACTGAAGATTAGATTTTTAAAGGCCCAAAATTGATAACAAATTCCAAAAAGCAAAGATTAAAAATCTAAAGTATAGGTTCAGTTCAGTTCAGTTGCTCAGTCGTGTCCGACTCTTTGCAACCCCATGAATCGCAGCACGCCAGACCTCCCTGTCCATCACCATCTCCCGGAGTTCACTCAGACTCACGGCCATCGAGTCCATGATGCCATCCAGCCATCTCATCCTCGGTCATCCCCTTCTTCTCCTGCCCCCAATCCCTCCCAGGATCAAAGTCTTTTCCAGTGAGTCAACCCTTCACATGAGGTGGCCAAAGTACTGGGGTTTCAGCTTTAGCATCATTCCTTCCAAAGAAATCCCAGGGCTGATCTCCTTCAGAATGGACTGGTTGGATCTCTTTGCAGTCCACGGGACTCTCAAGAATCTTCTCCAACACCACAGTTCAAAAGCATCAATTCTTCGGCGCTCAGCCTTCTTCACAGTCCAACTCTCACATCCATACATGACCACGGGAAAAACCATAGCCTTGACTAGACGGACCTTAATTGGCAAAGTAATGTCTCCTCTTTTGAATATACTATCTAGGTTGGTCATCACTTTTCTTCCAAGGAGTAAGCGTCTTTTAATTTCATGGCTGCAGTCACCATCTGCAGTGATTTGGGAGCCCCAAAAAATAAAGTCTGACACTGTTTCTACTGTTTCCCATCTATTTCCCATGAAGTGATGAGACCGGATGCCATGATCTTCGTTTTCTGAACATTGAGCTTTAAGCCAACTTTTTCATTCTCCTCTTTCACTTTCATCAAGAGGCTTTTTAGCTCCTCTTCACTTTAGACTCTCAAAAATACAATATTAAAAATACAAAACAAAATCAGAAAATTTATTATATATATATAAATTGTCTTTAAAAACAGAGTCTTTTTTGGAAGGTGATAGTAGGTTATAAAATGGAAAATTAAAAGAGTAATCAGTTGAGTTCAGTTGAATTCAGTTGCTCAGTCTTGTCTGAGTCTTTGCAACACCATGCATCGCAGAACACAGGCCTCCCTCTCCATCACCAACTCCCAGAGTTTACCCAAACTTATGTTCCTTGAGCCAATGATGGCATCCAACAATCTCATCCTCTGTTATCCCCTTCTCCTCCTACATTCAATCTTTCCCAACATCACGGTTTTTCAAGTGAGTGAGCTCTTCGCAGCAGGTGGCCAAAATACCGGAGTTTCAGCTTCAACATCACTCCTTCCAATGAACACTCAGGACTGATTTCCTTTAGGATGGACTGGTTGGGTCTCCTTGCAGTCCAAGGAACTCTCAAGAGTCTTCTCCAACACCACAGTTCAAAAGCATCAATTTTTCAGCACTCAGCTGTCTTTATAGTCCAACTCTCACATCCATACATGACTCCTGGAAAAACCATAGCCTTCACTAGATGGACCTTTGTTGACAAAGAACTGTCTCTGCTTTTCAATATGCTGTCTAATTTGGTCATAACTTTCCTTCCAAGTAGTAAGCGTCTTTTAACATCATGGCTACAATAAGAACATAATAATTTTTTTAAAAAAAATTAGAAAATGAAAGCGGAAAAATACATCTAGGCATTTCTCTGGAGCTATTCAGGGCAGTGTGGGGTCAGTTCAGTTTCAGATGCTTCCCTGTTCCAGCTTATACATCATCTCAGCGTCTATAGGCCCTTTTCAAAGCTTAGTCATTGCTAACCACAGGGTTCTAATCTGCTGCACCTGTGACTTCCAGAGCAGTTCTCTCTTCTTGGTTTATTTTGCTTTCCTCTGTTTGCAAGTCTCTCCAGTGTCTAATTTCTGCCCTGACACAAGGAGAAGAAGGTGGTCACTTATTTAGGCTCACTTGTTCAGTTCTGCTGTGGGGAGGGTGGAATACTGCAAAAATATCATTGGCATGTGTGGGGAGTACTTGCAGTGCATGCACCACACTGGGTTTGCCCCAGCTCATGGCACATGTGCTTTCCTGGTCTACAATGCTCAGGCTCCAGCTTGCTCTGCAGAGGAACTGTCCAAAGAGGGCACATGTTTTCCTGCCCTTCCCAGATCTAAGCTGCTAGAGTTCAAGTTCCCAGGTACTCCACAATTGCACAGATTCGTTTGGGTGAACATTTTGTGCCCTTCCCAAGTCCAAGGAGCTCAGGTGACCAGGTGCTTAGTGAGCACACTGTCCAAGGTGGGCTGTGTGTCTTAATCACCTCCCCAGTCCCAGGCTCTTGATTTCCTACGTGCTCCATAAGAGCATTATCTCAAGTGTGCCATGTGTCTCTTCTAAGGAGCTGATCTCTGGCCATGGCCATCCAGACAGATGTCAACTGTCCAGGATCCTGGGAAGACTTGGTTAGAGACTGGGAGCTGGCCGACAGTTTGGTGGGTGATGCCATCTGTCGACCTGTGATTGCCCCTTGCCTTCCAGCTTTGGCTGTCATGTACGTGCCTCTCTGCTTCTGGAGGGGTATGAGCCAGTCTGCACTCGCCTAGCTCTCCTTGGCATTCACTCAACCCTTTGTTCTGTGAGCGAGCCAAGCTGCACCTTAAGTTAGAACTTTTCATGGAAAAGTCCCTTCGCGCGCTCTCTCTCTCTCTATTTTCTTCTCTGGCTATCTCACTGTTAGGGTTGCTATCTCTCCTTAGCTACCTCAGATTGTCCTCAGGGAATTACGGCCCCATCCATACTCTAAGCATGCAACCTACACTTCCCTATTCATCCCCTTGCCGGCTGGTGGCAGACGCAAACGTTGTGGTACTTCTCTGCTTGAAGTTGCGATTAGGCCTGTATTTTGTCAGTGATTTTTGTTTGTTTGTTTCTTTGTTTGTTTCCTTCTGGTTTTGTTGCAGAATAGTGGGAAAGACCACTATTCCCCTGGACCCTTTGGGGTAAGGTTTGTAGTTTCAGGCCACAGACTCCAAGCCAGTTAGTTTAATTTAGAATATGCATTTATTGAATTATTTATTAAAAATGCATCATTATTGAAATATAAACCACAGTATTTGAAGCTACAGAAAGGAAAAATTGCA
Source organism: Ovis aries (assembly GCF_016772045.2). Lineage (NCBI taxonomy): Eukaryota > Metazoa > Chordata > Mammalia > Artiodactyla > Bovidae > Ovis > Ovis aries. The sequence continues at coordinate 74,103,466 of NC_056066.1, forward strand.
ACAACGTTTTAGGGTCAAGAAGCTTCTTCATCACAAGCACTTCTCTCATTACTGATTCTGACAGCTGGATGCAAGATATTCTACCTTGGACATTCACAAAGAGCAGTGATGGTAGGGAGGGGGATGAAGCGGAGGATGTAGTGAGCATATGGGTTAAGACAAAAATCCTGTGTCAAACTTCAGGCTCTACAGTTACTCTGGTCATGATGAATGTGCTCCTACATTCCTTCCTTTCTCCCTCAAATAACTAGGAACTGTCTACTTGGTGCCAGGAACTGAGCTAAGTGCTCGGAGTAAAGGGAAGACATTCTCATGGTGCTGAGAGCCAGCTGGATGAGACAGAATTCGACATGTTGACCAATAGAGGACAGGAAACAAATAGGTTGTGCTGTGGAGGGTAGGGGAGAGAAGGACTGCGAGAGACTGAACAGTTTCAGGAGCAGCCATGGCCCAGCCCTGCAGGGGTCCTCCTCGGGCGTCACATTTTCTGGGAACCACTCTTCACACATCCTCTGCAAAAAGAAAGGAACCTGTTGAGTGCCATCTTTGTATCCCCAACGAGGACACCAATCATCTTGACAGAGGCTAGATTTTACAAAAAGTATGAAACCATAGTCCTCATGACCCGAATGGCCAACAAGAAGGAAGTGAGATTTCCATGCCAAGGTGGGGTACTCAGGAGCACTGCAGACCTGCCCTGGAGGGTGGTTGACTCAGTATTCCTCTCTAAGATGGAAGAGCATGTGGTTAGCTTAGATTGCCATAAAAGACATCTCGGTATGACCTTCTGCCAAGCTGACCCCTGGAGAACTTGCTCAGTGTGTGGTTTCACAGGACACTGCCGCCTCTTCTCCCGGGAAGCATTAAGGAGGAAGACGCTGTGCAGGTGTGACTGGCGTGTGGTCCCCTGAGCTCCACCTCATTCCCCAGTCCTTCCCCTGCCCCTGTGTCCTGCCCCCTGTCTTACCACAGGGACACTGTCACTGGAGAGCAGGTCACTAAGCAGTCCGATAACGTCTGGAAGTTGTTCTTGTTCCCTTCACAGCCGCCATATACAAATGGCTCGCAGTACCCGGCCGTGGCATTGTAGAAGTATCTGGTCATCTGGTCCTTGCAGGGGCCCTTTAATTCAGGCTCCAGGCAGAATTCAGGCTTAGAAGCTGCTGGGAAAGGAGGGGCAATGGCTCAGTTATGAGGACGGTCACCACAGCTCATACAAGGACAACAGCTAGAACTGCCAGTTTCTTTGGGATAGAGAATGCTAGGCTTGAGGAGGATGGTTCAATGGAAAAGGCCATTTGAAAACCTTCCTGTTACATAATTAGGACTGTTGCTAAGGGTGAAATAATATATTAATCATGTAAATTTCTATATTTCAACAAGAAGTATTTTAACAAAAATTGATATAATGCCTTTATTTAGCCTCAAAAACTTCTAGAGGACTTCCCTGGTGGGTCACTGGTTAGGAATCTGCCTTCCAATGCAGGATTCCTGGGTTCAATCCCTTTGTAAGAGAACTAAAGTCCCACATCCTGAGGGACATCTACGTCAGCAGGCCACAACTACTGAGGCTGTGGCCTGCTACTAACAACAAAAGCACCAAATAAATGCTCAAAAAGAAGAAATACATTCTATCGCAAAGAAATGAGGTCACAAGTGAAAATCATTCCCTATATGTCAATAATTACTGGGTCTGGGTACCTGGGTTTTACAATACTGTTGTCTGCATTTTGTATATAGTAAAAACGTTCCATTGTGAAAAAATAAATGTGAAGGAATCATGCTATAATGGGAAAGGGCATAAAGAAAACATACCAGTGTGTTTACTTCTGATCCCTCAGGAGGACTGAATAAAATGAATGTTGAACTATCAATATTTTGACATTGTGATTATAAGAAGAAATATAGGTGTAGTTGTTTTTCTTTGATCCTATTTCTGACACTGAGTTCCTAAACAGCTTGGTATTTCTAATGTGATGAGAACAGTGAAAGCGTCTTCTGGTATGTGAAGTCAGTGATTTTGGATAGACCCTTTTAAACCAGAATGGGCTCCTATTGCACAGGAAAGGATTGTCTACAGGGAGGTGGGCACTTTCATTCACACCCTCCACTGTGGTCTTCTATCCACTATCCCTTTGCCTTCCCTCAGTCTCAGGGAAGATAATGGAGTTGTCTGTTGCACACTCTGCCATGGCTAAAGATTTAATGCATCATGACTAGGTAATTAAGCCTCCATAGAAACCTCAACAGAGCAAGACATTCATGTGATTAGAGAGACCTGGGATCCACCCAGGGAGCAACATACATCACGCTGCCTGTGGACCACTGCAGCAGCCTGCTCACCTGCACTGGGCCTCTGTCTCTGCTCTTTCCCCCTAGAGGATACTCTGTGCACTGCAGCCTCAGACATTCTGATATTGAGCCCTATCCCATTGCTCCAAAGATCACCTCCTCAGTGACTCCCCTTTTCTCTGAGAATCAAACTCTGATTCTTATAAAGGCCCACAAGGCTCCTCACGACCTGGCCCCATGACATCTCTGCCTCATCCCGTTCACCTCCCCTTCCCTCCACCCACTCGGCTCCAGCCAGCCAGGTCCCAGCTTCTGCTCAAACAGACCAGACACGTTACTTCTGCAGACTCTCCTCAATGCCTCCTTATCACAGACGGTTTCTCTGAAACTGAGGAAAAAGCACAGCATCCTTTCTGCGCACCACTCTCTACTTTCTAAACACTTATAACCTACCATAGGTTTTCTCCTCTTTGCTATTGTTTGTCTCCCTACTACAAGGCAAGCTAGATTGCCATATTTTTTCCTGGCTTTTTCTCCACCTCAAGAACAATGCACTGTAGTGACATAATAACTCCCATTATCATTCTCTGCACAAGTGCACAGTCATCAAATAGAATGGATATAAATGATTTCTTTTTAGTAAAAAATCACCTTGAAGATGGGGCACGTCAACATAATGGTCAATCTCCCTCTAACATTCACTCTCCTTCCAGGAGAGTAAAATAGTCTGCATGGGTTATCATTAACCTCAAAATGTCTCTAAACCAAATATTTATGATTTGTGTGGAGGTTTTCAATAAATAGCCGTATTGACTCAGTTAGTGGCCATTGTTGACTGATCTCTATCTCAGAGTCTTCCCTCCTCCCCAGAGGTGCTGGCAAGAAAGTGGTGAAATTTCCAACCTCTAAGTGGGTGTTTGAGTTTTTTGGAGGACCAGCCCAGACCTGAAGATTCCTAGGTTGCTTTCCCTGAGTGGTCTCGTGACTTAACAAAGAGAGGAAATTACAAGAGTTTCAGGAGGCCTGGGCAATGAAGCAAGACAAGGTTCAAATATGGATCAAATATATGAATAAGAAAATAAGAGTCAAAAGAGGACAAGTGAAGAAGCTTGGAGGCTTTCCTCGTATTGTCTTAACCTAGATCCCATGAGAAAAAGACTGTGTTTCTCATGTTCCTGCAGTTTCCTGGCTCAGTGATCCTATGTCTTGCTGCTTATTTTAATAATAGTGGAATCATCATTACTTGACATATTAATATTTTTTCTTGACCAAAAGAGGTCAAAGATGATGTTCTTCAGATTAACACACAGGTGAAAAATGGACAAAACTGGTCATGAAATATGAATAGATGATTGATATTCATGACTGATAATCTCTTAAAGATTTCTTGTGTATTTTTCTGCTATTCATTTGAGGAAATTGCAGATGACTGGCCCCAGAGCACAGAGGATAGGGCTGATGGAGTCCGAACAAGATACTCTCACGTCATAGCCCATCTGATACAATACCTGATTCTACCAGGAATTCTGAAAATACCATTTATTTGTAAGAGTTTATGGAGACAGTGTCCTACATTCATTACTTCCCTGTCCACAAACCTTACCTAAGTTCCCAAATCAGTGCAGAGAGTGAGTTTGGGTTTCCTTTGACACCAAATATGTGGTATCTAGACTAACATCAACCAAGTCCCCAAATGACTCCTGGGCATATTCCAGGCACTTAACATCTGATATGAAATCCATGCCATTAGTACATTTACCGACCATTGAGGGATCACAACTGTCCTCACTTTAGTACCAACCATGTGTTCTAAGTCACTTATGCTTGTAACCAAATGGCTAAAATCTGGAGGTTCCATGACCACATCTCCATGTTCAATAACTGAATTGAACTGACGACCTGAATGAGGAAAACACTTACTGATTGTTGTTAGATTAATAGATATGAAAATTCACAAAGTGTGAAACAGAGGAGGTGTGTAGGACGAAGGGGACTGTGGGTTGGCAGAGCCTTCCTTCCCTAGTGAGCACAGCACTCTCAGATCATGTATTTGTATACACCACCCCAAAACTCTCTGAATCCCAATATTTATTCAGGTTTGAGGTTTCAAAGGAAAGAAGAACTAAACAGTCTCTTGATGAAAGTGAAAGAGGAGAGTGAAAATATAAGCTCCAATAGATGGTGATGGACAGGAAGGCCTGACGTGCTGCAGTCCATGGGGTCACAAAGAGTCAGACAGGACTGAGCGACTGAACTGAACTGACTGAACTGAGGTTTCAAGAATCAGGCTTATTGATTAAATCATTGGCCATGGGTGATTGATCTCAAACTCAGTGACCTTCTCTCTCCCCAGAGGTGCAGAAAATACAAAACCTTTCTTACCATTTTTGAGTATTTGTGTTAGGAACTCCTCGACGGTATGGTTCTCGAGTTGAGTTCCGACTGTATGGTTCTCGAGTTGCATTCCGGAAATCATCACCTGACCTATGAAAGAGAGTAAATTGCAAGAGTTTCAGGAGGCCTGGTCCATGAAACAGGGAAAGGATCAAAAATGGACAAGAGAATGACAGTCAAAAATGACGAGGGAAGGAGCCTGGAGATTTTAGTAAAATTGTCTCAGGCTTGTTCCCACAGTCTACTACACAAGGGCTGTGTTCCTTGCTTTCCCTGCAGTTCTCACCACAGCATCTCCACATGTTTCAGTTAGGTTTCATAATAGAGAAATAATCATTATTTGATAAAGAAATAGATTTAATTGTCCAAAACAAGTAGGTAGAGAAAGTGTTTTCAGATTAACACATTGTGGTACAAAATGGACAAATCTGGTTATGAAGTGGGAAGAAATTGTTTATATTCATGACTCATCATCAGTTCAAAGACCTCATGTAAGAAACTTCCCCTATTCAGATGAGAAAACTATAGATAACTTGCTGTGTGACACAGGCAAGTGGGTGGTGGGATTAGGACAAGATACTGCCATAACACAACCCACTGATACACTATAGATCTGCTTGGAGGTTGAAAATATACATAACTGGTAAGAGTTTCTAGATGCAGTATCCTACTCTCACTACTCACCTCCCCAAGCCTCCTGTGAGCTCTCAAATCACAAGGCAGGGTGAGTCTGGGGTTTTTCCTGACTGCAAAAATATGGTTTCTGCACAAAACCCATCCAATTCCGGATACCCAGTGGGTGCCCCACTGTCAATTGACTCTGATACCATATCTGTGGAGTTAGTGCCAATGCCACAGGTTGAGGTATCAAGACTCTCCTGACATCAGATGCCAGCCATGTGATTCGAGTCACTCATACTTCTGACTAAGTAACTAAAAGTGGGAGTTTCCATGGCCGCACCTCCATGCTCAATATCTCAATCAATCCAGTGACTGAAATCAGGAAAACCTATACTTACTGTCCTCAGAATAATATACAGGAGGAAACTCAGAAACAATGCAATGCAAGAGACATGGAGGACAAAGAAAGAGTGGAGATGTGAGGAGTGTTCATGCCCCAGAGCACAGCACCCTCACATCACCAGCATTGGTTCCCACCCATAAGCTCTCTGAATGCCAGAATTTATGGAGTTTCATTCTTTCACTTTATTGAGGTTTCCTTCAATAGTGATATTGATTGAATCTTTGGGCAGCGATAACTGATCTCAACCCCAGTGCCCTCCCTTCTTCCTACACATGAAGGAGTTTCAAACCTTTAATTCCATTACTGATTATGTCAGCCAATCCTTTTAGTCCATGAAATATCTTGGTACCTATGAAAGACAAAAATTCCAAAATTTTCAGGAGTCTTGGACCATGAACCAGGAAAAGGATCAAATATGCATAATAAAATGATAATCAAACGTGGACAAGTGAAAGGGCCTGGATACTCTGATCATTTTTCCCGATCGCTCTGATTAACTTTCATAACAGAGAAATAATCATAACTTGGCACATACTTATTCTTTCTGGCCCCAAGCAAGTAGGTAGTGAAATTATTTCAAATGAACATATTCACAGGAAAATCACCAAAATTGGCCATGAATGTGAATAAACTCTTTATATTTATGATCAGTAATATGTTCAAAGAATCCATGTAGCAGGTATCTGCTGTTCAGATGAGGAAGTTCTAGACAACATGCCCCAGTACACACAGCATGTTTGTAGCAGGTCAGGAAAAAATATGGTCATGTCACAACCCATTTGATATACTGTCCTATTCTGCCAGGAACTCTGATAATACCAATAACTGCTGAGAGCTTCTGGACGCAGTGTCTCAGAAGTGCAGTGTCTTTTGCATTACTCCCCTGTCCCCAGGACTCAACTGAGTTCCCAAAGCACACAGACTGTGAGTTTGGGTTTCCTTGACATCAAATACGTGGTGTCTCTAGCAACAATATCAAATTCCCCAAACACCCACTGGGTGTCTTCAAGTCAATTTTATTCCAGTTCAAAATCTGGGCAGTTAGTATAGATTCTGCACGTTGAGGGCTCAAAACTGTCCTCGATTCAGATGACAGTGAAGTGGTTGTGATTTGACAAAGTAGCTAAAACTTGGAAGTAACATTACAGCACTCCATGTTCAATAACTCAATAAATCTGACGACCAAACTCAGGGAGACCACGCACATACAGATCTCAGGTCATTATTAAGGATAAATCTAGGCACAGCAAAAATGAGTGAGACTTGCAGGGCAGAGTAGAAGTGGAGGTGTGAGGAGCCTTCATGTCCTAGAGAACACCGGACCCTCATAACACTGTCGTGTGATACCACCCCAAAAGCTCCTTGATTGGTCATATTTGTGGATTTTCATTGAAGTTTCACTAAACAGGCATATTGACTGAATTGTTGGCCAGTGAAGATTGTTCCCAATCCCAGTCCCTCCCCTGTCCCCAGAGGTGGAAAAAGTTCAAACCTTTAACCACACCATCGATGACATGGGAAATCACATCTATTATTGAACGCTTCTCAGGTCTCCTTCTAAGGCTCGTCTCCAGACCTATGAAAGACAGCAGATTCCAGGAGTTTCAGGGGCCTGAGGTCATGCACCAGGACAAGGAACAAATATGCATAATAAAGTAACAGTCAACACTGGACAAGGAGGGGACAATACGGATAATAAAATAATAGTCAGAAGAGGACAAGGGAAATGGCTTGGAGACTTCTCTAATATTGTATCAGCCTTGGTCCCAGGGGCAAACCCACACTGGGCGCTGTGTGTTTCTTGTTTTCTCTGCAGTGGATCTGCTCACTCATCCAGGTTTTTCTGGTTATATTCATAATACAGGAATAATTGCTCTTTGGCACATATACTTTCTCACCTAGAGCAAGTAGGTAGAGAAATCGTTTTCACATGAACACATCTTGGTGAAAAATGCACAAAATTCACCATGAAATGTGATTCAACTATTAATATTCATGACTGGTTTCTCTTCAAAAACCCATGTAACATGTATCCCCTGTTCCAATGAGAAAATAGCTGATGACTTGCCCTAGGACATGACATGTAGCTATCTGAGTCAGGACAAGACACTGTCACATTATCACCCATTTGATACAGTACCTGATTCTGCCAGGAATTTTGAAAATACAGATAGCTGAGAACAGTTCCAGGTCCTTTTGGAGCATCACCTGAGCTCCCGAATCACAGGGGAGAGTGAGTCTGGGTTTTACTCTGACAACTAATATGTGGTCCTTTAAGAGCATCGAGTCCCCAAACACCCATTGAGTGTCAGGCAAGTCAGTTTACTTCTGATTTGAAATCTGTGGAGTTAGTGAAGACTCTGCAGGTTGAGCACTCGAGACCGTCCTCAACTCAGCTGCCAACCCTGAGGTCCCGAGTCGCTCATGCTTGTGACCAAATGGCAAAAATTGGGATGTCCATGACCCCACCTTCAAAGTCAACAGTTCAATAGAATCGGTGGCTGAACTTAGGAAAAACACTTGCTTATACTTCCCAGATAACTGTACAAAATGTAACTCAAGGCAGTAAAATGTAAGAGATGTGTGTGCAAAGGGGGAGGGTGGTGTGCCCAGCCTCTGTGCCCTAGTGAGGACAGCACCCTCACATCAGCTTCCTGTATTCAAAAACATACAAGCTCTCTGAGCCCAGTTTTTATGTATTTCTTCCTAAGCCAGTGAATTTGCTCAGTCATGTCCGACTCTGCGACTTGTGGACTATAGCCCACCAAGCTCCTCCATCCATGAGATTCTCCAGGTAAGAAACCTGAAGTGGGTTGCCATTTCCTTCTCCTAGGGTTCACTAAACAAGCATATTGGTTGGACCATCAGCCACTGGTGATTAATCTCATTCTCACGCCCCTCCCCTCTCCACAGAGAGGAATGAGACGTGGTGAAAACTGAAACCATGAAATGGATGTTTGAAATTTCTTGGAGATCAGCCCCATCCTGAAGTTACCTTGAGTCTCCTCTTGTGACTCATCTTATAAGCTATAAAGTAGTAAATTCTAAGTTTTAGGAGGCCTGGGCTATTAACCAAAACAAGAATCAAATATGCAGCTTTTGTTACTACACTATAGCAAGGTTCATGGACAAGGCAGGGACCAGGAATAGAGTCTCAGAAATGGGCCCTGATCTGGTAGAGTTAGGTGGGATAGATATATATTTAATATAAAGTAATTAACCTCCAATTAAAATAAATACATTTATATATTAAAAAATAAAAAAAATAAAACCAGGCAGAAGATAAAAAAATAAATAAATAAAGATATACTCATGAGTGTCATGATGTCAACTGAGTTAAAATTTTCCAACATACAATATTGTAAAGTAATTAGCCTCCAATTAAAATAAATAAATTTAAATTAAAAAAAAAGTTTCCAACATAAGACTTCCATGGTGGTCCAGTAGATAAGAATCCACATTCTAATGTGGGGGACATAGGCTCTGTCCCTGGTTGGGAGGATCCACATGCCTTGGGGTAACTAAGCAGGTGATCTGCAACTACTGAAACCAGATGACTAGAGTCCCTGCTCTGCAACAAGAGAAGCCACCCCAACGTGAAGCCCACACACAACAACCAGAGAGCAGCCCTGGTAACTAGGGAATATCCTGGCATATCAGGAAGACCAATGCTGCCAAAACTGAACAAACGAACACCTTGCCCAACCTGACAGGAGAAATTCAGAGAAGACTGGTAGCAGTGTGGTCACAGCTGGCCCCCAGTCCTTCCAGGGACTTCGATCATTTCCCTCCAGTCTGTACAGGAGAGGTGAGCATAGACCTACCTTGGTCCTGGGTATGGTGTTCATACACTGGGGTGCTGTCCACCAAGATAACCAGGAGAAAGAGAAGGGCTGTGGAGAGGCAGAGCCGGTTCATCTTGGTGGTGGCCTTGCAGGAGGGCTCCTGAGGATGCTGGGGATGGACTGACTGAGCCTTTAATATCCTGGCTGAGAAGTGGGATCAGAGGATGAGGAAGGGAGTGAGGCAGGGGAGGAGCTGGGCCAGTCCTGTTTATTGCGAAATCTCCCTCCTAACCATGCCTTCTGTCTGCAGGGGCCAAGTCTGAGAATGAGTCAGAAAACAGTAGTTATCAGGCTTGATTATGCCTGTGGGTCTAATGTAAGCACAGATTGTGATCAGACAGATGGAGTTTGTCCAATATAGACATTCAGAGACATCTCAGAACCTTGAGAAATGCGTGGCACATGATGGACAGTCAGTGAGGGGATGAGAGTGGATCAAAGGATATATCGGTGAATAGCAGTGTGTTAGCCCAGGTCCTCCTTTTCAGCCTTGTGCTACTTTCATCACATCTGGACCTCAATGCCCTGACCCCCCTCACCTACCTCAGATGACAGGGGTGACACAGGACAGCTTCCTGCAACCATTGCCACAGCTTCTCCACTGGATGGATGCTTGCTCTTTTTCAGGTATTAGTCCAGGCAGGAACTGAGCTGGAGAGGGTTAGGCCTCCTGGAGTGTAACGCTCTTTATGCATTGAAAAACGAGTAAGGGGAGGGGGCCAAAGGGAAGCAGGGAACTGAATACATCTCCACCACATGACCAGTTGCTGTCCCTCTCCTGGCGTTGCAAGCAGAAGTGCTGCCTGCATGAGTGGACTTCAGGGGACCTTGGAAGACTGCCTATAGCCACCTTCATCCTCCTGCTCTCCCTCATTGTTGATAGAGCCACAGGACCTCTGTTAGGATACCAGCTCTGTGTATTCCTAACTTTCTGCCTGATGATTTAAATCTCCCAGACCCTCATGTGTTCAGGTTTCATATGAGATCTGTGTTTTCCACATCATGCAGCTACCATGGTGGCAGTGGAGGCAACAGGTATGTATTCCTTCTCTGGAGAAGTCAAAGTCCTTTGTGGTAGTAATAATAGCAATAATGAGTAATCACATTAGGTAAAACTTAAATTCCTCATTTTGGCAGGCATTATCCTAAGCACCTAACACATAAAACTCATCAAATCTTCATTAGTCTTTAAAGAAAGGGGAGAAACTATTGATAGTTCCTCATGTGACTGAGGAGTTACCTGAGATAATAAGAAATAAAGTAATTTGCCTAGATCATAGCTTCTAAGAGGGGATTAAGACCCAGGGATCTGACTTCAGAGTTTGTGCATATACACTCTGCTGCATTGCAAGCTGTAAAGTCAAGTGCACACGTCAGAGGTGACACACCCACAGTCCTTTCACTCATCCTTGTGTGTTTCCTACTGCTACTGCTAAGTCGCTTCAGTCATGTCCGACTCTGTGCGACCCCATAGACAGCAGCCCACCAGGCTCCCCTGTCCCTGGGATTCTCCAGGCAAGAACAATGGAGTGGGTTGCCATTTCCTTCTCCAATGCATGAAAGTGAAAAGTGAAAGTGCAGTTGCTCAGTCGTTTCTGACTCTTCAAGACCCCATGGACTGCAGCCTACCAGGTTCCTCCTTCCATGGGATTTGCCAGGCAGGCGTACTGGAGTGGGGTGCCATTGCCTTCTCCACCTTGTGTGTTTACTTGCAGTTAAAACCATGTAGCCCCCTTGAGAAGGGCAGGGGCTCTTATTACCAAGTTACCCCAGGACAGAGGGACATGAGGGAAAGTTATCCACAAAACAACCATTGTAAGGGGAGGGTCTGCTCTCTCCTGAGATATTTCACAAGAATGATTTCATTTAGCCTCAGATGAATGCACCAACATCCGGATCTTTATCCCATTGTGTCAAGGAGAAAGCCAAGGCTCAGAGAGGTAAAGCCACTTGCTCAGGACACACAACCTGCAGATGGTACAAGTCAATAATAGACTTGAGTTCAAGAGGTCCCCTGGCCCTTCGCCTCTTCCTGCTCAATCTGTCCACCTGAGACCAGGGAGCAGCAGAGACTCCTGCTAAGAGCACAAACTCCTCTTACCTGCCCCCTCCTCTCTCATCTGTCTGTGTTTCTCAACCAGTGTCTTCCTGTCCTGTCCTCACTTTTGCCCACTTACAGCAACTCCCCACCCGGGTCCCCAGAAACAGATGCTTCCTTATGGGCCGATCCTCTCTCCACATCTCCCCTCCTTGTGTCATGTATAACTGAGATCTTTGATTAGGAAGCTTCCTCATTCCTGGGGGCATCTTCAGTGAAATCACAAGACAGGAAAATAACTGGGTTTATATCTGGATAAACCAGAGAACACAAAACTCTGAAATCACATCATATCTCTTCATCTCATGCTCAGTATCTCCCTCTAAAAAATGAGAAATTTGAATTACATACTATCTAATGCCACATCCTGAAAGGATGCAATGTATCTGGGGTATGTAGAAGATGTTTAGAATTTTATGAGGCTTTGTCCAGTGAACATCATTCATATTCAAAGCATGAGGGGTCAATTTCAGTCTAATTGATAAAACAGCACCTGGCTTTTTCAAAATAAGTAGTTTACTTTCTTAAAATGGTGTTGTAAATACTATTTTTATTAGAATTATTTTCAGGCTTGAAAAGCAAAAAACACAAACAAGAGATTACAAATTTTGCTAGCATCCAAGTATTATTAACCCACACAATTACAATTACGATTTACAATTTCAAATCATTTCCAGAATTTAGCAGTGGGAAATTTTATAGAAAATGAACAGCTCACATTGTTGGAAAAACTAAACCATCTGACAACACAGTCTGTCCATTTAACAAGAACCTTCTTCTGTCCATGGATTTCTCCAGGCAAGAATACTGGAGTGGACACACATTCCCTTCTCCAGGTGGTCTTCCCAATGCTGGGATCAAACTCAAGTTGTTTGCATTGCAAGCAGATTCTCTACCATCTGAGCCACCAGGGAGCAGTGGGTCTCAACTCTAAGCGAGCTTCAGAATCCATTAGACATTTGTTTAAACACAGATCTGAGACCTCTAATTTCTGAGGCTTGATTTGGTAAGACATGTTTGGGACCTGAGTCTGCATCTGCCAGGTTTACAGGACTGAGGGTGCTGCTCAAGAGATCACATTCTGAAAGCCGTGAACTAAGCTAAGGAAAGCTGATCTCTTCTCAAGAGGGGAGTGTTCTCTCCAGTTTCCATAATTCCTGTCATTTCTTCTTGCCCATCCTGCCTCCACTCCCACTCCAAATATCTCCAGCCATATTACTCACCTGCTCCAGGGGCATTAACATTGTAACCTATGAGATGGGCTCGCAGTAAGTGTTCAGGAAAAGGTGTTAGTTTATTTCTAGCCACTAAGTCATGTCCGGGATCACCGTGGGTCTGGGACAGTCCTCCCTAATCTTTACATTGTTATTCTTTGCTTTGCAGTTGCCAAATACAAACGTCTTCAAGAACACAGACCCGACCTTGTAGAAGTATCTGATTATTTTGCCCTTGCAGGGACTCGTGTATGGAGATAGCAGACAGAAGTCAGGTCACAGGGCTGCAGAAATGGGAGTATCTTGGTCAAAAAGGAAGATGATCCTCACTGTTTGGTCTACCAGGTGAACAACTGAAACCACCAGTTTGTTTGCAATAGAGATGGTAGGGGTGCAGGGGGTGAATGTGAAAAGGGCCTTTGATATCCTGCTGTCCAGGGCATTATTACCAATGTCATTAGGTGTCACAGTGACAAGATAATACTGGAAATAATTATGTGTTGTTACTGAATATCTATAGATCCATTGACATTACACCACTGATTAACTCCAAAAGAACAAAAAGGGAGGATATTTATTATGAATATTTTCCATATGTTGAGAATGATCAGAGCTGGAAAATGGCCTGTGAGTTTATAGTACTATTTTCTGGACATATGTGTGGTAGAAACATTTCACCATTGGAAAAGAAAGTGTGACATTGGATAACCAACAGTAGAGCACATGGAACGCTGCTCAGTGCTATGTGGCAGCCTGGATGGAAGGAGAGTTCAGGGGAGAATGAATACATTTATATATGCGGCTGAGTTGCTTTGCTGACCACTCAAAGCTATCACAATATTGTTAATCAACTATGTTGTTAATCACTCAGTCAGTTCCGACTCCTTGCAACCCAATGGACTGCAGCCTACTGGGCTCCTCTGTTCATGGAGTTCTCCCAGGAAGAATGTTGGAATGGGTTGCCATTTCCTTCTCCAGTCATGACTGCTAGTCCTTTCAAAAAACTCATGTAAGCTGGCCAATTGTTCACGTGAGGACACTGCAAATGACTTGCCCCAGGACACAAAATGTTTGAGTGTCAGGATCAGGACAAGTTACAACCCATTTAATCAAGTAACCTCTTCTCCAGGAATTCTGCAACTGCAGAGAACTGGGAAGTGGTTCTGAGTTCTTTGTTCAACATAATACCTTCCCCTGTCCCTGAGCCTCACCTCAGACACAAATGGTAGAAAAAATGAGTCTGCATTTTGTCCCTGACACCAAACATGTGGACCTCTGCCAATAGCAACCAGTTCCCCACACCCACTGGGCATCCAAGAGTCAATTTACTTCTGACACTAAATCCACAGAGGTGGCCCAGACGTCACAAGATGAGGGCTCCATCCCTGAGGATGGCCCACACTCTCAAGTGTTGATCACAGTTTTTACTGTCACTTACTTGTGTGACCAACTGGCTATAAATTTGCAGATTCACCTCCCATGTTCAATAACTTATTAGAAATATTCAGAGAACTCAGGAAAGCCATTTACTTTCTGTTCTCAGGTATTATAAAACATTAAAACTCAGGAACAGCCTAATGGAGAAGTGTTGGGTAAATGGAGAGTTGGGGTTGCCAAGCACCCAAGCCCTCTCAGGGCTCTCCCCTTCTCAATCCCTTGATGGTATCACCTTCCCCGAGCCACTCTGAACCCAGCATTCATGGGTTTTAATTGAGGGTGGAGCCAGGCAAGTTGATAGAATCATTGGCCATTTGTGATAAAACTCTTTATCAGTACGGTGTATGGTCCTCAGAGGGACTGAAGGGGTGATAGTTTTAACCCTATAATCAGCTGATGGAAAATTCTGGAGTCAAGTCCCATCCAGACTCTATCTTTGGTCTCATCTTTCACTCATCTTATGATTTATAAAAATGCATAAATTTCCAAGACCTTCAGGTTGCCCGGAGTATGAACAGAGACAGGAATCAAATATGGATCTTCTTATGAAACTACAGTAAGATCAGGGGCAAGGCAGTGACCAGAAATAGTGTATCAGTTATGAGGTCCCTAATCTGGTAGAGTCAGGTCAGGCACTGATTTTTCATAATTGATTCATAACATGACCTTCTGAGAGCCAAGAAACGTCCCTGGAGTGAAAACTGCCCAATTTACCAGAAGAAATCAGAGGGTTTGCTGCATCCACTTGCAACCCCCTACTCTCTCCCTCCAACCTTGATCTCGCTACCAGTGGTTTTGGGATCAGAGGACCTCAGTTTGTGTCCCAGCTCTGCCTTTTCCTAACTGTGTGACCTGTGGCCTGAAACTTCCCTTGTCTTCATTTGTTATATGAGATCATGCTGCTGACATCCTGGGCTGTTTTCAAAGCACTGTCTATGGCCTCCATAGACATATATTCTTTTTCTGGCAAAGCCAAAGTCCTTTGAGATGATAATAACATTGGGTATTGATGATAGTTAACACTTAACTCTTTTGACCAGAGAGTCAAATAATGGCATGGTGGGGAGGATAAAGGCCTGGACCTGGGTGAGCTCACTCACTGAAGTAAGAAGAGGGCTTTTGGTTACCTCTGAGGAAGAAGGAGACATATTTGGAAGAGAGATTGTGACTTCACTCTGGCACTCGAGGAACTTCCTGATGCTGAACTTCTTTTAAAGAAGGTAAAACTACAGCATCCAGTCCTATTTATTCCTTGTATTCTCTACCCTTGACAGCACATTTAAAGAGCAGTCAGGAGCTGAGGAAACTAAAACTCTATGTGCTTCTCAATAATTTGCCTTGTTCTGTGGCATTCAAAGCATGTTAAGTTTCTCAAAAGGAAACAAAGCTGGGGATTTCTTTGATGGTGCAAACACCGTCATCCTCTTTTATAAAGAACAAATATGTGTTTCTGAGAGTGGAAATGTCTTGCCCAAGTCTACACAGCAGCATAGTGAGTTACTTCAGACAATCTCTTTTCTTTAATACCAAGTCATTATCCCATTGTTGTTGTTCAGTCCCTAAGTCCTGTCTGACTCCTTTGTGACCCCATGGACAGTAGCCATCTAGGCACCTCTGCCCATGGGATTTCCCAGGTAAGAATATTGGAGTGGATTGGGATTTCCTTCTCCAGGGGATCTTCCCAAACTAACTGTCTACCCTATTCTCCCGCACTGGCAGGAGAACTTTTATCACTGATCCACGAGGGATGCCCTCAGGAAGAGTTTGTAGTTGTTCACTTGCTAAGTCATGTCCCATTCTTTGGGACCCCATGGAGTGTAGATGCCAGTCTTCCCTGTCCTTCACTATTTCTCAGAATCTGCTCAAACTCATGTTCATTGAGTTAATGATGCCATCCACCCATCTCATCCTCTGTCATCCCCATCTCCTCCTGCTCTCAATCTTTCCCAGCATTAGCATCTTTTCCAAAGAGTCAGCTCTTTGCATCAGGTGACCAAAGTATCGGAGCTTCCAGTTCAGCCTCAGTCTTTCCAATGAGTATTTACTGTTGATTTTCTGTGGAATGACTGATCTGGTGTCCTTATCAACCACAGAACTCTCAAGTGTCAAGTGTCTTCTCCAGCACCACAATTTGAAAACATCAATTTTGGGGGGCTCAGTCTCCTTTATGGTCCAACTCTCATGTGCCTACATGACTACTGCTTAAAACCGTAATTCTGACTATATGGAACTTATATATTTTTATGATAGTTTGTTTACAGTGGTTTCCTTACACCAAGAAAGATGTCTTCTGGGGCAAAAATCATTAAAAAAAAAAAAAAAAGTCACTCAGTCGTGTCTCACTCTTAGCGGCCCCATGGACTGCAGCCCACCAGGCTCCTCTGTCCATGGGATTTTCCAGGCAAGAGTACTAGAGTGGGTTGCCATTACCTTCTAGTATTTGTTAAATATTTTTTCAAGTAAATGAATCTCCCATTTCATCCTCATGCCAAGTGCACAGTTATTGAATAGACTGGATATAATAAAATCCCTGTTAATCTATTTGATAATGAGGCCAGTCTATATAATTTTGAGTCTCCTCTAACATCCTGTATCTTGAGAGGATAATGAAATAATTCTTGAACAGGACAGCAAAATAAACACCTTCACTTGACTAATATTGTACCATCTGGATTGAACAGCCTGCTGTCTTGAACAAACTCCTGGAAGTACTGCATTTCCTGCTCTCCCACAGTTACTTCTAGAGGGAAGAGATCAATGTCCCTCAACACTGTGATTAATTTCATTACAGAGAAATGATCATATGTGACAGAGAAATTTTTTAGAGGGTTGGTGAGGAAATGTAGGTAGAGGAGTCTTTTGGACTAAGCAATGTACAAAATGGACACCTTTGACAAAAAAATGTGCAAAATTTAATAGTAATGACTGGTAATCCTTTCAAAAAGCTCATGTAACCTAGTCTCTGTGCTAGTGTAAGGAAAATGTGGATGACTTGCCCCAGGACACACAGCATATGGGTGGTGGGATCAGGACAAGATGCCATCCTGTCACAACCCATTTAATCAAGTACCTGATTCTGCCAGATATTCTGAAAATGCAGAGAACTAGGACGGGGTGCTGAGTGCTTGGTCCCACATAGTATACTTCCAGGGCCCTAACCCTCACTCCAGAGACAAATGGTAGACAAGAGTGAGTCTGGGTTTTTTTTTTCCCTGACTCAAAATATGTGAGGTCTCTTCCAACAGCAACCAGTTCCCCAATATCCACTGAAATCTCAGGAGCCAATTCACTCTGACTCTAAATCCATAGAGGTGACCCAGACCACAGACATCAGGGGCTTGGTGCTTAGGTCAGCCCACACTTCAAGTGTCGAACACAAGTCCTTCTGTCCCTTACACCTGGGATCAACTCAGAGGTGTCATGACCAAACTCCCATATTCAGAAACTTATTGGAACCTCTCACAGAGCTCAGGAAAGCCCTTTACTTACTGTCCCCAGTTATTTTAAAGCAAAAAACCCAGGGACAGAGAAATTGTAGGGCATTAATGGGAAGTTATGGTTGCTGAGCTTCCAAACTCTCTCAGGACTCTCCTCCTCTCACAATCTCTTGATGCCTCATGTGCCCTGAGGCTCTCTGAACAAAGTATTTATGGATTTTAATTTAAGATTGGAGGTAGGAAACTTGATAGACTCATTGCCCATTGATTCTAAACTGAACTCTGCATCAGTAACCTCTCTTCTCCCCAGAGGAACTGAGAGATGATAGTTCTAACCCTCTAAACACCTGAAGGTATGTTCTGGAGTCCAGTCCCATCCAGATGCTATCTAGGTTTCTATCCTAGACTTATCTCAGGACTTACAGATAGACAGTAATTTCCAAGAGTCTCAGGAAGCCTGGGCATGAACGATGACAGAGAACAAAAGTGAATCTAGTGATTACACTACACTGATGTGTACACAGAAGGTTGTGTCCAGGAAGGAAGAGTTGCAGTGATGGGATCCCTCATCTGCTAGAGTTAGTTGGGATACTTTTGATTCAAAGCTGAACACATAGTAATATCTTTTGAGAGTCAAAAATTATTCATGGAGTTAAAGTGCCCTCTTCCCAGAAGAAATCCAGAGATGGTTGGCAGCACTCATCCCACCCATGCAATCCAATCCCTTCCATGGACTCCCCTCATCCCCCACCTCCAGAGAGGAGAGATGAACCTGGGCTTGCCCTGGGCCTTGTTGCTAGTTTCACACCCTGGTATACCAGCCACGAGGGTGCCCAGGAGGACGAGAAGGGTTGCCAAAAGTCAAAACTGGCTTATCTTCATGCCCTTGTAGGTGGACTCCAGAGGAAAGATGGCAGCTGACTGAGCTTCTCACACCCCAGTTCAGTGACTGGAAGAGAGTCAGGAGGAGAGTGAGGAAGAGAAGGGCCTGGGGTCAGTATTGTACAGTGTGTACTCCCCAGCTATCCATGGTCTTGCTTCAGCCTAATGGGGATAAATGTCCAGTATAAGTGTTTCTTAAACTTGACTTTGCTTGTGAGTCTCATGGAAACATGTTTTGTAGTTGTACAGGTGGAACTTAGTCCAATATGGTCACTCATGGAGGTTCCTAGCACCTAGAGCAGTGCATGGCAAGTGATGGACAATCAGCGAGTGGATGAGAGCAAATCACAGGATGAATAAGTGAATAGCAGTGTATAAGCTCAGGTCCTCCTTTTCAGCCTCCTGTAGGGGTCATCACGTCTGGGCATCAATTTCCACCACCCCCCTGCCCCAACACCCTCACCTAGCTCAGAAGACCAGTGTGACACAGACACGTTCCCTCAACCATTACCATAGCTTCTCTACTGGATGGACCTGCTCTTTACCTTGCTGTTCCCTGCAGGAACTTACCTAGGAAAGTGATGTCCTCCTGGGGCAGAAACCCTGTTTTCTGTTTCGAATAAGAGATAATGGAAGGGGACAGAGGGAAAGGAGGGAGCTGAACACATCTCCACAGCCTGACTACCTGCCGTCCCTCACCTGGTTTCACAAACAGGAGAAATGCCTGTCTGAATGGACTTCAGGGGACCTTAGAAAATTGTCCACATCCACCCACTTCCTCATCCTCTCTCCTCCAAGGGTCTTCTGGTCACATGACCTCATTTTTATGACCAGCTCTGCCTTTTATCATCTTTGTGTCTGCAGATGGAAATCTCCCAGAGTCCTCATGTCTTCAGGTGTCAGGTGAGGTCAGAGCTGCCCATATCAGGGGTTGCTATGAAAGGAACAGGCACAGCAGACATATGTTCCTTCTCCCTGAGAAGTCAGAGTCCTTTGTAGTATTAATAATAATAGTATGAGCAATCACAACAGAAAAATGTTAATTCTTTTATATGTCAGACATTATCCAAGCACTTGACATATAATTACAGATTTAATTCTCAAAAACCTTAAATCAGTGGCATAGGAAATATTAATAATTCCTCATGTTACAGAGGAGGAACCTGTTGCTACACAAAAGAAAGTAAGTTGGTTACAGCCATCGAGTGGAGAAAAAGGTTTTGAACCCAGGGATCTGGCTGCAGAATTTGTGCCCATGCACTCTGCTGCATTGATAGTTGTTATCTACAGGGGAGGTGTGAGGGAAGACACAGCCACAGTCCCTTCACTCACTCCTGTATATTCACTCCCAGGTGAAATCATGTAGCACTAGCCTCCCTCCAGCTCAACTACACTCAGAAAAGCACTTCCACTCACAAACACATACATGCACACCCAACACAGAGACACAAAGTGTGTTCCACTCCAGGTCAAGGAGAAGGGAGCTGGGTTCCATGCCCAGAAGCCCCAGGTGCAATCCAGCCAAATGTCAAGCAGGTGCAGAGCTGGATGATGAGCTGAAGAAGACAGGAGGGGCTGCCTTCCAGGCAAAGACACCCTTTCCCTTGAGAAGGGCAGGAGCTCTCATTACTGAGCTGCCCCAGGACAGAAGGAGATCAGCAGCCTGTAATTCATATTGCAAGGCACTGTGAGTGTCTACTCTCTCCTGAGACATTCCACATGTGCCACTTTATTTAGCCTCATGTCACTGTTACAAAATCTGAGATTCTCATCCCATTGTATCAAGGAGAAATCAGAGTCTCAGAGGTAAAACCACTTGCTCAGGAAACACAACTTGCAGATGGTAGAATGAGGATTCTAGTTCAGGAGACCTTCCTGCCCTGCCCCTATTTCTGCCTCAATCTGTCCACCTGAGGCCAGGGAGCAGCAGAGACTCTCCCTAATAGCAGAAGCTCCTCTTTTCTTCATCCCCCACCTCTCATCTGTCTGTCTTTTTCTTCCCATGTCCTCCTCTCCTTGTCCTCCTCTAGTCCAAGTTAGAGGCTCCCAGATACATAAGCTACCTGATGGGCCAGTTCTCCCTCCATCTCCCCTGTCCCTGCTCATGTGTAAGGGTGGGCTCTAAATCCCTTGCAGCTTATACAGTTACATTGAAAAATCAGGGAGAGAATTTAAGGAAATAATCCCATTCACAATGACAACAAAAAGAATAAAACATTTAGGAACAATTTACCTAAAGAAGAAAAAGACCGGTATAGAAAAAACTACAAAACAATGATGAAAGAAATCTTAGATGACACAAACAGATGGAGATACATACCATGTTTTTGGATTGGAAGAATCAATATAGTGAAAATGACTTACTACCAAAAGCAATCTATAGATTCAACACAATCCTTATCAAATTACCAATGGTATTTTTCACAGAACTAGAACAAGTAATTTCACAAATTGTATGGAAACATAAAAGACCCCAAATCAACCTTTCTGACTTCAGGCTATACTACAAAGCTACAGTCATCAAAACAGTAATGCACTGGCACAAAGACAGAAATGTAGATCAACGGAACAAAATAGAAAGCCCAGAGATAAATCCATCCATTTATGGACCCCTTATCTTTGGCAAAGGAGGCAAAAATATACAGTCGAGGAAAGACAGTGTCTTGTACAAGTGGTGCTGGGAAAACTGATCAACTAGGGAATGATGCTGAAGCTGAAACTCCAGTACTTTGGCCACCTCCTGCAAAGAGCTGACTCATTGGAAAGACTCTGATGATGGGAGGGATTGGGGGCAGGAGGAGAAGGGGACGACAGAGGATAAGATGGCTGGATGGCACCACCAACTCGATGGACGTGAGTTTGAGTGAACTCCTGGAGTTGGTGATGGACAGGGAGGCCTGGTGTGCTGTGAGTCACAGGATCACAAAGAGTCGGACACGAATGAGCAACTGAACTGAACTGAACATGTGAAAGAATGAAACTAGAATACTTTCTAACACTGTACACAAAAGAAAACTCAAAATGAATTAAAGACCTAAATATAAGACCAGAAACTATAAAACTCTTAGAGGAAAACATAAGCAGAACACTCTCCAACATAAATCACAGCAAGATCCTGTATGACCGACCTCCCTGAGTAATGAAAATAAACAAATGGGATCTAATTAAACTTAAAAGCCTTTGCACAATGAAGGAAACTATAAGCAAGGTGAAAAGACAGCCCTCAGAATGGGAGAAAATAATAGTAAATGAAACAGCTGACAAAGAATTAATCTGCAAAATATACAGGCAGTTCATGCAGCTCAACACCAGAAAAATCAACCCAATCAAAGAGCAGGCAAAAAGCCTAAACAGACATTTCTCCAAAGAAGACATACAGATGGCTAATAAACACTTGAAGAGATGTTCAACCTCACTCATTTTTAGAGAAATGCAAATCAAACCACAATGAGGTATCATCACAAACCGGGCAGAATGGTCTTCATCAAAAATCTAGAAACAATAACAGACACATATACCCCAATGTTCATTGAAGCACTATTTACAATAGCTAGGACATGGAAGCAACCTAAATGTCCATTGGCAGATGAATGGGTAAGGAAGTTGTAGTACATATACACAATGGAATATTACTCAGATGTAAAAAGGAGCCCATCTGAGTCAGTTCTAATAAGGTGGATGAACCCGTAGCCTATTCTACAGAGTGAAGCAAGTCAGAAAGAGGAAGACAAATACTGTATATTAATACATATATATGGAATTTAGAAAGACAATACTGACGATCCTACATGCAGGGCAGCATAAGAGACACAGATATAAAGAACAGACCTTTGTACTCTGGGAGAAGGCAATGGAGGGATGATTTGAGAGAATAACATTAAAACATGTACAAGGCCATATGTAAAACACATGACCAGTGCAAACTGATGCATTAAGCAGGGCATAAAAAAACAGTGCTCTGGAACAACTCGGGTGGACATATTAGGGAGGGAGGTGGGAGGGGTGTTCAGAGAGACACATATATTCCTCTGGCCAATTCAAACTGATGTATGTCAAAAACCAACACAATATTGTAAAGTAATTACCTCCAATCAAATTAAACATACAATCGAAAATGTCCTGGCTCCTGCAGGTCTCTTTAGAGAAATTACAGGACAGGAACAAAACCATGATTGCATTCTGGATGAAGACAAGTCATCTAACCCTCTGGGACCCCAGATCATATCTCTGCTTCTGTTCCTCAGTATCTCCTTCTGAAGAATGACAATTTTGGATTTCCTGCTATCTAAGGCCATATTCTGAAATGGATGGAATGCACCCAGGGCAAACAGAAGATGTTTAGACATTTGAGATGCTGTGCCCTCTGTGAGGTATGTTCATATCTGAGTAATGGGTGACCATTTTCTCACTACATGATGATAAAAGAGCACCTCATTTTGAGAGCACATAGTATATTTGGCACTAGTAGTAAAGAACTGGTCAGTCAATGAAGAAGACATAAGAAACGTGAGTTCAATCCCTGGGTCTCAGATTTCATATAAAAAAAAATTCTCACAATGCTTCCAAAAGTAAACACTGGAATCACAGTCCTGTGATTTAACAAGGCCATGGGTCTCACACTTGAGTGAGCAACAGAATCCCTTAGTTATTTGATCAAACACAAATTACAGATCTCTACCACCAGAGTGCTAACTCAGTAGCATAGGGTGGGCCCTGAGTATCTGCATCAACAAGGTTTGCAAGGCATAGATGGTGCTGCTCAAGAGAAAACACTTCAAAAAGCTAGAATTAAGAAAAAGGAGAGCAGCTGTCTTCTCAGGGGGAAACTGTTCTGTCCAGTTTCCATTATTTCCACCATTTCTTATTGACCCCGTGCCTCCACCTCCACCCCAAATACTTCCATTCACATCACTCACTTGTCCTGGAGGAGACTTAAAATTGTGACCTGTGAGTGGGCTCAGAATAATTGTTGGTAAAAAGATAGCTTGCTCTTCTTTAACAATTTTATCACTAAAGTATTATTCCTTTTATAGAGGTGAAGATACTGAACTTCAGCTACAGAAAAGTGACTTGATGGAAGAGAAACAGCTGAATATTAGGGAGAAGACGCTTGCCTGTTAATCAAGGGTCCTAGATATTTCAGCATCACTAATCAAAAAGCATACAAACACTGTCCAAGCAAGTCTATTTGATAGTAACACAAATGATGCAGCAATGACTTTGGACATGACTTCATGGGTGTCAATCACATTTATGAGAATAGGAGTTGGGTGCCAGCATTTCCCTGCAGTACTCAGGCAGGCCAAGTTCCAAACGCTCTCAAAGTGCAGGTGGGGTGGAAGATTCAGGTGAGTATGCATTGAGGAAGAAGATTCCAACAAGATTACAACATGCGAATCATGAATTCACATCCCAAGCTCTATAGTCACTCCAGTCATGAGATTTTCTCCTGCATTCTTTTCTTCCTTCCTCCAGTATTTATGGGCTGTACCTTTTGTGCCAGGAGTTATGCAAGTTCTAGGTATAAAGGGAAGACTTTCTCTCATGGTGCTTAGAGCCAACTGGAAGAGACAGAAGTAAAGCAATTAGACCCATACAGGGAAGGGAAGAGGTAGATTTCACTGAGAAGGGTAGTGTTGAAAGTCAGAAGTGAAGTGAAGCGAAGTGAAGTCGCTCAGTCGTGTCCAACTCTCTGTGACCCCATGGACTGTAGCCTACCAGGCTCCTTGGTCCATGGGATTTTCCAGGCAACAGTACTGGAGTGGGTTGTCATTTCCTTCTCCATGAAAGTCAGAGGGAAAGGCTAAATATGATCACAAGCAGCCAGAACTCAGCCCTGACCGGGTGCTCCTTAGACTTCAGCATCTCAGGGGAGTCCAGTTCCCATGGCCTCTGCAAAAGGAGAGGAACTTGCAGATTGAATCTCTGAAGCCCCAGACCTGGACAAGGTATCCCTGGACAAGACCTAGACTATCCTAGAGGTGAGCAACCACAGTGCTCTCAGGATCACAATGACCACCAAGAAGGCAGTGAATTTTCCAAGCCCAGGTATGGTGCTTAGGAGCACTACAGACCTCCTCTATGGGAAACTGACTTACTCTTCCCATCTGAGAAATGAGAGCATGAGAGTAACCTCAGATTATCACGATGGTGCTTCTGGGGATGATGTATTGCCAATCTGGTCCCTGGGGATGCATGCTCAGTCCATGATTTCAAAGGTTACTGCAGCTACTTCCCCTGGGAGGGAGAAATGAAAATACTCCCTGCAGGTGATTTTGAGGAGAGTGTGGCCTCCTGAGCTCCACCTCTTTCTCCAGCCATTCCCCTATCAATGCCCTGCTTGCTGTCTTACCCAGGATGGGATAGCACCAGCGGGAGTCTTAACACAGCCTGGACCCAGTAGAAGTCTTTTTTCTCAACATTTTAGCTACCATATAAAAAGATCTCTGAGAACCTGGGCTTGGCAGTGTACCTGTCTGCTTGTTTTAGCCTTGCAGGGACCTATATATGGAGGCTCCGGGGCAGAGAAGTCAAGCCACGGAAATCAGGTCTGTAGGGATGAAAGTAATTCAGTCAAAAAGGTAGATGGTCATCACAGCTGGGTCTAAAAGGTGAACAATCGAATATACCAGCTTGTTTGCAAGAACATGATAGGGGTGCAAAGATGGGAATGTGAAAAGACAATTTGACGCTTTGTAGGGCATTATTTGGAGAAAGCAATGGCAACCCACTCCAGTACTCTTGCCTGGCAAAACCCATGGATGGAGGAGCCTGGTAGGCTGCAGTACATGGGGTCGCTAGGAGTTGGACACGACTGAGCGACTTAATTTCACTTTTCACTTTCATGCATTGGAGAAGGAAATGGCAACCCACTCCAGTGTTCTTGCCTGGAGAGTCCCAGGGACGGGGGAACCTTGTGGGCTGCCGTCTATGGGGTCGCACAGAGTCAGACACGACTGAAGTGACTTAGCAGCAGCAGCAGCAGCAGCAGGGCATTATTTGAATGCAGAGTTCCAAAGAATACCACGGAGAGATAAGAAAGCATTCCTCAGCAATCAATGCAAAGAAGAAGAGGAAAACAATAGAATGGGAAATACTAGAGATCCCTTCAAGAAAATTAGAGATACCAAGGGAACGTTTCATGCAATAATGGGCTCAATAAAGGACAGAAATGGTATGGACCTAACAGAAGCAGAAGATATTAAGAAGAGGTGGCAAGAATACACAGAAGAACAATACAAAAAAATATCTTCATGACCCAGATAATCACGATGGTGTGATCATTCAGTCATCTAGAGCCATATATCCTGGAATGTGAAGTCAAGTGGGCCTTAGGAAGTATCACTACATACAAAGCTAGTAGAGGTGATGGAATTCCAGTTGAGCTACTTCAAATCATAAAAGATGATGCTGTGAAAGTGCTGCACTCAATATGCTAGCAAATTTGGAAAACTCAGCAGTGCCCACAGGACTGGAAAAAGTCAGTTTTCATTCCAATCCCAATGAAAGGCAATGCCAAGAATGCTCAGACTACCACACAATTGCACTCATCTCACATGCTAGTAAAGTAATGCTTAAAATTCTCCAAGCCAGGCTTCAGCAAAACATGAATGATGAACTTCCAGATGTTCAAGCTGGTTTTAGAAAAGGCAGGGGAACCAGAAATCAAATTGCCAACATCCACTGGATCATGGAAAAAGCAAGAGAGTTCCAGAAAACATCTATTTTTGCTTTATTGACTATGCCAAAGCCTTTGACTGTGTGGATCACAAGAAACTGTGGAAAATTCTTCAAGAGATGGGAATACCAGACCACCTGACCTGCCTCTTGAGAAACCTATATGCAGGTCAGGAAGCAACAGTTAAAACTGGACATGGAACAACAGACTGATTCCAAATAAGAAAAGGAGTACGTCAAGGCTGTATATTGTCACCCTGCTATTGAACTTCTATGCAGAGTACATCATGAGAAATGCTGGGCTGGAGGAAGCACAAGCTGGAATCAAAATTTCTGGGAGAAATATCAATAACCTCAGATATGCAGATGACACCACCCTTATGGCAGAAAGTGAAGAACTAAAGAGCCTCGATGAAAGTGAAAGAAGAGAGTGAAAAGGTTGGCTTAAAGCTCAACATTCAGAAAACGAAGATCATGGCATCCGGTCCCATCACTTCATGGCAAATAGATGGGGAACAGTGGAAACAGTGGCTGACTTTATTTTTTTGGACTCCAAAATCATGACGATGGTGATTGCAGCCATGAAATTAAAAGACGTTTATTCCTTGGAAGGAAAGTTATGACCAACCTAGACAGCATATTGAAAAGCAGAGACATCACTTTGCCAACTAAGGTCCATCTCATCAAGGCTATGGTTTTTCCAGTAGTCATGTATGCATGTGAGAGTTGGACTATAAAGAAAGCTGAGCACAGAAGAATTGTTGCTTTTGCACTGTGGTGTTTGAGAAGACTGTTGAGAGTTCCTTGGACTGCAAGGAGATCCGACTGAACTGAACTAAGGTCATTTTTAATAATGTTGTTAGGCTTCAGATCAACAGGGTAATACTGTAAATAATTACATATCATTCAGTTCAGTTCAGTTCAGTCGCTCAGTCGTGTCCGACTCTGCAACCCCATGAATCGCAGCATGCCAGGCCTCCCTGTCCATCACCATCTCCTGGAGTTCACTCAGACTCACGGCCATTGAGTCCATGATGCCATCCAGCCATCTCATCCTCGGTCGTCCCCTTCTCCTCCTGCCCCCAATCTCTCCCAGCATCATAGTCTTTTCCAATGAGTCAACTTTTCGCATGAGGTGGCCAAAGTACTGGAGCTTCAGCTTTAGCATCATTCCTTCCAAAGAAATCCCAGAGTTGATCTTCAGAATGAACTGGTTGGATCTCCTTGCAGTCCAAGGGACTCTCAAGAATCTTCTCCAACACCACAGTTCAAATGCATCAATTTTTCAGTGCTCAGCCTTCTTCACGTCCAACTCTCACATCCATACATGACCACTGGAAAAACCATAGCCTTAACTAGATGGACCTTAGTCGGCAAAGTAATGTCTCTGCTTTTGAATATACTATCTAGGTTGGTCATAACTCTTCTTCCAAGGAGTAAGCATCTTTTAATTTCATGGCTGCAATCACCATCTGCAGTGATTTTCGAGCCCAAAAAAATAAAGTCTGACACTGTTTCTACTGTTTCCCCATCTATTTGCCATGAAGTGATGGGACCAGATGCCATGATCTTCATTTTCTGAATGTTGAGCTGTAAGCCAACTTTTTTTGCTCTCCTCTTTCACTTTCATCAAGAGGCTTTTAGTTCCTCTTCACTTTCTGCCATAAGGGTGGTGCCATCTGCATATCTGAGGTGATTGATATTTCTCCCAGCAATCTTGATTCCAGCTTGTGTTTCTTCCAGTCCAGAGTTTCTCATGATGTACTCTGCATAGAAGTTAAATAAGCAGGGTGACATATACAGCCTTGACATACTCCTTTTCCTATTTGGAACCAGTCTGTTGTTCCATGTCCAGTTCTAACTGTTGCTTCCTGACCTGCATACAGATTTCTCAAGAGGCAAGTTAGGTGGTCTGGTATTCCCATCTCTTGAAGAATTTTCCACAGTTTCTTGTGATCCACACAGTCAAAGGCTTTGGCATAGTCAATAAAGCAAAAATAGATGTTTTTCTGGAACTCTCTTGCTTTTTCCATGATCCAGAATATTTACAGGTGAATTGGCATGATGCCATTGATTAGCTGCAAACAGAACAAGAATAAAGAATCAGTTCAGTACAGTTCAGTCGCTCATGGTTCCAACTCTTTGTCACCCTATGGACTGCAGCACACCAGGATTCCCTGTCCATCATCAACTCCTGGAGCCTATTAAAACTCATGTGCATTGAGTCGGTGATTCCATCAAATGATTTCATCCTCTGTCGTCCCCTTCTCTTCCAGCCTGCAATCTTTCCCAGCATCAGAGTCTTTTCAAATAAGTCAGTTCTTCATATCAGGGGGCCAATGTACTGGAGTTTCAGCTTTAGCATCAGTCCTTCCAGTGAATACTCAGGATTGATCTCCTTTAGGATGGACTGTTTGGATCTCCTTGCAGTCCAAGGGACTCTCAAGAGGCATCTCCAACACCACAGTTCAGAACTATGATTTCTTTGATGCTCAGCTTTCTTTATATTTCAATGCTCACATCTATACATGACTACTTGAAAAACCATGACTTTGACTAGATGGACCTTTGTTGGCAAAGTAATGTCTCTGCTTTTAACAAGCTGTCTAGTTTGGACATAACTTTCCTTCCAGGAAGCAACTGTCTGTTAATTTCACGGCTGCAGTCACCATCTGCAATAATTTTGGAGCCCAAATAAATAGTCTCTCACTGTTTCCACTGTTTCCCCGTTTATTTGCCATGAAGTGATGGGACCGGATATCATGTTCTTAGTGTTCTGAATGTTGAGTTTGAAGCCAACTTTTTCACTCTCCTCTTTCACTTTCATCAAGAACCTCAGGTTCTTCTTCACTTTCTGCCATAAGGGTGCTGTCATCTGCGTATCTGAGGTTATTGAAATTCCTCCCAACAATCTTGATTCCACCTTGTGCTTCATCTAGTCTGGCATTTTGTATGATGTACTCTGTGCATAAGTTAAATAAGCAGGCTGACAATATACAGCCTCGATGTACTCCTTTCCTGATTTGGAACCAGTTTGTTGTTCATTGTCCAGTTCTAACTGTTGCTTCTTAACCTGCATACAGATTTCTCAGAGGCAGGTCAGGTGGTCCATCTCTTTCAGAATTTTCCACAGTTTGTTGCGATCCACACAGTCAAAGGCTTTGGCATAGCAATGAGGCAGAAATAGACGTTTCTTGTTTTTTTGATGACCTGGTGAATGTTGGCAATTTGATCTCTGGTTCCTCTGCCTTTTCTAGATCCAGCTTGAACATCTAGAAGCTCCTGGTGAGAGGGTAACAGGCAGGAAGGTCAGGGGTCTCCAAACGGAGGAAATAGCCTGCAATTTTCAGACACTTTTATCTCTCTTAAGTGTCAGGAGGAAACAAACTAGCGATATTTTTTTTCCTTCTCTATACAAATTTAAAAGGAGGTTTCTCTCAAAATACTGTATTGCCATAATGACACCTGGTTTCACCTGAAGTTAACTATTCTCAAACCTTGAGATAACCAACGCATTTTTTATGGAAATGTTTGTCTTAAGCTATGCTAATGTGCTATGCATTTACCCCAAACTCTGTCTTCAAGTCGGGGTTCTGCCTAATGGCTCAGAACCTACTTAACAAACCACTATGTTATACTCAGATATTGTTCCCCTAATCTATGTAAACAAAACTATTTGTATGCTGATCTGCCCTTCTTCAAGATTCAAGTTAATCATTTTATGGCCCAAGATGAACCATTTGGTGCCAAGATTATCCCAAAATGCATCTTATGGGTGAGAGGCCTGGTGCCAGTCTGAGTTTTAAGACATTCCTTTCTTTCATTAACAGAGTGCTGGTGACTATATAACATGCAGCTGAAGGCTAGCAGGGGGGTACTCTTTCTGCCCCCTTCTGATGCCTATGTCAGAAGCTTTCTCTATCTTCTTTATACTTTCATAAAACTCTATTATACAAAAGCTCTGAGCGATCAAGCCTCGTCTCTGGCCCTGGATTGAATTCTTCTCTGGGGGCCAAGAATCCCAGCATCTTTGCATGATTTGAAAACAACCTTTCAATGGTTCACGTACTGTTGAAGACTGGCTTGGAACATTTTGAGGATCACTTTGCTAGTGTGTGAGATGAGTGCAATTGTGTGGTAGTTTGAGCATTATTTGGCATTGCCTTTCTTAGGGATTGGAATGAAAACTGACCTTTTGCAATCCTGTGGCCACTGCTGAGTTTTTCCAAAATTTGCTGGCATATTGGGTTCAGCACTTTCACAGCATCATCTTTTAGGATTTAAAACAGCTCAACTGGAATTCCATCACCTCCACTAGCTTTGCTTATAGTGGTGCTTCCTAAGGCCCTCTTGACTTCACATTCCAGAATGTCTGCTTCTAGGTATGTGATCACACCATCCTTAGTATCTGGGATGAAGGATACATATTAAGAGTATTCTCCATATGTTGATCATGATTGGAGCTGGACAATGATCCAGGGGTTTATAATACTATTTTCTGTACATGTGTTTGCTTGAAAGCTTCCAGTATTAAAAAGAAGGTGTGAAGGCATCATGAGTTAATGGAGAAAGGCATGGAAGAAAACCCATCATTGTGTTCACTTTGTTTAGGTCATGGGCACTGGAATAGAGGAATATTGAGGGAATACTGATACGTTGACCTACTTGTGAAAATGACATCACTCAGTCGTGTCTGACTGTTTGCAGCCATGGACTGTACAGTCCATGGAATTCTGCAGGCCAGAATACTGGAACGGATAGCTGTTTCCTTCTCCAAGGGATCTTTCCAACCCAGGGATCGAACCCAGGTCTCTCACATTGCAGGCAAATTCTTTACTAGCTGAGCCACCAGAAGCCATCTGAAATACTAATTTAGTATTCTTCCTGTTCCTGGACCAAAGCTCCTATAACCATTGGATTTCCCAAGAGATGACAGCACCAAGGGAAACTTTTACCATGTGAGTGAAGTGACAAGCAAAGCCTCAATCAAACCATAGAATGGAGGTTGGTTGTCTGGATAACCTACACCTGATTAGGGGGTGGAGTTTTAACTTCCACCTTTGCCTTTTCCCTGCCCTCATACCTCAAGGAGAGGTGAGGGTTTGAAAGGTAAATCCATCACAAATGCCTAAAGATTTAATGAATTGTTATTTGTCATGAAGCCTCCACAGAAACCTGAACAGAGCATGTTATTCAAGGTATTCTAAGGAACTGAGATCAATCCAGGCAAAAATATGGGTATACTCCATCATGGCTCACTTGGGCCAGTGCAACAGCCTGCCCAGAGGCCTCTGACTCTGCCTTTGCCCACTAGAGACCACTCTCCACACTGCAGCTGCAAGAATCGTGTTTCAAAGTGAATTCTATCCCATGGGTCCCATGACCACTCTCCACACTGCAGCTGCAAGAATTGTGTTTCAAAGTGAATTCTATCCCATGGGTCCCATGACCAATATCTCATTTACTGAGAGTCAGATTCTGACTTTTAGAGTTTTACAAAAATTTCATGATCTGTCCCCGTGGCCTCTCTGTCTCATCCCTTTCCGTTCCTCTCCCTGTCAACGCACTCAGTTCTAGTCACCCTGGGCCTGTCTGCTGCTCAATCACATGGGCACGTTTTTGGGAGCCTTTGCTCAAGGCCTCCTTATCACAGAGCATTTTCCTGGCCCTCACTGGCCCTCTTATCCCCATCAATCTCTTTCTTCCCAACACTCATCACGACCTGGTATAGGATTTTCCCTTGTCTTTATTGTGTGTCTCCCTCCTAGAAGGATAATATTTTACTATATAATTTTTTTACAGCTGTTTCCCTACACAAAAAACTATGCTCTCAGAACCAAAAGGATACATTTTGATAAAATTTTCTAAGTAAATGACTTTCCTAGTTCATACTCATGCTTTGTGACTTGCCATTGAAGAGAGTGGATAGAGTGAAATTCTTAGTCTGTATGATGATGAGGCCCATCTATAAAATTATGAGTGTAACTGTCATCTATATCATTATAAGAAAATGAAATATAGTTTGATAGGGGAGCAAGAGGAAAGGCATTGTGTCTTGATTAATATTATACCAGCCTGGGAAAAACAGTCTTGGCCCCAAGAGAAAACTCAAGGAAGTACTGAATTTCTTGCTTGACCTGCAGTTGCCTCTGAAGGGAATATGTTCAGCTGCCACTCAACTCTCTGATTAATTTCACAGCAGAGAAATGATCATTATTTGACACATATGTATTCTTGGAAGTGTCATGAAAAAAAGTAGGTAGGTCGACAAATCTTTCAGACTAAAGCCTTCGGTGGAAAACAGACATCACTGACCACAAACGCGTAAATTCTTTGTACTCATGACTGGTAATCCTTTCAGAAAACTCTAGAAACATGGGCTTCCTGCTCTCATGAAAAAACTGCAGATGGAACTGTCCCAGGACACAGAGCATATAGGGAATAAGATCAGGACAAGAAAAACAGTGTGTCACAATCCATTTAAATAAATACCGAATTCTGACAGGAATTCTGAAAATGCCAAAACGTGGTCAGGGTATGTTTCTTTTTTAATTGGATTCTAATTACTTTACAATATTGTAGTGGTTTTTGCCATACATCGACATGAATCAGCTATGGGTGAACATGTGTTCCCTATCCTGAATCCCCCTCCCACCTCCCTCCCACTCCCATCCCTCTGGGTCATCCCAGTACACCAGCCCTGAGCGCCCTGTCTCATGCATCAAACCTGGACTGGCGATCTATTTCATTTATGGTAATATATATATTTCAGTGCTATTATCTCAAATCATCCCATCTTCACCTACTCCAACAGAGTCAAAAATTCTGTTCTTTATATCTGTGTCTCTTTTGCTATCTTGCATATAGTGTCATCGTTCAGTTCAGTTCAGTTCAGTTACTCAGTCGTGTCCGACTCTTTGAAACCCCATGAATCGCAGCACACCAGGCCTCCCTGTCCATCACCAACTCCCGGAGTTCACTCAGATTCACGTCCATCAAGTCAGTGATGCCATCCAGCCATCTCATCCTCAGTTGTCCCCTTCTCCTCCTGCCCCCAATCCCTCCCAGGATCAAAGTCTTTTCCAATGGGTCAACTCTTTGCATGAGGTGGCCAAAGTACTGGGGTTTCAGCTTTAGCATCATTCCTTCCAAAAGAAATCCCAGGGCTGATCTCCTTCAGAATGGACTGGTTGGATCTCCTTGCAGTACAAGGGACTCTCAAGAGTCTTCTCCAACACCACAGTTCAAAAGCATCAATTCTTCGGCACTCAGCATTCTTCACAGTCCAACTCTCACATCCATGCATGACCACAGGTAAAACCATAGCCTTGACTAGACGGACCTTAGTTGGCAAAGTGATGTCTCTGCTTTTCAATATGCTATCTAGGTTGATCATAACTTTTCTTCCAAGGAGTAAGCATCTTTTAAGTTCATGGCTGCAATCACCATCTGCAGTGATTTGGGAGCCCAAAAAAATAAAGTCTGACACTGTTTCTACTGTTTCCCCATCCATTTCCCATGAAATGATGGGACCGGATGCCATGATCTTCATTTTCTGAACATCGAGCTTTAAGCCAACTTTTTCACTCTCCTCTTTCACTTTCATCAAGAGGCTTTTTAGTTCCTCTTCACTTTCTGCCATAAGGGTGGTGTCGTCTTCATATCTGAGGTTATTGATATTTCTCCCACAATCTTGATTCCAGCTTGTGTTTCTTCCAGTCCAGCGTTCTTTTTAAAGTCCATATATATGCGTTAATATACTGCAATGATGGTTTTCTTTCTGACTTACTTCACTCTGTATAATAGGCTCCAGCTTCATCCACCTCATTAGAACTGATTCATGAGTTCTTTTTAATGGCTGAATATATGTACCACAGCTCTCTTATCCATTCATCTGCCAGTGCAGTGATGAATATTGGGTACACGTGTCTCTTTCAATTTTGGCTTCCTCGGTGTGTATGCCCAGCTGTGGGATTGCTAAGTCATATAGCAGTTCTATTTCCAGTCTTTTAAGGATCCTTCACACTGTTCTCCATAGTGGCTGTACTAGTTTGCATTCCTGCCAACAGTGTAAGAGGGTTCCCTTTCCTCTCCACCCTCTCCAGCATTTATTGTTTGTAGACATTTTCATAGCAGCCATTCTGACTGGTGTGAGATGGTACCTCATTGTGGCTTTAATTGGCATTTCTCTTATAATGAATGATGTTGAGCATCTTTTCATGGGTTTGTTAGCCATCTGTATGTCTTCTTTCGAGAAATGTCTGTTTAGTTCTTTGGCCCATTTTTTAATTGGATCGTTTATTTTTCTGGTATAGAGCTACATGAGCTGCTTATTTTTTAGACTAATTATTTTTCAGTTGCTTCATTGGCTATTATTTTCTTCCATTCTGGAAGCTGTGTTTCACCTTCCTCATAGTTTCCTTAGTTGTGCAAAAACTTTTAAGTTTAATTATGTCCCATTTGTTTATTTTTGCTTTTATTTCCATTGCTCTGGGGGTGGGTCATCAAGGATCCTGCTGTGATTTATGACAGAGAGGGTTTTGAGTATATTTTCCTCTAGGAGTTTAATAGTTTCTGGTCTTACATTTAGATCTTTAATTCATTTTCAGTTTATTTTTGTGTATGGTGTTAGAAAGTGTTCTAGTTTCATTCTTTTACAAGTGGTTGACCAGTTTTCCCAGCACCACTCTTTAAAAAGGGATTGCCTTTTCTCCATTGTATACTCTTGCCTGTTTTGTCAAGGATAAGGTGTCCATAGGTGCATGGATTTATCTCTGGGCTTTGTATTTTGTTCCATTGGTCTATATTTCTGTCTTTGTGCCAGTACCATACTGTCTTGATGATTGTAGCTTTGTGGTGTAGTCTGAAGTCAGACAGGTCGATTCCTCCAGTTCCATTCTTCTTTCTCAAGACTGCTTTGACTGTTCGAGGTTTTTTTGTATTTCCATACAAATTGTGAAATTATTTGTTCTAGTTCTCTGAAAAATACCAGAGAACTTGATAGGGATTGCATTGAATCTATAGATTGCTTTGGGTAGTATACTCATTTTCACTATACTGATTCTTCCAATCCATTAACTTGGTATATTTCCCCATCTGTTTGTGTCATCTTTGATTTCTTTCATCAGTATTTTCTGGTTTTCTATATATAGGTCTTTTATTTCTTTAGGTAAATTTATTCCTAAGTATTTTATTCTTTTCGTTGCAATGGTGAATGAAATTGTTTTCTTAATTTCTCTTTCTGTTTTCTCATTGTTAGTGTTTAGGAATGCAAAGGACTTCTGTGTTAATCTTATATCTTGCATCTTTACTGTATTCATTGATTAGCTCTAGTAATTTTCTGGTGGTGTCCTTAGGGTTTTCTATGTAGAGGATCATGTCATCTGCAAACAGTGAGAGTTTTATTTCTTCTTTTCCAATCTGGATTCCTTTCATTTCTTTTTCTTCTCTGATTGATGTGGCTAAAACTTCCAAAACTATGTTGAATAGTAGTGGTGAAAGTGGGCGCCCTTGTCTTGTTCCTGACTTTAGGAGAAATGGTTTCAATTTTTCACCATTGAGAATAATGTTTGCTGTGGGTTTATCATATATGGCTTTTATTATGTTGAGGTAAGTTCCTTCTATGCCTGTTTTCTGGAAGGTTTTTATCATAAATGGATGTTGAATTTTGTCACAGGCTTTCTCTGCATCTATTGAGATAATCATATGGTTCTTATCTTTCAATATGTTAATGTGGTGTATCATGTCGATTGGCTTGCGAATATTGAAGAATCTTTGCATCCCTGGGATAAAGCCCACTCTGTCATGATCTATGATCTTTTTAAAATGTTGTTGGATTCTGTTTGCTAGAATTTTGTTAAGGATTTTTACGTCTATATTCAAAAGTTTTCTTTTGGGGGACATCTTTGTCCGGTTTTTATATCAGAGGAACAATGGCCTCATAGAATCAGTTTGGCAGTTTACCTTCCTCTGCAATATTCTGGAAGAGTTTGAGTGGGAGAGGCATTAGCTCTCCTCTAAATTTTTGGTAGAATTCACCTGTGAAGCCAGCTGGTCCTGGGCTTTTGTTTGTTGGAAGATTTTTTTACTACACTTTTCATTTTGATGCTTATGATGGTTCTGCAAAGATTTTCTATTTCTTCTTGGTTCATTTTTGGAAAGTTATACTTTGCTGAGAATTCATCCATTTATTCCAAGTTGTCCATTTTATTGGCATATATTTCCTGATAGTAGTCTCTTATAATCTTTTGTATTCCTGTGTTGTCGGTTGTGATTTCTCCATTTTCATTTCTAATTTTGTTGATTTGATTCTTCTCCCTTTTTTCTTGATGAGTCTGGCTAATGGTTTGTCTATTTTATTTACCTTCTCAATGAATCAGCTTTAAGTTTGGTTGATTTTTGCTATAGTCTCCTTTTTTTTTTTTTAATCCATTCATTTGTCCAGGGACAGTTATTTATATATTTATTTATTGTGACAGAAATTTTTTTTTTTTTTTACTTTACAATATTGTATTAGTTTTGCCATGCATCAACATGAATCCACCACAGGTATACACATGTTCCCCATCCTGAACCCCCCTCCCTCATCCCTCCCCATACCATCCCTCTGGGTCATCCCAGTGCACCAGCCCCAAGCATCCACTATCATGCATCAAACCTGGACTGGCGATTCATTTCATATATGATATTATACATGTTTCAATGCCATTCTCCCAAATCATCCAAAAGACTGTTTTATATATCTGTGTCTCTTTTGCTGTCTCGCATACAGGGTTATCATTACCATCTTTCTAAATTCCATATATATGCTTTAGTATATTGTATTGGTGTTTTTCCTTCTGGCTTACTTCACTCTGTATAATCGGCTCCAGTTTCATCCGCCTCATTAGAACTGATTCAAATGTATTCTTTTAAATGGCTGAGTAATACTCCATTGTGCATATGTACCACAGTTTTCTTATCCATTCGTCTGCTGATGGACATCTAGGTTGCTTCCATGTCCTGGCTATTATAAACAGTGCTGCGATGAACATTGGGGGTACTTGTGTCTCTTTCAATTCTGGTTTCCTCGGTGTGTATGCCCAGCAGTGGGATTGCTGGGTCATAAGACAGTTCTATTTCCAGTCTTTTAAAGAATCTCCACACTGTTCTCCATAGTGGCTGTACTAGTTTGCATTCCCACCAAAGGTGTAAGAGGGTTCCTTTTTATCCACACCCTCTCCAGCATTTAATGCTTGTAGACTTTTGGATCGCAGCCATTCTGACTGGCGTG
This sequence comes from Ovis aries, assembly GCF_016772045.2. Lineage (NCBI taxonomy): Eukaryota > Metazoa > Chordata > Mammalia > Artiodactyla > Bovidae > Ovis > Ovis aries. The sequence goes on from NC_056066.1 coordinate 74,141,038, forward strand.
AAGTGGTACCTCATTGTGGTTTTGATTTACATTTCTCTGATAATGAGTGATGTTGAGCATCTTTTCATGTGTTTGTTAGCCTCCTTTGTTTTTTATTCATCTATTTCTGCTCTAATTTTTTATGATCTCTTTCCTTCTACTAACCCTGGGGTTCTTCACTGCTTGTCTTTCTAGTTGCTTTAAGTGTTAAGTTAGGTTATTTGTTTGATTTTTCTCTTGTTTCCTGAGGTAAGCTTGTAGGGCTATGATCCTTCCCCTTAGCATTACTTTTATTGAATCCCATAGGTTTGGGGTTGTCATGTTTTCATTGTCATTCTCTATGCATATTTTTATTTCTTCTGTGATTTTTTGGTTATTCAGAAGCATGCTGTTTAGCCTCCATATGTTTGTATTTCAATAGTTTTTTTTTTTCCTGTTCAGTTCAGTTCAGTTCAGTCACTCAGTCATGTCCGATTCTTTGCGACCCCACGAATCGCAGCACGCCAGGCCTCCCTGTCCATCATCAACCCTGGGAATTCACTCAGACTCACGTCCATTGAGTCCATGATGCCATCCAGCCATCTCATCCTCTGTCGTCCCCTTCTCCTCCTGCCCCCAATCCCTCCCAGCCTTAGAGCCTTTTCCAATGAGTCAACTCTTCGCATGAGGCGGCCAAAGTACTGGAGTTTCTGCTTTAGCATCATTCCTTCCAAAGAAATCCCAGGGCTGATCTCCTTCAGAATGGACTGGTTGGATCTCCTTGCAGTCCAAGGACTCTCAAGAGTCTTCTCCAACACCACAGTTCAAAGGCATCAATTCTTTGGCACTTAGCTTTTCTTTTTTCCTGTAGTTGACATCTAATCTTACTGCATTGTGATCAGAAAATATGCTGGAAATGATTTCGATTTTTTTTTTTATTTACCAAGGCTAGATTTTTGGCCCAGGATGTGATCTATCCTGGAGAATGTTCCATGTGTACTTGAGAAAAAGGTGAAGTTCATTGTTTTGGAGTGAAATGTCCTATAGATATCAATTAGGTCTAACTGGTCCATTGTATCGTTTAAAGCTTGTGTTTCCTTACTCATTTTCTGTTTAGCTGATCTATCCATAGGTGTAAGTTGGGTATTAAGTTTCCCAGTGTTATTGTGTTAATGTTAATTTCCCCTTTCATACTTGTTAACATTTGCCTTACATATTACAGTGCTCTTGGGGTGCATTATATATTTATAAATGTTACATCTTCTTCTTGGATTGATCCTTTGATCATTATGTAGTGTCCTTCTTTGTCTCTTTTCACGGCCTTTATTTCAAAGTCTATTTCATCTGATAGAAGTACTGCTACTCCTGCTTTCTTTTGGTCTCCATTTGCATGAAATATCTTTTTCCAGCCCTTCCACTTTCAGTCTGTATGTGTCCCTTGTTTTGAGGTGGGTGTCTTGCAGACAGCATATATAGGGGTCTTCTTTTTGTATCCATTCAGCCAGTCTTTGTTTTTTGGTTGGGGCATTCAACGCATTTACCTTTAAGGTAATTATTGGTAAGTATGATGCCATTGCCATTTACTTTGTTGTTTTGGGTTTGAGTTTATAAACGTTTTCTGTGTTTCCTGTCTAGAGACGTTCCTTTAGCATTTGTTGAAGAGCTGGTTTGGTGGTGCTGAATTCTCTCAGTTTCACTTGTCTGTAAACTTTTTGATTTCTCCTTCATATTTGAATGAGATCCTCGCTGGGTATAGTAATCTGGGTTGTAGATTTTCCTGTTTCATGACATGAAGTATGTCCTGCCATTCCCTTCTAGCCTGAAGAGTTTCTATTGAAAGATCAGCTGTTATCCTTATGGGAATCCCCTTGTGTATTATTTGTTGCTTTTCCCTTGCTGCTTTTAATATTTGCTCTTTGTGTTTGATGTTCATTAATTTGATTAATATTTGTCTTGGAGTGTTTCACCTTGGGTTTATCCTGTTGGGAATTGCTGGGTTTCTTGGACTTGTATGGTTATTTCCTTTCCCACTTTAGGGAGGTTTTCACCTACTATCTCTCAAGTATTTTCTCATGCCCTTTCTTTTTGTCTTCTTCTTCTGGGACTCCTATGATTCGAATTTGGGGGCATTTAACATCGTTCCAGAGGTCTCTGAGGTTGTCCTCATTTCTTTTAAATCATTGTTCATTTTTCTTCTCTGCTTTGTTTATTTCCACCATTCTACCTTCCACCTCACTTATCCTAATTTATGACTCAGTTATTCTACTGTTGGTTCCCTCAGAGTACTTTTGATCTCATTTACCACATTATTTTCATTATTGATTGACTCTGTTTTATTTCTTCTAGGTTCTCGTTGAACATTTCTTGCATCTTCTCAACCCTAGTCTCTAGTCTATTTATCTGTAATTCAATGTTGTTTTCAAGATTTTGAATCATCTTTGCTATCATTATTCTTAATTTTTTTGCAGGCAGACTCCCTATCTCCTCATCTTTTGTTTGGTTTGGTGGGCAGTTATCAAGTCCCTTTACCTGCTGAATATTTCTCTGCCTTTTGATTTTGTTTAGATTGCTGTGTTTAGGGAGGCCTTTCTGTATACTGGAAGTTTGTGATTCCTCTTATTGTGGAGGTTCCTCCCTGTGGGTGGAGTTGGAAGAGTGGCTTGTCAAAGTTTCTGAGTTAGGGAAGCTGTGTCAGTGTTCTGATGGGTGGAGTTGGATCTTCTCTCTCTGGAGTGCCACAAAGTGTCCAGTATTTAGTCTTGAGGTGTCTCTGGGTTTGGTGTGACTTTGGGCAGCCTGTATTTTAATGCTCAGGGCTATGTTCCTGTGTTGCTAGAGAATTTGTGTGGTATGTCTTGCTCTGGAACATGTTGGCTCTTGGGTGGAACTTGGTTTCAGTGTGTGTATGGAGGCTTTTGTGTGAGCTCTTGTAAATTAATGTTACCTGGAGTCAGGAGTTTTCTGGTGTTCTAAAGTTTTGGATTTAAGCCTCCTTGCTTTGGCTTTCAGTCTTATTCTTACAGTAGCCTCAAGATTTATCCATCTATACAACAGAGATGATAAAACATCTAGGTTAATGATAAAAAGATTCTCCACAGTGAGGGACACCAGAGAGGTTCACAGAGTTACTTAGAGAAGAGAAGAGGGAGGAAGGAGATAGAGGTGACCAAGAGGAAAAGATGGGGAATCAAAAGGAGAGTGACCAATCTAGCCAGTAAGCAGTTCCCTAAGTTTTCTTCACAGCCTGGGACACCCAGAGAGATTCACAGATTAAATAGAGAAGAGAAGGGGGAGGGAGGAGATAGAGATGATGTGGGGGAGAAAAGGGAGAGTCAAAAAGGGAGAGAGCAATTAAACCAGTAATTGAACCCCTAAGTAATAATGGGTACTGATGATTAGATTCTTAAAGGTATAAAGTTGATAACAAATACCAAAAAGCAGAGATTAAAAAACTAGAGTAGAGGTTAGACTCTCAAACATACAATATTAAAAATACAAAACAAAATCAATCACAAGAATTACAAAAAATATATACATGAGACTTGCTTTAAAAATAGGGGGTTTTTTTTGCAAGGTAATAGTAGGTTATAAAAAGGAAAATTAAAAGAGTTATAAAGAACTTTAAAATTAAAAAATTTTTAAATGATATCAAAAACACTCTGGAGGGGACAGTGAATAGAATAACAGAGGCAGAAGATAGGATTAGTGACGTAGAAGATAGAAAGGTAGAAATAAATGAATCAGGAAAAAAGAAAAACGAATCAAAAGAAATGAGGACAATCTCAGAGACCTCTGAGACAATGTTAAACACCCCAACATTCGAATCATAGGAGTCCCAGAAGAAGAAGACAAAAAGAAAGACCATGAGAAAATATTATCTTGAGTAGATAATAGTTGAAAAATTCCCTAAAATGGGGAAGGAAATTATCACCCAAGTCCAAGAAAACCAGAGAGTCCCAAACAGGATAAATCCAAGGTGAAACACCCCAAGACACATATTAACCAAATTAACAAAGATCAAACACAAAGAACAAATATTAAAAGCAGCAAGGGAAAAACAACAAATAACACACAAGGGGATTCCCATAAGGATAACAGCTGATCTTCCAATAGAAACTCTTCAGGCCAGGAGGGAATGGCAGGACACACTTAAAGTGATGAAAGAAAATAACCTACAGCCCAGATTACTGTACTCAGCAAGAATCTCATTCAAATATGAAGGAGGAATCTAAAGCTTTACAGACAAGCAAAAGCTGAGAGAATTCAGCACCACCAAACCAGCTCTCCAACAAATGCTAAAGGATCTTCTCTAGACAGGAAACACAAAAAGGGTGTATAAACTCTAACCCAAAACAATAAAGTAAATGGCAATGGCATCATACTTATCAATGATTACCTTAAACATAAATGGGTTGAATGCCCCAACCAAAAGACAAAGACTTGCCGAATGGATACAAAAACAAAACCCCTATATATGTTCTCTACAAGAGACCCACCTGGAAACAAGGGACACATACAGACTGAAAGTGAAGGGCTGGAAAAAGATATTCCATGCAAACAGACCAAAAGAAAGCAGGAGTAGCAATACTCATATCAGATAAAATAGACTTTAAAACAAAGGCTGTGAAAACAGACAAAGAAGGGCACTACACAATAATCAAAGTATCAATCCAAGAAGAAGATATAACAATTATAAATATATATGCACCCAACATAGGAGCACTGCAATATGTAAGACAAATGCTAACAAATATGAAAGGGGAAATTAACAGTAACACAAAAATAGTGGGAGACTTTAATACCCCACTCACACTTATGGATACACCAACTAAACAGAAAATTAACAAGGAAACACAAACTTTAGATGATACAATGGACCAGTTAGACCTAACTGATCTCTATAGGACATTTCACCCCAAAATAATGAATTTCACCATTTTCTCAAGTGCCATGGAACCTTCTCCAAAATAGACCACATCCTGGCCATATATCTAGCCTTGGTAAATTAAAAAAAGTTGAAATCATTCTAAGCATCTTTTCTGACCACAATGCAGTAAGATTAGATCTCAATTACAGAAGAAAAACTATTAACAATGCCAACATATGGAGGCTGAACAACACGCTGCTGAATAACCAACAAATCACAGAACAAATCAAAAAAGAAATCAAAATATGCATAGAAACAAATGAAAATGAAAACACAACTCAAAACCTGTGGGACACTATAAAAGCAGTGCTAAGGGGAAGGTTCATAGCAATACAGGCATACCTCAAGAAACAAGAAAAAAGTCAAATAAATAACCTTACTCTACACCTAAAGCAACTAAAAAAGGAATAAATGAAGAACCCTAGGGTTAGTAGAAGGAAAGAAATCTTAAAAATTAGGGCAGAAATAAATGCAAAAGAAACAAAAGAGACCATAGCAAAAATCAACAAAGCCAAAAGCTGGTTCTTTGAAAGGATAAATAAAATTGACAAACCATTAGCCAGACTCATCAAGAAACAAAGGGAGAAAAATCAAATCAATAAAATTGGAAACGAAAATGAAGGGATCACAACTGACAACACAGAAGTACAAAGGATCATAAGAGACTACTGTCAGCAATTATATGCCAATAAAATGAACAACTTGGAAGAAATGGACGAATTCTTAGAAAAGTAAAATTTTCCAAAATTGAACCAGGAAGAAATAGAAAATCTTAACAGACCCATCACAAGCACAGAAATTGAAACTGTAATCAGAAATCTTCCAGCAAACAAAAGTCCAGGTTCAGACAGCTTCACAGCTGAATTCTACCAAAAATTTAGAGAAGAGCTAACACCTATCCTACTCAAACTCTTCCAGAAAATTTCAGAGGAAGGTAAACTTCCAAACTCATTCTATGAAGCCACCATCACCCTAATACCAAAACCTGACAAAGATGCCAAAAAAAAAGAGAAAACTACAGACCAATATCACTGATGAACATAGATGCAAAAACCCTTAACAAAATTCTAGCAATCAGAATCCAACAACACATTTAAAAGGTCATACATCATGACCAAATGGGCTTTATCCCAGGGATGCAAGGATTCTTCAATATCTGCAAATCAATCAATGTAATACACTGCATTAACAAATTGAAAAATAAAAGCCATATAATTATCTCAATAGATGCAGAGAAAGCCTTTGACAAAATTCAACATCCATTTATGATTTAAAAAAAAAAAAAAAAAACTCCAGAAAGCAGGAATAGAAGGAACATACCTCAACATAATAAAAGCTATATGTGACAAACCCACAGCAAACATTATCCTCAATGGTGAAAAATTGAAAGCATTTCCCCTAAAGTCAGGAACAAGAAAAGAGTGCCCACTTTCACCACTACTATTCAACATAGTTTTGGAAGTTTTGGCCACAGCAATCAGAGCAGAAAAAGAAATAAAAGGAATCCAAATTGGAAAAGAAGAAGTAAAACTCTTAACTGTTTGCAGATGGCATGAACCTTTACATAGAAAACCCAAAAGACACCCCCAGAAAATTACTACAGCTAATCAATGAATATAAAGTTAGTAAAGTTGCAGCATATAAAATCAACACACAGAAATCCCTTCCATTCCTATATACTAACAATGAGAAAATAGAGAAATTAAGGAAACAATTCCATTCACCACTGCAATGAAAAGGATAAAATACTTAGGAATATATCTACCTAAAGATACTAAAGACCCATATATAGAAAACTATAAAACACTGGTAAAAGAAATCAAAGAGAACACTAATAAATGGAGAAATATACCGTGTTCATGGATCAGAAGAATCAATATAGTGAAAATGAGTATACTACCCAAAGCAATCTATAGATTCAATGCAATCCCTATCAAACTACCAATGGTATTTTTCACAGAACTAGAACAAATAATCTCACAATTTGTATGGAAATACAAAAAACCTCGTATAGCCAAAGCAATCTTGAGAAAGAAGAATGGAATTGGAGGAATCAACCTGCCTGACTTCAGACTCTACTACAAAGCCACAGTCATCAAGACAGTATTGTACTGGCACAAAGACAGAAATATAGATCAATGGAACAAAATAGAAAGCCCAGAGATAAATCCGTGCCCCTATGGACACCTTATCTTTGACAAAGGAGGCAAGAATATACAATGGAGAAAAGACAATCTCTTTAACAAGTGATGCTGGGAAAACTGGTCAACCACTTGTAAAAGAATGAAACTAGATCACTTTCTGACACCATACACAAAAATAAACTCAAAATGGATTAAAGATCTAAACATAAGACCAGAAGCTGTAAAACTCCTAGAGGAGAACATAGGCAAAACACTCTCTGACATATATCACAACAGGATCCTCTATGATCCACCTCCCAGAATACTGGAAATAAAAGCAAAACTAACAAATGGGGCCTAATTAAACTTAAAAGCTTCTGCACAACAAAGAAAATTCTAAGCAGAATGGGAGAAAATAATAGCAACGAAGCAAATGACAAAGAATTAATCTCAAAAATATACAAGCAGCTCCTGAAGCTCAATTCCAGAAAAATAAACGACCCAATCAAAATATGGGTCAAAGAACTAAACAGACATTTCTCCAAAGAAAACATACAGATGGCTAACAAACACATGAAAAGATGCTCAACATCACTCATTATCAGAGAAATGCAAATCAAAACCACAATGAGGTACCACTTCACGCCAGTCAGAATGGCTGCGATCCAAAAGTCTACAAGCAATAAATGCTGGAGAGGGAGTGGAGAAAAGGGAACCATCTTACACTGTTGGTGGGAATGCAAACCAGTACAGCCACTATGGAGAACAGTGTGGAGATTCTTTAAAAGACTGGAAATAGAACTGTCTTATGACCCAGCAATCCCACTGCTGGGCATACACACCGAGGAAACCAGAATTGAAAGAGACACAAGTACCCCAATGTTCATCGCAGCACTGTTTATAATAGCCAGGACATGGAAGCAACCTAGATGTCCATCAGCAGGTGAATGGATAAGAAAGCTGTGGTATATATACACAATGGAGTATTACTCAGCCATTTAAAAGAAAACATTTGAATCAGTTCTAATGAGGTGGATGAAACTGGAGCCAATTATACAGAGTGAAGTAAGCCAGAAAGAAAAACACCAATACAGTATACTAAAGCATATATATGGAATTTAGAAAGATGGTAACGATAACCCTGTATGCGAGACAGCAAAAGAGACACAGATGTATAGAACAGTCTTTTGGACTCTGTGGGAGAGGGCGAGAGTGGGATGGTTTGGGAGAATGGCATTGAAACATGTACAATATTATATGCGAAATGAATCGCCAGTCCAGGTTCAATGCATGATACTGGATCTCGTGGCTGGTGCACTGGGATGACCCAGAGGGATGGTATGGGGAGGGATGAGGGAGGGGGATCGGGAACACGAGCACACCCTTGGTAGATTTATGTTGATGTATGGCAAAACCAATACAATATTGTGAAGTAATTAGCCTCCAATTGAAATAAATAAATTTATATTTTAAAAATACTTTAAAAAAACAGGAAAAAACAAAATAAAAGAAATGAAGCAAAATAGAAATAAATCTCTTAACAAGTATAATAAATATGCAAAATAAATAACTTTATAAACATCCAAAAAATAATAAATGTTTTTATTATAATCACATGATGAATGGGTTCTGTAAGGAGGTTTCTATGACATAGCAAGCTAATAAAAAAGAACAATATGCTATTAAAAAATTTTTTTAATGATAATAGAATAAATGTATCTACAAATTCCTCTGGAGCTGTAGAGGGCAGTGTGGTTCAGTTTCAGTCAGTTCAGTTTCAGATAGTTCCCTGTTTCAGCTTATACTTCTCAAGGTCTGTACGCCCCTTTCAATGCTTCAGTTCAGTTCAGTTCAGTTCAGTCGCTCAGTCGTGTCCGACTCTTTGCGATCCCATGAATCGCAGCACGCCAAGCCTCCCTGTCCATCACCAACTCCCGGAGTTCACTTAGTCAGTGCTAACTACAGGGTTTTAATCTGTTGCACCTGTGAACAGTCTGCAATCAAGACTTCCAGAGCAGTTGCCTCTTCTTTATTTCAGCTTCCTCTGTTTGCACGTCTCTTCAGTGTCTAATTTCCACCCTGACACAAGGGGGCCAAGGTGGTCACTTATTTAGGCTCACTTGCTCAGTTGTGCTGTAAGGAGGGAAGAACACTGCAAACAAATATCACTGGTGTGTATGGGGAGTGCTCACAGTGTGCGGACCACACTGGGTTTGCCCCAGCTAACAGCATGTGTGCTTTCCTGGTCTACACTGCTCAGGCTCCAGGTTGTTCTGCATGGGAGCTGTCCAAAGCAGGCCCTGGGTTTCGTGCACTTCCCAGGTCTAAGCTGCTCAGGTTCAGGTTCTCAGGTACTCCACAATGGCACAGACTCGGTTGGGCTTGTGTTTTGTGCCCTTCCCAGGCCCAGGGAGCTCAGGTGACCAGTGCTTGGTGAGTACACTGTCCCAGGTGGGTTGTGCATCTTATTCACCTCCCCGGTCCCACCCTCTTGGTTTCCCAGGTGTGCTGCAAGAGCGCTGTCTCAGATGTGCCATGTGTCTCCTCTGGGTAGTTGATATCTAGCTGCAACCCTCCTGGCAGATGTCAACTGTCCAGGGTCCCAGGAAGACTTGGTTAGCAACTGGGAGCCTGCTCACAGTTTGGTGGAGGATGCTGTCTCTGGGGCCAAGATTGCCCCTTGCCTTCTGGCTCTGGCTATCACCTGCCTGCCTCTCTGCCTCCAGCAGGGGCATGAGCCAGTCTGCACCTGGCTAGCTCTCCTTTGCTATTTGCTCAATCCTTTGTTTTGTGAGTGGGCAAGGTGGCGCCTTAGGTTAGAGCTTTTTGTGGGAAACTCTCTCTCTCTCTCTCTTTCTTTCTCTCTTTGGCTATCCCAAAGTTTGGCTTGGTATCTCATGTTACCTCCCTAAGATTGTCCTCAGGGCATTCAAGCCCAGTCCTTACCTGAAGCATGCAACCAGAGACTCCTTGTTCAGCTCCCTCTAGTGGTGGCAGACTGGAGAAGGCAATGGCACCCCACTCCAGTACTCTTGCCTGGAAAATCCCATGGACGGATGAGCCTGGTATGTTGCAGTCCATGGGGTCGCTAACAGTCAGACACGACTGAGCGACTTCACTTTCACTTTTCACTTTCATGCATTGGAGAAGGAAATGGCCACCCACTCCAGAGTTCTTGCCTGGAGAATCCCAGGGACGGGGGAGCCTGGTGGGAGGCCATCTATGGGGTCGCACAGAGTCGGACACGACTGAAGCGACTTAGCAGCAGCAGCAGCAGTGGTAGCGGACACGAGCGTCTGGACTGCTCCTCTTCTGGGAGTTGCAGTTAGGCACATATTCTGTGGGTTGTTTTTTTTTTTTTTTTTCCCTCCCGGTTATGTTGCCCTCTGAGATTCCAAAACTCCCCCACAGACTGGCTAGTGAGAGAGTTTCCTGGTGTTTGGAAACTTCTCCTTCATGACTCGCTCCCTGAGATGGGTCTCCGACCCTAACTCATTTGTCTCTCTTTTTGTCTTGTATATTTTGTCCTACCTCCTTTTGAAGAGAATGGGCTGCATTTCTGGGTGCCTGATGTCCTCTGCCTGCATTCAGAAGTTGTTTTGTGGAAGTTGCTCAGAATTAAAATGAACTTTTGATAAATTTGTGGGGGAGAAAGTGGTCTCCCTGTCCTATTCCTTGACATCTTATGACCTTCCCCCCGTGGTGAGGGGTTTTGAGTGCCCTCAGTTCAGTTCAGTTCATTTCAGTCCCTCAGTTCTGTCTGACCCTTTGCAACCCCATGAACTGCAGCATGCCAGGCCTCCTTGTCTATCACCAACTCCTGGAATGTAATCAATCTCATATCCATTGAGTCAGTGATGCCATCCAATTATCTCATCCTCTATCATCCCCTCCTCCTCCTATCTTCAATCTTTCCCAGCATCAGGGTCTTTTCAAATAAATAAGCTCTTTGCATCAGGTGGCCTAAGAATTGGAGTTTCAGCTTCAACATCAGTCCTTCTGACGAATATTCAGGACTGATTTCCTTTAGAATGGACTGGTTGGATCACCTTTCAGTCCAAGGGACTCTCAAGAGTCTTCTCCAACACCACAGTTCAGAAGCATCAATTCCTCAGTGCTCAGCTTTCTTTATGGTCCAACTTTCACATCCATACATGACTACTGGAAAAATAATATCCTTGACAAGACTGAGTTTGTTGGCAAAGTAATGTCTCTGTTTTTTAATATGCTGTCTAGGTTTGTCATAACTTTTTTTCCAAGAAGTGTCTTTTTATTTCATGGCTGCAGTCGCCATCTGCAGTGATTTTTGAGCTCCCCCCCCCCCCGCCCCAAAAAATAAAGTCTTCCACTGTTTCTCTAACTATTTGCCATGAAGTGATGGGACAGGATGTCATGATCTTAGTTTTCTGAATGTTTAGCTTTAAGCCAATTTTTTCACTCTCTTCTTTCACTTTCATCAAGAGGCTCCTTAGTTCTTCTTCACTTTCTGCCATAAGGGTGATGTCATTTGTATATCTGAGGTTATTGATATTTCTCCCAGCAATCTTGATTCCAGCTTGTGCTTCATCCAGCCCAGGTTTTCTCATGATGTACTCTGCATATAAGTTAAATAAGTAGGGTGACAATATACAGCCTTGACATACTCCTTTTCCTATTTGGAACCAGTCTGTTGTTCCATGTCCAGTTCTAACTGTTGCTTCCTGACTTGCATATAGGTTTCTCAAGAGGCAGGTCAGGTGGTCTGGTATTCCCATCTGTTTCAGAATTTTCCACAGTTTCTTGTGATCCACACAGTCAAAGGCTTTGGCATAGTCAATAAAGCAGAAATAGATGTTTTTCTGGAACTCTCTTGCACTTTCCATGATCCAGTGGACCTAACACGTAAAACTATCAAATCCTCAAAAATCTTTAAAGAAAGGAGAGAAACTGTTTATATTTCCTCATGTGACCAAGGAGGTACCTGAGAAAACAAGAAATAAAGTAATTTGCCTAGGTCATAGCTTGTAGAGAGGGGATTAGGACCCAGGGATCTGACTTCAGAGTTTGGGCATATGCACTCTGCTGCATTGCAAGCTGTAAAGTTGAGTGCACACGTCAAGGGTGACACACCCACAGTCCTTTCGCTCATCCTTGTGTGTTTACTTGCAGTTAAACCCATGCAGCACACTTGAGAAGGGCAGGAGCTCTTAATACCGAGTTACCCCAGGACAGAGGGACATGAGGAGAAAGTTACACACAAAATAGCCATTGTAAGGGGAGGGTCTGCTCTCTCCTGAGATATTTCACAGGACTGATTTCATTTAGCCTCAGGTGAATCCAACAACATCTGGATCCTTATCCCCTTGTGTCAAGGAAAAAGCTGAGGCTCAGAGAGGTAAAGCCACTTGCTCAGGACACACAACCTGCAGATGGTACAAGTCATTAATAGACTTGAGTTCAAGAGGCCCCCTGGCCCTTCGCCTCTTCCTGCTCAATCTGTCCACCTGAGAGCAGGGAGCAGCAGAGACTCCCGCTAAAAGCACAAACTCCTCTTATCTGCCCCCTCCTCTCTCATCTGTCTTTCTCAACCAGTATCTTCCTGTCCTGTCCTCACTTTTGCCCAGTTCAAAGCAACATCCTCCCCACCCCACTCAGTCCCCTGGAACAGAAGCTTCCTGATGGGCCGATCCTCTCTCCACATCCCCCCTCCCTGTGTCATGTATAACTAAGATCTCTGATTAGGAAGCATCCCTGTTCCTGGGGGCATCTTCAAAGAAATCACAAGACAGGAAAATCACAGGGGTTTATATCTAGATAAACTAGACAACACAAAACTCTGAAATCACATCATATCTCTTCTTCTCATGCTTAGTATCTCCCTCTAAAAAATGAGAAAATTGAATTCCATGCTATCTAATGCTACATTCTGAAAGGATGGAATGTATCCGGGGCATGCAGAGTATGTTTAGAATCTTCTGAGGCTAAGTCCAGTGAGCATCATTCATATTCAAAGCATGAGAGCTCAATTTCAGGCTAATTGATAAAACAGCACCTGGCTTTTTGGAAATAAGTAGTTTACTTTCTTAAAATGGTGTTGTGAATACTATTTTTATTAGAATTATTTTCAGGCTTAAAAGGGAAAAAAAACACAACCAGAGATTGCAAATTTGACTAGCATCCAAGTATTATTAACCCACACCATTTATAATTTTGAAACATTTCCAGGATTTAGCAGTGGGAGACTTTATAAAAAGTAAACTTCTCACACTATTGGGAAAAATAATTGATCTGACAACACAGTCCTGCCATTTAACAAGAACCCTCTTCTGTCCATGGGATTCTCCAGGCAAGAATACTGGAGTGGACACACATTCCCTTCTCCAGGTGATCGTCCCAATGCTGGGATCAAACTAGGGTCGTCTGCATTGCAGGCAGATTCTCTACCATCTGAGCCACCAGGGAGCAGTGGGCCTCAAGTGAGAGTGAGCTTCAGAATCCATTAGACATTTGTTGAAACACGGATCTGAGCCCTCCACTGTCTGAGGTTTGATTTGGTAAGACATGGTTGGGACCTGAGTATCTGCATCTACCAGGTTTCTGGGACTGAGGGTGCTGCTCAAGGGACCATTTTCTGAAAGCTATGAACTAAGCTAAGGAGAGCTGCTCTCTTCTCAGGAGGGGAGCGTTCTCTCCGGTTTCCATAATCCCCGCCGTTCTTATTGTCCCTCCTTCCCCCACCCCCACTCTAAATATGTCCAGCCATATTACTCACCTGGTCCAAGGGCATTTAACATTGTGACCTATGCGACGGGCTCACAGTAAGTGTTCAGGAAAAGGTGTTAGTTTATTTTAGCCACTCTGTCATGTACATGATCACCATGTATCTGGGACAGACCTCCCTGATCTTGACACTGTTATTCTTTGCTTTGCAGCTGCCAAATACAAATGTCTCCAAGAACCCAGACCCGGCCTTGTAGAAGTATCTGATTATTTTGGCCTTGCAGGGACTCGTGTATGGAGATAGCAGGCAGAAGTCAGGTCACAGGGCTGCAGAGATGGGAGGATTTTGGTCAAATAGGAAGGTGATCATCACTGTTTGGTCCACCAGGTGAACAACTAAAACCACCAATTTGTTTGCAATAGAGATGGTAGGGGTGCAGGGGGGTGACTGTGAAAAGGCCCTTTGATATCCTTCTGTTCAGGGCATTATTATCAATGTCATTAGGTGTCACAGTAACAGGATAATACTGGAAATAATTACATGTTGTTACTGAATATCTATATATTTATTGACATTATGCTACTGATTAACTCTAAAAGAACAAAAAGGGAGGATATTTACTATGAATATTCCCCACATGTTGAGAATGATCAGAGCTGGAAAATGGCCTGTGAGTTTATAATACTATTTTCTGGGCATATGTGTGGTAGAAACATTTCACCATTGGAAAAGAAAGTGTGACATTGGATAACTAACAGTAGAGCACATGGAACGCTGTTCAGTGTTATTTGGCAGCCTGGATGAAAGGAGGGCTTGGGGGAGAATGAATACATTTATATATGCGGCTGAGTTGCTTTGCTGACCACTTGGAGCTATCACAATATTGTTGATCAACTATGTTGTTAGTCACTCAGTTGGTTCCGACTCCTTGCAACCCAATGGACTGCAGCCTACTAGGCTCCTCTGTTCATGGAATTCTCCAAGCAAGAATACTGGAGTAGGTTGCCATTTCCTTTTCCAGTCATGACTGCTAATCCTTTAAAAAAAAATCATGTAACCTGGCCAATTGTTCACGTGAGGACACTGCAAATGACTTGCCCCAGGACACAAAATGTTGAGTGTTAGGATCAGGACAATTCACAACCCATTTAATCAAGTAACTTTTTCTCCAGGAATTCTGAAACTGCAGAAACTGGGAAAGGGTTCTGAGTGCTCTGTTCAACATAATATCCTGTCACTGAGCCTCACCCCAGACACAAATGGTAGAAAAGAGTGAGTCTGAGTTTTGTCCCTGACACCAAACATGTGGATCTCTGCCAGTAGCAAACAGTTTCCCACACCCATTGGGCATCCAAGAGTCAATTTACTTCTGACACTAAATCCGCAGAGGTGGCCCAGACATCACAAGATGAGGGCTCCATCCCTCAGGATGGCCCACACTCTCAAGTGTTGATCACAATTTCTACTGTCACTTACATGTGTGACCGACTGGCTATAAATTCACAGATTCACCTCTCATGTTCAATAACTTATTAGAAATATTCAGAGAACTCAGGAAACCATTTACTTACTGTCCCCAGGTATTATAAAACATTAAAACTCAGGAATTACCTAATGGAGGAGAAGCGTCTGATAAATGGGAAGTTGGAGGTGCTAAGCCACCAAGACCTCTCAGGACTCTCCCCCTTCTCAATTCCTTGATGTTATCACCTTCCCTGAGGCTCTCAGAACCCAGCATTCATGGGTTTTAATTGAGGGTGGAGGCAGGCAAGTTGATAGAACCATTGGCCATTTGTGATTAAACTCAGTATCAGTACTGTGTACAGTCCTCAGAAGGACTGAGGGGCAATAGTTTTAACCTTGTAATCAGCTGATGGAAAATTCTGGAGTCCAGTCCCATCCAGACTCTATCTCAGGTCCCATCCTTCACTCATCTCATGATTTATAAACATACATAAAATTCCAAGACTTCGCTACCAGCCACATTTTTCACAGAACTAGAACAAATAATTTCAAGGTTTGTATGGAAATACAAAAAACCTCGAATAGCCAAAGCAATCTTGAGAAAGAAGAATGGAACTGGAGGAATCAACTTGCCTGACTTCAGGCTCTACTACAAAGCCACAGTCATCAAGACAGTATGGTGCTGGCACAAAGACAGACATATAGATCAATGGAACAAAATAGAAAGCCCAGAGATAAATCCACACACATATGGACACCTTATCTTTGACAAAGGAGGCAAGAATATACAATGGAGTAAAGACAATCTCTTTAACAAGTCGTGCTGGGAAAACTGGTCAACCACTTGTAAAAGAATGAAACTAGATCACTTTCTAACACCGCACACAAAAATAAACTCAAAATGGATTAAAGATCTAAATGTAAGATCAGAAACTATAAAACTCCTAGAGGAGAACATAGGCAAAACACTCTCAGACATAAATCACAGCAGGATCCTCTATGATCCACCTCCCAGAATGCTGGAAATAAAAGCAAAAATAAACAAATGGGATCTAATTAAAATTAAAAGCTTCTGCACAACAAAGGAAAATATAAGCAAGGTGAAAAGACAGCCTTCTGAATGGGAGAAAATAATAGCAAATGAAGCAACTGACAAACAACTAATCTCAAAAATATACAAGCAACTTATGCAGCTCAATTCCAGAAAAATAAACGACCCAATCAAAAAATGGGCCAAAGAACTAAATAGACATTTCTCCAAAGAAGACATACGGATGGCTAACAAACACATGAAAAGATGCTCAACATCACTCATTATCAGAGAAATGCAAATCAAAACCACAATGAGGTACCACTTCACACCAGTCAGAATGGCTGCGATCCAAAAATCTGCAAGCAATAAATGCTGGAGAGGGTGTGGAGAAAAGGGAACCCTCCCACACTGTTGGTGGGAATGCAAACTAGTACAGCCACTATGGAGAACAGTGTGGAGATTCCTTAAAAAATTGCAAATAGAACTACCTTATGACCCAGCAATCCCACTGCTGGGCATACACACCGAGGAAACCAGAATTGAAAGAGACACATGTACCCCAATGTTCATCGCAGCACTGTTTAGAATAGCCAGGACATGGAAACAACCTAGATGTCCATCAGCAGATGAATGGATAAGAAAGCTGTGGTACATATACACAATGGAGTATTACTCAGCCGTAAAAATGAATTCATTTGAATCAGTTCTGATGAGATGGATGAAACTGGAGCCAATTATACAGAGTAAAGTAAGCCAGAAAGAAAAACACCAATACAGTATACTAACACATATATATGGAATTTAGGAAAATGGCAATGACGACCCTGTATGCAAGACAGGAAAAAAGACACAGATGTGTATAACAGACTTTTGGACTCAGAGGGAGAGGGAGAGGGTGGGATGATTTGGGAGAATGGCATTGAAACATGTATACTATCATGTAAGAATTGAATCGCTAGTCTATGTCTGACGCAGGGTGCAGCATGCTTGGGGCTGGTGCATGGGGATAACCCAGAGAGATGTTGTGGGGAGGGAGGTGGGAGGGGGTTCATGTTTGGGAACGCATGTAAGAATTAAAGATTTTAAAATTTAAAAAATAAAAACTAAAAAAAAAAAAATTCCATGACTTCAGGTTGCCTGGAGCATGAACAGAGACAGGGATCAAATATGGATCTTCTTATGACACTACAGTAGGATCAGGGGCAAGGCAGTGACCAGGAATATTGCATCAGTTATGAGGTCCCTGATCTAGTAGAGCCAGCTCAGGCACTCACTTTTCATAACTAAACACATAACATGACCTTCTGAGAGTTAAGAAATGTCCCTGTAGTGAAAACTGCCCAATTTACCAGAAGAAATCAGAGGGTTTGCTGCATCCACTTGCAACCCCCTACTCTCCCTCCAACCCTGGTCTTGCCACCTGTGGTTTTGGGATCAGAGGACCTCAGTTTGTGTCCCAGTTCTGCCTTTTCCTAACTGTGTGATCTGTGGCCTGAAACTTCCCTTGTCTTCATTTGTTACATGAGATCATGCTGCTGACATCCTAGGCTGTTTTCTAAGCACTGCCTCTGGCCTCCATAGACATATATTCTTTTCCCGGCAAAGCCAAAGTCCTTTGAGATGATAATAATAATGGGTAATGGTGATAGTTAACACTTAACTTTTGACCAGAGAGTCAAATAATGGCATGGTGAGGTGGAGAAAGGCCTGGACCTGGGTGAGCTCACTCACTGAAGTAAGAAGAGGGCTTTCGGTTACCTCTGAGGAAGAAGGAGACATATTTGGAAGAGAGACTGTAACTTCACTCTGGCACTCGAGGAACTTCCTGATGCTGAACTTCTTTTACAGGTAAAACTACAACATCCAGTCCTATTTGCTCCTTGTATTTACTACTGTTGACAACACATTTAAAGAGCAGTCAGGAGCCAAGGAAACTAAAACTCTATGTGCCCCTCGACAATTTGCCTTGTCCTGTAGTGTTCAAAGCATGTTAGGGTTCTCAAAAGGAAACAAAGCTGGGGATCTCTTAATGCAGAGGCTGCCACCCTCTTTTAGAAAGAAAGAATCTGTGTATCTGAGAGATGAAATGTCTTGCCCAAGTCTACACAGCAGCATAGTGAGTTACTTAAGACAATCTCTTCTCATTAATACCAAGTCATTATCCCACTGTTCTTGTTCTGTCCGAAAGGCCTGTCTGACTCTTTTGTGACCCCGTTGACTGTAGCCCTCCAGGCTTCTCTGCCCATGGGATTTCCCAGACAAGAATACTAGAGTGGATTGCGATTTCTTTCTCCAGGGGATCTTCCCAAACTAAGTATCTACCCTGTTCTCCCCCACTGGCAGGAGAACTTTCACCACTGAGCCATGAGGGATGCCCTCAGGAAAAGTTTGTTGTTGTTCAGCCACTAAGTCGTGCCCCACTCTTTGGGACCCCGTGGAGTGTAGATGTCAGTCTTCCCTGTCTTTCACTGTCTCTCAGAATTTGCTCAGACTCATGTTCATTGAGTCAATGATGCCATCCACCCATCTCATCCTCTATCATCTCCATCTCCTCCTGCTCTCCATCTTTCCCAGCACTATGGTCTTTTCCAATAAGTCAGCTCTTTGCATCAGGTGACCAAAGTATTGCAGCTTCAGCTTCAGGCTTGGTCCTCTCAATGAATATTCACTGTTCAATGCCTTTAGGATTGACTGATCTGGTGTCCTTGTCAACCACAGAACTCTCAAGTGTCTTCTCCAGCACCACAATTTGAAAACATCAATTTTGTGGAGCTCAGCCTTCTTTATGGGCCAGCTCTCACATGCCTACATGACTACTGCTTAAAACCATAACTCTGACTATATGAACCTTTTTTCAAAAAAGATATTTTCTTTGCAGTAGTTTCCCTACACCAAGAAAGATGCCTTTGGGCACAAAAAACATAACTATTTGTTAAATAATTTTCATTAAATGAATCTCCCATTTCATAGTCATGCCAAGTGCACAGTTATTGAAGAGACTGGAGATTATAAAATTCCTGTTAATCTATTTAATAATGAGGCCTGTCTATATAACTTTGAGTCTCCCCTAATATCCTGTATCCTGATAGGATAATGAAATAATATTTGAGCAAGACAGCAAAGTGAATCACCTTCACTTGACTTATGTTGTACCATCTGGATAGAACAGCCTGCTGCCTTGAACAAATTCCTGGAAGTACTGCATTTCCTGCTCTTCCTACAGTTGCCTCTGAAGGGCACAACTCTGGACTCTCCACTAGTGCTTTTTTGAAAAGAGGACCTCGGTTGGAGTTCCAGTTCTGCCTTTTCCTAACCATGTGATCCATCTTCATTTGTTACATGAAATCATGTTGCTCACATCGTGAGGCTGTTCTGAATCATTGGAGGCCATAGGCATATATTCTTCTCCATGCAAAGTCAAAGTCCTTTGAAATAATAATAACGATGAGCAATTATGATAGTTAACACTTAACTCCATTGACTAGAGAGTCAAACAAAGACAAGGTGGGGTGGAAAAAGGGCTGGACCTGGGTGAGATCAACCACTGAAGCAGGAGGGCTTTTAGTTATCTCTGAGGAAGAGGAGACCTAGTGGGACTGAAACTGTGACTCCACTCTGGCACCAGATCAGTTTCCTAAGGTCGAATTTCTAGAATATGACACTACTACAGTCAATTTTATGTTCTTTTTCTTGCTACAGTTGACAGCACATTTAAAGAGCAGTCAGGAGTGGAGGAAACTAAAACTCTGTGTGCTTCTATAACCAACAGCCTTGGTGCAAAGGCATTTCTATAACAGATATTCTCAAAATATCCCAAAATGAGGATTTCTTAATGCAGATATCACCATCCTCTTTACAAAAAAAAAGGAACCTGTGGCTCAGAGAGAGGAAATGACGTGCCCATGACACAACATAGTGAGTTACTAAAGCCAGACTCTTTTCATTAATACCAAGTCATTTTTATTACACTGTTAAAAACTAGTAATTATTAATAAAGATGAAAGAACTTAGATATTTATAGTATCCCTCTTACTCTTATAATGTCTGGACAATCTTTAAATGCTTGCTCGGCCAAAACTTGGACTAAGCATTTAACCAATACATCTCTTCAATTCTCATCACAACATTTTGCAATTGATAGAGAAAGAGAAAAACAACCTCTGAGTTCCAAGACCTGACCTGGTACCACTGTGGGCCTTCTGTTCTTCTACTTGACATAAACATTTTTGTAAAACTACAATATCGGATGAGGGCATTCTGTACATGTGAAAAATCAAGACAAAAATAGGACATTGGATAATCATGTTTGAGCACTGAGCAAAGGAGCTACATTACACAAACCACCAATATAACCAAGCATCTTCCTATTTTGAATGACTGCTATTTCTTGATCAAGTACAGCTCTAACCTCTGTCTAGTCTTCCCTTCTTAGAGTTAAGACTAAGATACCCAATAAGAAAACTACCTACTTTCTAGTACCATCCATCCAGAGCAAAGTCAGATTCCTGAAACCCTCCCCAAACTGGCCGAGCACAAGCTCACATCCTGTAAGTTCTAACAGTCTTTTTTTTAATTAATCAATTTATTTTAATTGGAAGCTAATTACTTTACAATATTGTAGTGGTTTTTGCCGTACATTGACATGAATCAGCCATGGGTGTATATGTGTTCCCCATTCTGAACCCCCTCCTCCCACCTCCCTCCCCATCCCATCCCTTAGGGTCATCCCAGTGCAGCAGCCCTGAGCACCCTGTCTCATACATTGAACCTGGACTGGTGATTAATTTCACATAAGATAATATACATGTTTCAAGGCTATTCTCTCAAATCATCCCACCCACACCTTCTCTCACAGAGTCCAAAAGTCTGTTCTTTACATCTGTGTCTCTTTTACTATCTCACGTATAGGGTCATCATTACTAACTTTCTAAATTCCATATATATGCATTAATATACTGCATTGGTGTTTTTCTTTCTGACTTACTTCACTCTGTATAATAGGCTCATTTCATGGACATCATTAAAACTGGTTCAAATCCGGTTTTGTTTTTTTTTTTTACAGCTGAGTATATGTACCATAGCTTTCTTATCTGCTCGTCTGACGATGGGCATCTAGGTTGCTTTCATATCCTAGCTATTATAAACGGTGCTCTGATGAACATTAGGGTACACGTGTCTCTTTCAATTCTGGTTTCCTAAGTGTGTATGTCCAGCAGTGGGGTTGCTGGGTCATAAGGCAATTCTACTTCCAGATTTTTAAGGAATCTTCACACTGTTCTCCATAGTGGTTGTACTAGTTTGCATTCTCACCAACAGTGTAAGATGGTTCCTTTTTCTCCACATCCTCTCCAGCATTTATTGTTTGTAAACTTTCTGATAGCAGCCATTCTGACCGGCATGAGATGGTACCTCATTGTGGTTTTGATTTGCATTTCTCTGATAATGAGTGATGTTGAGCATCTTTCCATGTGTTTGTCTAACATTGTCTCAATAGGATAGCACTTTGTTTTCCAAGATGATTCCTGTTCCTTGCTGCAGTGAGTAATAAACCCAATGAGTTCGACTAGAAAGGGGAGTGTTTGTAGTGGTCTCTGGCTAGAAATATTAACAAGTACAAGGCTTCTCCTTTAGTTATTTTATAACTAAAGTAAGCAAAGCTCAGAGATGCTGAAAAATTTTCCCAAGACTACGGGAAGTGAGTAGCAGCACCAGTACCCTCTGTATTCTTGTTTATTGCAATGCTGGGCTTGCTGTGGTCCTCAGGCTTCACTTTCCTCATCTGTCATGAAACAGATACTCTCTGTTCTTCAAAGGTGCCTCCATCCTACATCTTCCCAGAGGGAAAACAGGAAAACATCATCTAAGTCCTTCTATTAGGAGGACGGGGACCCGCCAAGTTAGGAAAAGAATACAGCAGCTAAGTGCCATTTTTACACCACCATTTCCTTCCTTGAAGAAATTTTAGAATGATTAATAGAATAACAAATCAAATACTAGCACAGAGCCTGGGACACTGAAAGGTAATTGTCCTTCTTTAACTGAAATAAAAATCCTCTTCTCACATGTGACCTCAGGAAATTTCATTTCTTAGAAATGTGGACAACTGAAACTCATGCCCATTCTCCTTCTGAAAGTCCAGGGGGGAAAAATGCCCCCAAATTTGAACTGGATTTAGGAGAAAGAAAAGTTTTCATGTTGAGGTGTATGTCTCCCAGGTTTCTATGTAGATTGAAGTGGTTATTGAGAGGTCGATGATGCTATAAAGGATTTGCTACCTATACCCATAGGCCAGTCTCTGGACAGGGAAATGGGAGGTGCCCACTATCTGCAGAACAGTGAGAAGGACCACCATTTCCATAGACCCTATTTGTTAAGGTTTGTAGTTGCAAACAACAGACTCCACTCCAGTCAGTTTAATTTTGAATATTCATTTATTGAAATATAAACCACAGTATTGGAAGCTACAGAAAGGAAATTTGCAACATCATCATGGGGTCAAGGGGCTTCTTTATCCCAAACTCTTCTCTCATTATTGATGCTGAGAACTAGAGGCTGGAAATTCTACCTTGGCCACCCACAAGGAGAGCAGTTATGGTGGGCAGAGGGATGAAGATGAGGATGCCGTGAGGATGGGGGTGGAAACAAAAATCCTGTGTTACATTGCAGGCTCTGTAGTTACTCTGGTCAAGAGGAATGTGCTCCTACATTCACTCCTTCCTTCCTCAGATAACTACGAACTGACTCCTTGGTGAACTGAGCTAAGTGCTAGGGGTAAAGGGAAGACATGATCTCATGGTGCTGAGAGCCAACTGGGCGAGGCGGAATTAAGGCATGTAGACCACGGAGGAAAGGAAATAGGTAGGCTGTGCTGAGAAGTGTAGTGGAGAAGACTCCGAGGAGATGGAACTGTTTCATTCGCAGCCACAGTCCAGCCCTGCAGGAGTCTTCCTCGGACTCACATTTTCTGCGGACCACTCTTTGCATGTCCTCTGCAAAAAGAAAGGAAATTGTTGAGTGCCATCACTGTAGCTCCAAACCTGGATACCCGTCATCTTGACAGATCCTAGATTTTCCGAAATAATACAAAACCACAGTCTTCATGACCCAAATTGCCAACAAGAAGGAAGTGAGTTTTCCAAGCCAATGTGGGGCACCTAGGAGCACTGCAGACCTGCCCTGGAGGGTGGCGGAATCAGTGGTCGCATTTGAGAAAGTGGAGCATGTGATTAGGCTCAGATGATCATAAAGAGGCACTTAGTGTTGACCTTCTGCCATTCTCTCCCTGGAGAACTCGCTCAGTGTGTGGTTTCACAGGACACTGCAGTCTCTTCTGGCAGCAGCAAGGAGGAAGACACTGCAGAGTGAATGGTGTGTGGCCCCCTAAGCTCCGCCCCTTTCCCCAGCCCCTCCCCTCCCCCTGGGCCCTGGTCCCCCGTCTTACCACGGGGACACTATCCCTTCACCACAGATCTTCTTGCAGCCCCTTTCTGTGCGGAATCTGTTCTTGTTCCCTCTGCAGCCGCCGTATCTAAAGACTTCACAGCGCCTGGTCTTGGCGTTGTAGAAGTACCTCACCTTCTGCTTATGACAGGGACCCGGGAATGCTGGGTCCAGGCAGATGCTAGGTCTAGAAGATGCTGGAATGGTAGGGGCAATGGGTCAATTACGAGGTGGTCATCACAACTCAGTACAAGGTCAACAACTGGAATCACCAGTTTGTTTTTCAATAGAGAATGTTCCAGCTGTGGGGGATCGCCAAATTGAAAAGCCCATTTGGAAACCTCCTTTGGGGACAGAATTATAAATGTTGCAGAGCATGATGTGATATAGTAGTCATGTACAAATATATTTCTCCTCATGAATTATTTTAAGAAAAATTGGTATAATGCCTTTGATAAGGCTCAAAAACTTCTACGAGACTTCCCTCGTGGTCCAGTAGTTAAGAATCTGCCTTCCAATGCAAGAGACCTGGTTTTAAACCCTTGTCAGGGAACTAAGGCCCCATACGCCTTGGGGCAACTAAGCAGGCAAGCCACGACTACTGAGCTTGCTCCCCACAACTAGACCCTACCCACCCAAATAAATCCATAAATGCTAAAAAAACAAAAATTTTAAAAAAAAAACCCACAACTCTACAACCACACAAAGAGATCACAGGTAAAAAATATTCCCTATATGTCAATAATTACTGGGTCTGGACGCCTGAGTTTTATATTACCAGGTAATATCTGTGCTTATGTGTACAAATTTTCCACCATTAATAAAAAATGTGAAGGAATCATGCTATAATGGAAAAAGGCATGAAGAAAACATACCAGTGTGTTTACTTCTGTAACCTCATCCAAGGACTGTATAAATTGAATAGTGATAGTATTTACATGTTGATTGCAGAGGTTAAAGCGTCTGCCTGCAATGTGGGAGACCTGGGTTCAATCCCTGGGCCAGGAAGATCCCCTGGAGAAGGAAATGGCAACCCACTCCAGTATTCTTGCCTGGAGAATCCCATGGACGGAGGAGCTTGGTGGGCTACAATCCATGGGTCGCAAAGAGTCAGACACTTTCACTTTCACTTTCACTGGGATTATAAGATGAAATATGTGTTTTTTTCATTCTTTACCTGACACTGAGTTCCTAAAAATCTTGATATTTCTTATGTGATGAGAACAGTAAAACTGTCTTCTGCTGTATGAAGTCGATGATTTTGGAAAGACCCTCATAACCCAGAATGGGCTCTTATTGCAAAGGAGAGGACTACCTACAGAAGGGTTGAAACTTTCACTGCTCTCCTCCCCGTGGTCTTCTAGCCTCTGTCTGCTCACCTTCCCTCAACCTCAGGGAGGGGAAAGGAACTGTCCATTGAAAAATCTCCAGTGGAAAACTCTTACTTAGTTCACAGATTAATATACATGATAAAATTCACAGACAGTGACATGGAGGAGATGTGTAGGGCAAAGAGGGAGTGGAGGTGTGTGGACCCCCATGCCCTAGTGGAACACAGCACCCTCACGTCAGCCTCTTGTGTTCACCACTCAGAAAACTCTCTGAATCCCAGTATTTGTGGATTTTTATAGAGGTTTCAAGAAATAGGCTTATTGATTGAATCATTGGCCAGTCGGGATTGGTCTCGATCTCAGTGCCCTGCCCTCTCTGCAGAAGTACAGAAGTTCAAACCTTTAAGTCCATTTTTGGAGATACTTTTCTGCAATTCTTTTACTATATCTGATCCCACTCCTTTAATAGTCTTGACACTTATGAAAGAAAAAAAGTCCAAAATTGTCAGGAGTCTTAGACCATGAACCAGGACAAGGATCAAATTTGGATAGTAAACTAATAGTCAAAAATGGACAAGGGAGAGCGCTTGGAGACTTTGCTAATATTGTATCAGCCTTGGTCCCACAAGCCAACCACACAGGGCTGTGTTTCTTGCTTTTCGTGCAGCTGCTCTGCTCAGTGGTCACAGGTCATTCTGATTATTTTTTAATACAGGAATAATCATTATTTGACATACAAATATTCTTTCTACCCCCAAGCACACAGGTAGGGAAATTTTTTCAAATAAATTTATCTTGGTGAAAAATTACTGAAATTGATCATGAATCATGAATAAAATATTTATATTTATGACTGGTGATGTGTTCAAAGAACCCATGTAACAGGTGTCTGCTGTACTCATGAGGAAACTGTAGATGACTTCACTAGGACACAGGGAATGTGGGTGGCAGGTGAGGACAAGATACTGTCTTGTCACAACCCACTTGATATATTATCTTATTCTGCCAGGAACTCTGAAAATACTGATAACTGGGAAGAGTTTCTAGGTTCAGTGTTCTACTTTCATTACTCCCCTATCCCAGGACTCACCTGAGCTCCCAAGCACAGGGGAGAGTGAGTTGGGGTTTCCCTGGCACAAAATGTGTGGTACTTCTAGCAACAGTATCCAATTCCTCAAACACTCACTGGGGGTCCAAAAAGCCAGTTTACTTCTGATACAAAATCTGGGGAGTTAGTACAGATTCTCTAGGTTGAAGTCTCAAAACTGTCCTCAGTTGAGATGTCAGCCACATGGTCTCAAGTCCCTCGTGATTTGACAAAGTAGCTAAGCTTCAGAAGTTCCATTACCCCATCTCCGTGTTCAATAATTTAATAGACCTGATGATGAAATACAGGAAGACCACTCACATACTGATCTCATGTTATCATTAAGGATAAATCAAGGGACAGTGAAATAATGAGATCTATGGGGAAAAGTGGAATGGAGGTGGTAGGCGCTTCCACACCTTAGAGAGCACAGAACCCTCATATCACCCCCGTATGTTACCACCGCAAAAGCTCTCTGAATGCCCATATTTATGGATTTTTATTGAGATTTAACTAAACAGATATATCAATTGAATCATTGGCCACTGGTGACTGTTCTCAATCTTGGTCCCCTCTCCTCTCCCCAGAGGTGAAGAAAGTGCCAACCTTTATGCACGCCGTCAAAGATTTTTGAAACTATCCTTTTTAGTGAATGTTTCTTAGGTCCTCTTCCATGGTTTATCTCCAGACCTATGAAAGATAGAAAATTCCAAGAGTTTCAGGAGGTCTGACCCATAGACTAGGGCAAGGATCAAATATGGAAAATAAAATAATAGTCAAAAAGGTACAAGGGAAAGGCCCTGCCTGGAGACCTTACTAATATTGTATCAGCCTTGATCCCAGGAGCCAACACACACAGCGTTGTGTTTCTTGCTTTCTCTGCCATGGCTCTGCTCACTTATCCCAGGTCTTTCTGATTAGTTTCAATAATAAAGGAATAACCCTTATTTGACACCTAAATATTCTTTCTTGCCAGAAGGAAGTAGGTAGGAAATTTTTTTTTTCAGATTAACATGTCCTGGTGGAAAACGCACATGATTCACCATGAAATGTGATTCAAATCTTTATATTTATGACTGGTAATCTGTTCAAAGAAGGCATGTAACTTTTTTCCCTGTTCAGGTGAGAAAATTGCAGATGACTTGCCCCAGGAAATATGACATGTGGATGGTAGGGTCAGGACAAGATACTGTCATGTTATAACCTATTTGATATGCTACCTGATTCTGCCAGGAACTCTGAAAATACAGATACCTGAAAACAGTTTCTGGATTCAGTGTCGTACTTTCATTACTCCCCTTTTTGGAGCGTCACCTGAGCCTTCAAATCACAGGGGAAATTGAGTCTGGATTTTTCCCTGACACCAAATGTGTGATGTCTCTACCAAGAGCAACCAATTTTCCAAATACCCACTGGTATCCAACAAGTCCATTTACTTCTGACTCAAAAACTGTGGAGTTACTGCACATTCTGCAGGTTGAGGGTTCCTAACTGTCCTCAGGTCAGATGCCAGTGGCCAGGTCTAGAGCCACTCATGCTTGTGATCAAATGACTAAAATCGGGGAGTCCATGACCCTACCTTCATAGTCAATAAATCAATAGAAACTGTGACTGAACTTAGGAAAAACACTTGCTTACTCTTCCCAGATAAATATACAGAATAAAACACAAAGCAGTACAATGGAGGAGACGTGTCGGGCCAAAGGGGAGTGGAGGTGTGCCCAGCCTCCCTGGCCTAGTAAGGACTGCACCCACACATCATCTCCATGAATTCGCCAGCCTGATCCCAGTATTTATGTATTTCTTTCTAGGGTTCACTAAACAGGCATATTGGTTGGATCATCAGCCACTGGTAATTGATCTCACTCTCCCTCCCCTCTCTGCAGAAGCGCTGGAATGACAGGTGGTGAAAATTGTAACCTTTAAATGGATGTTTGAGGTTTCTTGGAGACTGGCCCCATCCTGAAAGTACCTTGAGTTGCCCTTTGTGATTCATCTCATATCCTGTAAAGTCAGTAAATTCCAAGAGTTTTAGGAGCCCTGGGATATTAAGCATGAGAAGGATCAAATATGGATCTTATTACTACAGTACAGTGAGGTTCAGGGACAAAGCAGAGACCAAGAATAGAGAGTCTCAGAAATGGAGTCCCTGGTTTGGTAGAGTTGGGTTGGATATATATATATATATATATATATATATATATTTTTTTTTTTTTTAATTTGAAGATATTTCTTTGTGAGAGTCATGATGTCAATGGAGTTAAAAGTTTGCAACTTCAGACTTCCCTGACAGTCCAGTAGTTAAGAATCTGCCTGCCAATGCAGGGCTTGTGGGTTTGATCTCTGCTTTAGGAAGATTTTGCATGTGGCGAGGCAGCTAAGCAGGTGAACCATAACTACTGATCCCGGATGCCTCCAGTCCCTGCTCTGCAACAAGAGAAGCCACCCCACATACCCCTCATACCCATGTGGGTATGAGAAGCCCACACACCACAGAGAATAGCCCCCATAACTAGAGAATGTCTTCACGCAACAAGGAAGACCAATGCAGCCAAAGACAAACAAAAATCCTGTCCAACATGGCAGGAAAAAAAATCCCAAGAGGGTTCCAGCACTGACCCCACCCATGCCCCCCTGGTCTTGCTGTGGACTCCTCTCATTTCCCTCCAGTGTGTAGAGGAGAGGTGAGCTCAGACTTACCGTGGTCACGGCTCTTGTTAGTATCATTTGTGGTTCCATCCACCAGGATGACCAGGAGGACGAGAAGGGCTGCAGAGAGGCAGAGCCGGTGCATCTTCGTGGCCTTGCAGTAGGGCTCCTGAGGATCCTGGGGGTGGACTGAGCTTTTAATATCCTGGCTGAGGGGTGAGATCAACTGATGAGGATGGAGGGGGGATGGGAGGGGCTGGATCAGTCCTGTTTATTGCATAATCTCCCTATCTAACCGTGACTTCTGCTTCTCTCTTCAGGGGCCAGATATCCAAAAACAGCAGGTCTCAGACTTAATGGTGCCTGTGGCCTCATGTAAACTTAGATGGTGATCAGATGGAGTTTGTCCAATATGGTCACTCAGGGGGCATCCCAGCACCTAGAGCTGTGCCAGGTATGTGATGGATGGTCAGTGAGTGGATGAGAGCCAATCAAAGGACATTTAAATGATCAGCAATGTGTTAGCCCATGTCATCCTTTTCAGCCTCATGCAAGTGTCATCTCATCTGCACCTCAGTGCCCTGACCCCGCTCACCTACCTCAGATGACACGTGTGATATAGGACACCTTCCTGCAACTATTGCCGCAGCTCCTCCACTGGATGGATGTGTGCTCTTTACCGGGTACCGGTCCAGGCAGGAACTTAGCTGGAGAAGGTGATGTCCTCCGGGGCTGTAACCTGCTTTCTGCTTCAAAAAATGAGTAAGGGGAGGGGGCGGAGGGGAAGTAGAGAGCTGAGCATGTCTCCACAGCCTGACCACCTGCTGGCCCTCACCTGGTTTCACAGACAGGGAGTGAACCTCAGGGGACTTTGGAAGATAACCTGCAACCACCTCCTTCCTCCTGCTCTCTCCTGTAGTGGTTTTGGGATCACACTCTACCTTTTCCTAACTTTGTGCCAGAGGATGGAGATCTCCCAGAGACCCCTCTGTTCCAGTGTCAGATGTGATCTGCGCTGCCCACATCATGGGGTTGCTGTTGCAATAGAGGCGACAGACATATATTCCTTCTCCCTTAGAAGCCAAAGTCCTTTGTAGTAATAATAACAATGCTGAGTACAAAGGACAAGTCACAACCCATTTAATCAAGTATCTTATTCTGCCAGGAATTCTGAAAATGCAGAGAATTGGGAAGGTGTTAATGAGCGTTCTGCTATAGTATAGTCCCAGAGCCATGACTCTCATAGCAGACATAAATGATAGAGAAGAATGAGTCTGAAATTTGTCCCTGACTCCAAACACGCTTCCCCTGTGGCTCAGCAGGTAAAGAATCTGCCCGCAATGTGGGAGACCTGGGTTTGATCTCTGGGTTGGAAAGATCCCCTGAAGAAGCGAAAGGCTACTCACTCCAGTATCCTGGCCTGGAGAATTCCATGGACTATATAGTCCACTGGGTTGCAAAGAGTCAGACACAACTAAATGGCTTTCGCTTTCCAAACATGTGAAGTCTCTACAGCAACTGGTTTCCCAACACCCACTAAGCATCCAGGGGTCAATTCTCTTCAGACACTAAATCCACAAGGTGACCCAGCTCCCACAGGGTGAAGTCTCAGCCCCCGAGGGCTACTCACATTTCAAGAGTTGATCACAAGTCCAGGTGTCTCTCATGTGTGACCAACTAGGTATAAATTCATGGGCTCCACGACCCACCTGCCATGTTCAATAACTTATTAGAATCAATCACAGTACTCTGGAAAGCCCTTTACTCACTGTCTCCAGTTATTATAAAGCATGAAATTCAGGGACAGACAAATGGAGAAGAAATGTCAGTCAGATGGGGAGTTGGGGGTACCGAGCCTCCGAGCCCTCTCAGGACTCTCCCTGCTCACATTCCCTTGATGTTTTCACTTCCCCTGAGGCTCTCTGAACCCAGTCAGTGTTCATGGGTTTCAGTTGAGGGTTGGAGGTAGGCAACTTGATAAAATCATTGCCCACTGGTGACTGAACACAGTATCAGTCCCCTCTTCTCTCCCTAGAGGGACCGAGGGTGGATAGTCCTAACCCTATCACCTGATGGCATGTTCTGGAGTCCAGTCCCTTCCAGGCACTGTCTCAGGTCCCTTCTTTCAAGATCTCATGATTTTGAAAATATAGAAACTTCCAAGAGATTCAAGAGGGCTGAATCATGAACTGAGACAAGGATCAAATATAGATCTTGTTATGACACTAGAGTGTGATTCAGGGGCAAGGAGGTGACCAGGAATAGAGTCTCAAACATGAGGTCCCTAATCTTGTTGAGTGAGAGTCAAGGAATGTCCCTGGAGTGAAAACTGCCCAATTTACCAGAAGAAATCCATAGAGGCTTGGCAGCATCCACCTCTCCCCTACTCCCCAGCCCCTTCTATGAACTCCCCTCATCACCCACCCCTCAGCCTGTAAAGGAGAGGTGAGCCAGGACTGATCCTGGGCCTGGTTCCTGGTGTCACCTACCAGCTGCCCAGGAAGATGAGAAGGGCTGTGGAGAAGCAGAGCCAGATCATCTTTGTGGCATTACAGAAGGAATTCTGAGGAAAGATGGGGGCCGACTGAGCTTTTTGCACCCCCATCTGAGGGCTCAAAAGAGCCAACAAAGAGGAGAGTAATGGGAGGGAGGATCTGGGGTCGGTCTTGTACAGTGTGTAATCTCCCTGCCTCACATGGTCCTACTTCTGCCTACTGAGGCCAAATGCCCAGTAACATTGATTCTCAAACTTGACTATGCCTGTGGGTCTCACGGAAACATGGGTTGTGATCCCAGAGGCAGAATTTTGTCCCATATGGTCACTCAGGCAGCATCCCAGACCTAAAGCCAGGCAGGACACATGATGGATGGTCAGTGAGTGGATGAGAGCAAATCAAAGATAGATAATTGAACAGCAGTGTGTGAGCTCATATCCCCTTTACAGCCTCCTGCAGGTGCCTTCACACCTGGGCCTCCATGTCCACCTGCCTAAACACAACCTCCTTTAAAAGACAGGTGTAACACAGATAAGCTTCTTGCAACCGTTTTGGCAGCATGTCTACTTGACCCACACAAGCTCTTGGTCCAGTGCCAGGTCAACCTGGTGCTGGTCCAGGCAGATGGTGAGCCAGGGAGAGAGCATCTCCATCTAGGGCACAAACCCTGATATTTTGAGTAGAAAAAAAAGAGTAAGGGGAGTGTGCAGAGCGGAAGCAGAGAGATAAACATATCTCCACAGTAGGATCACCCACCGCCCCTCAACTGGTTTCACCAACAGGAGAGTTGCCTGCCTGAGTGGATCTCAGGAGATCAAGTGGATCTCAGGGGACCTTGGAAGATCACCTGCAAACCCCACCCCCATGCACACACTGGTCTCTCCAACTCTGTGACTTTGGGATCAGAAGACCTCAGTTTAAGTCCCACTTCTTCCTCTTCTGAACTATGTGATCTGGGGCTTGAAATTTCCCTCATCTTTTCTTGTTAAATGAGATCATGCTGCTGACACTGTGGGGGTAGTTCTGAAAGCAATGGAGGCCATAGATGTATATTCTTCTCCTAGCGATGCCAAAGTCCTTTGAAATAATAATAATAATGAGTAATTATGATAGTTAACACATCTCCCTCCACCAGAGGGTCGAATAAAGGCAAGGTGAGGTGGGAAAGTGGCTGGACCTGGATGAGGTCAATCACTGAAGCAAAAGGGCTTATGGTTACCTCTGAGGAAGAAGGAGACCTATTTGGAAAGAGACTGTGTATGACTCCACTCTGGGACTGATGGAACTTCCTGCTAGTGAACTTCTGTTCTAGGAAGTAAAACTACAACAATCAGTCCTATTAGTTCCTTCCTTTACTACAGTTGACAGCACATTTAGAAAAGTCAGGAGCCAATGGAACTAAAACTCTATGTGCTTCTCAACAATTTGCCGTGTCCTCTGGTGTTCAAAGCACATTACCTGCATAATCAACATGGTCCTCAAAATTAATCAAATCTGGGGATTTCTTAATGCAGACACCATCATCCTTTTTTACAAAGAAGAAATCTGTGTTTCCAAGAGATGAAATGACTTGCCCAAGGCCACACAGCAGCATACTGAGTTACTTAAATCAATCTCTTTTCATTAATAAGAAATAATTATCACATGACTGGATTTAGAAAAGGTGGGGGAACCAGGGACCAAATTGCCAATATCTGTTGGATCAGATAAAAAGCAAGGGTATGCCAGAAAAATATCTACTTCTGCTTCATTGACTATACCAAAGCCTTTAATTGTGTGGAACACAACAAAGTGGAAAATTCTTAAAGAGATGGCAATACCAGAACACCTTACCTGCCTCCTGAGAAATCTATACGCAGGTCAAGAAGCAACAGTTAGAACTGGACATGAAACAACAGGCTGGTTCCAAATTGGGAAAGGAGTACGTCAAGGCTGTATATTGTTACCCTGTTTATTTAATTTATATGCAGAGGACATCATGTGAAATGCCAGGCTGGGTGAATCACAAGATAGCATCAAAATTGCTGGGAGAAATATCAACAACCTCAGATATGCAGATGACACC
The DNA here is from genome assembly GCF_016772045.2 of Ovis aries. Lineage (NCBI taxonomy): Eukaryota > Metazoa > Chordata > Mammalia > Artiodactyla > Bovidae > Ovis > Ovis aries. The sequence goes on from NC_056066.1 coordinate 74,174,310, forward strand.
ACCCTAATGGCAGAAAGTGAAGAGAAACTAAAGAGCCTCTTGATAAAGGTGAAAGAGGAGAGTGAAAAAGCTGACATAATTCTGAACATTCAAAAAACTAAGATCATGGCATCCAGTTCCATCAGTTCAGTTCAGTCACTCAGCTGTGTCCGACTCTTTGTGACCCCATGGACTGCAGCATGCTAGGCCTCCCTGTCCATCACCAACTCCCAGAGTTTACTCAAACTCACGTCCCTTGAGTCGGTGATGCCATCCAACCATCTCATCCTCTGTTGTCCCCTTTTCCTCCCACCTTCAATCTTTCCCAGCATCAGGGTCTTTCCCAAGGAGTCAGCTCTGTGTATCAGGTGGCCCAAGTGTCCAGTTCCATCACTTCATGGCAAACGGAGAAACAATGGAAACAGTGACTGCAGCCATGAAATTAAGACACATGCTCCTTGGAAAAAAAGCTATGACAAACCTAGACAGTGTATTAAAAAGCAGAGACATTACCATGCCAACAAAGTTCCGTATAGTCAAAACTATATGGAAGTCATGTATGGACACAAGAGTTGGACCATAAAGAAGGCTGTATGGACACAAGAGCTGGACCATAAAGAAGGCTGAGTGTGGAAGAATTAAGGCTTTCAAACTGTGGTGCTGGAGAAGCTTCTTGAGAGTCCCTTGGACAGCAAGATCAAACCATTCAATCCTAAAGGAAGTCAACCCTGTATACACATTGGGCAGGGCAACTTTCCAGTCCCAGTGAATGCTAAAACTATCCTTTTATTCCACAATCAATCTGAATTGTCTTCCATCCCTGCTAATATGTCTGAAGCAACCATAGTTCCTATGTCCAACAGACTGACAGCCACAGCAATGAAGTGGATCACTCTGTATCTTGTGTAAAGAATAAACCCCAAAAGAGCCATCAACACAGGAATCCCAAAGTAATCCAAAAGAACAAATAATCTTGATCATCTTCATCATATACTCCTCCATCACCTCTGTTGATCCTGGGTCCAGAAAATGCTTGCTACACCCTTGATATTGCCAGTACTCTTATTATTCATAGCTAAAAGTACACTTTAATATTATTTGTGATGAACTGTATGTTCTAGGTAACTCCTGGTTTTTAGTCTCTATGAAATTCTGAGTTTTTCATGTGGCTCCTATGATGTCTGTCTTATAAAAGATTTCCCATCTTTCCCACCAGGCTCCTCTGTCCATGGGATTTTCCAGGTGAAAATACTGGAGTGGGTTGTCATTTCCTTCTACACGGAACCTTCCCCACCCAGGGATGAAACCCACATCTTCTGTTTGAAGGCAGATTCTTTTTACCACTGAGCCAGCTGGACACCAGTTAGAGTCGTGTACTGGTATGCTCTGACAGTCAAGTAATTAGCCTCTACATCTGCTAATCCAAGCGGGATGTACTTCCACCATTGCTTTTTCAAGATGTATAAAAAGATTATCACTGATTGAAATGCCAGCATCACTGTATAAATTAGAAACAGCAAGCAATAGTTGATAAAGCTCTGAAGCATGGGGGTGTTCACTTTGTATCTTTCTGCCAAATACTGGCTGGTGATGGCTACCCCATCACAAGGACAACATCTGACCTATTCCTATTCTCTTTGGACACAGGTCAGAGAAACAGGTCAGAGTCCTGCAACCAGGGGAAGAGTTTGCCCTTGATCCAGAGCAGCAGGCAAATGGATCCCTGCGCTTGTGCCTGCGGGCTGCCAGGTGGTCTCCATGGGAGCCCCGTGGTCTCTGGTGCCCGGAACCCCTAGAAGTGCCGGATCCCAGAAGATGGGAGGCAGTGCCTGTGCTGCCCGTGGAGGCTCAGATTGGCCCCTAGGTCAAAGCTCTCTCTCTGGGGTCCCTCTCAGTTCAGTTCAGTTCAGTCGCTCAGTCGTGTCCGACTCTTTGCAACCCCATGAATTGCAGCACGCCCGGGCTCCCTGTTCATCACCAACTCCCGGAGTTCACTCAAACTCACATCCATTGGGTCCCTCTAGCTCCTCTCAAATTTGGATTCTTATAAAGTCCTGCAAAGGCTCTTCACGACCTACCCCTATGGCCTCTCTGCCTCATCCCCTTCCACTCCCTCCCTTCACCCACTCAGCTGCAGCCACCCTGGTTCTGGTTGCTGCTCAAACACACCAGGCTCATTTTTGGCAGCCTCTGCTCAAGGCCTCTTTATTTCAGAGTGTTTCCCTGACCCTCTAAGCTTCCTGAATCCCCATCACTCTCTTTCTTCACAACACTCATCACCATCTGGCATAGGATTTTCCCATCTTCATTGTCTGTCAGCTTCTTAGATAGCATATTATTTTACTATGTTTTGTTTACATCTGTTCCCCTACACCAAGAAATATGCCTTCTGGGGCAAAACCATAAATATTTGATAAATATTTGTCAGATAAATTAATCTCCCATGTCATTCTCATGCCAAGTGAAGAGTCACTGAGGAGACTGGATATAATAAAATTCCTGTTAGTCTATTTGATGATGAGGCCTGTTTATGTAACTTTGAGTCTCCTCTAACATCCTATATCGATAGGAAAATGAAATAATAGTCTGACAGAACAAGAAAGGGAAATGCCTTGAGTCTTAACTAGTACTGTACAAGCCTAAAAAGAACAGTATGGTGTCTTAAGCAAACTCAGGGAAGTACTGCCTTTCCTGCTCTGCCTTCAGTTGCCTTTGGAGGGAAGACATTCAACTGTCACGCAACATTCTGATAAATTTTGTAACAGAGCAATGATCATATTTGGCAAATAAATTGTTTTAGAGAGGTGGTGAGGAAATGAAGAAAGGCTAGTCTTTTGGACTAAGACATTTAGGTGGAAAATGGACATCACTGACCACAAATGTGCAAACTTTTATACTCATGACTGGTAATCCTTTCAAAAATCTCCGATCACAAGGTCCTGCAGTCCCGCTCTTCAGCTAAGGAAAGTGCAGATGACTTATCCTGGGACACATAGCAGATAGGTGGTAGAATCGGACAAGACTCCTGTCACAACCCATTTAATCAAGTACCTGATTTTGCCAGATATTCTGAAAATGCAGAGAACTGGGAAGGGGTTCCCTGGTGGCTCAGATGGTAAAGTGTCTGCTTGCAATGCAAGAGACTTGGGTTTGGTCCCTGAGTCAGGAAGATCCCCTGGAGAAGGAAATGGCAAGCCACTCTAGTACTCTTGCCTGGAAAATTCCATGACCAGAGGAGCCTGGAAGGCTACAGTCCATGGGGTCTCAAAGAGTTGTATACAACTGAGCAATATCACTTTCTTTCTGGGTGCTTGGGCCCACATAATTTTAGTCCCAGAGCCCTGACCCTCACACAAGACACAAATGGGAGAGAAGGGTGAGTCTGTTTGTTTTGCCAGACTTGAGATATGCAGGGTCTCTGCCAACAAGCAACTGAATCTCCAACACCCACTGAAATTCCAGGAATCAATTCACTTCTGACACTAAATCCATAGAAGTAGTATAGAAGCCACAGGTGAGGGTTCAGTCCCTGAAGACTGCCCACACTTTCAAGCATTGATCACAAATCCTGCAGTCACTCACACCTGTGACCAACTGGCTATGAACTCAGATGTTCCATGACCAAACTCCCATGTTCAATTACTTATTAGAACCACTCACAGAACTCAGGAAAGGCTTTTACTTACTGTCGTTAAATCATAAAACTCAGAGAAAGCCAAATGGAGGAGAAGTGTAGGGTAACTGGGGGGAGTTGGGAGTGCCAAGCCTCCAGACTGTCTCAGGACTCTCCCCTCTCACAATCCCTTGATGTTATCACCTCCTCTAAAGCTCTCTGAACCCAAATTTTATGAGTTTTAATTGAAGGTTGGAAGTGAGCAAGTTGACCTGGTGCCTCAGAGGTTAAAGCTTCTGCCTTTGATGCGGGAGACTCGGGTTCAATCCCTGGGTCGGGAAGATCCCCTGGAGAAGGAAATGGCAATCCACTCCAGTATTCTTGCCTGGAGAATCCCATGGACAGAGAAGCCTAGTAAATTACAGTCCACGGGGTCACAAAGAGTCAGACATGACTGAGTGACTTCACCTTGGCCATTGGTTATTGAACTCAGTATTAGTACCTTCTCCTCTCTCTGGGGAGAGGTTGTTCGTTCTCTCTAATCACCTGATGGCATGTTTTGGAGTCCATTCCCATCCAGACACTATCTAAGGTCCTATCTTTTACTTGTCTCATGACTTACAGATATATAGTAAATTCTAAATGTTCCAGGAGTGAGTGAAGTCACTCAGTCATGTCTGACTCTTTGCAACCCCGTGGACTGTAGCCTATCAGGCTCCTCCATCCATAAGATTTTCCAGGCAACAGTGCTGGAGTGGATTGCCATTTCCTTCTCAAGGGGATCTTCCCATCCCAGGAATCAAACCCAGGTCTCCCGCATTGCAGGCAGATGCTTTACCATCTGAGCCACCAGAGAAGCCCTTAAAAAGTTTCAGGAGACCTGGGGCCTAAACACAGACAAGGATCAATTATGGATCCTGTTATGACATGACAGTGAGGATCAGGGGCAAGGTAGGGATCAGGAATAGGGGCTCAGAGATGAGGGCCCTGATCTTGTAGAATCAGGTGGAATACTTTTTTTTTTTTTTTTAAGCTGAACACATACCAGAATCACGAATGTCCCTGGAGGAAAAACTGCCCAATTTATCAGGATAAATCTAGAGAGGGTTTGCTGTACCCATCCCACCCCTACTTCCCATCCCCTTCTATGGACTCCCCTCAACCCTGTTACCCCACCTGCCCGTATGCAGGTTTCAGCCCCTGGGGGTGAGGCCTACAGAGAGGCAGAATCTAGCTCATCTTGGCGGCCTTGCAGGAGGACCTCTAAGGAAAGCTGGGGTCTGGCTGAGGTTTTCATACCCCAGCTGTGTGATGGGATCAGGTGAGGAGCAGGGGATAGGAGAAGGAAAGAGCTGAGCTAGTCTTCTTCATGCTTAACCTCCCTGCCTAATCAGTCTTCCTGCTTCTGCCTGCTGGGGCCAAGGGCCCAGTAACAACACTGCTCAGACTTGACTGTGCCTATGATTCCTGTGGAAAAACAGATTGCAATTCCCCAGGTAGAATTTTGTCCAATATGGTCACTCAGGGAGCATCCCAGGACCTAGAGTAATGCATGGCATGCGATGGGTGGTCAGTGAGTGGTGAGACCAAATCAAAGGACAGGATCAGCAGTGTGTTAGCTCAGGTCCTTTTTTTTTTCAGCTTCCTATAGGTGTCTTTACATCCTGACATCAACACCTTAACCCCACCTACTTAACCCCACCTATTGCACAAGACAAGTATGACGTGTCAGGCTTCCTGCAACCATTGTCGCAGCATCTCTACTGGACAGACACCAGCTCTTTACCTGGCAGTGGTCCAGGCAGATGGTGAGCCGGAGGAAGAGCATCTCCATCTGGGGCACAAACCCTCATATTCTGGGTAGAAAAAAAGAGTAAAAGGAGTGGGCAGGAGGGAAGCAGAGACAAACATGTCTCCACGGTATGCTCACCCACTGCCCCTTGACTGTTTTCACCAACAGGAGAGCTGCCTGCCTGAGTGGATCTCAGGGACCTTGGAAGATTACCTGCACCCCAACTCCAGTCTCTCCCTGGTTTTGGAATCAGAGGACCTCAGCTTGAGTCCCACTTCTGCATTTCCATAACTGTGTGACCTGGGGCCACAAGTTACCCATGTCTTCCCTTGCTACATGCAATTGCACTGCTCTCATTGTGGGATTCTTATGAAAGCATTCAATGCCATAGACATATATTTTTCTCCCTGCCAAGTGTAAGTCTTTTGAAACAATAATAGTGAGTAATTATGAGAGTTAACACTTTACTCCTTTGACCAAAGGGTCAAATAATGGCAAGGTGGAGTGGGAAGGGGGTTGGACCTGGGTGAGGTCAACCACTGAAGCAAGAGGGCTTTCAGTTACCTCTGAGGAAGAAGGAGGCCTGTTTGGAAGAGTGACTGTGACTCCACTCTGGCACTGGGGGACCTTTCTGATGGTGAACTTCAAGAAGCTGGCACTACAACAGTCAACGCTGTTTGTTCCTCTTTACAATTGACGGCACTTTTAAAGAGCACTCCAGGGCCAAGAAAATGAAGACTCTGTGTGCTTCAAGACAATAAATATGCTTTGGTCTGTGCTGTTCAAAGTACATTAGCAGCATAATCAACACGGTTCTCAAAAGGACTCACATCTGGGGATTTCTTAATGCAGACATGATCATTCTCTTTTCACTAAAAAAGAACCTGCGGCTCAGGGCAAAACAATGACTTGCCCAAGACTACATGGCAGCATAGTGAGTTAAAAATGCCAAACTCTTTTCTTTAATACTGAATCATATTCTGTTACACTTATGAATTAATAATTTTAGTAAGAATTTGATTCTGTATATATTCATAGTATTACTGTTACTACACTCATATCTTAACTTTATTAATAGGTTACTGAAAGGTTGTTGTTGAATCACGACGCCGGGATTCTTGGCCGCCGGAGGAGAAGAGTTCAATCCGGGGCCAGAGACGAGGCTTGATCGCTCAGAGCTTTTGTGTAATAAAGTTTTATTAAAGTATAAAGGAGATAGAGAAAGCTTCTGACACAGACATCAGAAGAGGGCAGAAAGAGTGCCCACTTGTTAGTGTTAGCAATGAAGTTATATACTCCCCACTGAATCCAAAGAATGTCTGGAGGTTGTAAAGACCTCACCAGACCTACTCCCATAACAGAATTAGCCAGAAGGTTTAATCCCAAGACTGTCCTCAGGAAGAATACATTGCTGTTGTATAATCCTTGTAAAGAACCGGTCTAAGGTAAGGTAAGGTGAAGTCGCTCAGCTGTGTCCAACTCTTTGTGACCCCATGGACTATAGCCTACCAGGCATCTCCGTCCATGGGATTCTCCAGGCAAAAATACTGGAGTGGGTTGCCATTTCCTTCTCCAGGGGATCTTCCCAACCCAGGGATCGAACCCAGGTCTCCTGCAATGGAGGGAGACGCTTTAACCTCTGAGCCACCAGGGAAGCCCAAAGAACAGGTCTACTCCCATAATTTACAGAATTAGCCAGAAGGTTTAATCCAGAGACTGTCCTCGGGCAGAATCAGTTCAGTTCAGTTCAGCGGCTCAGTCGTGTCCGACTCTTTGCAACCCTATGAATCTCAGCACGCCAGGCCTCCCTGTCCATCACCAACTCCCAGAGTTCACTCAGATTCACATCCATCGAGTCAGTGATGCCATCCAGCCATCTCATCCTCTGTCGTTCCCTTCTCCTCCTGCCCCCAATCCCTCCCAGCATCAGAGTCTTTTCCAATGAGTCAACTCTTGTTATATAATCCTAAGGAATATAGAGAAGGAAAAAAAGTGTGTCTTTTCTTCCTCCTTGAGAATTCCAGACCCCTCTCTCCTTGGAGACTCCTAGACTTCTTATCAACCTGCCTAGGAAATGACTCTCTCATTACTCATCAATAGCTGCACCAAAGATTTAACATATATCATATCTTTTCTCTTCTGATCACAATATTATGAAATTGATAGATGAAGCAAAAAGCAACCTCTGAGTTGCAAGGCCTGACCTGGCGCCCCAGTGGGGCTTCCATTCTCCTGCTCAACATCAACATTTCACAGAACCTCAATATCAGACAAGTTCATTCTGTGTCTGCGAAAGATCGAAACAAGAATAGGACATTCGATAATTACGTTTGAACACGGGCACAACAAGTTACATTATACAAACCACCAAAATAACCACACATCCCCCTATCTCGAGTGACTGCTACATCTTGCTCAAGTACAGCTCTCACTTCTATCTAGACTTCCCTTTATAGAGTTAACATTAAGATACCCAATGTGAAGAACAGCCCACTTCCTAACACTATCCATCCAGAGCAGATGAAACCCTCACCAAAACCATCTCATAGCCCACCTACTAGAAGATCTTTCTAACTTCTCTTTTTTAAATATAAGTTTATTTATTTTAATTGGAGGTTAATTACTTTACAATATTGTATTGGTTTTGCCATACATCAACACTCTTAATACATCATATTGTTTTCCAAGGAGAGTCCTGTTCCTTACTGCAGTGAGTAATAAACACAACTAGTTCAACTAAGAATGGAGGTGTTTCTAGTGGTCTCCAGTGAGAAATATTAACAAGTATAAGCATTATCCTTATTTTATAACCAAAGAAAGGAAAGCTCAGAGATGTTGAGAAATTTGCCCAACACTGGAAGAAAGTAAGTAACAGCACCAGCATCCTCTGTGTTCTTGTTTATTATAATACTGTGCTTACAGTGGTCCCCATGCCTCACTTTCCCCATCCGTCATGAAAAAGATATTGTTTTCCCAAAGTACCTCCATCCTACATCTTCCCTGAGACAGGAGCAGAAAAACATCATCAAAGTGGCTTTACTTGAGAGAGTGGGGACCTGCCCTGTTAAGAAACAAATATAGTACTTAATGTCATCTCCATGCCTCCATTTCTGCTCTTGAAGGACACTTAGAATGGTTAATAGAATATTTCAGGCAAAATGTTAATACAGAGCTTGGGGCACCAAAGGGTAGTTGCCCCTGTTTAATTGAAGTAAGAAGCCCCATACGACCTCAGGAAATCAGATTCTTAGAAAAGTGGACAACTAAGCCTTCTGCCAATTCTCCTTCTGAGAGTCCAGGAGAACAACCTGCCCTCCCCGTCCTCCCCAGTTTGAATTGAACTTAGAAGTAAGGAACAAAAGCTTTCATATTGAGGTGTCTGTGTCCCAGGTTTTTGTGTAGCTTGGAATGGCTATCAAAAGGTTGCTGATGCTATAATGTGTTTGCTTCCTATACCTGGTAGGGCACACTCTGTGATGAGGAAAGGGGAAACGCCCACTGCTCTGCAAAACAGTGAGAAGAACCACCATTTCCATGAAGCCAATGGGTTAAACAGAATATATTAAGAAGAGGTGGCAAGAATACACAGAACTATACAAAAAAGATCTTCATGTCCCAGATAACAGTGACGGTGTGATCACTCACCTAGAGCCAGACATCCTGGAATGTAAAGTCAAGTGAGCCTTAGGATTCACTACAAAGTTCGTGGAGGTGACAGAATTCCAGTTCAGCTGTTTCAAATCCTAAAAGATGATGCTGTGAAAGTGCTGCACTCAATATGCCAGCAAATTTGGAAGACTCAGCAGTGGCCACAGGACTGGAAAAGGTCAGTTTTCATTTCAATCCCAAAGAAAGGCAATGCCAAAGAATGTTCAAACTACCACACAGTTGCACTCATCTCACACGCTAGTAAAGTAATGCTCCAAATTCTCCAAGGCAGGCCTCAACAGTACATGAACCATGAATTTACAGATATTCTAGCTGGATTTAGAAAAGGCAGAGGAACCAGAGATCAAATTGCCAACATTTGATGGATCATCGAAAAAGGGAGAGAGCTCCATAAAAACGTCTACTTTTGTTTTATTGACTACACCAAAGCCTTTGACTGTGTGGATCACAACAAACTGTGGAAAATTCTTAAAGTGATGGAAATACCAGAACACCTGACCTGCCTTCTGTGAAAACTGTATGCAGGTCAAGAAGCAACAGCTAGAACTGGACATGGAACAACAGACCGGTTCCAAATCGGGAAAGGAGTATATCAAGGCTGTATATTGTCACCCTGCTTATTTAATTATATGCAGAGTACATCACGCAAAATGCCAGGCTGGGTGAAGCACAAGCTGGAATCAAGATTGTCGGGAGAAATATCAATAAACTAGATATGGAGATGAAACCACCCTTATGACAGAAAGTGAAGAAGAACTAAAGAGCTTCTTGATGAAAGTGAAAGACGGAAGTTAAAAAGTCGGCTTAAAACTCAACATTCAGAAAACTAAGATCATGACATCTGGCCCCATCACTTCATGGCAAATAGATGGGAAGAAAAATGGAAACAGTGACAGACTTTATTTTGGGGGGCTCCAAAATCACCACAGATGGTGACTGCAGTCATGAAATTAAAAGATGCTTGCTTCTTGGAAGAAAAGCTATGACCAACCTAGATAGCATCTTAAAAAGCAGAGACGTTACTTTCCCAATAAAGATCCGTCTAGTCAAGGCTATGGTTTTTCCAGTAGTCATGTATGGATGTGAGACTTGGAGGATGATAAAGAAAGCTGAGCACTTAAGAATTGATGCTTTTGAACTGCAGTGTTGGAGAAGACTCTTGAGAGTCCCTTGGACTGCAAGGAGATCAGACCAGTCCATCCTAAAGGAAATCAATCCTGAATATTCATTGGAAGGATTGATGCTGAAGCTGAAACTCCAGTACTTTGGCCACCTATGTGAAGAACTGACTCATTGGAAAAGACACTGATGCTGGGAAAGATTGAAGGCAGGAGGAGAAGGGGATGACAGAGGATGAGATGGTTGGTGGCATCACCGACACAATGGACACAAGTTTGAGTAGGCTCCAGGAGTTGGTGATGGACAGGGAAGCCTGGCATGCCGCAGAACTGAACTGAACTATTGCTTAAGGTTTGTAGTTGCAAACAACAGACTCCACTCCCATCAGTTTGATTTTGAATATGCATTTATTGAAATACAAGCCACAAGGTTTGAAGCTACAGAAAGAGAAACTGCAACATCATTGTTGGGGGAAAGAGCTTGTTTATTGCAAAGACTTCTCTCATTACTGATGCTGAGACTGGATGCCAGAAATACCACCCTGGCCAGCCACAAGGAGAGCAGTTAAGGTGTAGAAGGGGATGAAGGTGAAGATGTCATGAGGATGTGGGTTAAGATAAGAATCCTGGTGTCAAACCACAGGCTCTATAGTTGCCTGGGGCAGGAGGAATGTGCTTCCTCATTCCTTCCTTCCTTCCTCAAATAATTATAAACTGTCTCCTTGGTGCCAGAAACTGTGTTAAGTGCTCAGGATAAAGGGAAGACTGTATCTCATGAATCTTAGAGCCAACTGGGTGAAAAAGAAGTAAGATATGTAGACCCGCAGAGGAAAGGAAACAGGCAGGTTCTGCTGAGGTGGGTAGGGGAGAAAAGAGCTACGAGGAAACTGAACTGTTTCAGAAGCAGCCACAGCTCAGTGCTGCAGGGATCCATCTCAGACTTCAGAGTTTTGGGGGACCACTCTTCGCATGTCCTCTGCAAAAAGAAAGGAACTTACTGAGTGCCATCATTGTAGCCCAGACCTGGACACCGTTCATCATGACAGAGCCTAGACTTTCCAAAAAATATGGAACTATAGTCCCCATGACCCAATGGACAATAAGACAGAGATAAGTCTTCCAAGCCTGAAAGGTGCTCAGCAACACTGCAGACCTGCCCTGGAGGTCTCATCAGTGTTCCACCTGAAAAGAGATGCATGTGATCAGGTTGAGATGATCACAAAAAGGCATCTGGGGTTGACCTTCTGCCATTCTCTCCCTGGAGATCTCGCTCAGTGTGTGGTTTCACAGGACACTGCAGCCTCTTCTCTTGGCAGCAGCAAGGAGGAAGATACTATGCAGGGTGAATGGTGTGTGGCCCCCTGGGCTCTGCCTCTTTCCCCCACCCTTCCCCTCCCCCTGTGCCCTGGCCCGGGACCCTGCCCCTTGACCGCAGATCTTAATGCACTCCTCTTCAGTGAGGAAGTTGTTCTTCTTTCCATTACAGCCACCATATATAAAGTGCTCACAGTGCCCAGTCTTGGCATTGTAAAAGTATCTGATCTCTGGGGTAATGCAGGGACCTGAGAATTTACGCTCAAGGCAGAAAGCAGGCCTAGAAGTTGCTGAAACGGGAGGGTCAATGAGTCAGTTATAAGGATGGTCATCACAGCTCGGCCTACAAAGTCAGCAACTGAAACCACCTGTTTGTTCACAATAGAGAATGTTAGGGTTGCAGAAGATGATCAAATTGAAAAGCTCATTTGTAAACCTCTTTTCTGGAACATAATTATGAATGTTGCTAAGCATGACACAATATATTAATTATGTACAAATTTATATCTCCTCATGAAGTATTTTAAGAAAAATTGGTACAATGCCTTTGATCAGATTTGGACTATAAAGAAAGCTGAGAGCTGAAGAATTGATGCTTTTGAACTGTGGTGTTGCAGAAGACTCTTGAGAGTCCCTTGGACTCCAAGGAGATCAAACTAGTCAATACTAAAGGAAATCAGTTCTGAATATTCATTGGAAGGACTGATGATGCTGAAGCTGAAACTCCAATACTGTGGCCACCTGATGTGAAGAACCAACTGTTTGGAAAAGACCCTGATGCTGGGGAAGATTGAAGGCAGGAGAAGAAGAGGACAACAGAGGATGAGTTGGTTGGATGGCATCACCAAAACAATGGACATGAGTTTGAGTAGGCTCCGGGAGTGGGTGATGGACAGGGAAGCCTGGCATGTTGCAGTCCATGAGGTCAAAAAGAGTTGGACACTACTGAGCGACTGAACTGAACTGAACTGAACTGAATAAAAACTTCTATAGGACTTACCTGTGGTCCAGTGGTTAAGAATCTGCCTTCCAATACAGGAGTCCTGGGTTCAGTCCCTTTTTAAGGAACTGAGGTCCTACTGTGAAGAAGGCTGAGCACCGAAGAATTGATGCTTTTAAACTGTGGTGTTGGAGAAGACTCTTGAGAGTCCCTTGGACTGCAAGGAGATTCAACCAGTGCATTCTGAAGGAGATCAGCTCTGGGATTTCTTTGGAAGGAATGATGCTAAAGCTGAAACTCCAGTACTTTGGCCACCTCATGCAAAGAGCTTACTCATTGGAAAAGACTTTGATGCTGGGAGGGATTGGGGGGCAGGAGGAGAAGGGGACGACAGAGGATGAGATGGCTGGATGGCATCACTGACTTGATGAACGTGAATCTGAGTGAACTCCAGGAGTTGGTGATGGACAGGGAGGCCTGGCGTGCTGCGATTCATGGGGTCGCAAAGAGTCGGACATGACTGAGCAACTGAACTGAACTGAACTGAGATCCTACATGCTTTGGCGCAACTAAGCTGCTGGACCACAACTACTGAGCTTTTGGCCCACAACTAAGATACATGTCAAATTAATATATAAATGCGCAATTTAAAAAAACCACACAACTCTACAACAACAAAGAGATATCACAGATAAAAAAATATTTCCTATGTATCAATAATTACTGGGTCTAGATACCTTGGTTTTATAATACTATTCTCTGTGCTTATGTGGATGGTAAAAGCTTTCCACTGTTAATTTTTAAAAATGTGAAGGAATCATGCTACAGTGGAAGAAAAGCATGAAGCAAACATACCAGTGTGTTTATTTCTGATACCTCAGGCTGCTGCTGCTGCTGCTACTAAGTCACTTCAGTCATGTCCAACTCTGTGCAACCCCATAGATGGCAGCCCACCAGGCTCCCCTGTCCCTGGGATTCTCCAGGCAAGAACACTGGAGTGGGTTGCCATTTCCTTCTTCAATGCATGAAAGTGAAAAGTGAAAGTGAAGTCTCTCAGTCATGTCCGACTCCTAGCGACCCCATGGATGGTAGCCTACCAGGCTCCTCCATCCATGGGATGTTCCAGACAAGAGTACTGGAGTGGGGTGCCATCGCCTTCTCCGGATACCTCAGGAGGACTATATGACTTGAATGTTGATACCAATAATACGTTGATACTGTGATCATAAAAAGAAATATAGGGTTGTTTTTTTTTTTCTTTTCATCCTTTTCCTGACCCTGAGTTCCTAAAAATCTTGGTATTTCTTATGTGAGAAGAACAATAAAAGTATCTTCTGGTACTAGAAGTCGGAGATTTTGGAAAGACCCTGGTAACCCCAGATTGGATTGCACAGGAAAGCACCGCCTTTCCTTCTTACCCTCCTATCCTCCCCTGGGGTCTTCTTTTCTCCATCTCCTCGCCTTTCCTCAACCTCAAGGAGGGTAATGGAGCTGTCTGTTGAACAATCTCCAAAAGCTAATGATTTAATGCATCATGACTAGGTAATGAAGTCTCCATAGAGGCCTCAACAGAGCAAGACATTCATGTTATTCAAGAGAATTGAAATCGACGCCGGGAACAACATAGATACACACTTTATCATGGCTCACTTGACCGCTGCTGGAGCCTGCTCACTGGTCCTCTGTCTCTGCCCTTTGCCCCCTAGAGGGCACTCTTGGTACTGCAGCCTCAGGGATCCTGTTAGTATTCAGCCCTATCCCACTGTTCCTATGACCAGTCCCTCAGTGATCACTCTTTGCTCTGAGAGTCAAATTCTGATTCTTATAAAGTCCTGCAGAGCTCTTCATGACCTGCCCCCATGGCCTCTTGGCCTCATTCCCTCCCACTCCCTTCCCCTCCCTTCCACCCATTCATCTTCAACCACCCTGGTCCAAGTTGTTGCTCAAACACAACAGCCACATTTCTTCTACAGCCTCTGCTCAAACCTTCCTTATCACAGAAGGTGTCCTTGACCCTGCAGAGAAAAATCACAGCATCCTTCCTCCGAATCACTCTCTAACTTCAAAAAACTTATAATCTACCATAGGATTTCTGGCCTTCGCTATTGTTTGTCTCCCTCCTAGAAAGCAAACTATTTGCCAAATTTTTTTCACAACCCAAGAACAGTGCTTTGAAGGGACTTACAAACTCCCATTTTCATTATCTCCCCAAGTGCAAGGTCATTAAATAAAATGGGTATAATTGAATTCCTTTTAGTAAAAGAATCACCTGATGATACAGCACATCAGCATAATAGTCAGCCTCCCTCTAACATTCAATCTCCTGACAGCATAATAAAATAATGTGTCCAGGTGATCACTAACCCAGCAATCTCTCTGAACCCAAATAAATATGAGTTTTTATGGATATTTTCAAGAAATAATCATAATGATTGAATTAGCGCCCATTGCTGGTGGATCTCAATCTCAAAATCCTGGCCCACTCCTCAGAGGTGCTAGTAAAAAAGTGGTGAATTTCCAACCTCTTAATGGGTGTTTGAGTTTTGGGGAAGACCTGCCTTTTCCTAAAGGTTTTCCAGATCATTTTGCATGATCTGGAGGCATGATCTGGTGGTGTATCTACTACCACTAACCAGTTCCTCAAACACTCACCAGGTATCCCCCATCAACTGACATCTGAGATGAAATCCATGCAGTTAATGCAGCTCCCACAGGTTGAGGGCTCAATACTGTCCTCACTTTAGTGCCAGCCATGTGGTCCAAATTTACTTATGCCTGTGACCAAATGGCTAAAATGTGGAGGTCCCATGATCCCTCCATATTCAATAAATCAGTGGAACTGGTGACCAAACTTAGGAAAATCCTTACTTACTATTCTCAGATTAATATACATGAAAATTCATGAACAGTGAAATGGAGATCTGTAGGGCAAAGCAGGAATGGAGGCGTGTGGAACTTCCTTTCCCAATTGGAGCACAGCACCCTCACATCACGTCATTGCATTCCCACCCAGAACACTCTCTGATCCAAATATTTGTGAATTTATATTGACGTTTCAAGAAATAGGCTTATTGATTGAATCATTGGCCACTGGTGACTGCTCTCACTCGCAGTGACCTTCCCTCTCCCCAGAGCTGCAGAAGGTACAAACCTTTATTCTCTTCTTGGAGTATTGCTGTTGGGAGCTCCTTTACTGAACGTTTCTCCAGTCGCTTTCCAGAAATCATCACATGACCTACTAGAGAGAATAAATTTCAAGAGTTTCAGGTGTCCTGGTCCATGAAACAGATCAAACATGGTTAAGAAAATAACAAAATAGGACAAAATAACAAAAGAGGATAAGAGAAAGGGCCCGAAGACTTTAGTAATATTATGTCAGCCTTGGTCCCACAGCCTACCACACCAGAGCTGTGTTTCTTCATTTCCCTGCAGTTACTGTCCTCCACACTCCACATTGTCTAATTAGTTTTAATAATAGAGGAATAATCATTATTTGATTAAGAAATATTTCACTATTCACCTCTCCCCAAGCCTCACGTAAGCCCTCATATCACAGGATAAGGTGAGTCTGGGTTTTTTCCTGACATGAAATACGTGGTTTCTCCACCAACACCATCCAATTCCCAACACCCAATGGGAGAACCACAGCTAACTGACTTTTGATACCAAATCTGTGGAGTTAGTGCCGATGCCACAGTTGAGGCATCCAGACTGTCCTCTCTTCAGATGCCAGCCAAGTGGTCTCAAGTCACTCATGCTTCTGACCAAGTGATTAAAAGTGAGAGTTTCTATGACCCCAGCTCCATGCTCAAAAATTCAATAGAACTGTCGATCAAACTCATGAAAACCCTTACTTACAGTTCTCAGATTAATATACACAGTAAAACTCAGGAACAGTGAAATGGAGGAGATATGTAGGGCAAAGGAGGAGTGGAGGTGTTTGGAGTGTCCGTGCCCTGGTGAGCACAGCACCGTCACAACACCACCATTAGTTCCCACCACAAAAGCTATCCGAATGACAGTATTTATGGATTTTTATTGACGGGTGACTAAATAGGCACATTGATTAAATCATCAGCCAGTGCTGATTGGTCTCAATCTCTGTGCTTTCCTCTCTCCCCAGAGGTGCAGAAAGTTCAAAGCTTTAAGTCTGTTATTGAAGATTCTCTTAGTCAACCCTTTCAGTATACCGAATTTCAATTCTTTAACAACCTTGTGGTCTATGAAAGACAAAAACTCCAAAATTGTCTGGAATCTTGGGCCATGAACCAGGACAAGGATCAAATATGGATAATAATATGATAGTCAAAAGAGGACAAGGGTAACGGTCTGGCAACTTGCTAATACTGTGTCAACCTTGGTCCTACGAGCCAGCCAACACAGAGTTGTGTTTCTTGCTTTCCCTGTAGTTGCTCTGCTCAGTAGTTCCAGGTCTTTCTCATTAATTTTTATAATAGAGGGATAACCATTATTTGACACACACACATATATGTACTTTCTGGCCCCAAGCAAGTAGGTACATGAATCTTTTCAAGTGAACATATCTTGGTGGAAAATGACCAAAATTGGCCAAGAAATGTGAATAAACTCTTTATAATTGTAACTGGCAAAATGTTCAAAGAACCCATGTTACAGGTACTT
This sequence comes from Ovis aries, assembly GCF_016772045.2. NCBI lineage: Eukaryota > Metazoa > Chordata > Mammalia > Artiodactyla > Bovidae > Ovis > Ovis aries. The sequence continues at coordinate 74,191,376 of NC_056066.1, forward strand.
GCTGCTCAGATGAGGAAACTGCAGATGACTTCTTCTAGGCCACAGGGCACATGGGTGGCAGGTTTCAGACAAGATATTGCCCTGTCACAACCCGTTTGATATACATATGTATCTAATTTTAAGATATTTCCTCATGAGAATCATAATGGGAGTGGAGTTAAAGATTTGCAACTTCAGACTTTCCTGATCTCCAGTAGTTAAGAATTAGCCTGCCAACGCAAGGGACATGGGTTCTATCATTGGTTTGGGAAGATTCCACATGCCTAGAGGCGACTAAGCAGGTGAACTGCAACTCCTGAACTCAGATGCCTAGAGCCCCTGCACTGCAACAAGAGAAGCCACCCCATGGAAAAGCCTACACACTGCAACCAGAGAATAGACCCCAGAACTAGAGAATGTCCTCGCGCAACAAGGAAGAACAATATGGCCAAAGCAAACAAAAGCCCCACCCAATGTGGCAGGAAACGTTCCAAGAGGGTTGGCAGCATCCACCCCACCCCTTCCAAGAACTCCCCTCATTCCCCTCCAGTCTACAGAGGAGAGGTGAACCTACCTTCGTCCTGGGTATGCTGTTCATACACCGGGGTGCTGTCCGCCAGGATAACCAGGAGGAAGAGAAGGGCTGCGGAGAGGCAGAGCTGCCTCATCTTCATAGCCTTGCAGGAGGGCTCCTGAGGATGCTGGGGATGGACGGGGCTTTTAATATCCTGGCTGAGAGGTTGGATCAGGCAATGAGGAAGGGAGTGAGACAGGGGAGGAGTTGGGTCAGTCCTGTTTATTGTGAAATTCCCCCACCTAACCATGCCTCTTGCTTCTGTCTGCAGGGGGTCAAATGTCCAGTAACAGCAGTTCTCAGACTTGACTATGCCTGTGTGTCTTGTGTAAACACAGATTGTGATCAGACAGATGGAGTTTTGTTCAATGTAGTCACTCAGGGAGCATCTAAGCACCTAGAGCACTGTATGACACATGATGGATGGTCAGTGAGTTCAGTTCAGTTCAGTTCAGTCGCTCAGTCGTGTCCGACTCTTTGAGACCCCATGAATCGCAGCACGCCAGGCCTACCTGTCCATCACCAACTCCCGGAGTTCACTCAGACTCACAGCCATCGAGTCAGTGATGCCATCCAGCCATCTCACCCTCTGTCGTCCCCTTCTCCTCCTGCCCCCAATCCCTCCCAGCATCAGAGTCTTTTCCAATGAGTCAACTCTTTGCATGAGGTGGCCAAAGTACTGGAGTTTCAGCTTTAGCATCATTCCTTCCAAAGAAATCCCAAGGCTGGGATGGACTGGTTGAATCTCCTTGCAGTCCAAGGGACTCTCAAGAGTCTTCTCCAACACCACAATTCAAAAGCATCAGTTCTTTGGCACTCAGCCTTCTTCACCATCCAACTCTCACATCCATACATGACCACAGGAAAACCATAGCCTTGACTAGACAGACCTTAGTCGGCAAAGTACTGTCTCTGCTTTTGAATATACTATCTAGGTTGGTCATAACTTTTCTTGTCAGTGAGTAGACAAGAACAAATCAAAGATGTATAGGTGATTGGCAGTGTGTGAGCCCAGGTCCTCCTTTCCAGCCTCCTGCAGGTGTCATCACATCTGGCCTCAATGCCCTGACCCCCCTCACCTAGCTCAGAAGACAGGTGTGACACGGGTCACCCTCCAGCAACCATTGCCACAGCGTCTGCCCTGGATGGACATCTGCCCTTCATGAGGGACTGGTCCAGGCAGGAACCTAACTGGGGAAGGTGGTCTCCCCCTGGGTTGTAACCCTATTTACTGCTTCACATAAGGAATAAGGGGAGGGGCAGGCAGAGGGGAAGCAGAGAGCTGAACTCATCTCCAGAGCATGACCACCTGCCATCCTCACCTGGTTTCACAACAGGAGAGCTTTCTGCCCGAGTGGACCTCAGGAGACCATGGAAGTTTGCCTGAAGCCACCCCCTGCAGCCGTTCCAGTCCTCTCTCCCTGTGGTTTCGGGGTCATAGGACCTCAGTTTCAGTATCAGTTCTGCCTTTTCCTATCTTTGTACCTGAGGATATAAATCCCCTAGAGTCCTGTTTTCAGTTGTCATATGAGATCAGTGCTGCCCACATCATGGGGTTGCTATGGAAGCAACAGGCACAACAAACACATGTTCCTTCTCCCTGAGAAGTCAGAATCCTTTGTAATATTAATAACAACAGCAATCAAACCCTGAATATTCATTGGAAGGACTGATGCTAAAGCTGAAGCTCCAATACTTTGGCCACCTGATGCAAAGAGCCGACTCACTGGAAAAGACCCTGATGCTGGGAAAGACTGAAGGCAGGAGGAGAAGGGGACAACAGAGGATGAGATGGTTGGATGGCATCACAAACTCAATGGACATGAGTTTGAGCAAACTGGGAGATGGTGAAGGAGAAGGAAACCTGGCGTGCTGCAGTCCATGGGCTCACAAAGAGTCAGACATGACTGAGATACTGGACTACAACAAATGAGTACAGATCACAACCCATAAATCAAGTGCATGATTCTGCCAGGAATTCTGAAAATGCAGATCACTGGGAAGGGGTTCTGAGTACTCTGCCCCACATAATACAGTCCCACAGCCCTGACCCTCATACCAGACACAAATGATAGAGAAGAGTGAGTCTGATGTTGTCCCCAACTCCAAACATGTGAGGTCTCTGCCAACAGCAGTTTCCCAGCATCCACTGCCCATCTCAGAAGTCAATTCACTTCTGACACTATAAATCCATAGAGGTAGCGTAGAACCCACAAGGTGAGGGCTGGGTCCCTGAGGACTGCCCATACTTTCAAGCGTTGATCACAAGTCCTGCAGTCACTCACACCTGTGACCAACTGGCTTTTAATGCAAAGGTTCTATAACCCACCTCCCACGTTCAATAACTTAATAGAACTACTCCCAGAACTCAAGAAAGCCCTTTACTTATGGTTCCAAGTTATTATAAAGCACAAAACTCAGGGACAGCCAACCGGAGAAGCATAGGGTAAATGGGGAGTTGGGGCTGCTGAACCTCCAAGGCCCTCTTGAGACTCTCTCTGCTCTCAGTCTCTTGATGTTATCACCTCCCCTGATGCTCTCTGAACACAATGTTTATGGATTTCAATTGAGGGTTGGAGGTAGGCAAGTTGATAGATCATTGGCTATTGGTGATTGAACTCAGTATAGTACCCTCTCCTGTCCTCAGAGGAATGGAGGGTTGACAGTTCTAACCTTCTAAGCACCTGATGGAACATTCTGGAGTCCAGTCCCATGCAAATAGTATCATCCAGACACTATCTCAGGTCCCATCCCTCACTCATTGCATGATTTATGAAACTATGGAAAATACCAAGAGTTTCAGAAGGCCTGGGGCATGAACAGCAGCAAGGGTCAATTACGGTTTTTATTATGAAAGGACAGTGAGGGTGAGGAGCAAGGCAGTGACTAAGAATATTGTCTCAGTGATGAGGTCACTGATCAGGTAGAGTCTTTTTTTTTTTTTTCCAAAACTGAACATTCAATGATATCTTTTGAGAGTCAAGGAATATCCCTGGAGTGAAAACTACCTAATTTACCATAAGAAATGCTAAGGGTTTGCTGCACACACCCCCAGCCCTGCTCCCCAGCCCCTTCCATGAACTACCCCCATCGCCCCCTCCCCAGCCTGCAGAGGAGAGGTGAAGTCAGAACATACCTCAGGGCTGATTCCTGCTTCATCTACCAAGTGCCCAAAGGATGAAAAGGGCTGCAGAGAGGCAAAGCCAGCTCATCCCTGTGGCTAGTGGGAGGATTTGTGATGAAACCTGAGGGCTGACTGAGCTCACACGCCAGCTGAGGGGTCAGAACAGCCAACAAGGAGGGGAGCAATGGCAGGGAGGAGCTGGGGTCAGTCTTATAAAGTTTGTAATCTCCTCACCCCCCATGGTCCTGCTTCTGCCTACCAAGGCCAAATGCCCAGTAACATCAATTCTTAAGCTTGACTATGCTTGTGGGTCTTGTGGAAACACACGCTGTGGTTCCAGAGGTGGAATTTTGTCCAGTAAGTTCACTCAGGGAATATCCCAGCACCTAGAGTGGTGCATGGCACGTGATGGATGGTCAAGTGAGTGGATGAGAGCAGATCACAGAACTGGTAGGTGATCAGCAGTGTGTTAGCTCAGGTCATCCTTTAAAGCCTTATATCGGTGTCTGTACATCCTGCCCACCCCACCCCACCCCTATCTTAGTCTCACCTACTTCACTAGGCAGATGTGACATGTCAAGCTTCCTGCAATTACTGTGGCAGCATCTCTACTAGACAGACACCAGCTCTTTACTTGGGACTGGTCCAGGCAGATGGTGAGCCAAGGGAAGAGCATCTTCATCTGGGGCACAAGCTCTGGCATTTTGGGTAGGAAAAAAAAGAGTTAGAAAGTGGGCAGAAGGGAAGCAGAGAGACAAATGTGTCTCCACAGCATGACCACCCACTACTCTTCACTTGGTTTCAATATAAAAAGAGCTCCTGACATAAGTCAAAGATGGAGAAGCTCTATACAGTCAGCAAAAACAAGACCAGAAGCTGACTGTGGCTCAGATCATGAGCTCCTTATTGCCAAATGCAGACTGAAATTGAAGAAAGTGGGCAAAACCACTAGACCACTCAGGTATGATCTAAATCAAATCCCTAATGACTATAAAGTGCAAGTGATAAATAGATTTAAGGGACTAGATCTGATAGAGTACCTGCTGAACTATGGTCAGAGGTTTCATGACATTGTACAGGAGACGGGAATCAAGACTATCCCCAAGAAAAAGAAATGCAAAAAAGCAAAATGGTTGTCTGAGGAGGCCTTGCAAATAGCTGTGAAAAGAAGGGAAGTGAAAAGCAAAGGAGAAAAGGAAATATACACCATTTGAATGCAGAGTTCACATTGAAACATGTATATCATATAAGAAACAAATCACCAGTCCAGGTTCAATACAGGATGCTTGGGCCTGGTGCACTGGGATGACCCAGAGGGATGGTACGGGGAGGGAGGTGGGAGGGGGGTTCAGGATGGGGAACACGTGTACGCCCGTGGCAGATTCATGTTGATGTGTGGCAAAACCAATACAATATTGTAAAGTAATTAGCCTTCAATTAAAATTAATAAATCAAAATTTTTAAAAAAGAATAGCAAGGAGAGATAAGAAAGCCTTCCTTGGTGATCAATGCAAAGAAATAGAGGAAAAGAACAGAATGGGAAAGACTAGAGATCTCTTCAAGAAAATTAGAGATACCAGGGGAATATTTCATGCAAAGATGGGAACAATAAAGGACAGAAATGGTATGGACCTAACAGAAGCAGAAGATATTAAGAAGAAGTGGCAAGAATACACAGAAGCACTGTACAAAAAAAAGATCTTCATGACCCAGATAATCACGATGGTGTGATCACTCACCTAGAGCCAGACATCCTGGAGTGTGAAGTCAAGTAGGTCTTAGGAAGCATCACTATGAACAAAGCTAGTGGAGGTGATGGAATTCCAGTTGAGCTATTTCAAATCCCAAAAGATGATACTGTGAAAGTGCTGCACTCAATATGCCAGCAAATTTGGAAAACTCAGCAGTGGCCACAGGACTGGAAAAGCTCAGTTTTCATTCCAATCTCTAAGAAAGGCAATGCCAAAGAATGCTCAAACTACCACACAGTTGCACTCATCTCACACGCTAGTAAAAAATACAGTGCTCAAAATTCTCCAAGCCAGACTTCAGCAATACGTGAACCATGAAGTTCCAGATGTTCAAGCTGGTTTTAGAAAAGGCAGAGGAACCAGAGATCAAATAACCAACATCTGCTGGGTCATCAAAAAAGCAAGAGAGTTCCAGAAAAACATCTATTTCTGCTTTATTGACTATGCCAAAGCCTTTGACTGTGTGGATCACAATAAACTGTGGAAAATTCTGAGAGAGATGGGAATACAGACCACCTGACCTGCCTCTTGAGAAACCTATATGCAGGTCAGGAAGCAACAGCTAGAACTGGGCATGGAACAACAGACTAGTTCCACATAGGAAAAGGAGTACGTCAAGGCTGTATATTGTCACCCTACTTATTTAAATTATATGCAGAGTACATCATGAGAAACGCTGGACTGGAAGAAGCACAAGCTGGAATCAAGATTGCCGGGAGAAATATCAATAACCTCAGCTATGCAGATGACACCACCCTTATGGCAGAAAGTGAAGAAGAACTAAAGAGCCTCGATGAAAGTGAAAGAGGAGAGTGAAAAAGTTGGCTTAAAGCTCAACATTCAGAAAACGAAGATCATGGCATCCGGTCCCATCACTTCATGGCAAATAGATGGGGAAACAGTGGAAACAGTGTTAGACTTTATTTTTCTGGGCTCCAAAATCACTGCCGATGGTGACTGCAGCCATGAAATTAAAAGATGCTTACTCCTTGGAAGGAAAGTTATGACCAACCTAGACAGCATATTATAAAGCAGAGACATTACTTTGCCAACAAAGGTCCATCTAGTCAAGGCTATGGTTTTTCCAGTGGTCATGTATGGATGTGAGCGTTGGACTATAAAGAAAGCTGAGCACCGAAGAATTCATGCTTTTGAACTGTAGTGCTTGAGAAGACTCTTGAGAGCCACTTGGACTACAAAGAGATCCAACCAGTCCATCCTAAAGGAGATCAGTCCTGGGTGTTCATTGGAAGGACTGATGTTGAAGCTGAAACTCCAATACTTTGGCCACCTGATGCAAAGAGCTGACTCATTTGAAAAGACTCTGATGCTGGGAAAGATTGAGGGCAGGAGGAGAAGGGGACGACAGAGGATGAGATGGTTGGATGGCATCATCAATTCGATGGATATGGGTTTGGGTGGACTCTGGGAGTTGATGGTGGACAGGGAGGCCTGGTGTGCTGCAGTTCACAGGGTCACAGAGTCAGACACGACTGAGTGAGTGAACTGAACTGAACTGATACTTGCTCTGGTCCCCATGCCTCATTTTCCTCATCTGTCATGAAGCAGACACTCTGTTTTCCCAAAGTGCCTCCCTCCTACATATTCCCAGAGGAAGAGAAGGAAAACTTCATCAGAGTCCCTCTACTTGAGAGAGAGGGAAGCTGCCAAGTTAGAAAATTAATACTGCAGCTAAGTGCCATCTCTATGCCTCCATTTCCTCCCTTGAAGGATTCTTAAGATGGTTAATAGAATAATGTAGGTAAAATGCTAACACAGAGCCTGGCACACTAAATGGTAGCTGCCCCTCTTTAACTGAAGTAAGACACCGCCTCCCCACACGTGACTTCAGGGAATCAGATTCCTTAGAAAGATGAACAACTGAATCTTATGCACTTTCCCCTTCTGAGCGTCCAGGAGGACAGCCTGCCCCCAAATTTAAACTAGACTTAGAAGTAAGGAATAAAAGCTTTCACGCTGATGTGTCTGTCTCCCAGGATTTTTTGTGTAACTTGGGGTGGCTATTAAGAGGTCAATGATGCTATCCTGGGTTTGCTTCCTCTACCCGGTAGGGCACAGTCTGTGGACTGGGAAAGGGGAGGCACCCACTGCTCTGCAGAACAGAGAGAAGAACCACCATTTCCATGGACCCTATTGGTAAACATTTGTAGTTGAAAACAACAGACTCCACTGCCCTCAGTTTAGTTTTGAATATGCATTTATTGAAATATAAGCCACAGTGTTTGAAAATACAGAAAGGAAAACTGCAACATCTTTATGGGAAAGGAGGGCTTTTCTATTGCAAAGACTTCTCTCATTACTGATGCTGATAAATGGATACCAGAAATTCCACCAAGGCCTCACATAAGGAGGGCAGTGATGGCATGGTGAGGATGTCATGAGTATGTGGGCTGAGACAGCAATCCTGGTGTCAAACCTCAGGCTCTCTAGTTACTCTGGTCGAGAGGAATGTGCCCCTCCTGCTTGCTTTCCTTCCTCACATAATTATGAACTGCTTCCTTCATGCCAGGAACTGTGCTAAGTGCTCAGGATAAAGGGAAGACATGCTGTCATGGTGCTTAGAGCCAACTGGATAAGACAGAGCTAAGGTGTATAGACCCACGTTGTTCAGTCACTATGTCATGTCCAAGTCTTTGTGACCCAATGGGCTGCAGCATGCCAGACTTCCCTGTCTTTTGTCTCAGAGTTTGCTCAGACTCATGCCCATTGAGTTGGTGATGCCACCCAACCATCTCATCCTCTGTTGTCCCCTTCTCCTCCTGCTCTCAATCTTTCCCAGTATCATAAAGTGAAGTGAATTTACTCAGTTGTGTCCTACTCTTTGCGACCCCATGGACTGTAGCCTACCAGGCTCCTCTGTCCATGGGATTTTCCAGGCAAGAACACTGGAGTGGGTTGCCATTTCCTTCTCCAGGAGATCTTCCTGACCCAGGGATTGAACCCAGGTCTCTCACATTGTAGTCAGATGCTTTCACCATCTGAGCCACCAGGGAAGTCTCTCAGCATCATGAAGGAAAGGAAACAGGCAGGCTCTGCTAAGGAAGGTAGGGGAGAGAAGAAATGCAAGGAGACTGAACTGTTTCAGGAACAGCCCAGACTTTCATGGGTCCTCCTTGGACTTCAGAGTTTTGGAGCATGACTCTTCCCATGTCTTCTGCAAGGAAAAAAAGAAAAAGAACTTCCTGAGTGACTTCATTGTAGCCCCAAACCTAGATACTGTTCATCTTAACAGATCCTAGATTTTCAAAAGAAATATGAAACCAACAAAAAGGCAGTGAATTTTCCGAGCCTGGATGCGGGGAGGCACTCAGGCGTCCTGCAGACCTGCCCTGGAGGGTGGTTGAGTCAGTGTTCCCAACTGAGAAAGAGGAGCATGTGATCAGGCTGAGATGATCACAAAGAAGCCTCTGGGGTTGACCTTCTGCGATTTTCTCCCTGGAGAACTTGCTCAGTGTGTGGTTTCACAGGACACTGCAGCCTCTCCTGGCAGCAGCGAGGAGGAAGACACTGTGCAGGGTGAATGGTGTGTGGCCCCCTGAGCTCCGCCCCTTTCCCCAGCCCTTCCCCTCTCACCCTGCCCTGCACCCTGTCTTACCTCCGGGACCACGCCGCATGATCGCAGGTCTTCATGCACAGCGCTATGGTTTGGAAGTTATTCAAGTTCCCTTTGCAGCCACCGTAGAAAAAGCGTTGGCATTGCCCGGTCTTGGCATCGTAGAAGTACCTGACCTTCTTGGCCTTGCAGGGACCTATTAATTTAGGCTTCAGGCAGAAGGCAGGCTTAGAAGCTGCTGGAATGAGAGGGGCAGTGGCTTAGTTATGAAGATGGTTATCACAACTCCATATAAGGTCAACAGTTAGAACTGTCAGTTTGCCATAGAGAATGTTAGAGTTGTGGGGAATGGTCAAATTGAGAAGGCCATTTAAAAACCTCCTTTCTGGGACAGAATTATGAATGTTGCTAGATGTAACATGATATAAAAATCATGTTCAAATATATATATCTTCTCATGAAGTATTTTAAGGAAAATTGGTATAATGCATTTGATTCGCCTTAAAAGTTCTATAAGACTTCCGAGGTGGTTCAGTGGTTAACAACCTCCTTCCAACTAAGGAATCCTGGGTTCAATCCCTTGTCAAGGAACTAAGGGCCCATATGCCATGGGGCAACTAAGCTGGTGGGCCACAATTACTGAGCCTTCAACCTGCAACTAAGACCCAATATATCCAAATAAATATGTGTGTGTGCGTTCACGCACGTGCACACCAAGTCGCTTCAGTCGTGTCGGACTCCGTGCGACACTACAAACTGTAGCCCACCAGGCTCATCTGTCCAAGGGATCCTCCAGGCAGGAATACTGGAGTGGGTTGCTGTGCCCTCTTCCAGGGTGTCTTCCCAACCCAGGGATGGAACCCAGGTCTCTTGCATCTCCTGCATTGGCAGGTGGGTTCTTACCACTAGCACCACCTGGGAAGCCAAAAATAAATACACAAATGCGCAAAACAAAACCCGCAACTCTAAAACAAGAAAAAGAGCTCAAAGGTGAAAAATATTTGCTGTAGGTCAGTAATTACTGGGTCTGGATACCTGGGTTTTATAATACCATTCTCTGTGCTTATGTGCATGTTAAAAACTTTCCACCATTAATTTAAAAAATGTAAAGGAAACATGCTGCCATGGAAAAAGGCATGAAGAAAACATACCAGTGTGTTTACTTTGGATACCTCAGGAGGATTCTATAAATTGAATGAAGATATGCCGATATTGTGATTATAAGAAGAAATATATGGTTTTTTATTCTTTTCCTAACACTAAGTTCCTAAAAACAGTGGCATTTCTTATGTGATGAGAACAATAAAAGTGTCTTTTGGTATGTGATGTCAATGATTTTGGAAAGACCCTCGTAACCCCAGCATGGGCTCTGAATGCACAGGAAGGACTGTCTGGCAGGAGGGAGGGTTGGAGCTTTCCTTGCTCTCCTCCTCTTGATCTTTTATCTTCCGTCCTCCTCCTCCTCCTTGCCTCCACCTCAGGGAGGGGAGAGGAGCTGTCAGTTGAACAATCACCAATAGCTAATGATTTAATGCATCATGACTGGGTAATGAAGCCTCCACAGAAACCTCAACAGAGCAAGACATTCATATTATTCAAGAAACCTGAGATCGATTCGGGGAACAACATAAATAAACGCTCCATCAAGGATCACACGGACCACTGCAGCAGCCTGCTCCCTGGGCCTCCGTGTCTGCCCTTCATCCCCTAGAGGGCACTCTCTGCACTGCAGCCTCAGGGATCCTGTTACTATTCAGTCTTACCCCATTGCTCCCATGACCAATCCCTCAGTGACTCCCCATTTCTCTGGGGGTGAAATTTTGATCTTTATAAGTCCCACAAGCCTCCTCATGACCTGCCCCCATGGCCTCTCGGCCTCATCACCTTCCACTCCCCTCCCATCCACCCACCCAGCTCCATCCACCCTGGTCCTGGCTGCTGTTCCAACACACCCCAGGCACGTTAGTTCCGCAGCCTCTGCTCAAAGCCTCCTTATCACAGAAGGTTTCCCTGACCCTGGAGAGAAAGAGCACAGCAAACTTTCTCCACGTCCCTCTCTACCTTCAGGAAACATAATCTACCATAGGATTTCTCCCCTCTGCTATTGTTTGTCTCCCTCCTAGAAGGCAAATTATTTTGCCCTATTTTTTTTCACAGCTGCTTCCCCACCCCAAGAACAATGCTTTGTAGGGACTTAGTAACTTCCATCTTCATTCTCTCAGCAAGTGCACAGTCATTGAATAGAGTGAATATGACTTGAATCCCTTTTAGTAAAAAAAATCTACTTGAGGATCAGGCACATCAGACTCCGCACACAGATGGCTCAAGACTGTCCTCAGTTCAGATGCCAGCCCCATGATCCTGAATAACTCACACTTGTGACCAACTGGCTAAAGTCAAAGGTACCACGACCTCTCTTCCATCTTCACTCACTCAATAGAACCAGTGACTGAATTCAGGAAAGCGCTTCACTTACTTTTTCCAGAAATTTAGAAAGGAGGCGACTCAGAGACAGAGAAACAGGAGACGTGTAGGGCAAAGGGGGAGTAGAGGTGTGTGAAGCCTTCATGTCCCGGTGAGCAAAGCATGCTCACATCACCTCCTTGTGTTCATCTCCCTGAAAGTACTCTGAACCCCACTGTTTATGGATATTATTGAGTTTTCAATAAATAGGCATATTGATTGAATTGTCAGCTGTTGATAATTGATCCCGGTTAGTATCCTCCACTCTCCCCAGAGGTGCCGGCATGGTGAAGGGGCATGAAGGTTCAAACCTTTACAAGGTGGCTTAAATTTTTTTAGACCAGTCCGTACCTGGATGGTTCTCATTTCGTCCTCCATAAGTCATCACATAACCTATGAAAGACAGTAAATTCCAAGAGTTTGAGGAGGCCTGGACCAAGAACCAGGAAAACAATCAAAAGCAGATTATAAAATAACAGTCAAAGGGGACGAGGGAAAGGGCTTGGAGACTTTACTAACAGTGTACCAGCCTTGGTCCCATGAGTCAACCACGCAAGGGCTGTGTTTCTTACCTTTCCCTGAAGTTGCTCTGCTCAGTCCTATATCTTTCTGATTCATTTTAATAATAAAGAAATATCATTACATGATACTTAATAATCTTTCTTGCTCAAGGAAAGTACTCAGACATATTTTTTCAAAATTAAGACATCTAAGTAGAAAATGGACAAAAGTGGTCATGAAATGTGATCAAACTCTTTATATTCCTGACAGGTAATCGTTTCAAAGAACCCATGGAATGAGTACCCCTGTTCAGATGAGGAAACTGCAGATGACTTGCCCCAGGACACAAGGCATGGTGGTAGGGGGTCAGGACAAGGTACTGTCCAGTCACATCCCACTGGACACACTTTCTGATTTGTCCAGGAACTATGAAAATACACATAACTGGTCAGAGTTTCCAGGTATTTTCATTACTCCCCTGTGCCCGCGTCTCACCTCAGCCCCCAAATCACAATGCAGAGTGAGTCTGAATTTTTCTCTGACACCAAATGTGTGATGTCTCAACCAACACCAACCAATTCCCCAAACACCCACTGGGTGTCGCACAGTCAATTTACTTCTGATAGTGTATGGGTGGACTTGGTGCAGATCCTGCTGGTTGAGAGCTCTTACTGTCCTCAGCTCAGATATGAGTCATGTGATCTCAAATAATTCATGCTTGTGACCAACTGGGTGAAAATCAGAGCTTCCATGACCCCTACCTCCATGTTCAATAACTCTATAGAACCAGCGACTGAACTCAGGAAGTACAACCAAGTACACCTCGCTTACTGTACCCATGTTATTATAAAAGATAAAGCCTGGGGACAGTGAAATGGAGGAGACGGGTAGGGCAAAGGCGGAGTGGGGGTGTGCGGAGCCTCCATACCCCAGCGAGCCCAGCACCCTCATGTCACCTCCTTGTGTTCATCACCCTGAAAGCTCTCTAAACACCAATGCTTATGGATTTTTATTTAGACTTCAAATCAAAGGCATATTGATTGATCTGTGGCCATTGGTGATTGACTGAGTCTCAGTGTCCTCCACTCTCCCCAGAAATGCTGTCATGGGGCCTGGTGAAAATCCTAACTTGCAAATGCATGTTTGTCTTGCTTTGGAGATAAGCGCAGTTCTGAAGTTATCGTCAGTTGCTGTCCATGACTCATCTCATGACCTATGAAAAACAGTGAATTCCAAGAGGTTCAAAAGGCCTGCCTCATGAATCAGTCAAGGATCAAATATATATCTTTTTATTACCCTACAGTGAGGATCAGAGACACTGCACTGACCAGGAATAGAGTCTCAGGGAGGTGGTCCCTGATCTGGTACTTTACCTGGATATATATTCTTTTAATTCTAATTTTCCTTTTTTTTCCATGTTGAGAGTGGTGAAATGTTCTTGGGGTTAAAACTGCCCAATTTCCCAGGAGAAATCCAGAGAGGGCTGGCAGCACCCACCCCACCCATGCCCCCCCGCCCTTTCCATGAACTCGCCTCATTTCCCTCCAGTGTATAGAGGAGAGGTGAGCCCAGACATACCGTGGTCATGGCTCTTGTTAATATCCTCTGGGGTGCCATCCACCAGGATAACCAGGAGGAAGAGAAGGGCTGCAGAGAGGCAGAGTCGGTTCATCTTCATGGACTTGCAGGAGGGCTCCTGAGGATGCGGAGGATGGATGGAGCTTTTAATATCCTGGCCGAGGGGTGTGCTCAGGCAATGAAGAGGGAAGAGAAGAAGGGGAGGAGCTGGGTCGGTCCTGTTTATTGTGCAATCTCCACCTGACTTCGTGTTTCTGGTTGCTGGGGCCAAATACCAAGGAACAGGGCCTCTCAGACTTGATTCCGCCCGTGGGTCTCCTGTGAACACAGATCGTGATTCCAATATGGTCACTCAGGGAGCGTCCCAGTACCTAGAGCAGTGCATGGAACGTGATAGATAGTCAGGGAGTGGATGAGAGCCGATCAAAGGACAGATAGGATATCAGCACTGTGTTAGCTCACCCGCAACAACCACTGTGCGAGCTCAGCCTCCGGCAGGCATCATCACATCTTAGCATCAACACCCTTCCTCCATCTCCACCCCTTCACCTACTTTAGAAGACAGAAGTGACACAGCACACCTTTGTGCAACCAGCACCACAGCTTCTCCACCGGATGGACCCTTGCTCTTTCCCTGCCACTTGTCCAAGTGGAACTCAGCTGCAGAAGATAATGTTCTGCTTGAGCAGCCACCCTATTTTCTGGGTAGAAAAAGGAGTCAGGGGAGGGGCAGAGAAGGGGCAGGGAGCTGAGCACGTCTCCACAGCATGACCACCTGCCATTCCTCAATCTGTTTCACAACTAGGAGTGTGCCTTGCCTGAGTGGAACTCAGGGGACCTTGGAAGATCCACTGCAACTTCCCCTTCCTCCTGCTCTCTCCTCCAGTGGCATCGGGGTCACAGCACCTCAGTTCCAGTACCAGCTCTGCCTTTTCCTAACTCTGTGCCTGAGCATGTGAATCTCCCATAGTCCGTGTCTTCAGGTGTCACGTGATATCAGCACTGCCCAATCATGAGGTTGCTGTGGAGTCAACAGACACAACGGACATACGTTCGTTTTCCCTAAGATGTCAGTCCCTTGTACTATCAATAATAATAGCAGTAAGTAATTACCATGGGTAAAAACATAGCTTTTTATATGTTAAGCATTATTCTAAGCACTTGACATACATTAACTCCAATAATTTGCAAAAATCCTAAAGGAGGGGATGAGGAACTATTGACATGTCTTCATTTACAGAGGAGGAACCTGAGGTGAAAGCAAATAAAGTAATTTGCCTACAGTCATAGAATGGAGAGAGGATTTGAAGTTGGGGCTCTGGTTTCCGAGTCTGTGCATGTGCATTCAGTTGCATTGTTGGCTGAAAACAATGGTGCACACGTGAGGGGTGGCACACCCACAGTCCCTTCACTCACTCCTGTATATGCACTCCCAGTTACAACCACTGACCACAAGCCCTGCACTCAGTCATTCACACACAGTCATTCTTCTGTTAATACACACACACATACACCCTGTGCTCCACTCCAGGCTCAAGGAGGAGGGAGCTGGGCTCAGTGCCCAGAAGCCCCAGGAGCAAATCCAGCCAAACGTCAAGCAGGCTCAGAGCTGGGTGATGAGCTGCAAAGGACATGGGGGGGCTGCCTTCCTGCACAGAGACACCCTTTGCCTTGAAAGGGCTGCTGCTGCTGCGGCTGCTAAGTTGCTTCAGTCGTGTCCGACTCTGCGACCCCATGGACGGCCCCCCACCAGGCTCTACCATCTCTGGGATTCTCCAGGTGAGAACACTGGAGCGGGTTGCCATTTCCTTCTCCAACACATGAAAGTGAAAAGTGAAAGTGCAAAGCTCAGTCATGTCCAACCCCTAACGACCCCATGGACTGCAGCCTACCAGGCTCCTCCGTCCATGGGATTTTCCAGGCAAGAGTACTGGAGTGGGGTTGCCATTACAAGAGCTCTCAATACCGAGCTGCTGCAGGGCAGAAGGGCATTGGGAGTGGGTGACTCACTGAGAACAAGCCACTGTGAGTGGAGGGTCCCTCTCTCCTGAGACATTCCATGTGTTTGATTTCATTTAGCCTCGAGTTAGTCCTACAGCATCTGGGATTCCCATCCCATTGTGTCAAAGAAGGAAAACCACTTGCTCAGGACACAACCTGTGGGTGGTAGGATTCTAGCTCATGAGGCCCGCTGGCCCTGCTCCTATTCCCCTCAGTCTGTCCAACTGAGACCAGGCAGCTGCAGAGAATTCTCCTAACAGCAGAGACTCCTCTTTCCTGCCCTCCCCTCTCTCATCTGTCTGTCTTTCTCTCCCAACGTCCTCCTTTCCTGGTCCTCCTCACTCTGGTCCAGGTTAGACACCCCCTGATGGGCTCAGCCTCCCTTCCCCTCCCTACTCCAGCTCATGCATGACCGAGGTCTCTAATTATAAACCTCCCCAGCCTCTGCATTATCTTCAGAGAAATAACAAGGCAAGAACATCACAGGCATTGCATTCTGGATAAAGATCCAAGACTGTGGGACTCCAGATCATATCTCTGCTTCTATTCCACAGTTCTTCCCTCTGAAGCAGAAGACTTTTGGATCCCATGCTATCTAAGGCCACATGGTGAAATGGATGGAATGTACCAGGGGCAGACAGAAGGTATTCAGATGTTTGAAATGCTGTGCCCTCTGAGAGGGACATTCATATCCAAGTCATGAGCAAACACTTTCTTACTACGTGATATAATAGCACCTCACTTTTTGGACCTACAGAGTCTTCCTTCTTAAATGTGAGGTCATGAATAATGTTTTATAAGGATTATTTCAAGTGTTAAAAGGAAAAGCAAAAACAAAAGATTGCACATCTGGCTAAAATATATCAACGATTGTTAGCCCACACAGTACATTTCACAATTTTGAAAAGTTTGCCAGGATTTAACAGTGGGAGTTTTACAGAAAATGAATTTCTAGCACTGTTTGAAAAAGTAAACCATCTGGCAACAACACAGTCCTGCAATTTATCAAGGGCAGTGGACTGCAGCTCTGAGTGAGCACCAGAATCCCTTAGCCATTGGTCAAATACAGATCTGAGAGCTCCACTTTCTGAGATCTGATTCGGGAGGACAGGAGTGGGACCTCAGTGTCCACATCTACCAGGTTTTGGGGGCTGAGGGGGCTGAGGGTGCTGCTCAAGGGACCATGCTCTGAAAGCCGTGAACGGAGGGAGAGCTGCTCTCTTCTCAGGAGGGGAGCTTTCTCCAGTTTCCATAATCTCCACGGTTCCTTTTTGTCCCCCCCTGCTTCCACCCCCACTCCAAATACTCCCATCCCCATTACTCACCTAGCCTGGAGAGCATTTGGGGCTTCCCTGATAGTTCAGTTGGTAAAGAATCCACCTGCAGTGTGGGAGACCTGGGTTCAATCCTTAGGTTGGGAAGATCCCCTAGAGAAGGGAAAGGCTACCCACTCCAGTGTTCTGGCCTGGAGAATTCCATGGACTGTACTGGAGAATTCCATGGGGTTGCAAAGAGTCGGACATTAATGAGTGACTGTCACTCCCTTCCCTGGAGGACATTTAACTTTATGACCTGTAGAGTGTTCACAGTAAGTGTAAGTGTTCAGGGGAAAGTAGCTTTTTATTATTTAACCATCTTAGGAGTTAAGTTTCAAAGTTCATATTTTAGAGATGAAGAAACAGAACTACAGCTAAGGCTTCCCTAGTGGTTCAGACGGTAAGGAATCTGCCTGGAATGCAGGAGATCCAGGTTCGATCCCTGGTTTGGGAAGATCGCCTGGAGAAGGGAATGGCAATCCACTCCAATATTCTGGCCTGGAGAATTTCATGGACAGAGGAGTCTGGAGGGTTACAGTCTATGGGATCACAAAGAGACAGACATGACTGAAGGACTAATACGAACACAAGGAAAAGTGACTTGCTGGAGGAATTATAGGTTAAAACACAGGAGGAAGACACATGCCAAAACCAGTTAGTCATGTGTCCCCACTTACTTGGATGTTACCAAAATACAAACAACACCCAGGCAATACTATCTGATATTAACATAGATGATGTGTCAAAGATTTTGGGTGAGACTTCATCAGTATCAAATCATATTTATCAAGAAAAAGAGGTGGGTCCCAGCAGTTCTGGCTGCAGGAGGAGGGGCAGCATCCAGGCACTCAGGTTCCAGAAGGTTCTGGAGGTGATGGTTGGGTAGAGGGTGAAGGTGAGGAGGCAGTGAGGAAGAAGAGTAAGACAAGATCCTGGATTCAATCCCAGGCTCTATAGACACTCCAGTCATGTGCAACTTGGCTCCTGCATTCCTTCCTTCCTTCCTCCAGTGTTCATGGACTGTATCCTTTGTGTCAGGAGCTGCACAGCATTCTAGGGATAAAGAGAAGACTTGCTCTCATGGTGCTTAGAGTCAACTGGATGAGACAGAACTAAAGCAAGCAGGCCCATAGGGGGAAGGGAAGAGGAAGATTTCTACAGAGGAGGGGAAGGTTGAGAAGGAAAAGGCAGAGGCTGAAATTTTTCAGAACCAGCCAGAACACAGCCCTGGGTGGATCTTCCTTGTACTTCAGCATCTCAAGGGAGCACAGTTCACGGGTTCTCTGCAAAAGAGAAGGAACTTGCTGATTGACATCTCTGAAGTCCCAGAGTTGAGCACTGTATACCCCGACAGGTCCTAGACCATCCCAGAAATGTGCAACCACAGTCCTCCCAGGACCAGGGTAACCAACAAAAAGCAAGGGAGTTTTCCAGGCCAAGGTGGGGGCACTGAGGAGCACTCCAGACCTGCTGTGCAGAGTGACTGACTCAGTGTTTCCATCTGAAAAATGGGAGCATATGAGTAGAATCAGATTATGATGATTGGGGCTTCTGGGGGTGACCTTTTGCCACACTGGCCCATGGAGGACATGCTCAGTCCACGGATACTACAGCTACTTCTCCAGGGAGGCATCGAGGGGAAAAATCACTGGGGTGTTGTGAGGGGTGTGTGGTTTCCTGAGCTCTGTCTCTTTCTCTTTCCCCTCCCACCCTGCCCTGCCCTCTGTCTTTCCCCAGGACCCGATAACACTATCACAAGTCCTCACCCAGTATTCCTTGATCTTGAAGTTGCTGTTTTTAGCATTGCAGCTGCCGTGTAAAAAGGTCTTCCAGAACCTTGGCTTGGCAACGTAGAAGTGTTTGAATATTTTGGCCTTGCTTGAATACCTGTATGGAGGCCAAGGCAGAAGTTAGGCTGTGGGAAGGTAGGCATGGGAGGCTCAGATAGGAGGTCAGACAGCTCAGTCTGCAAGATGAACAACTGAAATCCCCAGTTTGTTTGCAATAGAGAGTGGTAGGGGTGTGAAATGTGAAATGGCTGTTTGATACCCTCCTTTCCAGACATTATTATTAATATGGTTAGGCATGATAATGACAGGGTAATATTGTAAATAATTCCTATTACTACTGAATAGTTATAGATGAATTGGCAGGATGCTATTGATTGGCATCAAAATACATCAGAAAGGAGGATGCAGTTTAAGAATATTCTCTATATGTTGATAATGATTGGAGCTAGACAATAGTCCATGGGTTTATAATACTATTTTCTGTACATATGTGTGTGGTTGACAGTTTCCACCCTGAAATGATTCCCTGGTGGCTCAGATGGTAAAGCACCTGCCTGCAATGTGGGAGACCCAGGTTCGATCCCTGGGTTGGGAAGATCCCCTGGAGAAGGAAATGGCAACTCACTCCAGTACTCTTGCCTAGAAAATTCCATGGATGGAGGAGCCTGGTGGGCTACAGTCCATGGGGTCACAAAGAGTCAGACATGACTGAGTGACTTCACGACGACCCTGAAATGAAAGCGTGAAGGCATCATGCAGTAATGGAGAAATGCAAGGAAGAAAACACACCAGTGTGTTTACTTTGGTTACATCTTGGACAACGGAATAAAGGAATATTGAGGGATATTGATGTTGCAACTTTCATAAGAAATACTAATTTCATCTTCATCCCATTCCTGGCACAAAGCTCCTAACACACAGTTGAAGTTTCCAGAGAGATGACAGCAACAAAGAGTCTTTTCTCATGTGAAGGAGGTGACTAGTAAAGCCTCAACCTAACCCGAGAATGGGGATTTGTTGCCTGGGGAGGCAACACCTTCTCAAAATTCTGGGGTCAGAATTTTCTTTCCCCTTTTCCCTTTTCCCTGCCTCCACACCTCAGGGTGGGGAGAGGGGCTAGAGGTTGAATCAGTCATAAATGTCTAAAGATTTAATGCATCATGATTTGTGGTGATGCATTACATAGTAATGCATAGTACTTCAACAGAGCAATCATTGATGTTATCAAGAGAACTGAGATCGACCCCGGGACCAACACAGGTACACACTCCATCTTGACTCACCTGGACCACTGCAGCAGTCTGCCCAGGGTCCTCTGTCTCTGCCTTTTGCTCCCTAGAGGTCACTCTCCACACTGCAGCCACAGGGACCCTGTTAAAACTAAAGTCCTATCCCATTGTTGGGCTTCCCTAATGGCTCAGAGGGTAAAGAATCTGCCTGCAATTAGGGAGGCCCAGGTCCAATCCCTGGATTGGGAAGATCTCCTGGAGAAGGGAATGGCAATCCGCTCCAGTATTCTTGCCTGGAAATTCCATGGACAGGAACCTGGCAGGCTAAAGTCCATGTGATCACAGAGAGTCAGACATGACTGAGTGAGTAACACTTTCATCCCATTGTTCCCATGACGAATCCCTCACGATTTCCCAGCTCTCTCAGAGTCAAATTCTGATTCTTAGGAAGTCCTACAGGGTTCCTCACGACCTGCCCCCGTGGCCTCTCTTCCTCGTCCCCTTCCACTTGCCTCCCCTCCCCCACTCAGCTCCAGCCACCCTGGTCCTGGCTGCTGCGCAAACACACCAGGCTCATTTTTGTCAGCCTCTGCTCAAGGCCTCCTTATTCCAGAGTGTTTCTTTAACTTCTACAGCCTCCTGTATCCCCCTCACTCTCTTTCTACAAAACACTCATCGCCACCTGGCATGGGATTTTCCAGCCTTAATTGTCTATCACCCTCTTAGAAAGCATATTATATTACTAATTTTCTCTTCTGCTGCTTTCCTAAACCAAGAAATATAAGTTTTAGCGGGGGGAGGGGGGCGGAAAATGTAAGTATTTGATGAATATTTGTCAAGGGGATGAATTTCCCATTTCATCCTCATGCCAAGTTCATAATCTTTGAAGAGATTGGATATAATAAAACTCCTGTTAGTCTATTTGATGATGAGGCTTATTTATATAATTATGAGTCTCTTCTAACATCCTACATCATGATAGGAAGATAAAAATAATAGTCTGACTAGGAGGAAAGAATATGAGCCTTGAGTTTTGACTAATATAGTGCCAGCCTGGAAAAAGCTGTCTTGGCCCCACGAGCAAATCACAGAAGTCCTTCATTCCCTACTCTGCCTGCAGTTACCTCTGGAGGAAAGAAGCTCAGCTGTCATTCAGCTTTCTGATTGATTTCATAACAGAGAAATGATTATTATTTCACACACAAATTTCTATTTGGGTGGGTAGTGAGGAAGCATAGGTAGACAAGTCTTCTGGACTGAAACACTTTGGTGGAAAATGGACATCATTGACCATGACTGTGTAAACTCTTCATACTCATGACTCTTTCAAAAAGCTCGTGTAGCCTGGTCGCCCTATTCAGGTGAGGAAAATGCAGATGACTTGCCCGAGGACACACAGCACGTGAGTGGCAGGATTGGGTCAGGACAAGACACTCTCCTGTCACAACCCATTGTATAAACTACCTAAATATGCCAGGGATTCTGAAAATGCAGAGAAGTGGTAAGGGGTCCTGAGTACACTGTCCCTAATACAATAGTCCCCTCTCCAAACCCCAACACAGACACAGAGAATAAAGAAGAGTGAGTCTAGGTTGTTTCCCTGACTCCAAACATGTGGGGTCTCTGAAAATAGCACCCAGTTCCCCAACACACCACTGTCTCAGGGAGATGAAATGACGTGCCCAAGAGCACACAGCAGCGTAGTGAGGTACTTAAGCCAGTCTCCTTTCATTAACACCAAGGCATTATCCTATTACACTGTTACAAATTAATAATTTTAGTAAGAATTAACTTTGTTATATATTCACAGTATTAATGTTACTGCTATCAGATCTGACTTTGGTAAAAGTTACTCTGGCAATACCTGGAAAATCACTTTAAAAATAACTTTTTATTCTGATCACAACATGATGAGATTGATAAACAAAGCAAAAAGCAACCTGTGAGTTCCAAGACCTGCCCTGGCACCACAGTGGGCCTGATATTCTTCCACTTAATATTAACGTTTAAACAGAACCTCAATATCAGGCAAGGTCATTCTATGTCCATGAAAAATGAGGACAAAAATAAGACATTCGGTAATCATGTTTGAACACAGACAAAACAAGCTAAATTACAGGAACAACCAAAATGACCAGACATCCCCCTATCTTGAGTAACTGCTCCTTCTGGGAAGGAAATGGCCACATGGTATAGTATTCTTGCCTGAAAAACCCCGTGGACAGACGAGCCTGGTGGGCTACAGTCCATGGGGTTACAAAGAGTCAGATGTGCCTGAGTGACTGAGTTGAGCAGAGCAGACTTCAACTGGAAACCAGATTGTTTCTAGCGGTCTCTAGCTAAAAACACTAACAAATACAACCATTATCCTTATTTTATAATAAAGAGTGGAAAGCTCAGAGATGTTGAGAAATTTGCCCAAGTCTACAGGAAGTAGTGAGTAACAGCACCAGCACCGGCACCATTTGTGTTTTTGTTTATTTCATTACCATTCTTTCTGTGGTCCCCATGCCTCACTTTCCTCATCTGTAGTAAAACTGATAACTCTCTGTTCTCCAAAAGTGTCTCCAACATACATCCTCCTAGAGGCAGGAGCAAGAAAACATCATCAAAGTCCCTCTGCTTGGGAGAATGGGGGCCTGCAGTGTGAGCAAATGAATACAGCAGCTGAGAGCCATCTCCATGCCTCCATTTCCTTCCTTGAAGGATTCTTAGGATGATAAACAGAATACAGGCAAAATGCTAACACAGAGCCTGGGACACAAAAAAGGTAGTTGCCCTTTCTTTTACTGAAGTAAGAAGACCTCTCCCCACATAAGACCTCAGGGAATCAGATTCCTTAGAAAGTGGACAACTGAGTCTAATATCCATCCTCCTTCTGAGAGTCCAGGAGAACAACTTGCCCCCAAACTTGACTGAACTTAGAAGTAAGGAATAAAAGCCTACATACTGAGGTGCCTGTGTCCCAGGTTTTTGTGCAGCTTGGAGTGGCTATGAAAAAGTAGATGATGCTATAGTGGGTTTGTTTCCTATACCTGGTAGGGCACGCTCTGTGGATGGGGAAAAGGGAGGTAGCCACTGCTAAGCAGAACAGAGAGAAGGACCACCATTCCTATGGACCCTACTGGTTAAGGTTTGTAGTTGCAAACAACAGAGTCCACTCCAGTCAGTTTAATTTTGAATATGCATTTATTGAATTATAAGCCACAGTGTTTGAAGCTACAGAAAACTGTAACATCATTGTGCAGTCAAGGGGCTTCTTTATCCCAAACCCTTCTCTCATGACTGATGCTGAGAACTGGAGGCTGGAAATTCCACCACGACCCCCCACAAGAAGAGCAGTGATGGTGGGGAGGGGGATGACGGTGGGGAGGGGGATGACGGTGGGGATGCCGTGAGGATTCAGGTGAAATCAAAAGTCCTGTCATCAAATGGCAGGCTCTGTAGTTACTGTGGGCCTGAGGAATGTGCTCCATCCAGCATTCCTTCCTTCCTCAAAGAATTACGAACTGTCTCCTTGGTGCCAGGAACTGCGCTAAGCGCTCGGGATAAAGGGAGGGCTGGCTCTCATGGTGCTGTGAGACAGCTGGATGAGACAGAATTTAAGACATGTAGACCCACGGATGAAAGGAAATAGACAGGTTCTGCTGAGGAGGGTAGGGGAGAGAAGAACTGAGAGGAGACTGAACTGTTTCAGAAGCAGCCACAGCCCAGTCCTGCAGGGATCCTCCTTGGACTTCAGAGTTTCAGGGACCACTCTTCGCATGTCCTCTGCAAAAATAAAGGAACTTGCTGAGTTCCAGCTCCAGACGTGGATACCGGTCATCTTGACATATCCAAGATTTTCCAAAAAATGTGGAATCGTGGTCCCCACGACCCGAATGGCCAACGAGAAGGAAATGAGTTTTTCAAGCCTCGGGTGGGGGTGGGGGTGCCAGGAGCACTGCAGACCTGCCCTGGAGGGTGGCTGAATCAGTGTTGCCATCTGAGAAAGGGGAGCATATAATCAGGCTCAGATGATCATAAAGAGGCATCCAGGGTTGACCTTCTGCCAAGCTGACCCCTGAAGGACATGCTCAGGGTTACAAGTTTCACAGAACACTGCAGCCTCTTTTCCTGGGAGGCAACAAGGAGGAAAGACACTGTGCAGGTGTGAATGGTGTGTGGTCTCCTGAGCTCCACCTCTTTCCCCAGCCCTCCCCTCCCACCCTGAGCTGCCACCTGTCTTACCACCAGGACCCTTCGTGTGAGCACAGGTGGTTTTGCATCCCTCTTCTATGAGGGAGTTGTTGACCTTTAAGCTCTCTGTACATCCTCCATGTACTGAGCGCTAGAGATGTCCATCCCCATCATTGCATTTGAACCTCTCCGTATCACCCTTGATGAAGCACCTGATCTTTCAGCCCCTGCAAGGACTGGTGAATGTTTCCTCCAGACAGAAAGCAGGTCTAGAAGTTGCTGAAACGGGAGGGGCAATGGGTCGGTTATGAGGATGGCCATCACAGCTCAGTGTACAAGGTCAACCAGGGAACCACCAGGTTTGTTTTTTGGTTTGTTTGTTTGCTTGTTTTGCAATAGAGAATTTAAGGTGATGGAGGATTGTCATATGGAAAAGCCCATTTGTAAACCTCCTTTCTGGGACATCATGATGAATGTTGCTAGGCATGACGTGCTACAGTAACCATGTACAAATGTGTATCTCCTCATGAAGCAGCCTCAAAAGCTTCTACAGGACTTCCCTGGTGGTCCAGTGGTTAAAAATCCACCCTCCAATGCAAGAGTCCCAGGTTCAATCCTTTGTCAAGGAACCAAGATCTCACATGCTGCAGGCCATCTAAGCCAGCAGGCCATGACTAAGACCTAACACACCCAAATAAATACACAAATGAACCAGAAAAACCATAACTCTACAAGAACAGAAAGAGATCACATGTAAAAAAATGTATGTCCTATATGTCAAATTGCTGGGTCTGAATACCTGGGTTTTATAGTATTGTATTAATATTAATAATATTATTAATTATGTTATTAGTATTATATTTATAGTTATATTCATTCTAATACTATAGCATTAATAATAATATTAATTATATTATGGTATTGTTGATTATATTAAATATTATAATTAATATTCATTATATTAATATATGTCTGGATATGTGGGTTTTATAATACTATTAATATTCTCTGTGCTTATGTGTATAGTAAAAACTTTCCACCATTAATAAAAAATATGAAGGGATTATGCTGTAATGGAAAATGTCATGAAGAAAACATGCCAGTGTGTTCACTTTGGTGACATCAGGAGCATTGTATAAATTGAATACTGATACTGCTGATACTGTGATTATAAGAAGAAACATATGTGTTTATTTTATCATCCTTTTCCTGACACTGAGTTGCTAAAAATCTTGGTATCTCTGATGTGATGAGAACAATAAAAGTGGCTTCTGATATGTGACATCAGTGATTTTGGAAAGACCCTCATAACCCCAGCATGGACTCTGAATGCACAGGAAGGACTGTCTGGCAGGAGGGAGGGTTTGAACTTTCATTCCCACCCTCCTCCATGGTCTTCTCTTCTCCATCCCCTCTTCTTCTACGACCTCAGGGAGGGTAATAGAACTATCAGTTGAACAGTCACCAATAGCTAATGATTTAATGCATCATGACTAAGTAATGAAGCCCCCTCAACAGAGCAAGACATTCATGTTATGCAAGAGACCTGGGATCCACCTAGGGAACAACATGGATCCCGCTCCATCAAGGCTCATGTGGACCACTGCAGCAGCCTGCTCCCTGGGCCTCCGTGTCTGCCCTTCATCCCCTAGAGGGCACTCTCTGCACTGCAGCCTCAGGGATCCTGTTACCATTCAGTCTTACCCCATTGCTCCCATGACCAATCCCTCAGTGACTCCTCCTTTCACTGAGAGTCAAATTCTGATCTTAATAAGTCCCATAAGTCTCCTCATAACCTGCCCCCATGGCCTCTCAGCCTCATCGCCTTTCACTCCCCTCCCCTTCCACTCCCCGCTCCTTTCACTCCCCTCCCCTTCCACTCCCCTCCCCTCTACCCACCCAGCTCCATCCATCCTGGTCCTGACTGCTGTTCCAACACACACCAGGCACATTACTTCTGCAGCCTCTGCTCAAAGCCTCCTGTCACAGAAGATTTCCCTGACCCTGGAGAGAAAAAGCACAGCATCCTTTCTCCACGTCCCTCTCTACCTTCAAGAAACTTATAATCTACCATAGGATTTCTCCCCTCTGCTATTGTTTGTCTCCCTCCTAGAAGGCAAGTTATTTTGCCATATTTTTTTCACAGCTGTTTCCCCACCCCAAGAACAACGCTTTGTAGGGACTTAATTCCCATTTTCATTTTCTCAACAAATACACTGTCTTTAATAGAATGGATATGATCGAATTCTTTTTAGTAAAATATCTATTTGATGATCAGACACATTTACATAATCATCTCTAATATTCAATCTACTGAGGTGATAATAAAATAACGTGATCCGTGTGATCACTATATTATTATTAACCCCAAAACCTCTCTGAATCCAAATATTTATAGATTTTTATGGGGGTTTTCGATAAATAGCCATACTGACTGAATTATCAGCCATGGCTGACTGATCTCAATCTCAGAGCCCTTCACTATCCCAAGAGGTACTGCAAGAAAGTGGTTAAAGTTCAAGCATCTAAGTGAGTGTTTGAGGTTTCAGTCCAAACTTGAAAGCTTCCTGGTTGCCTTTCTTGAGTGCTGTCATGACCTATGAAAGAAGATAAATTCCAAGAAGTTTAGGAGGCCTGGGCCATGAACCAAGACAAAGATCAAATATAGATAATAAAAGAATAGTCAAGAGGGAACCTGGAAACTATGCGAGTCAGCCTTGGTCCCACGAGCCAACCACACAAGGGCTGTGTTTCTTACTTACCCTGCAGTAACTCTACTCTTTTGGTCCCAGGTCTTTCTGGTTTATTTTAATAATGGAGGAATATCAATATATGACACCTAAATATTTTTTCTTGCCCAAGGAAGGTACATAGACATTTTTTAAATGAACACATCTTACTAGAAAATGGAAAAAATTGGCCATGAAATGTGATTAAACTCTTCATATTAATGACAGGTAATCTTTTCAAAGAACCCATGGAACATGTACCCCCATGTTCAGATGAGGAAACTGCAGATGATTTGCCCCAGGACACAAGCACGTGGGTAGTGGGGTCAGGACTAGATACTGTCTAGTCACAACCCATTTGATACAGTACCTGATTCTGCCAGAAATTCTGAAAATACAGTTTACCTGTAAAGTTTCTGGATCCCATGTCTTACTTTCATTACTTCCCTGTCCTTAAGCCTCATCTAACCCCTGATATCACGGGTGAGAATGAGTCTGAGTTTACCCTGATGCCAAATACGTGATGTCTCTACCAACACTAACCAATTATCAAACAGCCACAGTCCATTTACTTCTGGTAGTGTAACAGTGGGCTTAGCGCAGATTCTGTAGGTTGAGGGCTCAAGACTGTCCTCAGTTCAGATGCAAGCCACGTGATCTCGAATAACTCATACTTGCGACCAACTGGCCCAAAATTAGAGGTTCTGTGACTCCACCTCCATGTTCAATGACTCTATAGCCCCAGCAACTGAACTCAGGAAACACCTCGCTTACTGTACGCATGTTATTATAAAAGATAAAGCTTGGGGACAGTGAAATGGAGGAAATGGGTGGGGCAAAGGCGGAGTGGAGGTGTGTGGAGCCTCCATACCCCAGTGAGCCCAGCACCCTCACATCGCCTCCTTGTGTTCATCACCCTGAAAACTCTCTAAACACCAATGTTCATGGATTTTTATTTAGGTTTCAATACAAAGGCATACTGATTGAATCAGTGGTCATTGGTGACTGAGCTCAATCTCCATTCACTCCCCTCTCCCCTGAGTTGCTGACATGGATGGTATTGAAAATTTTAACCTTTAAGTGCCTGTTTGTCTTCTTCTGGAGACACAGGCAGTTCTGATGATATCTTGGATGGACTTTCATGACATATGAAAGACAGTGAATTCCCAGAGGTTCAGGAGGGCTGGGTCATGAATACGGTCAAGGATGAAATATGGATGTTTTTATTACACTACAGTGAGGATCAGAGACACTGACCAGGAAGAGGCTCAAGGATGTGGTCCCTGACTCGGTACTTTTTTTTTTTTAATTCTAATTTTCATTTTTTTTTCCGTGTTGAGAGTGGTGAAATGTCCCTGCAGTTAAAACTAGCCAATTTCCAGGGAGAAATCCAGAGGGTGCTGCCAGCACCCACCCTACCCCTGCTCCCCAGCCCTTTCTGTGGACTCCCCTCATTTCCCTCCAGTGTGTAGAGGAGAGGTGAGGCTGGACCTACCTGGGTGCCCGGGGTGCTCTCCACCAGGATAACCAGGAGGAAGAAAAGGGCTGCAGAGTGGCAGAGCCGGTTCATCTTGGTGGCCTTGCAAGAGGGCTCCTGAAGATGCTGGGGATGGACTGAGCTTTTAATATCCTGGTTGAGGGGTAGGATCACGCCATGAGGAGGGGAGTGGGCAAGGGGAGGAGCTGGGTCAGTCCTGTTAATTGTGTGATCTCCCTACCTAACCATGTCTCCAGCTTCTCTCTGCAGGGGCCAAATGTTGAAAAACAGCAGTTCTCAGACCCGCCAATGCCTGTGGGTCTCATGTAAACATAGATAGTGATCTGACAGGTGGAATATGTCCATCTGAACACCTAGAGCCATGCCTGGCATATGATGGATGGCCAGTGAGTGGATGAGAGCTGATCAACGGACAGGTAAGTGATCAGCAGTGTGTTAGTGCACATCCACCTTTTCAGCCACATGCAGGTGTCATCCCACCTGGACCTCAAGGCCCTGACCCCCCACCCACCCACCTCAGATGACAGGTGTGACACAGGACACCTTCCTGCAACCATTGCCACAGCTCCTCCACTGGATGGATGTGTGCTATTTACCAGGCACTGGTCCAGGTAGGAACTTAGCCAGGAAAGGTGACATAATCCTGGGCTGTAACCCTGTTTATGCTTCAGAAAAGGGGTAAAGAGGAGGTGGCAGAGGGGAAGCAGGGAGCTGAACACAGGTGGTGTCCACAGCTTGGCCACATGCCATCCCTCACCTGGTTTCACAAATAGGAGAGCTGTTTGCCAGAGTGGACTTCAGGGGACCTTGGAAGATCAGCTGCAACCTCCTCCTTCCTCCTGCTCTCCCTCAGTGGCAATGGGGCCACAGGACCTCAGCTTGGGTACCAGTTCTGTGTTTTCCTAACCTTTTTCCTGAGGATTTAAATCTCCCAGAGTCCTGTGTCCTCAGGTATCAGATGAGATCCGCGCTGCACACATCATGTGGTTGACATGGAAGCAGTGGAGGCAACAGGCATATATTCCTTCTCCCTGAGAAGCCAATGTCCTTTGCAATGTTAATAATAACAATAATAAGGAGTAATTATAGCAGACAAAACCTAGCTTTTCTATGGGTTACGTGTTATCCTAAGTACTTGACATACATTAACTCAAATAGTCCAGAAAAATCCTAAAAGAGAGGGTGAGAAGCTATTGATACTTTCTCACGTTACAGAGGAGAAACCTGAGGTAAGAACAAATAATTTGCTTAAAGCCCTAGAGTGGTCAGAGAGTTTTTGAACCCAGGATTCTGACTTCAGAGTCTGCGCACATGCACTCTGCTGCATTGTAAGCTGTAAATTATAGTGCACACGTGAGGGGTGACACACCCACAATCCCTTCACTCCTGTACATTCACTCCCAGTTACAATCATGTAGCACAAGTCTCTTTACTCATCCACACATAGACAAGCATTTCCCAATCTCTCTCTCTCACCACACACACACACACACACACACACACACACACACACACACACTGTGCTCCACTCCAGGCCCGAGGAGAAGGGAACTGGGCTCAATGACCAGAAGCCCCAGGAGCAAGTCCAGCCAAATGTCAAGCAGGCACAGAGCTGGGTGATGAGCTGAGAGGACACGGAGGGGGGCTGCCTTCCTGCACAGATACCCTTTCCCTGGAGAAGGCCAGGAGCTCTCAATACCGAGTTGCCCCAGGACAGAAGGGCTCCGGGAGCCCATGACTCACCAAACAAGACACTGTGAGAGAAGGGTTTACTTTCTCCTCAGACAGTCCACATGCATGATTTCATTTAGCCTCATGTCCATCCTACAGCATCTGAGATTCTCATCCCGCTGTGCCGAGGAGAAAGCCAAGCCTCAGAGAGGTGAAGCCACTTGCTTAGGACACACTAACAACAGAGGGTACGATGAGGATTCTAGTTCAGGAGGCCTTCTGACCCTGCCCCTCTTCCCCTCAGTCCATCCACCTGAGACCAGGGAGCAGCAGAGACTCCCCCTGACAACAGAGACATCTCTTTTCTCCCCCCTGCTCTGTCATCTGTCTTTCTCTCCCAATCTCCTCCTTTCCTCGTCCTCCTCACTCTGATCCAGGTTAGAAGCCCCCAGACCACAAGCCCCCTGATGGGCTCAGCCTCCTTCTCCTCCCTCCTCCAGCTTGTGAGTGACTGAGGTCTCTAATTACAAACCTTCTACAATCGTCTTCAGAGAAATAAGAAGGCGGAACATCACAGGAATTGTATTCTGGATAAAGATCCAAGACTATGGGACTCCAGATATTATCTCTGCTTCTATTTCTTGGTTCTTCCCTCTGAAATTTAAGAATTTTAGATTCCATGCTATCTAACTGGATAGATAGACTGAAATGGAAAGACTGCACCCAGGGTAGACACAAGATGTTTCGATTTCTGTGACATAATGCCCTCTGAGAGGCATGCTTGGCCTCATGTCATGCTTGGCCTCTTTCTTACTATGTGATATAACAATTTTTGGACCTACAGAGTCTTCTTTCTTAAAAGTGCTGTCATGAATACGGTTATTTAAGGATTATTTTAAGCATTAAAAGGAAGTGCTTGCTGGGGGTGCTCAGTCATGTCCATATCATTTCGAGCCCATGTACTACAGCTTGCCAGGCTCCTCTGTCCATGGGATTCTCTAGGCAAGAACATCGGAGTGAATAGCCATTCCCTTCTCCAGGGGATCTTCTCAGCCCAGGGGTCGAAAGCAGATCTCCCACATTGCAGGTGGATTCTTTATTGTCTGAGCCACCAGGGCAGCCCATTAAAAGGAAGAACTTAAATCAAGATTGCATATCCAGCTAGAATATCAGTATTGTTAGCCCACACAGCACATTTCACAGTTTTTAAAAGTTTTCCAGGACTTAATCATGGGAGTTTATAGAAAATAAATTTCTAGCATTGTTAGAAAAAATAAACAATCTGACAACACAGTCCTGCAGTTTATCAAGAACAGTGGATCTCAACCTTGAGTGAGCATCAGAATCCTTTAGACATTAGTTCCAAAACAGATTTGAGAGTTCCAATTTCTGAAGTTTGATTTGATAGGTCATGGGTAGGACCTGAGTATCTGCATCTACCAAGTTTCTGGGGCTGAGAGTGCTGCTCAAAGGATCACACTTTGTGTGTGTGTGTGTGTGTGTGTGTGTGTGTGTGTGTGTGTGGTTTTTTTTTTTTTGCTATGTATCTTCAAAATAACTTTATTAATATTTAAAAGACAAACCAATAACCACCAATACTGACCGATAATATAGTTGAAAGTAAAAATGTATCATTTGTTGTCATATGAAACCAACATTAGATGAAAAACCACAGATGCCTATTACTCAAGATCTTAAAAGAATTTCAGGTATCTCCTCCAATGGTGTTGAACCCTAGTTGCACATTAAAAGCATTCTCAGAATGCAAAAAAATATACTGATATCAACTTAAGCAGAACTGGGGGATTAAATCATTTATGCATTTTTTTTAAGTCCTCAGGAATATGTAGCCAGGAATAAGAATTACCACTATCTGAGATTACAGGGGATTTTGAAGGTTATTAATGTCAGTTCTCCCTTCCAGACCTATCTATATACAGAAAAGTGGATTCTACGGTTATTTCAACTGAATTTTTGGTGAACCCATTTTAGAGCATTTAAACATGGCAGAATTTCAAACTTCAAACATAGGGTAGTTCATATTCCTGAACATTAATGGGGCTGTTGAACACGTGTACTACCAAAAGAGGAGAGAGTAGGTGAACCAATAACAGAGGTCTGATTAAAAAGAAGTAGTACAGTAACAAAAAGAATACTTTGGAGCAGTCAACTCTGGCTCAGCTACAGTGTTAACTGAAACCTGAGTTTCCTCACTTGTAAAACTGAATCAACAATTACTTCATAAATAGATATTAATGAAGTAAAATATCTAAAACAGTATCTGTCAATAATAATGGATCAATTTCATAAAAATAAGCTTATTAATGTATGTTGGGCTTAGCTGAAAACAGAAGGCCTGGGGAAAGATCAGCCCAGGTCACTCTCACAGGCCCATAGGCTCCTTTTCACAAATGTCCCCGTTGGTGACTACAAAGGACTAGAATAAACAGGAGACCAGGTAACCTCAGGCCTGCAGGGATAAAGGTCCGGAGGGGAAGCAAAAGCTTGTAAGCCCAGAGGGACCCGAGTCCATGCAACCCGCCCAAAAAGAGCCAGATCTTCGGGATGAACTGAAGGGAGGCCGGTGGCGGAGAACAGAGGATGCAAAGTCCCTCACCTTCACCACGGCCGTCCCCCAGCTGCCCTGACGACCACTGTCTAGTCCCGCTTCAGGCTTGTTTATAGCCAGAGCAGCCATCCTAGAAGGAGCCTCGCCACTGAAGCAGCCGAGAAGGCCTTCACATGAGGGAGGGGTAAAGCCACCTGAGGACCACACTTTGAAAGCTGTGAACTAAGCTGAGGAGAGCTGTTCTCTTTTCAGGAGGGGAGTGTTCTCTCCAGTTTCCATAATCCCCGCTCTTCCTTATTGGCCCTCCTGCCTCCAACTCCGCTCCAAATATCCACATAACTCACTTGGCCTGGAGGGCATTTAACATTGTGACCTGAGAGGTGGATTCACAACAAGTGTTCTAGAAAAAGTAGCTTGTTATTATTTAACCTTCCTAGGAGTTAAGCTTCATTATTCTTATTTTAGAGATAAAGAAACTAAACGACAGCTAAAGAAAGTGACTTGCTGGAGGAGAAAGAGCAAGGAAGGAAAATTCCTTCAGAAATTTCCTTCAGAAATTCCTTCCTTCAAAATCAGAAGGAAGACAATTGTCAGAAACTGTTAGTCATGTGGGTCCCCAGTTATTTCGATGTTACTAATACAAAAACAAAGAACATCTATGCAATACTATCAGAAATTAACATACATGATGCATCAAAGAGTTTGGAAGTGATTGTCTAATATTAGATTAGATATGACTTCCCTGATAGCTCAGATAGTTAAGAATCCTCCTGCAATGCAAGAGACCCTGGTTTGACTCCTAAGTTGGGAAGATTCACTGGAGAAGGGATGGGCTACCCATTCCAGAATTCTTGGGCTTCCCGGGTGGCTCAGACAGTAAAGAGCACAGCTGCACTGTGGGAGACCTGGGTTCAATCCCTGGATTGGGAAGATCCCCTGGAGAAGGGAAGGGCTACCCACTCCAGTATTCTGGCCTGGAGAATTCCATGGACTGAATAGTCCATGTGGTTCCAAAGAGTCGGACATGACTTAGTGACTTTCACTTTCATCTAATATTTTTTCTGAATTCATGCTGCTTAATTTTTTTAATTTGTTTATTTTAATTGAAGGCTAATTACTTTACAATGTTGTAGCGGTTTTGCCATACATTGACATGAATCAGCCACGGGTGTACATGTGTTCCCCATCCTGAAGCCCCCCTCCCACCTCCATCCTCATCCCATCCCTCTGGGTCATCCCAGTCCACAAGTGCTGAGCACCCTGTCTCATGCATCGAACCTGGACTGGCAATCTGTTTCATATATGATAATATACATGTTTCAATGCTATTCTCTCAAATCATAACACCCTCACCTTCTCCCATAGA
Organism: Ovis aries; assembly: GCF_016772045.2. Classification (NCBI taxonomy): domain Eukaryota; kingdom Metazoa; phylum Chordata; class Mammalia; order Artiodactyla; family Bovidae; genus Ovis; species Ovis aries. Next base: position 74,225,268 of record NC_056066.1, read on the forward strand.
GTCCAAAAGACTGTTGTATACATCTATGTCTTGTTTACTGTCTCGCACATAGGGTTATCATTACCCATCTTTCTAAATTCCATGTATATGCATTAGTATACTGTATTGGTGTTTTTCTTTCTGGCTTACTTCACTCTGTGGACTTCCCTGGTGGCTCAGAAGGTAAAGCGTCTCTCTACAATACAGAAGACCTGGGTTCAATCCCTGGGTCGGGAAGACTCCCTGGAGAAGGAAATGGCAACCCACTCTCGTACTCTTGCCTAGAAAATCCCACGGACGGAGGAGCCTGGTGTCCATGGGGTCGCAAAGAGTCGGACATGACTGAGCAACTTCACTTCACTCACTCTGTATAATAAGCTCCAGTTTCATTCACCTCATTAAAACTGATTCAAATGCATTATTTTTAATGGCTGAGTAATATTCCATTGTGTATATGTACCACAGCTTTCTTATCCATTCATGTGCTGATAGACATCTAGGTTGCTTCCATGTCCTGGCTGGCTATTATAAACAGTGCTGCAATGAACATTGGGGTACATGTGTCTCTTTCAATTCTGGTTTCCTCAGTGTGTATGCCCAGCATTGGGATTGCTGGGTTGTATGGCAGTTCTATTTCCAGTCTTTTAAGGAATCTCCATACTGTTCTCCATAGTGGCTGTACTAGTTTGCATTCCCACCAACAGTGTAAGAGGGTTCCCTTTTCTCCACACCCTCTCCAGCTTCTATTGTTTGTGGACTTTGGGATAGCAGCCATTCTGACCAGCGTGAGATGGTACCTCATTGTGGTTTTGATTTGCATTTCTCTGATAATGAATGATGTTGAACATTTTTTCATATGTTTGTTAGCCATCTGTATGTCTTCTTTGGAGAAATGTCTATTTAATTCTATGGCCCATTTTTTGATTGGGTAGTTTATTTTTCTGGAATTGAGCTGTAGAAGTTGCTTATACATTTTTGAGATTCTTTGTCAGTTGCTTTGTTTGCTATTATTTTCTCCCATTCTGAAGGCTGTCTTTTCACCTTGCTTATAGTTTCCTTTGTTGTGCAAAAGCTTTTAAGTTTAATTAGGTTCCATATGTTTATTTTTGCTTTTATTTCCATTACTTTGGGAGGTGGGTCATAGAGGATCCTGCTGTGATTTATGACAAAGAGGGTTTTGCCTATGTTTTCCTCTAGGAGTGTTATAGTTTCTAGCCTTATGTTTAGATCCTTAATCCATTTTGAGTATATTTTTGTGTATGGTGTTAGAAAGTGTTCTAATTTCATTCTTTTGCAAGTGGTTGACCAGTTATCCCAGCACCACTTGTTAAAGAGATTGTCTTTGCTCCATTGTATATTCCTGCCTCCTTTGTCAAAGATGAGGTGTCCATAGGTGAGTGGGTTTATCTCTGGGCTTTCTATTTTGTTCCATTGATCTATGTCTCTGTCTTTGTGCCACTACCATACTGTCTTGATGAATGTAGCTTTGTAGTATACCCTGAAGCTTTATAGCCTGAAGTCAGGCAGGTTGATTCCTCCAGTTCCATTCTTCTTTCTCAAGGTTGCTTTGGCTATTTAACGCTTTTTGTATTTCCATACAAATTGTGAAGTTATTTGCTCTAGTTCTGTGAAAAATACCATTTGTAGCTTGATAGGCATTGCATTGAATCTATAGATTGCTTTGGGTAGTATACTCGTTTTCACTATATTGATTCTTCCAAACCATGAATATGGTATATTTCTCCATTTATTTGTGTCCTCTTTGATTTCTTTCATTAGTGTTTTATAGTTTTCTATACATAGGTCTTTTGTTTCTTAGGTAGATATATTCCTAAGTATTTTATTCTTTTCATTGCAATGGTGAATGGAATTGTTTCCTTAATTTCTCTTTCTGTTTTCTCATTGTTAGTGTTTGGGAATGCAAGGGATTTCTCAGTGTTAATTTTATATCCTGCAACTTTACTATAGTCATTGATTATCTCTAGTAATTTTGGGGTGGAATCTTTAGGGTTTTCTATATAGAGGATCATGCCGCCTGCAAACAGTGAGAGTTTTACTCCCTCTTTTCCAATTTGGATTCCTTTCTTTCTTTCTCTGCTCTGATTGCTGTTGCCAAAACTTCCAAAACTATGTTGAATAGTAGTGGTGAAAGTGGACACCCTTGTCTTGTTCCTGACTTTAGGGGAAATGCTTTCAATTTTTCACCATTGAGGATAAAGTTTGCTGTGGGTTTCTCATATATAGCTTTTATTATGTTGAAGTATGTTCCTTCTATGCCTGCTTTCTGGACGGTTTTTATCATAAATGGATGTTGAATTTTGTCAAAGGCTTTCTCTGCATCTATTGAGATAATCATATGGTTTTTAATCTTTCAATTTGTTAATGTGGTGTATTACATTGATTGATTTGTGGATATTGAAGAATCCTTGCATCCCTGAGATAAAGCCCACTTGGTCATGATGTATGATCTCTTTAATGTGTTGCTGGATTCTGTTTGCTAGAATTTTGTTAAGGATTTTAGAATCTATGTTCATCAGTGATATTGGCCTGTAATTTTCTTTTTGTGTGGCATCCTTGTCTGGTTTTGGTATTAAGATGATGGTGGCCTCAGAGAGTGAGTTTGGAAGTTTACCTTCCTCTGAAATTTTCTGGAAGAGTTTGAGTAGGATAGGTATTGGCTCTTCTCTAAATTTTTGGTAGAATTCACCTGTGAAGCCATCTGGTCCTTGGCTTTTGTTTGTTGGAAGATTTCTGATTACAGTTTCGATTTCCATGCTTGTAATGGGTCTGTTAAGATTTTCTATTTCTTCCTGGTTCAGTTTTGGAAAGTTATACTTTTCTAAGAATTTGTCCATTTCTTCCAAGTTGTCCATTTTATTGACATATAGTTGCTGATAGTAGTCTCTTATGATCCTTTGTATTTCTGTATTATTTGTTGTGATTTCTCCATTTTCATTTCTAATTTTATTGATTTGATTCTTCTCCCTTTGTTTCTTGATGAGTCTGGCTAATGGTTTGTCAATTTTATTCATCCTCTCAAAGAACCAGCTTTTAGCTTTGTTGATTTTTGTTATGGTCTCTTTTGATTCTTTTGCATTTATTTTTGCCCTAATTTTTAAGATTTCTTTCCTTCTACTAACCCTGGGGTTCTTCATTTCTTCCTTTTCTAGTTGCTTTAGGTGTACAGTTAGGTTATTCATTAGACTTTTTTCTTGTTTCTTGAGGTATGCCTGTATTGCTATGAACCTTCCCCTTAGTATTGTTTTTACAGTGTCCCATAGGTTTTGGGTTGTTGAGTTTTCATTTTCATTCGTTTCTATACATATTTTGATTTCTTTTTTGATTTCTTCTGTGATATGTTGGTTATTCAGAAATGTGTTGTTCAGCCTCCATATGCTGGAATTTTTAACAGTTTTTTTCCTGTAATTGACATCTACTCTTACTGCATTGCGGAGAAGGCAATGGCACCCCACTCCAGTACTCTTGCCTGGAAAATCCCATGGATGGAGGAGGCTGATAGGCTGCAGTCCATGGGGTCGCGAAGAGTCGGACATGACTGAGCGACTTCACTTTCACTTTTCACTTTCATGCATTGGAGAAGGAAATGGCAACCCACTCCAGTGTTCTTGCCTGGAGAATCCCAAGGACAGGGGAGCCTGGTGGGCTGCCATCTCTGGGGTCACAGAGAGTCAGACATGACTGAAGCGACTTAGCTTAGCAGCTTACTGCATTGTGGTCAGAAAAGATGCTTGGAATGATTTCAATTTTTTTTTTTAATTTATGGCCCAGGATGTGATCTATCCTGGAGAAGGTTCCATGTGCACTTGAGAAAAAGGTGAAATTCATTGTTTTGGGGTGAAATGTCCTATAGATATCAATTAGGCCTAACTGGTCCATTGTACCAGTTAAGGTTTGTGTTTCCTTGTTAATTTTCTGTTTAGTTGATCTATCCATAGGTGTGAGTGGGGTATTAAAGTCTCCCACTATTATTGTGTTACTGTTAATTTCCCCTTTCATACTTGTTAGCATTTGTCTTATATATTGTGGTGCTCCTATGTTGGTTGCATATATATTTATAATTGTTATATCTTCTTGGATTGATCCATTGATCATTATGTAGTGTCCTTTTTTGTCTCTTTTCACATCCTTTATTTTAAAGTCTATTTTATCTGATATTAGTATTGCTACTCCTGCTTTCTTTTGGTCTCTATTTGCGTGGAATATCTTTTTCCAGCCCTTCACTTTCAGTCTGTATGTGTCCCTTGTTTTGAGGTGGGTGTCTTGCAGACAACATATATAGGGGTCTTGCTTTTGTATCCATTCAGCCAGTCTTTGTCTTTTGGTTGGGGCATTCAACCCATTTACATTTAAGGTAATTATTGACAGGTATGCCATTTACTTTGTTGTTTTGGGTTCTAGTTTGTACACCCTTTCTATGTTTCCTGGCTAGAGAAGATCCTTTAGCATTTGTTGAAGAGCTGGTTTGGTGATGCTGAATTCTCTCAGCTTTTGCTTGTCTGGAAAGCTTTTGATTTCTCCTTCATATCTGAAAGAGATCCTTGCTGGGTACAGTAATCTGGGCTGTAGGTTTTTCTCTTTCATCACTTTAAGTATGTCCTGCCACTCCTTCTGGCCTGAAGAGTTTCTATCAAAAGATCATCTGTTATCCTTATGGGAATCCCCTTGTGTGTTATTTGTTGTTCTTCCCTTACTGCTTCTAATATTTGTTCTTTGTGTTTGATCTTTGTTAATTTGATTAATATGTGTCTTGGGGTGTTTTGCCTTAGGATTATCCTGTTTGGGACTCTCTGGGTTTGTTGGACTTGGGTGGCTATTTCCTTCCTCATTTTAGGGAAGTTTTCAACTATTATCTCCTCAAGTATTTTCTTATGGCCTTTCTTTTTGTCTTCTTCTGGGACTCCTATGATCTCTGAGGTTGTCCTCCCTTTAAATTTTTTTTTCTTTTTTCCTCTATGCTTCATTTATCTCTACCATTCTATCTTCTACCTCACTTATCCTATCTTCTGCCTCCATTATTCTACTGCTGGTTCCCTCCAGAGTGTTTTTTATCTCATTTATTGCATTATTCATTATTGATTGACTTTTTTCTATCTCTTCTAGGTCCTTGTTAAACATTTCTTGCATCTTCTCAATCCTTATCTCCAGGCTATTTATCTGTAACTCCATTTTGTTTTCAAGATTTTGGATCATTTTTACTATCATTATTCTGAATTCTTTATCAGGTAGATTCCCTATCTCCTCCTCTTTTGTTTGGTTTCATGGGCATTTATCATGTACCTTTACCTGCTGAGTATTTCTCTGCCTTTTCACCTTGTTTAGATTGCTGTGTTTGGGGTGGCCTTTCTGTATCCTGGCAGTTGGTGATTCCTCTTTATTGTGGAGGTTCCTCACTGTGGGTGGGGTTGAACAGGTGGCTTGTCAAGGTTTCCTGGTTAGGTGTTCTTGTGGGTGGAGCTGGATTTCTTCTCTCTGGAGTGCAATGAAGTGTCCAGTAGTGAGTTCTGAGATGTCTGTGGGTTTGGTGTGACTTTGGGCAGCCTGTATATTGAAGCTCAGGGCTACATTCCTGCATTGCTGGAGAATTTGCGTAGTATGTCTTGCCCTGGAACTTGTTGGCTCTTGGGTGGTGCTTGGTTTCAGTGTAGGTATGGAGGCTTTTGGATGAGCTCTTATCGATTAATGTTCCCTGGAGTCAGGAGTTCTCTGGTGTTCTCAGGTTTTGGACTTAAGCCTCCTGACTCTGGTTTTCAGTCTTTTCTTACAGTAGCCTCAAGACTTCTCCATCTCCTTTCAAAGACATTGGGCTGCCTTTCTGGGCCCCTAATGTCTTCTGCCAGCTTTCAGAAGTTGTTTTGTGGAGTTTGCTCAGCGTTCAAATGTTCTTTTGATGCGTTCATGCGAGAGAAAGTGATCTCCCCGTCCTATTCCTCTGCCATCTTAGGACCGCCTCCACTTTCATCTAATATTAACATAGATGATGCGGCAAAGAATTTGGGTGTGATTTCATGAATGTAAAATCATATTTATCAAGAAAAGGAGGCAGGTCCACGCAGTCCTAGCTGAGAGAGGAGGGGCAGGGTCCAGGCACCCCAGTTCTAGAAGGTTCTGGAGGTGATGGTGGGGCGGCAGATGAAGGTGAGGATGCAGCAAGGAAGAAGATTAGGACAAGATCCTGGATTCACTCCAGTCATGAGAAGTTTTTCTCCTTCCTTTCTTCCTTCCTTCCTTTCTTCCTACCTCCAGTATTCATGGACTGTTACCTTTGTGCCAGGAACTGTGCAAAGTTCTAGGGACAAAGAGAAGGCTTGCTCTCATGGTGCTTAGAGCCAACTGGATGAGACAGAAATAAAGCAAGCAGGCCCATGGGGGAAGGAAAGAGGCAGATTTCTGCTGAGAAGGGAAAGGTTGAGAAGGAAGGGGAGGGGGCAGAACTTTTTCAGAAGCAGCCAGAGCCCAACCCTGGGAGGTTCTTCCTTGACCTTCAGCATCTCCGGGGAGTACAGTCCACAGGTTCTCTGAAATGAGAGAGGATTTTGCTGACTGACATCTCTGACGACCCAGTCGTGGACACCATACACCTGACCATCCCAGAAATATGCAACCACAGTCCTCCCAGGACCGAGATGACCAACAAAGAGCAAATGAATTTTTCAGGTTAGGTGGGGCACTCAGGAGCACTATGACCTCCTCTGCAGAGTGACTGACTCAGTGTTCCCATCTGAAAAATGGGAGCATGTAAGTAGAATCAGATTATAATGCTGGGGCTTCTAGGGGTGACCTTTTGTCACACTGGCCCATGGATGACATGCCTTGTACATGGATACTACAGCCACTTTTCCAGGGAGGCATCAAGGATCAAAGTTACTGGGGGGTTGTGAGGGGTGTGTGGTCCCCTGAGCCCTCTCTCTTTCCCCTGCCTTTCCCCCTCCCTCCATGCCCTGCCCCCTGTCTTACCCCAGGATCTGATAGCACTGCCACAGACCCTCATGCAGTCCTCCCCCATTTTAAAGTTTTTGTTCTTAGTGTTGCAGCTGCCATGTATAAAGGTCTCACAGAAGCTGGACTTGGCAATGTAGAAGTGATTGATTATTTTGGCCTTGCTGGGACTCTTGCAGAAGGCCAGGCAGAAGTTAGGTTGCAGGGCTGCGGGAACAGAAGGGTCAAATAAGAGGATGGTCATCAAAGCTCAGCCTACAAGATGACAACTGAAATCCCCAGTTTGTTTGCAATAGAGAATGGTAGAGGTGTAGGGAGGTGAAATGTGAAAAGGTTGTTTGATACCCTACTTCTAGGACATTATTACTAATGTGGTTAGGCATGACAATGACAGGATGATATTGTAAATAATTCCATATTGTTACTGAATATTTATAGATGAATTGGCATGATGCCATTGATTAGCATCAAAACACATCTTAAAAAAATGATACATTTTAAGAATATTCTCCATATGTTGATAATGATTGGAGCTGGACAAATGTCCATAGGTTTATAATACTATTTTCTGTACATATGTGTATGGTTGAAAGTTTTCACCATTGAAAAAAAGTGAGAAGATGTCATGCTGTAATGGAAAAAGGCATGGAAGAAAACACACCAAAGTGTGTTCACTTTGGTTACATCATGGGCACTGGAATATTAGAATATTGAGGAAATACTGATATTGTGACTTTGATAAGAAGCATTAATTTGGTCTTCATCCCATTCCCACCACAAAGCTCCTAAGTGTTAGTCGCTCAGTCATGTCTGACTCTTTTCAATCCCATGGACAGTAGCCCGCCAGGCTCCTCTGTCCATGGGATTCCCCATGCAAGAACACTGGAGTGGGTTGCCATGTTCCTCTCCAGGGAATCTTCCCGAGCCAGGGATCAAACCAATGGCATTGTCTCCTGCAGTGGCAAGAGGATTCTTTACCACTGTGCTACCTGATTAGGTGGTCATATTTTTCATTCCCACCTTCCCCCTCTCCCCATCCCCACACAGGGAGGTTGACTCTATCACAAATGGCTAAATACTTAATGATTCATGAGGTTTGATGAAGCCTCTACAGAAACCTCAACAGAGAAAGTCATTCATGTTATTCAAGAGAACTAAGTTCAACCCAGGGATCAACACAGATACACACTCCAACATGACTCACGTGGACCACTGCAGCAGCCTGCCCAGGGGCCTCTGTCTCTACCCTTCGCCCCCTAGAGGCGACTCTCCACACTGCAGCCGCAGGGACCCTGTTAAAACCGAGTTCTATCCCATTGCTCACTTGACCAATCCCTCACTACTCCCCAGCTCTCTCAGAGTCAAATTCGGATTCTTACAAAGTCCTATAAGGCTCCTCACGACCTGTCCCCATGGCTTCTCTGCCTCATCCCCTTCCACTTCCCTCCCCTCACCCACTCAGCTCCAATCACTCTGGTCCTGGCTGCTGCTCAAACACACCAGGCTCATTTTTAGCAGCTTCTGCTAAATATCTTCTTATCACAGAGGGTTTCTCTGACCTTCTACAGCCTCCTGTATCCCCATCACTCTCTTTCTTCATGGCACTCATCCCCGTTTTTTTGTCTGTCACCCTTGCAGATGTCATATTATTTTACTATATTTTGTTTACAGGTGCCTCCCTATTTCAAGAAATATGGCTTTCGAGGAAAAAAGCAGAAGGATTTAATGAATATTTTTCAAAGGAATAAATCTTCCTTTTCATATTCATGCCAAGAGTATCGAAGAGACTGCGTATAATAAAATTCATATTATCTGATGTTGAAGCCTGTCTATATAATTATGAGTATACTTATAACTTTATTTGGGGGGGGGGCGCTCCAAAATCACTGCAGATGGTGATTGCAGCCATGAAATTAAAAGACGTTTACTCCTTGGAAGGAAAGTTAGAGCAGAGACATTACTTTGCCAACAAAGGTCCGTCTAGTCAAGGCTATGGTTTTTCCTGTGGTCATGTATGGATGTGAGAGTTGGACTGTGAAGAAAGCTGAGCACTGAAGAATTGATGCTTTTGAACTGTGGTGTTGGAAAAGACTCTTGAGAGTCCCTTGGACTGCAAGGAGATCCAACCAGTCCATTCTAAAGGAGATCTGTCCTGGGTGTTCTTTGGAAGGAATGATGCTAAAGTTGAAACTTCAGTACTTTGGCCACCTCATGCGAAGAGTTGACTCATTGGAAAAGACTCTGATGCTGGGAGGGATTGGGGGCAGGAGGAGAAGGGGATGACAGAGGATGAGATGGCTGGATGGCATCACCGACTCAATGGATGTGAGTTTGAGTGAACTCTGGGAGTTGGTGATGGACAGGAAGGCCTGGTGTGCTGCAATTCATGGGGTCGCAAAGAGTCGGACATGACTGAGCGACTGAACTGAACTGAGCTGATACTTATAACTTTCTATATCCTGATAGGAAAATAAGACCCTGACTGGGCAAGAAGAAGGGCATTAGTGAAGTGAAGTGAAAGTTGCTCAGTCGTGTCTGACTCTTTGCAATTCGATGGACTGTACAGTCCACGGAATTCTCCAGGCCGCAATACTGGAGTGGGTAGCCTTTCCCTTCTCCAAGGATCTTCCCAACCCAGGGATTAAACCCAGGTCTCCCACATTGCAAGCAGATTCTTTACCAGCTGAGCCACAAGGGAAGCCCAGAAGGGCATTGAGTCTTGACTAATATTTTACCAGCCTGGAAAAAGCAGTCTTGGCCCCAACAAGCAGACTCATGGAGGTACTGCATTTCTTGCTCTGCCTGCAAGTTGCCTCTGGAGGGAAGACACTCAGCTGTCACTCAACTCTCTGATTAATTTCATAACAGAGAAATGATTGTTATTTGACACTTGTTTCTTTTGGGGGAGGTGGTAAGGTTTAGTCTTTCAGACTAAAATGAACATCATGGACCATGACTGTGTAAACTCTATATTCATGACTGGCAATCCTTTCAATGGAGAAGGAAATGGCAATCCACTCCTTGCCTGGGAGTGAGTACTCTTGCCTGGGAATCCCATGGACAGAGGAGCCTGACAGGCTACAGTCCATAGGGTTGCAAAGAGTCAGACACAACTTAGGGACTGAATACAATGCCTTTCAAAAACACTCATGTAATCTAGTCCCCACCCCCACCCCTGTTCAGGTGAGAAAACTGCAGATAATTTACCCCAGGACACGCAGCATGTAGGTGGTAGGATCAGAACAAGACAATATCCTGTCATAGCCCCTTTAATAAACTACCTGATTCCGCCAGGAATTCTGAAAATGCAGAGAACTGGTAAAGGTTTCTGAGTGCACTGTTCCTAATACAGCAGTCCCCTGTCCCCGAATCTCACCTCAGACCCAACTGATAAGAAGAGTGAGTCTGGGGTTTGTCCCTGACACCAGACATGGGGGGTCTCTACCAACAGTGACTGATTCCCCCACACCAGTTGGGGGAATTCCCTTCTGACACTAAATCCACAGAGGTGACCTAGATGCCACAGGGTGAGGACTCCCTCCTTGAGGGCGGCCCACACTTCAGGTGTTGATCCCAAGTTCCAGGGTCTCTCATAAGGGTGACCAACTCACTATAAATTCATAGATTCCATGACCCACCTTCCATGTTCAGCAACTTATTAGAACCATTCCCAGAACTCAAGAAAGCCTTTTACCCAGGGACAGCCGAATGGAGAAGAATAGGACAAATGGGGAACTGAGGGTGCTGAGGTTCCAAGGCCTCTCAGGATTCTCCCCACCTCATAATGCCTTTGTGTGTTCAGCTCCCCTAAAGGTCTCAGAATCCAGTGTTTTGGGATTTTTAACTGAGGGTGGGAGCTAAGCAAGTTGATTGAATCACTGGCCATTGGTGATTGAACTCAATCTCAGTACCCTCTCCTCTGCCCAGAGGCAATGGAGGTTGATAGTTCTAACCCTCTAATCATTTGATGGTGTCTGCTGGAATCCAGTCCCATCCAGACACTGTCTAGGATCCCATCCTTGACTCATATCATGACTTACAGGAAAACAGTAAATCCCAAGAGTTTCAGGAGGCCTGAAGCATTAACCAGGACCCAAATAAATAAATAAAAGTGGATCTTGTTATTATACAACACTGAGGTTTAGGAACAAGATTGTAACTAGTAAAAGAGAGTCTCAGAAGTGAGGTCTCTGATCTGGTTCAGTGAGTTGGGATACTTTTGTTTAAAAGCTGAACATGTAATAACACATCCATTTGTTAGTGTCCCAGAAGAAATCCAGAGAGGGTTGGCTGCACTCACGTCAGCCCTGCTCCCCAGCCCCTTCCATGGACTCCCCTCATCACTTCCACCCCCAGCCTAAAGAGGAAAGGTGAGCATGGACTTCCCCTGGGCCTGGTTTCTGGTTTCACCTCCTGGGTTGTCCCCAAAGACTAGAAGGGCTGCAAAGAGACAGAGCTGGTTCAACTTCGTGGCCTCGCAGGAAGATGTCTGAGGAAAGCTGGGGGTTGACGGAGCTTCTCTAACCTGAGCTGAGGAGTGGTACAGGTGACAAGGAGGGGAGTGGCGAAGGGGAGGAGCTGAAGTCAGTACAGTGTGTAATCTCCCCACATGGCCAGAGCTCCTGCTGCTGCCTGCTGGGGCCAAGTGCCCCAATATCAGCATTTCTGAAACTCGACTTCACCTGTGAGTCTTGTGAAAACAGATTGTGATTCCACAGGTGCAAATTTTGCTCACTTTGTCGCTGACAGAGCATCCCAGCACCTAGAGCAGTGCATGGCGTGTGATGGATCGTCAGTGAGCAGAGGAGAGCAGGCCAAAGGGCAGGTAAGCGCACAGCCGTGTGTGAACTCAGGTCCACCTTTGCAGCCTCCTGCAGGACTCTTCACACCTGGGCGTCAATGCCCTTCACCCCCACACCTCAACCCCACCTACTTTAGAAGGTGTGACACAGGCAAGTTTTCTGCAACCATTGTGGCAGCATCTCTACTGGACAGACACCAGCTCTTTAGTTGGCAGTGGTCCAGGCAGATGGTGAGTCGGGGGGAAGAGCATGTTCATCTAGGGCACAGACTCTGCTTTTCTCGGGAGAAGAGACTAAGAGGAGTAGGACATGTCTCCGCAGTATGACCACCCCTTGGCCCTCATTGTTTCACCAGCGGGAGAGCTCGCCTGCCTGAGTGTACTGTGGGGGACTTTGGAAGATTGCCTGCAACATCCCCCCAGCTCTGGTCTCCCCACCAGTGGCTTTGGGATCAGAGAACTTCATTTTGAGTCCCAGCTCTGCCTTTGCATAACTTTGTGACCTAGGGCCATAAATTTATTTTGTCTTCACATGTTACGCGCGATCCTGCGGCTCACATCACAGAGTTGCTGTGAGAGCAATGAAGGCCAGAGACTTATATTCCTTCTCTGTAAAGACAAAGTCTTTTGTAATAATAATAATAATGAGTGCCAGCCTGGACTCCCTGCTATTGTATAGCAGAAACCAACCATAAAATCTAAGGCAATTATTAAATAAATTAAAAAATATAAAGTTACTATTAAAAAAACATGGTAATACTCCATTAAAAAATGAATAATTGTAACAGTTAACACTTAACTCCTTTGATTAGAGGGTCAGATAAAGGAAAGGTGGGGTGGGAAAAGGGCTGGACCTGGGTGAGATCTCTCACTGAAACAAGAGGGCTTTCGGTTTCCTCTGAGGAAGAAGGAGACCTATTTGAAAGAGAGACTATGACTCCACTCTGACACTGGGAGAACTTCCTGACCGTAAACTTCTAGAAGATGACACTACAACAGTCAATGCTATTTTTTCCTTTCTTTACGACAGTCGACAGAGCATTTAAAGAGCAGTCAGGAGCAGAGGAAGCTAAAACTCTGTGCTTCTAGACACTTGGCTTTAGTCCCTGGTGTTCAAGGAACTTTAGCAGCGTAAGCAACATGGTTCTCAAAAATCACCACAATATTGTAAAGCAATTAGACTCCGGTTAAAATAAATTAATTAATTTTTTTAAGTACCCAAACCTGGGGATGGCTTAAAACAGACACCAGCATCCTCTTTCACAAAGAATCTATGACTCAGAGAGGTGAAGTGACTTGCCCAAGATCACAGAGCAACAGAGTGAATTACAAAGCCAATCTTTTCTCCTTAATACCAAATCATTTGTATTAGCTGTTATAAATTAATAATTACTCACAATAACTAAGCAACAGATTTTTACAGTATTACTCATTATTATCAGATCTGACATTCATTAAAAGGTTACTCTTGCAATATACAAAGCATTTAACAGAGATAATATCTTTTCAATCCTCACCACAATTTTATGAGATTGATAGAGAAAAACAACCTCTGAGTTTTAAGACCTGACTGAGCACCCCAGTGGGCCTTATGCTCTCCTGTTCAACATAAACATTTCACAAAACTTCAACATCAGACAAGGCCTTTCTGTGTCTATGATGCATGCTAAGTTGCTTCAGTCGTGTCCAATTCTTTGTGACCCCAGACTCCTCTGTCCATGGGGGTTCTCCAGGCAAGAATACTGGAGTGAGTGGCCATGCCCTCCTCCAGGGAATCTTCCCGACCCAGGAATGGAACCTACTTCTCTTATGTCTCCTGCATTGGCAGGCGGGTTCTTTACCACCAGTGCCAGATGGATTAAGACCAAAATAAGCCACTCAGTAATCATGTTTGAGCACAGACAAGAGTAGCTATATTAACCAAGCACCAGTATGACTGAGCATCTTTCTATCTTGAATGACAGCTACTTCCTATCTTAAATGACAGCTACTTAGACCCTGTGAGCTCTAACCTCTATCTAGTCTTCCTTTCTGAGAGTTAAGATATCCAGAGAATAGTCCCACTTCCCATCAACATCCAGAGCAAAGCCAGCTTCCTGAAACCCTCACAAAATAACCTAACACAAGCCCACATCTTGTCAGTTCTTCCTAAAATCCTCTTAAAGAGAAGCCAGATGGTTTCCCAGGGTGTGTAATGAGTACAATTCATTCAGTTAGCACAGGGGCATTTCAGGTGATCTGTGGTTGGAGACACTGACAGGTATAAGCATTCTCCTCGTTTATTACGTAAAGTGAAACTCAGAGATGTTGAGAAGTTCGCCCAAGACTTCAAAGTAGTGAGGACAGAACCAGTTCTGTAAAGATCTCTTGTTTCTTTTTAAAAAACAAAAAAAAAAAAAAAAAAAAACAACCCTGCTGTTTGAAGTCTCTAGGCCTTGATTGTCTCATCTGTAATGGAAATTTAGGTTTTGTTGTATAAATGTTGCTCAAGTTCACATAATCCCCAAGGCAGTAACATGAAAACACTATTAAACTGGCCCCATTTGGGCAAGCTGGGACGTCCTTTAAATGGGTACCCAGTAGAGTCTTAAAAAGTTGTCCCATAATCCCTGGCAACCAGTAGGCCTTATAATGACCTAGAAGAGTGATGCATCCTGGGAAATACTTCCCTGAGCCATGGACACATGCTCACCATCTACTCCTACCCCTTCCTCTCTGTCATCTTCATTCATTAGTTCATATTCCCACAGTATCTGATTTCCTTGTGTGTACTAAGTAATGTCATGTCTGGCTCTTTTTGCGACCCCATGTACTGTAGCCTGCCAGGCTCCTCTGTCCATGGGATTCTCCAGGCAAGAACATTGGAGTGGGTTGCCTCACTCTTGCCCAAATGGGGGAAGCAATTCAGAGGCTGAATTGGGACCTCTGATCTTATTGAATAGCCTTCCCTTTTTCCACTAACCTCTGTCCTCCAAATCAGTAATGGGGCATCCTGAGGGCCCCATGGGGACATCCTGTCAGCCTCTGCATAAATTGTCAGAAGTGGGGAAGAGGGATTCCCCAAACTTTGAAGACTAATATTCTGAAGCTGATAGAGGGGACTCGGCAAGCATTGCACAAAAATCTAAAAGATACTTTTTTTTTTTTGCCACACCACATGGCATGTGGGATCTTAGTTCCCCAACCAAGGGCTGAACCCATGACCCCAGCAGCGGAAGCATGGAGTCCTAACCCCTGGACTGCCAGGGAAGTCCCCCTAAAAGACCATGTGGGAGAGAGGGAAACTACCCTGATTGTTATCTCCAAGTCTCTGTTAGGGCTGTTTTAGGACAAAAACAGTAGAATGGGTCAATTGGTTTCCTAAAATTAGAGTCAGGACAGAAATGACAAGGTTGGGTCAGAGGGAAGGGAGGGGTTTTTACTGGTTGAATGGGACAAAGGATTGTTCTCATGATAAATGCTGTCACCTGGCACCTGCTGCCAAGTTGATAGTGAACTCCCTATAAGAGGAGGTATCAAAACTGAGGCTGCCTGAGAGTTACATCCAATGAAATGCTAGCTTCAGAAGCCTTCCTCAGATCTTCTTCCAGCACCAAGTCCCTCGTTATACCAACATCTCCACACCTACATTACTGAACTCTGATGGGTCTGTTTCTCAGGGAGGCTAAAGGCAGGTGCTAAAGGCAAGCTAAAGGCAAGCTAAAGGCAGCCTCACTCCACTCAAGAGTTGGAATTGGAGGGAGGAGAGGGAAGTTCAAGCTGGGGGGCCAGGGCTCTTGTGTAAACAAGGAGGTTCCCCCACACCCGGTAATGTTTCCCCCATGTAATTTCTCCAAAGATGCCTGAGGCCTTGGGAAGGTAGATACCTCACCAGGGGCAGTTTCTGGGTCAAGAGGCCTCCAGCCTGGACCAGATGGAGGAGAGCCAGAAGGAGACGCAGACAGACAGATGAGAGATGAGCAAGGAGGAAAGAAGATTTTCTGAGGTTAGGGTGGGAGGTGGGCTTTCTGCTGCTCCCTGGTCTCAGATGGACAGACTGAGGCAGCAAGAGGGGCAGGGTCAGAAGGCCTTCTCAACTAGAATCCTCGTTGTACCATCTGTTGTTCATGGGTCCTGAGCAAGTGACTTCACCTCTCTGAGGCCCGGCTTTCTCCTTGACAAAATCGGATGAGAATCTTAGATGTTGTAGGATTGACATGAGGCTAAATGAAATCATGCATGTGCGATGTCTTAGGAGAGAGCAGACCCTCCACTCACAGTGGATTGTTTGGTGAGTTACTGGCTATCGATGCCCTTCTGTCCTGGGGCAGCTTGGTATTGAGAGCTCCTGGCCTTCTCCAGGGAAAGGGTGTCTGTGCAAGAAGGCAGCCCCCCGTGTCCTCTTAGCTCATCACCCAGCTCTGTGCTTGCTTAACATTTGACTGGACTTGCTCCTGGGACTTCTGGTCATTGAGCCCAGCTCCCTTCTCCTTGACCCTGGAGTGGAGCACAGAGTGTGTGTGTGTGTGTTTGTGTGAGTGAGTGTGTATATTAGTGGGAAGATGCTTGTCTGTGTCTGGATAGGTGACTGTGTAACGGTGGCCTGGGGCACCATGGCTCTAACTGGGAGTGACTAGATGAGAATGAGTGAAGACACTGTGGGTCTCACCCCTCACATGTGCCCTGAATTTTACATCTTACAAAGTAGCAAACTGTATGGTGCACAGACTTGAAGTCAGATTCCTGGGATCAAATCCTGTCTCTACCATGTATGATTTTAAGCAAATTTCTTAACTTCTTATTGCCTTCAATTTCTTCATCTGCAACATGAAGAAATAGTAACAGCTCTTCACCCCCTGTTTTAAGACTATCGTGAGGATTAGGTAAGTTAATATGCAGCAAGGGCTTAAAGATAACGCCTGTATCTAGAAGGAGCTAGGTGTTAACCGTCACAATTACTTATTATTACTATTGCTATTACTACACAGGGCTTTGACTTCTCAGGGAGAAGGAATATATATGTCTGTTGCCTCCATTGCTGCCACAGCAACCCTGTGATGTGGTCAGCGCTGATCTCACCTGACATGTAAAGACACGGGGCACTGGGGGATTTACATCCTCAAGTACAAAGTTAGGAGAAGGCAGAGCCGGGACTCAAACGGAGGTGCTCTGATTCCAAAACCCCTGGGGAGAGAGCAGGAGGAAGGGGGTGGTTGCAGGTGACCTCCCAAGGTCCCCTGAGGTCCATGCTGGCAGACAGCCCTTCTGTGTGTGAAGCCAGGTGAGGGCCAGCAGGTGGCCAGGCTGTGGAGACATGTTCAGCTCCCTTCTTCCCCTTTGCCCCCTCCCCTTACTCCCTTTTCTTCCCAGAAAACAGACTTTGTGCCACAGATACAGAAGCTCTTCCTCTAGCTCATCCTCTGCCTGGATAAATGCCAGACAAGCAGTGTACATCCAGGCAGTTGAGATGCTGCCTCAATTGTTGCAGAAACGTGTCTCTGTAGTCTGAGTCAAGTGATGGTGGGGGCACTGATGCCCAGAGGTGATGAATCTGCAGGAGACTGAAAAGGAGGACTTCAGCTAACATACTGCTATCCATTTATCCATCTTTTGATTTGCTCTCATCCACTCACAGACCATCCATCAGGGGCCATGCCCCGCCCTAGGTGCTGGGATGCTCCCTGAGTGACCATATTGGACAAGATTCCCCCTGTGGAATCACAATCTGTGTTTCCACCAGACCCACAGCCAGAGTCAAGTCTGAGAAACACTGTGACTGGGCATTTGGCCCCAGCAGGCAGAAACAGGAAGTCTGGTTCTGCAGGGAGATTACAGACTGTCCAAGATCTGACCCCAGATCTTCCCTTTCCTCACTCCCCTCCTTATCTTCTGCTCCCACCCTTCATCTGGGGTATGAAAGGCACAGTCAGCCCCCAGCTTTCCCCAGGAGCCCTCCCGCAAGGCCATGAAGATGAGCCGTCTCTGCCTCTCCATAGCCCTTCTGGTCCTCCTGGGCACCCTGGTGGCTGGCATTCCAGGGTGTGACACCAGCAACCAGGCCAAAGGTGAGTCTTGGCTCACCTCTCCTCTAAAACTTAGGGTGGGGAGGAGGAGAGTCCATAGAAGGCACAGGGGAGTAGGGGTGGGGTGAGTGTTGTCAACCCTCTCTGGATTTCTTCTTATAAATTGGGCAGTTTTCACTCTAGGGACATTTTTTGACTCTCAATAGATATCATTGTGTGTTAAGTTTTGGGAGAAAAAAAGCATTCCACCTGACTCTACCATATCAGGGACCTCATCTCTGAGACTCTCTATTCCTGGTCACTGCCTTACCCCTGCACCTCGCATAGCATCATAACAAAATCCATATTTGATCCTTGTCTCGATTCATGCCCCAGGCCTCCTGAAACTCTAGGAATTCACTGTATTTTTGTAAGTCATGAGATGAGTGAAGGATGGGACCTTAGATAGTGTCTGGATGGGACTGGATTCCAGAACATGCCGCCAGGTGATTAAAGGGTTAGAACTATCAACCCTGTCCCTCTGGGGAGAGGAGAAGTACTGTGTTCAGTCAACAATGGCCAGTGATTCTATCAAATTACCCACCTCCGATCCTTAATCAAAACTCATACACATCGGGTTCAGAGAGCCTCAGGGGAGGTGAAAACATCAAGGGATTGTGAGGGGGGGAAAGTCCTAAGAGGGTCTGGAGCATCAGCACTCCCAAGTCCCCATTTGACCGATATTTCTTCTCCATTTGTCTGTCCCTGAGTTTTATGCTTTATAACAACTGAGGACAGTAAGTAAAGGGTTTTTTAGAGTTCCATGAATGACTCTAATAAGTTATTGAACATGGGAGGTGGGTCGTAGAACCTCTGAATTTAGACCCAGTTGATCACATGTGTAAGTGACCGCAGAAATTGTTATCAACACTTGAAGTTGGGTGAAACTCAGGGAGCCATACTCCACCCTGTGGGGTCTGGGTCACCTCTGTAGATTTAATGTCAGAAGTGAATTGACTCCTGGATACCCAATGGGTATTGGGGAACTGGTTGCTGTTGGTAGAGACCCGCATGTTGGGGTCAGGGACAAAACCCAGAGTCACTCTTTTCTATCATTGGTGTCTGGGTTGAGGTTCAGAGACCAGGGTCTATATTATGTGGAGCAGAGCAGTCAGAACTCCTTACCAGTTCTCTGCATTATCAGAATTCCTGGTAGAATCAGGTGAGTGAGCAAGTGAGTGAAGTTGCTCAGTCATGTCTGACTCTTTGCAGCCCCATGGACTATAGCCCAGCAGTCTCCTCCGTGGGTACTTGATTAAATGGGTTGTAACAGGATAGTGTCTTGTCCTGATCCTAACATTCATATGGTGTGTGTTCTGGGGCAAGTAATCTGCAGTTTCTTCACCTGAATAGGGGGACCAGGTTACATGAGTTTCTTAAAAGATTACCAGTCATGAGTATGAAGAGTTTACACTTTCCTGACCAATGATGTCCATTTCCCATGAAAATATTTTAGTCCAAAAGACTCATCTATCTACATTTCCTCACCACTCCTCTAAAAAATTTATCTTTCAAATATGATCATTCCTCTATTATGAAATTAATCAGAGAGTTGAGTGACAGCTGAGTGTCTTCCCCCCAAAGGCAACTGCAGGCAGAGCAGGAAATGCAATACTTTTCTATGAGTTTGCTCACGGGGCCAAGACTGTTTTTTCCAGGCTGGTACAATATTAATCAAAACTCAACTCTCTTCTTCTTGCCTCCTGGCCAGACTATTATTTTATTTTCCTATCAAGATATAGAAAGTTAGAAGTAGACTCACAATTATATAGGCAGGCCTCATCATCAAATACACTAACAGGAATTTTATTATATCAGCCTTTTCAATGACTGTGCACTTGGCATGAGGATGAAATGGGAGATTTATTCCCTTGATAAATATTCATCAAATACTTATACTTTTGTCCCTAAAAGCATATTTCTTGATATAGGAAAACAGCTGTAAACAAAATATAGTAAAATAATATGCCTTCTAAGAGGGATACAGACTATAAAGACGGGGAAATCCTATGCCAGGTCATGATGAGTGTTGTGAGGAAGGAGAGTTATGGGGATTCAAGAGGCTGAAGAGGATCAGGGAAACCCTCCGTCATGAGGAGACATTAAGCAGAAGCTGCCAAAAAGGAGCCTGATGTATCTGAGCAGCAGCCAGGACCAGGGTGGCTGAAGCTGAGTGGGTGAGGGGAGGGGAGTGGAAGGGGATGAAGCAGAGAGGCCACGCGGGCAGGTCATGAGGAACCGTCCAGGACTTTATAAGGATAAGAATTTGACTCTGAGAGAGCTGGGAAACCACTGAGGGACTGGTCATGGGAGCAATGAGATCGGACTCGAGTTTTAACAGGGTCTTTGTGGCTGCAGTGTGGAGCGCGGCCTCTAGGGGGCGAAAAGCAGAGACAGGGGCCCCTGGGCAGGCGGCTGCAGTGGTCCAGGGAGCCATGATGGAGACTATACCTGTGTTGTTCCCTGGGTTGATTCCAGTTCTCTTGAATAACCTGAATGACTTGCTATGTCAATATATCTATGGAGGCTTCATCACACATCATGATTCATTCAATCTTTCGTCATTCTTGATTGATTCAACCTCCAATCCCTCTCCTCTTCCTGAGATGTGGAGACAATGAAAGAGGGGAAGGTAGGAATGAAAATTCCCACACCCAACTCACCTAGTTGTTTCCCCTAACAACTTATCCCCATTCTTGGCTTTGGTTCAGGCTTTACAAAAGTCATCTCCCTCACATGATAAAAGACTCCCCTTTGCTCTCATCTCTTAGGAAATTCCAATGTTTTAGGAGCTCTGTGCCAGGAATGGGATGCAGACCAAGTTAATATTTCTTTTATAAGTCACAGTATCAATATTTCCTCAATATTCTATTATTCCAGTCTCCATGAGGTAACCAAAGTAAACACCAGTGTGTTTTCTACCATGCCTTTCTTCATTTACAACATGATTTCCTCACACTTTTGTAATAGTGATGGGTCATGCAGCCCTACTCAACCATTGGCTGGCATCAGGTGGGCACCTTCATCAACAGATAACTTTAAATGAGCAACCCTTGGTGGTCCAGTTTAGCCATTGCCACTGTCGTTGCCACAGTGGGCTCTTCGCCCTCCCCCTCTTTTGTATAAAAGGAACAGGAATTCATACTGTGGGAAGATGGTTTTCTTGAGACAATAGCATGCCATCATCTCCGTGGGCCCAATTTCCGATTAAAAATGTTATTCCTAGTTCTCTGGATTATAGGCTGGTCCTGAGGTGAGCAGAATGAGACTGGGCTCAGTAATGCTTTCTTTTTTAACGGTGGAAGTTTCAACCACACACATATGTAGAAAACATAGTATTATAAAAGCCATGGATCCATTGTCCAGCTCCAGTAATTTTTATACATGGAGAGTATTTTTATATATGTCCCTCTTTTGTGTTACTTTTGAAACTAATCAGTAGCATCATGCTAATTAATCCTTAAACATTCATTAATGCCATGTAATTATCTATAATATTGCCTTGTCATTGTCACACCTAACAACATTAATAATAATGTCCTGGAAAGCAGAGTATCAAAAGGCCTTTTCACATTTCACACTTCTGCCCACCCCCTCCTCCCCATCACTCTCTATCACAAACTGGTGGTTTTAGTTGTTCATCTTGTAGACGGACCTGTGATGACCTTCCCTCTCTTTAACCGAGATCCTCCCATCCCTGCAGCCCAACGGCCTGACTTCTGCCTAGAGCCTCCGTATACGGGTCCGTGCAAGGCCAGAATGATCAGATACTTCTACAACGCCAGGTCCGGGTTCTGCGAGACTTTTATATATGGCGGCTGCAAGGCTAAGCGTAACAATTTCAAGAGTGAGGAGGACTGCATGAGGACCTGTGGTGATGATATTGGGCCTTGGGGTAAGACAGGGGGCAGGGCAGAGGGAGAGCGGAAGGGCTAGGGAAAATGGTGGCGCTCAGAAGGCCACACACCTTTCCCAAAAAGTGATTTTTTTCCTCGCTGCCTCCCAAGAGAAGGGGCAGGAGTATCTGTGGACTGAGCATGTGCTCCATGGACCAGCTTGGTGAAAGGTCACCCCCTAGAAGCCCCGTCATAATCTGAGCCTCCTCACATGCTCCCATTTTTCAGATGGGAACACTGAGTCAGTCACTCTGCAGAGTAAGTCTAGAGTGCTCCTCAGTGCCCCACCTCAGCCTGGAAAACTCCCTTGCTTTTTGTTGGTTACCTTGGTCCTAGGATGACTGTGGTTGCACACTTCTGGGATGGTCTAGGACCTGTCAGGGTGGACAGTGTCCAGGTCTGGGCCTTCAGAGATGTCAATCAACAAGTTCCTTTCCTTTTACAGAGAACCTGCGAACTGTGCTCCCCTGAGATGCTGAAGTATGAGGAGGACCCACCCAAGGCTGGTCTCTAGCTGCTTCTGAAAAATTTCAGCCTCCTTTTCTTTTTTCTCAGCCCTCCCCTCCTCAGCAGAAATCTGTCTCTTTCCTTCCTCCACAGGTCCACTTACTTTAGCCCTATCTATCCAGTTTGCTCTAAGCACCATGAAAGCAAATCTTCCCTTTATCCCTCACACTTCCCACAATTTCTGGCACAAAGGAGACAGTCCAAAAATATTTGAGGAAGGAAGGAAGGAATGGAGGAACAAAGTTCCCCATGACTGGAGCATCTGTAGAGCCTGAGATTTGAATCTAGATTCTTGTCCTAATCTTCCTCACGGCATCCTTACTTTCATCCTCCACCCCACCATCACTGCTCTCCCCTTGCTGGTGAAAGTAGAATTTCCATCATCGAGTTTTCAGCTCAGGTGTGGGAGAGGTCTTTTCATGAATGAAGCCTCTTCCTCACATTGATTTGAAGGTCTGTGGCTTCAAAGAGTCTTGCCTTATCTTTCAATAAATGCATATTTTAATTAAACTAACTGGAGTGGATTGTGTTGTTTGCAACTAAGAACCTTAACCCATAGGTCCCATGGAAACGGTGGTCTTTCTCATTTTATGCAGATGGATGGGGAGCTCCCCATCACCTCTCCTCAGACTGAGCCCTACCAAGGATAAGGGGCCAACCCCTTATATTGACATCGACCTCTTATGGCCATGCCAGTGTACACAAAAGACTGGCGGAGAGACACCTCAACAAGAAAACTTTTGTCCTTTACTTCTTGGGCCAAGTCAAACTTTGGGGCATGTTATTTTCATGAATTCTCAGAAGAAGAAAAGAAGGAGCATGAGGCTCAATTGTCAATTTGTCCTTAGAACCCTCTTCCCTGTCATTGTTTTGGGATAGGGGACTTCCAAGCTTAAGAGGACCAAGCTCACATTTTGTGAGCACTGGCCATTTGCCAGGCTCTGCGCTTGTCACTTCCCCAAAATTATCATTCTTTCTCCTTCCTTTCCCCTTTGGTAAGTAACCATAAGTTCGTTATCTATGTCTGTGAATCCAGTCTTATTTTCATACCACATTTCTTAAGCCAGTCCTCTGTTGATGGGTACTTGCACTGTGCACGTCTTGGCTATTTGTAAACAAGGCTTTTATGCACCTTGAGGTGCATGTATCTATTCAAATTGAAGTTTCTTTTTTCCACATATACACCCAGCATAATATAGTAGTTGATGGTGTAGTAGTTCTATTTTTAGCTTTTTAAGGATATTCCATACTGTTTTCATGGGAGCTGCACCAATATACATTCACACCAACAGTGTACAAGGCACTTTCCTTTTCTCCACTCTCTCTTCTGTATCTTTTATTTCTAGAATTCCCAGTGATAGCCATTTGACTGATGTGATGTGATATCTCATTGTCATTTTTTAATTATTTATTTTTTAATTTAAGGATAATTGCTTTACAGAATTTTGTTGTTTTCTGTCAAACATCAGCATGAATCAGCCATAGTTGTACATACATCCCCTCCCTCTGTGCTGTGCTATGCTTAGTCACTGATTCGTGTCTGACTCTTTGCAACCCCATGGACTGCATCCCGCCAGGCTCCTCTGTCCATGGGGATTCTCCAGGCAAGAATACTGCAGTGTGTTGCCATTTCTTTATCCAGGGGATCTTCCAACCCATGGATCGAATCCAGGTCTCCCGCATTGCAAATGGATTCTTTACCATCTGAGCCAAGAGGGAAGCCCAAGAATACTGGAGTGGGTAGCCTATCCCTTATCCAAGGGATCTTCCCAACCCAGGAATCAAACTGGGGTCTCTTGCATTGCAGGTGGATTCTTTACCAGCTGAGCTACCAGGGAAGCCCTTCCATCCTTCTAATAATTAGCAATGTTGATATCTTTTCATTTGCCTGTTGGCTATCTGTATGTCTTGTTTAGAAAAATGTCTCCTTAGGTCTTCTGCCCATTTTTAAATAGGATTTTTTTGTTTTCTCAATGGTGAGTTGGAAGAGCTGTTTGTACACTTTTGATGTTGACCTCTTATTGGTCACGTATTTTGCAAATAGTTTCTCCCATTTGGTAGGTTGTCTTTTTGTCTTGTCAGTGATCTCTTCCTCACTGCCAAAGCTTTTAAGTTTAAGTTTGATTAGATAGGGCTTTCCTGATAGCTTAGTTGGTAAAGAATCCACCTGCAGTGAAGAAGACCCTGGTTCAATTCCTGGCTTGGGAAGATCCCCTGGAGAAGGGAAAGAATACCCACTCCAGTATTCTGGCCTGGAGAATTCTATGGACTATATAGCCCATGGGGTTGCAGAGTCAGACACAACTGAGCAATTTTCACTTCACACTAGATCCCATTTGTTTATCTTTGTCTTCATTTCTTTTGGCACCGGAGACTGGTCAATGAAAATATTGCCTTGATTATGTCCAAGAATGTTTGGCCTGTGTTCTCTTCTAGGAGTTTTATGATATCTTGTCTTATATTAAGGTCTTTATTCCATTTTGAGTTTATGTTTGTATATGATATGAGTAGAGTGAAGTCGCTCAGTCATGTCTGTCTCTTTGTGACCCCCATGGACTGTAGCCTACCAGGCTTCTCCATCCATGGGATTCTCCAGGCAAGAATACTGGAGCAGGATACCATTTCTTTCTCCAGGGGATCTTCCCGACCCAGGGATTGAACCCGGGTCTCCCACATTGGAGGCAGATGCTTTAACCTCTGAGCCACCAGGAGTGTTCAAATTTCATTGACTTACATTTAGTTGTTCAGCTTTCCCAAAACCTTTTGCTGAAAAGACTGTCTTTTCTCCATTGTATATTCCTTTCTCCTCTGTCATAGATTAATTGACTCTAGGTGCATGAGTTTATTTCTGGGCTCTCTATTCTGCTCTATTCCATTGATGTCTATGTCTGGTTCTGTGTTAATAAAATACTTTTATTGCTTTAGCTTTGTACTATAGTCCGAAGTCTGGAAGAGTCATGACTCAAGCTTTGTATTTTTCCCCCAGGATTACTTTGACAATTCTGGGTCTTTTGTGGTTCTGTACAAATTTTATGGTTATTTGTTTTAGATCTGTGAAAAATAACTTGAGTATTTTTATATGATTTGTCATTATAATCCTCATTTTCCAGTTGTTTTTGTAGTTATTCTCCATTCATTTCTTCTTTTTGTTCTTCTTTTTGTGGTTTGTTGATTTTCTTTTAGTATGCTTAAGTTCTTTTGCTTTTAATTTGTGTAACTCTATTCTGTTTTTGATTTGTGATAACCATGGAGTTCAAGAATGTTGACCCATAGCTATACCTCCTCGCTTTAAACTGAAAGTCACTCAAGTTCAAACACATTCTAAAAGATCTACTTTTTACATTCCTGTCTCTCACATTTTGCGATTTTGATGTTCTACTTTACATTTTCATGCTGATCCTTTTACTGTTTATCCTGTCAGGATCGCTTTTACAATTTTTAATTGTTTTTTAATATATGTACTGGTTCATTTAAATGATCTTCCGTTCTTCTATATATTTGTTTTTCTTATTGTGATTTTCCCCTTTCCTTTAGATCTTCCAGCCTCAGTTTTCAACCACTTCCTATGGAGAGCTCACTTTCTCTTGGATATCAGGTGCCAGATAGCAGCATTCATCAATAGAAGACTGGTTTACTCCACTGAACCAAAATAACTCCCTCTCACTTTCAGTTCTGGCATTCAACATTGGTCTAGCCACAGCTCCCAAAAAACCCATTGACCAATTCTGCTGCCTTTGTCCTAACACTGTCCTACAGACACTGGGAGATGGGACTCGAAGGACTTCTGTATCCCACCAAGTGTCTTTTTGGTTCTTGGAAAATATCTGCTAAATTCCCACCACCAACTTCAGATTCTCAAACCTGAAAATTCAGGGAACCCCATATTGACAGCTACAACAGTTTATTCTGAGGCTGTTAGAGTTACTGGCACCCCCACAAGGGAATCCCTCACTGGGTTGGAGGAGAGAATTTAGTGTAAGAAGAGGAAGGGGGTCAGTAGGATCAGAGCTTCCAAGTCACCCTCCCGACTTGTTTTCCCCTGTTGGGCAAGAGCTGTGGCAATCATATAATGTGGAAATGTAAATAACTGACTAATAACGGTTGAGAGAAGAGAGTGGGAGGTAAGTGGTGGGCAACAATCCAAGAATTATCAAGGTATTTCCCAAGATGCACTGCAGTTCGTTATTAGACCATCCCAGTTGCAAGGCATCGTGGGAATGACTTGTTCATAATCTAGTGGCTCCTGAGGCAAAAGGATGTCCCAACTTCCTAAGTAGAGCAACTTTAACACTGTCTTCATGCTTTCAGTTCTGAGAAGCAGTAAGGTGGAGGAACCTTTGGCAACAGAGCCTAACTGCCTTACTGTATACGAGGACACTGAAGCATGCTGATGCTGCTAAGTCGCTTCAGTCGTGTCCAACTCTGTGAGACCCCATAGAGGGCAGCCTGCTAGGCTCCTCTGTCTCTGGGATTCTCCAGGCAAGAATACTAGAGTGGGTTGCCATTTCCTTCTCCAATGCATGAAAGTGAAAAGCGAAAGTGAAGTCGCTCAGTTGTGCCCGACTCTTAGTGACCCCATGGACTGCAGCCTACCAGGCTCCTCCGTCCATGGGATTTTCCCATGAATTTTCCCATGGCAAGAGTACTGGAGTGGGGTGCCATTGCCTTCTCTGACACTGAAGCATAGAAAACTAAAAAAATAGAAGTAGTGTAATAAACCAAAACACAGATAGATCTGGTTCTGTTGTCCAGTACCTTGTAGTCCCAGGCAAATACCTCAACATCTCTGAATTTTGCATTGCTTAATTATAAAACAAGGAAAAGACTTATACTTGTCGATGTTTCCAACCACACACCACTAGAAGCAGTCCTCTTCGAAACAGAACGAGTTGGGTTTATTACTCGCTTCAGCAAGGAACAATGAATAATATGACATCTCATTAAGAGGATGTTTGAAGAACTTAGAGGATGTGGGCTTCAGTTAAGTTATTTCGGGGAGAGTTTCAGGAAACTGGCTTTGCTCCGGATAGATGCTGTCAGGAAGTGGGGCAGTTCTATGATCTGGTGTCTTAATCTTACTCTGAAATGAAATTTCACCTGAGAACTGAGGAGCTGCAAACCACAGATATTACTGTGAGATTGCTCACAGAGGGTGAAGAAAAGTTAGAGTGAAGGACAACACTCAGCTTTCTGGGGGAAGGTAGGGGAAGCCTGTCTTTAGGGGGAAGGACAATGAATTCAGCTGAGTCAATGTTGAGTCCATGTTGCTTGTAGAACATTTAGGCAAAGATGTGGAGGGAGGGAGTGGGAGACATGCTCAGTCGTGTCCACCAGGGACCCAGTGGACTGTAGCTTGCCAGGCTTCTCTGTCAATGGAATTTTCCAGGCAAGAATATTAGAGTGGGGTTGCTATTTTCTTCTCTGGGGGATCGTCCCAACCCAGGGATTGAACCTGAGTCTCCTGTATCTCCTGCATTACAGGCGAATTCTTTACTATTGAGTCACCTGGGAAGCCCATAAGTAGACATTAACTTCATTCATGCACTTGTTCATGAAATGTTTACTAGGGATAAAACATGTGTTGATTTAAACTTTTACTCAGACTCAAAGTCTTCAAGCTCTGGCTCTTCCAATTTACTAGCTGTGTGGCCTATTCAATTTGCTAGTGATTTCCATTTGTCAGCATAGATAGACCCTGAACTATGTCCATACGGAGACAGTTATCCTTCCTTTTACACTAGAGGAACCTGAGTCTCAGAGGAGATGGAGATTGCTGGTAACTTCAAAGAGCAAAGTGAATTCCCTGTCCTGATGTGCTGGTAAAAGTCACTGAGTCAATAAGAATCTCTCAGTAACACTGAGAGAGGTAGAATTAATAATATAAGATATCTATTACCACTTACTGACAAGCTACTATGTGCCAAGCAAGCCCTGCATATACATCTCCATCTCTAAAAATCACAATAATCTCAATAGGTTCTTCTTCTGTCTTAAAGTCCTGCAAGCTAGGACTTCTTTGATGGTGCAATGATTAAGACACCATGCTTCCAAAGCAGGGGTCCCAGGTTCAATTCCTGGCCTGGGACTGAAGTCCCACATGTCACATGGTTGGGCCAAACAAGAAATTTTTTATTTTTAAAATAATTTTATGGATTTAGTTTTGGCCATGCTAGGTCTTCCTTGCTGCAAGGGCTTTTCTCTAGTTGCAGAGAATGAAGGCTATTACCCAATTGCAGTGCTTGGGCTTCTCATTGCGATAGCTTCTCTTCTTGCAGAGCACAGGCTCTGGGGTGCACTGACTTCAGTAATTGGGACACATGGACTCAGTAGTTGTGACTCCTGGACTTAGTTGCTCCACAGTATGTGGGATCTTCCTGGATCGGGGATCAAACCATGTCTCCTGCATTGGCAGGTGGATTCTTTACCACCACTGAACCACCAAGGAAGTCCCCTCAAAATAATTTTTTTTAATTTTTTGAAATAAAGTCATACAAATAGAAGCTCAGAGTTTTCATCTCTTCCCCCAAGTTCACGTAATGGATACAGGCAACAGCTAGAATTCAGATGCAAAACTTTGTGACCCCATGAACTGTAGCAGAGGACTAGGTTCCTTTGTCCATGGAATTCTCCAGGCAAGAACACTGGAGTGAGTAACCATTCCCTTCTCCAGGGGATCTTCCTGACTCAGGGATCAAACCTGAGTCTCCTGCATTGCAGGCAGATTCTTTACCATCTGAGCCACCAGGGAAGCCCCTCTGTCTCCCATGATTTTCCTTAAAAGAGGCTTATAAGCTGTGCCTTCAAAAGTCCCCAGAGACTCACCAGAGGGGACTCATAATTCTTCAAATAGGGAAGCTCTGTTTTTCATCAGGATTTTTTTTCACACTGAGACTAACTGGAATCAAATTTTGGCAAAAACTTTTGTTCAGATTTTTGTCAAGAGGGCCTTAACTGTAAGTTGGAGGAGGATGAGGGCAGAGAAAAAGCCATTGGACTTAAAAATGAGAAACTTGGTGATGACTGTGGTAAAGGCATCAGCTCTCACTGGTAGGAAGCAGAGAAGAAATCTTGAGAACAGTGTAGGGCTATAGTGGGCATCCACTCTTCCTTCCTGATTGTACCCTTAAGTGAGATCCTTTTGTAATCTTGCGTTGGCACCCATAGCACCTACTGATTTAGTTTAGCTCAGACTGAAAGGAGTGCGGAAACATCCCAGCTTGGAAAGGATGGTAAGCAAAGAAGAACTAATGTCTTCCCCAGGCACCTCTCAATAACCTCCATTTTTAGGTCTTTTGTCATTCTTTGATCAAGATCAAGTTCCAGGGAGTGCATCTGGTTAGATACTCTTGGTCTGAGGATATGGCAGGCACTTCTATTGATAGGCACCTGAATTCTACCTGTCCTGGCTGGAGGAAGAGTCACTCCTCAAGCAAAATCAGGCTACTGTTATCTAGAAAAAGGGACAGATCGATGCCAGGTGACAAAACAATTTAGCCCATATACTCAGAGAAGTTTCCATGGAGAGAATGTGGTTTGACTGGGTTCAACAGATCAGCAGGAGAAAACTCCATTGTATGGTTAAAGTCACACTGTTTGGTCCTGGGAATTTCTCAGATCTTCTATATTCACTTGTTTCTAGTCACCTTAGATGGGCATGTCTACAGCTGACTCATGGCACCTCCAATTATAACATTTCCTTCTTTCCTTTCTATTTTCTTGCTTCCTTTTCTTGATAAATGTGACTTTACATTCATGAAGTAAAGATTCAAAATCTTTGATGCATCATCTATGTTAATATCAGATAGATTTGCCTGGGAGTTGTTTGTGTTTGTGTATTAGTAACATTGAAGTAACTGGGGACACATGACCAACAGTTTGGAACAAATGTCTTCCTTCTAACTTTCAGCTGTTTTTCCTCCAGCAAGTCACTTTCCCTTAGCCAAAATTCAGTTTCCTCATCTGTAAAAAAAGGAGTAATAAAACTTAACTCATAAGAGTATAAAATAAGAACAAGCTACCTTTTCCTGAATGCCTACTGTGAGCGCAGATGGTCACAAGTTTAAATGCCCTGCAGGTCAAGTGAGTAACGCAGATGAAAACATCTGGAACTGAGGTGGTACAGGGGAACCATAAAGAATGGTGGGGATTATGGAAACTGGAGAGAACGGTCCCCTCTTGAGAAGAGACCACTCTTCCTAGCTTGGTTCTTGGTTTTCAAAGTGTGATCCCTTGACAGCACCCTCAGTGCCTGGGGAACCTTGTTGATGCAGCTACTCAGGTCCCACTCTGTGCTCCTGAATCAACATTCTGGGGATGAAGATCTCAAGTCTGTGTTTGATAATGGCTAAGGGATTCTGATGCTCACTCAAGTGTGAGACCCACTGCCCGTGCAGGACCATGTTGCGATATTGTTTATTTTGTGCAGCAATGCTAGAAATTTCCTTTTTATGAAATCCTCCACCTTTAAATGCTGACAAATGATTCAAAATTATAAAATTTACATGGTGAGCTAACAGTATTCTAACCAGATTTGCAACTTCCAGTTTATCCTTTTCCTTTTAATCCTAAAACTCCAGTACTCATACCACCACTTCATGGAGACAGACTACATACATCCAAAATGAGGCCCTGTTATGTCTCATGGCCAGAAAGTGGTCTCCCATGACTTAGATATGAATGTCCCTCTCAGAGGACTCAGCATCACAAAAATTTAAATCTCTTCTGCCTGCTGCAAGTACATTCCATCCATTTCAGGATGTAGCCTTAGATAGCATGGTATCCATGCTTCTCATTTTTCAGAGTGAAAAACTAAGGAATAGGAGCAGAGATATGATCTGAGTCCCACAGTGTTCAGATAACATGCCTTTATCCAGAATACACACTATGTGATATTGCTGCCTTGTAATTTCTCTGCAGATGCCTACAGGGGCCGGGAAGGCTTGTAATCAGAGACCTCAGTCACTGATGAGCAGAAGGGGGGCAGGGAGAGGGAGGAAACACAGGCTCAAGAGGGGGCTTCTGGATATGGGAGCCTCTAACCTGGACCAGAGTGAAGAGGACAAGGAGAGAAGGACATTGGGAGAGAAAGATAGACAGACGAGAAGGGGACAGGGAAGAAAAGAGGAGTCTCTGCTGCTCCCTGGTCTCGGGTGGACAGACTGAGGCAGGAAGAGGGGCAGGGCAGAGGGCTCTTGAACTAGAATCCTAGTTGTTCAATTTGCTGGTTGTGGGGTCTGAGCAAGTCACTTTACTTCTTTGAGCCTGTACTTTCTTCTTGACACAATGGGATGAGAACCCAGATGCTGCAGGATGGACATGAGGCTAAATAAAGTGCCACATGTGGAATGTCTCAGGAGAGAGCAGACCCTCCTCTCACAGTGGCTTGTTGGTGAGTCATGGGCTCCCGAAGCCCTTCTGTCCTGGGGCAGCTCGGTATTGAGAGCTCCTGCCCTTCTCCAGGGAAAGGGTGTCTCTGTGCAGGAAGGCAGCCCCCCACTGCCCCGTGTCCTCTCAGCTCATCACCCAGCTCTGTGCCTGCGTGATGTTCGGCTGGACTTGCTTCTGGGGCTTTTAGGCACTGAGCCCAGCCCCCTCTTCCTTGAGCCTGGAGTGGAGCACAGGGTGTGTGGTAAGTGTGTGTGTGTGTGTGTGTGTGTGTGTATGAATGGAAAATGCTTGTCTTTGTGTGGATGGGTTGGCACAGGGGTCTTGTGCTACATGACTGTAACTGGAAGTGAATATACAGGTGTGAGTGAAGGGACTGTGAGTGTGTAACCCCCTCACGTGTGCACCAAAGTTTACAGCTAACAATGCAGCAGGGTGCGTGTGCACAGACTCCAAAGCCAAATTCCTGGGTTAAATCCTCTGTCTCCACTCCATGAGTTTAGAAAAATTACCTTATTTGTTTCTACCTCAGTTTCCTCCTCTGTAACACAAGGAAATATCAACAGTTCCTCACCCACTCTTCTAGGATTTTTGAGGATTCAGTGAGTTAAGATACGTGCTTAGGATAATGCATAACACACACAACAAAGCTGTTTTATCTGCTATATTACTCATGATTACAATATTCTTGTCTGCAGCATCCCATGGACAGAGGAGCCTGGCAGGCTACAGTCCATGGGGTCGCAAGAATCGGACATGACTTAGCAACCAAACCACCACCATTATTACTACCCCAAAGGTCTTTGACTTCTCGGGGAGAAGGAATATACGCCTGTTGCCTCCACTGCTTCCACAGCAACCCCATGATCATGAGGGTTGGGGGCACATCATGAGGAGTCTAGTAGGTATTTAATAAT
The DNA here is from genome assembly GCF_016772045.2 of Ovis aries. Taxonomy (NCBI): domain Eukaryota; kingdom Metazoa; phylum Chordata; class Mammalia; order Artiodactyla; family Bovidae; genus Ovis; species Ovis aries. Next base: position 74,257,750 of record NC_056066.1, read on the forward strand.
CGGAACTTGACTTTGAGAGAGCTGGGAAGTCACTGAGGGATTGGTCGTGGGAGCAAATGGGATAGGACTCAGGCGGTAGCTGGATTCTGCGGCTGCAGTGTGGGGAGTGGCCTCTAGGGGGCGAAGGGCAGAGACAGGGGCCTGGTGACAAGTTGCTGCAGGGGTCCAGGTGAGCCTTGTTGTTCCCTGGGTGGATCCCAGGTCTCTTGAATAACAAGAATGTCTTGCTCTGTTGGGCTTCCTATGGTGGCTTCATTACCGAGTCATGATTCATTAAATCATTGGCCATCGGCAGTTGTTCAACCAACAGCTCCACTTTCCTCCTTGAGGTTGAGGGGGAGGGAAGGTGGATAGATGGCATGGGGGAGGATAGGAATGAAAGTTCCAACCCTCCTGTCAGACAGTGGTTTCCCCTGGCAACCAGAGCCCATTCTGGAGTTACTAAGGTCCTTCCAAAACCCCCTACTTCACACACCAGAAGAAAGGAAGGGACATGATGTTCAACTGTCCACTTTTCTGGAGAGTCCCCTTCCCTGGGGTCACGTCTGGGGAGGGGGCTTCTTCTGTTAAAGAAAGGCCACAACCCTTTGAGTGAACTCTGGCCATGTGCCAGGTTCTGTGTTACCATTTTGCCTGCATGATTTTATTTAATCATCCTGTGAATCCTGTGAGGGAGGAAATGGGAGCCTGGCAATGTTACTTAGCTGGAGGACTAGTTTCCTGGGGCTGTGGTGGGAGACACTGGTTGTCACCTGAAGTGGTCAAGGCCAGCCTCCCAGAAGAGGTGATGTCTGAACTGAGTTTGGAAGCATGAGTTGCATTCCATCAGTAGAGAGAAGGGGGTGAACAGGAGCTTTGGGGCAAGACAAAGAGCTGGAGAGGAGAACAGAGATCCTACCTCCATCCATTTCCCAGGTTGGAGTCTATATTTGTTTCCAAGTAGCCTTTGAGCATCATGAGGAGACCTCAGCTTGTTCCTCAAAGTCCACCCAACCCTGAATACAATGAACCTGGAAGTCCCCTCTGGACAGAGTAAGGAAAGTTTTCACTATAAAAAAAAACTCCCCCTTTTTCATTTTTTAAGACAGCCAGATGTAATTCAGTCACGAGCTTCTGAGTGCTTTGTTGAAGAGTTCTAACAATACAAGGAAGAATAATTATGAGAAGCAGAACTAGAGAGGCCACAGCAGCATAGCTAAGAATAGTAGACAGAATGTTTTTTCCTGAAATAAAGTTCAAAAATGTATGAAAATAGTCATTTGCTGCTCCTGCAGCAGTAAAGTCCAATCGGGAATGTTCCATGGTCTTTATCTGATTGTGAAGTCTTCCTAAATCTAAACTAATGTTGGAACTATTCCATACCCCTGAAATGTGGTTTTTAATTCTCTCCCAATTATAATCTGTCTCATTTACTTTCAGGAGTCTTACACAAATCCACCAGTAGTCGGCATGACAGGACAGTGCCAATTTCTATTTTAATGCCTGTAATTCAGTCCCAATATGTATTACTGCTTCCTCTAGGGCATCTACCTTCATTTCTAGTTTCCTATCTATAACTTCTTGTGTTGCCAACGTTAAAGAAACATTCTTAGACATAGTATTAATATATTGAGCAGTATGCACTTGTTGAGTCAATGATATTGCCGCCACTGTGGCAGAGGTAATTGCTGTTATTAAGGCTGATATTCCCAAGATAAGTAAGCCCACAAACCATCACAATTGCATCAAATCTTGTAACTGTTGCAACACAGCAAGACCATAGTTATCATACCAATAAGTGGTTACAGTCACAGGCACCATAAGATAGGGTGGACATTGCAACACCACAAAGGAGCAAACGTTATATTGAGGGGTCAAACAAGATGAGAGCATACATTGTTCACAAGATAATATATTAGGTCCACCTGAATAATTCATTTATATATTAAGTCTTCCAGAGTCATTAGTGAAGAGAAAAACATAGGGAGAGGGTAAGCAAGCTAAAATAGAGTAAGTAGAATCATTTTCTGGTTGGGATAGGGTAATAGGGGAAGTAGCAGCAAGGGCTCTTCAAATCTCTGGTTGCCAAAAAGTTCTGCCCTTAGCTGTACAGGACAACATAGAAGGAACAAATTGATTATGATGCCATCTATTGGCGGCTAACGGCCATGGAACAGAATCATGTTTCCAACTGTCAAATTTAGCGGTATAGCCATGAACGGACATTGGATCCTGACCTAGATTTGGGTTGCCTCAGTCCTCGATTGTATAATTTTTTCCTCCCGGTATTCTGTAATCAATTTTCGAATTATAAGTACAAGATTTCCAAATCAGATACCCTAAATGATCGTTTATAGTTTTCCGTATGACATCTGAATGAGCAACATCATTGCAATTTGGATATTTCAGTGGAGTGTTGAGGAACAAGTTTTTATAGAGGTCAAGGATCCCAGGCATTCAGGCCTGTAATACCCAAACTAGTCGGCTTCCTTTTTTTTTTTTTTACTTTATTTTGCTTTACAATACTGCATTGGTTTTGCCATACATTGACATGACTCAGGCACGAGTGTACATGAGTTCCCAATTCTGAACCCCCCTCCCACCTCCCACCCCATATCATCTCTCTGGATCATCCCAGCGCACCAGCCCCAAGCATCCTGTATCTGGTATCGAACATAGACTGGCTATTTGTTTCTTACCTGATAGTATGCATGTTTCAATGCCATTCTCCCAAATCATCCCACCCTCTCCCTCTCCCACAGAGTCTAAAAGTCCATTCTATACATCTGTGTCTCTTTTGCTGTCTCACATACAGGGTTATCATTACCATCTTTCTAAATTCCATATATGTGTTAGTATACTGTATTGGTGTTTTTCTTTCTGGTTTACTTCATTCTGTATAATAGGCTCCAGTTTCATCCACCTCATTAGAACTGATTGAAATGTATCATTTTTAATGGCTGAGTAATACTCCATTGTGCATATGTACCACAGCTTTTTTATCCATTCATCTGCTGATGGACATCTAGGTTGTTTCCATTTCCTGGCTATTATAAACAGTGCTGCGATGAACATTGGGGTACATGTGTCCCTTTCAATTCTGGTTTCCTCGGTGTGTATGCCCAACAGTGGGACTGCTGGGTCATAAGGCAGTTCTATTTCCAGTCTTTTAAGGAATCTCCACACTGTTCTCCATAGTGGCTCTACTAGTTTGCATTCCCACCAACAGTGTAAGAGTGTTCCCTTTTCTCCACACCCTCTCCAGCATTTATTGCTTGTAGACTTTTGGATCGCTGCCATTCTGACTGGTATGAAATGGCACCTCATTGTGGTCTTGATTTGCATTTCTCTGATAATGAGTGATGTTGAGCATCTTTTCATGTGTTTGTTAGCCATCCATAGGTCATCTTTGGAGAAATGTCTATTTAGTTCTTTGGCCCATTTTTTGATTGGGTCGTTTATTTTTCTGGAATTGAGCTGCAGAAGTTGCTTGTATATTTTTGAGATTAGTTGTTTGTCACTTACTTCATTTGCTATTATTTTCTCCCATTCTGAAGGCTGTCTTTTCACCTTGCTTATAGTTTCCTTTGTTGTGCAGAAGCTTTTAATTTTAATTAGATCCCATTTGTTTATTTTTGCTTTTATTTCCAGTATTCTGGGAGGTGGATCATAGAGGATCCTGCTGTGATTCATGTCGGAGAGTGTTTTGCCTATGTTCTTCTCTAGGGGTTTTATAGTTTCTGGTCTTATATTTAGATCTTTAATCCATTTTGAGTTTATTTTTGTGTATGGTGTCAGAAAGTGATCTAGTTTCATTCTTTTACAAGTGTTTGACCAGTTTTCCCAGCACCACTTGTTAAAGAGATTGTCTTTAATCCATTATATATTCTTGCCTCCTTTGTCGAAGATAAGGCGTCCATAGGTGTGTGGATTTATCTCTGGGCTTTCTGTTTTATTCCATTGATCTATATTTCTGTCTTTGTGCCAGTACCATACTGTCTTGATGACTGTGGCTTTGTAGTAGAGCCTGAAGTCAGGCAGGTTGATTCCTCCAGTTCCATTCTTCTTTCTCAAGATTGCTTTGGCTATTCGAGGTTTTTTTGTATTTCCATACAAATTGTGAAATTATTTGTTCTAGATCTGTGAAAAATACCGCTGGTAGCTTCATAGGGATTGCATTGAATCTGTAGGTTGCTTTGGGTAGTATACTCATTTTCACTATATTGATTCTTCCGATCCATGAACATGGTATATTTCTCCATCTATTAGTGTCCTCTTTGATTTCTTTCATCAGTGTTTTATAATTTTCTATATATAGGTCTTTAGTTTCTTTAGGTAGATATATTCCTAAGTATTTTATTCTTTTCGTTGCAATGGTGAATGGACTTGTTTCCTTAATTTCTTTTTCTACTTTCTCTTTATTAGTGTATAGGAATGCAAGAGATTTCTGTGTGTTGATTTTATATCCTGCAACTTTACTATATTCATTGATTAGCTCTAGTAATTTTCTGGTGGAATCTTTAGGGTTTTCTACGTAGAGCATCATGTCATCTGCAAACAGTGAGAGTTTTACTTCTTCTTTTCCAATTTGGATTCCTTTTATTTCTTTTTCTGCTCTGATTGCTGTGGCCAAAACTTCCAGAACTATGTTGAATAGTAGCAGTGAAAGTGGGCACCCTTTTCTTGTTCCTGACTTTAGGGGAAATGCTTTCAAGTTTTCACCATTGAGGATAATGTTTGCTGTGGGTTTGTCATATATAGCTTTTATTATGTTGAGGTATGTTCCTTCTATTCCTGCTTTCTGGAGAGTTTTTATCATAAATGGATGTTGAATTTTGTCAAAGGCCTTCTCTGCATCTATTGAGATAATCATATGGCTTTTATTTTTCAATTTGTCAATGTGGTGAATTACATTGATTGATTTGCAGATATTGAAGAATCCTTGCATCCCTGGGATAAAGCCCACTTGGTCATGATGTACGATCTTTTTAATGTGTTGTTGGATTCTGATTGCTAGAATTTTGTTGAGGATTTTTGCATCTATGTTCATCAGTGATATTGGCCTGTAGTTTTCTCTTTTTTTGTGGCATCTTTGTCAAGTTTTGGTATTAGGGTAATGGTGGCCTCATAGAATGAGTTTGGAAGTTTACCTTCCTCTGCAATTTTCTGGAAGAGTTTGAGGAGGATAGGGGTTAGCTCTTCTCAAAATTTTTGGTAGAATTCAGCTGTGAAGCTGTATGAACCTGGACTTTTGTTTGCTGGAAGATTTCTGATTACAGTTTCAATTTCCGTGCTTGTAATGGGTCTGTTAAGATTTTCTATTTCTTCCTGGTTCAGTTTTGGAAAGTAATACTTTTCTAAGAATTTGTCCATTTCTTTCACGTTGTCCATTTTATTGGCATACAACTGCTGATAGTAGTCTCTTATGATCCTTTGTATTTCTGTGTTGTCTGTTGTGGTGATCTCTCCATTTTCTTTTCTAATTTTATTGATTTGATTCTTCTCCCTTTGTTTCTTGATGAGTCTGGCTAATGGTTTGTCAATTTCATTTATCCTTTCAAAGAACCAGCTTTTGGCTTTGTTGATTTTTGCTATGGTCTCTTTTGTTTCTTTTGCATTTATTTCTGCCTTAATTTTTAAGATTTCTTTCCTTCTACTAACTCCGGGGTTCTTCATTTCTTCCTTTTCTAGTTGCTTTAGGTGTACAGTTAGGTTATTCATTTGACTTTTTTCTTGTTTCTTGAGATATGCCTGTATTGCTATGAACTTTTCTCTTAGCACTGCTTTTATAGTGTCCCACAGGTTTTGGGTTGTTGTGTTTTCATTTTCATTAGTTTCTATGCAGATTTTGATTTCTTTTTTGATTTCTTCTGTGATTTGTTGGTTATTCAGAAGCGTGTTGTTCAGCCTCCATATGCTGGAATTTTTAATCGTTTTTCTCCTGTAATTGAGATCTAATCTTAATGCATTATGATCAGAAAAGGTGCTTGGAATGATTTCAAGTTTTTTGAATTTATCAAGGTTAGATTTATGGCCCAGGATGTGATCTATCCTGGAGAAGGTTCCGTGAGCACTTGAGAAAAGGTGAAATTCATTGTTTTGGGGTGAAATGTCCTATAGATATCAATTAAGTCTAACTGGTCTATTGTATCATTTAAAGTTTGTGTTTCTTTGTTAATTTTCTGTTTAGTTGATCTCTCCATAGATGTGAGTGGGGTATTAAAGTCTCCCACTATTATTGTGTTACTGTTAATTTCCCCTTTCATACTTGTTAGCATTTGTCTTACGTATTGCAGTGCTCGTATGTTGGGTGCATATATATTTATAATTGTTATATCTTCTTCTTGGATTGATCCATTGATCATTATGTAGTGTCCTTCTTTGTCTCTTTTCACAGCCTTTGTTTTAAAGTCTATTTTATCGGATATGAGTATTGCTACTCCTGCTTTCTTTTGGTCTCTATTTGTGTGGAATATCTTTTCCAGCCCTTCACTTTCAGTCTGTATGTGTCCCTTGTTTTGAGGTGGGTCTCTTGTAGGCAGCATATACAGGGGTCTTGTTTTCGTATCCATTCAGCCAGTCTTTGCCTTTTGCTTGGAGCATTCAACCCATTTACATTTAAGGTAATTATTGATAAGTATGATCCCGTTGCCATTTACTTACTTTATGGTTTTGGGTTCGGGTTTATGCACCCTTTTTGTGTTTCCTGTCTAGATAATATCCTTTAGCATTTGTTGGAGAGCTGGTTTGGTGGTGCTGAATTCTCTCAGCTTTTGCTTGTCTGTAAAGCTTTTGATTTCTCCTTCATATTTGAATGAGATCCTTGCTGGGTACAGTAATCTGGGCTGTAGGTTATTTTCTTTCATCACTTTAAGTATGTCTTGCCATTCCCTCTTGGCCTGAAGCGTTTCTATTGAAAGATCTGCAGTTATCCTTATGGGAATCCGCTTGTGTGTTATTTGTTGTTTTTCCCTTGCTGCTTTTAATATTTGTTCTTTGTGTTTGATCTTTGTTAATTTGATTAATATGTGTCTTGGGGTGTTTCACCTTGGGTTTATCCTGTTTGGAACTCTTTGGGTTTCTTGAACTTGGGTGATTATTTCCTTCCCCTTTTTAGGGAAGTTTTCAACTATTATCTCCTCAAGTATTTTCTCATGGTCTTTCTTTTTGTCTTCTTATTCTGGGACTCCTATAATTCGAATGTTGGAGTGTTTCATATTGTCCTGGAGGCCTCTGACATTGTCCTCATTTCTTTTAATTCGTTTTTCTTCTTTCCTCTCTGATTCATTTATTTCTACCATTCTATCTTCTATTTCACTAATCCTATCTTCTGCCTCTGATATTCTACTATTTGTTGTCTCCAGAGTGTTTCTGATCTCATTTATTGCATTATTCATTATATATTGACTCTTTTTTATTTCTTCTAGGTCCTTGTTAAACATTTCTTGCATCTTCTCAATCCTTGTCTCCAGACTATTTATCTGTGATTCCATTTTGATTTCAAGATTTTGAATCATTTTCACTATCATTATTCGGAATTCTTTCTCAGGTAGATTACCTATCTCTTTCTCTTTTGTTTGGTTTGGTGGGCATTTCTCCTGTTCCTTTACCTGCTGGGTATTCTGTCTCTTCATCTTGGTTATATTGCTGCGTTTGGGGTGGCCTTTCTGTATTCTGGGAATTTGTGGAGTTCTCTTTATTATGGAGTTTCATCGCTGTGGGTGGGGTTGTGTCAGTGGCTTGTCACGGTTTCTTGGTTAGGGAAACTTGTGTCGGAGTTCTGGTGGGTAGAGCTGGATTTCTTCTCTCTGAAGTGCAATGAAGTGTCCACTAATGAGTTATGAGACGTCTATGGTTTTGGAGTAACTTGAGCTGCCTGTATATTGAAGCTCAGGGGTGTGTTCCTGTATTGCTGGAGAACTTGCAAGGTATGTCTTGCTCTGGAACTTGTTGGCCCTTGGGTGGTGCTTGGTCTCAGTGCAGGTATGGAGGTGTTTGATGAGCTCCTATCAATTAATGTTCCCTGGACTCAGGAGTTCTTTGATGTTCTCAGGATTTGGACTTAAGCCTCCTGCTTCTGGTTTTCAGTTTTATTTTTACAATAGCCTCAAGACTTCTCCATCTATATACAGCACCGATGATAAAACATTTAGGTTAAAGATGAAAAGTTTCTCCACATTGAGGGACACCCAGAGAGGTTCACTGAGTTACATGGAGAAGAGAAGAGGGAGGCAGTAGTTAGAGGTGACTGGAATGAGATGAGGTGGGATCAAAAGAGGAGAGAGAAAGCTAGCCAGTAATCACTTCTTTATGTGTGCTCCTCAGTCTGGACCACTCAGAGATATTCATGGAGTTATACAGGGAAGAGGAGAGCGAGGAAGCAGACAGAGGTGGCCAGGAGGATAAAAGAGGGAAATGAAAAGGAGAGAGACAGATCCAGCCAGTAACCAGTTCCCTAAGTGTTCTCCATCATCTGGAACACACAGAAATTCACAGAGTTGGGTAGAGGAGAGAAGGGGGAGGGAGGAGGCAGAGACAACCTGATGGAGAAAAAGGAGAGTCCAAAGGAGGAGAGAGTGGTCAAGCCAGTAATCTCGCTCTCAGGTAAAATTGGGTACTGAAGATTGGGTTTTTAAATGTACAAAATTGACAACAAATACCAAAAAGCAAAGATTAAAAATCTAGAGTAGAGGTTGGATTTTCAAAAATACAATATTAAAGAAAAGTAGAACAAGAATAAAGAAAGAAAAAAACAAAGTCATGAGAATTATTAAAAAGCAACAACAACAACCACACACACACACACACACACACACACACACACACACACACAATATATATATATATACAGCGTTTGCTTTAAAAATAGGGTCTGGTTTTTTTGGAAAAGTGATAGTAGCTTATAAAAATTAAAATTAAAGAAGAAATAGAGGACTTAAAATTTTTTTAAGTTAAAAAAAGGAGAAGAAAAAGAAAAGAAGAAAAAACAAACAACAACAACAACAAAAAGAGAGAATGGTCGTAAAAATAGTAAAGATATTTCTGGGACTTTCTCCGGTGTTGTGGGCAGTGTGGGGTCACTTCCAAGGCGATTCCCTCTGTTTAGCTTCTTCTGTTTGCTGATCTCTTCCGTGTCTGATTTCCGCCCTGACACAAAAGGGGCGGTGGTGGACACCTTTTTTTTTTTTTTTTTTAGGCTCACTTGTTCAGTCTCGCTGTGGGGAGGGAGGGATGCTGCAAACAAATAACACTGGCGTGTGCTCGCAGTGTCTCAGCCATGCTGGGCATGCCCCTGCACATGGTGCACACCACTCAGGCTCTAGGTTGCTCCACTGGGAACCATCTGAGGCCAGCCCTAGGCTGCATGCATCTCCCCAGTTTAAGCCGCTCAGGCTCGGCTCTCAGGTAGCCCTCAGAGGTGCAGATTCAGTTGGGCCTGCGTTTTGTGCCCTTCCCAGGACCAAGTAGCTCAGGTGTTTGGCGAGCGTGGTCGCTGCATCTTGTCCTTTCCCTGCTGCTCAGTTTTCTGGGTTGTACCGCTGGCACCCCTTGTCAGGCAGATGGTGACTGTCCAGAACCCCAAGAAGTCTTAGTTAGCAAAGAAGCCTGCTTGCCATTTGGTAGGTAAAGTCTCTCCAGGGCTGCAATTGCCCCCTTCCAGCCCTTACGGCTCTGGCTGCCTGTCACTGGTGGGGGATGGTCTGCAACCGGCTATTTCTGTTCCGTCCTTTGTTCTGTGCACGGTCCTGGTGGTGTCTTATGTTAGAGCTTTTTGCGTGGTAGCTATCCCACAGTCTGGTATGCTCGCCCAAGTTAGTTTGCTCTGGTTACACTCAGGGCATTCTGCCCAATTCTTAAAAAGCACTGCAGCCTGCACCTCCCTGCCCAGCCCCCACTTGCTAGTGGTGGATGCAGGCGTCTGCACTGCTTCTCCACTGGGGGAGTTACCGTTGGGCTCGTAATCTGTTGGTATGAATCATTTATTTATTTTTCTTCCCTGTTATGTTGCCCTCTGTGCTTCCAAGGCTCGCCACAGACTCGGCAGTGAGAGTGTTTCCTGGTGTTTGGAAACTTCTCTCTTTTAAGACTCCCTTCCCGGGACAGGACTCCCTTCCCAGGATGGAGCTCCCTCCCTACCTCCTTTGTCTCTTTTTTTGTCTTTTATATTTTTCCTACCTGTTTTTGAAGACAATGATCTGCTTTTCTGGGTGCCTGATGTCCTCTGCCAGCATTCAGAAGTTGTTTTGTAGAATTTACTTAGCATTGAAATATTCTTTTGATGAATTTGTGGGGGAGATAGTGGTCTCCCCGTCCTATTCCTCCACCATCTTAGGACTGCCTCGGCTTCCTTTTTTATGAAATTTTGATGATGAGGAGTCTGTCAGGATAGCCTTTTTAGAGGCTCCAATACATCCCTCTTTCGTAGGGGTGATAAGATCTCTAGTGTGACTAGCAGGGAAATTGAAGCATACAGGAAGGTCATCAGTTAGTCCTTTAAAGGTATAATTAAGATTAACGGGGTATTGGCCCTTTACATAGGAAGTGTAATAAGTTTTTAGCTGTTTCCCTACCTTTTCCCAGGTATCTAGGTTAACGGTGTCTTCTTCTGGAAACCAAGGACATTGTTCTTGTACAAATGTAAAAAGGGATTGAATACTAGCATTCTTAACTTTAATTCCTCTTTTGTTTAACAATTGCAAAATTACTCCTATTAAGAGTTGTCATTCTTTGACTCACTGTTACCCATGTCAATGACCTCTGTCTTCAAGGAAAGATTCAATGCTACCCACTCTTCCTCACCCTACCTATCTTATGCGGGGGGGGGGGGGGGGGCGCGGGGCCCTCAGTGGGGTCCTAGCCGTCCCGGAAACTGGACAATGGGGAGCTTACCTTCAGGTCCCTGTTTCGGGCACCACTTGCCAGGGTCCAGCCTCAGCAGAGTCCAGGGATACCCTCAGGATGAACGGCATTGGTGAAAGAATGGCACGGGGAGACCAAGCTTAGGTGAAGCGAGGCCCGTAACTTTATTTTCAAAAAGAGCTTTTATACCCTAACTTGTACACAGAGGAAAATGAAAGATGCAAAGTCATGCAGAGTCAGCTCAAACATTCCAGCAGTTTTGCCCTTATTGAAACCAGGATTTTTTTTTTCCTGCATACCTTTCCATAAACAAGGGTTTTATGTTGTGTACATTATCTTCTCGCCTTGGAGGTCTGTTGACATTTTATGATCCTTTTTTGATAAAGGTTAATCAACCAGAAAACTTGTTCTCCCTTGAAGTGTTTTTTCCTTATACCTCTAATCTGTATCAGCCTCAAAAAGTACTAAACAGAGTTACATTCTCATGGAGCAAAGGTGCAGTGGGTTACAACAAAAAAAGAACTTATTAGCTCAAACGTCTGACGTAGTTAATACCAAGGCTACTACTTGTTTTTCTTGCATTCCAACTATATTAACTAATGCACTCCCAGGCACACAATGGATAAGGGATACGAGAACTTGTCAACAAGCATTGGCTCAACAATGAAACCCTTCACCAGTATTATTTTAATAAAACTTTTTCACCCCTCGAAGGGCTATATATTTGTAGAATGCTTAAGCTTCTTGTGTCATGGTTGGGATGTTGTGAACAATCATATGCATAGTTGCAAGAGTCTGAATAAACCTGCCAAGCAAGCCAGAATGCTAAAGGGGGGTTTGGATTGAAATGCTCCTTTCATGCCCAGGAAACTTATCAACTAGAGCCCTAAGTTGATTTTCTCAAGAGAAAGGTGGTCAGGGATAGCCCCCTGTTAATGTCAGAAGAGTTGGTGAAAGGCATAATATAGTATACAGTAGACAAATTTTGGTTTGGGGTAGATGCTCAAGCAGGTCCAGGGAGTCCCTCGAGTCCTGATCCGCCTTGCCTGTCAGGTCTCCTCCGCATGACCTTGTCATGGGTGGGATCTCCCGTTCTGGCTCCTGGCAGTAAGGGAGAGGGGATACTTGCGGCAACCAGCTTATCTACATGAGAGCCCTGATGCTAAAGCTTGGCATTCCTGCCTCCTCCTGCTAGTCCCCACTCATGAGGGGAGTAAGGCAGCCGCCTTTAGCATCTCTAAGAAAGAGACTCCTCAAGCCTGAGTGACATAGGTGAGTGGGTGTTTGGACAGAGGAGAAACTTCGTGTTGGAAAATAAATTGGAGAAAGCTACTGAATACCACTTCCCTGGTGGCTCGGGGGCAAACAATCCATCTGCCACTGCAGGAAGTGCAGATTCGTTCCCTGGGTCAGGAAGATCCCCTGGAGAAGGAAACAGCAACTCACTCCAGTATTTTTGCTGAGACACCTAATGGACAGAGGAGCTTAGCGGGCTACAGTCCATGGGGTCTCAAAGAGTCGGATGAGACTAAGGGACTGAACAATAACAACAAACTGAATAATCACTAAAATTTCATAGAAGACAGTCACTTAGCCTCAGTTTTTATACCTCCCCCCACAGGGACCTCATTTCCCTTTGGGCATCAGGTGCCAGCTCAAGCATTCATCAGTGAAACACTTGTACCATTTAACCGTAGCTGTTCCCTCCCCTAGGCCTTGGCTTTCCACGTTGCACTCAGTCTGCTCCCAAGAAACCTACCAACCAATTCTACATCTTTGTCCTAAGTGATCCTACAGACATTGGGAGATGGCAGTCAAGAAGTACACCCCTCCCCTACAAAGTGTAACTGCATATGCAAAATTTTGCTAAGTCCCCTCCACTAGCTTTCAAAATCTCAGGACTCAACCTGAAGTAACCCATCTTTTTCACTCCCCACAATTAATACTGCAAGGAGGCTGATAGGGTGGTAGCCACCTTCATGAGGTGCTCACTCACTGGGTTAAAAGAGACAGGATAGTGTAAGAAGAAGAGGGTGGTCAGTAGGGTCAGAGCACCCAAGTCACCCTCCCACCTTCCTTCCCCAAGCTGGGCAAGAGCTGTGGCAACAGGATGTGTGGAAATGTGAATAACCGACAGAGGATGGCTGAAAGGCAAGACAGGATGTACATGGTGGTTGGGGGTCCAGGACTAGTGTACATAGGTCCCAGGATGCACCATATTTCAGTTTCATATTAGACCTTCCCAGCTACAAGGCCTTGTGATAAATGCCTTGTTCAGAATCTAGGGAGGCCCCAGGGGAGGTGCTGGTTCTCCCAAGTAGAGCCACTTTGACAAGGTTTCATGGTCCTGCCTCTGGGAAGATGTGGGATGAAGGGACCTTTGGAGGACAGAGTCTAACTACCTTATTACACATGAGGGAATTGAGGCAGAGGGAACTCAAAAGTCATTGCAGTTAAATGAACAAGGACACAGATGGTGCTCCTTCTGTTACTCACTACCTCATCATCCTGGACACATTTCTTAGCATCTCTAAGTTTTGCTTTCTTTCATTATAAAATAAGGATAATGCTTATCTGCCGATGTTTACAGCCACAGACCTCTAGAAACACTCCTGTTGCTAGCTGAATGAGTTGGGTTTACGACTCACTACAGCAAGAACCAAGTCACCACCCTTATGAACCGCATGATGTCTCATTGAGAGGATGTTAAAAAGGAGTTGTAGGACTTCCCTGGTGGTGCAGTGGATAAGAACATGCCTGCCAATGCAGGAGACACAGGTTCGATCCCTGGCCGGGAAGATTCCACATGCTGCAGAGCAACTAAATCCATGTGCCAGAACTACTGAGCCTGCCCTCTAGAGCCTGGGAACCGCAACTACTGAAGCCTGCACGCTGAGAACCTCTGCTCTGCAATGAGAGAAGCTACCGCAAGGAGGAGCCCACGCACCGCATCCCCGCAACTTGAAAAGCCCTGTGCAAAGCAACAAAGACCCAATGCAGCCAAAACTCAATCAAACAATTAAAAACAGTTTTAAAAGGACTGCTGGAATGTGGGCTTGCGTTAGGTGATTTGGGGCTGGGTTCAGCAAGTTGGCTGTGCTCTGGATGGATGGTGATAGGAAGTGGGCTGTTCTCTGATTGGATATCTCAATGTTAACTCTGAAAAGGGAAGACTAGACAGAGGTTATAACTGTATTCGGTAAAGAAGTAGCAGTCACTCAAGATAGAGGTATGCGAGGTCATTTTGGCGGTTTGTGTGATTTAGCTCATTTTGTCTGTGTTCAAACCTGGTTACAGAGTGTTCTATTTTTGTTTGGGTCCCTCCTAGACACAGAACGGCTTTGTCTGCTGTTTAACGTCTTTCGAAATATTTATGTTCAACAAGGAACAAAAGGCCAACTGTGGTACCAGGTCAGCTCCTAAAAGTCAGAGGTTGCTTTCTCTTTCTTCATCATTCTTTTAGCATTATGGTAAAAATTTAAGGACGTGATATTTGTAAAATACTTTGCTCAAGTGTTGGCAGAGTACCCCTCGATGAATGACAGTTCTGATAACAGTAATAATAATACTATTTGTGATAATTCATTTAATTATTATTGATAATTATTCACTTATAACTGTTTAAGGGAAAGAACTTAGTGCTAATTTGAAGAGATTGGCTCTAGCAGCTCTGGATAGTGCTGGGTGATGATGATCTTGGGAAAGTCCTTTCACCTCTCTGAGCCAAAGATTCTTTCTTTGCAATAGAAGAGAGAAAATTTCTTCTGCCTTAAGAAACTCACGGGTTTGTTTATTTTTGAGGACTACATTGATTATGGTGCTGAAGTGCTTAGCGGAAGTGCTTACCATAGACCAAAGCACTTGCCTAAAAGCACATGGAATTTTAGTTTCCTTGGCTTCTGACTGCTTTTTAAGTGTGCCGTCTACTGCATTAAAGCAAGGAACATAGCCCCCTCGGGATATTCCTCAGTGCCCAAGGAATATCACAGTCTGCGTCCTAAGAACGTCCCTTTCTTCCTCAGAGGAACTGAAAGTCTTATTACTACAGAGGTAGACCCCACCCGTGTCCAGTCCTCTGCCCACCCGACTATGCCCTTTTTTGACTCTCTGTTCTCTCAAAGGAGAAGGCAATGGGTATCCACTCCAGCATTCTTGCCTGGAGAATTTCATGGATAGAGGAACCTGGCAGGCTACGGTACATGGGGTTGCAAAGAATCCGGTCTCTCAAAACTGTAGGCGGAAAGTATGAGCTTCTGCTAATTCTCTTTGGGACCAAGCAGCATATCCCTGGTGGCTCAGATGGTAAAGAATCCACCTGCAATTCAGGAAGCCCGGGTTCGATCCCTGGGTCTGGAAGATTCCTTGGAGAGGGAAATGGGAACCCACTCCAGTATTCTTGCCTGGAGAATTCCACAGACAGTGGAGCCTGGTGGGCTACAGTCCATGGGGTTGCAGAGTCTGACACGACTGAGCAACACACACACACACACACGCGCGACAATCTGTTCCTCAGCCATTAGGAACCATTCTTTAAGGAAGACATTGCCTGCCCCTGGAGAATCCCATGGATAGAGGAGCCTGACAGGCTACAGTTTGTGGGGTCGCAGAGTCGCAGACGACTGAGCGACTAACACTGCTGCATTGCTTGCCTGCCCCCTGGTGGCAACATGAGGAAATGCGATCTTCACTGGAAGCTTCACACACACCCTCTACTGTGTGATGTGGGAAGACTGAACTCCTAAGCCTTGTTTTTTCAAAAGGGGCTGGGCAGTCGGTGGGAGGATCGAGGGGTGGGGATTAATTCCCTGGCAGTCAAATGGTTAGGACTTGGCACTTCCACTTCAAGGGCCACAGGTTAGATCCCTGGTCAGAGAAGTAAGATTCCCACAAGCCCTGGGGCATGGCCAAAAACTTTAACAACAAAAAAGATTGTGTGTGCTCCTGTGTCTGTGTGTATCTTACTTAATATGAACAATTAATATCAGATCTTTACTAAGCATGTGTAATACATGGGACAAACCCAATTTCTGCTCGCATGAGTTCACTTTACTAGAAATCCTATGAGATATTTAGCAAGTGATTAATGAGAACTGTCCATGGGAGAGAGAAGAAAGCACAGGATGAAACGGGAAAGTTAGCTGGAGACTGGCCAAGTGTGGAGGCGGTGGGAGCCGGATGGGAGGAATCCTCCTGAGGACTTGGAACAGGAAGATATCAGGATTCAATTTACTTTCTAAAAGGTCACTGGCCAGCAGGAGAGAATGGAACTCACCAAGAATGGAGGAAGTCAGCTGGAGATGGAGATCAGAGATTATTCACCTAATGAAAAATGGTGTTAAGAGGAGTGGTTATATGGATAGGGAGGGTGCGGAATCACAGTAATAGGGAGAATATGGCTCTGCTCTTGCCTTCCCACGTGACCCTGGAGGTGGGTCCACTTACAAGGGCAGTGGCTGGTACCATGTAATGATGGAGATGGATAGCAACCACTGCAAAAATCTACTTTACATGACTGCTCCTCCCTTACACAACTCTACGAAGCAGCCACACTAATTCTTGGAGTATATGCTGGCTATGCGTGCATTCTGCCCCTGCCCATTCTGTGTTGTTCTGATTCAGCCTCAGTTTTCTCCTCTATTAAGTCGGCATGATGAAATCTACCCTGCCCACCTCTCATGACTATACAGAGCATGAGATTAGATAAACCCTGGGAAGGGATGCTGAAAGGAGAAAGAGAGAGGTTCTTTCTTTCCTTTATTTTTTTTTCTTTCTTTCAAGTACTTTAGATCATAGATTACTGTTTTCTATTTGTTTAGCTCTGTTTTGGTATACGCTCTTTATTTACTCATTATCAGGTTTCATTGGAATCATTCACCAGTTTCCAATAATTTCATGTTTGATTCTTACTTGTTAATAGTTTACTCTTAAGAGTGCTAAATATTTATTTTTGATCCTGAGAGCACACAGGTAGCCTGACACCCACAGATTTCTCACATGTATATTTAATGGCTATTTTTAGCAGAGAATTTGTTGCCACCCACAACACTGAGTTTCTTTCTCAGGAAGGAAGGAAGAGAAAAGGCTGTTGGGCAGGTACCTGGGAGTGCCTGTTACAGCTTCTCTCCCTGAGGCAGAGAAACCATATAACACCTGACTTTTCCAGACAAAGACAAAGTACTTCCAGGCACCATGAACTGCCCGTGGTGCGGGTACAAAGAATCCGGTCTAGGACCTGAGCAGTCACAGCACAAATGTAGACAATGTCCTCGGAGCCGCTGGGAGGAAGCAGGGCCGGGTAGACAGAGCTCAGAGCATCTTGGGAGCATTTTGACAACAGCTGTTGATGGTGAGTTGGCACTTTTTTTTTTTGCTGCTCCCTGAGGCTTGCAGGAACTTAGCTCCCCAAGCAGAGATCAAACCCACTCCTCTAGTGGAAGCGAGGAGTCCTAACTGCTGGACTACCAGGGAAATCTTGAGTTGGCACTGTCTTGATACTTTGCCAAAAAAATTGTCTCCTAATCCATGTTGATTTTATGAGTTTATGAGGCTAAAAGTATTATATCATATTATTAATGAAGAAACTGAAGATTAAAAGGATTACATAGTGTTGCCAAGATCTTCCAGCTAGGAAATGGTGGGACTTGAACTACAAGACTCTCTGACTTCAAAGATAGCCCTCTAAAAGAGGTTTGAAAGCAATGTCATCAGAGACTCTGTAGATTCACAAGATGGGACTCAAGTTACATCACAGATGGATGCTCCTTTTCATAGCTTTTTTGGACTGAGATGATGTAGAAAAAAATTTTTTTTTTCCTATGGCAAATTTGTTTGCATTTATACCATGGAGGACCTTAACTATGAGCTAGAAGGGGATGAGGGCTGAGAAAAGTCCATTGGATCTGGGAATGCGTAACTTGGTGATAACCCTGGTAAAGGCATAGGACCTCCCTTGTAGTGAGCAACAGAAGCTGAGTCTGGCTATTGAAAGCAGAGAAGGAATTGTTGAGAATGGGGTGGGGATATAGCGGGTGGGCATCCATTCTCTCTTCCTGACTGTACCCTTAAGTGAACTCCTATCGGACTCTTTTGCTTGTGAGCAATACTGCTAACTGATCCAGTTTATCTTTTAGAACTGAAGGGAATGCTAAAAAGGACCCAGCTTGGAAGCCAACACCAAGGTCTTTATAGGCCACCTCCAAATAAGCTCCATGCATCTCCAGGTTTTCTCATTCATTGGTCAAGATGAAAATTCTTGGTCTGGGGGTAGAGCAGGAACTCTGATTGACAAGTCCCTCAACCCCACCTGTCTTGGGTAGAGGAAGAATCATTCCTCAAATCAAAGTCAGATTAGTGTTATCAGTAAAAGGACAAATGGATGCAGAATAGTCAATACACTCCGAGAGACAGAGGTTTCTCAGGGAGAGGGGAGTTTGAATGGGTCCAAATTCCAAGTGAACAAAGCCCTGCTGCTGCTAAGTAGCTTCAGTCGTGTCCGACTCTGTGCGACCCCCGAGACAGCAGCCCACCAGGCTCCCCTGTCCCTGGGATTCTCCAGGCAAGAACACTGGAGTGAGTTGCCATTTCCTTCTCCAGTGCATGAAAGTGAAGTCGCTCAGTCGCATCCGACTCTTAGCGACCCCGCGGACTGCAGCTTACCAGGCTCCTCCGTCCATGGGATTTTCCAGGCAAGAGTACTGGAGTGGGGTGCCATTTGGTAAAGGACACCTTGATGTTCCTGAGATGTTTTCAAATCTTCAGTGTTCCCTTGTTACAGTCACCTTAGAGTGAGCTTGTCTGCAGCTGACTCATGTCACCTCCCACTAAACAAAACTTGCTTTTATATTTCCTTTCCTCCTTTTCTTCATGATAAATATGACTTTATACTTGAGAAGTCACCTTCAAACTTTTTGATGCGTCATCTGAGAAGACTCTGGAACAGCAAGGAGATCAAACCAGTCAATCCTAAAGGAAATCAATGCTGAATATTCATTGGAAAGACTGATGCTGAAGCTGAAGCTGAAGCTCCAAACTTTGGTCACCTGATGCGAAGAGCTGACTCATTGGAGAAGACCCTGACACTGAAAGATTGAAAGCAAAAGGATAAGATAGTGGCAGAGGAGGAGATGGTTAGTTAGCATCACCAACTCCGTGGACATGAATCTGAGCAAACTCTGGGAGACAGTGAAGGACAGAGAAGCCTGGCATGCTGCAGTCCATGGGGTCTTAAAGAGTTGGATACAACTTAGTGACTGAACAACAGCTATCCTAACCTCAGATTTGCGTGTGTGTGTGTGTGTGTGTGTGTGTGTGTACAAATGTTGAAATAACTGGGAGCCTGTGACTTGCTTTGTCAAGGCCTTATTCTCATTTTTCTGCTGTGCTTCCTTGAGCAAGTCGCTTTGCCTAGCTGAACTTCCTCAGTTTCTTCATCTGTAAAATGGAAAAATAATACCTGGGGTCTGTGTGTGTGTGTGTGTGTGTGTGTGTGTGTGTTCATGTATGTGCTCAGTCATGTCCAATTCTTTGCAGCCCCATAAACTGTAGCCCTCCAGGTTCCTCTGTCCATGGACTTTTCCAGGCAAGAATACTGGAATGGGTTGCTGTTTCTGTCTCCAGGGGATCTTCTTGACCCAGGGATCAAACCCCTCACTTACGTCTCCTGCATTGGCGGGCAGGTTCTCCACCACTAGCACCACCTGGGGACCCCAACACCTAAGGCATAATGTTAAATAATGACAAGTTATCTTTTCACTGAACACTTACTCTGAGCCCACCCCCCAGGTCACCATTTTAAATGCCCTCCAAGTCAGGTGAGTAATGGGAATGGAAGTATTTGGAGTGGGGGTGGAGGCAGGGGGACAGTAAGGAATGGCAGGGGTTATGGAAACTGGAGAGAACACTCCCCTCCCAAGAAGAGGGCAGCCCCACTTAGCTTAGTTCATGGCTTTCAAAATATGGTCCCTTGAACAGCACCGTCAACATCCCTGGAAACCCTTCGATGTAGATTCTCAGGGCTCTCCACTGTCCTACTGAATCAAAACTCTGCGGGTGGGATTCTTAAAAATCTGCTTTAATATGCCCCCTAAGTGATTTGATGCTGGCTGAGGTTTGAAACCCACTTCTCTAATGAACTTCGCCATAGGAGCTTGCATGACTGTGTTGACAAACTGTCTACTTTTTCCAACAGATACTAAAAATTTGCTTGTATATGACATTTCCCAATCTTAAATATTGGCAACTATTTCAAATTTTTTAAATGTACTATGTGGGCTAATAGTACATTTTAGGTTGATTTCCAACCTTTGGTTTATGCTTTTCCATTTAATCCTTAAAATAAGGCTACAAAAGTTATCATTGGTACCACTTTTAAGGAATAAAATGTGGGTTCAGTGAGGTGCCTCTCCATGTCACATAGACAGGAAGTAGCCAATTCCTGATTTGGATCTGAGTGTATTTGGTTTTAAAGCTTCTGTCTTTTTATGCAGAAGCAAAAATATACGTCTATCTCTAGCACAGGGGCTTCCCAGGTGGCTCAGTGGTAAAGAATCTGCTTGCCAGTGCCGGAAATGCAGATGTGGGTTCCATCCCTGGATCAAAAAGATCCCCTGAAGGAGGGCATGGAAACCCACTCCAGTATTCTTGCCTGGGAAATTCTATGGACAGAGGAGCCTGGTGGGCTACAGTCCATGGGGTCGCAAAGTCCGGCACGACTGAGCAACTGAGCATGTACATTTAGCACAGAGCTTAAGGGCACAGAATTTTCCTACCTTTGACCATCTAATAAATTTTCTTCTCCAACCTTCTGCCCCACCCTATCCTCTTAACTAATCTACATTCCTATCAGAGAGAGTCAGTCCCCAGGAGAGCCCAAGAGGGCTGGAGAGCGGTGAGGCCAGGCAGTTTCCTGGCGTGGGCAAGCTGACAAGGTGCCAGAAGAAAGCTGTGGGCAGCAGCGCCCGAGGCTGAATGTCCAGCATGCAGCTGGATTCACAGGCTAAAACCAGCTGCCTGTCAATGTGTCCTCTACACGTCCTAGACTGAATTCCAGGAGCCACCCTGGGCTGAGCCCCCACCTGGCTCCGGCCTCATAGCTGCTAACTATTCTGTGCTCAGAGTAAACAGCCCTGGCCCCTCCCAGAGAGGACCTGTCTCCAGCCCCCAGGCTGGACATGGGAAGCGGGGGAGGCATCCGCAGCCTCTTCTCCCCGGGCCATCTGTGGGGACAGTGGCTGGACATACTTCTGTCAACGAGTCCTGCTCACCTCATCCCCATGACCACTGCTCTCCACGCCTTCCACCCTCCGGCAGCAAAGACCTCCTGGGGCTTACTGCCCTCAGATTTGGATCAGGAGGGATGTTTGCAGGGACTTCCTGCTGGGTAACCCTGCTTTGGCATTTCCCGGCCTGCATGTTACCCTCGAGGTCTACTCACCAGCCTCCTTACTAACAGGAGACACCATCTCTGCCCATTTACAGATCTCTGGAGATCAGCTCAGAACAGAGAAGAGACTCATTCAAGGTCCCACAGCTAGGAAGTGGGAGAGAGGGAGTCAAACCCAGACTCTGTCACCCGAAGGCCAGTGTTGAGGGCTCCTCTACTTTCTCTACAGCAACTGTGTGCCCTCAATGTGTCATGAAGAACGTACATTTATGATGGAAGGAAAAAGCAGGGGCTTGGAGGGACGGAGACCTGGGATCAAACCTCTTATCTGCAACTCCACTTGGGACTTGGGGAGTTGGGAGGGCCTCCTGCACAGTTCATCTGTCATGCACTATTGGCGATGATAATATCCCTCTGTTCGCAGATGTCTGGGGCCATCGTGGCTCCTTGAGACACTGAGCACAGAGTGAGTGAGCCTGCGTGTCCGCGCGGGGAAGAGAGGGAGGGAGAAACACACGGCCGAAGGCCCCAGACCTTAGCAGGTGTTTCACCTTCTCTGGCCTCGGTGTCTCGTGTCCAGTGGGTTCATGTGTAAATACGCTTTCCTGGAGCTCTTCTGTGTGCTGTGTATCACTACACAACACGCCCACCACGAATCCCTAAAGCGAGATCCGATCTCTGACCTGCTGACCCCGAGTCCAGCCACTTCGTCTGCAGTCTCTCCCAGTGGGTCCTGCCCTCCTCTCTCCTGCCACAGAGGGCATCACAGGGAGACCCCTGGGTCTTGGAATGGGATCCCGGGAGTCCTGGGTCTAGCCCTTGGCCTCCTGCTGCCCTGCCCCCAGGGCCCAGAGGGAGGTGGGTGGGGGGGAGGGGACAAGGGTCCCAGTGCAGCAGGTTGAGCTGCCCCAAGCCTGGAAGCCACTTAGGTTCCTAGTTCCCTCTGCGGCCAAAGTGCCACTTGATCCCGGGGATTGTGAAATGACAGGAGGTGGCAGCAGCAGGCTGGGGTGCCTGTTGAGCCCTCTACCTAAGCTGGCTCAGCCCCGCCTACCCCCAGCCTCCAGTTCAGTTATGACCCCACGGACTGCAGCACACCAGGCCTCCCTGTCCATCACCAACTCCTGGAGTTTACTCAAACTCGTGTCCATTGAGTCGGTGATGCCATCCAAGCATCTCATCCTCTGCTGTTCCCTTCTCCCACCTTCAATCTTTTCCAGAATCAGGGTCTTTTCAAATGAGCCAGTTCTTCACGTCAGGTGGCCAAAGTATTGAAATCTACCCTCCAGGCACACATTAACCCTTCCCATCCGGAGGCACCTCAGTCCTGCACCCCAGGAGCGCTGTGCCTGCCTGTTGCTGCCCCCAAATGCTGTTGCCACCCTGCCCCTCCTCTGGTCCCAGCTGAGTGGGGCGGGGAGAGGACTGTTGCCCAAAAGGGGCAGAACCAGGGGTGCCGTGCTGAAGACTCCTAGCCTGTCTGGGGACAGAGAAGTGGAGATTCCTGGGGTGGAAATGGGGAGAACCATGAAGACAAAAATGTGGAGAATCCTCGAGCTTAAAGGTGGTGCCCCTCAGGTTTAGGGTGTAGGATCTAATGTGCTAGAGCTGGGGAGACCACAGGAGCCTGGCATTTGAGGGGAGCTCTGTGCAGAGGATGGAGATGCCAGCAGGACGGGGACTCTGGGCAACATGGGAAGTTCAACTATGTGGGGGGTGGGGAGGGAGTCCCGAGGCACTGGGGGCTCTGAAGCCAAGGGTTTGGTCATTCCAGCCCTCCCAATGTTGAGGACCCTAGAGATGAGACTCTCTGAAGGCTGTAGAGGGCTTCAGTGTGTTAGTCACTCCACCGTGTCCAACTCTTTGCAACCCCATGGACTGTAGCCCACCAGGCTCCTCCATGCAAGGGATTATGGAGGCAAGAATTCTGGAGGGGGTTGCCATTCCCTTCTCCAGAGGATCTTCCCTATCCAGGGATAGAATCTATGTTGATTGCAGGCAGATTCTTTACTGTCTGAGCCACCAGGAAAGCCCAGAGTCAGACACTAAGATGTCTTTGGAATTGAGATTTATGGCCCTAGTGATCTCGGAGAGGCAGTAGTGAGCAGTGGTGTGAATCGAGATCTTAATTCCCTGCCCAGGAATTGAACCTGAGTAGCCTAGATGAAAACCGAGAATCCTAGCCACCAGCAAGGGCTAGAGGCTAGAAACTATTTTTCCCTGGATCTTGGCCCCCAGTGAAAAATGCACTTATCAAGGAGGCAAAAACTGCAAATGCAGATACAAGATTTATTACTAGAGACACAGCACAATAACAAGTGGGAGAGCACACAGAGAAGCAGTTTGTTTAGTTAAGATAAAAGCAAGGCAAAGATGCACACCCAGAGAGAAAGGGTGTGTCATCCCCCCTAGTGAGGAGGAGCGCAGTAAAGAGATGATTAGGCCATTTATATAGGTCGGTTCTTCCGGGTCTTTGTTTACCTTTAGCCAATCATCTGGGTTGTTTCTTCCACACATGACCTACCCCGGGACCCTCCCCTAGGTGCCGACGCACCCCTCAGCCAAGATGGATCATGAAGTGAAGGCTTCTGGGAGGAGCAAGACTCATGATGGCCTGGTGCTATCCCCTGACTTTTGACCCCCAAGGAGACTTTCTGCACATGTGTAAAGTCTCCTTTGTCCCAAAAGAGTGGGGATGGGGGTGAAGATCCCTTAATCCCTTGCTCAAACATGGTTTTGCCTGTCTTTGTCCTTGCCGTGACTATTACCTTAAGGTGTTTACAAGAAGCAAAGACTGGCTGTTTATCCTGTTTCTGCTGTCTCTTCCATTTCAGAGGGCAAACAGAAGGCTGATTGTAAATGCCTTACCTGGAGCCCATCTATCTCTTGTCTCAGGAAATGCTAACAGTTGTAAGTATCTGGCCTGAAGCCCACTTCTTCATGCCCCATGAAATATAAACAGGAGGCC
This sequence comes from Ovis aries, assembly GCF_016772045.2. Taxonomy (NCBI): domain Eukaryota; kingdom Metazoa; phylum Chordata; class Mammalia; order Artiodactyla; family Bovidae; genus Ovis; species Ovis aries. The sequence goes on from NC_056066.1 coordinate 74,281,938, forward strand.
AGGTGGAAATGTCTAAGCTGGACCCCATCTCTTCCCTCCCTTGCTGGGACAGCAGGCAGACATGCTCTGACTCCAGGACTCTGGCCCCCGCTGCCCGTCCACCTCCCAGGCACAGGAGCAGAGAAATCAGGCATGCGCCCCACGCTAGAGGGGGACCTGAATGGCAGGCAGAGTGCCTCTCCGATGGGAATGTGCCCACCACCTCAAGTGCAGCCCAGATTGCATGGTCTGCCAGATGCCCCATGGTAACCCTGGGGAAACCGCCTGGGAGCAGGTTGGGGAAGGGGCTGGAAAGGGACTGGAGCTCCTGGTTGAGGAATGGGGGAGCTCCTGACCCAGGAACCCCTGGCCAGGTCAGGTCAGATGGAACCAGATCGGCTCTTCCTCCCAAGTGCAGCGGGGGAGAGAGGGTCAGTGCTCTAGAGCAAGACACGCTTCCAGGACACACCCTGGAACGTCGTCCCCAGAGGTCAGGGGACCTCCCCGGCCAGCAGGAGCTGCGGGCAGTCTCACCGAGAGAGCTGGATCCCCAAGCCTGGGGCGATCATCCTTATCAGTGCCTTCCCCTGGGGGTAACACTTGGGGGCACCTGGCCTGGCAAGACGCCCAGATTCCTCCATCCAGATGGAAACAGACTTTCCAGACTGAAGAGAGTGCCCAGCCCATCTTAAAGATGTGGATTGAGCATCTGAGAGAAACAGATGTCCAAGGTCACACCACCATTCCTGGCTGCACAGGAGTCCAAGCAAGGAGGTTCAGCTTTTGTCTGAGTGGTTTGAAGAAATCAGGACCTCTCCCCAGGCACCTCTCCCACTTCTGCCTCTTGAAAACACTCTCTTCCGCTCTCAGGAGCGAGCGAGCGAAAGTATGTGAAGCTCAGGTGTCATAAAAAGCACCTGCTCCACAGAGAAGCAGGCTTAGAAAACAGACACGAACACGGCCCGTGGGGAGGAGAGGAAGGTGTGACGAACTGGGAGTTGCACGGACACATGTACACCTCCATGTGTAAATTCATAGCTAGTGGGAATCTGCTGTCTAGCGCAGAGAGCTCAGCTCAGTGCCCTGTGATGACCTAGAGGGGCGGGATGGTGGAAGGGGGCGGGCGTTGGTGGGAGGGAACGTTCCAGAGGGAGGGGATATACGTATACATATGGCTGAATCACTTTGCTGTACAGCAGAAACTAACCCAACATTGTAAAGCAACTATACTCCAATTTAAACAAACAAGTACCTGCTCAAGAGCTCAAGACTGTCCAGCAGGTCATGGGGGCTCCCATCAGAGCAGGAGGAGCCTTGAACAGCGTGGAATCCAAGCTCCTCACTCTTCAGAAGGAAAAACTGAGGACTAGAAACTGGCATATGACTTGGGGTCCTAAAGTGTTACGATCACTGGTCTTTATCCAGATCCAGCCCCTGTGATTTTCCTTCTTTGTGATTTCTCTGAAAATGCCCACAGGGGCTGTGAAGCTGTGTAATCAGAGACCTCAGTCACTCATGAGCAGGGAGCGGGGAGGTGGAGAAGGACCGGCCCATCGGGGCGCTTCTGGTCAGGGTTGGGGGGAGAGGAGGGCTCTAACCTGGGCCAGAGTGAGGAGGGCCAGGAGAGGAGGACATCAGGAGAGAAAGATGGACAGATGAGAGAGGAGGGGGAAGAAAAGAGGAGTCTCTGTTGTTAGGAGGAGGCTCTGCTGCTCCTGGTCTCCGATGGCTAGACTGGGGCAGGAGGAGGGGCAGGGCCAGAGGGCTCCTGAACTGAACTCCTAGCTGTCTGATTTGCTGGTTGTGGGGTCTGAGCAAGCCACTTTACCTCTATGAGCCCGTACTTTCTCCTTGACACAATGGGAGGAGAACCCAGATGCGGTAGGACTGACTTGAGGCTAAATGAAATCATGCATGTGAGATGTCTCAGGAGAGAGCAGACCCTCCACTCACAGTGGCTTGTTTGGTGAGTTACTGGCTACTGATGCCCTTCTGTCCTGGGGCAGCTTGGTATTGAAAGCTCCTGCCCTTCTCCCGAGAAAGGGTGTCTGTGCAGGAAGGCAGCCCCCCCGTGTCCTCTCAGCTCATCGCCCAGCTCTGTGCCTGCTTGACGTTTGGCTGGACTTGCTCCTGGGGCTTCTGGGCACTGAGCCCAGCTCCTTCCTCCTTGAGCCTGGAGTGGAGCACAGGGTGTGTGTGTGTGTTGTGTGTGCGTGAGTGAGAGGAAAATGCTTGTCTGTGCATGGATGAGTTAGAGGGGGGCTAGTGTTACATGATTGTAACTGGGAGTGAATACGTAGGAGCGACTGAAGGGACTGTGGGTGTGTCACCCCTCACACCTCCCCTGCTGTTAACAGCCAGCAATGCAGCAAAGTGCATATGCACAGATGCCGAAGCCAGATTCCTGGGTTCAAACCCTATCTCCACCTTGTATGACCTTCGACAAATTACTTACCCTTTTAATTCCTCAGTTTCCTCACCTGTTCCATGAGGAAATAATAACAGCTCCTCACCACCTATTTGGGACTACTGTGAGGATTCGATGAGTTAATATACAGCAAGTACGTAAGATGATGCCTGGTACATAGAAGGAGATAAGTGCTAACCGCTATCATTCTGTCGTTCAGTTCAGTTCAGTTGCTCAGTCACGTCCAACTCTTTGTGACCCCATGGACTACAGCACGTCGGGCCTCCCTGTTCATCACCAACTCCCGGAGTTTACCCAGACTCGTGTCCATTGAGTCAATGATGCCATCCAAGCAACTCATCCTCTGTCATTACCTTCTCCTCCAGCCTTCAATCTTTCCCAGCATCAGGGTCTTTTCTAATGAGTCGGTTCTTCGAATTAGGTGGCCAAAGTACTGGAGTTTCAGCTTCAGCATCAGCTCTTCCAATGAATATTCAGGACTTATTTCCTTTAGGATGGACTGGTTGGATCTCCTTGCAGTCCAAGGGACTCTCAAGAGTCTTCTCCAACACCACAGTTCAAAGCATCAATTCTTTGGCACTCAGCTTTCTTTATAGTCCAGCTCTCACATCCATACATGACTACTGGAAAAACCATAGCTTTGACTAGATGGACCTTTGTTGGCAAAGCAATGTCTCTGCTTTTTAATATGCTGTCTAGGTTGGTCATAACTTTCCTTGCAAGGAGTAAGCGTCTTTTAACTTCAAGGCTGCAGTCACCATCTGCAGTGATTTTGGAGGCCCAAAAAATAGCCTGTCACTCTTTCCACTGTTTCCCCATCTACTTGCCGTGAAGTGATGGGACCAGATGCCATGATCTTCATGATTCTGTTGTTACTTATTATTATTATTGCAAAGGACTTTGACATCTCAGGGAGAAGGAATGTATGCCTGCTGCCTCCAATGCTTCCATGACAACCCTGATGTGGCCAGCGCTGATCTCATCTGACACCTGAAGACGTGGGGGCCCTGGGAGATATCTGGCCCCAGGTCACAAAGTTAGGAAAAGTCATAACTGGTACCCAAACTGAGGTCCAATAATCTCAAAGCTGGAGAGCCCAGAGGAGAGAAGTTTGCGGGTGATCTTCTTGTTCCCCTGATATCCACCCAAATAGGCAGTTCTTCTGTTTGTGAGTCCAGGTGAGGAGCAGTGGGAGATCATGCTGTGAAGTTCATCTCCCTGCTTCACCTCTGCCCACATCCTTTACTCTTTTTTTTCTACCCAGAAATGCAAGGTTCTTGTTCCAAGTTGGATGTCATCTGCCCCCAGCTCAGCCTCTGCCTCGGTCAGTGCCAAGTAAACAGCATGGGTCTGGCCAGCTGAGAAGATGCCACAGTGGTTGCAGGAAGGTGTCCTGTGTCACACCTGTCTTCTGAGGTAGGTGACATTGGGGTGGCAAGGTAAGGACATTGATGTTCTGCAGACACCTGCAGGAGGCTGGAAAGGAAGACCTGAGCTAGCACACTGCTTGTTGATCACCTACCTGTCCATTCATTGATTTCCTTTCATCTGCTCAGCAGATATTCACTGAGTGTCTATCACATGCCATGCACTATCCTAGGTGTTAGGATGCTCTGGGAGCAAGCATTTCAGACAAAAAAAAATTCTCTCTGTGGGGTTTATATGCTCCTGGACAATAAACAAAGTAAATAAGCAAGTATATTCCGTAGATGTTAGAGGGAGATCAGAGTTCTGAAGAAGAAAAGAGAACAGAAAGGGTATAAGGAGTACTGGGGTGGAGACAGGGGCATGGAGCAGTGTTATAATTTCTACCTGGGACCATCAGTGAGAGCAACTCTGGGAAGGCTGCTTATGAACAAAGGCTTGTGCAAATCCTGGAGGGAGCCATGAGGCCATCAGGGGAGAGAGTTACATCCAGGAGAGACAGATGGTACAAAACTGGAGTGTTTCTGATGAGTTTCAGGAAAAACCAGAAGGCTGAATTTCTTTTCTTTTTTAACTTTAAACTTTTTATTTTGTATTGGGTATAGCCGATTAACAATGTTGTGGTCGTTTCAGGTGAACAGTGAAGGGACTCAGCCACACATATATGTGTATCCATTCTCCCCTAAAGCCCCCCTCCCATCCAGGCTGCCACCTAATATTAAGCAGTTCCCTGTGAAAAGGCTGAATTTCTTTTCCCAGAACAACTGTGGGTATATCCATTGAATTCTGACATGGAGTGTTGATGAAGTGGCCTAAATATTTTTCTCCCTTGGAGGTTACTTTTTCGTACTTGATGACTAAAAACCTTTTTGCTTATCCTTAAGCTTCAGTAACCTAACAAGGCTATTTTGGTATCATTCTGCATCATTTTTTGTACTAGAACATGGAATGATTTTTCAGTCTATAGATTTTCAGGGTGGAGAGGTGGATTTTCTTGTATTACATTGTGAAATAAATGTTTTGTTCCCGGGAATTCCCTGGTGGTCCAGTGGTTAGAACTCTGAGCATTCATTGCCAAGGATGCGGGTTTAATCCCTGGTCAGGGAACTAAGATCCCACAAGCCACATGACATAGCAGAAAAAAGAAAAATCTGTTCCCATTGTCTCTTTTTCTATTTGAGACATCACTTAAGTTAAATTATCTTCATTTGTGCTCCAGTAGTTGTTAAAAGTATGTCTTGTGCCCTCAAGACAACACCTTCCTATCCTGGGATCATTCCTATGCCCCTCTTTTATGGGTCTTGGAGCACTCCCTTCCTCATAAATTGAAGATTCCCCATGGTGAGTTTCTCCACTTCAAGGAAAGGACTTTCTTCAACTCTGAGAACACCTTTACCAACAACAATTATTGTGACTCCTCTTCTTGATCTGATGACATCTAACAATCCTAAGATGGACTGATGTAACTATGGACATAATGTAACTTTTAATTTTGATTATGTTTTAATTTGGTTTAATGACTATTTTGGAGAAGGCAATGGCACCCCACTCCAGTACTCTTGCCTGGAAAATCCCATGGACGGAGGAGCCTGGTGGGCTGCAGTCCATGGGGTCACGAAGAGTCGGACAAGACTGAGTGACTTCACTTTCACTCTTCACTTTCATGCATTGGAGAAGGAAATGACAACCCACTCCAGTATTCTTGCCTGGAGAATCCCAGGGACGGGGGAGCCTAGTGGGCTGCAGTCTATGGGGTCGCATAGAGTTGGACACGACTGAAGTGACTTAGCAGCAGCAGCAGCAATGACTATTTTGCCTTACATCTGTAACTGTAAAACGGGGTTTGTTTCTGTCTGAAAGCTTTTAAGTTACAAGTGGTTATCCAAGCTCCTAAGAGTGCCACAACCTCCTCCAACTATTACTTGGGGCCCCTGGATCAGAGACCCTCAATATGAGGGTTAGGAGAATATGATGCCTCAACAATCTAGGGACCATGCCCCTCAACAGCAGGAAGTAGTTATGGAATGAAAATGATGCCCCTTTCCCTTGGCAACATAATTCTCCTAAAAGAAAAAGGGAGAATGAGAGAGCCAATTCCTAGGTAGGTTGATAAGAAGTCCGGGGTCCCCAAGGAGAAGAAAGGGGTCTGGGGCTCTCAAAGCAGAGATAGGGATATGGAATTCCTGAGGAGGAGGAGAGGACAAACATCTTTTTTTTTTCCTCTACATTCCTTAGTCTTAGTCACATAAAACGTTTTTTTCTTTAAGCCTGAAACTGATGATTATACAACAAACAACTCAGTTTAAACTCTGTACTAACTTTGCCAACAAAGGTCCGTCTAGTCAAGGCTATGGTTTTTCCAGTGGTCATGTATGGATGTGAGAGTTGGACTGTGAAGAAAGCTGAGTGCCGAAGAACTGATGCTTTTGAGCTGTGGTGTTGGAAAAGACTCTTGAGAGTCCCTTGGACTGCAAGGAGATCCAATCAGTCCATTCTGACCTTTAGGAGATCAGCCCTGGAATTTCTTTGAAGGGAATGATGCTAAAGCTGAAACTCCAGTACTTTGGCCACCTCATGTGAAGAGTTGACTCATTAGAAAAGACTCTGATGCTGGGAGGGATTGGGGGCAGGAGGAGAAGGAGACGACCGAGGATGAGATGGCTGGATGGCATCACTGACTCAATGAACGTGAGTCTGAGTGAACTCTGGGAGTTAGTGATGGACAGAGAGGCCTGGCGTGATGCGATTCACAGGGTTGCAAAGAGTCAGACACCACTGAGAGACTGAACTAACTAACTAACTAACTAACTAAGGGTTATATAACAACAATGTATCCTGCTTGAGGACAGTTTCTCCTTCCCGAAAACCTTCTGGATAATCCTGTTATCTTAAAATGTAAATTGTGGGAGTGGGTCCAGTAAGATCTCTACAACCTTGAGACATTCTTTTGATTTATTGTAATAACCAATTTAAAAAGTATATAACTCCCTTGCTAACACTAGCAAAGGGGACATTCTCCGTCCACCTTCCATGCCTAGTCAGAAGCTTTCTCTGTCTCTTTTCATCTGAGTAAAACTCTGCTATACAAAAAAAAAAAAAAGTATGTCTTATGAAGTCAGAAAATTTTAATTTCCAGCTTTGCTAGTCACTATCGGTGTGAGCTCAGGCAAATTATTTAACTTCTATGGATACAGTTTCTCTTTGGGGGTAACATTAGGAAAAGGAAAGTGTTAATCTCTCAGTCATGTCCTACTCTGTGCAATCCCTCAGACTGTAGCCCACCAGGCTCCTCTGTCCATAGCATTCTCCAGGCAAGAATACTGGAGTAGGTTGCCATTTCCTTCTCCAGGGGGATCTTCCTGATGCAGAGATGGAACCCAGGTCTCCTGCATTGCAGGTAGATTCTTTGCCGTCAGCCACCAGGGAAGCCCAATAATAGTAACTGCTTGAGTTTGGAATGCCCAAGACCACTCAAGTTTAGTTCATAAAAGGACTCACAGAACACTATTATGTTGTATTGATACTTAAGTTTACAGCAAGTGGATCAAGTGTCCAGTCAACAAAGGAGGAAATGCAGACGATCGAACTGGAGGAACACAAGCACAAGCTTCCAAATGTCTCCTCCCTGTCCGGACGTCCAAGTCGCTCAAACGGTAAAGAACCTGCATGCAATCTGAAAGACCTGGGTTCGATCCCTGGATTAGGAAGATTCCCCCAGAGAAGGGCATGACAACCCACTCTAGTCTTCTTGCCTGGAGAATTCCATGGACAGAATAACCCAGTGGACAACAGTCTATGGTCTCGAACAGTCGGACACGACTGAGCAGCTTTCACTTTCACTTTCCTCCCTGTCCAGTCACACAGAATCTGCTTGATTCCCTCAGCCCAACTCGTCCAAGCTGTTGCCAACCAGGGAAGCTTACTCTTGTCTGAGAGTCTTGGGTTTTTTTTACTGTGGTCAGTCACATGGGCATATACCACCTACACGGCTGACCTCAGTCAGGGAAGCCCCAGCCCCCTAGAGGGAAAGAGGCAATTCCCTTGTTTAAAACCATTAAAGGACTTCCCTGGTGGTCCAGTGGTTAAGCATCCCTCTGCCAACGCACGGGACATGGCTTCGATCCCTGCTCTGGGAAGATTCCACTTGCCAGTGAGCAGCTAAGCCCGGGTGCCTCAGCGACGGAGCCTGGGTGCTGCAGTCGCTGAAGTCTGTGAGTCTAGAGCCTGCGCTCCACAACCAGAGAGACCAGCGCCCTGAGAAACCCACGCACCGCAAGGAGGAGGAGGCCTCACACAGCAGCGAAGAACCAGTGCAGCCAAAAATAAATAAAGAGAGCAAAATAAAATGCCTCACTTTAAAAGATGATCGAAGAACAAAGAAACTCTATTGAACACTTCCTAAAGTGGGCGGTCTCCATCCCCAAGGGTCCAGAGAACTTCAGAGCATTTACGGGGACAGAGTTAAGTTTTGGTTTGCTGACACGGCACCCCAGGCTGGCATGCTCATCTCTTTTTTTGTAAGATTTATTTATTCGGCTTCATTGGGTCCTAGTTGCTCCATGGCATGTGGGAGTTTAATTCCCCAGCTAGGGGTCAAACTCACACCCCCAGCACTGCAAGGTGGATTCTTAACCACTGGACCACCAGGGAAGTCCCTGGAGTGACCCATCTTGAGTCTAGATGTTTATTTCAACACAGGCCTGAGATCAGACCCAGACATTCCTACTGGGAGTTGGGTGTCCCGTTCATGACCATAAGAGGAGGCCTGAATCTTTGATCATCTACCTCTTAGAGACACAGAGCCAAGCGTTCTTATTCATTAGTCTCAAATGCATTCACAGCATCCCAAAGACATGGGCTGATTTGATAAATAATCCCATTTTACAGATGAAAGCACTGAGGCCCAGGAACAATGGGTAATTTGCGAAACCTGGTTCCTCCTACTATTGTAGGGGAGGAAACCTTTCCCTGTTTCTCTTCTAGATTCCTTGGCTAGTGTGATAATTTAATTGACATAAGACAGATGAACAGGAGAAAAACAAATTTCATACATACATCATCCCCAAAGACATGGGACCCAGAGATGGTCAGGCAATTGAGGCTTATATGCTACTCAGAGTGAAGGAGAAAGGAGTGAGGATTGGGGCTCAAAGGGCAGGAAGATAAATTCCGGGAAGATGAGAAAAGCAGATATTTGGTTAACAAATGATTACCATGCCATGCAGATAGATAAATGTTTCTGATACTAAAAGTTATTTTGGGGGTTAGTTCCCTTCCAGATACAGGCCCTCTAACTAAATCTTTTAGGCAGTTAAGGGAGTAGTAATCAGCTTTTATCAATAACCTCAGATATGCAGATGACACCACCCTTATGGCAGAAAGTGAAGAAGAGCTAAAAAGCCTCTTGATGAAAGTGAAAGAGGAGAGTGAAAAGGTTGGCTTAAAGCTCAACATTCAGAAAACGAAGATCATGGCATCTGGTCCCATCACTTCATGGCAAATAGATGGGGAAACAGTGGAAACAGTGTCAGACTTTATTTTGGGGGGCTCCAAAATCACTGCAGATGGTGATTGCAGCCATGAAATTAAAAGACGTTTACTCCTTGGAAGGAAAGTTATGACCAACCTAGATAGCATACTGAAAAACAGAGACATCACTTTGCAAACAAAAGTCCGTCTAATCAAGGCTATGGTTTTTCCAGTGGTCATGTATGGATGTGAGAGTTGGACTGTGAAGAAAGCTGAGCGCCGAAGAATTGATCCGTTTAAACTGTGGTGTTGGAGAAGACTTGAGAGTCCCTTGGACTGCAAGGAGATCCAACCGGTCCATTCTGAAGGAAATCAGTCCTGGGTGTTCTTTGGAAGGAGTGATGCTAAAGCTGAAACTCCAGTACTTTGGCCACCTCATGCGAAGAGGTGACTCATTGGAAAAGACTCTGATGTTGGGAGGGATTGGGGGCAGGAGGAGAAGGGGACGACCGAGGATGAGATGGCTGGATGGCATTACCAACTCGATGGACGTGAGTTTGAGTGCTGCGATTGACAGGGCTGCAAAGAGTCGGACACAACTGAGCAACTGAACTGAACTGGACTGAATCAGCTTTTCCTGAGTGTTTTGGGTCTCAAATGTCTTTAGTTCAAAATAACCCACACAGCATGTGGCCTGTTTGCAGGGGAGCGCATAACCTGTTTCCTCTCACTGTGAAACATGCAGTCATCACACCCTGGGATCCAACATCTCAGCTGAGTTTATCTCCAGCATAAAATAAGCACTGAGGTCTAAATGGAATATCGGTGGTGGTGGTTTAGTCACTAAGTTGTGTCCGACTGTTGCAACCCCATGGACTGTAGCCCGCCAAGCTCCTTTGTCCATGGGATTCTCCAGGCAGGAATACTGGAGTGGGTTGCCAGTCCTTTTGCCAGGGGATCGTCCCAACCCAGGGATTGAACCCATGTCTCCTGCATTGCAGGCAGATTCTTTACTGACTAAGCCACTAGGGAAGCGCCAATGGAATATTACTCAGCCAATAAAAAAGAATGAAACTATGCCATTTGCAGCAACACAGTGATAGTGAAGTCGCTCAGTCATGTCCGACTCTTTAAGTGTCATAATGAGAAAAGAAAGTCAGACAGAGAAGGAAAAATACTGTAGGACATCCCCTATATGTGGACTCTAAAATGAAAGGATACGAATGAACTTACTTCCAGAACAGAAACAGACTCATAGACTTCGAGCACAAGCTTACGGTTGTATGGGAAGGACGGGGGGAAGGACAGTGAGGAAGTTTACGATGGACATATACACAGCGCTATATTTAAGAAGGATAACCAACAAGGACCTACTATATAGTACATGGAACTCTGCTCAATATTATGTAGCAGCCTGGATGGGAGGGGAGTTTGTGGGGAGAATGGACTCTTCACTGTCCACCTGAATCTATCACAACATTGTTAATCAGCTGTACCCCAATCTAAAATTAAAAGTTAAAGCAAAAAAAGAATTGAGGTTTTCATCTTCCAAGGGTGTTTGCCACTGCTTTGAGAGTCCTGGCAATTCAGGTGAATCTAGACCCAAGGGCCTCGATAGTAACTAGGTTGAGGGGGACATAGTCGTGTGGAGACTACACCCTTGTGCACACAGCATGGCGTGGTGCCAGCACATGGAAATCTAATGGACCATTTCATCTTCCGGGTGTGGGGGGGGGGGGGGACTCATGTTTATTTTTTGCAACAGAAGACAAAAGCTTCCAGTGTGCAGGTTAGGGGGAGAGAATGTGGGGTTTTCTGAGAGTCACCCCTTCCTGATCTTGGCTCCTTTTTCACATTCCCAAGATGCATGGGGAAGGCAGCTTTTTTGTGCCTGCTACCCTTCCCCGGCAGCCCTGGTGAGTGCTCCTGCAGGTCTGCTTTCAAAGCGCAGTTCTGAGGACCGTTTAATAGGCGAGGAAGTGGACTGGGACACACCTGTAACAGGGAGCCTGTTAGGAATGCTGCTTCCCAGGCCTCACCCAGATCTGGGCAATCAGAATGTGTGTTTATTTCCACAAGACCCGCTGCAGGAGCGAAGTCTGAGAAGCGCTGTTACTGGGCATTGGGCCCCAGCAGATGCAGGAAGAAGCCTGGTTAGGTGGGGAGGTCGAGCATGAAGAGGACTGACCCTAGCCCCTCCCCTTTCCCCACTTCCCTGCTCATCGCCTGATCCCACCCCTCAGCAGGGGTGTGAAAAGCCCAGTCTGCCCCCAGCATCCTCAGGAGCCCTCCTGCAAGGCCACGAAGATGAGCCGTCTCTGTCTCTCCGCAGCCCTTCTGGTCCTCCTGGGCACCCTGGTGGCCGGCACCCCAGAGGGTGACGACAGCAACAAGGACAATGGTAAGTCCCAGCTCCTGTCTCCTCTGCAGACTAGGTGGGAGGGAAAAGGGGAGTCCTTGGAAGGGGCTGCGGAACAGGCATGGGGTGAGTGTTACCAACCCTCTCTGGATTTCTCCTGAGAAACTGGGCAGTTTTCACTCCAGGGACATTTCATGACTCTCAAAAAGAAAATCATGTTTTCAGCTTAAAAAATTATCCTGCATAACTCTACCAGATCAGGGGCCCCATCTCTGAGACTCTCTATTCCTGGTCCCTGCCTGGGCCTCAAACCTGACTGTCGTGTAAACAATAAGATCGCTATTTGACCCTTGTCTGGGTTTATGGTCCAGTTTGCCTAAAACCCTTGGAATTTGCTGCTTTTTGTATGTTAAGGAAAGTGAAGTTGTTCAGTCATGTCGGACCCTTTGCAACCCCATGGACTGTAGCTTAACAGGCTGCTCCATCCATGGGATTTTCCAGGCAAGAATACTGGAATGGGTTGCCATTTCCTTCTCCAGGAAACCTTCCCAACCCAAGGATCAAACAACCAGGTCTCCCACATTATAGACAGACGCTTTACCATCTGAGCTATCAATAGCTTCTGGGTGGGACTGGTCTCCAGGACTTTCCATCAGGTGATCTGAGGATTAGAATTTTCTGCCCCCAGCTCCTCTGTGGGGAGGGGAGGGTACTGGGATAGAAGTCAAGTCACCAACAGCTAATGAGTCGGTCCACTTGCCAACCCAGTGAATAAAAACCCCTAAACATTGGGAATTGCAGAGCTTCCTGGGTGGGGAACATTCAAGAGGGCTTTTCTCTAATAGCAGAGAGCAGGTTTCTCACTGCAGTGGTTTCTCTTGTTGCAGAGCACAGGCTCTAGGGACTTGGGCTCAGTAGTTAGGGTGCTCGGGCTCAGTAGTTAGGGCACTCGGGCTCAGTAGTTGCGGCTCCTGGGCTCTAGAACTCAGGCTCAGGAGCTGTGCCACATGGGCTTAGCTGCCCCATGGCACGTGGAATCTTCCCACGTAAGGGATCAAACCCTTGTCTCCTGCATTGGCGGGTGGGTTCTTTTACCACTCAGCCACCAGGGAAGCCCCTGAGTTTTATCCTTTATTTTACCCTTTATCCAGTAAATAAAAGACTTTCCTGAGTTGTGTGAGTCATTCTAGTCAATTATTGAAACTTGAGAGCGGAAGCCACACAGCCCCTGAATTTCTAGCCAGTGGCTGAGAGGTCTGTGGGACCCCAGGGACACGTAGCTGGCATCTGAAGTGGAGCCGTCTTGTGGGGTTGAGCCCTCATCCCTTGGAGTCGGGGCTAACTCTGCAGATTTAGAGTCTGAAGTGAGTTGACTTAGGGGCCACCGCATTGGTCTGGAGAATTGGTTGGTGTTGGAAGAGATATCCCATGTTTGATGTACAGAAGAAACCCAGACTCGTATATCCCTGGGCTTTGATGGCTGGAAGGAGGCTCAAGTACAGGTGAGAAAAAGTGGAGGGCAGTGTCCCCAGAAACTCTTACCAGTTACCTAGATTGTAACAATTCCCTGCAGATGGCAGTCGTTTTTACATGGGTTGTAACAGGATTGTACATTGACCCAACCTTACCACTCACCTGCTCTGCGACCTGAGGTCAGTAACTTCGCTACAGTTTCCTCACCTGTACAAGGGAAAACTACCAAACAAATTCTTGCAATGAATTATCAGTCATGAATATAGAGGGTTTTTTTTCACATTTCACACCTGATAATGTCCATTTTCCATCAAGATGTCTTAGTCTGAAGAATTTTTGTCTACCTACCCCCAAGAAAAAAAATAAGTAAGGGTCAAATAATGATATTATTGGGCTTCCCAGTGGCTCAGCTGTAAATAATCCACCTGCAGTGTAGGAGACATGGAGATGTGGATTCGATCCCTGGGTCAGGAAGATCCCCTAGAAGAGGAAATGGCAACTCACTCCAGTATTCTTGCCCAGAAAATTCCATGAACAGAAGAGCCTGGCAGGCTACAGTCAATGGGATGGCAAAGACTCGGACACGATTAAGTGTTTCAACAGCAATGATATTATTTCTCCATTATTATTGCAAAAATGCAACACTTCCAGGACTTTGCTCATGGAGACAAGGTTATACTTCTCTCGGGCTGTTAGAATATTTGTGAGGACTCGAGGCCCTTCCCTTTATTCCCATGTCTATTATTTTATCATCGTCTCAGGATACGGGATGTTGGAGTAGATTCATAGTTTTCTAGATGTGCTGCTACCAAAAGTAAGTCCATGTGCCTGACTCACAGTGAGGCTAAGCAAACCAAGAAGTCTGAGTTTGGGGCCGAGAAAGGTTATTGCAAGGCTATGCAAGGAGAGGAGAGTGGCTCAGGCCTTAAAAACCCCTAACCCCCCCCAGAAAGAAGCTTTTACATGCAAGATTTGGGGTGAAAGCTGTAGATGTGGGATTGTGTGACTTTCTTCTGCATGGTTGGTGTTCCAAGAACTTTGTGCTCAGCCAGAAGTTACCTTCCTCCAGCGGGGTGGGGAATTCAGTTGTCGCAAAAGAACTCAAAGATACTGATAAGCGTGTTTCTTCTGGAGGAGCCTGGACCCGACCCTGCCCTGCCCCATTGTGCGCCATTGTTTCCTGACTGCTTCTCCTTTGTTTCCGCTTCCCCTCCCCCCCTTGATTAGCCACTGCTTGAATCTGCCCTTTGGTATTCTGGAAAGTCTAGGAGGCTGAAGCCTTTTTCCTGCAAATAAGAAACAAACTGGGGGCCTGGAAAGGCTTTTGTTCCCAGAAGCTCAGAACTCCGTAAGCTCCTGCCCGGCTTCAGACATTTCACTAACAGGAATTTAATTATATTCATTCTACTCAATGACTGCACCCAGCAGAAGCATGAGGTGGGAGATTCATTCACTTGACAAATATTTATCAAGGCCCGGCAAACCATTGTTCTTGGTGTGGGGACACAGCTATAAACAAAATGTAGCACAGATCCAGTGTACTCTAGAAGACGGACAGCTGAGTAGGTGAAATACTACGGCAGTTCATGACAAGTGTTTCGATTGTAGAGATTGACGGGGAAAAGGAATCCATGCTCTTTCTACAGACCAATCAGCAAAACCCTCAGTGATAAGGAGGTGTTCGAGCGGCAGCCAGGACCAGGGTGGCTGGAGCTGAATCGGTGGAGCAGAGGGGACAGGAGGGGGATAAGGCAGAGAGGCCACGGGGGAAGGTCATGAGGAGCTTCCTAAGGTTTTACAAGAATCAGAATTTGACTGAGAGAGAGCTGGGGAGCCACTGAGATTCGGAGTGGTCACAGGAGCCACGGGTAGGACTCAAGTTAAGACTGGATCCCTGTGGCTGCAGTGCAGAGAGTGGCCTCTAGGGGGCGAAGGGCAGAGACAGGCCCGGTGAGCAGCTGCAGCAGTGGTCGGTCCAGTGAGCCAGGAGGAGTGTGTAGCTGAGTTACTTCTTGGGTTGACTCCAGTTCCCTTGAATAACATGAATGGCTTGCCCGGTTGAGGACAATCCTGTTCCTGAATTAAACAATTAAGCATCTTTGCTGTTTTCTGATACACAAATGCATTAGTATATGTTCATTATACTAGAAAAACGTTCATTATACTAGTTTTATACATAAAACTCAGAAAATCAAAATATCAAAAGGTAAATCAAGGGACTTCCCTGGTGGTCCAGTGGCTAAGGCCTCAACAGGGGGCATGAGTTCAACCCCTGATCAAGGAACTAGATCCCGTATGCCGCAAGTAGAGACGATCTCGAGTGCCTCAACAAAGATCTGGCACGGCCAAATCAAGACAGTAGTGAGAAAAAGACAAATAAAATAAAAAGAAAAAAAAGAAAAATAAATATAGTAGCAAGGACATGGAAGCATCTTAGATGTTCATCAGCAGAGGAATGGATAAGGGAGTTGTGGTACATATACACAATGGAATATTACTCAGCTGTAAAAAGGAACGCCCACAAGTCAGTTCTAACGAGGTAGATGAACCTAGAACCTATTATACAGAGTGAAGTCTGAGAGAGAAAGACAAATATCATATATTAACACTCATATATGGAATCTAGAAAGACAGTGCTGACGATCCTATTTGTGGGCCAGCAAGGGTGACACAAACATAAAGAACAGACTTCTGGACACAGTGGGAGAAGGAGAGGGCGGGATGCTGTGCAAGAAGAGCATGGAAACATACACATTACAGTATGTAAACGAGATCGCCAGCGGGAGCATGACGTAAGACGCAAGAAAACCCCAAGCCAGTAACAATCTAGAGGGGTGGGGTGGGGAAGGAGGTGGGAAGGGGGTTCAAGAGGGAGGGGATATATGTATACCTATGGCCAAGTCATGCTGATGTATGGCAAAAATCACCACAATAGTGTTAAGTAATTATCCTCTAATTTTTTTTTTAAGGGTAAATCAACATTTCAAATCTCACAACCCAAAGATTAGGGATAAATCCTTCTACTCTGAGGTCTTAATGTACATGAACTCACAACCTTGTTCATCCAGAGATGAGGAGGGAACAATGCAGCCTCAGGCAGAGCTTGGGGCTTGCCCAGTGGCTCAGCGGTAAAGAACCCACCTGCCAATGCAGGAGAAGTAAGAGACTCGGATTCAGTCCCTGGGTTGGGAAGATCCCCTGGAGAAGGAAATGGGTACCCACTCCAGTACAATTGCCTGGAGAACCCCATGGACAGAGAGGAGACGGGCAGGCTATGGTCCATAGGATCACAGAGAGTCAAACACAGCTGAAGTGACTCAGCATCTCGCATCATCTAGGCAGAGCTACCTCGCAGGTAGCACAGCCTTCCCTTTCCTCAGCTCCTCAGCCTCCAGATAGGACAGGCTCCACCTCTGCCACAGGGCTGTGATTTGGGTGAGGTAAGTGAGGCACTCACTCAGCCCAGGATTGATAGATCATAATTGACTGCAATGTTGCTCTTGAGTCGATCAGTCTTGTTCAACTCTTTGTGACTCCATGGACTGTAGCCCACCAGGTTTCTCTGTCCATGGGGTTTTTTCCCCAGGCAAGAATACTGGAGTGGGTTGCCATTTCCTTCACCAAGGGATCTTCCCAACCCAGGAATCGAACCCTAGGCTCCTGCACTGCAGGCAGATTCTTCACCACTGATGCAATATGAAAGTTTTCAATGAAAAGGACATGACCCTCCACTTGCTTGATCTGCCTCTTTGCTTCACCCCTGGCCCTGCTCAGCTGGAACCAAGAGTTTTACACTGAGACTTGAACACACCTCATTCCTAATTTCAAGTGAAAATGTTATCTTCTACCAGATGTAACTTGCTATTTTAAAGAGGCAACTCTTCTTTTAAATAGAGAATTGCCATTCTTTAGTCTTTAAGAAAGCAACTTTCTAATTGATGCAAAGTTTCTCTCATAAATGAGAGCTTTCCCTCTTCTCTCTGGGCATTTATGTGATCTTTTTTAGTCTGAGTTTCACAGGATTTTCTTTTTCGTGTTTATTGGATGGTTTATTTAAGGGATCAAGAAGTTTGTGGATGTATAAACATATTGAATAACTCAGAGACTTTTGAGTTCCCATCTTAAATGTTCATCAAGATAGTTTACATTTTGACAACTTATGTCTAAACTATATATTAATTTTCCAATTTCTGAACCAATACATATTTTAAAACATTGCATAGAATAAATATATGTTCTTGATATGCTTGGGTGTTAAAATGAAGGTATTTACTTAATCTGAGGCTCCAGAAAAGAAGCATCATGTTTCCTAGTGTTGGGAAAACTGGCTGTGTTGGTGTCCAGGATGGTCCCTGGGGACTTCTCTATTGTGTATCGATGGGGGAAGCTTAATGGGCTTTAATGGGCGATTGTGTCCATGAGTGATTTTTAGTTTGGATGCTGCCCTGGAAAATTAAATTAAAATTTAATGAGCACATCTAACAATTACTGTAATAACTAGTGTTTATTGAGTATTGATTGATTACCAGTTACTTGACAGACATCTTCTCTAATTCTCTCAACAAGTCCCTGAGGTTGGGGTTATTATGCTCATTGCGATGATGACGATGCTGCGGCTCAGAGAGGTTACTTGTCTCACCTCAGGTCACACAGCCAAAGAGTGGCTCCTCTAAGACTTTAAAGAACATAGTTTAGGGGCTTGCACTAGATGTTCCTTGAGACTGGGGTGTGCTGGGATAGGAAGGGGTGGGAAAATGACTCTGAGGGCTGGGAGGTGAGAGGGCTGAGGATGGGGCTTTACCCAAAACCCAGACTTCTTCTCAATTTTCCTTTGAAAGAAGCGATCTGTTGCTAAAAAGGGACTGACACCCATATCCTCAGGGCAGGAGTTTTATTCTTAACAAAACACATCACTGGATGGAGTGCTTTTACTCCACAATACACTTCAACCATTTTCTGGTGTCAATAAATATTCTTGTACAGCATTACTTACTTATAAAGATTGTGGTATATTTTATTTTAAATATGTCTTCTTTCATAATTGCAAAAGGAATACATGCTGACAGGAACTTGTATAAAGGATATAAAGATGTGTACGGAAAGTTTTTAAGACTTCTTCTCTTGCTGTGTGTTTGTTTTCCCAAGCCATTAACCAATTGTCCAATTCTCAGGGAACACTGACTGGCTGTCTTTGCATCATACCAGTTCTGACGCTAGCAACCTGGAAATAGTGTCAGATTCCACCGGTTAATGACTGTGGCCCACAAGTCTCCTCCCATCTTCAGACTCCAATTACAGGTCCAGCCTGTCACTCATGCTTCTACCAACAGCTGTATATCAGAGTTTCCCATGACGCCCCTGGAGTTAAGTGAATTTGCTAGAGCAGCACAGACTTGGGGAAACATTTTACTTAAAAGAATAACAGTTTATCAGCGCTTCCCCGGTAGCTCAGTAGTAAAGAATCTGCCTGCAATGCAGAAGCCCCAGGAGATGCAGCTTCGATCCCTGGATCTGGAAGATCCCCTGGAAAAGGGTTTGGCAACCCACTCCGGTATTCTTGCCTGGAGAACCCCATGGACAAAGGAACTTGGCAGGTTACACTCCATAGGGTCACAAAGAGTCGGACACGATGGAAGTGACGTAGCACGCAGGCACACACTAGCTTCTCATAAAAGGATATAATTCAGGACAACCATATGGAAAGGCTACACGAGGCAGCATATGGAGAAAGGGCACAGAGCTTCCATGCTGTCTCGTTGTCCATACTCCCTGAACCTGCTCCTGTTTACCAACCTGGAAACTCTTCAGATGCAGTCCTTCTGTGTTTTTTCTGGAGGTTTCCTCATGCAGTCACAATGACTATGTGATGACTCACACAATCTGGCTCAGATGGTCAAGCGTGGCTTTACCCTCCTGGCTCAGATGCTAACGTGTCTCCCTACAATGTGGGTAGACCCAGGTTCAATCCCTGGGATCCCTGGAGAAGGAAATGGCAACCCACTCCAGTACTCTTGCCTGGAAAATCCCATGGATGGAGGAGCCTGGCAGGCTACAGTCCAGGGGGTCGCAAAGAGTCAGACATGACTGAGTAACTTCACTTTCACTTTCCTCAGACAGTCATAATTGATTAAATCATGAACTATTGGTGACTGATAAACTTCCACCCACTATCTTCTCCCTGGAGGTGGGGGCTTCAGAGGGTCAAGGTGACAGTTCAACCATCTGATCAGGTACTTGGTTCCCCTGGCAGCCAGCTCCCATCCTTGAGTTACCTGGGAGCTTTCCAAAGTCACCTTCTTCACATTACTGAAGACACCTTTATTGCTCTCCTCATTTAGAAAATTCCCAGGGTTTTTGGAGTTTTGTGCTGGGATGGAACTAGCACCAAATATATATTTCTAATTATATTATAAATCACAACATCAGTTCAGTTCAGTTCAGTCGCTCAGTTGTGTCCGACTCTTTGCAGCCCCATGAATCGCAGCATGCCAGGCCTCCCTGTCCATCACCAACTCCCGGAGTTCACTCAGACTCACTTCCATCGAGTCAGTGATGCCATCCAGCCATCTCACCCTCTGTTGTCCCCTTCACCTCCTGCCCCCAATCCCTCCCAGCATCAGAGTCTTTTCCAATGAGTCAACTCTTCGCATGAGGTGGCCAAAGTACTGGAGTTTCAGCTTTAGCATCATTCCTTCCAAAGAAATCCCAGGGCTGATCTCCTTCAGAGTGGATTGGTTGGATCTCCTTGCAGTCCAAGGGATTCTCACGAGTCTTCTCCAACACCGCAGTTCAAAAGCATCAATTCTTTGGCACTCAGCCTTCTTCACAGTCCAACTCTCACATCCATACATGACCACTGGGAAAACCATAGCCTTGACTAGACGGCATCACATCCCCTCAAAATTCTAGTATTCCCATCTCCACGAGATAGCCAAAGTTAAAACACTCTAGGACTTCCCTGGTGGTCCTGTGGTTAAGAATCTGCCTGTCCAATGAGGGGACATGGGTTTGATCCCTGGTCTGAGAGGATTTCACACGCTGTGGGGCAACTAGTCCCATGGGCCACAACTACTGAGTCCAGGCAACTAGAGAGTAACCCCCTCTCACCACAACCCCCACCCCTCATTTGCAGTGAAAAAGACTCAGAGCAGTCAATTAATTAATTAAAATAAAAAACATTTTTAAAAATATACCATATGTTTTTCCATTCCTTTCTCCATTACAGCATGATACTTTCCCACTTTTTTTTTTTTAATACTGGAAACTTTCAACCTTACTCAAAAGTACAGAAAATAGTATAATTAAACCCTATGTATCCATTGTTCACTTTCAGCAACTATCAACATATGGAGAATATTGTTTATGTTTGACCTTTTTCCCCCTAGGATTTTAAAAAGCTAATCTAAGGCACCATGCGAATAAATCCATAAATACTTCATGAAGGGTATATGGGGTTTTTTTAATACCATCACCATGTCATCTTCACACCTAAAAGAATTAATAATAATGCCTCAGAATGCAGGTCCTCAAGTGGAGGCTCACAGTTCAGGCTTTCCTCACCATCGCTACCGCCACTCACCATTCTCTGTTTCCAGACACGGGGGTTCCATTTGCTGACCTTGTAGCCCCAGCTGTGATGGCCATCCTCGTAACTGACCCGTTGTCCGTCCCAACCCCTCAGGCCTGCGCCCTGCCTTCTGTCTGCAGCCACCATACACCGGGCCCTGCAGGGCCATGTTCACCAGGTACTTCTTCAACGCCGTGTCCGGGCTCTGCCAGACCTTTACTTACGGCGGATGCAGAAGGAAGCCGAACAACTTCCGGAATGAGAAGGAGTGTATCAGCACGTGTGGGGGCCCCAACAGGGCACAGTGTAAGACGGGGCCGGGCAGAGTGGGAGGGAAAGGGCTGGGGAGCGGGGCGGAGCTCAGGGGCCCCACACCGTTCATCCCTGCCCGGTGCCTTTCCTCCTCGCTGCTGGCCAGCAGAAGTGGCCGCAGTGTCCTGTGAACCCACACACTGAGTGAGTTCTCCAGGGGCCAGCTTTCCAGAAGGTCACCCCTAGAATCACCTTCCAGGTAATCTAAGCCACTCTCAGGCTCCTCTTTCTCAGATGGGAACGCCGAGTCAGCCACCCTGCCCAGCGGGTCCACCGTGCTCCTGAGCAAAAGGCTTTTCTCTTCCTGGCCATCCTGATGTCAGGAGTACCGCGCTCGCTCGTTTCTGGGGTTGTCAAGACTCTGTCAGGGTGTACGCTGTCAAGGTCAGGGGCTTCAGTGATAACAGTCAACAAGTTCCTTCTTCTTACAGAGAATCCGGCAACTGTGCTCCCTGAGATGCTGAAGTCCTAGGAGGCCCCACACGGGGCTGTGGCTGCTTCTGAGCTATTTGAGTCTCCTCTGCTTCCTTCTCAAGCCTCCCCTCCTCAGCAGAACCCTGCCTCTCTCTTCGCTGCAACCTCACCCTCAGCCCCCTCCCCAGCATCACTGCTCTCCTTGGAGGGGCAGTGGGGGAATTTCTGGTCCAGCCCTGAGCATCAGTGGTGGTAGAAGCGTTTTCAGTAAAGAAGCCCTCTTGCCCCACAGTGATGTTGCATATTTGTCTGTGGCTTCAACCTCTGGCCTTATATCTAATAAATTCATTTTCTAATTAAACTAACAGGAGTGGATTCTGTTGTCTGCAACCAAGAACTGTAACCCATTGGGTCCATGAAAACGGTGGTCCTTCTCACTGTTCCGTGGTGCGGAAGGCACCTCCCTTTTTTCTGTCCTCAGACTGGGCCCTACCAGGTGTAGGAACCATTCCAGCCCCACCTACCTCTTAACAGCCACTCCCAAGCAACACAAAAACCTGGGTGACAGATACCACGCCGTGAAAGCATTTGTTTACTTTTTGGACCAGATCAGTCTGGGGACTGGTCATCCTCCTGGACTCCTGGGAGGAGAAAGGAAGGTGGGTGAGGCTCACTTCTCCACTTGCTCAAGGAAACCCCTCCCCTGAGGTCCTGTGGCAGGGTAGGGACTTTTATTTCTTCTAAAGAAAAGCATCGACCCACTTAGCACCTGCCCAGTGCCAAGCTCTGTGCTTAGCATTTTTTTAGCATTATTTCACTTAATCATCTGAGAATCCTTTGAGGATAAAATGGGGGTATGCAGATGTCAGCTGGCTGGTGGGTTTGTTTCCTGGAGTTCCTATAACAAAGCACTATGAACTGAGTGATTTATTTGTTAATATTTATTTAGCCACACCATGCAGCTTTCAGGATCTTAGTTCCCTGACCAGGGGGTCAAACTGTGCCCTGCAGTGGAAGCCTGGATTCCTAACCACTGGACAGCCAAGAAATTCCCTGAAAACCAAATATTTATTCTCTCTCACTTCTGGAAGCTAGAAGTCTGAGATCAAGGAGTCAGCAGGGCCATGCTTCCTTGAAAGGCCCTGATCCATTCCAGGCCTCTCTCTCAGCTCCTGGAAGGCCTGGCTTGCTGCAGCATGAGTCCAGTCTTCACATGGCATTCTCCCTGTCTGTCACCTAATCTGCCCTTTTTGTCAGGACACCAGCCATACTGGATTTGGGCCCATCCTAATGAACACTTAACTTAATCCCCATGCTAGAGACCCTCTTTCCAAACAAGCTCACATTCTGAGTTCCTGGGGATTAGGACTCCAACCTCTCTTTATTGGTGGGGACAGAGCAGCAGAACCCTAACCATGACTGCCTAGCTGACTGTCCCAAAGCTTTTGTCCTTTGCAAGGAGAAAGAGTTAAGAGCCCAACTCCCCAGCCAGTCTGTAAAGATCCAGAGCCTGGGTTTGTTATAATTTGGGGTTCCCTCGACTCATTGGAAAAGACTCTGAGGCTGGGAGAGATTGGGAGCAGGAGGAGAAAGGGACGACCCAGGATGAGATGGCTGGATGGCATCACGGACTCGATGGATGTGAATCTGAGTGAACTCCGGGAGATGGTGATGGACAGGGAGGCCTGGCATGCTGCGATTCACGGGGTCTCAAAGAGTCGGACACGACTGAGTGACTGAACTGAACTGAACTGAACTGAACTGAAGCAAAGGGAATATAGTTTATTGGGTCCACGAAAGGGCAGGAAAGGTGGCCAACAAACGGAGGAGCAAGCCCGCCGGCACTGGTAGTGATGCCCTCCATCCCGTGGGGGAGGGGCCAGGTCGGGTACAGCACCTTCCTTGTAGTTGCCTCCCCCAAGAGGTTAAAGGGCAGCTACCAACTCCCTGTCACTCAGTGACTGGGGACTTCTGACTCCCTCGGTGCACAGGCTTTTTGTGTGGCCCCAAGAAATCCTTCAGGCAAAGAGCTGCAGATACTGGCAGTTGGAAGCCAGCCAGCAACGCCGAAGGTGGTAGTAGTTGGCGGGCACACTTCTACCTCACTATGTGGCTTTGAATAATTTACTTAACATCTTTGCACTTGTCTTCTTCCTACCTGGGGTTGTTGTGAGGAAAGTGAATTAGGACATGCTGAGCCCTAAGATCTGAGAGCCTGGCATGTAATTAATGCAATGTAAACACCTGTTAGGATAATTATCGACTAATCTATACGGGCAAAAGAACAAGAGAGTTCCAGAAAAACATCTATTTCTGCTTTATTGACTATGCCAAAGCCTTTGACTGTGTGGATCACAACAAACTGTGGAAAATTCTGAAACAGGTGGGAACACCAGACCACCTGACCTGCCTCTTGAGAAACTTGTATGCAGGTCAGGAAACAACAGTTAGAACTGGACATGGAACAACAGACTGGTTCCAAATAGGAAAAGGAGTACGTCAAGGCTGTATATTGTCACCCTGCTTATTTAACTTCTATGCAGAGTACATCATGAGAAACGCTGGGCTGAAAGAAGCACAAGCTGGAATCAAGATTGCTGAGAGAAATATCAATAACCTGAGATATCCAGATGACACCACTCTAATGGCAGAAAGTGAAGAGGAACTAAAAAGCCTCTTGATGAAAGTGAAAGAGGAGAGCAGAAAAGTTGGCTTAAAAGCTCAACATTCAGAAAACTAAGATCATAGCACCCAGTCCCATCACTTCATGGCAAATAGATGGGGAAACAATGGCTGACTTTATTTTTCTGGGCTCCAAAATCACTGCAGATGGTGATTGCAGCCATGAAATTAAAAGACGCTTACTCCTTGGAAGGAAAGTTATGACCAACCTAGATAGCATATTCAAAAGCAGAGACATTACTTTGCTAACAAAGATACATCTAGTCAAGGCTATGGTTTTTCCAGTGGTCATGTATGGATGTGAGAGTTGGACTATAAAGAAAGCTGAGTGCTGAAGAATTGATGCTTTGAACTGTGATGTTGGAGAAGACTCTTGAGAGTCCCTTGGACTGCAAGGAGATCCAACCAGTCCATCATAAAGGAGATCAGTCCTGAGCATTGGAAGGACTGATGTTGAAGCTGAAACTCCAATACTTCGGTCACCTGATGCGAATAGCTGACTCATTGGAAAAGGCCCTGATGCTGGGAAAGATGGAGAGCAGGAGGAGAAGGGGCGACAGAGGATGAGATGGTTGGATGGCATCACCGACTCAATGGACATGGGTTTGGGTGGACTCCGGGAGTTGATGATGGACAGGGAGGCCTGGCGTGCTGCAGTCCATGGGGTCACAAAGAGTCAGACACGACTGAGCGACTGAACTGAACTGAACCGCTGGAAAAGAAATGACTCTGACCTCACCTAGGAATATTCATGTTGGAAGGCATGTGGAATTGAAGCTGATTCAGAGTCCTTATTTCATATGTGAGGAATTTAGAGCCAAAGAAAGGGGAATATCTTGCCCGGTGACACCCAGCTACCAGCTATGAGACATTATAATGGACTAAATTCAGGCAACATCACTCAGTCTTTCAATCATTCATCACTCTATCTTGCATTTAGTGCTTGTTCTGTGATAGGAAGCAGGGAAATAGAAATGACCAAGACAGTAGCTTCCAAATGAGAGGATGTGATTACTCTCATTCACACCAGTAAGTATTTTGAATATGTATTTGTGCATATACTCGTATGCACATTGTTGTACTAGTATGCACACTTGAAGTAGTCAATAATATATATTTAATAAAGAATAAGCTAGAGAAAGGGCTTCCCTGGTAGCTCAGCTGGTAAAGAATCCGCCTGCAATGCAGGAGACCCCGGTTCGATTCCTGGGTCGGAAAGATCCCCTGGAGAAGGGATAAGCTACCCACTCCAGCATTCATGGGCTTCCCTGGTGGCTAAGATGGTAAAGAATCCACCTGCAATGCTAGAGACCTGGATTTAATCCCTAGGTTTGGAAGATCCCCTAGAGGAGGGCATGGCAACCCACTCCAGTATTCTTACCTAGAGAATCCCCACTGACAAAGGAGCCTGGCAGGCTACAGTCCATGGGGTTGCAAAGAGTCAGACACAACTGAGTGACTAAGCCCAGCACAGCGCAGGCTAGAGAAAAGTAAGCAGAAGTTTGTAGATGTTTTCTCCTGTCCCCTGGTGCATCCCACTTTGGACACCTCTAGACCAGGACTGGCTTTACCTGCGAAGATCTCCCCACCCAGCCTGGCAAGCAGACATAATTGCAGAAACATGCATGCTGTGGGAGCTGAAGACGAACCCTAGCTGTCACCTGAAAAGGTCAAGGCCAGCCTCCCAGAAGAGGCAAGGTTTGAGCTGAGTGTGAAAAGGTGAACTGGATTCTACCAGGTGGAGAGAAGAGGCAAGACAAAGACGTGGAGCTGAGCGCCACGATTCAACTTCCATCCAGATCCCAAGCTGAGTCTGTATCAGTTTCCACGTAGCCTTTGAGCATCACAAGGGAGACCCCAACCTGTTCATCAAAGTCCACTCAACCCTGAATACAGACGGATCTGGGAGTCCCCTCAGAAGAGACAGAGGAAGAGGAGATACCCAGGAGATGTGAGGGAAACACCTTGTGCGTGAGAGCCCTTGTCCCAGAGCTTGAGTTACCAGCTTCCTCCTGCTAGACCCTGCTCCTGGGGGAGTGAGGCAGCCACCTTCAACATCTCTAAGAAACAGACCCATCAGAGCTGAGTGACATAGGTGAGTGGATGTTGGAATGAAGGATTTGGTGGTGGATGCAAAATTGAAGAAGTCATCTTAAAAATTAAATGGTGGGATATTTAGCTTTCAGATACTCAACCAGCCTCAGTTTCTATACCTCCTTCTATGGGGAGCACACGTCCTTGGGCAGCAGGTGCCAGCTGGTGGCTTTCATCCATACAAAGTCTTTTGTCCCAATGAACCAGTAAGAGTACCCCTCCCGTCGGGCCCTGACTTTCACATTGGTCCTTACTCTGCTCCTAAGAAACCTATGGGCCAATTCTGCTGTCTTTGTCCTAAGACATTCCTCGAGACACTGGGAGATGGCAATCAGGGAAGTACCCCCATCTCTCCCAAAGTGTCTTTTAGGTTCTCTTGCAACATTTGCTAAGTCCCCTCTGCCAGCTTTCAGATTCTCAGGCCTCAAAGATGTGGACATCCGTTTGGTTCAGCTTCCAAAGTTTATGCAGAGGCTGATAAGATGGTTGCCACCCTCAGGAGGTACCCCTTCACTGAACTGGAAGAGGGAGGTTGGTGTAAGAATAAGAGAATGGTCAGCATCCAGGTCACCCTTCTGTTTTGCTTTCCCTAGTAGGTCAAGAGCAATGATAATCAGAGACTGTGAACCAAATGAGGGTGACTGAGAAGAGAGGGTAGCCACTGGTGGCCCAGTAGTTAAGAATCTGCCATCCAATGCAGGGGACCTGGGTTCCATCCCTGATCAGGGAACTAAGATGCCATATGCCGCAGGGCAACTGGGCCTCAGCCTCACCGTACAGAGCATGCCACAACTAAGACCCAAAGCAGCCAAAAATAAATGATAAATATTATTTAAAAAGAGGAAGGGGTGGGACGTAGATGAGGGCAGGACTCCAAAGCTCATGGAGGTATTCTCCAGGACACATCATACTTCAAGTTCATTATTTGATCTTCTCAGCTGTGTAGCATTATGGGAATATGTTCAGAATCCATTGTCCCCAGTCAAAGGGAGAGCCCTGCTCTCCCAGGTAGAACCATTTTGACATTTTTCACTCCCCTGTCTCTGAGAAAACGTACGATGGATGGATCTTCGGAGAGCAGAGCTTAACTGCCTCACTACAGATGAAGTAACTGAGGCATTGAGGCTCTAAATACCACAGATAATTAAATAAAGGAAAAGAGAGAAAAAGACCCTTCCATCTTGGGTGGCCCCACACGGCATGGCTCATAGCTTCATTGAGTTACACAAGGCTGTGATCCATGTGATCATTTTGGTTAGTCTTCTGTGATTCTGTTACTCACTACCTTATAGTCTTGGGACTATTCCTCAAATCTCTGGGTTTTACTTTCTTTAATTATAAAATAAGGATAATGCTTGTACTTGTTCATGTTTTCAGCCATAGACCACTAGAAACACTCCTGTTCCTAGCTGAACAAGTTGGGTTTATTACTCACAGCAGCACCTCACAGAACACCTCCCTTGAGGAACGATATGGCTTGCCAATAA
Organism: Ovis aries; assembly: GCF_016772045.2. NCBI lineage: Eukaryota > Metazoa > Chordata > Mammalia > Artiodactyla > Bovidae > Ovis > Ovis aries. The sequence continues at coordinate 74,309,627 of NC_056066.1, forward strand.
GATGCTAGAAAGAACTTTACAGGATGTGGTACGGTTAGCTTCAGGATTCAGGAAGCTGGCTTTGCTCTGACCTGCATGCTTTCGGGAAGTGAGCAGTTCTCTGACTGACTGTCTTAATCTTTGAGAAGGGAAGACTAGATAGAGCTTACAGCTGTACTTGGTAAAGCAGCATCAGCACCACTCATTTTAAGATATGTTATCATTTAGGATAACAGGATAATTTAGCTTATTTTGCCTATGTTCAAACTCGACTACAGAGCGTCCTATCATTGTCTTGATGCATCATGAACACAAAATGGTCTTGTCTGATGCGAAAATTCTATGAAATACATATGTTCAGCAAGAGAACATAAAGCCAACTGTGAGTGCCAAGTTGGCTTTCAGATTTCAGGGGCCGCTTTTCTCTTTCTCATAACTTCTCATAGAATTAAGGTGAGAATTAAGGATATAATATTAGCAAAATGCTTGGATAAGTGCCTGGCAGAGTACCCTTCAATGAATGGCAGCTCCAATAAGAGTAATAGAAATACTATTAAGAAATACTATTAAGAAAGAAGCTGTGTGTGTGCATACTCACTGAGTTGTGTCCGACTCTCTGTGACATCATGCACTGTAGGTCACCAGGCTCCTCTGTCCATGGGATTCTCCAGGCCAGAATACTGGAGCTGGTTGCCATTTCCTCCTGCAGGGAATTTTCCTGACCCAGAGATCAAACCTGAGTCTCCTGCAGCTCCTGCACTGGCATGTGGATTCCTTACCACCGAGCCATCTGAGAAGCCCAATAGATAAGTTATTTAATTATAATTAATAAATATTAATTAATAGCAGTATAATGGAAAAGTGCTTGGTTCTAAATAGAAGAGATTGACTTCAGTAGCTCTGGGAATTGCTGTATGACCTTGGCAAGTCCCTTCACCATTCTGAACCACAGTTCCTTTCTATGAAAAATGGGGTGATTGCACCTGCCTTAGGAAATTCACTCCTCTGACTTGCCTGGGGGTCTAGCGGCTGGGACTGCACACTCCCAGTATAGGGGGCCCAAGTTCGATCCCTGGTCAGGGAACTAGATCCCACATGCCCAACCAAGAGTTCACACGCCAAAACTAAAGATCTTGCATGCCTCAAGGAAGACTGCAGATCCCACATGGTGCAACTAAGACCTGGCACAGCCAAATAAATAATTTTTTTAATAGGGGAATAAAGAAATCCTCTCCTTTGGGTATTTTTGAGGACTAATAGATTACAATGCTGAAGTGCTTTGAACACCACAGACCAAAACAAGTTGGCTAGAAACACATAGAGTTTTGGGCTTCCCTGGAGACACAGGTTCAATCCCTGGGTCAGGAAGTTCCCCAGAAGAAGGAGATGGCAACCCACGCAGTATTCTTGCCTGGGAAATCTCATGGGCAGAGCAGGCTGGTGGGCTACAGTCCATGGGGTTGCAGACAATCGGACACAACCTAGCAACTAAACAACAATATCTAGTTTTAAGGGTTTTTTGGCTCCTGACTGCTTTTTAAGTGTGCTATCAACTGCATTAAAGAAAGTAACAAAGAGCATTTTTCTTTGGTAGCGTCACCTGCTAGAAGTCCACTATCAGGAATTTCCCCATTGTTTAAGGAATGTCAAAGTCCTCTTCCAAATTTGTCCCATTCTTCTTCACACTGAATCTAATTCCCTCTGGCTTCGGTAATAGGTCTCACCCAGGTCCACTCTCACACCCATCCCATGCAAAAATATTTGACCCTCTGGTCTCTCAAAAATATAGGGGGAAACTTTTGACTTTCTGCTGGTTCTCCTTTCAGTTAAAGCCCCAAGGAACCAGTCATTAGGAACTGCTCTTTAAGGAAGGCCCTCTCTGCCCACAGTGGCTGCCTCCTGGATCCAAACAAACCCTCTCTACTATTAGGAGGGAAAATTCAACCCTTTGGGTACCTCTGTGTGTGTGTATGTGTGTGTGTGTGTGCATAAAGCGGGTTTATAAGTCAGCAGTTAATACAAATAATTATTTTAAAAAATATTTACTCAGCTGTGATGTACACAGGAAAGACATGGTCTCTGCTCTGTTATAGTCTTATAGTCCATTTTCTAGCAGAAAATTCCAGGAGATATTGAACAAGTGATTACTAAGGAATACAATGCACAGGGTGTGAAGGGAGCGTTCATAGGGAATGGAGGTGGTGGGAGTTGGATGGAGGGATGCCCTGAGGAAGTGAACTTTCAGTTGAGACCTGAGAGATGAGCTAGAGTCCCTGAGAAGAAGGTGGGGAAAGGGTTCTCGGCAGATGAAAATGCAAGAGATGGAGGAGGAGGTATGTGAGAATGAGTGGGAGGATGGGAGGAGGTAGCGCTGGGTACAGAAGTGGGAACCAGACTTGAGGAAACTTGTGAGATGAGTTAAGAGTTCGGGGGTTTATCTGAGGTCAGAAGAAGGACCTGCTCAGCTTAGAAGATCCTGGCAGAGGATGAAGAGGGGGTGGCAGGGGTGGGGGTGGGTGCAAAGGCAGGGGGGTCATGATGAAACCATACAACCCAGGCTGGGACTTGAAACATGGTCTTTGAACTGAGGTCACACACCTGTTCTGGGACCTTAATGAAGCTCAGCTTCTTTAAGTCTCATTGCATAAAGAATTCACTGAGAGACAAAGTGATTAAGAAATGAACTTATTTATTTAGACAGATATACATTCCATAGACAGAATATGGTCCATATCAAAAGATGAGAACTGTCTTGGAAGAAACACACTCCACTGACAGATTATGGGCCATCTCAGATGATGAGGGGCCCCCAAATATGGGATGGTTACTTTTCATGGGCTGGGTAATTTCATAGGCTAATGAGTGGGAGGATTATTCCAACTATTTTGGGGAAGGGGCGGAGATTTCCAGAAATTGGGCCACCATCCACTTTTTTTTATCTTTGATGGTTGGCCTCAGAACTGTTGTGGGGCTATGTCAGCTAATGTGTTACAACAAGCATATAGTGAGGCTCAAGGTCTACCGGAAGTAGAATCTTCTGGCATGTTGGTCCTAGTTGATTCTAACCAGTCTTTGTCATGTCCTATGGCTATGTCATTCTTTCAAAATGACACATGGCTATATCATTCTGCCCCTTCCCTCCTGTTTCAGTGACAACTGTCCAGAGGGGAGATGGGAGTGGCCTGGATGCAGCAGAGAGCAGTGGCTACAGAGGAGACAGTGAAGAGGGACAACCAACAGGCTTTGCAGGAGACTGTTCGGAGTGAGGAAAGGGAAGAAGCATTGAAAGCAGTCAGGTGCCTGGGAGAAGGGAGGGGAACGAGTCTGGGAGAAGCACAAAGAGTTCAGCTTGGTCAATGTGGAGTCCATGGCACCTGTAGAACGTTCATGGGAAGATATTGTGTAGACATTGATTCATCCAACCGCTTGATCAGAAAATGCTGGTTAGGGATAGAATACAGAGTGACCAAAAACTCAGAAGAGACGCTACGGCTTCAGCCTCTGGCTCTGCCAACTTTTTAGCTGTGTGGTCAGCTCACTTCTGTCCTCATCTGATCCTCTGCACGACGGGAGCCGTAATAACAGAACCTACTTCTTTGGTCAACAGTGACACCAAGGGGATGAATCTTTGTAAAGACCTTACAATAGCGCCCGCGCCCAGGAAGGAATAACCATGGCCTGTCTCAGTGCCTGCTGCGTGTGCCAGGCACTGCCCTAGGCTCTGGATCACAGCAGAGAACAGCTCTCAGCTCCCTGCTCTGCCAGAACTGACATTGTACCTGGTGGATCCAGTCAGCGATGATGAACAAGATAACATTTCTCAAAGAGATCACTGTCAGGCAGAAAATCATGCAGAATCAGGGCCAAGCAAATCAGAGCAATTTTAGGCAGATGGTTGTGAATATGGAAGGAAGAGCGAGTGGAAAGGCCCCAGGGCAGGAACAAGCTCCATGAGGTGGGGAACAGAAAGGTCTGTGCAGCAAGACAAACTATGGGGGAAGTAGGCAGGGATTTGCTCAGAGGTGATTTTAGGGCATCTAGGTTGTAATTCCAGGTGCAGTGGTAAGCCTCGAGAAGACTTGAAGCAGGGAAATATCATGGTCTGATTTCATTTTTAAAAGGTCACTAACCAACAATGAGAAAATGTAACACACCAAGAGTAGAGAGAGGGGGAATTCCCTGGCAGTCCAGTGTAGGACTTCACGCTTCCAATGCAGGGGGCACAGCTTCCATCCCTGGTGGGGACTAACATCCACAAGCCACACGATGTGGCAAAAAAAAAAAAAGAGAGAGAGTGAAGAGAGGTCCATGCTGGAAATGGAGATTTCAGATTATTCACCTAATGGAAAATGGTGTTAAGAGGCGTGGTTATATGGACCCGGGAGGGTGCAGAATCACAGTAATAGGGAGACTACGGCTCTGCTCTTGCCTTCTCACGTGACCCTGGAGGTGAGTCCACTTACAAGGGAGGGTGGTGCCGGATACCATGTAATGATGGAGGTGAATAACAACCACCGCAAAAGTCTGCTTTAGATGGATTCTCCTTCCTTACACAGCTCTACGAAGCAGCCACACTAATTCCTGGAGTGCATGCTGGCTGTGTGTGCATTCTGTCCCTGCCTGTCCTGTGTTGTGTAATTCAGCCTCAGTTTTCTCCTCTATAACGTGGGCATGATGAAATCTCCCCTCTCATGACTGTAAAGAGGATGAGATTAGATAAACCCTGGGAAGGGATGTTGAAAGGAGAAAGAAGGTTCTTTCTTTCTTTCATATTTCTTTTTTTTTTTCCTTTCAACTACTTTACATACTGGATTATGTTTCTTTTAAGTCTGTGTTTTGATATAGGCTCTTTATTGACTAATTATCAGGTTTCATTGAAATTATATGTCAGTTTTCTAGAATTTCAAGTTTGATTCTTACTTAGTTTACTCTTAAAGTGCTAAACATTTATTAATGGTCTCCATCCAAAGAGCATGTAGATAGCTTGACACTGACAGATTTCTCACATATACATTTAACGGCTATTTTTAGGAAAGAATTTGTTGCCACCCATAACATCAAGTTTCTTTCTTGGGAATGAAGAAAGAGAACAGGCTGTTGGGCAGGTACCTGGGAGTGTCTGTTACAGCTTCTCTCCCTGAGGCAGAGAAGTTAAATATAACATCTGACTTTTCCAGGCAAAGATAAAATACTTTCAGGCCCCATGAACTGTCGAGGGTGTGGGCACAAAGTGTCTTCGGTCCAGGACTGACCTGTCAGAGCACAAAGGTAGACAACTTCCCTCGAGTCACTGGGATGAAGCAGGGCCAGATAGACAGAGCTCAGAGCATCTACAGGGCATTTTGACAACAGCCCTTGGACAACATTTTGACATTAATCAAAAAATGTTTGACAACCACATTTTGACATTAATCACGTGTAAGCTCTATCTTGGTTGCTTTTTTAAAAAAATTATATCCTAATCCAAGTTGACTTTATGAGGCTAGAAATACTATTTCGTGTTATAAATGAAGAAACTGAAGCTTGGAAGGATTAAATAATGTTGCCAAGGTCACCTAGCTAGGAAATGATGGAGCTGGGATTAACCTTTTCTCCAAGGTCACATAATCAATAATGGCAGGAGTGCGATTTGAACTCAAAAGTCTCTGACTTCAAAGACTGCCCTCTAAAAGAATTTTGAAAGCTGTGAGGCTAAAGCCCTGGAGATTCACAAGACAGGACTCAAAGTTCTCAAATAAGGAAGCTCTGCTGTTCATAGTTTTTTCAATTAGATGATATAGAAATAATTTTTTTTATAAAGAACTTGGTTTGCATTTATGTAAGACCTTACCTGTGAGTTAGAGGAGGGCTGACCAACCTAGACAGCATATTAAAAATCAGAGACATTACTTTGCCAACAAAGGCCCATCTAGTCAAAGCTATGGTTTTTCCAGTAGTCATGTATGGATGTGAGAGTTGGACTATAAAGAAAGCTGAGTGATGAAGAATTGATGCTTTTGAACTGTGGTGTTGGAGAAGACTCTTGAGAGTCCCTTGGACTGCAAGGAGATCCAACCAGTCCATCCTAAAGGAGATCAGTCCTGAACATTTATTGGAAGGACTGATGCTGAAGTTGAAACTCCAATACTTTGGCCACCTGATGTGAAAAACTGACTTATTTGAAAAGATCCTGATGCTGGGAAGGAGGGAGGAAAAGGGGACAACAGAGAATGAGATGGTTGGATGGCATCACCAACTTAAAGGACATGAGTTTGAGTAAACTCCAGGAGTTGGTGATGGACAGGAAGGCCTGGTGTGCTGCAATCCATGGGGTCACAAAAGAGTCGGACACGGCTGAGCGACTGAACTGAACTGGACTGAGGCCTGAGAAAAGCCCATTGGATTTGGAAATGAGGAACTTGCTGGTGACCAGTAAGGGCATCAGATCTCCCTGGTTGTAAGCAACAGAAACTGACTCTGGCTACTGGAAGAAGAGAAGGAATTGGTGAGAATGATGTGGGGACATAGAGGGCATCTAGTTTCTCTTCCTGACTGTACCTTTAAGTTACATCCCATTGGATTCTTTGGCTGGCAACCAATAGTGCTAGCTGATGTTATTCAGTCTTGGAACTGAAGAAAATGCTAAAAAGAATTCTGCTTGGAAAGGATGGGAAACAAGAGAATCAGGGTCTTCTCAGGCTGCTTTTGAATGAATACCATACATTTTTAGGATTTTTGTCATTCATTAAGAAGTGAAACTGTTAGTCAGTCAGTCATGTCCAATTCTTTGTGACCGTGGGGACCGTAGGCCGCCAGGGTCCTCTGTCTATAGAATTCTTCAGGCAAGAATACTGGAGTGGGTAGCCAGTCCCTTCTGCAGGGGATCTTCCTGACTCAGGGATGGAGCAAAGGTCTCCAGCATTGCAGGCAGATTCTTTACCCTCTTAACCACCAGGGAAGCATTCATTGGTCAACATTAAAATTCCAAGGAGAGCATCTGTTTGGCCACTCTTGGTCTGGGGATAAAATCAAGAACTCTGATTGACAAGCCCCTCAATCTGCCTGGCCCACCTGGGGCAGAGGAAGGATTGTTCCCTCAAACAAAAATCAGGCTACCTTTTTAAAAATTATCTATTTCTTTGTTTAATTCTGGTTGTTCTAGGTCTTGGTTGCTGCTCTCAGTCTTTCTCTAGATGCAGTAAGATGGGGTTACTCTTCGTTGCATTTCACAGGCTTCCCATTGCAGGGCCTCTCTTGTTGTGGGGCACAGGCTCAGTAATTATGGCTCATAGGCCCTAGCACAGGGGGGCTTCAGTAGCTCGATGGCATGTGGAATCTTCCAGGACCAGGGATGGAACCCATGGCCCCTGCATTGGCAGGCAGATTCTTACCCACTGTACCACCAGGCAAGTCCAAAATCAGGCTAGTGTTATCAGTAAAAGGACAAAGGGATGCTAGGTGACGAAACAGAAAAATAGCCAATACACTCAGAAACAGAGGTTTCCTCTGAGTTAGAAAGTTTGAATGGGTCCAAGAGGACAAAGAGCCATTGTATGGTTAAAGGTACCCTGTTCCTTCCTGGGAATGTCTCAGATACCTAACATTCATTTGTTTACAGTCATCTTAGAGTCGGCAAGTGTGCAGCTGACTCATATCACCTCCCATTTCAACCTTGTTAAATAAGAACAAGCTACCTTTTCCCGAACACTTACTGTGAGCTCACCCAACAAGCCACACTTTTAAATGCCCTCCAGGCCAGGTGAATAATGAGGACAGAAGTATTTGGAGTTGGGGTGGAGGCAGGAGGACAGTAATGAAAAATTACTGGGATTATGGAAACTGGCGAGAACACTCCCCTCCAGGGAAGAGAGCAGTCCCCTTAGCTTAGCCCACGGCTTTGAAAGTGTGGTCCCTGGAACAGCACCATCAGCATCCCTGGAAACCCTCATATGCAGATTCTCAGACTTCTCCCGAGTCCTACTGACTCAAAACCCTGGAAGTAGAGATCTTAAATCTGTGTTTGAACAAGTGGTCTAAGTGATCCCGATGCTTGCTCAGGTTTAAGGCCCAGTGTTCTAGCTGATGGTTGCCACTGTGTTCCCAGACCATTTCCTTTTACTGAAAGATACTAGAATTTTACTTTTATGTGAAATTTCTCACTCTTAAATTTGACGACTAATTCAAACACTTAAAATGTACTGTGTGGGCTCACAATATAATATTCTATCCAGATTTGCAACCTCTGGTTTATGCTGTTGATACAGAGCAGGGCCCTGTGGGGCTCCTGGGCACAAGGCCTTTCTGTGTCTTGCATTTCTTTGATTATAGAAAACAGCCTTCATTCAGCCTCCATGACCTTCCCTGAGGTCCAGTCAGCAGATTCAAGCAATTGTTAGTTAGGGAAGGAAGGGGATAGGAGACAAGGGAGAAATAATCAAGAACAGCCTTGGGGCAAGGTTCTGCTTTCCCATTAACAAATACATATAACAATATTTTTGTGCTATTTTGCGGGCATTGAAACCCCTTCCAGGTGGGAGAAGTTAACGATTAATGGTGGTAATCTGCCCACAAGCATGTAGACCCCAGGCCCATTGGACCTGCCTGCAGGTTGATGATGCTGACTCCTACTACATCACCACCAACCCATCAGAAGACTATCAATGAGCTGATCATGTCCTCTTTGCACAATCACTGTAAAACTTCTCACTATCTTCTCCAAGTTGGGACACATGCTTTTGAGGGTGTTCAATTGCTGTGGCCCCGTTTGCCTGGCAAAGTAACAAAGCTGTTCTTTTCTACTTCACCCAAAACTCTGTCTCCAAGAATCAATTCGGCACCAGTATACAGAGAAGCTGAATTTTGGACCTTAGTTTTCTCTTTGAACCTTAAAATAATCCTACAGAACACTTCCTGTGATATGTTCCACCTTCCTTCTTTTGTCCTCACTCTGCAGTTTGTAGGATCTTAGTTCCTTGACCAGGGATTGAACCTGGGCCCTCAGCAGTGAAAGCATGGGGTCCTAACCACTGGACAGCCAGGGAATTCCCTCATTCAAGGAATTCCCTCATTCAAGGAATTCCCTCATTCAAGGATACCCCTTTCAAGGAATAAGACGACATAGGTCCAAAAAGTGAGGTGCTATTATAAATCACATAGAAACTAGCCAATCCCTGAATAGGATCCAAGTGTATTTGGTTTTAAAGCCTCTGCCTTTTTTATATTGTATGTAGAAGCAAACTGTATGAACACACCTTGTGCACAAGCTGGCATCACAAAAGCTAAACATCTTTGGCATGCCATGGGCCATGGACCTATGGAGCTTTCTCCTCCATTTGTGTGCCCCACCCCATCCCACTCACCTCAGGCTAATCCCCATTCCTGTCAAGAGAGTCAGTCCCCAGGAGAGCCCAAGAGGGCTGGAGAGCAGTGAGGCCGGGCAGTTTCCTGGAGTGTACAAGCTGACCAGGCGCCAGAAGAAAGCTGTGGGCAGCAGTGCCCGAGGCTGAATGTCCAGCATGCAGCTGGATTCACAGGCTAAAACCAGCTGCCCGTCAATGTGTCCTCTGCACGTCCTAGACTGAATTCTAGGAGCCGCCCTGGGCTGAGCCCCCACCTGGCTCCGGCCTCATAGCTGCTAACTGTTCTGTGCTCAGAGTAAACAGCCCTGGCCCCTCCCAAAGAGGACCTGTCTCCAGCCCCCAGGCTGGACATGGGAAGCGGGGGAGGCATCCGCAGCCTCTTCTCCCCGGGCCATCTGTGGGGACAGTGGCTGGACATACTTCTGTCATCAAGTCCTGCTCACCTCATCCCCATGGCCACTGCTCTCCACGCCTTCCACCCTCCGGCAGCAAAGACCTCCTGGGGCTTACTGCCCTCAGATTTGGATCAGGAGGGATGTTTGCAGGGACTTCCTGCTGGGTAACCCTGCTTTGGCATTTACCAGCCTGCATATTACACCTCGATGTCTATTCATCAGTCTCCTTACTAACAGGAGACACCATCTCTGCCCATTTACAGATCTCTGGAGATCAGCTCAGAACAGAGAAGAGATTCATTCAAGGTCCCGCAGCTAGGAAGTGGGAGAGACGGGAGTCAAACCCAGACTCTGTCACCCGAAGGCCAGTGTTGAGGGCTCCTTTAATTACTTTCTCTACAGCAACTGTGTGCCCTAGATTTGTCACAAAAACGTACATTTATGATGGATGGGAAAAAACAGACTTGGAGAGATGGAGACCTGGGATCAAACCTCTTATCTGCAACTCCACTTGGGACCTGGGGAGTTGGGAGGGCCTCCTGCACAGTTCATCTGGCATGCACTATTGGCGATGATAATATCCCTCTGTTCGCAGATGTCTGGGGCCATCGTGGCTCCTTGAGACACTGAGCACAGAGTGAGTGAGCCTGCGTGTCCGTGAGGGGAAGAGAGGGAGGGAGAAACACACGGCCAAAGGCCCCAGACCTTAGCAGGTGTTTCACCTTCTCTGGCCTCGGTGTCTCGTGTCCAGTGGGTTCATGTGTAAATACGCTTTCCTGGAGCTCTTCTGTGTGCTGTGTATCACTACACAACACGCCCACCACGAATCCCTAAAGCGAGATCCGATCTCTGACCTGCTGACCCCGAGTCCAGCCACTTCGTCTGCAGTCTCTCCCAGTGGGTCCTGTCCTCCTCTCTCCTGCCACAGAGGGCATCACAGGGAGACCCCTGGGTCTTGGAATGGGATCCCGGGAGTCCTGGGTCTAGCCTTGGCCTCCTGCTGCCCTGCCCCCAGGGCCCAGAGGGAGGTGAGGAGAGGGGAGGGGACAAGGGTCCGGGTGCGACCAGCTGCACCCGGCCAGGAAGCCGCTTTGGTTCCTGGTTCCCACTGGGGCCAGAGTGACACCTGATCCTGGGAGATTGTGAAATGACAGGAGGTGGCAGTCGGCCCGCCTGCCTTGTGTGCTGAGCCCTCTACCCGCAAGGGTTCAGCCCCGCCCCTACCCCCACGCCCCCCAGGAACCCAGTTAAATCTTCCTGGCGGCGCCTCATTCCCGCACCCCGCCCTGGCGAGCACCATGCCTGCCTGCCGCCTCGGTCCTCTCCTCGCCGCCCTCCTCCTTGGCCTGCTTCTGGGCTTCCCCCCGGTCACAGGTGAGTGGGGCGGGGAAAGGCTGGGTGCCCAGAGGGGCCGAACCAGGAGCGCAGGAACAGAGCCCGGCAGGAGCCTAGCCTCTCCGAGCAGTGAGGATTCCCCACGGCGGAAGTGGGGAGTCCCCTGCAGACTAAAATGTGGGGATCCCTGGTGCTCTGAAGGCAGTAGCCCTTGGGCTTCAGATGTGTGGTCCAGTGTGCTGGGGGTGTGCGGAGGCCACTGAAAACTGCCCCTTATACCTAGGATGGGGCGGGGGCGGCGGGGGTGGGGAGGTTCTTTGCTGATCTTGGAGATGCAGTGGCCAGTGGCGGGGACCCTCTGCCGGGACATCGGAAGCTCCTAGACGCTCAGTTGGGCTGGGGTCTCCCAAAATTGACGGCTCGGAGGCCAAGGGTTTGGTCCCTCCTGTCCTCCCAGGTATTGGAGGACCCCGTCCCTGGAGGTGGGGCTCTCTGAAGACAGTTAGGGCGGGGCCTAGGGACCGAGACTCAGAATTCTGGCGGGGGGGATTGAGATTGGGGGCCATCAGACACGAGGTGGGCATCCTCTGAGAGCGGGCCCGGGTCCCCCACTACCCGTCCACCTCCCAGGCGCAGGCACAGAGAAGCCGGGTGTGTGTCCCGAGCTGGAGGGTGAGGCGAACTGCACGAAGGCGTGTGTCTCAGATGAGGACTGTAATGACAACCTTAAGTGCTGCCAGGCCGGCTGCGCCACCGTCTGCCAGATGCCTAATGGTAACTTGGGGGACCCTCGCGGGCCGGGGCGGGGCAGCGGGGGTGCGGGAGAAGGGAGCGCCCGGTTCCGGGCACACCAGCGCGACCGACCCAGGGGTCCAGGACCAGGTCGAGGTGGCTGGAACCGGATCAGCCCGTGCTCTCCCTCCCGCGGCCCCTGGGAGACCGAAGCGTCGCTGACATGCCGCCGAGGGGAAGGGAGGTCCCCCACTCCCAGCCGGATTCATCGCTCTGGTGCATGACGGACTTCCGGGACGCACCGCGGGGACGTGGTTCCGGACCATTGTTCCCTGAGATCTGGGCGCCAGGGTCGAAGCTTCCTCCTGGCAGGGGTTTTAGCCGCGGGGCAGCCCTGGGCTGTCCAATGGGCTGGGTCCCAAAATCTGGGACTCGCTCCCGTGCCAGAACCCTTTTCCTGTGGCTTCCCCAGCCCTGGGGGAAGGCTTTGGGATGCCTACTGGCCCGGACTCCCCAAATTCCTCTGTCCAGATGGAGGCTTTCCAGATTTAGGAGAGCATTCCGCCCATCTTAAAGATGTGATGCAAGCTGCAAAAAGAGAGAAAGGTTCTTGTCCAAGGTCACACTGCCATCCCTGGCTGGACAGGACTCATAACACAGGGGGTCCCTTTTTTGTCTGAGTGGCTTGAGGAAAGTCAGGACCCCATCCTGAGCAGCCCTCCCCCTTCCTCCTCTTAACACCCTCTCTTCTGCTCTGAAGACTGAGAGAGAGAGAGTGTGTGTGAAGCTTACCCTTCATAGAGAGCACTTGCTGGAGCTCAAGACTGTCCCGCAGGTCCTAGGGACTCCTTACCTGAGCAGGAAGGGGTCTGAAACAGCTTGGACTCTGAGCATCTTGTTTTTCAGAGGGAAAAACTGAGGACCAGAAGCCAGGATATGACCTGATCCCACTGTGTTGGGATCGCTGGTCTTTACCCAGAGAAAAAGTCCCTGTGATGCTCCCTCCCTGTGATTTCTCTGAAGATGCCTGCAGGGCCAGGAAGGCCTGTAATCAGAGACCTCAGTCAGAGCAGGGTGGTGGGAGCTGGAGGGAGGAACAGTCTGTCAGGGGGGCTTGTGGATCTGGAGATCTCTACTGCTGCTGCTACTGCTAAGTCACTTAAGTCGTGTCCGACTCTGTGCGACCCCATAGATGGCAGCCCACCAGGCTCCCCCGTCCCTGGGATTCTCCAGGCAAGAACACTGGAGTGGGTTGCCATTTCCTTCTCCAATACATGAAAGTGAAAAATGAAAGTGAAGTCGCTCAGTCGTGTCCGACCCCAAGCGACCCCATGGACTGCAGCCTACCAGGCTCCTCCACCCATGGGATTGTCCAGGCAAGAGTACTCTAACCTGGACCAAAGTGAGGAAAACCAGGAGAGGAGGACATTGGCAGAGAAAGACAGACAGATGAGAGGTGAGTAGGGCGAAAAGAGGAGTTTCTGCTTGGGGGAGTCTCTGCTGCTCCCCGGTCTCGGATAGACTGAGGTAGGAAGAGGGGCAGGGACAGAGGGTCTCCTGGATCAGAATCCTCATTGTACCATCTGCAGGTTGTGTGTCCTGAGCAAGTGGCTTCACCTCGCTGAGCCTCTGCTTTCTCCTTGACATAATGGGATGAGAATCACAGATGTTGTAGGACTGACATGAGGCTAAATGAAATGGTACACATGAGATGTCTCATGAGAGAGTAGACCCTCCACTCACAGTGGTTTGTTTGGTGAGTCACGGGCTCCTGATGCCCTTCTGTCCTGGGGCAGCTCAGTATTGAGAGGTCCTGCCCTTCTCTAGGGAAAGGGTATCTCTGTGCAGGAAGGCAGCCCCCTGTGTCCTCTCAGCTCATCACCCAGCTCTGTGCCTGCTTGATGTTTGGCTGGACTTGCTCCTGGGGCTTCTGGGCACTGAGCCCAGCTCCCTCCTCCTTGAGCCTGGAGTGGAGCACAGGGTGTGTGTGTGTGTGTGTGTGTGTCTGTGTCTGTGTGTCTGTGTCTGTGTGTCTGTGTGTGTCTGTGGACATTGAAAGGCTGGGCTCAGGTCTTGGTTTTACTTCTGGTCAGCAGCGTGATGTTGGGTGATGCCTTCACGTCTCTGGGTTTATTTTCCTCCGCTGTAATAAGAATACAGCAGAAATATCCCCTACAGAAGAGAGGTGTGATGTGAAAATTAAAGGACAAAATGGATTTGCACTAAGAACTTGTTAATTGGCACATCTCTGTGGTGTGTGTGTGCGTGTGTGTGTGTGTGCGTGTGTGTGCACTAGTGGAAGAATGCTTCTCTGGGTGTTAGAGTGAGAGTGTAGAGGGGACCTTGGTTCCACCTGGTTGTAACTAGGAGTGAGTATACGGGAGTGAAGGCGTTGTGGTTGCGTCACCCTGACATGGGCGCTATGGTTTACTGCTTACAAAGCAACAGAATGCATGGTGCACAGACTTGAAGCCAGTTTCCTGGGTTCAAATCCTGTCTCTACCCTGTTTGACTTAAAGCAAATTATTTAACTTCTTGTTGACTCAATTTCCTCATCTGCAACATAAGAAAATAGTTACAGCTCCATGTCCCAGGTTCTAGGATTATCCTGAGGATTAGATGAGTTAATAAACGTTGCAAGCTTTGGATAATGCCTGCTACTTAGAAGGAACTAAGTGTTAACGGCTGCCTTTGCTCATCATCATTATTATTGCTACCAAGAACGTTGACTTCTCAGGGAGAAGTCTGCTGCCTCTGTTGCTTCCATAACAACCCTGTGGTGTGGTCAGCGCTGATCTCATCTGACACCTGAAGACACAGGGCTCTGGGGGATTTCCCTCCTGAGGCCACAAAGTTAGGAGAAGGCAGAGCTGGGACTCACACTGGAGTCCAGTGATCTCAAAACTCCTGGGAGGAGAGAACAGAAAGAAGGGAGGTTGCAGATAACCTTCCAAGCCCCCTGAGATTCGCTCAGGCATGCAGCCGTCTTATTTGTGAATCCAGGTGGGCAGACATGCTGTGGAGACGTGTGCAGCCACCTGCCTCCACTCTGCTGACCACCTCTTACTCCTTTTTCTACCCAGAGAAGAAGGGCTCATGCCCTAAGGTGGACATCGCCTTCCCCCAGCTCGGCCTCTGCCGGGACCAGTGCCAGGTGGACAGCCAGTGTTCTGACCTGTTGAAATGCTGCCTCAATGGTTGCGGGAAAGTGTCCTGTGTCACCCCTGTCTTCTGAGGTAGGTGCCCTGGGATGGGGGGAGGGATACATTGATACCCAGATGTGACAACCTCTGCAGGAGGCTGAAAAGGAGCCCCTGAGCTAACACAGTGCTATTCGCTTATCCATCCTTTGATTTGTTCTCATCCACTCAACAGACAGTCACTGAGCATCTGTCATGGACGGTGCACTGCTCTAGGTGCTGGGATGCTCCATGAGTAAACAAACCCAACAAAAATTTATCTCTAGAGCACCTAGAGCAGTGCACCACCCTGGTAGCTCAGTTGGTATAGAACCTGCCTGCAGTGCAGGAGACCGGGGTTCAATCCCTGGGTTGGGAAGATCCTCTTGAGAAGGAAATGGCAAACCACTCAAGTATACTTGCCTGGAAAATCCCATGGACAGAGGAGCCTGGTAGGCTGCAGCCCATAGGGTCGCAAAGAGTCGGGCGTGACTGAGCGACTGACACCTTCAACACCTTCATTCCCTGTAAAATGTTAGCAGGAGATAAGTGACCTGGAGAAAAAGAAAACAGAAGGAGGTTTCAGAGTAGGGATGGGGAGCATCAGGGAGCTGTGTTGCAGTTTTATCACAGGACCTTCCAAAAGGCAGCTTTTCAACAAACTTGTTGGAGATGATGGAAGGAACTGGGAGCTTTCAGAGAGACTGTTCTGACCAGTGGGGGCAGCAGATATAAAGCAGTGGAACCCCTGGTGTATTTCAGGAAAAGCCTGAAGTCTGGAGCCTATGATCAAAAAGAGGGCAATAGAGGAGAGGGTCAGAGAGGCATTTTGTTTATTTATGGCTGCACTGGGTCTTCACTGCTATGCACAGGCTTTCTCTGGTTGCAGCAAGCTGGGGCTACTCTGTGTTGCGTTGCACAGGTTGCTCATTATGGTGGCTTCTGTTGTTGCAGAGCCCAGGCTCTAGGCAACTGGGCTTCAGTAACTGCAGCACACAGGCTCAGTAGTTGTAGCACACGGTCTTAGTTGCTCTGCGGCATGTGGAATCTTCCTGGACCAGGGATCGGACCCAGGTCCCCTGTATTGGCAGGCAG
Source organism: Ovis aries (assembly GCF_016772045.2). Taxonomy (NCBI): domain Eukaryota; kingdom Metazoa; phylum Chordata; class Mammalia; order Artiodactyla; family Bovidae; genus Ovis; species Ovis aries. The sequence continues at coordinate 74,325,680 of NC_056066.1, forward strand.
ATTCTTAACCACTGGACCACCAGGAAAGTCCAGGACTTTGGTCTTGACCCAGAGATGTTGGGCCCTTGGAAATGGACATGCTCTTGATTTGAATTTAGAAGGATTGCTCTGGCTGCTGTGTGGAGGCCCTAGAGGGAGAAATAGCAGAAGCAGAGAGACCAGCTAGGAGGCTCCTGCAAGAGGCCAGGTGGGAGGTGATGGACCAGGTGACCGGTGATGGACCAGGTGACCTAAGAGGCTGAGTTTGCGACATACATGAAGGTGGATGGGACAATACTTGCTGATTATTTGGGCTATGAGATTTACTCGTTTTCCCCTTCACTTGTGCACTTACTCTGTGGCCGACAGGGCTACATTCACCTGCTGTGAGTGGTTCTCATGCCTAAAGATAAGATCGTGGATCCTCTCTTTCCCCACAGATAATTAAAAATAAAACAATATTAAGTCTCACAGCAAGCATAAGAAAGTAAACAGAGGGACTTCCCTGGTGGTTCCATGGCTAAGAGTCTGAGCTCCCAATGCAGGAGGCCTGGGTTCAATCCCTGGTCAAGGAAATAGATCCCATATGCTGCAACTCAGACCCAGTGCAGCCAAATGAATAAATACATAAAGATTAAAAAAAAAAAAAAAGAAGAAGAGAAAGAGAAACAAAACCCAAAGCACATGCATCTTCAGCCCATTGAGGGATCCAGCACTGTGCCACGTGCTGGGAGAGAAGGTGACGGCTGCCCTTCCTCACCGAGTTTGCAGCCAGGTGGCCGAGGCCGACAGTTGGACAGACACTCCCAATGCCTATAATCAGTGCGGCAGTGGAGGGCAGTGCTGGGTGTGCTAAGAACACAGGAGGAAAGCTCAGCCAGGTTACGGTGGGGGAAGGAGGGAGCAGGGTTCTGAGCCAGTCCTGAAGGATGAGTGAAAGGTCGATAGTCTGATGAAGTACAGTGGTAGGCAAGCTGTTCCAGATGGAGGGAACGGGACAAGCAAGCCCCCTGGTTGTAATCTCATTTCTAATCATGCGCTGCTGTTGACAAGTTCTCAGTCAACAGACTGGCTGGTCACTGATGTAACCTATTGTTCAGATGTGAAGACTGAGACCTAGAGAGAGGGGAGGACATACCCAAGGACCCATGGTTGCTAATTCAGTGCCTGAAAGGGAAGCACGGTCTCCCCAGGGCCCAGAGCTCTCCAGTGATGCCAGCTGCCTCTTGCCTCCATGGGTACCAACAGCATGGGCTGGCATTGCAGTCAGGAAGACCTAGGTTCAGATTTCAGCTCTGACAGGTGGAAGGATTCTTCGGGAGATAAATGACAGTGACCCCTCATGAATGATCACAGCGGTCAGTCAGGACCATGGTATACCCAGGTGTATCGTGGGATGGTCAGAGCAGAAGAGGTGAGTCTAGGACCTTCAGAAAAATGCCAGCAGAGCCCCAGGGCCTCGAGAAAGTGAGGCTTTGCTGGGGGGGTGGCGGGTAGGAAGGTAGCGGGGGATGTGATGGAGTGGGAGGAGCTTTGGATCAGAATTTAAGCTGCAGGCACTCTTGTCTAGTGTCCCGGTGTTGTTGTTGATGGTATTATTATGATTTTCTTCCTCCAGCTCCAGCCACCGCAGCCTGTGGACTGAGGGAGCAGCAGTCCTGCCTGGCCCTGTCTGGCTCCAGCCCAGCTGCCCTCCTCCCTTCCTGGCCTCTTTCCTCCCTCCTGAGCTGACCACAGCTGCTTCTTTTTCCAACCAATAAAGTGACTGCTTCCAGCACTGGCGGGCCTGTGGCCTCTGTTATAATTCGGGCACATTCCATTCCTGCCTGCAACCGTGGGCTGGGGAGGCGGGAGTGGGCGTGGCCACCTGATCGTCCAGGCAGAGTTCGAGAAGAGACAGCTGCGACACGGTGACACAGTGAAGGTAACTCAGGGCTCTGTGTGCCGAGCCCCTTCCCCAGTTAATCCACCCACCAGCCCTGTGCAGATGCAGGTTATTCTCCCTGAGTGATGGAGGAGAGAACTGGGGCTCAGAGATGCTGGAATCCTTCCAGAGTTGCTGGGAGTTCTGACATCAGCAGCAGGTACTGTGTGCCTGACACAGGGCTGGGAGATTCACTTGTAAGATCTCCTGAATCCCGCAAGTAGCCCTCAGATTGTGATAAGGGCTTCCTTGATGGCTCAATGGTAAAGAATCTGCCTGCAATGCAGGAGACCTGGGTTGGATCCCTCATCCGGGAAGATCCCACGTGCCATGGAGCAACTAAGCTCTTGGGTCTCAACTATTGAGCCGGTGTTACAGATGGGTCTCAGCCAAGTTACTTGCTTGGGGCCACACAGAAAGAAGGTAACAAAGTCAGGGTGCTTTCTTGTAGGTTTTTGTTTTTGTTTTAATCAAGCTGTTATTTTGTAGAAATAACGCTTACATGGATCACAATTCAAAAGGTAAAAAAAAAGGATATACAACGTATGTACCACATCTTCTTTAAAATAAACAGCCAGGCTTCCCTGGTGGCTCAGTGGGAAAGAATCGGCCTGCCAGTACAGGAGACCAGGGTTGGATTCCACATGCATCAGAGCCCAACTATGGCCTAGACGGCTTGGGATGGGGGGAGAGGGAGGTGATATATAAAAAGATATAAACATACATAGAGCTGATTTACTCCATTGTACAGGAGAAACTAACTCAACATTCTAAAGCAATTATACTCCAAAAAAAGAAAAGAATACACAATGAAACGTCGTTCACCCTTGACACTCTTCCTCCACCCCCAGCCACTTTGTCCTGTTTTTCTTCAAGAATTCCTTTTTGGAAAAATCTGTATTTGTCACCGCATTGCTTCTGTTTTATGATTTGGTTTTGTGGCAGCAATATGTGGGATCTTAGTTCCCCAACCAGGGATGGAACCCACACCTTCTGCATTGGAAAGCAAAATCTTAGCCAGCAGAACATCAGACAAGTCCCTATTCTGTTGTTTTCTGTGGAGACCATGAATGCTATCAGTTTCTTGTATCTTCTTTCCAAGCTAGAGCTCAAGTTCACTCCCTCTATCCTGTACCGTTCTCTTTATCCCCTCCCCTCTATCCCTTCTTTCTATATTTATTTATTCTCTCCATCTCCTGGCTCCCAGGGCCAGAATCCTGGTTATCTGCCAGCCTTCCAGAGCGCAAGGCAGGGTCTCTTCTTGCACTGACCTCCCATCTCCAGCAACAGGCTGCCTTGCTGTTGTCTCTAAACCCCACCTCCAGTCTAGAGGGCTCTGTACGGTAAAACTGATGCAAAAACAAATATCTGCTCTGCAGTAAAGTGCAGGTTGAGGTTGGTGGGATAATAGAAAGCTACCTTTGAGGGAGCCAGAGCTTAAAAGCGAAGTTCTGAAGCCAGACCAGTAGAGGACAGCCCTGCCTGAGGAACAGCGTAAGCAGAGGTATTGCTCATGTGGGGAATACTTTTCGAGCTCTTAACTATATGTTCTGTTCTAGATGGGCCGGATTTGAGATCAAGGAGGTGTGTGGTGTATGCGTGTGTGAATGTGTGCGTGTAGGGGGGAAGAACAAATAAATGAATGAAACAAGGATAACATGTCAGGAGATGGCAAGATGTTAGCAAACTATAAAGATGAGTAAGATGACTAGTGGGTCCAGGGGATGGGGAGAGGAGGGGGCAGTTGCTTTGCAGAGCGTATTCAGGGAAGGTCTTTCCTAAGGTGTCATTCAAGCCATGAGCTGAGTGAAGAAGGACAGGAGCCATGTGAAATCCATGGAAAGAGCTGTCCAGACCGAGGAAATTTCTAGGACTGAGAACCTGAGGTCAGAGTGTGCTCAGGGTGCTTAAGGATCATGGCTGGAGTGGTGAGGGGTCAGGAGCACCAGGGGAGATAGAGAGGCATGTGGGCACAGATTACGGAGGGCCCTGTGGTCACTACAAGGACTTTGCCTCTTATTCTGAGGAATTTAGGACCTCTGGTGGGGGTTTGAGCAGCAGGACAACGTCATCTTACATTTGAAAAAGATCCTTCTGGCTAGACTGTGGGACTTTCCTGGTGGCCCAGTGGTTAAGAATCCTCTTGCCATGCAAGGGACACATGTTCCATCCCTAGTCTGGGAAGATCGCACATGCCGTGGAGCAAGTGAGCCCGCATCCCACAACTGCAGACCCCCCATGTAGAGTCCAGGCACCTTGAAGAAAAGCCCCCCTCAATGAGATGCCCAGCACAGCCAAAATTAAATTTAAGAATCGCCTTTGGGGGCGATGTGGAAACAGAGAGAGCAGTTAGGCGACCCAAAAGGACATGGAAGAAATGACTTTTTTTTTTTGCCTCTTCAGCTACTAATATGCATGAGACCTCCAAACTGTCAGCCCTAATGCCCTGGGAGCTAGGGCTGTACCGGCCATGCGGCTCCTATGACTCCTGTGTAGTTCTGCATGTCCTGTCTATTGATGGAGCTTTGGGAAATTAGCTCACGAAATAATCACATTGCAAACACAACAAATATTCCCCTTCCTGCCCCACGAGCACGTTTACCCAGCTGATCAAAAGTGAGGGGGTTAGGAAAACATAAAAACAGCGATGGCTGACGACGCTGTTAGTCATCCATTCACAGCTGCAATCTGGTGAGTATCTGGTTTCTTCAGCTATTACAGATAGTACTTGGGGGGAGCTGCAGTGCCCCCTTCAGTCACAGAAAAGCATAGCATTTGAAGGTGCTGCCTGCAGAGCATTGAGGTCCTGGACCCAGAAGTCTCTGTGTATCCCCTACAGATGGGATATCAACCCCACAGAAGCCCAGTGCCCAGCCAAACCAAGCCTACTGGGTTGAGCTTATTATATAAAAGGTGGAACCCCCTGGAGCTACTGTACCCACCCCCTCATTATTGCAAGCTTCACATCTTGAACAGCCCTCTGGAGATTTTTCACCAGATGAACGATCCAAAGCCTGTGGTTTATTACGGGCTACAATTAGGTTTAGGGTTATGGTTAGAATCTTGGCACCACTAGGGGAACAGACCATGGAAGGCAGCCGCCCTTTGCAGTCAGTCTGAAAACAACAACCCCTCACTGATGGAAGGCTGGTTCACTCTGCAGGCCGAGTTCCAAGTGGCCTGGATGGTGCCCACAGGACCCTCCTTTAACCAACCTCCAGGTAGCAATATACACAGACACACCGGGTTGAAGTTTCTACATTGGTTCACTCATGATCTCTGTTGGTGGGCTGGAGACTCTAGTTTGAAATAGATAAACCTCTCAACATATTAATGTACAAGTTAAGCATGTTCATGCTTATCTCAGGGTTAGTTCTCCATTGATCTTGTCTGGTTCAGCTGTGGTATACTTGAAAAGGTTACCTTGGTGTTTCTATGCTGTTTTTTGTTTGTTTGTTTTGGCCATGCCATGCATTCCCAGACCAGGGGTTGAACCCAGGCCCTCAGCAGTGAAAGCTCAGAATCCTAACCCCTGGACCACCAGGGAATTCCCTAATCTTTTGATCTTATGTATTATGGCTTTATTCTCTGGTTTGGGTTTATTGCTTGAGACAACTAGCACCTAGATATCACAATCTGCATTTCCTTTCCACTTTTATCATAGTTCAGAGGATAAGAGTCATCCCTAGTGGGTTTCTGTCCTTTCTTTGGAGGTCCTTTGATAGTGGGTGGAGGCTTTCACTCTTGAGGTTCTTTTCATGATTTTTTCTGGGCTCCATCCTCACAGTTCTTGATTTATTGTCTGCAGTTTGAAAACAGTTTGCAAAATGAGAATTCCCAGGTGTGAGTTGCCTCTTCTTTGATTAACACTGCTTCTCTCTCCCTCCTTCATTTTCTTCCTTCTTTCCTTTCTTCCATAATTCAGAGATGACAAGAATCACGGAATTCAAAGATGACAAGAATTGTAGGACTGACTGAGAGCTTAAAACTTTACCTCTGAAAAATAAATCCCAGGCCCCTCCTTTCCTCCACAGTGTAATTTTTACAAAACGAATCAATAGGTACTTGTAGAGTATTTACTCTGTACACACGCCACCTCTCTTGGCTAGGTGCAGAAATGTGTAACGCAACATCCCAACTTTCAAGAGCCCACAAAATATAACCATCAAAAGGTAGAAGCAGGCAGGCCCAGAATATCCTTGCATAGTCCATATAGAGAGATCAGGGAATTTTATGGGATGGAGAGGTAAGCAAGGACTGGGCTGCTCACACAGTAGAGCTGAACTTTAATGAAAGCAAACAGGTTAAGAATATGGGTTCCAGGGTTAAGACTCCATGCTTCCAACGCAGGGGATGCAGGTTCAATCCCTGGTTGGGGAACTACGATCCGACATGCTGCATGGTCGTAGCGAAAAAAAAAAAAAAAAAAAGAATATGGGTCCTAGAGTCCCACTTCAATTCAAACACCAGCTTTACTCCTTGTCAGTTTGCTGTTTGAATCAAGTCATTTATCTTTCTGACTTTCAGCTTCCTCATTTGTAAGATATAGATATTAATAGAATCTTCCTCTTTGGGTTGTTGGAAATATTAAAGGAGAGTGTATATGTAAAGCACTTAACTTGGTTCCTGACATATCATGAGTGTTTCATAACTGGCAATTATGAAAATTTTAATAGACGGTATTATGTATTGAAAGATTTTAAAATGCATGTTTCTGTGACCCAAAGGGTCTCCTTCTTATAATCTATCCTAACTAAATAGTCAGAAATGCTCACAGTGATTTATTATCCTTGTGAAGTGTACCATTACTTAATTTTCTTAATATTTATTTATGTATTTGGCTGCATTGGATCTTCGTTGCATCATGCAGAATCCTTCATGGTGGTGCATGGACTCTCGAGCTGTGACACGTGCTCTCAGTTGCTCTGAGGCGTGTGGTCTCAGTTTCCTGACCAGGAATTTAACCCAAGTCCCCTGCGTTGCAAGGTGAATTCTTAACTGCTGGGCCACCAGAGAAGTCCATACAGCATTACTTATTATACTGAGAAATCGTAAACTCCCTTAATAGTTAATCAGAGAAGTTTGATTACATCAATTATCATCGAGCCATACCAAGAAAGCTCTACCCCTTTGAATGGTTCTGAAGAATATTTAACGATATAGGAAAATTTTCACCTGATCTTGTTAACTGATAAAAGCATGTTATAAATCTGTATTAATGTATGCTCCTGAATTGTTCTCTTTCATTCTTCTCAGGAAGTTTTTATAAGGCTTGTGGAACTTGTTCATTTGAAAGATTTTCCTCCAGCATATGTGGATTACGAAATTTAGCAAGATCTCAACACCACGCCAAGAGCGTTGTTTCCAGTGCCCCTGTAGCTTATCTGGCACTCACTGGTCTTCTGGTGAAGGTGAAAGTGAAAGTGAAATCACTCAGTCATGTCCGACTCTTTGCGACCCCATGGACTGTAGCCTATCAGGCTCCTCCATCCATGGGATTTTCCAGGCAAAAGTGCTGGAGTAGATTGCCATTTCCTTCTCCAGGGGATCTTCCCAACCCAGGAATCGAACCTGGGTCTTCCATATTGCAAGCAGATGCTTTACCGTCTGAGCCACCAGGGAAGCCTGGTAGTTTCTTCTTTTTGATAGTTTCTGTGTATCTTTTCGCTAGGGGAAGCGCACTGATTGAAACCGCCCACCCTGGCCAGGTACCATAGTAACTATTTGCATGAGTTGTTTTATGACAGGAGATCCTGATAAGGAATATGGAACTAATAAGCCACCACCAACCGGAAGAGTTCGGGAAAGGTCTAAAGGAGACACTGTGTGTCCGTCCACTTCCCAGAATCCCTCTTGCTAACGTCCATCTTGGCTGAGTGATGTGTGCGCCACCAGGAAAGACTCTGAATTAGAATGATTGGCTAAAGACCACACGGAAACTAATCCCATCACCATAAAACCCGAGACTGCCAGCCATCCGAGCCACCCGGCAGAGCAGTTCTCCTGGGTTCCCTTACCCTACTGCTCTCCATCCGGGTGCCCTTTCCCAATAAAATCTCTTGCTTTGTCAGCACATGTGTCTCCTCGGACAATTCATTTCCGAATATTAGACAAGAGCCCAGTTTTAAGCCCTGGAAGGGGTCTGCCTTCCTGCAACATTTTCATCTAAGCAACTTTTATATCACAACAGTTCTCATCACCCAGACTTGGTGATGTAAGGCCTCTTGGATATTTGTACTCATAGGAACCAGGCACTGGGAGTCTTCAACTTTTCACCTGTGAACAAATATCAGAGAAGAATGAGGGAGAGCAAGGAGACTCAAGAACTGAGTCTTTTAAAATTTTATTTTATTATATATTTATTTTTGGCCACATGGATTGCGGGATCTTCGTTCCTGAATCAGGGGTTCCACCTGTGTCCCCTGCAGTGGAAGCGTGAAGTCCTAATCTCTGGACCACCAGAAAGTTCCCAAGAACTGAGCCTTTAAGCAGTCACTGCTGTGTGATTCTGGCCAAGTGCCTCCTCCCCGTGGCAGTCAGACTGCTCGGGTGGTTCAGTGATCCCCACTTCCTAGGATTCACGCTCTTGTGTAATCACTGCCTTGATGTGGGCAGGACTTAGTGACCTGTTTCTAAGGAGCAGTGCAATTCACTTCCAAGATTAAGTTACAAACAACTGGCACTTCTATCTTGCCAGCACTTGTTCTGGTTTTTCCCACTGCTTGCTCTGATGAAGCCCATTGTCATGTTCGTGAGCTGCCCCCTGAAGAGGCCCAATTGTCAAGGGCTGAAGGTGGCCCCTGGCCAACAGCCTTTGAAGAACTGAATCCTTCCAATGGCCAGGTGAGTGAGCTTGAAGTGGATCCTTCCCCAGTTGAACTTCAGATGGCAGAGCAGCCTCAGTCAGTCATTAACACCTAGACTGCATCCTTGTAAAAAAAACTTAAGCTCAGGAGACAGTATTTCAAGCAACCCTGAGAGAAGTGCTCCGAAAAGGCAGGGGGATGAATCAGGTTATATAGAAGTTTGCAGCAAAGGGCAGGTAGTCTGAACATCAGAAGTACTTTTGTGAAGTAAAGAAAGTCAGATATCCCAGGTAAGGAATTCAGCACGTTTGTATGTATTGGAAGATGCAAGGGTCTGAACTCACAGAATCATTCCTTTCATTTGCATCTCAGCTATGTGGGGCCAGCATCATGAATTTTTTACATCTTAAATTCCTCAGGGTTTACCGTAGGAAGTGGCTACAGCCTAATGGCTGCTGAATTGCAAGTGTTCCTCTCCTTCCTGGGTGCCCTTAGGGCTCAGGAATTCGCATCTGGAGGACTGGGATTGCTGGGGATTGTGACCACCTTGTTTACTGATACGGCAGGAAAGTTTCCATTTCTCACTTGTTGTGGTGCATGCCTTGTGGAATGCATGTGGAATCTTCCCCAAACAGGGATGGAACCTGTGTCCTCTGCATTGGCCGGTGGATTCTTATCCACTGTTCCCCAGGGAAGTCCTCAGTGGGCTTCCTTAAGATGACTGTTTGGCAATCTTTGACAGGCAGACTGGAGATCTGCATTTCTTGGGAGCCAGTTACCAGAGCTTTACCAGCTCCTTTGGTTGTGCCATGTTTGATTCTTCACGATTAGTGTGGCCTTGAGTTGGTGTCCCTGCATTTAAAGGAACAAACACCTCTTCCAGTCTTGACATACTGGTTTTGGCATGAGAGAACTTTCTGTCAGCTCCCCAGGCTGCCAGGACTGCCTCTAGAATCAGAGTTGTGCTGGATTAGAACTGGTTTTGAGACTGTCACCGGGTCATCTGCAGTGGGTTTGTGATTTGCATGTTTGATTTCAGAGCTCAGGTAGGCATGGATTCTGTCCAGTCCTTGGATGGATGAGACTGTCTCTAGAACCTGGTTCTGTAGGGAGGTGCTGGGAAAGGGTCTGCTTTAGGGTCCAAGGTCAGGCCCTCATTCAGCGAGCCTATTACCAGGTACAAGGTAGCTGTGGCTCCCACCAGGTCCCTGGGAGGGCTGCTGCGTAGTCACTGGATGAGTCCCTGGGTGGGTGACACTGGTCCTGGACCATGGCTGATGGAGCCCCAGGACTTTTTCAGGTTCAACAGCCAAGACTGAAGTTTGTATTCCTGGTTCCAGAGGCACAGACGAGTGTCGCCTGCTGGGTCCCTGGCTGAGCTGGACTGTTCCCCGACCGACTGGAAGGACCGGAGCCAATACTAGGGCCCTTTCTGTATCTTCCAAGGTACAGATGTGTCTCCTGCCAAGTCTCTGTTCTGGCAAGACTGCTCACAGTCTGTGGCTGGGAAGGGCTGGAACCCAGTCTAGGGCCTTTTAGGACCTCCAGAGTCTCAGATAGGAGTGTCTTCTCTTGGGTCCCTAAGCCAGTGGGCCTGTCTGCAGGTGGAACTGCAGACAGGATAAGACAGACCTTATTTTAGGGCCCTTTCAGAATCTATACTCTGAGTAAGTTAGGTGGCTTTTCCTCCAGGGGCTTCTAGGCAAGGGCTATAGGCAGTTCACAGGCTAGTTCAGGGCTCACTAGTTCTCTATGCCTATTATCTGATGCGTGGGGGAGGTTGACTCTGGCTGGGTCCCTTGGCATATGGTGCTGGTGACAGGACCGAGCTAAATGGGACTGTAACCAAGTCCTCGTGGGTATGGAGCTGTTTCTGGGTCTCCAGTTGGAACCGTGATAGCTGTGTCAGCCACTGGGGTGTGGGCCTGCCTTCTCAAATGGTTCTCCCAGGTCAAGGGCTGCCCTGGGCTTCACAGTCTCCTTCCTGGATCTGAAAGCTTCCACAAAGGCATTTTTGTCTATGGATGGATGCCAAATAATTATTCAGAAGAAATATGAGAGGGGGACCTCTTATTCAGCCATCTTTCTGGCATCACTCAGGATGCTATTTTTCAAAGGTATTAAAAATCATTCTTAATATTTAACCTTGTGTTATTTTGTAATAAGGGAAAATTGGAAGCACAATTTAACCACAGATGATTAGCTAAGTAAATTACAGTGCTTTGTAGGTTAGAATATTGTGTAGCCATTAACAATGATACTGAAGAATATTCACTGATCTGAAAAAATGTTTAAGTGTTTATAGTAAAATGCTACATAAAAATCCTGATAGAAAATACTATGTAATTCATACAGAGAGAGAGAGAGAGAAATGGGGAGGAGAGAAAGAGAGAAAGTAAGTAAAGGCATACACAGAGGAATGTTATTTTAAGATGATAGTTGAATGTTGTCCCTATGGATAAAATTTAATTTAATTTAATCTTTACCCCCAAAGATCTACTTCCTTGTCTAATGCGGTTTCTTCCAATACCATGCCCTAAGTTTTCAAATTCACCATCCATCCCCCAAAACCTTTATCCTCCAAATCACTAAGCAATAACTCATACTACGCGTGTGTGTGTGTGTGTGTGTGTGTGTGTTAGTTGCTCAGTCATGTCTGACTTTTTGCAACCCCATGGACTGTAGCCCACCAGGCTCCTCTGTCCATGGGATCCTCCAGGCAAAAATACTAGAGTGGGTTGCCGTTTCCTTCTTCAGTACTAAGTGTGAATGACTCTTAATCCCCACAGTATATTAATATTTGTATGTATGTATATATTTTTAAAATAAAGTCTTGAGATTTTAAACATTTTGGCAAAATTTGTAGAACTTCAGGCACAGAGGTGGGTAATTTGAAGACACACCAAACTCTCTTGCACTGTTGATGGCAATGTAAATTAATACAGCCACTATGGGAGACGGTATGGAAAGTCCTTTAAAAACTAGGACTAGAACTACCATACAACCTAGCAATCCCATTTCTCAGCATACACCCTGAGGAAACCAAATTGAAAAAGATGCATGTACCCCAGTGTTCAGTGCAGCACTATTTACAATAGCTAGGACATGGAAGCAACCCAGACATGCATCAACAGATGAATGGAAAAGAAGCTGTGGTACATATATCTGTGGAATGTTACTCAGTCATAAAAAGAAAAGCATTTGAGTCAGTTCTAATGAGGTGAATGAATCTAGAGCTTATTATACAGAGTGAAATAATTCAGAAAGATAAAGACAAATATCGTATATTAACATGTATACATGGAATCTAGAAAGATGGTACTGATGAACCTGTATGCAGAGCAGCAATGGAGACACAGACATAGCAAACAGCCTTATAGACATGGGTACGGGGGAGGAAAGAGAGAGGGGGATGGAAACAGAGAGTAGCATGGAAACATATATACCAGATGTAAACTAGTTAGCCGATGGGAATTTGCTATATGACTCAGGAAGCTCAAACCAGGGCTCTGTAACAACCTAGAGGAGGAGGAAGAGGTGGGAAGTGGGAGGGAGGTTCAAGAGGGTGGAGACATGTGTATACCTATGGCTGATTCATTTTGATCCACAGGAGAAACCAATGCAGTATTTTAAAGCAACTATCCCCTAATTAAAAATAAATAAATTTTTAAAAAAATAAAGAACACACCAGGGGGACTTCCCTGGAGTTCCAGTGGCTAAGACTGTGGCTCCCAATGCAGGGGGCCCGATTTCTATTCTTAGTCAGAGAACTAAGTCCCACATGCCGAAACTAAAACTTGGTGAAGCCTAATTCATTAATTAATTAAAAGAAAAAAAAAGGAGCATGGCAGACAGAAGGAGGTGAAGGAATGCACTTCTCATTCACAAAAATAGCTTCTATTGCTCTAGAGCAAGCCTGGCTCCGGGGAGGGCAGACTTCTTATTAGAAAATCAGGTTTCTTGCAGGTTTCCTCACATTCTGTTTTTTTCTCAAAGTTGTTGCTGTTACCATAACAACCTCCAAAATTAAAAGACTCACATTCAGAAGTTTTCCAGTTGTAAAACCAGCGCTGGGTCCATTCTGCACAGGGGCCAGTGTTTATAGGATATTTGCAAACATTTGCGATGCCCATTCTGACTAAAGAGAGAAAGTGGCTGAGAGAAGCTCACTTCTTATTTCCATTTGCAGAGGCGGGTTGAGGCAGGGAATGACCCTGGCCACAAGCGCCGGGCTGTGTGTAATAGCTGAGCTCTGCGTTTCTTCCCACTCAACCCACCTGATCCACCTAGCCCCTTCTCCAACTACACAGCAGTTGAGATTTTCATTTCTGGGAGTAGCCTGATGTGGTGAAAACCCGAGACTTGAAACTTCCACTCAAGCGGCTGCACGTCCTATCCCTGCCACTTACTGTTAATACCACGTGATATTGTATCAACTCAGTGTCTTCAAATTGCCATCTCTTCATTTGTAAAATTAGGGAGCTGAACTCCACCATCTCTGAGTATCCTTCCAGGTCTGATTTTCTAGGATTTGATGAGGAAGATCTCTCAGGTGTCCACCCCCATCTCACTGTCCTTCTAGAAAAGATATCTGATCATGAGACAAGGACCAACTTGAATCTGAGAGCAGGGTTGAACTTGACTCAATCATTTCCTAGCTTGGATAAATCACCTATCTCTTTGACACTCAAATATACAAATATATACTGTAAAATGGGTGTATATGCTCATTTGGGGCTTCCCTGGTGACTCAGCGGTAAAGAACCCGCCTGCCAGTGCAGGAGACACAAGAGACGTGGGTTCAATCCTTGGGTCGGGAAGATCCCTTGGAGAAGAAAATGGCAACCCATTCCAGTATTCTTGTCTGGGAAATCCCATGGACTGAGGAGCCTGGCGAGCTACCAAGAGTAGCCAAAGAGTCAAACACAACTTAGCAACTAAAATAACAAAATAGGCACATTTTAGACTTACTGAAGATTGACAGATGACCAATGGGAAGCTTGATAAATAGAAAAGCATCAGTAAACCCTGAAAAGTGAAAGTTGTTCAGTCATGTCTGACTCTTTGCAACCCCATGGACTATCCATGGAATTCTCTAGGCCACAGTACTGGAGTGGGTAGTCTTTCCCTCCTCCAGGGGATCTTCCCAACCCAGGGGTCGAACCCAGGTCTCCCGCATTGCAGGGGGATTCTTTACCAACTGAGCTATCAGGGAAGCTGCTCTCAATCACTCTTTTCCTTCCTTGACCAAGAAGACTCTGAAGATAGGGACCTCATAATACTCTTTTCTGCAGGCTACACACCTAACACACACCTGGCTCTCAGTTCTCAGTAAATATTTGTTAATGGGGTTGTGGTGGGGAGGGGACAACCACGAATCTAAGGCAGTGTTACAAGTTTCTTGTCAAAAAAAAAACAAGAAAACATAAAACTCCTTTTATGTTAAAAAAGCATAAATTTCCTTTTATGTTCCTTATAAGTGAACAACTTTATCCTTGCAATTACTCTTCAAGGTAGTTATTGGGACTTTCAACTTTACATGAAAAAATTAAAAGTCAAAGAGGTGAAGTGTCTTTCCTAATGGCATGCTAGAAAGTGTTGGTCCAAGACTTTGTGTTGCTGCCCCCCCCACCCCCCGCCCCGGCCCCTACACACACACACCCATCCTATTCCCAGGCTATTCTTGGAGCTCCCATGTTCTATACTAACCTCGCCCTTGGCAGGAGTCGAAGAGCTGGAGAGTAAGAGACAGACCTGGATCTGCATGGTTGCCTCCTAGTCAGCAGCCCAGCTTGGGGTTGGCATTTTAGAGAGAAAGGTGACCAAGGAGGAGGAGTCTGATCCCACATCCAAATCATTCATCCCTAACTTCTGCAGCTCAGAAGGCTAGTCTACCCTTGGAACAGAGTGTCCATCCAAAGCACAGTTCTGCCTTTCTCCTTTGACCTTACCTGATCTGAATTTATCAAAGGCTGCTTTACTATACTTCATGGCGCAAGCCCCTTAAACAATTAATAAAACAACAGCTACCATTCGTTGAGTGCCTTAACCTTTCCAAGCACCCTATAAAATACTCTTCATTCATTAGCTCCCTTGAGTCCACACAAGATCCCGGCAAGGCTTCTTGTTGTTTAGTCACTAAGTCATGTCCAACTCTTTTTGGGACTCCATAGACTATAGCCCACCAAGCACCTTCTGTTCATAGGACTTCCCAGGAAAGAATACTGGAATGGGTTGCCATTTCCTTCTCCAAGGGATCTTCCCGACCCAGGGACTGAACCCTTGCTTCCCTGGTAGCTCAGCTAGTAAAGAATCTGTCTGCAATGCAGGAGACCCCAGGTGGATTCCTGGGTCAGGAAGATCCCCTGCAGAAGGGCTAGGCTACCCACTGCAATATTCTTGGGCTTCCCTTGTGGCTCAGCTGGTAAAGAATGTGCCTGCAATGCAAGAGACCCTGGTTGGATTCCTGGGTTGGGACGATCCCATGGAGAAGGGAACAGCTACCCACTCCAGTATTCTTGCCTGGAGAATTCCATGGACTGTATAGTCCATGGGGTCACAAAGAGTTGGACATGACTGAGAGACTTTCACTTTCACTTTCTCCTGCATTGGCAGGTGGATTCTTTACTACTGAGCCATCAGGAAGCCAAAGGATACCTTATGTTCTTGCAAAATCCTATATGCAAATGTTTGTGAGGGGTTTATTCTGAAGATCAGCCCTGGGGTTTCTTTGGAGGGAATGATGCTGAAGCTGAAACTCCAGTACTTTGGCCACCTCATGAGAAGAGTTGACTCATTGGAAAAGACTGTGATGATGGGAGGGATTGGAGGCAGGAGGAGAAGGGGACGACAGAAGATGAGATGGCTGGATGGCATCGCTGACTCGATGGACATGAGTCTGAGTGAACTCCGGGAGTTGGTGATGGACAGGGAGGCCTGGCGTGCTGCGATTCATGGGGTCACAAAGAGTCGGACAAGACTGAGTGACTGAGCAACCGAAATGACTGAACTGACTGACTATTCATAATTCCCCCGAACTGGAAATGAGAGTGCCAGCTGGATCAGCACCACATTTGGTCTCTATAGAAACTTGTTACCCATCTTTACACATTAGTGGTAACTCTTCCTTCCTTCTCTTTAAATTCCCTGAAGCCATGATCCTCATTCACTGGCATTGCTTCTCGCAACTATAGTTCACACAGTGACTGGTCAACCATCTCATCATCTTCAGAGCTTCACTGAATTCCCTTGAAGGCTTCACAAAAGCCTGCATTTCCGCATCTCTATGGGTGCATCCTCTTTTGCACCTTGGTAGCTCTAGCAGCATTATTCCTGGTATCTCGTTCTTAGCTCTCTTAGGTGGTCAAATCAGCTCATCAGAAACCAAAATAATGGCAGAAGGAGGCTCCCAGGAAGTAAACAGGCATTCCATTCAAACAAAGGAAAGGCAGGATTGCCTACAGACTCCCTCAGCTGAGAGCTTTACGACAATGTTCCCTCTTCTAGAGTGAGAATCGGCCTCTAAATTCAGAAAAGCAGTTTTCAGGAATTCCCCGCTAGTCCGGTGGTTAGGACTCCAGATCTTCTCTGCCATGGGCCCAGTTTCCATCTCGGGTCAGGTCCCACAAGCTACAAAAGAAAAATGTTTTTCAGAAAAGTTTCTGCTTTCCCAGAAAAGCAGTTTTCATCTGGGGAGGGGATAATTCTGTCCTCCCAGGGACAATATCTAGAGATGTTTTTGAGTGACACAACTTAGGAGTGAGGGGCACCTGGTAAAGGCCAAGGATGCTGCTAAACATTCTACAAGACATAGGACAGCCTCAACATAAAGAATTATCTGCCCTCAAATGTCAAATATCGCTGAGGTTAAGCAACCTGCATAAAAGTTATGGATATAAACGCTTCCCGACCAGAGATCTAACCCGGGGCCCCCTTTACAGTGAAGGTGCAGAGTCCTAGGCACTGGACCTTACACTGGCAGCATGATATGGATTCCACAAAGTAAATGCAGTGCTTGATGAGCTGCGTCTGTACTTACCAACTGAACAAGCCTTGTCGGTGGGTGTGGGAGGCACTGACCTTTCCAAACCAGGCACTCTATACCCGGTTGCCCTGGGCGATCTCTGGCGATGACTCAGTGACTCAGCCTTTCTTCAGGTGACTGATGACTACAATTCCAGAAGCTGGAGGGCTAGTGCAAGATTTATTAAAAGCTCATTGAAGAAGCTAGCAGGAAGTTCTTGCTAGTTACTAGTACTTATACTCATCAAAGTCTTACTAATCAACTATATTTCAATAAAAATAAGAAAATTGATTGATTATTTCTGATGACATAATAAATCTTTATATTAATTTCCTATCATTTCAGGATTGCCTATGTAGTTTCAATGATCTCTACAACTATTTTGAATAAATATTTGGTGCTGTCTATCTTTACCAAAAAAAGTGACCTTTACTAACCCCATGTCAACCATGTATACATGTTTGTGTGTGTGTGTGTCTGTCTGTGTGTGTACACACATATAAAGAATTAATTAAATTACTATTGATTGAGACCTGATGCTTTTGGGTAGTATAGGGACTTTTGCTGTTGTTTAATTACTAAGTCATGTCCGACTCTTTTGTGAACCCGTGGACTGTAGCCTGCCAGGCTTCTCTGTCCACGGGATTTCCCAAGAAAGAAAACTGGAGTGGGTTGTCATATCCTTCTCCCAGGGTATGGATCGTCCTGACCCAGGGAGCAAACCTACATCTCCTGCATTGACAGATTCTTTATACCACTGAGCCACCAGGGAAGTCCAGTGTAGGGATAGGGGAAGTAAATAAGGGTGGAATATTGGAAAAAGTAAAATCTCCCCATTCAGACTAAAACCTCCATGTAAACTTTATCTTTATCTTTTCTAGAAGGGGGAAGGAGACCAACATCACCTGAGTACCGGCTACACATCAGGGAATTTTCTGCCTTGACTCTTCACGTTCTCATGAAAAGATCTTGGGACAGATACTATTATCATCCCAAGATAATGAACACAACAGAGAAATGAAGACTTGGAGAGATGACTTGCTTGTACATATAACAAATACGTTTACCACACACACACACATACCAGGAGATTTTATTTTTGTTTTCACCTTATTTATGTTCAAAATAAATGTCCAGAGGGGGGAAATAAGCTTGATTACTTTAAAAGCAGAGTCCATTTATTTTTTATAATTTATTTTATTTTTTTCATTTTTGATAGTGTTGGGTCTTCGTTGCTGTGCAGGCTTTCCTCTAGCTGTGCAGAGTGGGGGCCACTCTCTAACTGCGCTTTGTAGGTGTCTCTTGTTTCAGAGCACTGGCTCTCTGGCACACAGGCTTAGCAGCTGTGGTCCCAAGCTTAGTTGCTCTGTGGCCTGTGGGATCCTTCAGGACCAAGCCAAACTTGTGTCCCCTGCATGGGCAGGTGGATTCCCTTCCACTGTGCCACCAGGGGAAGTCAATTTATGTCTTCAGAAAGACAAGTGAATATTTTAGCAGGGGATAATTTTTAGCATTCCATGCCAAATAGCTTGCATATGAATAGGGTCTTCAGTGGAGGGAAGAAAATGTCCCTAAAACTCAGGAGGTTGAAATTCTCCCTGAGACTACAATGAATTCGCACAGCTCCAGACTGACCATTTTCCTGGGAGTTGTTACTCTATACAATTTGCATCTGAGTGGTTGACACCGTGAAGCAATGCCTGCATTTCATACCAGTCCTTTTTTGATGAAATATCTGCAACATACCAGGGAGTATGCTATGCCCCTCATAAATCGTCTTGTGTGACCTTCACAAAAACTTTGTGGCACAGATTTTATCATTTTGCATTTTTCACAAATGAGGAAACCATGACCCACAGACATTGTGAGACATGCCCAAGTTTATTTAGTTCATAATTGATCAATCTGGGATTTAACTTATGTTTCTCTGACCCAAGCCTTTGCTAAACCATTATACTGTGTCATTCTACCACTACCCTGCCAAGGACCTCTGTCCTTCAGAAAGGACATTCCCCTCCATCATTTTCACACCCTAGAGAGACCATCAATTCTCCATGAACGCAATGCCTATCCACTTCAGGGCTTTATTCTTTGGGAAATGAAGTCGTGGAGTAGAGGAACTCATAGAGTCATGTTTGCAGTGGCAGAGAGATCTTAGAGATCGTGAGTTTAGGATGTACATAGGATTGTGTGTACATCTATTGACCTAACTCTGATAAAATCTGAGTCAGTTATAGTGAGGTGGATGAACCTCAGTTCAGTTGAGTGGCTCAGTTGTGTCCGACTCTTTGCAACCCCATGAATCGCAGCACACCAGGCCTCCCTGTCCATCACCAACTCCCGGAGTTCACTCAGACTCACAACCATCGAGTCCGTGATGCCATCCAGCCATCTTATCCTTGGTCGTCCCCTTCTCCTCCTGCCCGCAATCCCTCCCAGCATCAGAGTCTTTTCCAATGAGTCAACTCTTCTCATGAGGTGGCCAAACTACTGGAGCTTCAGCTTTAGCATCATTCCTTCCAAAGAAATCCCAGGGCTGATCTCCTTCAGAATGGACTGGTTGGATCTCCTTGCAGTCCAAGGGACTCTCAAGAGTCTTCTCCAGCACCACAGTTCAAAAGCATCAATTCTTCGGCACTCAGCCTTCTTCACAGTCCAACTCTCACATTCATACATGACCACTGGGAAAACCATAGCTTTGACTAGACAGACCTTAGTCAACAAAGTAATGT
Organism: Ovis aries; assembly: GCF_016772045.2. NCBI lineage: Eukaryota > Metazoa > Chordata > Mammalia > Artiodactyla > Bovidae > Ovis > Ovis aries. The sequence goes on from NC_056066.1 coordinate 74,345,144, forward strand.
CTCTGTTTTTGAATATACTGTTTAGGTAGGTCATAACTTTTCTTCCAAGGAGTAAGCGTCTTTTAATTTCATGGCTGCAATCACCATCTGCAGTGATTTGGGAGCCCAAAAAAATAAAGTCTGACACTGTTTCTACTGTTTCCCCATCTATTTCCCATGAAGGGATGGGACCAGATGCCATGATCTTCGTTTTCTGAATGTTGAGCTTTAAGCCAACTTTTTCACTCTCCTCTTTCACTTTCGTCAAGAGGCTTTTTAGCTCCTCTTCACTTTCTGCCATAAGGGTGGTGTCATCTGCATATCTGAGGTTATTGATATTTCTCCCAGCAATCTTGATTCCAGCTTGTGTTTCTTCCAGTGCAGCGTTTCTCATGATGTACTCTGCATATAAGTTAAATAAGCAGGGTGACAACATACAGCCTTGACGTACTCCTTTTTCTATTTGGAACCAGTCTGTTGTTCCATGTCCAGTTCTAACTGTTGCTTCCTGACCTGCATACAGATTTCTCAAGAGGCAGGTCAGGTGGTCTGGTATTCCCATCTCTTTCAGAATTTTCCACAGTTTATTGTGATCCACAGTCAAAGGCTTTGGCATAGTCAATAAAGCAGAAATAGATGTTTTTCTGGAACTCTCTTGCTTTTTCCATGATCCAGTGGATGTTGGCAATTTGATCTCTGGTTCCTCTGCCTTTTCTAAAACCAGCTTGAACATCAGGGAGTTCACGGTTCACGTATTGCTGAAGCCTGGCTTGGAGAATTTTGAGCATTACTTTACTAGCAGGTGAGATGAGTGTAATTGTGCGGTAGTTTGAGCATTCTTTGGCATTGCCTTTCTTTGGAAATGGAATGAAAACTGCCCTTTTCCAGTCCTGTGGCCACTGCTGAGTTTTCCAAATTTGCTGGCATATTGAGTGCAGCACTTTCACAGCATCATCTTTCAGGATTTGAAATAGCTCCACTGGAATTCCATCACCTCCACTAGCTTTGTTCGTAGTGATGCTTTCTAAGGCCCACTTAACTTCACATTCCAAGATGTCTGGCTCTAGATTAGTGATCACATCATCATGATTATCTGGGTCATGAAGATCTTCTTTGTACAGTTCTTCTGTGTATTCTTGCCACCTCTTCTTAATATCTTCTGCTTCTGTTAGGTCCAGACCATTTCTGTCCTTTATTGAGCCCATCTTTGCATGAAATGTTCCCTTGGGATCTCTAATTTTCTTGAAGAGATCTCTAGTCTTTCCCATTCTGTTCTTTTCCTCTATTTCTTTGCATTGACCGCTGAAGAAGGCTTTCTTATCTCTTTTTGCTATTTTTTGGAACTCCGCATTCAGATGCTTATATCTTTCCTTTTCTCCTTTGCTTTTCGCCTCTCTTCTCTTCACAGCTATTTGTAAGGCCTCCCCAGACAGCCATTTGCTTTTTTGCATTTCTTTTCCATGGGGATGGTCTTGATCCCTGTCTCCTGTACAATGTCATGAATCTCATTCCATAGTTCATCGGGCATTCTATCTATCAGATCTAGACCCTTAAACCTATTTCTCACTTCCACTGTATAATCATAAGGGACTTGATTTAGGTCAAACCTGAATGGTCTAGTGGTTTTTCCTACTTTCTTCAATTTGAGTCTAGATGAACCTAGAGCCTGTTATATGGGTGAAATAAGTCAGAAAGAGAAAAACAAATATAGTATATTAACTCATAAATACGGGATCTGGAAAACGGTATTGATGAACCTATTTTCAGGGAAGGAATGGAGACGCAGATATAGAGAACAGACTTGTGGACGCAAGAAGGGAAGGAAAGAGTGGGACGAATGGAGAAAGTTGCATTGACATACATACACTATTGTGCGTAAAAGTGATAGCCAATAAGAAGTTGCTATATAACAACAAGGAACCCAGCCTGGTGCTCTGGTGATAACCTAGAGGGGTGGGATGGGGGGCAGTGGGGAGGAGAGGGAGACTCAAGAGGGAGGAACAACAGTGCAAATCAGTCATAGTTATGTGGCTGATTTAATAGCTAAGTAATAGTGGAATATTACTCGGCCATAAAAAAGAATGAAATAATGCCTTTTGCAGCAACATGGCTGGACCTAGAGATTATCATACTAAGTGATGTAAGCCAGACAGAGAAAGACAAATATCATGATCTTTCTTATGTATGGCATCTGAGAAAATCATACAGATGAATTTATCTGCAAAACATTAATAGGCCTCAGTTCAGTACAGTTCAGTCGCTCAGTTGTGTCTGACTCTTTGTGGCCCCATGAATCCCAGCACGCCAGGCCTCCCTGTCCATCACCAACTCCCAGAGTTCACTCAGACTCACGTCCATCGAGTCCGTGATGCCATCCAACCATCTCATCCTCGGTCGTCCCCTTCTCCTCCTGCCCCCACTCCCTCCCAGCATCAGAGTCTTTTCCAATGAGTCAACTCTTTGCATGAGGTGGCCAAAATATTGGAGTTTCAGCTTCAGCATCATTCCTTCCAAAGAAATCCCAGGGCTGATCTCCTTCAGAATGGACTGTTTGGATCTCCTTGCGGTCCAAGGGACTCTCAAGAGTCTTCTCCAGCACCACAGTTCAAAAGCATCAATTCTTCGGCACTCAGCCTTCTTCACAGTCCAACTCTCACATCCATACATGACCACAGGAAAAACCATAGCCTTGACTAGATGGACCTTTGTTGGCAAAGTAATGTCTCTGCTTTTCAATATGCTATCTAGGTTAGTCATAACTTTCCTTCCAAGGAGTTAGCGTCTTTTAATTTCATGGCTGCAATCACCATCTGCAGTGATTTGGGAGCCCAGAAAAATAAAGTCTGACACTGTTTCTACTGTTTCCCATCTATTTCCCATGAAGGGATGGGACCGGATGCCATGATCTTCTTTTTCTGAATGTTAAGCTTTAAGCCAACTTTTTGCTCTCTTCTTTCACTTTCATCAAGAGGCTTTTTAGCTCCTCTTCACTTTCTGCCATAAGGGTGGTGTCATCTGCATATCTGAGGTTATTGATATTTCTCCCAGCAATCTTGATTCCAGCTTGTGCTTCTTCCAGTCCAGCGTTTCTCATGATGTACTCTGCATTGAAGTTAAATAAGCAGGGTGACAATATACAGCCTTGACGTACTCCTTTTCCTATTTGGAACCAGTCTGTTGTTCCATGTCCAGTTCTAACTGTTGCTTCCTGGCCTGCATACAGATTTCTCAAGAAGCAGATCAGGTGGTGTGGTATTCCCATCTCTTTCAGAATTTTCCACAGTTTCCTGTGATCCACACAGTCAAAGGCTTTGGCATTGTCAATAAAGCAGAAATAGATGTCTTTCTGGAACTCTCTTGCTTTTTCCATGATCCAGAGGATGTTGGCAATTTGATCTCTGGTTCCTCTGCCTTTTCTAAAACCAGATTGAACATCTGGGAGTTCACGGTTCACATATTGCTGAAGCCTGGCTTGGAGAATTTTGACAAATAGGGCTACAGACATAGAAAATAAATGTATGGTTACCAAAGGGGAAAGGGCAGGGAGGGATGGATTAAGAGGTTGGGATCAACATACATTCACTACAATACATAAAACAGATAACCAACAAGGACCTATTGTATAGCACATGTAACTATACTCAATATTTTGTAATAACCTGTAAGGGAAAAGAATCTTAAAAAGAATGTATGTATTATATACATGTATTATATATATGTAATATATAATAATATGTGTATATATTAATCATTTTGCCATACCCCTGAAACTAACACAACATTGTAAATCAAACATAAGTGCATGCTAAGTCATTTCAGTAATGTCCAACTCTTTGCAACCCTATGCCTATTGCCCGCCAGGCTCCTCTGCTGTGGGGATTCTCCAGGCAAGAATACTGGAGTAGGTTGACATGCCCTCCCCCAAGGGATCTTCCCAATCCAGGGATCGAAGCTGAGTCACTTCTATCTCCTGCAATGGCAGACGGGTTCTTTACCACTAGTGCCACTTGGGAAACCCCGAAGTGTCAGTCACTTAGTCATGCCCAACTCTTTGAGCCCCCATAGACTGTGTAGCCCGCCAGGCTCCTCCATTCATGGAATTCTCCAGGCAAGAACACTGAAGTGGTTATCCATTCCCTTCTCCAGGGGATCTTCCTGACCCAGGGTTCAAACCTAGGTCTCCTGCATTGCAGGCAGATTCTTTACCATCTGAGCCACCAAGGAAACCCAAATCAACTAGAGTTCAATTTTTTAAAATATATAGCTTCATACCATGATAAGGGCCATCACAGAGAAGTATAGGATGCCTGAAGACTCAGAGGAAGAGGAAGCCACATAATGTGAACCAGCTTACATGGATGCTTTCAGATGGGAAGGAGCTCTGCACATTTGAGAAACTGAAATAAGACCAGTGAGGCTATAGCTCAGGGAATGAGGGAGAGAGGAGCCTGACTCAACCGGATTCAGCAATGGATTAGCTTTGGGTAGAGGGTAGAGGGGAAGAGAGGGAGCCTCTCCAGCCATGAAAAATAAAGTTCACTGAATCCTTCTTCTGATGTTCTCTTTTCACTTTCTCAGTGATCTTGAAAGAACACTGAGTAAGTCCGTCTTCATTTTGCTTGATAAATTAATATGCCAAAAGTAAGTAGTAAGGAGAAAAAGGGAGGGAAAGTTGTGCAAAAGATAAATATGATGAAACAGGTATGAGATGTTCTCCACTGGACAATACTTATCAGGAATGGCAGATCAAGCAGGAAGAATCTTTAGTGTCAAAATTAATAGCAGAAGGAGTGCAGAAGTATAAATATGATGAAGTAGAAATGATATGCTCTGCATTTTATAATATTTATCAGGAACTGTGATATTAAATGGAGAAAGTGTTAGGCCAGTAGTTCCAAACTTGTAACATATCAGAATTACCTTGGGATCTTTCTTTTAAGTTTGTTTTTTGTTTTTTTGTTTGTTTTGTTTGGGAAAGTCTAGAATGTCTTAGTTCTCAATGTACTAATGTTGGTGAGCCACTGCCTTAGATATATGGCTTAAAAAAGGAGGAAAAAAAAAAACCACCCTTGACCTACTCAAAGGCAGATAAGGTATTTAAAAGGCATTCAAAATGTTTGTTCATCTTCCTGACAGAGCCTGCTGAAGTTGTGTCTGGGATGTCTTAGAGCAGCTCAGATGTCAGTACTTGTGGATACAAAAGTATACATCCTGTTGATCGAGAATGAAAACTGCCCTCCAAACCCAAACCCAGGTCTTGATGACAGTTATAAGGGCTCAGTTCTCCCTTCCCAATATGATACTACATTGGGGTGCAGCTCACCTGACAAGAGGCGGAGGTAGGACAAGGGTTTGGAGCCCCAGGCCTCCCTGGAAGGAGTGTGGTCTACAGGGTTTTACTGGACCTCCTGTTGCTCTGCCAGGCCCACTCTTCCCCCATCACTACCTCTATTGATATCGCTTTGAACCTCACTAGGAGTGGGAAGGATTGGAGCTAAGACAGTGCCCCAGGTGAGTCTACAGAGGAAGGTCCTTTGTCTTTTCCCAATGGTGCAGGTGTGGTAATACCAGGGCCCAGAGAGAATAGCAGCTTATTCACTGTTACATAGTTCAAGGGCTGGGGCCAGCATTAGAGACCAGTTCCCCAAGCCCAAAGCTCTTTCTACTATTCATGAAAGCAGTCTTGCTTTACCCTGCTATTTTGAGAATATTCTTTCTGATTTCCACTCAAGCCCCAGTTCTTTCATCATATCCATATACTTGCAATGATAAAGTAAGAGAGTAAATGGCCTCAGTGTTACTCACTTCTTGGTATTCATGCTCTAAAGGACACCCATTCCAAAGAAAAACCTAACCCAAAGGAATATGGGACCCATAGCATAACGACAAACTTCAGGAACCGGTTGTGGAAGGACTTCATTGGACCACATCACGTTAGGCCGACAACCTGTTGCGAGAAAAAAAGTCCTCTGTGCTCATTGAGGTTTCCAGGTGGTGCTAGTGGTGAAGGATCTGCATGCCAATGCAGGAAGTGAAAGAGACTCAAGTCACATTCCTGGGTTGGGAAGATCCCCTGGAGAACCCACTTGAGTATTCTCGCCTGTAAAATCCCATAGACAGAGGAGCCTGGCGGGCTTCAGTCCATGGAGTCACAAAGAGTTGGACACAACTGAGTGATTGAGCGCTATGCTTGTTGGGACTTCTAGACTCTTCCAGGTGCCATCCTCATATACCAGTCAGGGTCTCCAGACACAAATGCAATCCGGGTTATTTTAAACATAATGGAAATCTATTTTTCAAATTCTGGGTGGTTCGCAGGATGCCCAACAGGACAGGAAAATAAGATTAGGGGAATGGGTGGGAACGAGGAAGGCGACCAAGCCAGGGCCACAAGCAAAGAGCCCTGAACACTGGGGACCCATCTTGTACCAACACGTTTACCGTCATGCCCGCTGCCCCCCAGAAACAGCATGAGGCTCTCTGCTCTTGCTGCTGCCCTCAGAATGAATTCTCTCTTATCCTTGCTTCTTGCTTCCTAGCTCCCAATTCAGTGTTTTAAGTGAGGCGTCTGATTGTCTGAACCCAAGACTAGTGCCTGTTTACCAGCTGCAAGACAGGCTGGGTGAGAGAGTACGCTAGTAACAACCTCCTCTCTTCTAGCTCCAAGTCCATCCTTGCTCTGCTGGGGATGGGACTCTCTACAAATGAAGTTTTCCCTTACTGTTTTGCCAGTTTGCCTTCAGTTAGACTCTGTGAATGGGAGACTCTAAAAGAAAACTAACAGATGAGATGAAGGGAGAAGATTTTCTTCCTTTTTCTGTCTCCCGTCAGCATCTTTCCAGCAGCAGAAAAGAGTTAGAGCTCCACTCTCTGAATTACTTTTCAAGCCAGATACATTTGCACCTCCTTGGAAATACCAGCACCATCTGGCTCTGCCTGCTGACACAGTAGATCAGGTACCATTGGAGCCAGCTTCCCCTCATTTCAGAGAGTCGAATACCAGCTGCAGGGCATTTTAGAAGATTGAGTGCCCACCACACAGCCCCCACCTCTGTCCTTCCAAAAGTGTGAGCCCCAGCTGTGTCTGGGCCCCTTCTATGAACTCCTAGGTCTGATAACCCCAAATCTTTCATTCTCCCAAATCTAGGAGTGATGAACGCCTCAGCCCCTCCTCCTTTTGGCCTTTCATCCTCCCAATACTCATGTAACCAATTCGTATTTTTTAATTATCTCTGTTTGAAATACAAAAATGTGGTTTCAGTGTACTTTAATGAACCCTGACTGATAAAGTGTCCGACCCTCTCAGCTTTTACATTGGAATGCTGGTTTTACCTCATTCCAAGACTCCCCTGGATAGGGAATTCTTCATCTGTAGGATTCATCTGTAGGGATGAGATTAAGATGCTGAATTTTTAAAAAAAGTGACAAATAGCCATTATGTCCACCCTGATTTCCCATTAGGCTGTGGGATCTGGCAACACCTTGCGGTAGTCGTTCAGTAGTACCCAACTCTTTGCGACCCCATGGACTAGGGCTTGCCAGGCTCCTCTGTTGATGGAATTCTCCAGGCAAGAATGCTGGAGTGGGTAGCCATTCCCTTCTCTAGAGGATCTTCCCAACCCAGGAATCGAACCTGAATCTCTTGCATTGCAGGCAGACTCTACAGTCTGAGCCACCGAGCAACACCTTGCTACCCTTCAAACCTGGATTTTAGATCCAGATGTGTTGTTGATTTGCTGTATGCCTTTGGACAAGTCTGCTTCCTGCTAGAAGCTTCTATTTGTACATGTGTTTAAAAAAAAAAAAAGAGTGGAAAGTTATTGGGCTATGAGAACTCTCTAGTCTCCTTTACCTGCTCATTCCCAGAGGTTCCAAGCCATCCACAGCTTCCTCTGGGCATTTCTGGCTCTGGTGGCAGTTTTGAAAAGAGAAGGAGAAGGAGAAGGGAGATAAGGGGTCCTGGGTCTGCCTGCCACCACATGTAACACCTAAAAATCCTACTCAAGGTATCCTCTTGTGTAGGGTTCTAAGGGGCAGAGTAATAAGGAAACAGTTGACAACAAGGAGACACAGCATCCTCCATATAAGGACCTATGCTCACCCCTGAGGGCTCTGCACAGGAGTATCTGAGCGCAGAGTGCAGACACTGTCATCCACACAGCACACTTGGCCATTTACAAGGACCTCTGTGGTCCAGAGGTCCACAGATTGGAACAGAATGATTCTGTTCCAATCCCTCATGCATGTAAATTTCAGTCAAGAACTGAGAGGTACCAATGGGATGGACAATCATCAGTTGCTTATTGGATTTGGCAGGGTTCCTGAGCTTCCATATTTTCTCAACTTTAGAAATACTCTTTGAATATCAGTCCATCACTTTCATCTAACAGATGGGAAACTGAGATTCTGAGAGGAGTACCTCTCCACCCTACCCTGTCCCAACCGGGCCATACATTCAATGAGGGGCAAAGTTGAGACTCATATTTCAATGTCTTTATTCCCAGAGAAGTGCTCTCCCCATAGCATGCAGACCAATGATGACTTTTTGGTAATTTGGCCTGCATTACAAAGATGCACAGGACTGGAACAGGCTTCCCAGGAGAACAGAGGTGTAAAGGCAAGAGCAATGTAAATGTGGGAGACACCACACACAAAGACCACTTGGCCAGATGGGCACTCTGCCAAACTGCCAAATTAGCAGTGTTTTGGAGGTCTGCAGCCCAACGCTGCCTGATCCTCCCCAACTTTCAAAGATTCTAGTATTTTCTCCTAATGTCCTTCTGTACCAGGAGCAGGCACCAATAAATGTGTTAAACCTCTATTTTTTTTTTTTTCCTCACTGATGGATTGTCCCTTAAGTATCATTCCATCCACAGGTTCTGATAAAATCACTTAGATCTTGAAGATTCCTGGACTCTCCTTCTTAAGATGACAATTTCTTAGAGGACAATTTTTGGAGGACCCACACTTTAGACAAGTCCTCCCTACCGTAAGTGACCAGCCAGGCTCTTCTGTCCATGGGGAGTCTCCGGGCAAGAATACTGGAGTGTGTTGCCATGCCCTCCTCCAGATCTTCCAAACCCAGCGATCAAACCTGCATGCCCTGTGGCTCCTGCATTGGCAAACAAATTCTTTAACACTGAACTACCAGGGAAGCCCCATAAGTGACCCTAAGTGACCCTAATGTAGGTGTTTGCTAACATCAGTTTCAGAAATAGTCATAAATTTAAGCACCCCTTTTTAAAGAGGGAGAAACTGAGAGCTGAGAAGATGATAGGTCTTACTTGACCAGTAAGTAAGACTCTCTTTAGAAGCTCTTGGTGCAAGTCAAAGCAAACAAGGCGTTTATTCAAAAGTGACATCCAAGATGTGTGCTGTGGGGTTCCCTTCTCAAGCCTTGTGCCCTCTTATCTTGCCCTGTCTTTTGGGGACCCCTTTTTTTCTTCACCCAGCCTTCTGCATGTCTTTCCTTTTCCTCTCCTCTCCCCGCTTCCTGCTTCCATTCTATTCACTTCCTTATCTCATCTGTTCCAATTATCTACCAATTGCTGCAAATAAAATTTCCCCCGGGACTTCCCTGGTGGTCCAATAGTTAAGATTCTGCCTTGCAATGCAGGGGACACAGATTCCATCCCTGGTCAGGAAACTAAGACCCCACAAGCCACGAAGCAGCTAAGCCCACGCACTTTCAGTCCATGGCTGAAGCCCATGGACTCCAGAGTGTGCCAGTCACAGCTAGAGAGTCCGGGGGCCACAACCAAGATCCCGCATGATGCAACTAAGACCCAGTGCAGCCAAATAAAGCATTTTTTAAATTCGCCAAACTTTGTAGTTTAAAACAAACATTTTATTTTTTTGTGGGTGAGGAAATGGGAAGGAATGAGCTGGGTGGTCCTCTCATGGGGTCTTCTTAGGGTTGACGTTTGCGGGAGACTCTGATGGGTTGGGAGCTCATTCATGTGGCTGGAGACTGATGCTGCTCCTTAGGCAGAGCTTCTCTGGGGCTGTGGACCAGAGCGCCGGCAGGGGCCTCTGTAGCATGATCATTTCAGTGTAGTTGGTCCCCTCCTTCTCCGTGACAGATGCATGAGCCCTTTTCAAGATGGAGCTACCCTCTATTAAGCCTCAAGCCTTAGGACCCCTCACTTGAACAGACCCCTTGTAAGACTGTGAGAGTGGCCCAGGTAGTACACTCTGTATCATCTCTTTTAACCAACCAGCCTGCTTTCTCTTTCCACTCCATCTTTCTCTCTCCTGTGTCCAGTGATATTTAAATGGCTGCGAGTATTTATGGCATCCAGCTAAAAGGAAGCTGAGTTGGGGAAGCAACTGAGTTTGGAATTAGTGGGATATATTTAGATGTGTGCATGCTAAGTCGCTTCAGTCCTGTCTGACTCTTTGAGACACTCTGGGCTGTAGCCCTCCAGGCTCCTCTGTCCATGGGATTCTCCAGACATGAATCCTGGAGTGGGCTGCCAGGCCCTCCTCCAGGGGATCTTCCCAACCCAGGGATCAAATCCCCATCTCTTATATCTCTTGCATTGGCAGGCTGGTTCTTTACCACTAGAGCCACCTGGGAAGGCCCTATATTTAAGTAGTCATTCGTGTATGTATGATACATCTATGTATTGTGTATCAGTTATTTCTGTTAGGTAGTTAGAATAGGAAAAAAGGAGTCCAAAGCGGCGGTGGCTAAAAGACAAGGAAGGGAAAAGTCCATGAAAATAGAACAAAGGAATGTCCAAGGACCGGAGTGAGGACCTCAGGTAAAACAAACGGCACTCCTGCTAGCCCAGTTTACACAGGGCAGGCCCGGGGGAGGAGAGAAAAACACATAAAGAGGAGCCAAAGGGCCAGGGGTCTCTCTCTCGCTCGCTCACTCTCTCTCCCCAACTCTCTTGCTCTCTTCTCTTCGCGTCTTTTGGGTCAGCATGCCTTCACACCTCGAGGATGTATTTTCCTTTTATTTTCTAAATAAAACTGAGCTGTAACACGGTGCTATGACATGGTCTGTCCGAGAGCTTTAACGTCCGTCGCTTCAAATCTTTGTTGTGATGAGACAGAACAGAGGAAATTACACACTCCCATGACATTTCTATGTATCATAAGTTGCTGCCATCTGTCTTGGTGCAAGAATGGTGCTAAGCAACATTCCTACCACCCACATGACACTAAGGAATGGGGCTAGAGGTTGTGTTGTAATAAAATGTACAAAATGTACCTAGAAGGATGAGATAGTGGAGGAAAAACAAGGTTTAAAATGTATGGAGCAAGAAAAATCATTCTGCAAACAATTCTTCCAAATATCAGAAAAATAAATCTATAAAGAGAAAAAATTTAGTTCTTAGAGAAGCCTGTTCAGAGCAGGTTGGTTTTTTTTTTTTAATTGGAGGATAATTACTTTACAATACTGCATTAGTTTGTTGCCAAAACCAGCATTTGAGAAACCAAGCACCATACTCGGAGAGTTGGAGAACTCAGGTTTATTACGCTGGTGGGCCCAGAAGAGTTAACACTCCAAGGTCTGAGCCCCAAACAAAGGGATTGCAGGGTTTTTATAGGCAGACTGTAGTGGGCAACACTAGCTGTTAATAGGCTGATTTAAACAAAGGGGTTTCGCATGTGCGGGAACAGCAGTCAAGATGGGTAGGGGGATGCCTGACCTGGACAGGCATGATTAAGCAGGTTTGCAGGGGTTGGGCAATTGCAAAGAGCAGGATAAGGGTGAGTGAGATGAACTCCAGTTCCTACTATTGCAATTCCCCACTTTCTGAAACTATGTGAGCCACATGAACTACAATTTGCAAGGGGCAACCTGAGTTCCAGAGGCCGAGGGAGAAAGCGGTTACGTTAAATTTTAACTTCTCCTCTTCAGTTTCTGCCATACATCAACATGAATCAGTCACAGGTACACATATGATCCTTCTCTCTTGAACCTCCCTTCCACATCCCATCCTAAGAACAGATGCTCTTTGCTAGCAAAAATATACTTGATAATTCATTACGTACAATCTTAAATGCACCATACATTTTCTTCTTTTTTGATGGAATTATACAAGAAGAATTTATTAAAATTCCTGTATCTTTAGGGCACAAACCTGCAGGAGAATTACAACAATCACATATGGCTGTGTTATTTATGCACGCCCACCATAATCAAAATAGAAAGATAGTCATCTTTTGATCAGCTGCAGTAAATCAAAGACTGAATTATCTTTCCATAGACATTGACTTTTACAGAAATAACGTCCCACATTTTAAAAAGTTGATAATTCATCTAAATGGATTTTGTGCAATTAGTAGTACTAGCTAGCTTTTTAAATTTTGCAGTTGGTGTAATTTCCTTTCTCACTCGAAATAATATTCACTTTTAAATTTAATGTGGATTCCGTTTTAAAGGAACTTCTACGATTTAGTCCAGACAGAACATGGACCTGCTCTGTTTCCATTCTTAAGCAGATTTATGGCAATTGCACCGGGACAAAAATACCACCAGCCCTCTTCAGGATTTTCATCCTCTGTCCCTCCATTGGTGTCACTGGGAGATCCAATGACATGTTCTCTACAGAGGGAACAGATGTGAATTATTCAGCCACAGAGAACTCAGATCTCACAGAGCACTTTATTGCGGGGGTGGGGGGGACTGGAGGTTTCCAAAGGATAAATGGGGGTCCTGAAAGTTGAAGAAATAGGATCACACACTGCGAAGGGATCAAAGAGCAAAGGGCGTTATGTTTGAACAGTAGCTGAGCTGGAGGAAAGGATGTCAGCAAATCATGGGGCTCCTCAAGGGAACCACCAAGGTCTTCGCAGCTAAGATTTGACTAGTGGAAGCCAACATGGAACGTCTGTCAGGCACACCTGGAGAGATCCCTGGAATAAGAGCCAAATCCTGGAGGTTGTTCCAGCTGTCTTTATCCCAGCCAGCTGACTGACTCTGCAAGACAACAGGATGAAAAATGATGTTCTGGTGAGATGCTGGGGCCCTTCTCACCTTCAGGACCATAGCTTGCAATTAATGGAAGAAAGGAGATGGTATCATTTTTATATCATTTCACAGGGAGAGAAAACAGAAGCGGAGTGTCTTCAGGGGCTCATAGAGTGATCGTGTGCTCTGGCTTTTCCCATAGTCCCAGTTTATGCCTGTTGTTCCCACTGTAATAATTAATGGCATCTCCTTTCACTCTTAAAAGTATCTTGGTTTGGTCAATAAAGCATGTGGTTGCCCTGGCTATAATCACCTTAAGAAAATAAAAAGAATCAGTGACGAGGTTTGATAGAAGTTAAGGCCTGGAGCGACTGGCTGGTGCATGGTGCCCAGCTCTGGGTCAGTTCACTGGGCCTTCTTCTGACTTGATCTCAGCTACTCCACCACCTCTGCTTACTCTGTCTGTACCCACCATTCATTTCATATTCACCCACATCCCTTTGACCACTGTTCCCTTTCCCACCCTCTCTTTCCCAAAACATCCTCTACTTACCCTTCTGTGAGCTGCATTCTTACCTCTGGATCACAAGCCCCAAGACTGCCAGGCTTCTGGAAGGGACCGGTCAACACCAGGCCTCCCAGGGTGGCCCAAGTTAGCATGGAGACTGGGACTTACTTCTCCGGGGGCAGATAGCTTGGCAGACACTTTCAGATTGGAAGTTGTTATTGTTCCCTTGGCAACCTCCATAGATAAATGAGGAGCAGGTTTCTTTTTGCTCATCGTACCACCAGCGCACAAAGAAGGCGTTGCAGGGGCCAGGAACCTTTGGCAAAGTGCACACATCTGCAGGGAGATTGAGGGGCAGAGCTGTTTGGATGTCTGCCTCCCTAAGGAACATTCCAAGCACGTGCAAAGGCATGGGGTGGGAGGGCAGCAGAATGCAGAGGCATGAAAATTTTAGCGCACGCACAGAACTTATCCTGCATGGATGCTTCAGGAATGTTTACAGTAAAAAATCCTGAATGGAAGCATTTACTGAACAACTGTTTTGTGCACAGTCCTAGGAGGTACAAATAGAGTTCTTTAGAACCTCAGAGTCTGAAGCACGATGAGCACACAGTTATTAAATGGTCAGACACTGTTCTCAGTACTTGACATATATTAACACATAGTCTTATGAGGTAGGTCCTCTTATCATCTTCATTTTTCAGATGAACAAACTGAGACTCAGAGCGGCTAAGTCACTTCCCTAAGGTCACATATAGATTGTAAGGGATTTGAATGTAGATAGTCTGTTGCTTTTAACACTGAAGCCAGATCCTTTACTCTGACTGGCAAGGCCCTGCCTTGTCAGAGCTTTCTCTACCAACTCTAGCTTTATCGATCTCATCTCTTACCATACTCATGCTCTTCTCTGCTCTCTGGGCTTCCTAGCTTGAGAATGGTGTCTTCTCACACAGGGCCTTTGCACATGCTGTTCCCTATGCCAGAAACGTCTGCCCTTCCATTTTTCCTACCTTCTATCCCTCTTTCAGATCTTAGATCACGGATTCCTTTTCTGTCCCCCCGGCTACACTGAACAAGTGGAGCCCATCATGGGTGTCAGGACCACTAGTAAATGTTTGTTTAATGAATGAATAACCCTTGATGAACAAGGTCTTCTTTAGAGCTCAACAATATGGGCAGAGAGAAAAGAGTGTAGGAGATCAAAGATGTCTAGGAGAGGCATCCAGAATTTCTACAGACAGAGAGACCAGAAAAGAAGCTAGGAAATACAGATTATATACCTATTTTTTATAGCTATCATGTCACCTGCCACCATGCTGGCATTTGATGAGACTTCAGTAGCTACTTAGCATCTCAGAGGATCACAAAATACTCACACCCTTCTTAGAAACAGGAAAACTAAGACCCTTAGAGGAAAAATTACATTACTCACATCACACGCCTAAATAGAGGCAGAAATGAGATAAAACCCACTTCTGTCAACACCCTCCCCAGCCCAGCACTGACAGGATTTGTGCCAAGTTGAAGATGCACCCCGGAGAGGGCAATGGCACCCCACTCCAGTACTCTTGCCTGGAAAACCCCATGGTGGAGGAGCCCGGTAGGCTGCAGTCCATGGGGTCGCTTAGAGTCGGACACGACTGAGCGACTTCACTTTCACTTTTCACTTTCATGCTTTGGAGAAGGCAATGGCAACCCACTCCAATACTCTTGCCTGGAGACTCCAAGGGAAGGGGAGCCTGGTGGGCTGCCATCTATGGGGTCCCACAGAGTCGGACATGACTGAAGCGACTTGGCAGTAGCGGAAGATGCACCCGGTCTCTTGGTCAGAGACCAGTCATTAGCAAACCAGGGGAGGAGAACGACAATACCAGAGCAGGTGGCAGAAAGTGGGGGGAGGGGGGAGGGTGTCAGGTAATACAGGGGATTGGTGAGTTACCTTTGTTGACATCTAAACATTTCTTTCCACAGCTAAACGGGCAACATTTCATCTTCTTTGGGCAATCTCTGCTGTTCATACATAGGTCTCTTTCTTGTATTTCACATCTTACCCTGTTTCGGGGACACTGCCCTGAGGGACAAAAGGATATACTCGTCTGGAACCTTGAAGGGGCTGGAGCTCCCCCCTTCCCAGGACCAGGACACCATCACCAAAGGAGGGAACCTGTTTTTACTTCACTTCTCACCTTCAGGGAGCTCAGAATTTCCCCAGCGATACCCCCACTCCCAACCACATAACCGCTCAACATCTGATCTCCAAACCCATCATCCATAAGGTTCCAGGGACAGAGATGCTTGTCCCAGGACTATCCTTGTCACTTGGCCTTCCCGTATTTGGATGTTCCCTGGCTGGGGGCAGTGGGGTTGCAGCTCTCAGTGGTTGCAAACTCCCTTTCTGGAAGCAGGGCTTTTGAATTCTGTGCATCCCTCCGTTTGGCAGGAACTGTCCCTGAACCCTGATTTTCTTCATTTGCCGAGAGGGCTGTGTGGAAGATTCATGTGACAAACCTTGTAAAGCCATCGTCAAGCCGCCCGGGACATCATCAGCATCCCCATCCACCATCCCCATCCTCCTCCTGCTCATCATTATAACCAGTATTGATTAAGGGTTTACTGTGTCCCTGTTCATTTCTCTTCAGTCCTCCTTACAGCTCTTCTGGGTAAGCTTTGTCCATTCACATTGTGTAAAAAAGGAGGTGCTGTAAACTTGCCAAGTTCACACGGCTACCAGGGAGTGAAACAAGATTTGGCCCTGCCGTGTGTGGCTCCACTGCTGTCTGAGGGCTCAGTTTCTCTCTGCTGCTAATGGCAGGGGTCTTCATTATGTCAGCATTCCAGGGGGCTTTCAAAGACCCTTCTTTACCCCAAAGGCAAAGATCCCCTGTAGGTGTGGAGGTGGGGGTGGGGAAATTTTGGAGGGCTACAGTGAGAAGACCTAGAAGTTGATGAAGGTGGTGCTGGGGGCAGGGAGTAGCCTTTCTTATGGGGAATTTTCCCGAATTCCCTTAGTCTGTTTCATCCAAACCCTTCCAGGAAGAAGCCCTCTCATAATTATGGTGGGAAGTCAGTTGCCACAGGCTCGGGTTCCTGCATTCACCAAGGACATCTTAACCGGGAGGAAAGGAGCTAAAAGGAGGTCTCCGGATATGGTTCTTCTTTCTCCCCCAGGATTCCAGACAGAGGTGGGGGAACACATTTCTCATCAGCAAAAATTTCTTTTCCTTCCTCCCAGCCAAGCTCTATTTCTCCACTAGGAAGACTGAGTCTTCAATCTTGCTTTGATACTTACTTTGATACTTACTTAGAAAGAATGCCTCCACCAGCCCAGGTTTCTGAACACCCCCCAAGATAATGAATAGTATCAGGATTGGCAAAACTCCGAGGAACCCCATTTCAGGAGGGACTCGCCTGCCTGGCAGCATCAAAACCAGGAACTCCTGCTCTGCAGCTTCTGCTTCTGAACTTTGGCTGCCCCAGCCTAGCTTGACACTCCAGGAAACCATACATCACTGGAGCCAAGCCAGCCACACTCCCTCTCCTGGGGAACGACAAGCCCCGGAGGCCATCAGTGGGACTAGCTGACTCCCACAACGTCAACCCTTGCGGGGAAGAGCTCTTTGATGGGCAGCTCCCTCTTTTCAACCACGGAGAAGGACAAAGCTTGTCAGGGGCTTCTAGACCCCCTAGGCAGAAGGGCATATTTGATTTCAGGATCTTCTGTTTTCCAGGGGGAGTCTGGAGATCACGAGGATCCCAGTTCTCTTGTCCCCTTCTAATCTTACTCTTCTCCTGACGTATCTGTTTTGGTCTGCTTATTTTTCTCACACTGCTTTTGCTTGTTTGTTTTTCCTTCTCTCAACACCTTTCTCTTTTGCTGCCTATTATTTCTCTCTTTTTCTTTGCATTTCCCTCTGTCTGGGTTTCTTTCTCCCTGCCATTCATCCCTCTTCTGTCTTTCTCTTCCTTCTTTGGGGGCCACCCCTTTTCGTTGCGTGTGTGTGCTTAGGCGTTCAGTTGCGTCCAATTCTTTGTGACCCCATGGACTGTAACCCGCTAGGCTCCTTTGTCCATGGGATTTTCCAGGCAAGAATCCTGGAGTGGGTTGCCATTTCCTTCTCCAGGGGATTTTCCTGACTCAGGGATCAAAGATCCCTGCATCTCCTGCATTGATGGGTGGATTCTTTACCACAGCACCACCTAATTGGATAGGCATCACCGTTCTTTAATCATTGTCAGAGAGTAAAGGTATTGTCATGGGTAGCATGTCGGGGAAGAAACAGGCTGATTTGAAAATGAACCAAATCTTCAGAAAGTGCCTGTTAAAGTTGTGGTGCTTTGAAAGCTGGAGAGGAGGTTATAGCTAATAGAGAGCTTCTATCACCTCTGAGTGTAATTTGGAATCAGTGATGCAGGCAGTGGTGGAGGGGGGGATAAATGTCAGTTATGACCTCATAGCTAGCTGCAGCAGTGGGGCCTGAAGAATGTTCTGTTGAACTTTCCAATTTAAGGCTTGCAGCATCCATAGGTCATATTCTTGGCTTGTCTCTGATTTTACCTGCAGCTGTAGGAGACAGATCTAGTTCATTATTTTTTTTCCTAATCCATGTCTTAAACTGGGGTGGAATTCACATTACATAAAATTAAGAATTTTAAAGTAACAGTTCAGTAGCTTTTCAGTACCTTCGTAACATTACACAACTTTCACCTTTATTAATTCCAAAACATTTTCATCACTCCCAAAGAAAACCTCATACCATTAGCAGTCACTCTACACCCTCTCCAGCCTATTCCAGCCCCTAGCAACCACTATTCTCTTCTTATCTTTATGGATTTACCTGTTCTGGATAGTTCATGTAAATGGAATCTCATAGTATATGACCTTTTGTATGTAACTTCTTCAGTTCTGTCGCTCAGTCGTGTCCGACTCTTTGCGACGCCATGAACCACAGCACACCAGGCCTCCCTGTCCATCACCAACTCCTGGAGGCCACCCAAACCCATGTCCATTGAGTCGATGATGCCATCCAGCCATCTCATCCTCTGTCATCCCCTTTTCCTCCTGCCCTCAATCTTTCCCAGCATCAGGGTCTTTTCCAATGAGTCAGCTCTCGGCATCAGGTGGCCAAAGTATTGGAGTTTCAGCTTCAACATCAGTCCTTCCAATGAACACCCAGGACTGATCTCCTTTAGGAAGGACTAGTTGGAACTCCTTGCAGTCCAAGGGACTCTCAAGAGTCTTCTTCAACACCACAGTTCAAAAGCATCAATTCTTCTGCACTCAGCTTTCTTTATAGTCCAACTCTCACACCCATACATGACCACTGGAAAAACCATAGCCTTGACTAGATGGACTTTTGCTGGCAAAGTAATGTCTCTGCTTTTCAATATGCTGTCTAGGTTGGTCATAATTTTCCTTCCAAGGAGTAAGTGTCTTTTAATTTCATGGCTGCAATCACCATCTGCAGTAATCTTGAAGCCCAGAAAAATAGTCTGACACTGTTACCCCATCTATTTGCCATGAAGGGATAGGACCAGATGCCATGATCTTCGTTTTCTGAATGTTGAGCTTCAAGCCAACTTTTTCACTCTCCTCTTTCACTTTCATCAAGAGGCTTTTTAGCTCCTCTTCACTTTCTGCCATAAGGGTGGTGTCATCTGCATATCTGAGGTTATTGATATTTCTCCTGGAAATCTTGATTCCAGCTTGTGCTTCCTCCAGCCCAGCATTTCTCATGATGTACTCTGCATATAAATTAAATAAACAGGGTGACAATACACAGCTTTGACATACTCCTTTTCCTATTTGGAACCAGTCTGCTGTTCCATGTCCAGTTCTAACTGTTGCTTCCAGACCTGCATACAGATTTCTCAAGAGGCAGGTCAGGTGGTCTGGTATTCCCATCTCTCTCAGAATTTTCCACAGTTTCTTGTGATCCACACAGTCAAAGGCTTTGGCATAGTCAATAAAGCAGAAATAGATGTTTTTCTGGAACTCTCTTGCTTTTTCCATGATCCAGTGGATGTTGGCAATTTGATCTCTGGTTCCTCTGCCTTTTCTAAAACCAGCTTGAACATCTGGAAGTTCATGGTTCATGTATTGCTGAAGCCTGGCTTGGAGAATTTTGAGCATTACTTTACTAGCATGTGAGATGAGTGCAATTGTGCAGTAGGTTGAGCATTCTTTGGCATTGCCTTTCTTTGGGATTGGAATGAAAACTGACCTTTTCCAGTCCTGTGGCCATTGCTGAGTTTTCCAAATTTGCTAGCATATTGAGTGAAGCACTTTCACAGCATCATCTCTCAGGATTTGAAATAGCTCAACTGGAATTCCATCACCTCCACTAGCTTTGTTTGTGGAGGCCCACTTGACTTCACATTCCAAGATGTCTGGCTCTAGGTGAGTGATCACACCATCATGATTATCTGGGTCATGAAGATCTTTTTTGTACCATTCTTCTGTGTATTCTTGCCACCTCTTCTTGATATCTTCTGCTTCTGTTAGGTCCATACCATTTCTGTCCTTTATTGAGCCCATCTTTGCATGAATGTTCCCTTAGTATCTCTAATTTTCTTAAAGAGATCTCCAGTCTTTCCCATTCTATTGTTTTCCCTATTTCTTTGCACTGATCACTGAGGAAGGCTTTCTTATCTCTCCTTGCTATTCTTTAGAACTTTGCATTCAAATGGTGGATCTTTCCTTTTCTCCTTTGCTTTTCACTTCCCTTCTTTTCACAGCTATTTGTAAGGCCTCCTCAGACAGCCATTTTGCTTTTATGCATTTCTTTTTCTTGGGGATGGTCTTGATCCCTGTCTCCTGCACAATGTCACAAACCTCATTCCATAGTTCATCAGGCACTCTTGTCTATCAGATCTAGTCCCTTAAATCTATTTCTCACTTTCACTGTATAGTCATAAGGGATTTGATTTAGGTCATATCTGAATGTCTAGTGGTTTTCCCCACTTTCTTCAATTTCAGTCTGAATTTGGCAACAAGGAATTCATGATCTGAGCCACAGTCAGCTCCCAGTTTTATCTGTGCTGACTGTATAGAGCTTCTCCATCTTTGGCTGCAAAGAATATAATCAATCTAATTTCAGTGTCAATCATCTGGTGATGTCCATGTGTAGAGTCTTCTCTTGTGTTGTTGGAAGAGGGTGTTTGCTATGACCAGTGAGTTCTCTTGGTAGAACTCTATTAGCCTTTGCCCTGCTTCATTCTGTACTCCAAGGCCAAATTTGCCTGTTACTCCAGGTGTTTCTTGACTTCCTACTTTTGCATTCCAGTCTCCTATAATGAAAAGGAAATCTTTTTTGGGTGTTAGTTCTAGAAGGTCTTGTAGGTCTTCATAAAACTGTTCAACTTCAGCTTCTTCAGTGTTACTGGTCGGGGCATAGACTTGGATTACCATGATATTGAATGGTTTGCCTTGGAGACGAACAGAGATCATTCTGTTGTTTTTGAGATTGCATTCAAGTACTGAATTTTGGACTCTTTTCTTGACTATGATGGCTACTCCATTTTCTAAGGGATTCCTGCCCACAATAGTAGATATAATGGTCATCTGAGTTAAATTCACCCATTCCTGTCCATCTTAGTTCGCTGATTCCTAGAATGTCAACGCTCACTCTTGTCACCTCCTGTTTGACCACTTCCAATTTGCCTTGATTCATGGACCTAACATTCCAGGTTCCTATGCAATATTGCCCTTTACAGCATCAGACTTCTCTTCTATCACCAGTCACATCCACAACTGGGTGTTGTTTTTGTTTTGCCTCCATCCCTCCATTCTTTCTGGAGTTATTTCTCCACTCATCTCCAGTAGCATATTGGGCACCTACTGACCTGGGGAGTTCCTCTTTCAGTGTCCTATCTCTTTGCCTTTTCATACTGTTCATGGGGTTCTCAAGGCAAGAATACTGAAGTGGTTTGCCATTCCCTTCTCCAGTGAGCCACATTTTGTCAGACCTCTCCACCCTGACCCGTCCGTCTTGGGTGGCCCCACACAGCATGGCTTACTTTCATTGAGTTAGACAAGGCTGTGATCCGTGTGATCAAATTGGCTAGTGTTTGTGATTGTGGTTTCAGTGTGTCTGCCCTCTCTCAGCACCTACGGTCTTACTTGGGTTTCTCTTACCTTGGACGTTGGGTATCTCTTCACCGCTGCTCTAGCAAAGCGCAGCCGCTGCTCCTTACCTCAGACATGGGGTAGCTCCTCTCTGCTGCCACCCTGACCTCGGACATGGGGTAGCTCCTCTCTGCCGCCACCCCAACCTCGGACGTGGGGTAGCTCCTCTTGGCCACCACCCCGACCTCAGATGTCGGGTAGCTCCTCTCGGCCACTGCCCCTGTGTGACTTCTTAGCAGAATGTTTTTGAGGTTCATCCACAGTGTAGCCTGCATTAGTGCTTCATTCCTTTTCATGTCTAAATTTTGTTTTGTTTTTGGCCACATCACACAGCACACAGGATCTCTGTTCCCTGACAAGCAATTGAACGCACACCCCCTGCAGTGGAAGCGCAGAGTCCCAACTACTGGGCGACCATGGAAGTTCCAATGGCTGAATAATATCCGATGCACACCAATAGCTTCCCACAAGTATCAGAGCTCTGCTTCTCTGCTCTGAGTTCTTTCTAACTTCCTAGGAACTTGGTCAGCTTGCATGCAGAAGAGTCTGGAAGAGTGAGGGATTTAACAACAAACATGCATCCAATAGAGGATGAAAGTCAATGACTAAACACCTCAGCTTCCTCATGAATGAAGAAAATTCAGAGGCAGGTTTTACAAGGTTCTTTGGAAGGTCCCTAATGGGATTAAGCTGCATTTTCCCACCACGGTAACCAACATATAATCAGCTCCTCTCTTCCTTGTATCACTATCCCACTCCTCAATTTGTATTTCTTGAAAGATCCCAAATAAACTTACTTTCACCCATGCCCTTCTCCTAGAAAGAAGCAGCACCCAAGAGCCCTTGCCTTAAGAGTCATATGATGCTTTGAAAAAACAGAGGAGTCGTATAGCAACGTCCCTGGAATCCTCAACTCTCAAGGTTCTGAGTATCTTCATTTCCTTTAATGATGTCACCAGAAAGTGTAATATGCCAATAGACAAATCATTCAGGCTCAGAGGCACAGGACTAAATTAAGTGCTTTATTGGGAAAAATGAGAGCTTCACAGAACAAGCAGTTCTAGAAGTTGGACATAAAGATAAGAAGCATAGAGATGGGATCAAAAGAGAAAGATTATGTCTAAAAAGAGGCTGAGATGGAGAAAGGGGAGACAGGCACCAGGATTCAGTTTAGGGACGCTCTCAGGCCTTGGAACACTGGAAGTAGAACAGTGGAAGCCAGCCTGGATCGTCTGCAGGCACACGGACAGCGCTTGGTCATAAACTGAATCCCAGTGGCGGTTGCAGTGTATCATTTCACATTCAGGAATTAGAGCCTGTTGAGAACAGAGGATAGGACCAGCTGAGCTTCTAGGACTCAGCTTATTTTCCAAACTAATCTTGAAGTTATGTTTGTACATCTTCTCACAGGAGACTAAAAGGAAGTAGGTTTCCCTGGAAAACTCTGAATGGGATGTGGCTGGGAGTGGGTTGCTGGCGAAGAGTCATGAGGGGAAATTGATGGCCTAGAAGGGTTGATTGGTCCACCTGTCTAGCACTAGGCTGGATGTCCTGTGATCTCTCTGAAGTTAGTCTCTGAGACCTCACCATGTCTGCATCCTCTCCTACTCCTAATACTTGCCAGCTTTGATCCACAACCACATCCCCTCCCAACCTCAGTTTCCCAACAAGCCATGGTCCCACCCTCTGCAAGGCTCATTCTTACCTGCTGATCAGAGCTGGTCAGTTCCTGGTCTTCACCTGGTCTGTCAAGGATGCAACTATCCTGGAATGGGCCAAGCAACACTCCGACTTCCCCTCTGAGTGACCCTGGCAAGGATGAGAGACTGGGGCCCCTGGGACTCACCCTTTGTGGAACAGGCACTCTGGCACACGGCTTGGGATTGGAAGTTGTTATTGTTTCCTCTACAACCACCATAGATGAAGCTGGAGCAAGTATTATTTGTCTTATCATACCACCAACGATGGAAAAGAGCCATGCACGGGCCAGCTTCTTTGGGCATACTGCATATGTCTGCAGGGAGATGCCAGAGTTGAGGTTTTAAAGTGCCCACACCAAAAAAACCCACAAAACAGCAGCTGTTATTCTCCCCCTAGTAACTAGCACAGACGAAACCAAACAGGCTCCTTTTACCTTTTCACACCTCGGGAGCCCAGTTCCATTGATATATTTGCCCATTTGTAGAGCAGAACAAAGCTGTTTGGCTGTCTGCATCCCCAGGGAACATCAGGTCAGGTCCCCACCTTCTCTTCAGGTCACTGGACTGTCTCCCCAGAGAGTGAGGAGCCTCTGTTTTCAGGGCTGTGCGCTTAACTCGGGGCATGCACATTGACCTCCCACATTACCAGTCTTGTCCTTGACTTCAGTAAAATGAGGATGCAAACTCCCACCCTGCTCATCACCTGGGGATGTCCTGAGGTGCAAATAAGATCACCCTCAAGGCCCGCTAAGTTGTGAGCTCCTTGACTGTATCTAAATGTGCAGTTTCTAGTGCAGCGCCTGGTGAGAATTTCATTCTGAATGGATACAGGAGTGCTCAAAAATGCCAAATTATAAGCCACTTACTCTTCCCTCCAAACCATGCCAAAGAAAGAGAATATGGAGTCAGAATCAAGGGCAAGTCCATGCAGGGAATGCAAGGGGTAGTTTTTCAGATTGTCAAGCCCCTTTTTTCCCTGCAGTTAGCTTCTGTCCTGTTATGGATTGAGTACCCCCCTACACACAATTCCAGTTCAAACATTGAAGACCTAGCCCTCAGCACCTCAGAAGGACCGTGTTTGGAAATAAAATTGGGGCCTATATCAGTAGTTAAGATGAGGCTATACTGGGATGGGATGGGCCCCTAATCCAAAATGACTGGTGTCCCTTAAAAAGGACAAATGCTAACAGATAACTAGTAAAGACCCACTGTATAGCACAGGGAACTCTACTCAATATTTTCTAATGGCCTATATGGGAAAAGCATCTTAAAAATAGTGGATAAATGTATTACTGATTCACTGTACGGTACACCTGAAAGTAAGATAACATTGTAAATTAATTATACTCCAATAAAAAAGTTAATAATAAAAAGGGTAAATTCTGACACCGACACACACACACAGGGAGGACACCATGTGAACATGAAGATAAGGGATCTCCATGGCATGGAACACCAGAGATTGCCAGCAAACCACCAGAAGTTAGAGGAAGAGGTGTGACACAGATTCTCCCTCCCCACCTGACAAAGAACCAACCAATTTGCCAACACTTGACCCTGAACTTCTAGCCTGCTGAATGGTGAGACAATACATTTCTGTAGTTTAAGCCATCTTGTTGGTGGTATTTTGCTACAACAGTCCTAGCAAACTAACACAGGTCCGAGCTAAACGATAAGTTCCCCAAGAGTCAATGCCCACAGCTAAACAGTTGAGTCCTGTTGATTTTTACCTTCTCAAAGCTCACCTGTCTGCCCCTCTCCTGAAGTCTCAGGCTGTCGGGAGAGCCTCAGATTGATCTTCCAGCCTCTATCCTTGGCTCCTACAATCAGTCCTTCCTGCTGCCCACTAGAGAGAAGGACCTGATGGATCCGAGACCAAGCTAATTGAGTCATTTCGCAGCTAAGACCTTGACTTCATGAGCAGGCCTTCCATGGCCTATAGACACTTCATTGTCTGGCTCCTGTTTGGCGCTCTGGCCTCCTCCCCTACCACAGTCCCCTTTTGAGCTTCAGGCTTCCACAATCTTCAACAACCCCCACACACACCTTTCACTCCATTTTCCCTCTGCCACCTTTCCATTGTTCATTAATCACACTGTTATTCTCCCTTCAAAACCCTTCCCAGACATCAACTCCACTATGGCATCTTGAACCCCATTCTACACACCACACCCCACAGGTGCCGAACTTGATCCTGCATTTTTCTACTGTGCTTCCGAGTTGTGTGTGTGTGTTTGTCATTTTTTTCATCTCCCATCTCATCTATGAAGTGGTGAGCTTCTGAGGCAGTGAGCAGAGACCATGTCTGATTTCATCTTGGAACCCCATTCTTAGCAGGTGGTCATGTAGAGTGTTCAGTTCAGTTCAGTTCAGTTCAGTTCAGTTGCTCAGTCATGTCCAACTCTTTGTGACCCCATGAATAGCAGCATGCCAGGCCTCCCTGTCCATCACCATCTCCCGGAGTTCACTCAGACTCACAGCCATCGAGTCCGTGATGCCATCCAGCCATCTCATCCTCTGTTGTCCCCTTCTCCTCCTGCCCCCAATCCCTCCCAGCATCAGAGTCTTTTCCAATGAGTCACCTCTTCACATGAGGTGGCCAAACTACTGGAGCTTCAGCTTTAGCATCATTCCTTCCAAAGAAATCCCAGGACTGATCTCCTTCAGAATGGACTGGTTGGATCTCCTTGCAGTCCAAGGGACTCTCAAGAGTCTTCTCCAACACCACAGTTCAAAACCATCAATTCTTCGGCACTCAGCCTTCTACACAGTCCAACTCTCACATCCATACATGACCACAGGAAAAACCATAGCTTTGACTAGATGGACCTTAGTCGGCAAAGTAATGTCTCTGCTTTTGAATATACTATGTAGGTTGGTCATAACTTTTCTTCCAAGGAGTCAGCGTCTTTTAATTTCATGGCTGCAGTCACCATCTGCAGTGATTTTGGAGCCCAGAAAAATAAAGTCTAACACTGTCTCCACTGTTTCCCCATCTATTTCCCATGAAGGGATGGGACCGGATGCCATGATCTTTGTTTTCTGAATGTTGAGCTTTAAGCCAACTTTTTCACTCTCCTCTTTCACTTTCATCAAGAGGCTTTTAGCTCCTCTTCACTTTCTGCCATAAGGGTGGTGTCATCTGCATATCTGAGGTTATTGATATTTCTCCCGGCAATCTTGATTCCATCTTGTGCTTCTTCCAGTCCAGCGTTTCTCATGATGTACTCTGCATAGAAGTTAAATAAGCAGGGTGACAATATACAGCCTTGACATACTCCTTTTCCTATTTGGTACCATCCTGTTGTTCCATGTCCATTTCTAACTGTTGCTTCCTGACCTGCATACAGATTTCTCAAGAGGCAGGTCAGGTGGTCTGGTATTCCCATCTCTTGAAGAATTTTCCACAGTTTCTTGTGATCCACACAGTCAAAGGCTTTGGCATAGTCAATAAAGCAGAAATAGATGTCTTTCTGGAACTCTCTTGCTTTTTCCATGATCCAGAGGATGTTGGTAATTTGATCTCTGGTTCCCCTGCCTTTTCTAAAACCAGCTTGAACATCTGGGAGTTCATGATTCACTTATTGCTGAAGCCTGGCTTGGAGAATTTTGAGCATTACTTTACTAGCATGTGAGATGAGTGCAATTGTGCAGTAGTTTGAGCATTCTTTTGCATTGTCTTTCTTTGGGACTGGAATGAAAACTGACCTTTTCCAGTCCTGTTGCCACTGCTGAGTTTTCCAAATTTGCTGGCATATTGAGTGCAGCACTTTCACAGCATCATCTTTCAGGATTTGAAATAGCTCCACTGGAATTCCATCACCTCCACTAGCTTTGTTCGTAGTGATGCTTTCTAAGGCCCACTTAACTTCACATTCCAAGATGTCTGGCTCTAGATGAGTGATCACACCATCGTGATTATCTGGGTCGTGAAGATCTTTTTGTATAGTTCTTCCGTGTATTCTTGCCACCTCTTCTTAATATCTTCTGCTTCTGTTAGGTCCATACTGTTTCTGTCCGTTATCGAGCCCATCTTTGCATGAAATGTTCCCTTGGTATCTCTAATTTTCTTGAAGAGATCTCTAGTCTTTCCCATTCTGTTGTTTCCCTCTATTTCTTTGCATTGATCACTGAAGAAGGCTTTCTTGTCTCTTCTTGCTATTCTTTGGAACTTTCCTATATCTTTCCTTTTCTCCTTTGCTTTTGCCTCTCTTCTTTTCACAGCTATTTATTTGTAAGTCCTCCCCAGGGAGCCATTTTGCTTTTTTGCATTTGTTTTCCATGGGGATGGTCTTGATCCCTGTCTCCTGTACAATGTCACGAGCCTCATTCCATACTTCATCAGGCACTCTATCTCTCAGATCTAGGCCCTTAAATCTATTTTTCACTTCCACTGTATAATCATAAGGGATTTGATTTAGGTCATACCTGAATGGTCTAGCGGTTTTCCCTATTTTCTTCAATTTGAGTCTGAATTCGGTAATAAGGAGTTCATGATCTGAGCCACAGTCAGCTCCTGGTCTTGTTTTTGTTGTCTGTAGAGAGCGTCTCCATCTTTGGCTGCAAAGAATATAATCAATCTGATTTCAGTGTTGACCATCTGGTGATGTCCATGTAGGATTTTGCAAATGCTGAGGGTAAAACAAAATGTATCCTGACTGGAACTGAATAAGTCATTCCTTGAGCACCTACTACATGCTCAATGCTTAAAGAGACAAAGTATGGCCTCTGTTATATAGGAGCTCCCAGTCATGAATGACTGAATAATGTGAGCTAACATGTGTCACATATCTGTTAGACGCCAGGCATTGCCCTAAGCATTCCACCTGCATAAGCATATTTAATCTTTCAAATAACCTTTAACATTAGTCTTTTTGCTATCTAGAATCTGAGGCATCACAAGGGAAAGTGGTTAATTTGCCCAAGATAAATAGGCTGGTGAGAACTGGAGCTAAGATTTGAACTCAGGAAGTCTGGATTCAGAATTCCTCAAACTATAGGCAAACGAACAATCCACTGTCCATCTGCCTGTCCACTGCCAAGTTGACTTCACTTTCTACATCCCTTTCAGACACATCTGACTCTTCCCGACCCTCTCAGCTACTTAGTCCAAGAAACCACTTTTTTTTTTTCATCTAGAAGTTCAAGTCACTCCATTCCCGCCTCGTAGACATAGTAAAAGCCACACCACGTGCCCACCCACCTCAGTGAATTTCCATTGATCTTAAGATCAAGGTGAGACCCTCGTCCAACAAGAACCTACCTACCAAGAACCTTTTTCCCTTTCACCATGTCCATGCTCATGTACAAAGTCTTGACGGCAGGACGCCAGAATCCATCAAGACTGTGTACGTGTGCACTGCCTGTGCCTGGAAGCCCTTCCACCCACTTTTCCCCCAATTTTGCTACCCATCCTTCTGAACTCAACTCTAGTTTTACTTTCTCAGGGAAGGCTTCCTCAACCTCTTTATAATAAGTCAAATCCTATTATACGTCTCAGAGACACTCAACAAACATTTCTTAAATGAGTGAATAAAGAATCTCTGATAGTCTTAATAAATTCAACAGACATAGAAGACGAACTTATGGTCACCAAAAGGGAAAGGAAGGAGAAGGGATAAATTAGGAGTTTGGGACTAATAGATACATCCTACTATATATAAAATAGATAAACAACAATGAGCTACTGTATAGCACATATAGAACTATATTCAGCATCTTGTAATGCTTAACAATGGAAAAGAAACTGAAAAGAATATATATATATATATATATATATATATATGAATCACTTTGTTGTACACCTGAAACATTGTAAGGAACTATACTTTAACTTTTGCCTTTATTTTATTTTCAAAATTTAAACTTTTTATTTTTTATTGAAGTACAGTTGATTAACAATGTTATGGTAGTTTCAGGTGAACAGAGATGGGACCCTACATACAATGTAATACATATACATTATGTATTGCATAATGTAATACGTATACATTACACTTTAATTTAAAAAAATAAAATAATCCTTGATAGTCTTTCTGGAGCTGAGGTAGATGGGCATGGAGGTAAGACTGCCTCAGCAAAGGATAGGCCCTCTGGTCTGGAGTGGTCAGCAAAGATTTCTTAATGCTAAAGTGGATTTGTATAGGCAGGCAGTGAATCTGGAGCCAAAAGCTATTTTTTTGTATTTTTAAGAAATTCAAACATCTTAATTATCATTTGCAGCAACAATGTTGATATATGGTGAACCAATAGTGGCCCCCTGGGGACTAAGAAAATCATAAGGGTAAGAAAATAATAAGAGTGGAAAGGAGCCATGAGACTTTCTGGTTCAATCCCAACCTTATACCTAGATTTTGCTTGCAGAACCTGAGACCCAACAGGATGAAGATACTCCCTAATGTCAAATAAGGGCAGTGATATATCTAAATTTCAAGTTTCCCAAGTCCAGCAATCTTGCTCAGAGACCAGCCCTTAGTGAAGAAGGGACAGGGCCAGCCCAGAGGAGCAGAAAGGGAGGATATGGGTAAGGGGCTGGTTATTGAGACTCTCAGTATTTGTTTACCTTGTTGGAGGTTTATGCATTTTCTTCCGCAGCTGAAGAAGCAACACTTCTCATGCTTCGGGCACTTTTTGCTCTTTGAACATTCGTCCCTTTCTTTGAATTCACAATTACTCTGGATTCTGGGACACCTCTCTAGGGAAAGACTGACAATGAGTCTTACAGTCATAGTGCCCACCCTTCTCCAGACCCAAGGCAATTCTGAGGAGTCAGGGGAATTTCCTTTTGCTTTGCTCATCCCCAGGAGTCCTTTTCCTGGGGGCTTTCATTTATTTCCCAGCACTGCCTGCACTAACCTCTCTCCTGACCACCCCTCACTCTCTGCCTCCTTTCCCCTAGCCCCACCGGCTAAGGCAAGATTTCTCAACCTAGGCACTGGAGGCATTTGGGCCAGATAATTATTTGATGGCTAGAGGAGGGACTTCCCTGGTGGCTCAGACGGTTAAGTGTCTGTCTATAATGCGGGAGACCCAGGTTTGATCCCCGGGTCGGGAAGATCCCCTGGAGAAGGGAATGACAATCCACTCCAGTAGTATCGCCTGGAGAATCCCATGGACAGAGGAGCCTGGTAGGCTACAGTCCCTGGGGTCACAAAGAGTCGGACACCACTGAGCGATTTCAATTTCACTTTCACTTTCACTAGAGGAAGGTTGTCCTTTTGTAGGGCGTCCATTGTAGGACGTTTAGCAGCATCCCTGGCCTCTACCTACTAGACTGCCGGTAGCACTCCCCGGTTGTGACAAACAAAAAAGCCTCTAGACATTGTCAATGTTCCCTGGAAGGCAAAATGGCCCATTGAAAGCCATTGGTCTAACTAAGCCAATCTAGTCGCTTTGGGCTGGTTGAGAAAACAGTGTTTGGGAGTTCCTCTGGGGGGCGCTATTGTGCAGCAATATTGTTCACCCTGGCAGTCAGCCTGCTGGGTTTTTTAATTCTCATTCTTGGTTTACAACTTACTGTCTCTGAACTTTGGTTTCTTCATTTATAAAATCCTTTTAGCCTTACAGAGAGGTGAGGAAGAATTAAGACAAAGCGTGTAAAGCTCTAATCATCGTCACAGATGCCCAGTAATATTAACTAATATTGGTTAAGTTAACCATAGCCTAGCACTATTTCAACCATTTCAAAGAGGTTATCTCATATAACCGGCGTAATTGTTCTATGACACTAATTCTATTAATAGCCCCCATTTTGAAGATGAGGAAACTGAAGCATAAGGAATTTAAGCAGAATTTGTACCCACCAAGGCTGACTCCCTCTCTTTAAATCCCTTCTTTCAGAATGTTCAGTAAATGGTAGCAATTATCAATATTACTCTATTTGTCATTATTCAGTCGCTCAGTCGTGTCCGACTCTTTGGGACTCCATGGACTGCAGCATGCCGGGCATGGAGTATTACTGCCTTAAATTCAAAGGAACTTCGAAAAGTCAAGGAACCTCTATGGAGGTGGGAACACTTTCTAGAACTACATTTGAAAGAATCAGGAGTTAATAGAGGTGCGTTTCAAGAAAGGGGGCTATTTTTGTCATAGAGTGAGGGAAAAGTCCCTTAGGAGTCCCAGATCCTTATAGCCCCTCCCCTAAATGCTAGATTTTGTGATACCCAACCCACCACCCCACCAACCCACCTCCCCTCCACCCCCACTCAGAAAGACCTTCCATTTCAAAGGGGCTGAAAATACAAATTGCCCAGGTCTGGATTCTTGCATTCACTGAAGAGAAATTCCATAGAAAAGAAAAAGGGAAAAATAACCCAAATATCTCCCTCATCCCTAACCCAGGCCCAGGGCTAAGGTGGTGGAAAGCTTTTTTCTTCCTCCCAGCCATATTCTTTCTCTCCAGGGCAAGGGCTGAAACCCCAGTACTTACGGGGAAAGAACCAATCAGTCAGAGCAGGTCCCTGGACGTTCACTAGAAGGAGGGATAACACCAAGATGCTCAAAAGTCCAGAAGACTCCATTCTGAAGGAAAGCTGTCCTGCTGGTGGTTCCAGATCATAAAAATGTCTGGCTGCCTTTGTCCAGCCTAATCTTTCAGTGGTCAGTGTCTTGGATACTTGAGAGCTGGAGTCAAGCCAGCCACCTCCTTTCCTGATGGGAACACTGGGTTCCTGAAGTCATCGATGTGACTAGCTGGCATCCACACCCCACAGCCCTGGGCAAGGGTCTCTTACAGGTGGCTCTTGATTGTTAGCCCCCTCAACTGCAGTGGGTCTTCTGGTCAACCAGGGCAAGTGGGCAAAGCTGCTCTCACTTTCCAGGCTAGCTTAGGAGTGAATGCCACCATCAGAAGTCTTCATCTTGGTAACTTTGAGAGCTGTAGGATGACCTCATTCTCTATTCATTTGCCATTCCAACTGGCACACCCCCTCTTGTTTTGTTTGATCCATGTGCGTCTATTGAGCTCTTAGTATCTCTTTGTTTCTGTAAGTCTCCCATGGTCCCTATGTTTCTTTGTCTCCCTCTCCCACACTGGCCTCCCATCCTCCTTTTTCTCTTTGGCTCACTCCACTCAAACTCTTTGACTAAGACCAAAGAGTAAAGATGTTGCCCCAGAGTGATGTGGGGAGGAGGAAGCAAGCTGATAGCAGAGTTTGCAGATAACGTTTGTCAAGATTGCATTGTCCTGAGAGCAGGAAGGAGGGTCAGGAAGGTTGGAGCTTATACAGAGCATCTACCATCTGGTGCAAACTCCCTGTTGTCTGATGGGGAACTTTGAAGGGAAGAGACCTGCCTGAGAGACCATAACTCAGTAAAGGTCAATAACACAGCAGAGTTTCTGGTTTTTAACTAACTAATGGACCTCTAACTAACAGACGGGCTGTGGGAGAGAAAGGGGTGTTGCTGTAGGACTTGTCAGCTTTCCTTCAGCTACGGAACCCAGAACCCCAGCCCATCAATCAGTCCTGGTAGTTCAGTTCAGTTCAGTTCAGTCGCTCAGTCGTGTCCGACTCTTTGAAACCCCATGAATCGCAGCACGCCAGGCCTCCCTGTCCATCACCATCTCATGGAGTTCACTCAGACTCATGTCCATCGAGTCCGTGATGCCATCCAGCCATCTCATCCTCGGTCGTCCCTTTCTCCTCCTGCCCCCAATCTCTCCCAGCATCAGAGTCTTTTCCAATGAGTCAACTCTTCTCATGAGGTGTCCAAAATACTGGAGCTTCAGCTTTAGCATCATTCCTTCCAAAGAAATCCACTTCAGTATTCTGGCCTTGAGAACCCCATGAACAGTAGGAAAAGGCAAAATGATAGGATACCAAAAGAGGAACTCCCCAGGTCATTAGGTGCCCAATATGCTACTGGAAATCATTGGAGAAATAACTCCAGAAAGAATGAAGGGATAGAGCCAAAGCAAAAACAATACCCAGTTGTGGATGTGACTGGTGATAGAAGCAAGATCTGATGCTATAAAGAGCAATATTGCATAGGAACCTGGAATGTCAGGTCCATGAATCAAGGCAAATTGGAAGTGGTCAAACAAGAGATGGCAAGGGTGAACGTTGACATTCTAGGAATCAGTGAACTAAAATGGACTGGAATGGGTGAATTTAACTCAGATGACCATTACATCTACTACTGCGGGCAGGAATCCCTCAGAAGAAATGGAGTAGCTATCATGGTCAACAAAAGAGTCCAAAATGC
Source organism: Ovis aries (assembly GCF_016772045.2). Lineage (NCBI taxonomy): Eukaryota > Metazoa > Chordata > Mammalia > Artiodactyla > Bovidae > Ovis > Ovis aries. The sequence goes on from NC_056066.1 coordinate 74,378,587, forward strand.
AGTACTTGGATGCAATCTCAAAAACGACAGAATGATCTCTGTTCATCTCCAAGGCAAACCATTCAATATCACGATAATCCAAGTCTATGCCCCAAGCAGTAACGCTGAAGAAACTGAAGTTGAACAGTTTTATGAAGACCTACAAGACCTTCTAGAACTAACACCCAAAAAAGATGTCCTTTTCATTATAGGGGACTGGAATGCAAAAGTAGGAAGTCAAGAAACACCTGGAGTAACAGGTAAATTTGGCCTTGGAATGTGGAATAAAGCAGGGCAAAGACTGCTAGAGTTTTGCCAAGAAAATGCACTGGTCATAGCAAACACCCTCTTCCAACAACACAAGAGAAGACTCTACACATGGACATCACCAGATGGTCAACACCAAAATCAGATTGATTATATTCTTTGCAGCCAAAGATGGAGAAGCTCTATACAGTCAGCACAGACAAGACTGGGAGCTGACTGTGGCTCAGATCATGAATTCCTTATTGCCAAATTCAGACTTAAATTGAAGAAAGTAGGGAAAACCGTTAGACCATTCAGGTATGACCTAAATCAAATCCCTTATGATTATACAGTGGAAGTGACAAATAGATTTAAGGGCCTAGATCTGATAGATAGAGTGCCTGATGAACTATGGAATGAAGTTTGTGACATTGTACAGGAGACAGGGATCAAGACCATCCCCATGGAAAAGAAATGCAAAAAAGCAAAATGGCTGTCTGGGGAGGACTTACAAATAAATAGCTGTGAAAAGAAGAGAGGCAAAAAGCAAAGGAGAAAAGGAAAGATATAGGAAAGTTCCAAAGAATAGCAAGAAGAGATAAGAAAGCCTTCTTCAGTGATCAATGCAAAGAAATAGAGGAAAAGAACAGAATGGGAAAGACTAGAGATCTCTTCAAGAAAATTAGAGATAGCAAGGGAACATTTCATGCAAAGATGGGCTCGATAAAGGACAGAAATGGTCTGGACCTAACAGAAGCAGAAGATATTAAGAAGAGGTGGCAAGAATACACAGAAGAACTGTACAAAAAAGATCTTCATGACCCAGATAATCATGATGGTGTGATCACTCATCTAGAGCCAGACATCTTGGAATGTGAAGTTAAGTGGGCCTTAGAAAGCATCACTACGAACAAAGCTGGTGGAGGTGATGGAATTCCAGTTGAGCTGTTTCAAATCCTGAAAGTCCTGGTAGAAGGAGAGACAAATGTCATCAGTAGGCTCCCTGTTTTCTTCCCTAAATAGATGTTGCACTTTGGGCAAAGCTTTATTGTCCAACTGTCTTACCTGCTGGAGAAGCCAGACAAAAACCAACCTTATTATCGGTGACTGACTCTATGGTCACAAAATCTAGGATCACCACAAAGTCCCTGTGGAATCTATCATGTGGGTCTGAGCCTACTGATAGTGATGTTCTTGGACAGGACTGCCTGAGGCACTCAGATAGCCTGTATTGACTCTTGCAGAGCCCCACAGACATTCCCTCCATCATCACGGGGGCTGAGGTTGGGTCTGGATCAACCTTTGTGGTTCTTCAGGTGGTTGCAGGACATCTCTGCAAAATCCTCAGGGAACTGTTAAAGGGAAAAACCACGGGCCACAAATGACATCATTCATGCTCAAGTCTATGATACCAAGCCTAGATTTAATACCTAACCTAACTGCAGTTTTGACCTTCACCAGAAATGTAGCATTACTCAGCCTGGAATTCCCAGGTCTGCACCAATGAAGCAATCTGTCACGTGGGCCATCTCCATGCGTGCCACTCCCCAAGAACAGGCAATCTGTGCGATAAGGACCCGTGATTCTCTTCCCTCCAAAAGCGTATCCCAGTCTAAAAGTAATTCTTTATTTTGCTAATAGCTCTCTTGTCTCATAGCTCTTCCTATAAAAACCCTCCATTTTGTACAATCCCTTGGAGCACCTTCTAGCAGCTCAGTGGATGCTACTCAATTCATCAGTCACCTAAGAAAGCCAGTTTGACCTTCAAATTCACTCAGTTGAATTGTATTTTTTTAATGGAACTTTGCAAAACAAGGTTTTATTCACAAGTCCTGAAGGGTACATGACAGGCCCGAGGGCCACACAGTCAAGATCACAAGCAGAGAAAGATAAAGAAAGTGTAGACCTGGGGCTCTGCCTTTATTAGGGTTCAAGATGGAGTGTCTAAAGTTTCACTTTTTTTAAAAAACAATTTCTGCCCCTCTGCCCCCTGCTTTTTTTTTTTTTTTTTTTCTACACTGGGTCTTTTCTGCGTTGCATGGGCTCAGTAGCTGGGAATCTCTTGTGGAGCATGGATTCTAGAGCGAGTGGGCTCTCTAGTTGTGGCACTGGGCTTAGTTGCCCCATGGCATGTAGAATCTTAGCTCCCCAACCAGGGATTGTACCCACATGCCCTACATTGGAAGGTGGATTCTTAACCACTGGACCACAGGAAAATCCTCAGGCTTCACTCTTTATTGGTGAGTTTAAAGCATAGAAGCAGGAATGAGGGCATGGATGGGAGAAACCGGGTCATCCAGTGGTTAGTCATCTAGGTTATGTTGCTAAAACTCAGCCTCTGTTCACTAGTGCCCAATAAAAAGGCAGAGACAAGAGTTTGGGGTAAAATAGAAAAGAGTAGCTTTTAGTGCTTTGCCAGGGGAAGGGGTCCACAGGGGGCTAATGCCCTCAAAACTGTGTAAACCACCCTTGGCGAGGTAGACAGGAGCTCTCTAGTGTTCAAGGAGCAGGGCCTGATCAGCTTGTGGACAATTCTCAGATTGACTGGCATCCAGGTGAAGTTTCAAGCATCTTCAATGTCCTGATTTCAACAAGTCTAGGGTCTATATTCTTGCAGTGAGCAGTTTTCATCTGAAGGGAGTCTGCTTCCGATAAAAACAACTTAGGAACTTGTGCCAGGCCTTCATCTGTATCTTTCAGGGAACTGGGAATTCGGGAGTTCTGCTATGTGACAGAATTATAGTCGATAATGTTAGCAGTTCCCCAGTCAACAGCTATTCTTTGTTTCTGCATCTTCACATTTCCCAACTATTAACTCTTGAGTCAATATTTTACTTCAAAAGACTAGGACACAGGGGCTTGAACACAGTTTCAGCACTTGGGCTTTCTAAGAGGGAAACTTCACAGATGGGGGCAGCCTGGTTCCTTGCCTCGTTGTTTTGCTGTGTCAAACAAGTGGCAATATGCTTTTATTCAAGAGGGATGTCGTCAAAATGGATGCCCTGCCGATCAAAAGCTTAACATCAGGCACTATAGAATACGTTGCCACCAACTACATGATCTCACCAGATCCCACAAAGAAACTAGGGAACAGAATTTTTAATGAACTGCCAAGATGTCTTAAGCAGTAGCGTCCTTCTTATTCTACGACTTGCATTCTCCCAAACTCAGCCCGGGGGGAATAGAAAGCTGAAATACTTAAGTGGAAAAACTCTGTGGGCCCATCAAGTCCCATTTCCTCAAATTACAGCTAGAGATCATATGGTCCAGAGAAGTGAAGATGCTGACTCAACGTCACCTAGCAATTGCGTGTCAGATATGAAGTTAGGAGGGAGTTGAGTTCCTAAGCCCTTGCCAGAGGTCAAGAGAGAATCTTCTGCATTGGTGTGGATATACTATTTTACTAGTAGACAGTTGAAGGTAGAGAGGAATAGTGAGTTCAAAGAGGAGGAAAATAATATTTTGGTGGCAACACAGGCTGAAGACCAGGGCTTCCCAGGTAGTGCAACGGTAAAGAATCTGCCTGCCAATGCGGGAGGTGCAAGAGATACAGGGTCAGGAAGATCCCCTGGAAAAGTGAATGGCAACCCATTCACTGATGACATTCCTGGAGAATCCCATGGACAGAGGAGCTTGGTGGACTACAGTCAACAGGATTGCAAGGAGTCGGACATGACTGAGTGGCTGAGCAAACACACAGAGAAACTAAAGGCCAACAGGGTCTGTAAGTGTCCAAGTGGTTCCCAGGGTTCCCAAATAAGACTGAATTTTTCTGTAAATTTTCTTAAAAATACATGAAATCTCAGAATTTCTGGTTGCTCTATCCCATTCTGTCTTGTTAAATTTTCAGCCTTATCCAAAGGTCTCACTTTAGAAGCAGGTGAGATGAAATGTATGTTTTGGGGGCCTTGGATTAATGTTGCTTGGAGACCGTTCCTTCATCTAATTTATTGGAGAGGGCTGAGTAAGGAGCCACCTGGATTTTTGTCCCTCCTTCCCTGTGGCATCTCACCAATGGTCACTGTGCTCTACCTCCGCCTTAGCCACACTTCTGTCCTAGGGCCAGTCTTGTGCTCAGAATAAGGGACTCCAAAGGACACCAAGGTAGATGGCCTCTACCTGGAAACTTCGGCTTCTTCACTAGACCAAGACTTATCACATGCTGACTTCCAGTCCCTGGCTTTCTATATTGGTTCCTGTGCCTCTGACTTAATCACTGAGTGCCATGTTGGTTTCCCAAAGAAACTCTAAGCTCCTCTGAACAGGTCTGTGTCTAGATCCTAGTGTTTACATTCTTAAATCTTATTTATTTAATTTATCTTACTTCCAGTTGCACTGGGCCTTCATTGCTGCTCATGGGCTTTTCCCTGGTTGTGGTGAGGGGGGGCTACTCTTCATTGTGGTGTGCAGGCTTCTCACTGTGGTGGCTTCTCTTGCTGGGGAGCGCAGGGTCTAGACACATGGGCTTCAGTAGTTGCAGCTGCAAGGGCTTAGTAGTTGTGGTGCCCAGGCTTAGCTGCTCCATAGCATGTGGAATCCCTGGACAAGGGATTAAACCATGTCCCCTGTATTGGTAGGCAGAGTCTTATCCACTGGCTTCCAGGGAAGTCTAAGATTTACATTTTTTTAAATTTTATTTTATATCAGAGTATAGTTGATTAACAATGTTGTATCAATTTCAGGTGTATAGAAAAGTGATTCTTAGTACATATGCATGTATCCTTTTTCAAATTTTTTTCCCATTTAGGTTATTAGAGTCTAGTGAGCAGAGTTCTCTGTGCTCTACAATATGTCCTTGTTGTAGAACCTCATACTTAGAACATGAATAGGCCCAGAATAAATGTTCAGTACATTCTGTTGAATGAGCTACGTAGGTGCAGGATTGGTAAGTGGACATGTGGGTGGATAGATGGACCAAGATGTGATAGATGGGAAGGTGATTGGATTAGTAGGAAGAAGAGTGAGGGTAGCATGAATATTTAAGTGTATGAGTGCATGGATATGGATGGGTGGATGAATGGCTGGGCCAAGAAGTAAACTGGATTGCATAAAAGGATGGATAGGTTAGTGATGTGATGAATGGGTCTATTGATGAAAGCTGTTTGAATGGAAAGCATATGAGTGATTGGTGGGTGTAAGGAAGAAAGACAGAGATAGAAATGATGGAGAAGTATATTGATGGATATGAGAGAAGTATGTGAGTGTGAAAGATAAGTAGGTAGGTAAATAGGTAGATGGATGAAAGATTGGATATAAATTGGGTGGCTGAACAGGTAGAAGGAAGATGAGCGAGAAGGGTAAGTTGGGTGGATATATGGGTGAAAGAATGGGTGCAAAGATAAATTAGTTGAAATGTATGTCAATGGAGGGCAAAGTGAGTGGATGGATGGGTGAATAAATGGACTGAATGGTTGATGGATAGGCAGGTGGGGTAGAAACATGAATGAAAATATTAACTAAAGTTAAAGAAGAGAAACGGACTATATACAGAATAATTTATACTACTACAAAGTCATACATTTATAAATAGGGAGAAAATTTATCAATTTTAGCAAAATAAGCCAAAATTTACAGATGAGGTAGCAAGCCTATACAAACTCTAGGATGAAGTATCAAAAAATAAGTAAAAAAATACCATTATGATATTTACATATGTATGTATATATAACTGAATCACTGAAACTAAAATTGTAAACCAATTATATACCTCAATTGAAAAAAATCCTATCTAACCTAAAATATATATATATTACACACACACACACACATATATATTATTATTATTATTATTATTATTATTATAGAAGGAGCCAAAAATTGGCAAGTTTCCCAAATAGTCTTCCATGCTAGTTTTCTGAGGTAATATGACTCAAATAGCAAAGCACTCAAAAATCATAGGCCTGGTTTTTTCTTTTAATTATAGATATGGGAATTCTAAATAAACTATTTGCTAAAAGAACCAATAATGTATTAATTCAATTATACCTTCAATATGATTAAGGTCATTCTAGGAATATGAGGATGGTTCAACATATGAAAACTTGTGTAAGTTTTTTTTGTCTTTCTTTTTTATTTTCTAAATTATGAAAATGTGATAACACATTTACAGGAGACTTGGAAAATACAGAACAAAGTTACATATAATTCCACTATATATTACAACTATTTGTTTGTTTTAAGCACAGAAATTAAGATTTTTAGTTGTGGTTTCAATACCAAACTCTTGGAAATTAATAGAATGAATGTACAGAGAGTTAGATGAAGATAGTAGACCTGAAAAACATTATGAACCAGCTTGATGTAATTAAGATTTATACAATTTTCACACAACAGTAGGATACAAATTCTATTTAAGTTCCCAAAGACTATAAGGTAGGAGACACTGGAACGTATTCAAAGGCCAGGTACAGAAATTTCATGGTCTAAAGGTATTGAAAAAAATTGTATAAGTTTTTATACCAACAAATTAGAAGAAAAAAATGATTGCATCACTAGATGCTGAAACGGAGAAGGCAATGGCACCCCACTGCAGCACTCTTGCCCGGAAAATCCCGTGGATGGAGGAGCCTGGTGGGTTGCAGTCCATGGGGTCGCTAAGAGTTGGGCACGACTGAGCGACTTCACTTTCACTTTTCACTTTCATGCATTGGAGGAGGAAATGGCAACCCACTCCAGTGTTCTTGCCTGGAGAATCCCAGGGACGGGGGAGCCTGGTGGGCTGCCGTCTATGGGGTCACACAGAGTCGGACGTGACTGAAGCGACTTAGCAGCAGCAGCAGATGCTGAAAAAATATATGACAAAATTTAGTAGTAATGTTCAACAGCAGCTATAAATGGATTAAAGAGGAAACGACCCAAGGGCAATAAAACCTACTTGTCCCAAACCCAACAACAAATTTCATTTTATACAGCCGGAGACACTGACTTTAAAATAAAGAACTGGACAGGGCTAGAGCATATTGAATTTATTCTCAACATTATTTCAGAGGTTCTATATAATATAAAAAGCCCCGAGATTTTTAAAAAATAAGTCATAAAGTTGGGAAAAAAAAGAGTCAAATTTATCATTATTTTCAGATTATATGATTGTATATAAAAATCAAAGTAACCCCAATAAATATTGTTATACTTAATAAGGCCATTTGGCAAACTAGTTGGATGCAAGACAAAATTGATAGCTTTTTATTATACTGAAAGTGAAAGTCACTCAGTCGTGTCCAACTCTTTGCAACCCCATGGACTACACAGTCCACGGAATTCTCCAGGCCAGAATTCTGAAGTGGGTAGCCTTTCCCTTCTCTAGGGGATCTTCCCATCTTCCCCAACCCAGGGATAGAACTCAGGTCTCCCACGTTGCAGGTGGATTCTTTACCACAGGAGCCACAAGGCAAGCCCTTTTATTACACTACTCATCATTAATTACTTTGATGATAACATTTTAAACTTACTATTCATTTCAGGGGTTCCAGGCACTTTAGTCCACAGCGTGAACAGCACTTCGTTGTCAATGGGCAATCATTATCCTGCAGGCACTTGGGTCTGTCAATCATGGAACATACTGGCGGCTTGTTTGGGCAAAAACCTGCTTTGACTTTATGAGGTAAAACAAGACACTTGACCATGAAATACTTGACCATACTTTGAGACAAATTAGGGGTATCTTGGGAACCTTAAATAAGGTTTTCCTCTAATTAAGCTTTTGACCCTCCCTCCTAGAGTAACAATAAGGTGGAATAGGTGGAGTATCAACTTCTATGTGATAAATCATTTTAATAATTATTTGAGGAGAATCAAAAAGTCTTGCCAAGAGGTAGGGAACATATGCATACCTATGGCTGATTCATGTTAACGTTTGGCAGATAGGAATACAATACTGTAAAGCGATTATCCTTCATTTAAAAATAAATATTTTTTAATGGGCAGAAAACAAAGCTTTGCCATCTCTGATTTATAAAATCTGATAGGATTCCTAATTGACTGTACAAAATTAATAGATTTGGGTTATCTAATCCCAGAGTACCAGAGGTAGGAGTATTAGAGAACACGAAGAACTTCCTTGTTTTATAAACCGTAGATACTAAGGACCATAAAGGGGGAACTGAGTTGCCTAAGGTCACACAGAAAACAAGCAGGAAAGTTGAAGTCAGTTGAAAAGCCTTTGACTCCTTCTGCCATGCCATGTTGTTCCTCAAAATACTGACAATCCCTGGGACAAGACCACAGTATCTTAGCACTACATGAGGGAATGAATGCCGTCTATAGAGGAGGAGCTCGCTGCTACTCCAACAGCACTTTGCTACCCGTCTTTTCCCCTGCACACTTTACATGAACTTCTGTGCAGACATAGGATTTATCTGAATCATACCTATGAATGGTTATGAATTTTCTATATGAATAAGTGGATACTGTCACCTTGTAGGACACTGAAGAATGAGACTTGAAATAAATACATTTCCATTGAGAAATATGAAGAGGGTTACCATGCAAGATTGGCTTGGAAGAATAGCACAACAGTCTCCCAAGGTCAAGAAGGCAACATGAGAGCCCTAGTTGGCCATTAAGTGAGAGAAATTTCCCAAGAGACCTCTGAGTTAAACTAAGGGGCATCCACCACTCCATGGGACAGCTTGGCATTCTCAGGGTTTGCCCAATAGACTCTGGGAAGTATATCCACAGTCCTTACCTGTCCAGGCCATGGCACAATCAAAGCCACACATGGATTCGCAACATTTTTCATTTAAGGGGCAATCGTAGTCACTCTTACACGAAGCTGAACACTCCATGCGGTTCTTAAAAGGGAAGAGTGGGCACTGTCCATCCTTGACTGAAATGAGAGCAGATGTGAGTTCCTTCAAACCCCATCCTCTCCCATCACCCTTCAAACAGCTTTTCCTTTTCTTCAAAACTAGTATCTCTTTCTGGGATGTGGTTCATTCTACCCTGTGCTCAGGCGCCTCTAGTAGGCTGTGGAGTGATGGAATGCCTCGCCGTATCAGGAAATGCAGTAGAAAGAGAGTTAAACTTGCTGTTTGAAGGCCCAAGGTAAAGTCCCCGTCCTGCCAGTTAATGAATGACTTCAATTTCCTTCTCTACAAGGTAGGATTAATTATGTGACATCCACACAAGCCCATGTAAGCTGTTTTAGGGGACGTGCTTTACTTTGCAGGAGGAGTGACGTGATCTGACTCGAAGTTTGAAAGAATTATTGTGGCTGCTGTGTTCATAACAGACTTGTAAGAAGCGAAGGAGAGAAACAAGGAGATCTGTTAGGAGGTCATTGCAATTAATCCAAATGAGAAGATGGCACCTCAGGTTAGGGTGGCAGCTGTGGATGTGGTAAGAACTGATCCGATTCTGGGTCTGTTTTCCAGACCCAGAAATGACCCTGAAATGACTTCTTAACAAGGGATGTTAATTGAGAAAGACAGATATTAAAGAAGCATGTACATGTCTCTGCTTGTCTTCATCTGATTGTAAATCCCCTGATGGCAGGAAATGTTTTTTTCCCCTTGTCCTTGTCATTCTCCTTCCTGCTCTCCTCCTCCTCCTCCTTAGTGAGCCTACATAACCTTGTCAAATCTTTGTGTCCTTGATAATACATAATCCTGTCAACAATTCAGTGAGGTACTATTCCAGTATTCCAATACTATTATTCCAGTATTACAAGGGGAGGAACTGAAACTCAAAGAGGTGGGGAAATTTGCAGTGAGAAAGACAGATTTCTAGCCAGTATTTTGACTCCTAAGCTCTATCAAGCTGTCACGCTGTATCATTACTGGTCATTGCACAGGAATTAATCCATAGACTTTACCTTTAGCCCACTCTGAAAGTGAAAGTCATGCCCACCTCTTTCTGACCCCATGAACTGTAGCACCCCAGGCTCCTCTGTCCATGGAATTCTCAAGGCAAGAATACTGGAGTGGGTTGCCATTCCTGTCTCCAGCGCATCTTCCTGACCCAGGGATTGAATCTGTGTCTCCTGCACTGCAGGCAGATTCTTTACCGTCTGAGCCACCAGGGAAGCCCTTTCCTTGCTCTACTCTTCACCTCCTCCCTGCTCCATCCCTATTCCATGGGATTCCAGAGCTGGCCTGTCTATGCTTCATTCTTGGGTGAGTCCTTAGGTAATTAATATTCAGCAGGTCAATGTCATGAGAAAATAACCTGTTTCCAAAGTGTAGACCTGACTCTCAGGTCCCACTGGCCAAAGTTTACCAACAATTGATGTGCACTACCTCATTTTTTGGCACAACTCCATTAGGTAAAGACTATTATTATTCCCATTTTATAGACAGGAGAACTAAAACTCATGAAAGACACAAAACTAAGACTACCCAGCCAGTGAATGACACAGCAGAGATTTGAACCAAGGCAGTTTCACCTCAAAGCCTGAATCTGCAGCTGGGATGGTATACTATTTCTCATCAGACTAGGCTCACAGATTGCCAAGGGTATGAGTCTTACCAACTGATGAGCAAGCCTTCATGCAGTCTTCCTTCTTGGGGAAGTTGTTGGCATTCCCAAGGCAGCCTCCATAAAAAAAGGGTTTGCATATACGCTGTTTGATGTTAAAATACCAATGCTTGACTGTATTCTTGCACTGTCCTTGGTCTAAGGGTAACAAGCAGGGTTCTGAGACAGGAGACAGAGAGGGAAGAACATAAGAGGGGCAAAAAAAAAAAAAAGGAAGAGGTTAGGCCCTCAGCTTTTGTATAGTTCAAGGTGTTAGTATCGAAGTTCTAGAAAGTTCTGGTCCTAGCTCTATATGGTCACTCTTTAACATCTCTGGGCATTCTTCCTACCTTGCAAAGGAGATCACAAAGAGCATATAAGAAAGATTCAGAGTTGATCTTACTTCTTCACTGCTTTGAGTTTTGAGGGGGAAAGACTTGTTCAAGAACTATATCCAAACTGCCTATCAAAGCACCTACCACATAGAAAGAATGAGGTGCTGAGACAGAAAAGAGCAGACCTCTCTGTCTGGAAATTGATCTGATGCTCACAGCTAAGCCATACTGTTGTTCTCTTGCTGGACTTAACCCCATAGGACATCCACATCAAACAAAGTTACTCTGAGGTGATAGAGTGAGACCAAAAAAAAAAGATCACTGTGAAACCTACAAAATGCCAAGCACCTATGAGTGATATATGCTTCTCTACCAATTACAGCTTTATCCTCATTCTAGCCTTCCCACTCTATTGAAGAGATTTACCAGGATAATTACACAACTTCCCCCACTTTCTGACAGCACCCAATCTAGGGCGAATTCCCACTTCCTTAGATCTTCCCCCAAATTCCCCAATCAAAGCCTTCATCCTGTAGCAGATACTTCCTAACAGTTTCTTCTTGAGACACCTCAGATTGTCTGTGGTGAACTTTCTCCCTCACTGCAGCAAGTGATAAGCTCAACTTGTTCAACTACAGTCTGTTCCTGGTGGTCTTTAACCAAAGGGCATTGATACTACTCATTTGTTGAAGGAATGAATGAATGAGTGAATCTATACAAACAGTATCTATTATTAGATACTTTGAATTATCAGAAAACCTCCTCGAAGGGCAAAGAATCAGAAAACAACTCTAGCCTCTGAACTGACTGAGGTTGATACTTGCCACAGTGCCAACAATAGTTTCTTGACACACAGTGAACAAGCAGCAAGCATTAGTTACTGGAGTGATCGGGTGTTGGACCAAAGAAGAATAACATCAAGAGTATCCGTTGATGTCCACCATGCCTAGACTCATTGTTTGTACTTGAAGGACAGGAGTTTCATTAGAGAAGGTGAAGACCTTGAACCCTGGCCTCCCTATCCCAACGTTCAAGGGAATCATCCCACCAGGTCTTGACAGAGCAGGAATTAGGACACCTCACAAGACACCCTTGCTCTCAGCCTGAACGGCACTACCTTCGTATGGATCCATGCACTTCTTCCCACAGGCAAAAGAGCAGCACTTGAGGTGTTCATCGCAATTGAAATCTGTTTTGCATAAGTCTGGGGCTTTAGAACTACAGGTGATCCTTTCTTGGGGGCACTCTCCTGGCTTCTCTGTAAGAAAGAAATGTCCAAAGTCACATCTTTTGAGAGTTTCAGCTCTTATCAGCCCATGGAAAAAAAGTGGATAGTGAGATTCCTTCAGTCCTAGACTTTACCTTCAATTCTTAACGGTCACTCTGCCGTATTCAGGGTCTACCTCTCACCACTCTTCACACATTTAGGTAGATCTGAATCAGGAATCTGTGACCAGGTAGAACCAAAGGGGACACATCTTAGTAACCATAAGTTTGTTTTCAAAATCTGTGGGTCTGTTTCTGTTTCATGACTAAGTTCATTACATTATTTCTAACTAGATTCCACATATAAGTGAAATCATATCTGTCTTTCTCTGACTAACTTCACATAGCATGATCATCTCTAGGTATATCCATGTTGCCGCAAACAGCATTATTTCATCCTTTTTATGGCTGAGTAACAGTAATATATATATACACACACCACATTTTCTTTACCCATTCAGATTCCAGGGCAGGGGGTTTTATAGGGATCAAGACCCTAGTCTTAAATTCAGGATCTCCTTTCTCCCCTTAAAACTAATTATTTTAATGCCTAATTCCTCTGCCTCCTGTATCTTAGTTGATAAGGGAAGTTAATTAGTGAGGAGTGGTGGAAATACCATGGACATAGGAGTCAGGGGCCCTGATTTTGGTTCCTGACTCCTTGTGAGTTCAAGACCAATCTGAGTTCTACTATATGACTCTGCAGTTGTCTCTAAGGAGGAAGAAATGGTGGAGTGGAACAATCACTATAAATAAGACAACTCTGGCTTAGGCGCTTGACTCTACACAACAGCTAAATAATCTTGGGGGAAATGTCTTCCTTTGTCTGAGTTATAAATTTTCCATCTATGAAATGAGAATTACAATCTCTACTTTACAGGCTCTTCAGAAGGATTAAGATAGCAGAGTAGGAAGACTCTGAGCTCACCTCCTCCCACAGGCACATGAAAATTATAACTCTTCATGGAGCAACTCTGCATGAGAAAGACCAGAAGACTAGCAGAAAAGATCTTCTACAACGAAAGATACAAAGAAGGAACCACAAAAAGATGGGTAGGAGGGGCAGAGATGTCTACTCAAGACCTATACTCCAGGTGGGCAACCCACAAACAGGATAGTTACAATTTGCAGAGATTATCACCAGGAAGTGAGAGGGTCTGAGTCCCACACTGGGCTCCCCAACACAGTAGTCCTATATCAGGAAGACAAGACCCAGAATGCTTGACTTCAAAGCCAGAGGGGCTTTCTTTCAGGAGAGGCAGAGGGCTGTGAAAAAGATTCCACTGTTGAAGGGCACACACCAAATCTCACCTGCTCTGGGACCCAGGGCAGAAGCAGTGATTTGAAAGGAGCCAAGGTCAGAACCCCCTGCTAATTGTAGAGGGCCTCCCAGAGAAGCAAGGAGCAACTAGAGTTCAGCCCAATCTGTTAAGTCTTTTAAAAAGAAGGGTTTTTCCTGATTGGTAAAGAAGAGGTCAGAAATATTCAAAGTATAAGAGGAATCTGGCCTGCTATTTGTGGCTCTGAAGATGGAAGAGGCTAATTGCCAAGGAATGAGGGTAGCTGCTAAAAGCTGACAACCAGTAAGGAAACCTCAGTGCTACAGCTGCCAGGAATGATTCTGCTGACAACCAATGAGATAGGAGGATACCCTTGAGTCCCAATTAAGAATGGCAGCCTTGATGGACACCTCGATTTCAGTCTGGTGAGAACCTGAGCAGAGAACCTCAACACTCCATGCCAGACTTCCAACCTACAGGTAATTTGTTATGCAGCAAAATAACTGATACAATATTTATTGCAGCTCCATGTCTCAAAACTGAGCTTCTCTCTGGTGGAATCTGACCAGAGAGACACGACTCTTTTGGATACTACTGAATCTTGAAATTACAGAAGTTTTGAATTAGAAAAAACATATTTATCATTGATATCAACTTCCTAATCTAATAGGTTAAAATAAGAAAGAGAGAGATCACATAGAATAATATAGTGAATTGGGGGCAGATCTGGGACTTCCAGTCCATGGCTTTTTCCAGAAGACCTGCTTCTTTGGTGAGGACTGGCCACTGAGACTTCTAGTGCTTTCCAAATATATTTCTTGCCCTTCATACTACCCCTTTTTAAAAGATTTATTTATGTATTATTTTCTTGGCCAAGCTTCAAAGCATGTGGGATCTCAGCTCCCCTAACAGGGATCAGACCTGCACCCCCTACATCAGAAGTGCAGAGTCTTAACCACTGGACCAACAGGGATGTCCCGCCTTCATGCTATCCTCAATGCACTCTCCAAGGATGGCCTGAAGCTGAGAAAAGAAGATAGTATCAGTCCTCTCCTGTGATTCCTTGACTCATACTTCCCAGATTATATTCATTCCCACAATCCCAACTGTGGTTCCTATATCTCCCCTCAGACCTAGCCTCTCTTCCAAGCTAAGACACTTTATATCCAATGGAAAACACCAGTTGGGCATTTAATAAACACCTCTGTTCCAACATGTTTAAAATGGAACTAATCACTTATACATGGAATCTAAAATATGGCACAAATGAACTTATCTACAAAAGAGAAACAGACTTAGGCATAGAGAACAGACCCATGGTTGCTAAGGGAAAATGGGAAAAGAGGGAGATGGACTGGGAGTTTGGGGTTAGTAGATGCAAACTATTACATTTAGAGTGGATAACAACAAAATCCTAATATATAGCACAGGGGTCTATATTCAATACCCTGGGGTAAACCATAATGGAAAAGAAATTTTAAAAATGTATATATGTGTGTATATATATGAGTCATCTTGCTGTACAGCAGAGATCAGCACAACTTTGTAAATCAACTATACTTCAGTTAAAAAAAATAAGAAGACAAAATGGTACTAGCATCTCCCCGTGTCCAAACAGCACCTTCTTTCCGTCTGATATTTGGCATCAACAGTCCCCTGATCTGTTATTAGAATCCTGAGACTCAGTTCCCTCGCTCACCATCATCCCAGCATCCTGCCGGTCATGGACTTGGGTCAGTTCAGCTCTAAAGCCTATCTCTTCTTCCTCTTTGCTCCACTTCCTCAGGGCAACAGCTGGCTTCCTCCCGTGCGTGCCTCAGTCACCAAGTCATGTCCAGGGCTCTGCGACCCCATGGACTAGAGCCTGCCAGGTTCCTCTGTCCATGGAATCTCCCAGGCAAGAAAACTGGAGTGGACTGCCGTTTCCTATTCCAGGGCATCTTCCCAACCCAAGGATTGAACCTGCATCTCTTGCACATCCTGCTTTGGGAGGCGGATTCTTCACCACTCTTGCTGCTAGGGAAACCCAACTTTCTCCCACCTCCCCCCTCAACTACTGCACCAGGCTCCACATCGGTCTTCTGCCCTGAGTCCTGCCTAGCAACTGACAAGTTTTCAAAAATTAAACTTGGAAAAGACCTATATCAGGAAAAGACGGGGAATAATTTGGGGGGAGGCAGGTGAGGGAAGGATTTAAAGGGCTCAGGAGAGGTGAGTGGGGCTAGTTCTCTGAAGCCTCCTCTGACACAAGTCCTTGCCTCGTGTCTAATCCTCAGTCCCCAAGATCTCCTTCTAAAGAAGAGCAGCTGCAGCTTTTCCAAACCCACTTTTGACTCTGTAGCTTGGCGAGGCAGATGTCTGCTCCAAAGAAAGGGAGAAAAGCAGCAGGAGGGCGACATTCCTCCAGGAGAAGGTGGAGCTGTGGAAAGGAAGATGCCTGTGGAAGGGGAAGACAAGAGGGCAGGGATTAGGCACAAGCCAGAGAGACGCAAGCATCTGCAGATGAACCTTGGAGCTGATCCGCCAATTCACTTAGTTCACAGAGGAGAAAACCAAGGCGCATCACGTGAGGTCAGTCACATGGCAAGCAGGGCAAGTGTCTCAGCCCCAACACCCTCCCAGGGGCCTCACGCTCTGCTGTGGGCTGTACATTACCTACCCAGACACTTGCCCACCGTCTTGCTCCCAGGCGAGAGGCCACACATGAGTGATCACAGGGATCTGTCTGGAACGCAAAGTTGATTTGCCTGCAATCAGTCCTGGGGCAACCACAGACACTAGTGAGGATCTTTTCTTTGCTCCACTGAACAAGAAACTGATGATGGTATGAGATTTGCAGGGAGGCCTGGGCATATCCCACTGGGTTTTAGTGCCTCAAGAGCCAAAAAGATGCCAGTTGATCTGAGGTTAACAAAGTGAAGTGAAAGTCGCTCAGTCATGTCTGACTCTTTGTGACCCCATGGACTATACAGTCCATGGCATTCTCCAGGCCAGAATACTAGAGTGGTAGCCTTTCTCTTCTCCAGGGGATCTTCTCAACGCAGAGATCAAACACAGGTCTCCTACACTGCAGGCGGATTCTTTACCAGCTGAGCCACAAAGAAAGCCTGAGGTTAACAAAGGGATCCCTTTTATTCCTTCTGGTGTTATCCAAGCCTAGGAGCTTATGATACGCCCACACAACCAGATAAACGGACATCTTCCTCCACTTATTTAAGTCTCCATTTTCTATGTATTTTCCTGGCCTTTATATTTTTTTAAATAATGTGAAGAACTAATAATGTCTTACTGTATTGCCTCTTAGAGTAAATGTCAAAAATAGCAAGAGAAGAAGGCAAGAAGAAAGGGAGGAAGACAGAAATGAAGAGGAGAGGGAAGAGAGAAATTTTTTATGCCAAAGTGTGTTGTTGTTGTTGTTGAGTTGCTAAGCCAGGTCTGACTCTTTCGTGACTGCATGGACTGTAGCCTGCCAGACTCCTATGTCCTTGAAATTTTCCAGGCGAGAATACTGGAGTGAGTTGCCATTTCCTTCTCCAGATAATCTTCCCAATCCAGGGATCGAACCCAAGTCTTTTGCGCTGGCAAGCAGATTCTTTACCACTGAGCCACCAGGGAAGTAACACCTATTAACTCTTGAAAGTTAGTTGATCGGATTAGCCTATAGTCAGTTAGTAGGAAGCAGAACTCCTGAAAAGGGGTAAAGGGAAGGATACAGATAAATAAAATTGCCAAATATAATATAGGATGTCCAGTTATCATTTTTAGTATAAACATATCCCATGCAATGTAAGGAATGTAGTTACACCAAAAATTATTCATTACTTATCTGACATTCAAACTCAGTTGGTTGGGACTTCCTTGGAGGTCAAATGGCTAGGACTCTGCACTTCCACTGCAGAGGGCATGGTTTCCATCCCTGGTTGGGGATCTAAGGTCCTGCATACTACGTCAATCAGTTCAGTTGCTCAGTCGTGTCTGACTCTTTGCGACCCCATGAATTGCAGCACGCCAAGCTTCCCTGCCCAAAACCAGCTCCTGGAGTTACTCAGACTCATGTCCATCGAGTTTGTGATGCCATCCAGCCATCTCATCCTCTGTTGTCCCCTTCTCCTCCTGCCCCCAATCCCTCCCAGCATCAAAGTCCTTTCCAATGAGTCAACTCTACACATGAGGTGGCCAAAGTACTGGAGTTTCAGCTTCAGCATCAGTCCTTCCAAAGAAATCCCAGGACTGATCTCCTTCAGAATGGACTGGTTGGATCTCCTTGCAGTCCAAGGAACTCTCGACAGTCTTCTCCAACACCACAGTTCAAAAGCATCAATTCTTCGGTGCTCAGCCTTCTTCACAGTCCAACTCTCACATCCATACATGACCACTGGAAAAAACATAGCCTTGACTAGACGGACCTTTGTTGGCAAAGTAATGTCTCTGCTTTTGAATATGCTATCTAGGTTGGTCATAACTTTTCTTCCAAGGAGTAAGGATCTTTTAATTTCATGGCTGCAGTCACCATCTGCAGTGATTTTGGAGCCCAGAAAAATAAAGTCTGACACTGTTTCCACTGTTTCCCCATCTCTTTCCCATGAAGTGATGGGACCAGATGCCATGATCTTCGTTTTCTGAATGTTGAGCTTTAAGCCAACTTTTTCCCTCTCCTCTTTCACTTCCATCAAGAGGCTTTTTAGTTCCTCTTCACTTTCTGCCATAAGGGTGGTGTCATCTGCATATCTGAAGTTATATATTTCTCCCAGCAATCTTGATTCCAGCTTGTGCTTCTTCCAGTCCAGCCTTGACGTACTCCTTTTCCTATTTGGAACCAGTCTGTTGTTCCATGTCCAGTTCTAACTGTGGCTTCCTGACCTGCATACAGATTCCTCAAGAGGCAGGTTAGGTGGTCTGGTATTCCCATCTCTTTCAGAATTTTCCACAGTTTATTGTGATCCACACAGTCAAAGGTTTTGGCATAGTCAATAAAGCAGAAATAGATGTTTTTCTGGAACTCTCTTGCTTTTTCCATGATCCAGTGGATGTTGGCAACTTGACCTCTTGTTCCTCTGCCTTTTCTAAAATCAGCTTGAGCATCAGGAAGTTCACAGTTCACGTATTGCTGAAGCCTGGCTTGGAGAATTTTGAGCATTACTTTACTAGCAGGTGAGATGAGTGCAATTGTGCGATAGTTTGAGCATTCTTTGGCATTGCCTTTCTTTGGGATTGGAATGAAAACTGACCTTTTCCAGTCCTGTTGCCACTGCTGAGTTTTCCACATTTGCTGGCATATTGAGTGTAGCACTTTCACAGCATCATCTTTCAGGATTTGAAGTAGCTCAACTGGAATTCCATCACCTCCACTAGCTTTGTTCGTAGTGATGCTTCCTAAGGCCCACTTGACTTCACATTCCAGGATGTCTGGCTCTACGTGAGTGATCACACCATCGTGATTATCTGGGTCATGAAGATCTTTTTTGTACAGTTCTTCCGTGTATTCTTGCCACCTCTTCTTAATATCTTCTGCTTCTGTTAGGTCCAGACCATTTCTGTCCGTTATCGAGCCCATCTTTGCATGAAATGTTCCCTTGGGATCTCTAATTTTCTTGAAGAGATCTCTAGTCTTTCCCATTCTGTTGTTTCCCTCTATTTCTTTGCATTGATCACTGAAGAAGGCTTTCTTATCTCTTCTTGCTATTCTTTGGAAGTCTACTTTCAGATGCTTATATCTTTCCTTTCCTCCTTTGCTTTTCGCCTCTCTTCTTTTCACAGCTATTTGTAAGGCCTCCCCAGGGAGCCATTTTGCTTTTTTGCATTTCTTTTCCATGGGGATGGTCTTGATCCCTGTCTCCTGTACAATGTCATGAACCTTATTCCATAGTTCATCAGGCACTCTATCTCTCAGATCTAGGCCCTTAAATCTATTTCTCACTTCCACTGTATAATCATAAAGGATTTGATTTAGGTCATACCTGAATGGTCTAGCGGTTTTCCCTATTTTCTTCAATTTGAGTCTGAATTTGGTAATAAGGAGTTCAGGAACTGAGCCACAGTCAGCTCCTGGTCTTGTTTTTGTTGTCTGTATAGAGCTTCTCCATCTTTGGCTGCAAATAATATAATCACTCTGATTTCAGTGTTGACCATCTGGTGATGTCCACATGTAGAGTCTTCTCTTGTGTTCTTGGAAGAGAGTGTTTGCTATGACCAGTGCATTTTCTTGGCAAAACTCTATCAGTCTTTGCCCGGCTTCATTCCGTATTCCAAGGCCAAATTTGCCTGTTACTCCAGGTGTTTCTTGGCTTCCTACTTTTGCATTCCAGTCCCCTAGAATGAAAAGGACATCTTTTTTGGGTGTTAGTTCTAAAAGGTCTATTAGGTCTTCATAGAACCATTCAACTTCAGCTTCTTCAGTGTTACTGCTTGGGGCATAGACTTGGATTATCGTGATATTGAATGGTTTGCCTTGGAGACGAACAGAGATCATTCTGTCATTTTTGAGATTGCATCCAAGTACTGCATTTTGGACTCTTTTGTTGACCATGATGGCTACTCCATTTCTTCTAAGGGATTCCTGCCCACAGTAGTAGATGTAATGGTCATCTGAGTTAAATTCACCCATTCCAGTCCATTTTAGTTCACTGATTCCTAGAATGTCAACGTTCACTCTTGCCATCTCTTGTTTGACCACTTCCAATTTGCCTTGATTCATGGACCTGACATTCCAGGTTCCCATGCAATATTGCTCTTTACAGCATCAGACCTTTCTTCTATCACCAGTCACATCCACAACTGGGTATTGTTTTTGCTTTGGCTCCATCCCTTCATTCTTTCTGGAGTTGTTTCTCCACTGATCTCCAGTAGCATATTGGGCACCTACTGACCTGGGGAGTTCCTCTTTCAGTATCCTATCATTTTGTCTCTTCATACTGTTCATGGGGTTCTCAAGGCAAGAATACTGAAGTGGTTTGCCATTCCCTTCTCCAGTGGACCACATTCTGTCAAACCTCTCCACCATGACCCGCCCATCTTGGGTTGCCCCTCAGGCATGGCTTAGCTTCATTGAGGTTAGACAAGGCTGTGATCCTAGTGTGATTAGATTGACTAGTTTTCTTTGAGTATGGTTTCTTGTGTCTGCCCTCTGATGCCCTCTTGCAATGCCTACTATCTTACTAGGGTTTCTCTTACCTTGGGCATGGGGTGTCTCTTCACGGCTGCTCCAGCAAAGCACAGCCACTGTTCCTTACCTTGGATGAGGGGTATCTCCTCACTGCTGCCCTTCCTGACCTTCAACGTGGAATAGCTCCTCTAGGCCCTCCTGCACCCACGCAGCCACCGCTCCTTGGATGGTGCCATCCCTGGCCTGGGACGGGGGGGTGGCTCCTCTCGGCCGTTGCCCCTGACCTCTCGGCCACTGCCCCTGACCTTGGACATGGGGTAACTCCTCTTGGCCACCTCCCTTTGGGCATGGGGTCCTCCCGGCTTCTGCCCCTGACCTCGGATGCGGGGTAGCTCCTCTTGCTTAATGCACTGGTCGCAGCCGCCTGCTGCTGTATAGCACAGCCAAAAGAACCCCCCCAAATTGAATTGGTCATCATGTATTTGTACTTGTTAAATCTGGACACTTTAAAACAGAATGAATTCATTTTGATTGGAAGGGGACTTGTTTGGGCAACAGAATTAGAATTCAGAAGAATGATGGTTGCCACAGGGATGTGTATTAAAACATTTAAATTGAATAATTAATTCAATCTTTTTATGGAATAAAGTCATTTGATTTGGTTGACTGAGGACTGACTTTGCCAATTAGACAATTTGGTTAACATTTTTCCACAAATATAGTGCATGACCTGCCTCTTGAGAAATCTGTATGCAGGTCAGGAAGCAACAGTTAGGACTGGACATGGAACAACAGACTGGTTCCAAGTAGGAAAAGGAGTACATCAAGGCTGTATATTGTCACCCTACTTATTTAACTTATATGCAGAGTACATCATGAGAAATGCTGGGCTGGAGGAAGCACAGGCTGGAATCAAGATTGCTGGGAGAAATATCAATCACCTCAGGTATGTAGATGACACCACCATTATGGCAGAAAATGAAGAGAAACTAAAGAGCCTCTTGATGAAAGTGAAAGAGGAGAGTGAAAAAGTTGGCTTAAAGCTCAACATTCAGAAAATGAAGATCATGGCATCTGGTCCCATCACCTCATGGGAAATAGATGGGGAAACAGTGGAGACAGTGTCAGACTTTATTTTTCTGGGCTCCAAAATCACTGCAGATGGTGACTGCAGCCATGAAATTAAAAGACACTTACTCCTTGGAAGGAAAGTTATGACCAACCTAGACAGAGTATTAAAAAGCAGAGAGAGACATTACTTTGCTAACAAAGGTCCATCTAGTCAAGGCTATGGTTTTTCCAGTGGTCATGTATGGATGTGAGAGCTGGACTATAAAGAAAGCTGAGTGATGAAGAATTGATGCTTTTGAACTGTGGTGTTGGAGAAGACTCTTGAGAGTCCCTTGGACTGCAAGGAGATCCAATCAGTCCATCCTAAAGGAAATCGGTCCTAAATATTCATTGGAAGGACTGATGCTGAAGCTGAAACTCCAATACTTTGGCCACCTGATGCAAAGAGCTGACTCATTGGAAAAGACCCTAATGCTGGGAAAGATTGAAAGCAGGAGGAGAAGGAGACGACAGAGGATGAGATAGTTGGATGGCATCACGGATTCAATGGACATGGGTTTGGGTGGACTCCGGGAGTTGGTGATGGACAGGGAGGCCTGGCGTGCTGTGGTTCATGGGTTCGCAAAGAGTTGGACATGACTGAATGACTGAATTGAACTGAAAATCATTAGCATCAAAGATTTTTTTTAATGTACTAAGATATTGCAATAAGATTAATGCATTTTATGAAAATCAGGTTAATAGTATTAAGCTTTTAGTATTAAAAGAGTATTAAAAGAGTATTAAAATAAGGTCAATCAGGTTAATAGTATTCAAGCTTTCCAACATTAACAGAACGTATAAGATTATATAAGGTGTCTAAGTAAAAGAGTAATGGGTGTAATCAGTAACATATTTGATCATTTGGCAAACACTCTTAAAACCTTTCTGGTAAACTTTCCAGGAATTAAGAAAATCACTTGTGATTTGTGATCAGTATTCTAATTACTGGAAACAAATTATTTTCAAGGGTAAGTTTTCCAATTGTATGTCTAAATAAAAATTGAAAGAAGGCTTAATAAAACTTTCTTAAACATTTAATTAGATCATTAAAATACATTTTTATTATACAGTATTATGTGACTGGGGGGTAACTTGCTAGAAGTTCAAAGAACCAAGTGACATACCTATAACAAAACTCCATTTGAGTTGCATTATCTACGGAATTTGTTTATCAATAAATTTTTAGTTATCAATAATTTCAATGTATGTATTTATATAGTCATTACTATTCTTATGTTATTTAAATAACAAATGGAGTGAAAAATCAATACAAAAGAAAACATTTTATTCCTATAGTCTTATGATCACAGTAAAGGAAAAGGCTAAATTTTAATTTATACTCATGTTCTTGTTGCATAGCAATGTGAAAAAGTCATGAATAAAAGGCTTTTGAGCATAAAATTATATTTCATCAGATTAAAAGTCTGTGGGGTAAGAGCAATGGAAAGAGAAGTTCAAGGAGAAGTGTTTTAAGTTTTCCAACTATTCAAGTGCTTTTCACATATTTTTTAAATGGATAATACCAAGTTATTGTGGCATTTTGGCCCCAACTGATTCATTTGTTATGTAGCAGGGTTTTTGTGAAGTATTAATATTTACAACAGAGAATTCCCCGGCAGTCCAGTGGTTGGTACACCATGCTCTCTCTGCTGAGGGGTGGGGTTTAATCCTTCATCAGCAAACTAAAATCGCACAAGCCTTGTGGCATGGCCAAAAAAAAGTTTACAACATGTTTGCAGAATGCATTTGAGATTCATTCATGTTTCTGTGTGTTGTTTGTACCATTTTATTGCTGAGTCCTAAATCCACTATGTGGATGTCTCACAGGTTGTTTATCCATTCACTAAAAGATATTTGGATTTTTCCAGTTTGGGACAATTATGAATAAACTCCCTGCAAACATTTGCATATAGGATTTTGCATGAATGTAAGGTGTCTTTTTACTTCCCTAGTGGCTCGTTGGTAAAGAATTCACCTGTCAGTACTGAAGTTGATCGAACCTTCCAGATTCGATCCCTGGGTCTGGAAGATTCCCTGGAGTAGGAAATGGCAACCCAGTCCAATATTTTTGCCTGAAAAACCCCCATGGGCAGAAGAGCCTGGGGGGGGCTGTCATCCATGGGTTCAAAAAGAGTCAGACACAACTGAGCGACACGCATACACATTTTTAAGAAACTACCAAAATGTTTTTCGAAGTGGCCATACTATTTTGCATTTCCACAAGGATTCGATGAGAGTTCCACCTGCTCCACATGATTGCTAGAACTTAGTATTGTAAATATTTTTTTTGCTTTTTAATTGAAGTATAGTTGATTTATAATGCCATGTCAGTTTCAGGTGTACAGTGGTTCAGATATATAGATATAGATATGTGGGTTAGGACACAATATTGAGTATCCTTCCCTATGCTATACAGTAGGTCTTTGTTGGGTATCTATCATATATATAGTAGTGTATATGTGTTAATGTAAATGTTTTTATTTTAATCATTCTCATAGATGCATAGTGGTAAGATTGCAAAACATTTTAAGAGATTAAAGTAGTTCGCTTAAATTTCTCGAACCCTAAGAATCTAAGCCACCAAGAAGGATGATGGGGAGGTTTCTCCTATTTTCCAACTTTCCTTAGGGCACTTTCAAGCCCAGCTTCCTCCTTGGTTCCTGAGCCTGATTGGTCAGGAGTGTCCCCAGAGCCTCATCATTGAACCTACCTCTTTGCCCAGCTTCCCCGCATGGCCAAGGTTGCTCTTGGCAGTGCACTGAGGAGCATTTTGCAACTGAAAGGTCTACAGATGGCCAGGAGCTGGGGGAACATGTGAATTTCCAGGTTACCACCTTTGGAACCACAGGTAAAGGCTCCACCTTGTCTCCACTATGTCCCACTACACTCTAACTCCCCTACTGGGAGCAAACCCAGCCCTGTTTCCATGGCTGAGAGCTCCTTGCTCACTTCGTCTTCTGGTGTAGTGTGTCTCCCACATGGCTACTCTACCAGTAGCGTGCCTTGAGCCTCTGTCCCTGGGCAGGAGACCTTGAGGAGGACAGTTAGCTCTGTGGACGGGCTTCCCAGGTGGCGCTAGTGGTAAGAACCCACCTGCCAATGCAGGAGATGTAAGAGACATGGGTTCGATCCCTGGGTCGGGAAGATCCCCTGGAGGAGGGCATGGCAACCCACACCAGTGTTCTTGCCTGGAGAATCCCCATGGTCAGAGGAGCCTGGAGGGCTACAGTCCATAGAATCACAAAGAGTCGGACACAACTGAAGTGACAGAGTGCACACACAGCACGCCCTAAGCTCAGGTAGAGTAAGTAGATGCCTCTTCCAAAGACAGAGCCTTCTAAATGACTCCTACTTAGCGATCTACACTCTGATACTGAGGAAAGGCAGTCTCTAAGGGTGGAATGCAGAGCACTATGTGTCTCCATATTGTGTTAAGTATCTTAAATCTTGCTAATTTTTTGTCTCTTTAACCTATCAGTAATTGGAAAAGATGTGTTGAAGGCTATCAATACAGCCATAGGCGTCTCAGTTTATGCCTGTATTTCCACTATGTTTGCTTAATATATCCTGATTCTATATGCTTATTGTTGCTGTTGCTGTTTTAATCACTTCGTCATGTTCAACTCTGCAACCCCATGAACTGTAGCCCACCAGGCTCCTTTGTCCATGGCATTTTCCGGGTGAGAAAACTGGAGTCAGCTGCCATCCCCTTCTCCAGGGGATCTTCCTGACTCAGGGACTGAACCTGCATTTCAGGCGGATTCTTCGCCTCTGACCCACCAGGGAAACAGCGCATTCCTTGTGAACTGTATCTTCTGTCATTATATGGTGACCTACTCTCTATCTCTAAAACAAATGTTCACCTTAGAGTTCTTGATTGTCTGATAGTAACCAAACTATGCCATTTCTTTTGTTCACAATTATCTAGATTTTGGGGCTTCCCTGGTAGCTCAGTAGTAAAGAATCTGCCTGCCAATGCAGGGGCCACAGGAAACTCAGGTTCAATCCCTGGGTCGGGAAGATACCCTGGAGGAGGAAACGGCAACCCACTCCACTATTCTTGTCTGGAAAATTCCATGGACAGAGGAGCCTAGCAGGCTACAGTCCATGGGATTGCAAAGAGTTGGACACGCCTGAGCAACTGAGCACAGACACATCTTGACTTTTTCCCATCTTCTTGCTTTCAACCTTTCAAGGCACTTACGTGTTTTTTTAATTGAAGTATACTTGATTTACTTATATGTTTTATATTAATTTCAAGTGTACAACATAGCGATTCAAATTTTTATAGATTATGCTCCACTTATAGTTATTATAAAATATTGGCTATATTCCCTCTGCTGTACAATATATCCTTGTAGCTTTTTTATTTTATACCTATTAGTTTCTAACTCTTAATCCTCTACCCCTGTTTTGCCTGCCCCTCCTCACCCCCACCACTTTCCTCTCCTCGCTGGTTACCACTAGTTCTCTATATCTGTCTTTTGTTGCTTGTTTTGGCCCAACCACACAGCTTATGGAACCTTAGTCCCTGACCAGGGATCAAACCCTGGCCCACAGCAGTGAACATGCTGAATCCTAATCAACTGAACCACCAGGGAATTCCCCAAGTGAGTCTTTTTTGTGTTATACTTACTAGTTTGATATGTTTAAGATTCCACATAAGTGACATCATACAATACTTGTCTTTCTCTGTCTGACTTACTTCACTGAACATAGTATTCTCTAGATCCATCCACGCTGCTGCAAATGGCAGAATTTCATTCTTTTTTATGCCTAATACTCATATATATATATATCACATCTCTTTATCCATTCATCTGTCGATGGATACATGGGTTGCTTCCACATCTTAGCAGTTATAAATAATACTGCTATGAACATTGGAGTGCGTGTATCTTTTCAAGTTGGTGTTTTCCTTTGTTCCAGCTCTATGTCCAGGAGTGGGATTGCTGGATCATATGGTATGCTGATTTTAGTTTTTGAGGAACCTTCATACCCATTTTCCACAGTGGCTACACCAATGTACAGTCCCACCAACAGCACACAGGCGTTCCCTTTTCTCCACATCCTCTCCAGCATTTGTGACTTGTATACTTCTTTATGATAGCCTTTCTGACAGGTGTGAAGTGATACCTCATAGTTGTTTTAATCTACGTTTCTTTAATAATAAGCAATGCTAAGCTTGTTTCTGTGTGCCTGTTGGCCATCTGTATTTCTTCTCTGCAAAAATGTCTATTCAGGCCTTGAACCCAATATTTTGTTGGGTTGTCTATTTGTTTGTCTGACATTGAGTTGTGTGAGCTGTTTATTTATTTTTTATATTAACCTCTTGTCGGTCATATTATTGGCAAATATTTTCTCCCAGTCCATAGGTTGCCTTTTTATTTTGTTGCTGGTTTCCTTTGCTGTGCAAAATCTTTTAAGTTTAATTAGGTCCCATTTGTTTATTTTTGGTTCTATTTCTTATGCCCATAGGGCACAGATTCAAAAAAAAAGAAAAAGGCATTGCGTGAGTTATGCCAAAGAGTGTTTGCCAGCGTTTTCTTCTAGGAGTTTATGTTTTCAGATCTTGCATTTAGATCTTTATTCCATTTTGAGTTTATCTTTGTATGTGGTGTGAATCAACGTTCTAATCTCATTGTTTTACCATGTTCTCTGTTGTTTCTCTTTACTCTTTCCCCCCATCTTTTCTTGTTTTCTTAAACTGTGTGTGAATGTGTATGTCTATGTGTGTTTGTACGTGAGCGCCTATATTTAATGGAAGCTGGAGAAGGAAATGGCAACCCACTCCAGTATTCTTGCCTGGAGAATCCCATGGACGGAGAAGCCTGGTGGACTACAGTCCACCGGGTCACAAAGAGTCAGACACGACTGAGCAACTTAACTTTCACTTCACTTTACCTCTAGTGGTACTTTGTAGAATTTCTTGAAAGGCTGTATTTAAGGAAGCATTTTCAAAATTCGTTTATTGTCCATATTACCCAAACAACTCAAACTATCTTGAATTAGACCCATTGCTTCAGATTTCTCAGACTCTATATCACATGTACTAATTCCTGCTTCACTGTCACTAGGAAACTAGTTTGTAGAATTCTTGTAAGGGTCTCTTTTCCCTACTCCACTGAATGAATAAATAAAATGTGGAATGTATATATACATGGAAAGTTCTTCAGTCTTTAAAAGCAAGGAAGATTTTGACATATGCTACAATATCGATGATCTTCGAGGACAATATACCAAGTGAAATAAGCCAGTCACAAAAAGACAAATATTCTATGATTACACTTATATGAACCACAAACAGCAGTCAAATTTATAGAGACAGAAGTAGAATTATGGTTTCCAGGAGCAGAAAGAGGGGGAAATGGGGAGCCATTGATTAATACATATAGAATTTCAGTTCTGCAAAATGAAAAGAGTAATAGAAGCTGCCCTCAGGCTACCAATTGCATTTCAGTGAAGATACTTCCTTACTGAAAGGGCCATTTCTTCCTTGCTTCAGAGATGACTGGGTCATGATGTTGCTGATATAGCCAAAAGAATTAGCTATTTCCAGCTATAAAAAGTAGTGAGTGCTCGTAGTTGCCAAGGGGGAGGGGAGAGGGGGAGGAATGGGTTAGGAACTATATCCAACATCTTGTAACAAACCATAATGGAAAATAAATAACAAAAAAAGTAATAGATATGGGTGATGATGATGGTCGCACAACAAGATGAATGTATTTAAAACCACTGAACTGTGTAGTTGGGCTTCCCTGGTGGTTCAGATGGTAAAGAGTCTGCCTGCAATGCAGGAGACCCAGGGGTTGAACCTGGGTCAGGGAGATCCTCTGAAGAAGGAACTGGCCACCCTCTCCAGTATTCTTGCCTGGAGAATTCCATGGACAGAGGAGGAACCTGATGGGCCCCAGTCCATGGGGCCACAGAGTCGGATAAGACCGAACAAATAACACACACGTGTATGTCTACTTTATATATGCATGGCTTCCCTGGTGGCTCAGAGGGTAAAGCGTCTGCCTGCAATGCTGGAGACCCGAGTTCAACCCTGGGTCAGGAAGATCCCCTGGAGAAGGAAATGGCAACCCACTCCAGTATTCTTGCCTGGAAAATCCCATGGACTGAGGAGCCTGGTGGGCTACAAACCATTGGGTCACAAAGAGTCGGACACGACTGAGTGACTTCACTTTCACCACAATTGCAAATAATTTTCATAATAAAAGGAAAGAGACTCTTGCTTTATGCTCAGGGATGCAGAGAGCTAAATAAACGTCCCAAACTTACCTTGAAAAACAGCTGGACAGCTTTGCTCAAACTCACCAATCAACCCATCCAGGATCTAGAGAAAGATGGGCACCTGTCGAGAGAGACACACAGTGGATTACCTGGAGACAAGCAGCAGTCACCAGTAAAAGGAGTACACCTCCAGGGGTAGCAAATGGCTGGAGGCCGAGTGGGCACTGGCAAGATAGCGCAGTCCCTGAGGCTGCAAATACAGCGGGGAGTCCACACCTTCTTTCTCTCCAGGAATCCCACGGGGCCCTCATAGAAAAAAATTTACAGTTCTGATAAAGTCTCTTGGAGGGGCAACACTGGGGAGGGGAGACGAGGCAGTCCCCACTATGGAAGGGCAAGAAATTCCACGTGAAAGCTTTCCTGTCCTTCCTCCAGAGGGACTTTTCTTTTTTTTTTTAATTGATAACAGGGATTTTTCCTTTTTTTTTTTTTTAGATTTATTTATTTTAATTGGAGGCTAATTACTTTACAACAGTGTATTGGTTTTGCCATACATCAACATGAATCTGCCATGGGTGTACACGTGTTCCCCATCCTGAACCCCCTCCCCCTCCTCTCTCCCTGTACCATCCCTCTGGGTCATCCCAGTGCACCAGCCCCAAGCATCCTGTATCCTGCATCGAACCTAGACTGGCAATTCGTTTCTTATAAGATATTATACATGTTTCAATGCCATTCTCTCAAATCATCCCACCTTCTCCCTCTCCCACAGAGTCCAAAAGACTGTTCTATACATCTGTGTCTCTTTTGCTGTCTCACATACAGGGTTATTGTTACCATCTTTCTAAATTCCATATATATATGCCTTAGTATACTGTGTTGGTGTTTTTCTTTCTGGCTTACTTCACTCTGTATAATCGGCTCCAGTTTCATCCACCTCATTAGAACTGATTCAGATGTATTCTTTTTAATGGCTGAGTAATACTCCATTGTGTATATGTACAACAGCTTTCTTATCCATTCATTTGCTGATGGGCATCTAGGTTGCTTCCATGTCCTGGCTATTATAAACAATGCTGCGGTGAACATTGGGTTACATGTGTCTCTTTCAATTCTGGTTTCCTCAGTGTGTATGCCCAGCAGTGGGACTGCTGGGTCATAAGGCAGTTCTATTTCCAGTTTTTTAAGGAATCTCCACACTGTTCTCCATAGTGGCTGTACTAGTTTGCATTCCCATCAACAGTGTAAGAGGGTTCCCTTTTCTCCACACCCTCCCCAGCATTTATTGCTTGTAGACTTTTAGATCACAGCCATTCTGACTGGTGTGAAATGGTACCTCATTGTGGTTTTGATTTGCATTTCTCTGATAATGAGTGATGTTGAGCATCTTTTCATGTGTTTGTTAGCCATCTATATGTCTTCTTTGGAGAAATGTCTTTTAATTCTTTGGCCCATTTTTTGATTGGGTCATTTATTTTTCTGGAATTGAGCTGCAGGAGTTGCTTATATATTTTTGAGATTAGTTGTCAGTTGCTTCATTTGCTATTATTTTCTCCCATTCCAAAGGCTGTCTTTTCACCTTGCTTATAGTTTCCTTTGTTGTGCAGAAGTTTTTAAGTTTAATTAGGTCCCATTTGTTTATTTTTGCTTTTATTTCCAGTATTCTGGGAGGTGGATCATAGAGGATCCTGCTGTGATTTATGTCAGCGAGTGTTTTGCCTATGTTCTCCTCTAGGAGTTTTATAGTTTCTGGTCTTACATTTAGATCTTTAATCCATTTTGAGTTTATTTTTGTGTATGGTGTTAGAAAGTGTTCTAGTTTCATCCTTTTACAAGTGGTTGACCAGTT
This sequence comes from Ovis aries, assembly GCF_016772045.2. Classification (NCBI taxonomy): domain Eukaryota; kingdom Metazoa; phylum Chordata; class Mammalia; order Artiodactyla; family Bovidae; genus Ovis; species Ovis aries. Next base: position 74,409,445 of record NC_056066.1, read on the forward strand.
TTCCCAGCACCACTTGTTAAAGAGATTGTCTTTACTCCATTGTATATTCTTGCCTCCTTTGTCAAAGATAAGGTGTCAATAGATGCGTGGGTTATCTCTGGGCTTTCTGTTTTGTTCCATTGATCTATATTTCTGTCTTTGTGCCAGTACCATACTGTCTTGATGACTGTGGCTTTGTAGTAGAGCCTGAAGTCAGGCAGGTTGATTCCTCCAGTTCCATTCTTCTTTCTCAAGATTGCTTTGGGACTTTTCATTTAGAGAGAATGAAGCAATACTGTTGCGGTGCCAGTGAAATCTCAGTGCAGCAGGAGGAGGGGCCGAAATACTGGCCAGATTCAGAACTTTGTCCCTGGGGGTGGGGGGAAGGGCAAGATCACTAAGACCACTCCCCTGAGACTCGGGACAGTGCATCTACCTAAGACTGAGGCTTAACCAGAATGACAGAGAATGGACCCCAACCACACCTCCTCCTGCCTCACCTGGCTAAAAACACTGAGTAATAAGCAACTTGCAAGAGTGTCATTCTCAGAGCCAGCACGAAGCTGAAATAGGAGCAGTTGTTGGTGGGAAAAAAAACCTGATAAACCCAGCTCCACCCTAAAACACAGACACTATTTCTGTTTTGAGGATGGAATTTAAAATTCATGGTGCACTCAAGACCAACCACAGCAATCGTCAACCAGTCACCCCAAACTCAGCCCTGCTCTGAAATAGATTTACACAAACTCAAAGCCTAGTAGAAGGAAAGGTGAGCCATTTCCAGGGGTAAAAAATGCTACTTACTGGCTCTGGTTCCTTGTGTCTCTCACTGAATAGAGCTATAAAAGCGGTAAAGTAAGTAATAGCTGGCAGATTGGGAAAGACTTCGAGGGCCACATTACTAATCATGAGTTTACTGGCATTTTTTTCCTCCATCAAATATTCCTGGTTAACCAGGAAATAAGCACTAAGGTGCAGAGAGACAGAGCTTCAGAAGAAACTTTCTAAATTTGCATGTGAAAGGGAACTTGCAATGTTCAGAAGAGGTGCAGAAATCCCCAGGGGTTTTTTTTTCTATTTTTTCCTTTCTTTTTTTTTTTAATTGTTTTTCACCCTGGCCCCTAAGAAATTCTATGCTCTTGACAGCTGCAACTAGTACAGGAATTAGAAGGAACCAAGACCCTGAAGGAATGGAAATCTTCCTCGTGGGGTATAGCTGTACTTTTAAGAGAGTAAGTGGACCCCTGCCGTCCTCCATTTCTTTCTTTGTTCTTCTGCCACTTGGCCCTGAATATGGATGCAGTTGTGGAAGTGCCTAGAGGAGCAGGGTAACCGAAGCCCTTGCTTTTAGGTGTTTTGCAGAAACAGAAGATACTCGGGAGATCACAGGGAAAAGAACTCAGGAAAGAGAACCCATAAAGTTATTTGGTTACTCCTAGGCTCACCTCTAAGCATGTATGGAATCCTATTTAACATACCTTGGGAGAAATGAACAAATACACCACTCCCTAGGTCCCAGACTAGCCACTAGGTGGTACATGGGCAGGGAAGTTACTGAATGAACTGCAAAGCTTTAGAAATTGTACTGACATTGGAACCACCACCCACTTAAGACAGATGGAACTTTTAAACCTGAACCTAACCATTTCAATGACTTTTAAAAACAAAATGTCAACCTTTTCCAGTGGATTTAAACAAGACCCAAGAGTCCCATAATACAATATTGAAAATGTCCAATATATAATCCAAAATTATTTAGCATCTCACACGCTAGCAAAGTAATGCTCAAAATTCTCCTAGCCAGGTTTCAACAGCACATGAACCGTGAACTTCCACATGTTCAAGCTGGATTTAGAAAAGGCAGAGGAATCAGAGATCAAATTGCCAACATCTGTTGGATCATAGAAAAAGCAAGAAAATTCCAAAAAAAACACATCTAATTCTACTTTATTGATTACACCAAAGCCTTCGACCGTGTAGATCACAACAAACTATGGAAAATTCTTCAACAGATGGGAATACGAGACCACCTTACCTGCTTCCTGAGAAATCTGTATGCAGGTCAAGAAGCAACATTTAAACCAGACATGGGACAAGGACTGGATCCAAATTGGAAAAGGAGTACATCAAGGCCGTTTATTGTCATCCTGCTTATTTAACTTCTACACAGAGTACATCATGCGAAATGCCACGTTAGATGAAGCACAAACTGGAATTAAGATTTCCAGGAGAAATATAAATAACCTCAGATAGGCAGATGACACCACCTTTATGGCAGAAAGTGAAGAGCAACTGAAAAGCCTCTTGATGAAAGTGCAAAGGAGAGTGGAAAAGCTGGCTTAAAACTCAACATTCAAAAAACAAAGATCATAGCATGCAGTCCCATCCCTTCATGGTAAATAGATGGGGAAACAATGGAAACAGTGACAGACTTTATTTTCTTGGGCTCCAAAACTGCACATGGTGACTGCAGCCATGAAATTAAAAGATGCTTGCTTCTTGGAAAGAAAGTTATGACCAGCTTAGACAGTATATTAAAAATAGAGACGTTACTTTGCCAACAAAGGCTCATCTAGTCAAAGCTATGGTTTGTCCAGTAGTCATGTATGGATGTGAGAGCTGGACTATAAAGAAAGCTGAGCAACAAAGAACTGATGCTTTTGAACTATGGTATTGGAGAAGACTCTTGAGAGTCCCTTGAACTGCAAAGGGATCAAACCGATCAATCCTAAAGGAAATCAGTCCTGAACATTCACTGGAAGGACTGATGCTGAAGCTGAAGGCTCCAGTACTTTGGTCGCCTGATGTGAAGATCTGACTCATTGGAAAAGACCCTGATGCTGAGAAAGATTGAAGGAAGGAGAAGAAGGGGACCACAGAGGATGAGATGGTTGGATGGCATCACCGATTCAATGGACATGAGCTTGAGTAGGCTCCAGGAGTTGGTGATGTGTCAGGGTCCAGCCCCGGTGGATCCAGGGTGATTCGAAGGTGGGGGGACAGAGTCGGTGTCTTTGGAAAAATACGTATTTAATCACAGATACAGAGAGATTAGAAATGGATAGTGCAGTAGGAAGATTAGTGGAGAAAAGGAGGCTGAATAACTTGGATTACATGGAATAGCATCCATGCTCCAGATGGGAATTCAGCCAGAAAAACGGGAGCAAGAAAGAAGTGACATGGGGAATCAGTCTTTCCGGAAACTGATCCGATTTCTTTATTTTGGGGTTGCTTATATACCTTTTGTTACACATAGGGATGAATACAGAGTCACATGGGAGTCAGCAGTCCTGACCTTTATCAAAATCAGGTGCTTCACATAAATGTATCAAAAAGGTACATCATCTTCTGGCCATGAGTGAGACCTGCTGACATTTTATGATCCTTTCTTTCTGATAACCAAAAAACTTATTTCTTTCAAGGGTGTTTTTTCTTAAACCAGGCACCACCCTCCAAATAAAGTTACATTCCTATAGGGTGAGGGTGTAGTGAGTTACAATCAAGAAAGGAATTTATTTAACCCAAGGTTAACATGATTAGTCTTAAAGGTTAATACTTATTTCTCCTATATGCTTAAAGGTTAATACTTATTTTTTCCTATATGCTAGTTATAGTCATTATAAGCGTAGGGAACATGGAGATTTAGCAGCAAACATCAGCCCAACAAATGAAAATCCTTTCACCAATGCTCCCCTTAAGATCTATTTAGTCTTAAGATATGATAAAGTTACATTCTTACATAGCAAGGACACAGTGATTTATAACAAAGTACAGTGATCTATTACAAAAGAGAAAATCCATTAACTCAAAAAGTCTAGTATTGCTAACATCAAACTACTATATTTCCTTTGCTATATTCCAAATACATTGATTAATATATTCCTAGGTGCCTAAGGATATGGAGGCCTGGCAGCAATCATTGACTCAACAAGAAGAAAAAGCCCTATGCTAATTAAGACTCTCAAAATACTCCAAAACTCTCTGTGCTGTTTATGGTTAAGAGGTAGTAAACAATCATGTGGCAGGAGTATGGATAATCTTGTCACACAAGCTAGTCTGTCAGCAGAGAGGTTTGACCTGAGACATCCTTGTCCCACCCAGAGCAGGGAATTAGCAGCAATTATTGACAAAAAAAAAATTGACAAATGAAAAAACCCTTCACCAATATAATTCCTAACCAACCCATTATACTTATAATTTCTAACTCCACAAGAGAATTTGCCTTTAGTAAGTCTAAAACATCTCGTGCCTCTCAGATTTGGAGGCTGTAAACAATCACATGTGGCCGAATGAACCTATAGAGGCGGGCTAGATAACCTTCAGAGGAGTCCGTAAGCTGAAACACTCTTGTCACGCCCAGGAATTTTTATTGCCTTGGAGCTGCATCTCCGAGAGAAACGGTTATGGGCGAGAGCCCCCCGTAAAGTCAGAGGTGTAGGTGAGAGCATAAAACAGACTCTGGTTTTGGGGTAGATGCTCGGGAACAGAGGGTTTCCTGAGGCTTGATCACGCCTTTGCGTATGCCAAGCCTCCTTCCTCATGACCTTTGCCATGGGCGGAGTTCCTCACGCTGGCCCCCGGCAGTGATGGACAGGGAACCCTGGAGTGTTGCAGTCCATGGGATCACAAGGAATTGGACACGACTGAGTGAGTGAACTAGAAACTGGATGAAGGAAAAGGAAAATAACAATTCGTAAGGGAAAAGACTATCCACAGACTCCAATTCTAAAATGAAATAAATGTTGGAATTATCTGACAAAGACTTATTTTTTACATTTCTTTGGTATTTTTTCAAGATAGCAAGTAATAAAAATATAAAATACTTAGTATGCACATGTATACATGGATGTACCAGTGATATTTTCTCCACAAATTCACTGATGTTCTTGAAGAAGAGCAAATACATGAGTGGAAGCTCTCTTGCATTTTGTTGATTCACATAGTAAAGATCAAAGATTACTCTATGCATCTAAAAACTTCTCTCTGTAAATAAGTCATTTAATATTTTTTCAAAATTTTTAAACCTTGACTACACCTTAACTGTTCCAAAAACATCCATTCTCAGTTGACGAACAGCTTGTAATAGGCATCCTAATCTTTCCTATTTCTGTAACTTACTTTGTATTGAATGACAAAGGTCTTACAATAGGAGTTGTTCCCTCTTCTATAAAGTTGGAAGAGGCAAGGTAATTATGATTGAGGGATTTTGTTGTTGTTATCGTTTTTTTAATATTTTTTCACTGGAGTATAGTTATTTTACAAAGTTGTGATAGTTTCTGCTGTACAGCAAAGTGAATCAGTTATATATGCATATATCCACTCCTTTTTAGATTTGCTTCCCATTTAGGTCACTGATGAAGACTTGAAAACAGCTACTATAGAAATTCTGCAGCAAACAATTATGAACACCCTTGAAACTGATGAAAAAGTAAAAAGCCTCAGCAAAGAAATAGATGAGATAAAGAAGACTGAAATAGAAACTTTTTAAGAGAAGAATATGATAACTGAAATAAAAAACTCACTAGATGGGCTTAATATCAGAATGTAGATGACAGAGAAAAGAGCAGTGAACTTGAAGACAGAGCAATAGAAATTATCCAATTTTAACAACAGAGAAAAATATATTGAAAAATGTGTACAGAGCCTCAGGGATGATAACCAAAGTTCTGACATCTGTTTCCTTTCTTTCCTAGGGGAGAATTCTTTCTTTCTTAGGAGAATCCTTTCTTTCCTAGGGAGGAGAATTCTTTCTACCTGGGAAAATTCCTCTTGATACTGGGTACTGAGCAATTCCTGAGCAATTATTGCTTCAGGGATGGGATGCTGTAATCAAAATGCAGCCATTCTCCCTTCTCCTTTTTAAGAAATTTTTTTTTTCCTTTTTTGTTGACGTAGTGGCCTCCCCTGATGGCTCAGGGGTAAAAAATCTGCCTGCCAAGGCAGGAGACACAGGAGACTTGTGTTTGATTTCTGTTTGATCCCTAGATCAGGAAGATCCCCTGGAGAAGGAAATGGCAACCCACTCCAGTATTCTTGCCTGGGAGATCTCATGGACAGAGGAGTCTGACGAGCTATAGACCACAGGGTCGCAAAGAGTCCGCCGACATGACTTAGAGAGTAAACAACGAATAGTCGATTTACAATGTTATGTTAGTTTCTGGTGTACAGCAAAGTGATTCAATTTTATTCATATTTATATGCATGGTATCACTTATATATGGAATCTAAAATATGGCACAAATGAACTTAATCACAAAACAGAAACAAGCTCACAAATACAGAAAACAAACTTACGGTTCTCTTCTTTTCTTAGGTGGTTCTCTCAGGTGGTATTCCATTGTGTTGCTCAAGCTTTCTTGCTCAGATTTTGTAAGTGGACTCCAAAGCTCCCCCAGAGCTGTTTTTGTTCACAGATAACTGTCTAATTATTGTCCTTTGTAGGGGGACAGAGACTGGGGTCTCCTAGGTCATTGTTTTATTGACATCATGCTATATCCATATGTTTTGACCTGTCATATTTTCATTTTCAGTTCAAAATATTTTCTATTTCCTATCATGATTTCATTTTGACCCATGGTTCCTTAGAATTGCCTTATTTTTAATTATATATGGATAATTTTCCAGCTATTTCATTTTATTTTCTAGTTTATTTCCACAGTGGTCGCTTTGAATTTCCACTCTAGTCAGTTTGATTTCAATTTATTGACATTCACTGAGACATCCTTTAACTTTCCCATGTGGCTTCCCTGGTGGCTCAATGGTAAAGAACCTTGCCTGCAATGCCGGAGACACAGTAGATGCGGGTCCAGTTCCCGGGTTGGCAAGATCCCCTGGAGGAGGACATGGCAACTCACTCCAGTACTCTTACCTGGAAAGTCCCATGAACTGAGGAGCCTGCTGGGCTACAGTCCGTAGGGTCGCAAAGAGCTGGACATGTCGGAAGTGACTGAGCACACACGCATGTGCTGGGGGCGGGGGGTAGTATATTCCACAGAAATGTTGAATTCTTTGTTGTTTATTTTTGGCTGCAGTCGGTCTTTATTGCTACACTTGGGCTTTCTCTAGCTGTGGACAGTGGGGACCACTCTCTAGTTGTGTTGGGCAGGCTTCTCATTGTGGCGGCTTCTCTTGTTGAAGAGCCCGGGCTCTAGGTGCAGGGGCGTCAGTAGTTGTGGCTCATGGACTTATTACCCTGAGGCATGTGGAATCTTCCTAGACCAGGGATTGAACTCATGTTCCCTGCATTGGCAGGAGGATCCTTAACCACTGGACCACCAAGAAGTCCTGAATTCTTTTTGATATAAGTTGAGTAGTCACTTTTTGTTTATGTTGCTCAAATATTCTGTCTCTTTGCTGATTTTGTGGGGGAGGGAGCAGACTCATCATCCTATTTATCAGTTACTGAGAGAAGGATGTTAAAACTGCCTGCTGATCGATCATGCTTCTGGCCATGGCAGGCCAGTTTACTTAGGACCAATCCTCCCAGTAAAGCCAAAATGAGATCCCCTGGGGGGCTCTCAGTACACATCTTTGAGTACCAATCACCACCCATTTCCAGAGTGGGTTGACTCCACGCTTTGAAGCTAGATAACCAGGTGCAAAGGCTGTTTCAGTGTGTTCCTAGCACACCCCGGGGTAAATGAGAGTGTTCTCTCTGACAAGTGATTCCAGAGATTTTTCTCAACTTTCTTTTTCTCTAATCACTCAACAGTGACTAGTTCATTGGTTTTGTCCTAAGGCAATCACCCCCTGCTTGTCCAGGAAAACATTAAGGACCTGTGCTCCATTATGCATCTCACTTAATGCTTTTTCTGCACACTGCCCCTCTCTAACTCTATTCCCCACCAGACCCCTTCCTTGAAGCACATCTTTGTCCCCTGACACAGATATACTTCAGTAAACTCAAGTACAGATGTGTTTGGAGAATGAGGTCTGCATATTCATTCATCCTCAAGTTGCCCAGTGAATTTGGATAGGTTCAGTCACCTGTTAGTGCCTGTTTGTTCTCCTTTACTAATTTTGGCAAACAGGATGGGATGGTTGGATGGCATCACCGATTTAATGCACATGAACTTGGGCCAACTCTGGAAGGGACATGGAGGTCTGGCTTGCTGCAGTCCGTGGGGTCGCAAAGAGTTAGACACGACTTAGCAATTGAACAACAACTTATTCTCTGCAGGCTTTACGGGCATAACAGCACAGATCAAAATGGAAAAGTTGCAAATTAGAAATGCTAGGGTCATAGAATTTAATACCAAATTCATGATCCAACCCTTTTGGCAAACTCATCTGTTGCTATTGGAGGCAGGAGGAGGTTAGGGTAGCAGGCTTCCGTGTCTTTCAAGCTCCCTCTCCTCTCCCCCCAAGTCTATATTTAATTTACTCAAGGAGGGAAAATAACTATCATTTGGGGCATTCCAATTCCTTTCTATCCTTCAAGATAGGACCAAGCATCTCTTCTTGCAGGAAGCCTGATTACATCTACCCATACCAACTACCCTGTCTTCTGTACTTTATTGCACTGATTGTCTGTCTGTCCATTGGCCCCTTCTTGTCATGCCTCATTCTGGTTTCCACCTGTTTGGATCATACCTCCTTCCTTGGGTAAAATGCTAACAGATAGAGTTTGTGACACCCTCAGTTAGGTAGAGCGGCCTTGCCACCATCCTGGGCACATGGTAGGCTACCACCCTCCAAAAGTTGCTTACGATTTCTAGGAGTATTTACATCTGAAAATATTCCTGTAGATGCCAAATGATTGAATAAGTAATGGTAATACATTAGGTATTGTTCAGGAAGAGAACTTGGGGAGGCCAGGGGTATTTCCTTTCATTCTAGACCACTGGTGCTATCCCCTTTAGGTAAGATTGTAATTTCATGTGTGTGCACTTGTGGCCTACTCTTTTTGACTCCATGGACTGTCAGGAGCCCGTCAAATTCCTCTGTCCATGAAATTCTCCAGGCAATAATACTGGAGTGGGTTGCCATTTCCTACTCCAGGGGATCTTCCTGACCAAGGGATCAAACCCAAGTCTCTTGCATCTCCCACCTTGGCAGGCAGATTCTTTACCAACTGTGCCACCTGGGAAGTTCATGAACTAGTTAAATCACAGGCCTGAGATTATAGGAGAAAGGCTATACCAAGTTATGGGGATCTCAGAGGAACGGTGTTTTCTGTAGCCATAAGAACATCCCAGGGAGGTTGGTCCATGGACAAAGAAGAGTAGAATCCAGAAACCTTGGCTAAGGACATCAAGCCCCTAAAGGAGGGGGAGGTAGGGGGATCCAGACTGGGAGGCAGGAGCTTCTCTGGTGGTCCGGTGGTTAGGCCTCTGTGCTTCCACTGCAGAAGATACCAGTTCCATCAGTGGTTGGAGAGCTGAGATCCCACATAGTGCAAGATGTGATCAGAAAAACAAAACAAAACTGGGAGGCAGAAGTTTAGAGCTTGTATAAAGTGGGGTGGTATGGTCAGCGAACAATACGGGCATTATGGAAGAAGAAACAGATGTCTCTTTTACTGTCACAGCGTATTTGTCAAGGAATTAAAGCGGTTAACATAATAGCTTAGGGAAGAGGGTTGGCAGGTGGACGTTGCCCTGGGCCCACCCTCCTCACCCCCACCCAAAGCTGAGTCAGGAAGATGATCCTGCTGCAGGTCACGGCACATTCTTCCAAGGCCTCCCAGGTATCCTCCGACTCTCACGGGTGCTTTGTGGGCTGAATGGTGGACAGGATGTTGCTGATTTTGTGGTCTGTATTGCTGCTCACTAGGAGAGAGGAGGGTTAGGTACTCAGTCATCACACAATCCAGAGACAACAGATCTTCCCAAACCATAGGGGCACAGATGCGTTCTGCGGTGTAGGGAAAGGCCACACAAGGCTTCTCTAGGGATGTTTTAAGTCAGCCATGAGCAAGGAGACATAAATGTCAGACCTCCTGAAGTCTGGATGAATCAGGTAGGCCCACAAGCAGACAGTGGGGACTCAGACGAATGAAGAGGCAGGGGAGCCCAGGTTTGATTAGATATTGGAACTGGGAGGGGAGGGGAGGCGGAGTCTCCTGCTGTCTATCTCCCCGCAATTTGGAATCCATAGTCTTTTGGGTTTCCTTTTTTTAAAAATCTTTTGGCTGTACCTTGGGGCATGTGGGATCTTATTTCCCCGATCATGGATCCCCATGCCCCCTGTGTTGAAAGCGCAGAGTTTTAACTACTGGACTGCCAGGGACGTCCCAGGAGTCCACAGTCCTTGAGAACCAGATGGCAAGGCAAGGAAGGGTGCGTCTTAGACCCTACCGTTCGGCTTCAGAAGCATGCAGACATCTCCACAGAAGGCACTGCAGCAGTGATGACCGAGCTGGCACTCCGTGTGAAGCTTGCACTTGACGGCACACTGCTCATTAGTGGGGCTCTTGTTGCAGGGTTTCAGTTTCAGCTTTAGCTCAACTTAGAAGAGTACATGAGTACTGACTCCCAGAAGAAGAGTGTTCCCAGTATTAGCCCCCCCAAGACCCCAGGACCTACTCCACTCATTTCTCTTCTTCCTCTCCCTGCCCGGGGGTCTAGGTGGACTTCCTAGGGCCCAGACTCAAGATCCTGCTCCCACCCCTGCCCCCAACAAACCCAGCCACCCTGAAGTCACCCCTGTGGAATTTAAACTCACAGAACCTGGGTCCTGAAACCCAAGTTTCAGAACAAAGAATCCCAAGAGATCTCCCAGTCTCCCACTCTCATTTTACAGAGTGAGGGGAACCAGGTCCCAGAGCAGAGACTCCACTGTTCCACCTCTGGTGGAAACGGCCCTGCACACCTAGTTCTTCCCTAGAAACATCTATCACTAGTTATTCACCACTCCTCTCCCCTCAATTCTATTGATTTCAATTTTTTTACACCAGTGGTTCTAAATTTCCCTTCATGGAACAGAATTTTTTTATTGGCCTTTAGTCTTAGAATACCCAGGCTTATTTTCCCCTCGATCTATTTTTTATTTATTTTTTCATTGGAGTAGAATTGCTTTACAACAGTGTGAATCAGTTATATGTGAACATATATCTCCTCCCTCTTGGGCCTCCCTGTCACTTCCCCCCGATTCCACCCCTCTAGGTCATCACAGAGCACCACCTCAAGCTGCCTGTTCCATGCAGCAGCGTCCCACTAGGTATCTGTCTTACACATGGTACTGTATTTATGCCAATGCTATTCTTCCAACTCATCCCACTTTCTCATTCCCCTGCTGTGTTCACAAATTCCTTCTCTATGTCTGCATCCCTATTCTTGCCTTGCAATTAGGATCATCAGTACCATTTTTCTAGATGAGTGTGTGTTTTTCTCTCCTTTCCATACCTAATGTTCTGAAATACTCAGATCTGTAAACAAAGGGCATATTTCAAGAAATTATTACCAGTCCTTTTCCAGCTTGTTGCTCAACCTTGAAACTCCTGAGAACATAAACTTCTGGTAGCTCAAGATAAGCTCTAGACCCCATGCAGATTTTCACTGCTAAGTGCGCTCTCCTGGACAAAAACTCTATGTGCACATATTTTAAAAAAAATTCGTTGTAGCATCAGAAGACCCTCAAGATTGAGAACAAAACATTCAGCCCTCCTCTGGTATCCGGACTTTAAAAAAGAACCAGTGCTTCTATTACAGACCCGGGTTCTTCTCTGCAATTGGACCTTCTTCATCTTGAAGCCCAGCCCAAATACCTACTGTAAGGTGGAAGTTCAAAGGAAGAATCTATTCTTTCTTTCCAGCTTCCTGAAACTGGCAGGATTGCCACGCAGGAGAGCATCAGCAGCTGGAGACCCAACAACTTCATGATGCTGTCCCTGGACATGTGAAGGTGAGCCTGGCAGGGGACCCAGCACTTGGGCCAGGTCCTGCAGGGGCTCAAGCAGGGTTTCAGGGTGGGGAGTTGGGAGACCACGTGACTGTCTCTCAGTGCCCCATCTGGTTCTGCCTCCTCTCTGTCTTCAGCCACCACTCCTGGGCTGGGCATTGATGTCTCATGAAGCACTTGCCTCCTCTTATACTTTATATACTCCTCTCATTGTAGAAATGGATTCTTTGTACTTTATTAATTTTTATTTTAACAATTTGAAAAACACAGAAAAGTATGGAGAAGTGTAATGAGGTATTATCAGTTGATTATCCATTACCTAGATATAGATAGATACTAGGGCTTTTTATCTTTCATAAAAGAGAGCTGTAAACTCCCAAATTTTAAAAATTGTAATCCTATGATAAACTGTAATGGAAAAGAATGTTTTTAAATGTGTGTATGTATAACTGAATCACTTTACTTTACAGTGATTTACAACATTGTAAATCAACTATGAAGTGAAGTGAAATGAAAGTTGCTCAGTCATGTCCGACTCTTTGCGATATAGTTCATGGAATTCTCCAGGCCAGAATACTGGAGTGGGTAGCCTTTCCCTTCTCCAGGAGATCTTCCCAACCCAGGGATCAAACCCAGGTCTCCCACATTGTAGGCGGATTCTTTACCAGCTGAGCCACAACGGATTTTTTTTTTTAATTTTTATTTTTACTTTATTTTACTTTACAATACTGTATTGGTTTTGCCATACATTGACATGAATCCACCACGGGTGTACATGCGATCCCAAACATGAACCCCCTCCCACCTCCCTCCCCACAACATCCCTCTGGGTCATCCCCGTGCACCAGCCCCAAGCATGCTGTATCCTGCATCGGACATAGACTGGTGATTCGATTCTTACATGATAGTATACATGTTTCAATGCCGTTCTCCCAAATCATCCCACCCTCTCCCTCTCCCTCTGAGTCCAAAAACCACAACGGATTTTAAATAAAACTTACTTCATTAATCCCCAAAACACTTGTTTACAAGTATTTTAATGTTTACAAGTATTTTAATGACAAAAATCAGGCCCTAGTTTCATGGTGAGAGAGTTTGATGGAAAAAAAGGAATTGCAGAAATAATGATTGAAATAGGAATCTCCCTGGTGGTCCAGTGGCTAAGACTCCATGCTCCCAATGCAGAGGGACCCATGTTCAATCCCCGGTCAGGGAACTGTATTTCAGATGCTGAAACTAAAGATCTTGCATGGTGCAACTAAGACCAGGTGCAGCCAAATCAGTGTATTTTTTAAATATAGTAGTGATTGAAACAATGATTATATTTTAAAAACAAGACAACCACAATGCCATTTTTACTGTTAAGGCCTTGCAGTTATTCCTCCTCCAATTTTAAGGCATAGCCTATTCCAGTCTCCTCTAGTTTTGCTGTGCTTTGAAGTTTCTTACTCTGGTTTAACTTTTTCATCTGCCTGACTTTTATACTTGGTTGAGGGGGATATCTGATATCTTGCTCAGTCCTTGTGGATCATGAGGTGACCTTAAAATTGGAAGCATCACGTCAAGGACAGTGGACCAAAAGGAAGCTGGATCTTCTATAGTTTTGTGGTAGAAGATCTTGTTCTGGATACCTAAATCTTGAATCTTGTGCCTGAAAAACAATTAACATCTCTTATTTAAGCCACCATTTTCTTCTTGGTCACTGTTACCTATAGTTGAAAATCCAAACTGATACCCTAGCAGAACTATATATTAAGATTAGCGTAGAACAAAGGCATGAAAGCTCTCAAAAATTTCAATTTATTTTATTTAATTAGTTCTCAAACAATCTCTCTGAGGAAGCCCCTGTCAGGTATATATATTACCAAAATGAAGTTGTTAAGAAACAGAAGTGGGGTCTAGGAAACAGGATCTCTAAACTGGGAAAAAGCAAAATACCACTCTGGCGGTGAAGGGAGATCCCCAGGGGCACCTGCTCCTGAGGATGTTTACCCAAGCCCCTGGCCCATTGTCCCTTTTCATTGTTCTGAGCTCCAAAGCACTAGCCAGTGTGCTAAGTCACCTCAGTCATGTCCGACTCTTTGCAACCCTACAGACTACAGCCTGCCAGGCTTTTCTGTCCATGGGATTCTCCAGGCAAGATTGCCACAGTTGGTTGCCATTTCCTTCTCCAGGGATCTTCCTGACTAAAGGATTGAACCCCGGTCTCTTGTATTGCAGGTGGATTCTTTACTGTTTGAACCACCAGGAAAGCCCAACAACAGAGGTTATCAAGGGTGCTTGCTCCTGGGGCCAAAGTGATATGGAGGCCAGCATCTTAGGTCTTACTTCAGGAGTCTGGTTTTTCATAAATAGGCAGGTGAGAGACTGTCATGTGTTCACCAAATCCATTTTCCTGTTCTTACTGAGCACAGAGCTAGACTGTAATTCTTAGTCTTTTTTGCCAATAGGTGGGACCACATTATGGCAAACAGAATATTGGAGAGAAATAATAAACTTCACTTCTAGGCCTGGCCCTTAAAAGCCTTCCATATGAGCCTCCATCCTAGCTTTCTTTTCCCATCTGCTGGCTGGATGCAGAAGCAGCCCTAGGAGATGATGGAGCTATAGATGGGAGGAGCCAGGACCCTTGAATCTTGACATGGATCGTTCATTGATCACCCTGATGTATTATGAATAAGGAGAAAATTTACTGTGTTGACCACATAAGTTTTTAAAATTATTTTTAAACTTATTTATTTATTTCTGGCTGAGCTGGGTCTTCGTTGCTGCAAATGGGGGCTACTCTCTAGTTGCACTGTGCGGGCTTCTCATTGTGGTGGTTCCTCTTGTTGCAGAGCACACGCTCTAAGGCCTGCGGGCTTCAGTGGTTGCAGCACATGAGATCTAGAGTACATGGCCCCCCAAGATTTTTATAAACTCTGTATTTTTGCTACAACCATGAGCATGCCAGACTAATACATGGGTCTAATTGAAAGACAGAGTTGAGTGCCTGTGCCCATGATGGGATGGGAACACTTCTGGGGGCTGTTGAGGGTTATAATGAAAGAAATGAAGCCACAGGGATAAAGTACCAACACACACAGAATGCTCAAGATGGTACATCAGTTTATTTGGCAAAGACGTGAGCCTTCTCAAGATTGAAAGGTCAAGGAAGAACAGAAATCCTCAGATGGAGCGAGTGGGTATCCCAACAGAGAACCAGGCAGCCCTCTTCTTGACCACATAGCCTCCAGCCCACACTAGTTAGGAGGAAGTCAGCTTGAAACTAGGATTTTTACTTGAATTTAAAAGGTTCCCTGGAAGAGAAAAGTTAAGTGGTTAAAAGTCACAGAACTCTGGGGGGCATCCATTCCCAAACTTAACTGCTCCTTTAGTCCCAGTTAAGCACCAGGTGCTTCCCTGGTGGCTCAGAGGTTAAAGCGTCTGCCTGCAATGCGGGAGACCTGGGTTCGACCCCTGGGTTGAGAAGATCCCCTGGAGAAGGAAATGGCCACCCACTCCAGTATTCTTGCCTGGAGAATCCCATGGACGGAGGAGTCTGGTGGGCTACAGTCCACGGGGTCACAAAGAGTCAGACATGACTGAGTGACTTAACTAACTTTCTAGTCCCAGTTAATGGAAACAGGGAGTCTTCCTAGAAGATCAGGAGTTACCTGCTTTTAATCAATTTCTCTCAAGAGATTTGCCAGTTGAACAGACAAGTAAAGACATGGTCTCCTTGGGCCTGGCTAAGAAAAGGGGCCAGTGGAGAGGCCAGATTGAGGCAATAATTGGAAGGGGAGATGGGACAAGGGAAGAATGAACAAATTGATGGGTGATGTTGCGGGGAATTGAATGAGAGTGAAAAAATATGTGGAGGGCCCCCATGCTGGTTTCTTGGTTTACTTTGCAGTGAGTGGCAGCCTAGGTGAGGGGGCAGGAGGACGTTGCCTTATGCTGCTTGTCTTTTTGACCAGGGTTTGGGTGATGATATCTTCTGTCCCAGGTCACACCTTCTGAACGAGGACAAGGAGCAGTTAAGGAAGCATCCCCAGGCCAACCTTCCCACCCCAAGCAACTCACTCATCATTCATGCAGATGTTCCCACAGTAGGTCCAGCAGCATGTGTGATTTGGAAAGGAACATTCCCTTAATTTAGTGCATCTTTTTACACAATACCTTAATGATGGAGGCTGTACCCAGCATTGATCAATGTCTTTTAGTCCATCTGGAATCAAGAGGGTAGAAGTTGGCAGTGTCTATCCACCCACCACTTGGACAAGAAACCCTTTCTTAAGTTGAAAAATCCCTGAGCTCTAAGCCACAAAGTATTTTTCTGCCTTTGAAGAGAATCCCTCTGTGAATCCTAGCCCATGGCTTTTTACAGAAGACCATCCTTATATGGCATGACTTCCCTCTTAACACATGTTCCCACAGCATTGCAGGGCTTCGGGTTCTGTCCAGGTTGCCTAAAGATGGGGCTTCAGACAACCCCAACACAGATGACACCACTTCACCAAGTCCGTTCCCATATAACTTTAGATTGCAAGGTCTGTAATAGTCTCTAGCTCTAATTTCCATACCCAATTTTCAGACTGGAAAACTGTAGGCTCAGAGGGAAACTCTGTGTTGGTCCTTTCTCCACCTAAGGTGGTCTGACATTGGCAACTATTATATCCTGCTAGGTTATGGAATGTGGGCAAAAGCCACATTCCCTTTCCATGTACCCACTACGGCTTTCAGAGCTGGGAAAGGAAGCTTGAGAAGATGCCAGTTTTGGAGCAGCCAACCTAATCTTTCTTGGACTTCTCTTGCTTGAAGGAGGACTCTGTTCATTTAAAGGGTGATCCTAGAAATATGGGCCCCGAATCTGTTATAACAGACACCCCAGGCCTGGGCAAAGCACCCTCCTCCCTGGCCACACCACCTACAGACAAGTTTGTTCTTGAGGCCTCCCAGCACAGGCAGAAACATCACAAGCTCATAGGTGAGAAGCATGAGTAGGAGAATCCAGGGCTTCATGGTCGTTTCTACGTGTGTATGGATTAGGCTTTGGCAGAAAGCAGGTCTTTTCCCGATGCTACTAGAGATAGACAGGAATTAAGGGGACAGGGTAGGAAAGAAAGAGAAAATGCTTGTGAATATTGTGCTGTTCTTCTCTTATTTTTCCTTTCCACCCACTGGCACCCAACAGCAAACTAGCCAATGGCTTCCCTGGACTTCTTCCCCATTCACATTAGCTACCCTTTACTTTATGAAATTACCTTTTTTTTTAATGCATTGTTTTTTTCTGATCAAAAAGCAATTTATCTTCAGGTTGTATTGTTAAAACAAAAAAATACAAACAGGAGAGCTTCCCTGGTGGCTCAGCGGTAAACAATCCGCCTACCAATGCGGGAGACACGAGTTTGATCTCTGGTCTGGGAAGACCCCATGTGCCACGGAGCAACTAAGCATGTATGCCACAACTGTTTGTGCTCTGGAGCCCAGGAGCTGAAACTCCTAAGCCCACATGCTGCCACTACTGAAGCCTGAACACTCTAGAGCCTGTGCTCAGCAACAAGAGAAGCCACTGGAATGAGAAGTTCATGCAGTACACCTAGAGAGTAGCCCCCACTCACCAAAACAAGCCTGCACAGCAACGAAGACCCAGCACAGCTAATTTTTTTTTTTTAAAGAGGAAATGGGTAAGTGTTATCCATTATTCCGCCACCCAGAGATAACTGTATAATGTCTATGCTTTTATGTTGTGACCATTATGTTATGAAATTGGAAAAGTAGAACACTTGAAATAGTCTGATCTGTTAAGAACACAGGTAACAGTATGACATAGTGGAAGTTTTAGTTGAGATCTTAAGACAAAGTGGATGAGATAGACGACTCAGCAGGACTTGAGAAAAGTTGCTGACCAAACTTAGAAGCAAGACTTTCACACAGCATTGTGAAGCAACTGTACTCCAATAAAAATTAATAAAATTGTTAAAAACTGAAAAAAAAAAAATTTCATCTGCATAGATGATCCAAAGTTGAAGGAGTTAGAGGATGTTGCAGGAGACTGGTCAAAAGCTTTGCCCAGAGAAGTAGACATGCTGTCTTCTAATTCCAAGCTGGGAGCATAAGCTCTGTGGATGCTACTCAGAGTCTCCAGTATGTCCCCCAACGTTTACGGGGACACTGTAGACTTGTGTTCCAGTCATGGCTGAAGACTCTGAAGGGTAAGGAGTGTGTCTAAAGTGACCTGTGGTAGCAGAGAAGAGGGCTACAGTTTGAGAAGTAGCTGAATTGTAAATGGCCTGATGCCATTTTGTGTCTCCAATGAACTCTTGAAATCACCCATAAGAGAGGACCAAAAGCCCAATGCCAGCCAGTGATCATGTCTACTGTGTGAGAACTTTCCCAGTCTCTTTTAGTGGTCCTTCCTCCCTCTACTACTCAGGGGCCAGAAACTTTTTTAAACCAGTTGGGGGCGGAGGAACAGAATCACAAAGAACCCAAGAGAAAGATGTTGGCCACATCCTCTTCCACAGCTGGAGCCTCTGAGAAAAAGGAGGATCCACAGTTCTAAACAGTTTAGGAAGTTGTGGCTAATTTTGTGGGCCTGTACATTTTAATGATTAGGTTGAGAAAATGTTTTGTGACTAAAGTCACACAAAGTTTTCCTGAAGAAGCAAGGAAAAAACTAGCTGTTTCCTGAATAGAATAAAATCTATTCTGAATAAATAGATTCTGAATAAAATCGAACAGAACAGGGGGAGACAAAAATAATATGATCACATCACGCAAGTCATGCCAACAATACAAAGATAAATATTACGATCATTCCCCATGTCATGAAGAAAACAGGCAAAAATCCATACGTTTGTAGAGTTGCCATTCTAGTTAAGCAAGAGAATAAGCAAATACATATTTGATAGTAAGCACTCAGGAGAAAACAAAGCAGCAGAAAAAAGATGAGATAGCCTGCTGACAACTGGCAGCTGAGGGGTGGGGGAAGTTGGACATGGGGGGAGGAGACTTAATTAGAAGTCCCCGCCCTCTCCCATCTGCTTCCTTCATCCTTTATCTGCTGTCTTGCTCTCTTAAAACCAAACAGGAAGAAAAATGAAAGAATCTAAGAAAAGGGTAAAATTCTGATATCACGAATAACATAGTAACAAGGTAGAGGTTGTTTTTCTCCCTGAAAGTCTTTGTTTAGAAATTTTTCAATCCAGCAGAAGACTACACTGTCCAACATGGTGGCCACTGGGACCTATGACTATATAAATTAATTAACTTAAAGTGCAAGATAAACAACATAATTTTACTGTGTAGCTCAGGGAATTATACCCAGTATCTTGATGGAATATAACCTTAAAAAAAAAAAAAAAACTATGCTGTACACCTGAAACTAACACACTGTCATCAATCAACTATACTTCAATTAAAAATTAAACTTAAGTTTAGTTTCCAGGCATTTCAGGCTTCAATATCCACATGAAGCTAGTGGCTATTCTATTGGATAGGTTAGATGTAGAATGTCTCCATCATCACAGAAAATTCTATGAAACCACTCTCCTCGGAATGAAAAAACATGCCTTTGCTTAAAAGCAAGGCTAGTACTAGAGATTATTTAAAAGGTGTGGAGTTTTTCAAAGGGATCTTTGAAAACTCATTGTCCACTCAGAATACGTGAAATTTGGAAGTTGCAAAAATGCACATTTTAGGCATGTGAATCCCTAGATGCATTGACTTAGAGGCAAATTGGATTTAGGAGATGAGAGACAGTAAGAGAAGGAGATTAATGAAAGAAGAGGAGAGAAAAAGCCCTTAAAAGGCAAAAAAAAAAGCTACTTCCTTGGCGGTCCAGGGGTTAAGGCACCGTGCCTACACTGCAGGGAGCATAGGTTCAATCCTGGTTGGGGAACTAAGATCCCACATACCCCATGGCAGAATCAAAAAACTGAAAAGGTAAAAGATCAGATGTCTGGGGGCTTCCACTCAGATGCTTATATCTGCTCTCCAACCATGTCCATTCAGAACCCACATTCTTGCCAGCCTGCTTCAGCAGGGCATGGGGAGGGCAAATTGTGAAGTTCACCTCCTGCCACATTGGGCAATATTTATACCAAAGGATACAACTTAACTGGTGAAGCTCCAAGCCAAAGGAGCACTCTCTTAGAGCACAGTGGGCTTCCAGAAATCCTGTAAATCACTCACATTTTTTGTGCACTGGAAAGCCAGCTGAGAGTGGTAAGATTCCCAGTCCTTGGTCCGGGCTCAGTGTTCTTCTGATCCTCCAAAGGCAGCAGCACATAGCAAGACAGGTATGTAATGAGGATGCTCTGTTAACCACTTATAGGCAGGGGTGAGGCATAAGAGAACTGGGTGGAGTTGGGCATGGATTGGGACCGACCTCTGAATTCTTGACACCCCCGCCTTTTGCACACAGAAGGAGGAAGACAGACACAATAAATTCAAAGCAATAGGTTCATTGAAGCTGTTTATTTGTATTCAAAAATAGCATTCTAGACGCAAGTTTGCCAGAGCTTTGAGATCTGTTCATTTAAAGAGCCGCATTCTTCGTCCTGTTCTCTGAGCTTCTCACTTGTCCCTAGAGGGCTTGTTCAGGATCCTGGGGTTGCCCCAGTTCCCTTCTTTGCACACCTCAGGTGTACTAAATGATCCCAGGGAGGAAAAGTATCATCCCACCCAGGCTGTGTACCACTCACATACAGAGGTCTGGGTGAATCTTTTGTCCATGATGACACAGGATGTATGGCAATGAAATGGTCTCTAGGCATCACAAAGACACAAAACTACTGCCCCCTCCCCCAGATTCAGGGTCCTGGGCTTTCTAGATGTTAAAGGAGAGAACAGGGGCTTTCTAGTCAGGGATATTGTTATGTTGTTTACTCTCTGCTCCTTTTACCGAGAGCACAACAAACAGTTCCCATGCCCTATCAACTTTCTTATTCGTACCTCAGGCAGTAATCCCCATTTAACAGGACGAATGTTGACATCACTGGGCAGGAAACTCACCTGAGCAAGCCACAAATAAAGGCTCACGCCTCAAAACCCTTACCTCCACCTATCTCTGAAGGTATCTGAGTGGAGTGTCTGCAGTAACAGGCTGAGTTTTTTTATCTGGCTCCTTCCTACTGGGAGAGTTGGGCGGGGGGGTGGGGGGGTGGCAGGAGAGGGCAGGGGGCTGTGGTCTGGAACAGGGGGCAGAAGATGAGAAAAAGTCAGTTCAAAGGCCGGGAACTTAAAGGTGATTTTGGTTGCAGCCCATCTTTCATTCCCACTCAGGAACATACTGGTCACATCGCAGCATCTTTGATATTCACCCATCCAGAAGTCCTGGATTTTCTTTGATGTAAGAAGTGTCTCCTGCTAAGCCAGGAAGAACACTATGTACCTACTCACTTTCTCACCCACAAATTCCAGCTGCTTTACTTTAAAAGAAAAAGAAAAAAGGATTTCTGAATAAAAATGTTCAACAGGATATTGTCTAGATAATCAGTAATTAATGTAATACAGATGCTTGACAATAGGCATTTATGTTAAGTGAGGGCTGTGCAATTATCAGAAATCACATTTTGTAAAATATTTACAATATTCATTGAGAGTGGAGAGGATGGGTAACAAAAGCTGGGCGATTCAAAACGTGAGAAGACAAAGAATTGTACATAGTAAATATGCAAAGAAACTAGAAAGACAGTGTAACAGGGCCCATGTTAATTCCAGGCAGTGAGATGATCATCTTTTTTAACTCTTTGTCTCTTTTCTTATAAATTATTTTGTAATTAGAAAATAGAAATAGTTACATCTTCCAGGAAAAAAAAAAAAAAAAACACTTCTGTTCACAGAAGAGGAAGATTAGCTGTGAGAGGAGGACTGGTCCTGTGGGAGCCCCAGTGTCTCAGGAGTGGGCCGTGGTGAGGGGCAGGCCAGGTGAGGAGACAAGCACTCCTTGCTCTGCCCCGGCTTGGCCAGGAGAGGCAGCGAGGAGCCCAGGACCAGCTTCCTTCCTCCCTTCCCTCTCCCCACGCAGCTCTCCAGGGGCGTCCGGGCCAGACGGAGCGCTCGCCACGCTGCCAGTCATGAGAGCCCAGGCTCTGCTGGCCCTCCTGCTCCTCTGCGTTCTGCTGCTGCAGGCCCGGGGAGGGCAGCACAGCCAGAAGGCGAACCGTAGGTGGAGGGAGGGGGCGGGAGAGGGTGGGGGAGGGGCGGGGGGCTGGAGAGGGTGGGGGGAGCGGGAGAGGGAGCGGGAGAGGGGGCGGGAGAGGGGGCGGGAGAGGGGGCGGGAGAGGGGGCGGGAGAGGGGGCGGGAGAGGGGGCGGGAGAGGGGGCGGGAGGCGTGACGCGTCCAGTCTAAGGAGGACCCGGGAGTTCAAACTTTCCAGCACATCCTATTCGGACCACAGCACTATGAAGACTCTGGTTCTTCCCAAACCACCGTCCTCCAGCCTCTTTATCTGGCTCTGGGAAGAGTGATGGGGCTGGAGGGGGAAACTGCATCTTTTCATTCCCCAGCCCCCAAATCCAGAGACAACGTGGTACCTACAACAGGGAAAGATACACCTGAGCGAGAATCAGGTGGGAAAACAAACAGCTATTCTTTGGTTTATGCACACAGGTGGCAGGTAAACACTCCGAGACATTCAGGGGAGTAGGTGTAGCATGGAAGTACATGAGAGAGCAAGATTGGGGGTGCAAGGGTCAAGGTAAATTTATCTCAGAGGGAGCAGGATGGTGAGAGTGGCAGGGAAACACTGAGGGTGCTTTTTGCTGGGAAGCGGCAGGGATGGTGCAGACAGTGGCAGCCTGAGAGGAGAGAGATGATGAAGGGGCAAGTCCATCTTCCTCTCTGGTCCCCGCGATTGTGGAGAGCAGGGGAGAGTTAGCAGGTCATCCTGGCCTTTGTGGAGTTCTCAGGGATCGGGTGCGGAGAAGGCAATGGCACCCCACTCCAGTACTCTCGCCTAGAAAATCTCATGGATGGAGGAGCCTGGTAGGCTGCAGTCCATGGGGTCGCTAAGAGTCAGACATGACTGAGCGACTTCACTTTCACTTTTGACTTTCATGCATTGGAGGAAATGGCAACCCACTCCAGTGTTCTTGCCTGGAGAATCCCAGGGACAGGGGAGCCTGGTGGTCTGCCGTCTATGGAGTCACACAGAGTCGGACACGACTGAGGTGACTTAGCAGCAGCAGCAGCAGGGATCGGGTGCAGGTTCTATGGAGGTGATTTGGCCAAGGCCATGATTAATATGGGAGACGCAGTCCTGTTGCAGGATTATGGAGAGAGTCCAGGAAGTCGAGGCATCGAGGTCTACTGGGGAAGAGTAGGAGAAGTGGGATTTAAGATACTACCCATCCCCAGGGTCTGGTGAAGGGCGGAGGTGAGTTCCCTGAAAAGTCCAAGAGTCATGAGTGGGCCTGTGTCTGGGGTCTTGGAGGAGGTTTTAAGCTTTAGAGAGGTATTCTCAGGGGCCTGGTTCCACTGACCTTTCCTCTGCTCTGTTTCAGGAAAGCAGAGACCCCCAGAAATCAAACAGTGTGAGAAAAGACCCAAAATATATCTGTGCACAGTCCCCTGCACAGATCACCGAGAATGTCAAGCAAATACCATATGCTGTTCAACCTTCTGCGGGAACGTTTGCATGAACGTCCTGTGAGTCAGAGAGCCTGGGGCCGTGCATCCTGACCCCCCAACCATCTCCGAAGACACTGTGCCTGTGGCTGAAGATAAGGACCTGACCCTGGACACAAGGATGTCAACAGGAACGCCACCCTGTCCAGCCAGTATCTGAACAACCTGTCCCTGTCAAATAAACCAGAACAAATGTGGAAGGGCCTGCCTAGTTCACTCCCAGTGCCTGTGATCACGGAGAAGCTGGCACAGACCCCAGAGGGCCCCCGCCTTTCTGGGTCCAGGTCTCTGATCGCTCCCCATGTCAAGCTTCTCTGCTCCCCCTCCCCACCTCCCTCCTGCCTCCCTGCCAGGCCCCTGAGAGCCCAGCCCCCCTGTTCCTCTGCTCACTGAACCAGGACTCCCGGGAGAGGACCTGCTCGTGTGCGGCACCTCCTGGTCCTCAGGAGAATGTGCCTCACCAGGAGCCACAAAGGGCCAAGTTCAACATGAGATGCCAGTAGGCTGGACCCTGCGGCACAGAAGGGGAAGCCCCCAAGAAGGACTCTTCTTAAACTTGGTCCACCCCTATCCCATCCTGCTCATTGTCCTTGAGAGGTTCAGGTCACTGTCTCTTTGCAACAAAGAAAGTGAATCCCAAGGAAGTGAGATGACATGTCCAAGGTCAAAGGAGAGGGAGAAGTCGTGGTCTGCTTGGAGGAGGTTTCCTCTGTGCTCCCCTCTCCGCATCCCAGTGGGACGGTCCGCGGAGAGTGAGTCCTGTGCTGTCCCCACTCCAGCACCACCAACAGGCTGCTCATGGAATGGGGACCGGCCTGTGACCCCTGAGACTCCAGGCCCTTCCTTTAACTGCGGGGTCCCAACCTTTTCTTATGGCCTCATCTTTCTTCTTTTTTTAAACCAGAGGGAGGAACATTTGGTTCAGGCTGACGTGACTAGGATTAATCGGCACAGGATGCCTTGGGTCTTGCCCCTGATTTCAGGGTGAGTCAGTAGAAATTCATCCCTGGGGTCCAGAGTCCCTACTACTCTGTACAATCACCACTTCTCTGATGTGGTCTTGGGACTAAGTCCAGAGACCCGGGCACATGTGTCCAGCTGGAACATGGGGTCAATTGTGAGGAACTCGGGAGGGCAGACCCTGCTGGAGGTGGGGATGTGGTGCTATGCTGCAGGCCAGTGGTTCCTGCTGAGCATCAGTGAAGGACACACGCCATGCCTCCATCGGCCCAGAGCCTCCGACCCATCTCAGGAGCATCACAGGGCTTCTGGTACTGCAGGGTCTCCTCCACTTTTGCTAAGAGCTGCTCTCAGACAAGGGGGCTTTAGGAAAGAGATCATGATCCACTAGCAACTCAGACATCATTGGAGGTAGTTGGGTGCTAAAGGCATGCTCTAAAGGAGCTCTTATGTTGTACTTCCTCAGATAACCTCACTCTACAAGCATTTTCCCAATGCTTGGCTATCCCCTCAAACACCCTGGGACAGACGGTTAAGACAGGCAAAATCACCTTCCAGAGAGCCATATTGTGAATCTCCTCCCATGTCCAAGTCCACTGTGTCCTACTTCATGGGTATATCTTAGGTACCAGGCTGACCTATTCCTTGCCACTGGTGAACACTGTGGACCATGAATTTTACTAGAAGCAGCTGCCCTTCTCCCTTGTGGTAACTGGTACCCTGACCCTCTCTGGACAGTCCACCCTGCTCTAGAGAACTCAGAGGCTACATCTAGAATGCTATGGCCAGGAGGAGTGCTTGCCCGGATACCACTTCATGTTCTGTTCTTATTAGAATAAACAATGGCCTCTTTATTACATAAAAGGGAGGAGTAGGGGGTCCCTTGGAAGACCTTGAAATCTATGGAGACAAAGGAGGAAACAAGTGCAGACTTTGCCATGATGCGGGTCTCCAAAATGTCAAGTCCCTGCCTACAGAAAATCGTAGATCAGGACTGATCTGTTTGTGGCAAACACATGGGCTCCTGGTTGCTGTGCCTCATTCATTCATTCATTCATTCATCTACTTGCCTGTCTCTCTGTATATTTATTTATTGCATGATTTGTTCTCCTCTCAAGTTCAAGTCTTCTCCTAACAAATTTTTACCTCTCGTTCCTATTAACCAAGATAGTCGGAAGTAGCTTTCTCCCATGTACAGACCTAGCGATAGACCCTCGGTGTCTTACTCCAGGACTAATTCATCTCTTTGGGCTTTTGACTTCATAGTCTGAAGAGACTTTGATCCCTTGGTATTCCGTGGACCATCACGCCAGCTTCATCATACCTGTGACACTCTGCTCACCGGCCATAGAGAGTGGAAATAGCAGGCATCCTAGGTGCTTTAGCACTTGCATGCCAGAGGGTGGGGCAATAGTCCAGACTGACAGTAGTCTGACACCTGACGATAGTCCAGGACTTGCTCTGCTGGTAACATTTCCAGAGATCCAGTTGTCCAGGGGTATAGGAAAGACCCTTGGAGGCAGCAGACAAGCTGCTGCACTTTCTGCTGCCCACTGTGAAGAAAGACACAGTATGTGGTGGGGCTCTTTGCTTTGTTGTCGTTGTTTGGTTTTTTGGCCATGACACACAGCTTGCAGGATCTTAGTTCCCTAACTAGGGACTGAACCCAGACCACAACAATCAAAGTACCAAGTCCTAACTATTGGGCCACCAGGGAATTCCCTTGGTGGAGCTCTTTGGATTTTGGAAACAATAAAGACCACTTTGGGGGCACTCTGCTCTTATTGACTTTCTGGGGGAACATAAGGTTGATAGATTTTTAAAATAATTAATTCACTGATTTTTATTTTTGGTTGTACTGGGTCTTCAGAGCCACACATGGGCTTTCTCTAGTTGCAGCGACTGGGGGCTACTCTTTGTTACTGTGCTTGGGCTTCTCATTGCAGTGACTTCTCTTGTTGTAGGGCACTGGTTATAGGCACATGGGCTTCAGTACTTGCAGCATGCCAGCTCAGTAGTTGTGACTCGGGCTCTAGAACACGGGCTTAATTGCTCTGCGGTGTGCGGAACCTTCCCAGACAGGGGATTGAACCCATGTCCCCCACACTGGCAGGCAGAGTCTCATCCACTGGACCACCAGGGGAATCCAAGGCTGCTAGTTTTGAGTGGAATCCAGATTAAGGAATATTTCTGCAACAGGTCCAGGATATTTTGCAAGTTGCCTGCGCCTTGGGTCTTAGCCCCTAGCACGTACATTATACAAAGTCTCTGTGGTTGATTAAGATGCTGACTGGTCTCTTTGCAAGTTCCAACAGGAGAATCAAAGAATACACACCTGTGTTGAGGTCAGACTTTCTCTTCTGTTGCCAGATGGTTTCCATTTTTGAAGCAGCTTTTTCCTTGCTAGAAAATCCTGGAAAAGACCCATGTCTAACCAGGGGACATCAAACCACTCTGCAACTGAAAGTTTCCATCACAACTTGGGGGTTATCTGATCTATGAAGTCTCAAAATGGGGGGGGGGCAGTGCATAGAGGTGGTTCATTATCAAATGGAAATGGTATAAATGAGACTGAGCTTGATCAGTTCCAGAGGAAATGAGTCACCAGTATAATCAGGTGTGTGGACTCTGAGGATCCACGGACTTCCTCTCTAACTTCATTCTTCCCCACAGCCTCTAAGTCTACAAGAGGGCACTGCCCTTTCTGTGTCACTGTTGGCACTCTGAGAAACGGTGTCTTCCTGTGTTTGCCTATTTAAGATTTCTTGCACTTGCACCTCTCTTTTTGATTTCTCAGAACCAGGAATCTATTGTAGATGTCAGCCTTTTTCTCAGCATTCCTCCATCTGCATTCAGACTTCCATTTTCTGAGGGTTATTCTATCTGTGTCCTGGCCTAAGCCTGGTGCCCTTACCTCATTTACAGACATGCAGTCTCTGTGGTCTTCATATGTCTCTGCTTCCTTGATGGCTCAGCAGGTAAAGAATCCGCCTGTGACACAAGAGACACAGGTTCTGTCTCTGGGTCGGGAAGATCCCCTGGAGAAGGAGATGGCAACCTAGTCCAGTATTCTTGCTTGAAAAATCCCATCGACAGAGGACCCTGGTGGGCTACAGTCCATGGGGTCACAAAGAGTTGGATGTGACTGAGTGACTAAGCACGCACGCACAAACGTGGACTCCGACGCTGCATCTGCCACGTTGGGGTGTTTATTTCTCTCCTAACAAATTGAAATTTATAACATTCTCTATTTCTTCATTAGGCTGAGGGTCATGTGTGGAATGATTTATTTGCTCCTTATTGATCTGTATGGATTTTCTGAAAACAGCTAAAATTAGATAGCCACAATTACGCTGTATCTATTTACTTATTTACTTTCTTATTTATTTATTTATATCCTGCCCTTAAGAACTTCAAGAAGTTGCTTAGCTCCTCTGTGTCTCAGTTTCTGCATTTGTAAAATAGGAATGATAGGATTAAACTCATAGGGTCATTGACAGTACTAGCTAATACATGTTAAATATCTGACAGGTAGTAAATTTGGTATTAAACTGGGTGATGCTTGACACTTCATTGGGTAACACTCTCATTTGTTGATTTAACTAACTTACAATCACTGCCTGTATTTCAGACATTGGTTCTAAGTGCTTAACAGATCATCATTCATGGAACCCTCACAATAACCCTATAAGGAAGGCACTGCTATTAATCCACTTTGTCAATGAGGAAATTGATGCATGGAGAGGATTAGTGACTCACCCAAAGTAAGTGGGAACTAGAGTTTGAATCCAGGTTAAGTCTGTGTTGTAAATCTCCGTTTAGGTGGCCTTTCCAAGCTCTCTTGGCAGAGCTGTTTTTCCAGTAGCTCAAAACCCACAGGACATTGTGCTCAGGTAGTGTTAGGCTGACGCTAACCATGTTGAAGTTAACATAGAGATGGATAGGATGTTACAAAAGTCATCACACAAATGTTAGCAAAAAATAGATATGCAGATCCTTCAATCACCCAGACATCCAGGAAATGTTTGTGTTGGGGGAGGGAAGGCTCCTGCAGTTCTCCAGTGTTTGGCTTTTACTTGTATTGACTGCAGCACAAAGAGACCAAAAAAAAAAAAAAAAAAGCACTCCTTGAGTACTTTTTATAGGAATTTAGGGACAATGTTCTATATGTACCCAACTTACTGGCAGAACTCCCAGATCTGCCACAACCAGAACCATGATTACATTCTGAACCTTCGAGCTCTGTTCTGCTCATCAGATTCCCCGTGTGCAAGGGCTCGGCAGTTCGCAGAGACGAGGAAGAAGAGCCAGCCATCCATAAATACCGGCACTTCCAACTCGTACAACTTCAGAGGTAGGTGAAGGTCAGAATCTTGGGGCTGGAAATGTGAGCCTGAAAATGCTTTCATTTGTGGCTTGTGTCCAAATCATGCTCCCAGATTAAAACAACACTATCCCTTTAGAAAAGAAGCAATCGTCCTTGATGTTCAAGTGGAGAAAGTGAGAGAAAGATGAGACAGATGGACACCGAGTCACTATGTATTGTCTACAATACACACGACACTATGTATTGTCGGCAATACATGGGCCATTATTGTCTTCAGAGTAGTCTCTGGGAGAACGTATACCGTGCACCTAATCATGAAGAAATTGCAAACAAACCCCACATGAGGAATGTTTAATTAAAAGAAAAAATTGTCTAGCGTCATCAAAAATTTCAACCTCATAAAAGACAAAGGGCATTGCTGGGTGAATTTACACAATGGGATACTGATGGTAGATTTGATAAAAAGATTTTAGAAATGTTAAATGAAGGTGATAGTTGTACTGTGATCACAGAAGAGAATGTTCCTATTGTTAATACTCACTGAAGTATTATTCCTAAATAAGAACCATGATGTATCTCAGTTCAGTTCAGTTCAGTCGCTCAGTCGTGTCCGACTCTTTTCAACCCCATGAATCACAGCACACCAGGCCCCCCTGTCCATCACCAACTCCCAGAGTTCACTCAGACTCATGTCCATCGAGTTAGTGATGCCATCCAGCCATCTCATCCTCTGTTGTCCCCTTCTCCTCCTGCCCCCAATCCCTCCCAGCATGATGTATCTACTTACCCTCAAACAGCTTAGGGATATATATATATATATATATGTATATATATATACACACACGCACACACATGCGAGAGAGAGAGAAAGCAATTAGGGGTAAATTCTTGAAATAGGTGAATCTGAGTAAATAGTATGTAGAAGTTCTTTGGCTAGTCTTACTCTTGTAATTTTGAAATCATTTCCAAATAACAGTTTTTTAGAAGTTAAAGGCAACCCAGCTAACAGACTATGTGCCTTAATTTTTATTTTATTATTTTTTAACAGATTTTTTTGATGTGGACCATTTTTTAAAGTCTTTTTATTGAATTTGTTACAGTATTGCTTCTTTTATTTATGTTTTGCTTTTTTGGCTGCGAGGCCCGTGGGATCTAGCTCCACAACCAGGGACTGAATCCAAACCCCCTCTCATTGGAAGGCAAAGTCTGCCACTGGACCACCAGGGAAATCCCTCAAATTTTCTATATTTTCCTATTTTATAATTTGTAACATATGCCAAGAGGCTTTATTTTTTAATTTTTAAAACTTAAAATTTTTTGCTAGTGCTTCCTATTATCAACGTTTGCTATGTTGATATATCGTCCCCATATTGTTCAGTCACTCAGTCATGTCAGACTCTTTGCAGCCCCATGGAAGCATGCCAGGCTTCCTGGTCCTTTACCATCTCCCGAGCTTGCTCAAACTCATGTCCATTGAGTAGGTGATGCCATCCAACCATCTCACCCTCTGCCATCCCCTTCTCCTCCTGCCTTCGATCTTTCCCAGCATCAGGGTCTTTTCCAATGAGTCAGCTCTTCGCATCAGGTGGCCAAACTACTGAAGCTTCAACTTCAGCATCAGTCCTTCCAGTGAATATTCAGTATTGATTTCCTTTAGGATTAACTGGTTTGATCTCTTTGGCAGTCCAAGGGACTCTCAGGAGTCTTCTTCAACACCACAGTTCAAAAGCATCAGTTTTTCCATGCTCAGCCTTCTTTATGGTCCAACCCTTACATCTATTTACTGGAAAAGCCATAGCTTTGACTATACAGACATTTGTCAGCAAAGTGATGTCTCTGCTTTTTAATATGCTGTCTAGGTTTGTCATAGCTTTTCTTCCAAGGAGCAAGCATCTTTTATTTCATGGCTGCAGTCACCACCTGCAGTGATTTTGGAGCCCAAAAATAATACATCCAGGGAAACTGAGTCTTTGAGAAATTAGGTGATTAGCCAAACACATAGTTTATAATAAACTATTCATGTTGGGGTTGGGAATTCACAGGAATTTGAATCTCTGACTCCAGAAAGTCACAGGAATTTTCTGTCTATACCACACTGACAGTTTTCAGTGTGGTGTCAAGTGGGAGAGAATTTCCCTCCTACTGATAAGACAGGATGTATATCCTGTTGGTAAAATAAACCGTTATTTTTTATAATTAAACATTTTAGAGTTATGTGTCTCTAGGTTCCTTTTAGATGTCTAACTCTTTAAGGCTATGAGAAACCACAGCCATTATTGATAAAATTAAATTGTATTTAAAAAAATTTTCAGGTATAGTTGCTTTACAATGTTGTGTTATTTTCTTCTGTTCTGCAAAGTAAATCAGCTATACATATATCTGTATGTATAGCTTTTTTTCCATTTAGATCATTCAGGTCAGCACAGAGCATAGGCTAGAGTTCCTTGTACTCTACAGTAGGTTCTCATTAGTCATCTGTTTTACACATTTACACATGTATCTGTATATACATTTGTACATTTATCAATTCCAATCTCCCAATTCATCCTACCTCTCTTTTCCTTTATTTTTCAAAAATGCTTTTTCAAACTCTTTTCCCATTGTTGCATAATATTGAGCAGAGTTCCCTGTGCTATACAGTAGGTCCTTGTTGGTTATCAGTTTTGATTTTTAAAAATTAAAAAAAAATCTTTAGCCATGGCATGAGGCACGTGGGGCGTATGGGATCTTAGTTCCCCGACTGGGGATCGAACCTGTGTCCGTCTGCATTGGAATTGAAGAATCTTAAACACTGGACCCCCAGGGAAGTCCTTCCACTTTAAGTATAGCAGTGTGTACTTGTTAATCCCAAACTCCCTAGCTATCACTCCAGACCGCCCTTCCCCCCTGGTAACCATAAGTTCCTTCTCTAAGTCTGTGAGTGTGTTTTTGAAAATAAACTAATCTTAAAACAGGAAAAACTGGCACCAACCCCATCTAGGGTTTGAGACAGGCAATATCCTTTGTCCAAGGACCTCCACATCTATAAATGCATTTAACTGAATTTCAGGTGCAAGGTTTCCAAAGACATTTTTCCCCATGAAGAAAGAGAAGTCACAAATTTTCAGATGTCTTATGATCCATGGGAAAATCTTAATGATCTGTGTTACTGGTACACATATCATTAATATTCACTGGGAATGTTACTAGTAATATATTGAAAGTCTTGTCCTTTGTCCCATTTAAATATATCCCGAAGAGCTACTTCATTTCTTGGTTCTATACGAGAGCTTGGGTACAGAACTAGACTTTTCTAGTCACTGCCTACATTTAAAACATAATAGTGTATTATATGCTAAAACATATTATTCATAGTATAATATAGTAAATTTAGAAAAAAGTCTAAGCCCAAGCACAGTTGAAACACTAAGCTTGAATTAACATGGTTGTTCCCTCCATACCTAGAAAGAGAGCGGTCAGTTCCCTTGCTCTTTCCTCTCCTCCTGCAGGTAGCTAAGAGCCATTTTGGAGGTGGCGGAGCAAGAATAGATGAAGGGGTCAGGACGGCTCTTTCTGGCAGGCAGTGTCGCACTCTTGAACTTTGTACTTTCTGGACCTGGTGCTGCTTCAAACTGACTCTGTCATGGGTGGTTCCATAGCTTGAGTTTTCCCCCACCCAACTGATGGAAGTTGCTCACTTGTGGTTGTCTTGATCTGGCTGAATCCATCTCTTTCCCAGCTGGTTTATTGTGATATCTTTCCCTCACCACTCACTTCCTTTTTTTTTTCTTTTAAAAAGTATTTTATTTGTTTATTTGGCGCTGGGTCTCAGTTGCAGCACGCTCATCTTTCATTGCAGTTTATGGGCTCTCTAGTTGTGCTGTGTGAGTTACTTTCCTGACCAGGGATCGAACCCAAGTTTCCTGCATTGGAAGGCAGATTCCTAACCACTGGACCACTAGGGAAGCCTCTGAGTCATTTTTTTAATCAAGGGAAAATAACACACACATGCAAAAAATAAAAATAAAAAAGGTTTTCCTGCAAAAGGAAGGCATGAAGCTTGTTTTGAAAGCTAAATTTGAATTATCATTATTGTAAAGGTTTATTTCTTTATTTTGCTGTGCTCGGTCTTCGTTGCTGTGTGCTGGCTCTCCCTAGCTGCGGTGTCTGGACTTCTCATTGTGGTGGCTTCTCTTGTTGTGGAGCACTTGCTCTAGGCACATAGACTTCAGCAGCTGTGGCACTCAAGCTCTGGAGTGGTGGCTCAGTAGTTGTGGTGCGTGGGCTTCATTGCCCTGCAGCTGTGGGATCTTCCTGGAGCAGGAATCAAACCCATGTCCCCTGTGTTGGCAGGCAGATTCGTAACCACTGGACTACCAGGAACCCCTTGAGTTATTTTTTAATCAAGGGAAAATAGCACATTTTTTAAAAAGCGGGGGGGGGGGGAGTTTTCCTGCAAAAGGAAGGCATGAAACTTGAGATAGAAAGATATCTTTTAGCAAAGTCAACATCCAGAATTGGTTTGTACCTGTGGTTGGGTGGTGGAGGTCAAAGAAGAATAAATAGAGGACAGAGTGTAAAGAAATTCCATGAGAATTTCCTCTTGCTTCCCAGCTCTATTTGTGTCTTTTGATCTCTAGAAGCAACTGCGAAGGAAAGAACTCCTGACAACACCTATTCAGACGTATATATACAGCCAACATCATGAAGTTCTGGACACCTCTCCTCATGATATTCCTCTGCATGGTACTACTGTCTGTGCTGGGAGGAGTGAAGGAAAGATATAGCAGCAGGTGATGAGGCTGGATTGAGGATCAAAAGGGCATGACGGGGCTGTACTTATTTCTGGACAAATGAAGAAGTATCGTGCCTGATACATCTGACCCAGGACTCACTTCCCTGGACCACTTGTTGGAGTGTTTATGTATAGATACTTTTCTATAGACAGAGATCCAAGAAACTCCCAAGCTGAGATCCTACAATGTTTCTTCTTCCAGCCTTAAAAGTATCAATGAGTATCTGTCAGCTTTTAGATACATTCCATAAACTGTAAGGATATAATATTTTCCCATGTCAGGCTATCTTGGAGGAGAGGGGGAACCAGTACAGAGCTACCATATTTTCCCTTTCTTCCAGAAGTTCTGTGTCCTGTGTGCACGCTGATGTTTACTAAATGGCATTTCTTGATGCATACCCTTAATTTACGGGTAGGATATTTCAGAAGTCCAATGCAATGGAAGACTGCTTGAGTTAAAGCTGACCCATTGGTAGGATATTTCAGAATGTAAAAAGATGGAAAAGAGACATGAGATGGGTTTTTAGTGGAGCAATGTTGGGGGCCATATGATGAGAAAATGAAATCAATGGAGGCAGCCAAGAAAATAAGATGAGAGAGAGAAGAATTTGGAGAGAGGCTGAATTACTTTATTTTTTTTAATAGGATGCTTTTTTTCTCTCTCTCTAGTTGTGACATGCAGATTTAGTTGCCCTGAAGCATGTAGGATCTTAGTTCCCCAACTAGGGATCAAACTCATGTCCCTTGCATTGGAAGGTGGATTCTTAACCACTGGACCACCAGCGAAGTCCTGAGGCTGAGTGACATTAAAGGCAGGGTCAGCAAGGAGGGGAAGAAAGTGAGGCAAATCTATTTCTTACTTTCCCTGGTCTAGTTTCCCATGCTATGAAATAGGTGTGATAACAAGGGTAGAGGTTATCACAGACTCTGAGATCTCCCATTATAAAGATGTAACTTTTATAGAAGGGCAAATGAATGCTGGCAGTATATGGAGTCCTATCTCTAGGATGCTCAAAGACAACCCAGAAGTCTGCAACGCAATAGGACGTGGGGAGCAGAGAAGTCTAAGAGTTTAGTGAAGATGCGATGGGGTCAGTGAAAATACAATGAGGAGGCTAAGGAAGGGGACTTTTCTTAGAAGATAGATACTTTAATGGGGACTTGGGGCCAGGATCTAGGAGGGGCCCCTCTAGCTTAACATAAGCTGTTAAGCTTATGAAGGACTTCTCTTCCCACACTTGTCTATATGGCCCCACCAATGTCTTACCATCTCATCTCATTTTCAGGGGGGATTTGTTCCTTCAGGAGTGCTGGGGAGATCCAACCATCCAAGAATGTAAGAACAGGTGTTCTAAAAACTTTAGATGTGTAAAAATAAATCACACATGCTGCTGGACCTACTGTGGAAACATCTGCTGGGAAAATACAGTGAGTTTGGAGATGCACACTTAGGTATGTGTCATCACTGATTCTCACCTTCTTCTCAGATGCTGTTATCCCTAAACAGAGGGCTGAGGTATCCCAAATCCAGGCACAAACGTAGCAGAAGACCATGTCCACTAAACCTGGAAGCCAATTCACTGTCAAATAGACCAAGATACCAGCTTGGGACACCTTGTTTCTTTCAATATATAATCAACGCCTGTGATGTCTTCATTCTATATTTCAACAGTTTGGTGTTTTTCTGTTTTTAAGTCCAGATTTCTAGCCATCGCATCCATAGTCAGAATTTACCATGAACCATTTTAGCTTACCCAGGTCCCATATTTCTACCTTCGTCTATTCAGGGAACTAATACCATCCCCTCCTCCAAATCAGAAGTGGACAATACCTGTTGTTACATGAAGTATTCTTGTTCCAAGGTCTGGTGAAGATGAATAATATTAAGCTTGAGAATGAATTCTTGCTTCCCAGATTTCCAGCGCCTCTAAGCATCTAACCTTTTTCTCTTGCAGCTAATCACTGAAGAAGCTAAAACCCTAGCCTCCCACTGAGATACCAGTTCATCCTCACTGAGGGCTGGGAAGGAGTAAATCCTTGGCAAATAAACTCATATGCCAGCAGTGGTCCTTGACTTTTTTCCACTCCATTCCACTACCCTTGAATGCCATATTACACTCCCCTCTATTGTTATAGTGTGTACATAAGTTTCCAACTCCTGCTTCCAAATCTTGCCTCCCTATTTGATTACCTTAGAACTAATAGGCTAAATCATTTGGAGAAGGAAATGGCAACCCACTCCAGTGTTCTTGCCTGGAGAATCCCAGGGACGAGGGAGCCTGGTGGGCTGCCGTCTATGGGGTCGCACAGAGTCGGACACGACTGAAGCGACTTAGCAGCAGCAGCAGCAATAGGCTAAATCATGGACTTCAAGAATAGAAGTTTATTTCTCGCATGCCATTTTAATGTGGGTAACTGGCAAGCAGTCCTTTCTTTTCATTTTTCAGAGAGCAGGTCTCTGGTGAATTTGTTTTTCACAGGGTATGGGTTCAGTTCAGTTCAGTTCAGTTGCTCAGTAGTGTCCGACTCTTTGCAACCCCATGAATCGCAGCACGCCAGGCCTCCCTGTCCATCACCAACTCCCAGAGTTCACTCAGACTCACGTCCATCAAGTCAGTGATGCCATCCAGCCATCTTATCCTCTGTCGTCCCCTTCTCCTCCTGCCCCCAATCCCTCCCAGCATCAGAGTCTTTTCCAATGAGTCAGCTCTTCGCACGAGGTAGCCAAAGTACTGGAGTTTCAGCTTTAGCATCATTCCTTCCAAAGAAATCCCAGGGCTGATCTCCTTTAGAATGGATTGGTTGGATCTCCTTGCAGTCCAAGGGACTTTCAAGAGTCTTCTCCAACACCACAGTTCAAAAGCATCAATTCTTCGGCGCTCAGGTTTCTTTACAGTTCAACTCTCACATCCATACATGACCACAGGAAAAACCATAGCCTTGACTAGACGGACCTTAGTCAGCAGAGTAATGTCTCTGCTTTTGCATATGCTATCTAGGTTGGTCATAACTTTCCTTCCAAGGAGCGTCTTTTAATTTCATGGCTGCAATCACCAGTGATTTGGGAGCCTAAAAAAATAAAGTCTGACACTGTTTCCACTGTTTCTGCATCTATTCCCCATGAAGTGATGGGACCGGATGCCATGATCTTCATTTTTCGAATGTTGAGATTTAAGCCAACTTTTTCACTCTTCTCTTTCACTTTCATCAAGAGGCTTTTTAGCTCCTCTTCACTTTCTGCCATAAGGATGGTGTCATCTGCATATCTGAGGTTATTGATATTTCTCCCGGCAATCTTGATTCCAGCTTGTGTTTCTTCCAGTCCAGCGTTTCTCATGATGTACTCTGCATAGAAGTTAAATAAGCAGGGTGACAATATACAGCCTTGACATACTCCTTTTCCTATTTGGAACCAGTCTGTTGTTCCATGTCCAGTTCTAATTGTTGCTTCCTGACCTGCATACAGATTTCTCAAGAGGCAGGTCAGGTGGTCTAGTATTCCCATCTCTTTCAGAATTTTCCACAGTTTCTTGTGATCCACACAGTCAAAGGCTTTGGCATAGTCAATAAAGCAGAAATAGGTGTTTTTCTGGAACTCTCTTGCTTTTTCCATGATCCAGCAGATGTTGGCAATTTGGATCTCTGGTTCCTCTGCCTTTTCTAAAACCAGCTTCAACATCTGGAAGTTTATGGTTCACATATTGCAGAAGCCTGGCTTGGAGAATTTTGAGCATTACTTTACTAGCATGTGAGATGAGTGCAATTGTGCAGTAGTTTGAGCACTCTTTGGCATTGTTTTTCTTTGGGATTGAATTGAAAACTGAGCTTTTCCAGTCCTGTGGCCACTGCTGAGTTTTCCAAATTTGCTGGCATATTGAGTGTAGCACTTTCACAGCATCATCTTTCAGGATTTGAAATAGCTCAACTGGAATTCCATCACCTCCACTAGCTTTGTTCATAGTGATGCTTTCTAAGGCCCACTTAACTTCACATTCCAGGATGTCTGGCTTTAGGTGAGTGATGACACCATCGTGATTATCTTGGTCTTATGGGTACGGGTAAACAATTCTAAAACTATTTTACAGGTATGAAAGATTGAACAGGTAAGTAACTGGTAGATAAGAGCCAGCTTTCTGTGAGAGAAGTTAGAAATAAGAAAAAGGAAAATGCTAGAATGAACCCTGGGTTACTGGATTAAAATCAGAGCTATCAATATGAACTCAAGTTCAGATATATCTATATGTATATCTATATTTATAGATATATACGGTTGGTCAAAAAGTTCACTTGAGGTTTCCTATAAGATCTTATGGACAAACCCGAATGAACTTTTTGGTCAACCCTATATATACACACACAGGGGCTTCCCTGGTGGCTCAGTGGTAAAGAATTCGCCTGCCAATGCAAGAGACACGGGTTTGATCCCTGAGTCGGAAAGATCTCCTGGAGAAGGAAATGACAACCTACTCCAGTATTCTTGCCTGGAGAATCCCAGGGACAGAGGAGCCTGGTAGGTTATAGTAGATATGGTCTCAAAGAGTCGGACACAATTGAAGTGACCCAGCATGCATGCACGCATACTCCTAGATAATGTTATTTTAGACTTAAGAACATCTCCTTCTGGAAAGAAAATCTTCCTGGAATGGTTCAAGGAACCAATATATTTGGATTTGGACTGATGGGCATTTCTCAGTGGTAAATCTTGCACCCAGCACCTAACCCCCAACATCTGCATTCCAGATATCTTCCTGGAGCTTCTTAATTAGGCATTCTGGGTCTAGTTATGACACAGACAGCTATGAGACATGGGATGGAAGACACTTGCAGATCACGGCATCAATATGAACCCACCTGTGAACACTGGGGGCAGTCAAAGCATGGAGCAGGCAGGAGCTGACCACCATCGTGATGTATGAGATTAGAAGGATACTTCTGGAGCCCTTCCATATGCTTGACATAGAGAAGGGCAGGAGACAAGAACAAGTCATGCAAAAGTCATTGCAACCATGAGGCGATGGGTTGCCTCAAAACAGATCAGCTCTAATTTGCAGTTCTCTGCAGGCTGGGACTTGACCTTTTGGAGACCCAAATCAAAGTAGAATCTGCATTTGTTTCTTCCTTTGCCTCCATAAATTTCAAGGTCTTCCAAAGGACCCCCACTCCTCCTTTTTATGTAATAAAGAGGCCCACAATTATTTCAATAAACCAGAACACGCACTGGTGTCCAGGCCAGCACTCGTCCTATGCATAACATTCCAGGTATAGCCTCTGAGTTCTCTAGGGCAGGGCAGACTGTGGAAAGGAATAGGTCAGCCTGGCACCTGTGATCATGATTTCTTTCCTAAGGCCCCCTTGTCTGAGAGCAACTCTTAGCAGAAGTGGAGGAGACCCTGCAGTACCAGAAGCCCTGTGATGCTCCTGAGATGGGTCGGAGGCTCTGGGCCGATGGAGGCATGGCGTGTCTCTTTCACTGATGCTCAGTAGGAGCCACTGGCCTGCAGCATAGCACCACATCCCCACCTCCAGCAGGGTCTGCCCTCCCGAGTTCCTCACAATTGACCCCATG
This sequence comes from Ovis aries, assembly GCF_016772045.2. Lineage (NCBI taxonomy): Eukaryota > Metazoa > Chordata > Mammalia > Artiodactyla > Bovidae > Ovis > Ovis aries. The sequence goes on from NC_056066.1 coordinate 74,448,509, forward strand.
TCCCAACTGGCCACACTCGCCTGGTCTCTGGACTTAGTCCCAGGACCACATCAGAGAAGTGGTGATTGTGCAGAGTAGTAGGGACTCTGGACCCCAGGGATGAATTTCTACTGACTCACCATGAAATCTGGGGCAAGACCCAAGGCATCCTGTGCCGATTAATCCTAGTCACATCAGCCTGAACCAAATGTTCCTCCCTCTGGATTAAAAAAAGAAGAAAGATGAGGCCATAAGGAAAGGTTGGGACCGCGCAGTTAAAGGAAGGGCCTGGAGTCTCAGGGGTCGCAGGCCGGGCCCCATTCCATGAGCAGCCTGTTGGTGGTGCTGGAGTGGGGACAGCACAGGACTCACTCTCCGCGGACCATCCCACTGGGATGTGGAGAGGGGAGCACAGAGGAAACCTCCTCCAAGCAGACCACAACTTCTCCCTCTCCTTTGACCTTGGACATGTCATCTCACTTGCTTGGGATTCACTTTCTTTGTTGCAAAGAGACAGTAACCTGAACCTCTCAAGGACAATGAGCAGGATGGGATGAGGGTGGACCAAGTTTAGGAAGGGTCCTTCTTGGGGGCCTCCCCTTCTGTGCCGCAGGGTCCAGCCTCCTGGCATCTCATGTTGAACTTGGCCCTTTGTGGCTCCTGGTGAGGCACGTTCTCCTGAGGACCAGGAGGTGCCACAGATGAGCAGGTCCTCTCCCGGGAGTCCTGGTTCAGTGAGCAGAGGAACAGGGGGGCTGGGCTCTCAGGGGCCTGGCAGGGAGGCAGGAGGGAGGTGGGGAGGGGGAGCAGAGAAGCTTGACATGGGGAGCGATCAGAGACCCGGACCCAGTAAGGCGGGGGCCCTCTGGGGTCTGTGCCAGCTTCTTCGTCTCCCATATTAGTCATGGCCTTGGCCAAATCACCTCCACGGAACCTGCACCCGATCCCTGAGAACTCCACAAAGGCCAGGATGACCTGCTAACTCTCCCCTGCTCTCCACAATCACAGACACTGGGAGTGAACTAGGCAGGCCCTTCCACATTTGTTCTGGTTTATTTGACAGGGACAGGTTGTTCAGATACTGGCTGGACAGGGTGGCGTTCCTGTTGACATCCTTGTGTCCAGGGTCAGGTCCTTATCTTCAGCCGCAGGCACAGTGTCTATGGAGACGGTTGTGGGGGCGGGGGGGGGGGGGGTCAGGATGCACGGCCCCAGGCTCTCTGACTCACAGGACATTCATGCAAATGTTCCCGCAGAAGGTTGAACAGCATATGGTATTTTGTGGACAGTGCCGGAAGTATGAACAGTGGTTCCCGCAAGTAAACTCCCTGGGCCGCTTCGTACAGGCTTTAGCTTTGAGGTCTAAAAAGAGCAGGAGGAGAAGCAAGGTCAATGGAACCAGGCTCCTCAGAGCACTCATCTCGAGGTGAAAGCCTCCACAGAGACCTGAGACCTCAAAATCTACTCAGGAGACACTTGGACTCTTCAGGGAACTCACCTCCGCCCTTCACCAGACCCTGGGGATGGGTAGTATCTTAAATCCCACTCCTCCTACTCTTCCCCAGTAGACCTCGATGCCTGGACTTCCTGGACTCCCTCCATAATCCTGCAGCAGGACTGCGTCTCCCATATTAGTCATGGCCTTGGCCAATCACCTCCACGGAACCTGCACCCGATCCCTGAGAACTCCACAAAGGCCAGGATGACCTGCTAACTCTCCCCTGCTCTCCACAATCGCGGGGACCAGAGAGGAAGATGGACTTGCCCCTTCGTCATCTCTCTCCTCTCAGGCTGCCACTGTCTGCACCATCCCTGCCGCTTCCCAGCAAAAAGCACCCTCAGTGTTTCCCTGCCACTCGCACCATCCTGCTCCCTCTGAGATAAATTTACCTTGACCCTTGCACCCCCAATCTTGCTCTCTCATGTACTTCCATGCTACACCTACTCCCCTGAATGTCTCGGAGTGTTTCCCTGTCACCTGTGTGCATAAACCAAAGAATAGCTGTTTGTTTTCCCACCTGATTCTCGCTCAGGTGTATCTTTCCCTGTTGTAGGTACCACGTTGTCTCTGGATTTGGGGGCTGGGGAATGAAAAGATGCAGTTTCCCCCTCCAGCCCCATCACTCTTCCCAGAGCCAGATAAAGAGGCTGGAGGACGGTGGTTTGGGAAGAACCAGAGTCTTCATAGTGCTGTGGTCCGAATAGGATGTGCTGGAAAGTTTGAACTCCCGGGTCCTCCTTAGACTGGACGCGTCACCCCTCCCGCCCCCTCTCCCTCTCCCTCTCCCGCCCCCTCTCCCGCTCCCTCTCCCGCTCCCCCCACCCTCTCCAGCCCCCCGCCCCTCCCCCACCCTCTCCCGCCCCCTCCCTCCACCTACGGTTCGCCTTCTGGCTGTGCTGCCCTCCCCGGGCCTGCAGCAGCAGAACGCAGAGGAGCAGGAGGGCCAGCAGAGCCTGGGCTCTCATGACTGGCAGCGTGGCGAGCGCTCCGTCTGGCCCTGACGCCCCTGGAGAGCTGCGTGGGGAGAGGGAAGGGAGGACGGAAGCTGGTCCTGGGCTCCTCGCTGCCTCTCCTGGCCAAGCCGGGGCAGAGCAAGGAGTGCTTGTCTCCTCACCTGGCCTGCCCCTCACCACGGCCCACTCCTGAGACACTGGGGCTCCCACAGGGCCAGTCCTCCTCTTCTCCTTTTGTAAACAGACCATTTTTTCTGCAAAAAAAAAAAAAAAAAAAAAACTGCAGGTCTGTATTTTGTTTATAAAATAATTTACAGAAGAAATTAAAGAAGGAACATAGTTTAAAAGATACAGAAACAACCAAAGTCCAACCAATAGATGGCTGGATAAAGAAGATGTGATATATATATGTGATGGAATATTATTCAGCCATGAGAAAGAAGGACGTCCTGGCATTGATTACAACTTGGATGAAACTTGAGGCATTAGGATAAGTGAAAAAAGCCAGACAGGAACTCATAGAAACAAAGAGTAGTATTGTGGTTCATAGGAGCTGGAGGTTGGGGGACAAGAGGAGATTTGGGGAAATGGTCCAAACTTTCAGTTATAAAATTAATAAATTCTGGGAACGGAATGTACAGCCTAGTGATTACAACTAATCTTAGTGTATTATATACCTGAAAGTTCCTAACAGAATAAATCTTAAATGTTATCATCATTAAAAAGAAATGATGGGAACTTCCCTGATGGTCCAGTGGTTAAGAATCCTCCTTCCAATGCAGAGGATGAGGTTCACTCCCTGGCTAGGGAAATAAGATCCTGCATGTCACAGAGTGTAACCCAAAAAAAGGCGGGGGGGGGGGTGGGGAGGGGTGGGATAAAGTTCCAAGAGGAAAAATACAACTAATACAACTGTCATTATTTGCGGATGATGTTGAATACATTGAACACTGAAAAGAACACATCAAGATATTACTGTAAACAATGCGAGAGTTTATCAAGATAACTGGCTACAGATCAATACGCAAAAGTCATTTATCTACATTAGCAACAAATGAAAAGGAATAATTAAAAAGTTAGGATGCTGTTTACAATTTTAACAGTTCAAACCTCTAGGAATAAATATAACGAAGACAAGCCAGAACTCCATGTGAAAGAACTTATTAAAACTTTGTGAAAGGATATTAACAAGACAGAGATCGATGAGAGACCTTAACAAGGTCAGGATGAGGGGGGTGATGAGAGTGTGGATGTGGGCGTGGCTGGGAGGTGCCCGGATTTCTGCCAAACCCTCCTGATTGGTGGACACTGTGTAAGGCAGTCACAGCTCCTCGCCTTCACTTTGCCTTCTGTTCTAAGCTGTGCCTGGTCACAGCTTTGACCAGGACTTGCCCACCCATTCTACCAGCAGCATGAAGCCTGCGCTGTTTCTCCAGCTCCTGCTATTGACTCGCTTAGCATCGCAGCTGGTGTCTGGGAGTCCCAAGCAACATTTTAGGAGTAGGTGCTGGGTCTGGGCACAGGGGAGGGAAAAAGCATCTGGAGAGAGGAGAGGATGTGAGAGATGGGTACATCTCATGAAAAAATACAGTTTCGTGTTCAAGAGTCCAAGTTTTATTGTCAGCAAGATCTAGGTTTGAATCCCTGCTCTGTTTCACACTGAGTGAGCTTAAGTAGAGTGTCTGGCCTTTGGATTTTATCTTTGTGATGGACAGAATGATAGTGGGGTAGCTGGGAGAAAAAACGGAGATGATACATGTAGACATAGAGTGCCCCTGCTGAACCGGGGTAAGTGCTCAATAAGTATTAACTACTGTCAATGTTATCAGCTCCATCATCCAGCTTCTTCACGGATACATGGGCCAACTTTTCAAGCATTGAAACAGAGAGGAAAATTAAATTGGCAGAATTCAACCTGCGACCTACATAATCTTAGCCTCAGAGGATATTTTGGGAGGAAAGGAAACAAAGTGTTGCATTACACATCCCATGTTAAATGCTCAGAGGTGCCTGCACAGTTATCAGTGATTAGCATCCACGGGAAGGTGTCAAGTTCATTTCTGCAGCCACTGTTGCCTAGCTCCAACCAAATAAGAGCTCTGGCCACAGTTACTTTGATGACCAAAACCAAATGGAAAAAGAGCTGTTATTCATTATCCCTGCACTTCTCCATAGAAGACGTAGCTTCAGAATATTGCAGGCTCAGGAGAGGACTATGTGTATGTCTCGTGTATCTAGGGAGGCAAGGTCCTATGTTAGAGTTCTCAGAGAAAGAGTACAGGTTTAACCAAGGAAGGCTAAACAAGCTGCAAGAGAACAGGCGTATCCAAGATAGGAGCTAGCTGGAGAACCAAAGACTAAAATTTAAGGAAAGAGAGACATGGAGGCTTTATGGAAGACTGGTAAGTACCATAGTGAGATTAGGACCAGACACCCTGAAAAGGAAGCAAAACTTGAGAAGGTCAACCTCTCTGAGATTCCTGGCTCATGGACTCTTTTTCCACAGTGTTCCACTGAGCCTCAAGCTCTCCAAAGTGGGGATCAGCTCCAATTTCTTTTTTTTAAGTTTATGGTTGTGTTGGTCTTCATTGCTGCACGAGGGTTTTTTCCAGTTTCAGCAAGCAAAAGCTACTCTTCATCGCAATGCACAGGTTGCCTGTGGCGGTGGTTTCTTCTGTTGTGGAGCACAGGCTTAGGCACACAGGCCTCAGTAGTTGCAGCATACAGGCTCAGTAGTCGTGGCGCTAGGACCTAGTGGCTCCGCGGCATGTGGAATCTTCCCAGACCAGGGACTGAACCCGTGACCCCTGCATTGGCAGGCAGATTCTTAATCACTGAACCACGAGGGAACCCCAATTTCTTGCACTGATCCAGTGAGCTAAAGGATGACAGGCTGAGTACTGAGTACTGTGTGTTAGTCACTCAGTCGTGTCCAACTGTTTGTGACCCCATGGACTGTACAGCCCACCAAGCTCTTTTGTCCATGGGATTTTCCAGACAAAGATACTGGAGTGGGTTGCCATTTCCTTCTCCAGGGGATCTTCCTGACCTAGGGATCAAACCCAGGTCTCTTGCATTGCAGTCGGATGCTTCACCATCTGAGCTACTAGGGAAGCCCTGGTCTCTGCCAAATTGTCATCAGCCTGAGTCTTGGCTTCTTACTCACCATCTCCGGTGTCATTTGCTATTACTGTTAGAGCCCCAGCTCCATTCACCACTTACTCCTTTTAGATCAACATGATATCCTACAGATCCCCTTATAATTGCAAATACCTGCAGAGCAGTAAACCAACAAAGACTTATAGAATGCTCTTCCTATGCCATTTGCCCCAAAGAAGAGACAAGTCAAAAGGAACAAAAATTAAGATCTGGCAGGGCTTGACTAAAGGAGTTAATGGGTTCGTTCTTAATGCCTTAGAGTTCAGGAACAGAGAGAATATTGTGAGCTGGAGCCTTGGGGCAGGATCCCCTGGTAGAGGTGCTCTTGGCTTTGATCCAATTTCTGGTAGATGGGGTAAAGGAATGTCTACGTAAAATACTTATTCTTCTCCAACAATAGAAAGTGGGGGACCGTGGAACTCTGACCTCTCAATCACTAGCGATCTGGGAAGATGAAACAGATGATCTTTGCACTCTGTTCTGAAATACCCATCCTTCTTCCCATGAAAGAAGTCATCCCCAGAATTCATTTGAGATTCGGGTTCTAGCATTCTGATGCCAGTAACTTGAGTGTGCTATGCGGTCTTCATCCATTTCAAAAATCATCCCTTTTACTCATTCTCTCTATGCACAAATAACACGTTAGGTCAAACCCTAGGATAAACTATTGTTTGTTTGAGTCTACACAACGAATCAGTACAAATGGACCCACACACGTATGCCATTCATTCCCTTGAACCAGACTCAACCAGGGCCGATGGGGACTTAGCATTTGATCTGCAATGATGATGAATGACCCCTGCGTGCAGGATTCTCTCAAACTCCGTCTTTGATGGAAAGAGTTCTCAGCCCAAAAATCTTATTCTACCTCCCTGTGACCACACTAGGAGGAATCAGCGTGCCTGGTTCCCCGGCAGCTCCTTGGACTTCCAGAGTTCTGAATGTCACTCCAGGCTTCTCTTTCCTACTCTGTGTTCCAGGGTACATCTTGGAACCTCCACCCTGCCGATCAGACCCGGAAAACTGTACTGATTTCTGCACACTGCAGGAAGATTGCCAACCAGGATTTCAGTGCTGTTCTGCCTTCTGTGGTATAGTCTGTACATTAAACAAAAATGTAAACCGCGAAAGGTAAGGGACTCTCCTGCCCAGCCCTGACTGTAGCACTGCTGGTGAGGGCTCAATAGAAGAGTCTCTTATCAGTCACGATGATGGGTCTCTTTCTCTCTAACATTTTCTTTCTCTTTACCAAGAATAATTACCATAAATGTCCTGATGGCAGGGGCCTTCCTCCACTCAGGAACTACATAATCATTCTCTCTCTACCATCATATCTGTCAATCTCTGTACCTGTCTCTCTGAACACACCTCCCTGATCAACTCCTCCATCCACTGACCTGTCTCAGAATCCATGCTCTGGGACCCTGTATCTGGAGCTGCATCACTGGAATCCCAAAGGAACTCTGTTCTCTGGTTTTGCTCATCCTCTTTTACCAACACCACACTTCCAACCCCCCACCCCCAGTGTTCCTGGGTTCTGCAGATGCTCCAGTATAGGGGATGCTCTGATTACTTGCCCAGGCATCATCACTGGCCCCAATTCTGTTGAATAGGGAGAACTCCCAGAAGATAGAAAGCGTATTACAGGCCTGATGAAATGTCTGGTTTCTAATCCTATCTTGCGACCATGTCTTTCTGTGACCTTGAGTAGGATAATTCCCTATTTTTGCCTTTCATTTCCTCATGCAGAAAATGGGGACTCTTTTTTTTCCAGCCTTGCATGATGGTTATGGAGGTCCAGACAAGATCTCAAGAGACCCAAAAGACAGGAGACATAACCAATGAGCTTCTAAACTATCTTACTCTCCGCTACATTTCCTGCCTTGAGCATAGTAGCCCACATAGGACCCTGGTCCAGGGTGATCAAATATGACCCCAGAACTAGATCTCTGGACCCAAATCTTGGCTTCACCACTTCTTGGCTAAGTGATCTGGGCCACAGCTTCCCCATCTTTAAAACTGAAATAGCAAAAGTGAAATTAAAGTAGAAAATCCAATCTCTAAAAACATTGCTTGCCACATAATACTATCTTCTTTCCTTTCTGTATAAGTGTTAGTTGCTCAGTCATGCCCAACTCTTTGTGACCCTAAGGACTGTAGGCTGCTGGGCTCCTCTGTCCATGATATTCTCCAGGCCAGAATACTGGAGTGGGTAGCCATTCCCCTCTCAAGGAGATCTCCCCAGCCCAGGGATCAAACCCAGGTGTCCCACATTGCAGGCAGATTCTTTACTGTCTGAGCCACCAGGGAAGCCCTTTGCCACATAATAATTACTCAGGAAAATTTAGTGATGAGACAGCCACTTCTCTCTCAAGACTGGCCCTTACCATTCAGCTCGACATCTTTCAAGGCTCCACCTTGGAAGGCACAAGCCTAAGTCTGAATCTCTGTGTTCTCTGGGTTCTCTGAGGTTCTGCTTTCCCTATGACATGAGGACTTAGCTTCACGGTCTTGTTTCTTTTTGTTTTTTTTAATTTTTATTTTTACTTTATTTTACAATACTGTATTGGTTTTGCCATACATGGACATGAATCCACCACGGGTGTACATGAGTTCCCAAACATGAACCCCCCTCCCACCTCCCACCCCATATCATTTCTCTGGATCATCCCTGTGCACCAGCCCCAAGCATCCTGTATCCTGCATCAAACGGTCTTGTTTCAATCATGGAAGTAGTGGAAAATTTTTAAATGATATCTCTAAGAAAAAAACTTCATCTGGTAACATTTGAAAATGTTTTTCTTCTACAGACCCAAAACCGAAACCTTGAGAAACAACCGGATTGGCAAGTGAGGCATATTTCCCAGAGCATTTTGTAAGTATCAGGGTTGGACCTGGGCCTCCCCAGACAAGTTTTCTCCAGTTTTCCTCCTCCAGCCTCTCAGGGGACTCACAGATTCCCAAAAGGTCAGAAGAGCCTCTTGTCGCTGATGGCCCCGCCTCCATTGTTCCCCTCCTGGGGCTATGTCCTCACTCCCTGGGGCAGGATGTGGTCCAGAGTCAGTTCTGCAACACAGAACAGCAAAGGAGGCTGGGTCATGGCCCAGGGGGAACTCAAGACACTCAGATCTGAATCTATGCCAGGGACCAGGGTCTGCCAGCCTCTGGGTTGATAGCGCCCTGGGCAGGGAGTAGAGCTGAACCCTTAACATTGTGTGGCCTTGGTCAGCTCACCTTATGTCTCTGAGATCATCAACTTCCCCATGGGAAAGACAAGCAAACATCTGTCCCTCGGATTCTGTGAGGATTACATGAGGCCATGTGGAATGGAAGAACCTGGTCATTGTAAAGACGCTGCAAAGGTTAGAAGTTGCCAGCAACTCACACTTTCTGGGTTCCAGGCTTTTCCTCTTTAAAAAAAAAAAAATAGGGGAGGACTTCCCTGGCATTCCAGTTGTTAAGATTCTGCACTTCTGTTGCAAGAGGCACAGGTTCTACCCCTGGTCAGAGAACTAAGATCCCACATGCTTTGCAGCTTGGCCAAAGCAAAACGTGTATGTGTGGAGGGGGGTGGTGGTGGGGGGATTATCTTTATTATTTTACCAATGCTACAAGAAAAGGGAAAAAAATGGAGTCCTCTGTAACTCCACCATCAAAAGAAAGCTACTCTTCATATCTTGGAGCGTCCCCTGTGGCTCAACTGGTAAAGAACCTGCCTGCAATGCGGGAGACCTGGCTTCTATCCCTGGGTTGGGAAGATCCCCTGGAGAAGGGAACAGCTACCCACAAAGAGTCAGACATGACTGAGCGACTTTCACTTCACTTCACATCTTGGTAGCATTTTTTTTTCAGGCTGTCTGGGGAGAAATGAGGAGCTTAGGGTCTTCTAACAGCCCTTCTGAAGTCAACAGAGTTTCCAAGTCAGAACCTTGGTATTTCAGCTTAGAAACCCTGCACTCATTAGATAAATGGTAGCGAGCAGAGGCCAGGGAAGGTGTTGAAGTGCACGTGGACCACAGTTGCTCAGGTCCTGAGGAGCCAGCCATGCTAATTTCCTCTGCACCTTGTAATAATTAACTTCCCAAGTCACACACTGGCCAGCAACCAATGCACTAACACTGTGACCTAATCCAGGACCCGTGCAGCATTCACTGTCGGATCTGTTAGATCCTTGTGTCACAGTGTTTGCTCTCCCCAGTTCTGCAGCCTGCCCTCTGCAGAATGGTTCCCCTCAACTGACAGTTCCTACCGTAGAGACCCCATTGTTGGCTGGGAAGTTTCAGGCAAGGTAGAAGATGGTAGTACCAGTGAGAGCCTGAAAAAAAATACTGATCTTATTCCCAGAAAAGGCACTGTCGAGCTTCCTGTGAAGACAGGGAATGGAGGATAGCATAGACCAGGCAGATCCTGTCACAGTCTTCCAGGAAACCTGGACTCTGCTGGGTGTTGTCAAGGGCTTCCAACTTTGTCAATGAGAACTAACATTTTTAGCCATGATGCCTTCATCTCACGGGGTCCTCACAGCAACAAGAATAGACAGTTTATAGACATACCGAGAATTGTGGAGTTAAAGTAATAATCTCAGCGTTAGCCAACCGGTCAGTGGTGGAGCTGGATTACAAACCTGTGGCTTGGGGTGACAAGCCCAAAGGATTGTCACCGTGGGCAATTTAGTTCATTTCTGCTAAGTAGATTCTCACACTTTCTATTTCCGCTGAATGTTTCCACTGATGCTTTTGTCCAGCTGTCAACTCGTGCTTCATAACTCCTTTCTAAGCCCTTTCAGGCTTAGAAACCTGCCTCACTAAACTTGGTCTTTTGCCAATGCCCCAGCCACTCTCTCTCCAACTAACCTCTAACTCAAGCTCTTCTTTCTGCCCAGAATGTCTTTCTCCCACTTTTCAACAAACTCCCACTCATGTTTCAAGTTTCATATTAAATAAAAGATCTCCATGGAAGCGTCACCAATTCGCCCCAGACAGAATGGTTCTCTTGTCTTTTCACGGAACCTTATCTTGGTCCTACCTTCTACTTTATCACACTGTACTGTAATTGTTTACCTTAGTATTTTCTTTATCTAGAAAATGAGTTTCCTAAAAGTAGAAACTGTGTCTGATTTCTATGCCACGGTACCCCAAAACCCAACACCATGCCTTGCACATAGTGAAAAATGAAAGTGTTAGTTGATCAGTTATGTCCAACTCTTTGCTACCCTGTGAACTGTAACCCCTCAAGCTCCTCTGTCCATGGAATTCTCCAGGCAAGAATACTGGAGTGGGTAACCATTTCCTTCTTCAGAGGATCTTCCCGACCCAGGGATCAAACCCAGGTCTCTCACATTGCAGGCAGATTCTTTATCATCTGAGCCACCAAGGAAGCCCATAGTGAGGACATAATTCTGACTTCAAATGAGGATGAGAAGCAGGCTGGCCAGGTGCAGCCTAATCCTAACATTTCATGAATTCTTCTCCCAAAGAAAATCTTCACTGGCTAGCCCAGAAGCATTCAGATGGAGCTGTCTGTTTCAATTTTTGTCTGCTGGACTCAGGTGTTTTGCAAATTCTTTTCCTTAAAGACTGATTTATATTTGATTTTGAAGATATAGAATGAAAAACAAGCAAAAAAGAAGTGTGGAAATATCCCATTCATAAGGGGGTCTAGGAGGGAGTAAGGGCTAGGGGTCCTGGCTGCTGTGGGACTCAGCCCAGCTCTGTGCTTACTGACCTGGTGACACTGGGTATCTCCAAGTCTTCAGGGCTCCAACCTCTTCATCAGTAAATGGATGAATTGTGTCATGAGACAAAATGAGATGAGACAGATAAAAGCACATGCCACAGTGCCTGGCAGAGAGTCTAAGGAAAATGTGACTATTATTATTCAGTAATCCCAATTCCTTGTTTGCCCAAAATCCTTGTTTTATAAAGGAATCAAAGTGTACATCCTACCTTAAACTTAATGTTTCTTAAAAATTTTTTCTCTAGGTTCCATATACATTAGCTCTCATGTGTCTGATGTTTGAAATAGCTTCTAAGATGGAACAAGGCATATCTATGAAAAACACTCCATCCCTGAAAGACTGTGTGATTAAACCAAATAAAAGCTCAGCTAATTTAACAATGATCTCGATTTCTCTATTAAACCTCCAGCAACTAAGAAAGATGTTGCTTCTCTCTTCAAGTCCCATGTAAATGTTACCAACTTGGAAATTTGTGGTCACCTAGTCCCACGATTCAATGTTGCCCCAATCACATCTCCTCCAGATGAACTTTTCCCAAGATAAATGTATGACATTTATTGTATGACAATTCCATATCCTACTCCTCTCTTATGTGACACCCTTCTTTACTTGCAGATCCCTGATAAATCCTGCCTGAGACCTGGAAACATTGTTCAGAAAACTCTGCAGTCTCCTTTATCACCTGAGTTGACCAGGTGTGTTCAAGTTGACCTAGTGAGCTGGTCCTCTCACATGAAGTTTGACCCATTCAAACGACAGCTATCAAACTTCCCTGGTGATCCAGTGATTAAGAATTTGCCTACCAATGCTGGGGACGTGGGTTTGGCCTCTGGTTTGGGAAGATTCCACATATCTTGGGGTGGTTAAGCTGGCAAAAACCACAACAACTGAGCCCATAAATCCTAGAGCCTTTATACCACCAGTAGAGAGTAGCCCCCATGCACCGCAACTACAGAAGACCCAGCACAGCCAAATATATACATTTAAAGTCAAAATGTACAATCCTCCAGCTACAAAATAAATGATTACTAGGGGTATAATGTACAATGTGATAAATATAATTAACACTTTATGTTATATATGAAAGTTGCTAAGAGATTAAATCAAGAGTTCTCATTATAAGACAAAATCTTTTTTCTATTCATTTAATTTAGTTTCTATATGAGATGATGGATCATCACCAAGCTTAGTGTGCTAATCATTTCATGATGTATGTAAGTCAAATCATCCTGCTGTACCCCTTACACTTATACAGTGATGCATGTCAATTATAACTTGATAAAATTGGAAGAAGAAATAATAAAATTAAACTAAAAGCAAATGAAACAAAACAGAAACAGACTCATAGATATACAGAACAAGCAGGGGGTTGCCAGAAAGGAGGGCAGTGGGAGAATGAGTGGAATAGATGGAGAAGATAAAAGGTATAAATTCCCAGTTACAAAATAAATGAATCTCAAAGGTAAAATGTAAAGTATGGAATAATCTCAGTGGTTTGGTAGAAACTGTGTATGTGACAGATGGTAACTAGACTGGTCACTGTGTGATGTATGGAAATGTTGAGGCACTACGTTGCACACCTGGAACCAACATAGTGTTGTAGGTCAGTGATGTTGTTGGTGCTGTTCAGTCACTCAGTTGTGTCCAACTCTTCATGACCCCATGGACTGCAGCACACCAGGCTTCCCTGTCCTTGAACACCTCCCAGAGGTTGCTCAAACTCATGTCCATTAAGTCTGTGATGCCATCCAACCATCTCATCCTCTGTCTTCCCCTTCTCCTCATGCCCTCAATCTTTCCCAGCATCAGGGTCTTTTCAAATGAGTCAACTCTTCACATCAGGTGGCCAAAGTATTGGAGTTTCAGCTTCAACATCAGTCCTTCCGATGAACACCCAGGACTGATCTCCTTTAGGATGGACTGGTTGAATCTCCTTGCGGTCCAAGGGACTCTCAAGAGTCTTTTCCAACACCACAGTTCAAAAGTATCAATTCTTCAGAACTAAGCTTTCTTTCTAGTCCAACTCTCACATCCATACATGACTACTGGAAGAATCATAGCCTTGACTAGACGGACCTTTGTTGGCAAAGTAACTTCTCTGCTTTTCAATATGCTGTCTAGGTTGGTCATAGTTTTTTTTTTTTCCAAGGAGCAAGCATCTTTTAATTTCATGGCTGCAGTCACCATCTGAGTGATTTTGGAACCCAAGAAAATAAAGTCTGTCACTGTTTCCATTGTTTCCCCATCTATTTGCCATGAAGTGATGGGACCAGATGCCGTGATCTTAGTTTTTTGAATGTTGAGCTTTAAGCCAACTTTTTCACTCTCTTCTTTCACTTTCATCAAGAGGCTCTTTAGTTCCTCTTCATTTTCTGCCATAAGGTGATGTCATCTGCACATCTGAGGTTATTGATATTTCTTCTGGCTATCTTGATTCCAGCTTGTGCTTCATCCAGCCCAGCATTTCGCATGATGTACTCTGCATAGAAGTTAAATAAGCAGGGTGACAATATACAGCCTTGATGTACTCCTTTCCCAATTTGAAACCAGTCCATTGTTCCATGTCCGGTTCTGACTGTTGTTTCTTGACCTACATACAGGTCAATCATACTTCAATTTTTTAAAAAAGACAGTCCTTGAAGAGTTCCCATTCATTCTAAAGAGAATTATTAAATATCTGAAGAGGAAGCCATTTAGAAGTGGTCAGATGGTCCAGTGACCATCACTCCACTTCAGCCATCAGAGAGAAGTTTAGAGCTTTAATATAGACAGGGTTCATGAATATGTTTTTGAAGGGATGTCATAGATCTAGAATGCTGTGCTTCCCTCCAGCGCTCCAGGTCAGAGACTTTTTAAAAAAACTAACCATTCATAGATGTATTAAGACTTGTACTGGAAGGGAAGAGATTCCAGGCCCACGCTGACCTACAGAGACATGAGACTCCCTGCCACTGCTGCTATCCAAGCAGAGTATGAAAGAGTGCTTGGGAGAAATTGAGATGTGTTCCCTGAAGTTGGGAGGCATTAGGCTCTTGCCTATGTTACTAAAAGACGTCCAGCTGCTCGCTGCTCAAAAGCCAATAAACAGGCCAGGTTGGTGGGAAGGGAAGTTTGCTTTATTTCAGATGCTGACAACTCAGGGGGAGGGTGGACATCTGTCTAAAGGCTGACTACCCCGCCCCCCTGCCACTGGCAACCAGTGGAGCAAGAGCTTTTATAGACAGAAGTGGCAGGGGCAGGGGGGGTGGTCACAGGGCCGGGTGAGGGGCTACAGGCACAAACAGCAGTGATCTCTGACAGTCATCTTCAGACTGGTCATCAGTGGTCTGACCAGTGTCATTCTTGATTGTTTTAGGTGCAGTTAATCTTCAGTTCCAGGACTTTCCCGATGGTGCTAATGGTAAAGAATCTGCCTGCCAATGCTGGAGACACAGGTTCAATCCCTGGATAGGGAAGATGCCCTAGAGGAGAGCATGACAATCCACTTCAGTATCCATGCCTGGAGAATCCCATGGACAAAGGAGCTTGCAGGGGGCTACAGTCCATGGGGTCGCAGAAAGTCGGACACAACTGAAGTGATTTAGCAGCAGCAGCAATCTTCAGTTACAGGGTCCATTTGTTCCAATTTCTTGGAGACCAGTTCTCAGAACTGTAGCAGCTGATGTCGTGGGTACAGTCTGTCCTCATGTAGTTGACTTCTTCCACCCGCTGTTTTAGTGAGCTGTCTTGTAGATAGCTCACAGGACACGGCTCAGAATATTATCTATATTCTTTGAGAAGGAACTAAAGATCCTTGACTATGCTTCATGAGTACATTTTCATCATTTGGTCTTACTGGACTGTTTTACTTTGTTTCCACATGCTCTCATTTCTCTGATTAAACTTATTCTTTGACTAAAGTTTTCCACAGACAAAAGGCAGGCAGAGGACACTGGTGGAAGGACTATAGGGTCCTGCTCTGTTTCACCTAGACAGTGAGACGCAATGGAAGAAAACTGCCTTTCTGAGTCTGAAAGGACTTGGAAGCCCCAGATTTCTTGTGAGCCAAGGAAGTAACAGAGAAGTAGCCAGGCTTGAGACATTTAGGAAGAACTTCAGCAAGAAGACTGCCAGCTCTGGACTCCTTGTGTGTTGCCAGGGGCAGTTACAGAAGAACTTAGCCTCTAAGCACGTCACCCCGTTGGAGAAAGCTGCAGTCTGCAAATGAAAAATGCCCCTTTGACCAGTGCCCCCCATTGTTTGTGGACATACCTTGAGGAAGGATAGACTGAATGGCTTCTAAAGACTTATCAATTCAGGATTCCCAGTTCTCCTTCGATTTTCTGTTTTTAGGTAAAGAGTGGCTTTATTTGAAGAAACACACATTCCACAAACACAATGTGGGTCATCTTAAAAGGTAAGAATGGCTCTGGGAGAAATATGCTCCACAGACAGAGAACAGCCCATATCAGAAGGCGAGAACCTTCCCTTGTGTCTTAACACAGATCTTTCTTCTAAGGATCCAAGAACATCTCTAGCAATAGCCACTGTGGTCTACCAACTTGGGTGTTATGGGTTTTTTTTTAACATCCCAGGGTGGAATTCCTCCACCAAGGCTCACAAAAGCTGTACTTGGATGAAAGGGTAAAACTGCCAAGTGACCGTTTCATGCTCCTCATTTCAGTAAACAAATCAAGAAGGGTTTCCCTGTTGACTGTAGTGGTCACTCACTATTATAAAAAAGAAATAGGACTGCTATGCTAAGTCGTTCAGTCATGTCCAACTCTTTGCAACTCCATGGGCTATAGCCCACAAGGGTCCTCTGTCCATGGAATTCTCCAGGCAAGAATACTGGAGTGGGTAGCTACTGCTACTAAACTACAAAGGTAAGAATTAGACCTAGAACACAGGAAACTTCTAGATCTAATGTAATAGAAGATTACAACAACCAATAAAGACAGCAGATATGAGAATTTGGAATGAGAATCCTACCAGATTTTTTTTAAAAAAGCACACACAAACCTGCTGATACATTGCTGAATGAAAGCAAAGGGGATGTGGGTGAATAGCATAAGGAAAAAGTCGTAAGTATCAGCCACAACATTCTGGTCAGAAAAGAGGACCATAACATTCTCCTTGCTGTATCATGGATAAATATAAATATCATTAATATTATATATGGGTCTATTTATTTGAGTTCTTTCCCATCTCCTACTATCTTATACTGTGTATGTAATGTTTAAGTCATAATTTTTGCATGAGTGGTTTAGTCAACATTGCTGAGCAACATAATGCCTCACCAAGAAAATCTCAGTGGCAAACAACAATAGAAGTTTCTCTCTCACACTTCAGCAGAAACACAAACGTCCAACTACCTAAACTGGGTTTAGCTGAGCTTGAATCCAGGCTGAAGGGAGGGTCTACTTTGGTCTATACATCTCTCATTCTTCTGGGACCAGTGGTTTCTCAAGAAACATTCTTCTCAAGGAAAAAAAGCAGAAGTCAAAGGAAGAAAGTCAGTTCTACAAGCACATTTCAAACTTGACCAAAGCAAATAACAAACCAAGTCCAGAGTCAAGGAGATAGGAAGTACAGAGAGAGTAGTCTGCTCACCTGAAAGTCACTGTACTAAAGTAGATGTATAATAAAAGCCTATATTTGATAAGGCTTCCAAGAAAGAGAGTAACTTAAATACTACAGAAGGATAATGCATCCCATGTACTCATACTTTGCATTTCAAAAGTGAGAAATGTTCCTTTTCAGTGACTCAGAAAATTTTAGAAAAGCATGATAGTATAAACAGTGTTTATGAACACTGTAATGGAAGCAATGGGCAAGACTGAGGGAAGCTAGAAAGATCAAAGCTGGAGAACAAGGAAGAAGGCTGTACTTCTCAGATCCCCATCATTCAAATAACGTGAAAGAATGCTAACAAGGTATTCTCCATGGAGATGGTAATGATTGAATACCAAAGAAATTATACTCCAAAAGAGCAAAACTAAGAGTAAAGAGAATGTAGGGTGAGGAAGAGATAGAATGAGAGTTTGGCGGTAGCAGGTGCAAACTATTATGTACAGCATGGATATACAACAATGTCCTACTGTAGTTAGGTGGAAGTCACTCAGTCATGTCTGACTCTTTGCAACCCCATAGTCTATACAGTCCACTCCAGGCCAGAATACTGGAGTGGGTAGCCCATCCCTTCTCCATCGAATCTTCCCAACCCAGGAATCAAACCGGGGTGTCCTGCATTACAGGCAGATTCTATACCAACTGAGCTATCAGGGAAGTCATCCTACTGTACAGCACAGAGAGCTATATTCACTATCCTGTGATAAACCATAATGAAAAAGAATGTGTGTGTGTGTGTGTGTGTGTGTGTGTGTTTTATATACATAAACATGGGCTTCCCTGGTGTAGCTTTTCCCTTTTCCAAGGGATCTTCCCAACCCAAGAATCAAACCCAGGTTGATTCTGCCCACATTGCAGGCAGATTCTTCCAGCTGAGCCACAAGGGAAGCCCCAACATCACCATATATATATATAAGAAATTTAGAATTGGAAGGACTGATGCTGAAGCTGAAACCCCAATACTTTGACCACCTGAGGTGAAGAACTGACTCATTGGAAAAGACCCTGATGCTGGGAAAGACTGAAGGCAGGAGGAGAAGGGGATAACAGAGGATGAGATTGTTGGATGGCATCACCGACTTGATGGACATGAGTTTGTGTAAGCTCTGGGAGTTGGTGATGGACAGGGAAGCCTGGAGTGCTGCAGTCCATGGGGTTGCAAATAGTCGGACATGACTGAGTGACTGAACTGAACTGAGAAATTGGAAGTTATATATATATAACTGAATCACCTCTAATTTTATTCAAGGGTACAGGCTAAGGCATGAATATAGCCTCTCCTGGGGATCTCACTACTGCTCTTACCATCTTTTTTAGTCATCTGGAGAAGCAAGTAAAGCTCGAAGAAGGGTTCAGATGAACCTCCTCCTTGATGCTATTAGGAGAAAGTGGGAGATGGCTTCTCTGAGATGAGACTATTCTTTTAAGTAAATTCTTGGCAGCTCTACTTGTATTTAGTTCCCACGTGTCCCACTTCACTACCTTTCAGCCACGGGGGCAGAACAGGATGTGCCAGGTCCCCAACCATGAAGCTAACGAACCAAGGAGGTGACCTTGAGTCTCCAAAGCCCCTTTTCACCCTTTCCACATTCCAAGCAGCATGTTACTCTATAAAAAAAAATAATTTAGGGGACTTCCCTGGTGGTCCAGTGGTTAAGTATCCAGCTACCAATGCAAGGGACACAGTTTCTATCCCTGGTCCTCGAAGATCCCCCATAGTCTGGGACAACAAAGCCCATGCTCCACAACAACAGAAGTCACAGCAATGAGAACCCCATGCACCATAACTAGAGAAAGCCTGCGTGCAGCAACAAAGACCTAGTGCGGCCAAAAATAAAAATATAAAGTAAATGAATAATAAAAATAATTTTATTATGAAGACTGAGTTAAAGCTAGCTTATTCATTATTTATTTATTTCTACTCAACCTAGTTTCAGAAGGGTTTAAGGCAGCTTACCAAGACTCATAACACATTGTATTTTTAAAAATAAATTTAGCTGATATAAGGAAAACAGAGCATCGAAGATATAAGGGTAATAAAGTATGGCAGAACCGTGAGGGAGACTATGAGACATCATAAAATTGACTATCAAAGAAAAAAAGGATCCAGAAGGAAAAATGGATATACCCCTCCCCTTTTCCCCATAAGGCTCCACACTATTGTTTTTCTTAGTCCACTTTTAGAAAGATATTGGGTAGCAATAGATATTTTTTTCTTTTGGCCACACTCTGGGGCTTATGGGATCCTAGTTCCCTGACCAGGGACTGAACCCAAGCCCTCCACAATGAAAGCATGGAGTCCCAATCACTGGGCCACCAGGGAATTCCAGAGAAGCAATAAATTTGAGACCACTCTCCCCAACATGATCTGACTTTCAAATAGAGTTTGAGCTTGGCTGCAAAGGCTAATTCACCATGAAATTCATGGAGCTTAAGCTTCAGGCCACTCATGTGCTCTTCTCAAGGCTCAGTGCCTGCCAGGATGAGTCAGGAAGGAGTAACCTCATCCAAGCATGGAGGCAGGCAGCATTGTCCCTACCAGGCGTGAAGCAGTGGAGGCTGAAGGGGCACAGAATACAATACTACATGCCCTAATGAAGGCCTTAAGGTAGCACTGTGTTCACATCTGGACAATCCCTACTGACAATCTGTTGCACTCACTGGGCAAACTGATCCCATATTTGAGCTCAAGGAGAAATCTCAATCAGACGTTGCACTGCAAGTAACCTGCTTGGGGGCAGCCTTCAAGGCTTCATGACCATATCATGAATCAAGGACAGGCACAGTGAGGGTGGGGAGGACTTGGGAGAGATGGATCAGAGGCTACTGAGCTGCAATGAGAGTCTGTTAAGTCAAGGCCAAAGAGTTAGGGCCTTCCCTGTGGTCCAGTGGTTAAGAATCCACCTTCCAACTCAGGGAATTCCAGAGAAGCAATAAATTTGAGACCCATGGGGTTCAACCCCTGTTCAGGGAACTAAGATCTCACATACTGTGGAGCAACTAAGCCCATGAGCAACTAGAGAGTCCATGTGCCGAAACAAAGATACTGCATGCCACAACTAAGACCAAAGCAGCCAAATAAATAAATGTTTAAAAAGAAAGAAGGGAAATGGATTATCACCCCCTTCCTTGACTAATACATTCTAAGCACCTGGACTTGCTTTGAGGGAGACAAGGCTGGACTGAAAACAGCCTGGCACGTATACCACACAAAAGGGACTGAACTTCCAGGATGGAATTTTTTTTTTCTTTTCCTTTTTTTTTTATTTTATTGAAGTATAGTTGATTTATTATAGTAAATAATGTTAATATAGCAATATAGTGTTAATTTCTTCTGTACAGCAAAGTGACTCAGATACTTGTATATATAGATACATATGTATAGACATAGATATCCCCCACCCTGTCTCCCCCTAGGCAGCCACAAGTCGATTCTCCATGTCTGTCTGTTTCTGTTTTGTAGATATGCTTGTTTGTGTTGTATTTTAGATTCCACATATAAACAATATCACACAGTATTTGTCCTTCTCTTCCTGACTTACTTTCCTTAGTACGATAACCTCTAGGTTCATTTATGTTGCTGCAAATGACATTGTTTCATTCTTTTTGATAGCTGAGTAATATTCCAGGATGGAATCTCTTGAAAGGATGTTTCACCCCAGCCTGAGTTTTAGTTCAGTTCGGTCACTCAGTTGTGTCTGACTCTTTGTGACCCCATGGACTGCAGCACCCTAGGCTTCCCTGTGCTTCACCAACTCCCAGGGCTTGCTCAGACTTATGTCCATCGAGCTGATGATGCCATCCAACCATCTCATCCTCTGTCATCCCCTTCTGCTTCTGCCTTCAATCGCTCCTGGTATCAGGGTCTTTTCCAATGAATCAGTTCTTTGCATCAGGTGAACAAAGTATTGGAGCTTCAGCTTCAGCATCAGTCCTTCCAAGGAATATTCAGAACTGATTTCCCTGAGTTTATTGAATGTATTAAAGAAAAAGTGAAGAGAATGGGGAATTTGGGAGAAGATGCTCTCATAGATTAGTCCAGCTTTTCCTGGGGAGGGAATAAAGGTTGGGAAGCTGGGGCACAAGGGTTTGGGTACAGTAATGGCCAAAATAAAAGGGGCCAAAAAAGACAATGACACTTATGAATATACTGTTGACAGTTGCTGGAAATTCTCTTCCCAGTCCACCCCCAGCAGAGACTGTGACAAATCAACAGACCCTCAATTGCAGGGGGGCAGCAGGGAGAGGCTACATTAAGTTAATAATGATACTTGAGGGACAGAATGAAAGACAACTGTCTGTTTACTTTCTACTTTCTGTCCCCCTGGAGAAGATTGAATATGAATGCATGAAGACTATAATCCCTTGGAGAACACCCTTGTCGTTCTGTCATGGTGTTTCCAAGAATTACAATTTATATAAAAGTATAATTAAATAGAGGCTAAAGATTTACTTCAAGGGTTGGCAAACTTTTTCTGCAAAGGATCAGACAGTAAATATTCTGGACTTTTCAGGCTATCTGATCTCTGTCACAACTACTCAAGCCTGCTGTTTAGCACACACACACACACACACACACACACACACACACAATAGACAATATATAAATGAATGAGAGGAGGTGTGTTCCAGTAAAGCCTCATTTACAAACATAAATGACATTGCAGATTTGGCCTGCTGCTCATGTTTGTCGATACCTGCCTGCTAAGATGGGAAGGGGAAGCTCTAGAGAACACCAAAGTTTTTGAAATGAACATCAAAATACCTTTATCCTAAAAGTAAGATGAAATAGAAATAGGTACTCTTTTACAGGGCATATTCACTTAGGTTTGAACCATCACAACGACTCAGTGGATTAAGGTGATCTGGAAATCAGTGTCTCTGGCCAAGCCACTCAACCAGGGGCAATTTTCCCCAAAAGGAACATTTGCAAAGAACTGTACAAAAAAGATCTTCACAAACCAGATAATCATGAAGGTGTGATCACTAATCTAGAGCCAGACATCCTGGAATGTGAAGTCAAGTGGGCCTTGGAAAGCATCTCTACGAACAAAATAGTGGAGGTAATGGAATACCAGTTGAGCTAGTTCAAATCCTGAACGATGATGCTGTGAAAGTGCTGCACTCAATATGCCAGCAAATTTGGAAAACTCAGAAGTGGCCACAGGACTGGAAAAGGTCAGTTTTTATTCCAATCCCAAAGAAACGCAATGCCAAAGAATGCGCAAACTACTGCACAATTGCACTCATCTCACACGCTAGTAAAGTAATGCTCAAAATTCTCCAAGCCAGGCTTCAGCAATACGTGAACCATGAACTTCCTGATGTTCAGGTTGGTTTTAGAAAAGGCAGAGGAACCAGAGATCAAATTGCCAACATCCGCTGGATCATGGAAAAAGCAAGAGAGTTCCAGAAAAACATCTATTTCTGCTTTATTGACTCTGCAAAAGCCTTTGACTGTGTGGATCACAAGAAACTGTGGAAAATTCTGAAAGAGATGGGAATACCAGACCACCTGACCTGCCTCTTGAGAAATCTGTATGCAGGTCAGGAAGCAACAGTTAGAACTGGACATGGAACAACAGACTGATTCCAAATAAGAAAAGGAGGACATCAAGGCTGTATATTGTCACCCTGCTTATTTAACTTCTATGCAGAGTACATCATGAGAAACGCTGGACTGGAAGAAACACAAGCTGGAATCAAGATTGCCGGGAGAAATATCAATAACCTCAGATATGCAGATGACACCACCCTTATGGCAGAAAGTGAAGAGGGACTAAAAAGCCTCTTGATGAAAGTGAAAGAGGAGAGTGAAAAAGTTGGCTTAAAGCTCAACATTCAGAAAATGAAGATCATGGCATCCGGTCCCATCACTTCATGGGAAATAGATGGGGAAACAGTGGAAACAGTGTCAGACTT
Organism: Ovis aries; assembly: GCF_016772045.2. Classification (NCBI taxonomy): domain Eukaryota; kingdom Metazoa; phylum Chordata; class Mammalia; order Artiodactyla; family Bovidae; genus Ovis; species Ovis aries. The sequence goes on from NC_056066.1 coordinate 74,471,370, forward strand.
TATTTTTGGGGGCTCCCAAATCACTGCAGATGGTGACTGCAGCCATGAAATTAAAAGATGCTTACTCCTTGGAAGACAAGTTATGACCAACCTAGATAGCATATTCAAAAGCAGAGACATTACTCTGCCGACTAAGGTCCGTCTAGTCAAGGCTATGGTTTTTCCTGTGGTCATGTATGGATGTGAGAGTTGGACTGTGAAGAAGGCTGAGCACTGAAGAATGGATGCTTTTGAACTGTGGTGTTGGAGGAGACTCTTGAGAGTCCCTTGGACTGCAAGGAGATCCAACCAGTCCATTCTGATGGAGATCAGCCCTGGGATTTCTTTGGAAGAAATGATGCTAAAGCTGAAACTCCAGTACTTTGGCCACCTCATGTGAAGAGTTGACTCACTGGAAAAGACTCTGATGCTGGGAGGGATTGGGGGCAGGATGAGAAGGGGACGACAGAGGATAAGATGGCTGGATGGCATCACTGACTTGATGGATGTGAGTCTGAGTGAACTCTGGGAGTTGGTGATGGACAGGGAGGCCTGGCGTGCTGCGATTCATGGGGTCACAAAGAGTCGGACACGACTGAGCAACTGAACTGAACTGAACTGAGAGAAATTTGGGATTAGCAAAGTTTAGCAGGAGGTGATTTCTACTAAAATGCAGTGAAGAGAGAGAAGGGACACTGCCAAACATCCCACAGACAGAGCAGACTAAGGGCAGACTAGGGACTTCCCTGGTTGTTCAGTGGTTAAGACTCTAAACTTCCATGGTAAGGGGCACAGGTTCCATCCCAGGCTGGGAAACTAAGATTCCACAGTCCACGCACTGTAGCCCAAAAAAACGAGAGAGAGAGAGCAGACTGAATGACTTAAATTAGCTGATATCACTGACTCCTTTAAAAAAAATGTTTCATCATCCTTTACCCTGAAAGGATTATTGGACTCAGGCTTTCTCTAGTTGTGGCAAGCCAGGGGTCGAGCAGGGGGTTACTCTTCACTGCAGGGTGCAGGCTTCTCATCGCAGTTCAACTCTTGTTGAAGAACACAGGCCACAGGCTCGAGGTGCGCCACTTCCATACTTGGGGCACACAGGCTCAGGAGCTGCTGTTGGCTCATGTGCTTAGTTGCTCCAGGACATATGGGATCTTCTTGGGCCAGAGATAGAACCCATGTCCCCTGCATTGACAGGTGGATTATTAACCACTGTGCCAACCAGAGAAGTCCAGAAATAGAGTACTTTTTAAATCTCATGTCTAGTCCCTCAAATTGGCATCTGATAATGTACATAATAGACAGATAACCATATGACAGCGTAAACACTTTTACATTTCTAAGAAGTTAAAATGAACTGGATGTTCTAAGAATGATTTTAAGAGCAAGTTTCAGTCCTTCTATACTTGCTCCAAGTTGTAGTCTTTGAAATTGTGTTCCTTCACTCATGTTGGATGAGCCAGGGGAGTTGTTACATTAACACAGGAGCATTCATTACATGTATGTAGCTGTTGCTTTATACTGAGAGAAAACTGAAACTGTGGGGAATGATTAAATAGTAAGCTCTACAATTTTATTTCAGAAAATAGGAGAAGGTACATTGCCGGGAGAAATAACAATAACCTCAGATATGCAGATGACACCACCCTTATGGCAGAAAGTGAAGAGGAACTAAAAAGGCTCTTGATGAAAGTGAAAGAGGAAAGGGGAAAAGTTGGCTTAAAGCTCAACATTCAGAAAATGAAGATCATGGCATCTGGTCCCAGCACTTCATGGGAAATAGATGGGGAAACAGTGGAAACAGTGTCAGACTTTATTTGGGGGGGCTCTAAAATCACTGCAGATGGTGGTTGCAGCGATGAAATTAAAAGACACTTACTCCTTGGAAGGAAAGTTATGACCAACCTAGATAGCATATTCAAAAGCAGAGACATTACTTTGCCAACAAAGGTCCGCCTAGTCAAGGCTATGGTTTTTCCTGTGGTCATGTATGGATGTGAGAGTTGGACTGTGAAGAAAGCTGAGCACTGAAGAATTGATGCTTTTGAACTGTGGTGTTGGAGAAGACTCTTGAGAGTCCCTTGGACTGCAAGGAGATCCAACCAGTCCATTCTTAACCAGCCCTCCTTGTCCATCACCAACTCCCGGAGTTCACTCAAACTCACGTCCATCGAATCGGTGATGCCATCTAGCCATCTCATCCTCTGTCGTCCCCTTCTCCTCCTGCCCCCAATTCCTCCCAGCATCAGAGTCTTTTCCAATGAGTCAACTCTTCACATGAGGTGGCCAAACTACTGGAATTTCAGCTTCAGCATCATTCCCTCCAAAGAAATCCCAGGACCGATCTCCTTAAGAATGGACTGGTTGGATCTCCTTGCAGTCCAAGGGACTCTCAAGAGCCTTCTCCAACACCACAGTTCAAAAGCATCAATTCTTTAGTGCTCAGCCTTCTTCACAGTCCAACTCTCACATCCATACATGACCACTGGAAAAACCATAGCCTTGACTAGACAGACCTTTGTTGGCAAAGTAACGTCTCTGCTTCTTAATATGCTGTCTAGGTTGGTCATAACTTCCCTTCCAAGGAGTAACCATCTTTTAATTTGATGACTGCAGTCACCATCTGCAGTGATTTTGGAACCCCCCAAAATAAAGTCTGACACTGTTACCAGTTTCCCCATCTATTTCCCATGAAGCGAAGGGACCAGTTGCCATGATCTTAGTTTCCTGTATGTTGAGCTTTAAGCCAACTTTTTCACTCTCCTCTTTCACTTTCATCAAGAGGCTCTTCACCTCTTCACTTACTGCCATAAGGATGGTGTCATCTGCATATCTGAGGTTATTGATATTTCTTGCAGCAATCTTGATCCCAGCTTGTGCTTCATCCAGCCCAGCGTTTCTCATGATGTACTCTGCATAGAAGTTAAATAAGCAGGGTGACAATATACAGCCTTGACGTACTCCTTTTCCTATTTGGAATCAGTCTGTTGTTCCATGTCCAGTTCTAACTGTTGCTTCCTGACCTGCATACAGATTTCTCAAGAGGCAGGTCAGGTGGTCTGGTATTCCCATCATTCTCAGAATTTTTCACAGTTTATTGTGATCCACACAGTCAAAGGCTTTGGCAGAGTTAATAAAGCAAAAATAGATGTTTTCCTGGAACTCTCTTGCTTTTTCAATGACCCAACAGATGTTGGCAATTTGATCTCTGGTTCCTCTGCCTTTTCTAAAACCAGCTTGAACATCTGGAAGTTCACGGTTCACATACTGCTGAAGCCTGGCTTGAAGAATTTTGAGCATTACTTTACTAGCAGGTGAGATGAGTGCAATTGTGCAGGAGTTTGAGCATTCTTTGGCATTGCCTTTCTTTGGGATTGGAATGAAAACTGACCTCTTCCAGTCCTGTGGCCACTGCTGAGTTTTCCACATTTGCTGGCATATTGAGTGTAGCACTTTCACAGCATTATCTTTTAGGGTTTGAAGTAGCTCAACTGGACTTCCATCACCTCCACTAGCTTTGTTCGTAGTGATGCTTCCTAAGGCCCACTTGACTTCACATTCCAGGATGTGGATATCTGCTTCTAGGTGAGTGATCATATCATCATGATTCTGGGTCATGAAGATCTTTTTTGTACAGTTCTTCTGTGTATTCTTGCCACCTCTTCTTAATATCTTCTGCTTCTGTTAGATCCAGACCATTTCTGTCCTTTACTGAGCCCATCTTTGCATGAAATGTTCCCTTGGTATCTCTAATTTTCTTGAAAAGATCTCTAGTCTTTCCCATTCTATTGTTTTCCTCTATTTCTTTACATTGATCACTGAGGAAGGCTTTCTTATCTCATCTTGCTATTCTTTGGAACTCTGCATTCAAATGGGTATATCTTTCCTTTTCTCCTTTGCTTTTCACCTCTCTTCTTTTCACAGCTCTTTGTAAGGCCTCCTCAGACAGCCATTTTGCTTTTATGCCTTTTTTTCTCTTGGGGATGGTCTTGATCCCTGTCTCCTGCACAATGTCATGAACCTCCATCCATAGTTCATCAGGCACTCTGTCTATCAAATCTAGTCCCTTAAGTCTATTTCTCACTTCCACTGTATAATTGTAAGGAACTTGATTTAGGTCATACATGAACGGTCTAGTGGTTTTCCCTACTTTCTTCAATTTAAGTCTGAATTTGGCAAAAGGAGTTCATGATCTGAGCCAACATCCACTGGATCATGGAAAAAGCAAGAGAGTTCCAGAAAAACATCTATTTCTGCTTTATTGACTATGCCAAAGCCTTTGACTGTGTGGATCACAAGAAACTGTGGAAAATTCTGACAGAGATGGGAATACCAGACCACCTGACCTGCCTCTTGAGAAATCTGTATGCAGGTCAGGAAACAACAGTTAGAACTGGTCATGGAACAACAGACTGATTCCAAATAGGAAAAGGAGTACATCAAGGCTGTATATTGTCACCCTGCTTATTTAAGTTATATGCAGAGTACATCATGAGAAACACTGGACTGGAAGAAACACAAGCTGGAATCAAGATTGCCGGGAGAAATATCAATAACCTCAGCTATGCAGATGACACCACCCTAATGGCAGAAAGTGAAGAAGAACTAAAAGCCTCTTGATGAAAGTGAAAGAGGAGAGTGAAAAAGTTGGCTTAAAGCTCAACATTCAGAAAACAAAGATTATGGCATCTGGTCCCATCACTTCATGGGAAATAGATGGGAAACAGTGGAAACAGTGTCAGACTTTATTTTGGGGGGCTCCAAAATCACTGCAGATTGTGACTGCGACCATGATATTAAAAGATGCTTACTCTTTGGAAGGAACCAACCTAGACAGCATATTCAAAAGCAGAGACATTACTTTTCCAGCTAAGGTCCATCTAGTCAAGGCTATGGTTTTTCCAGTAGTCATGTATGGATGTGAGAGTTGGACTGTGAAGAAACCTGAGCACCGAAGAATTGATGCTTTTGAACTGTGGTGTTGGAGAAGACTCTTGAGAGTCCCTTGGACTGCAAGGAGATCCAACCAGTCCATTCTAAAGGAGATCAGCCCTGGGATTTCTTTGGAGGGAATGCTGAAGCTGAAACTCCAGTACTTTGGCCACCTCATGTGAAGAGTTGACTCATTGGAAAAGACTTTGATGCTGGGAGGGATTGGGTCAGGAGGAGAAGAGGAAAACAGAGGATGAGATGGCTGGATGGCATCACGGACTCGATGGACGTGAATCTGAGTGAACTCCGGGAGATGGTGATGGACAGGGAGGCCTGGCATGCTGCAATTCATGGGGTCACAAAGAGTCGGACAAGACTGAGTGACTGAACTGAACTGAACTGATCTGAGCCACAGTCAGCTCCCAATCTTGTTTTTGCTGACTGTATAGAGCTTCTCCATCTTTGGCTGCAAAGAATATAATCAATAATGGCTGCAAAGAATATAATCAATCTGATTTCAGTGTTGACCATCTGGTGCTGTCCATGTGTAGAGTTCTCTTGTGCTGTTGGAAGAGTATGTTTCCTATGACCAGTGCATTCTCTTGGCAAAACTATTAGCCTTTGTGTGGCACTGGAGTGGCAAGCAGCAGAGAGGAGATAACCCACTTCCAAGGTCATGGCAAATAGGTGGAGAAAAAGTGGAAAAAATGACAGATTTTATTTTCTTAGGTTCCAAAATCGCTGTGGACTGTGACTACAGCCACTAAATCAAAAGACGCTTGCTCCTTGGAAGAACAACTATGACAAACTTAGACAGGGTAATTTTGCCAACAAAGGTCAAACATAGTCAAAGCTATGGTTTTTTCAGTAGTCACATATGGATGTGAGAGTTGGGCCATAAAGAAGGTTGAGCACTAAAGAACTGTTGCTTTTGAACTGTGGTGCTGAAGAAGACTCTTGAGAGTCCATTGGACGGCAAGGAAATCAAACCAGTCAATCCTAAAGGGAGTCAACCCTGAATATTCACTGGCAGGATTGATGATGAAGCTGAAGCTCCAATACTATGGCCACCTGATTTGAAGGGCTGACTCATTGGAAAAGACCCTGATGCTGGAAACGGTTGAGGACAGGAAGAGAAGGGGATGACAGAGGATGAGATGGCTGGATGGCATCACTGATTTAATGGACATGAGTTTGAGCAAATTTGGAAAGATCGTGAAGGACAGGGAAGACTGTATGCTGCAGCTCAGGGGGTCACAAAGAGTCAGACACAACTTAGCAAGTGAACAACAACAGGTGGCTTAGAGATGCAAATGCAAAAGCCAAAATTTCAAAAGTCTTACAAGAAAACAGAACCAATATGTCCCACATTCCTAGGTAATAGTGTTGTGAGTTCAAATCTTGTGTTCACCACACAATGGATGTGTGACTTTGTACGTATAATTTAACCTCAACCTGTTTCTCCATCTGTAAATGATGATCACAAGTTCACCTAATTCATGGGGTGCATATGATTATTTAGTGAGATAGAAATAGATGTAGATATAGACTTAGATATAAGGTTTCATTTAAACAGTGCTTTTCATGAAGAAATTGCTATAGGGTTTAGCTACTGTTGGGTTGCACCCAGCAGGCCTGCAAGGCCTGTACTTGTCCAGCTTCAAGATTAAAAAAAAGAGCCCAGAGTCATCAACAGAGACATCAAAGGTTTAATGGACAGGAGAATCTGTAGGACACCCCACAGTGTGCAGCAGACAGTGGACAGGACATGGCAGCAGACTTCATTCTGGAGGCCAGCAAGATTGAGAGGGCAGAGATCAGTAGTTAAAGGGGAACTTGACATCAGGTTGGCTCATCAGTCACTAGGGAAGCTAGTAAAAGGGTATGCCTCTCACCCCCGCTTTGATAAAAATCACTAGCTGAATACTGAGGCAAGTACATAGGAAAGTCAGTCACGTGAGTAGGAGAAGCAGCACTGGTCAAATAGGGGATCTACCGAGAACAATAGAACAGCCATCTTGAGTAACTTGATCACACAGCTACTATCATTACTGTTGTATTTATTATATTCTTTCTGTTGCACCAGGATAAGTCTCTTCTTTGCTGTAGAAGGTTAAGGTGAGAAAAGGAAGCAATCTCTTTTTAATTCAATGCTCTGATGGCTCTACCCTCCATGGTTAAACATACATAGAAGCCTTGCATTCTAGATAAATTTGTGACTCACTATCAGGGGTCTAAATCAGCTTGGAACCTTCAGCTTCATGGCTGGATACCCAAGCACTCACTGTCCAACTCATCACTAGGAAATGCCCAGTCCTGGCCCTTGGGGCAAGTGGGCCCAGCCCTCTCAAGTATCAGGCCCAGGATATAACATCAGTTGATACCAAAACTTTCCTACTTGCTACTGGCTACACCATGAAATTGATCGAGCTGGGAGTTCTTCTGGGGCTCTTCACCTTCTCCTTGCTGACTACTCCATTAATGGGTGGTATGGCTAAGGTTACTGACATGATATGTGAAAGACTCAAAGGTATGAAATTGAAGCAGAAAATAAATCCAAGGACCAATTATGAATGAGGAAGAAAGAATTAGAAAAAAATTGATATGCAGATGGTCCAAGAAGGTCCTCCTTTGGTATCAATACCCATAAATGCTGTCTATTGTGACTTGGGGCATCTATTCTAGGCATCCTATGGATGTTTGAGGAGAAAAAACAAACCGTGATGCAAATAAGTCCTTTCCAAATGGGGTTCTCTTTTGTACGCGGTGCAAAGGACTAGAAGTATTCTAAATTATGGGTTTCACTGTAAATTTCAAAAATTCCACTTCATTCAAGGGCATGGGGGGGAAGAATTGGAGGAAGGGATAGTTAGTTTGAGATAGACATATCCACACTGCTATATTTAAAATGGATGACAAACAGGGTCCTACTGTACAGCACGGGGAACTCTGCTCAATGTTATGCGGCAGCCTGGATGGGAGGGGAGTTTGGGGGAGAATGGATACGTGTATATATATGGCTGAGTTCTTTCCCTGCTCACCTGAAACTATCATAACACTGTTAATCAGCTATCTGTGCTATCTGTGTTACTCAGTCATGTCCAACTCTGCAATCCCATGGACTATAGCTTGTCAGGCTCCTCTGTCCATTGGATTCTCCAGGCAAGAATACTGGAGTGGGTTGCCATGCCCTCCTCCAGGGGATTTTCCCAACCCAGGGATCAAACCCAGGTCTTCTGCCTTGCAGGCAGATTATTTATCATCTGAGCCACCAGGGAAGCCCAAGAATACTGGAGTGGGTAGCCTATCCCTTCTCCAGGGGAACTTCCCAACCCAGGAATCGAACCAGGGTCTCCTGCATTGTACCAGGAATCAAACCAGGCTTTCCTGGTGGCTGAGATAGTAAAGAATCCACCTGCGATGCAGGAGACCTGGGTTCAATCCCTGGGTTGGGAAGACCCCCTGGGAAAGGGAAAGGCTACCCACCCTAGTATTCTGGCCTGGAGAATTCCATGTACAGAGGAGCCTGGCAGGCTACAGTTCATGGGGTAACAAAGAGTTGGACATAACTGGAGCAACTTAGCATAGCACAGGCTCCAGGGAAGGAGAGAACACTTGAACACATGGTTACTGTTTAGAGAAGCTTATAGTGTAGACGTAAAAGACAATGAAGTTTTCTTTCACAGGTACGATATACAGGCTCAGGTGCTTCCAGAACATAGGGAAAAAGTAACACAGTCCACACTGTAAGTCAGACACCCCAAATTCCAGCCTTGTCACTTAACAAACTAGTCCAAGTCACTCAGTCCCATACCATCCCTTAGCTTCAGTTTCCTTGTATAAAGTGTGGATCAGAAGAATGCCTATATCAGAGGATGTATGTATAAAATAAGCTTGTGCATGTCACTGTATTTAAATAGCTATTTTTACCAAGGAATAAATCCCAGTCTGGCTGCTTGAATAGGATGAACAACAATCTCTGGGTTGCCAGTACAACCATGTTGTAGCTGTTTGGACCACTTACTATGTGATTCTTTTTTTTTTTTTTTTTTGGTATTTTTGTATTAAATTTATTTATTTCTAATAGGAGGATAATTGCTTTACAATGTTGTGTTGGTTTCTGCCTCACATCACCATGAATGAGCCATAGTATACATATGTCCCCTCCCTCTTGAACCTCCCCCCTACCTCCTACCCCATCCCACCCCTCTAGTTTGTCACAGAGCACCTAGCTGAGCTCCCTGTGGGATACAGCAACTTCCCATTGGCTATCTGTTTTACCTATGGTAATGTATACATTTCAATGCTGCTCTCTCAATTCATCCCACCCTCTCCTTCCCCTGCTGCGGCCATAAGGGTTATTCCTATCACTAAGAACAAAAGGTTTGCCTCTAGGAAGGGGACAAGCCAGAGATGACAGGATGTGGAGGTGAAGAGTATTACCTCCAAGGTTATGCATCTTGGTATGCATCCTGTTTTGAGCAGCAGGCACAGTTAACTTAAACTGGGGACATGGTTAGTATAGTGGGTCTATGAAAACTGGAAGGTAAGTATTATATGTCCTGTCCAGGCAGTTAAGAGCCAAGAAAGAAGAGAAGGAGATTGTGCTTTAATATAATGTAAGATGTGAAAGGTGAATGTCATTACTTTGTACAAGATACTGGTAAAGGGTTTCACAGAAGGTTCAGTGGTATAGAATCCACCTGCCAAGCAAGAGACGTGGGTTCAATCCCTGGGTTGGGAAGACCCCATGGAGAAGGAAATGGCAACCCATTCCAGTATTCTTGCCTGAGAAATCTCATGGACAGAGGAGCCTAGCAGGCTACAGTCCATGGGGTTGCAAAGAGTCAGACAGACTTAGTGACTAAGTCACCATTACCAACCACTGATAGAACCTCCTTTTTCATGGCTCACCATCTCTCCAAATCACTGCTGAAGACCAGAAATTGGAGTTTTAATCAATTTGCATGCCCAAGGGCAACCTGCCAGGTGATCTTAATTCCAAGAGAAAACCAAATGTCTTCCAGTGACCTTGAATAGGGGTATTTCCAGACTACCATGACAAATGTGTAAAGGCCTGTGAAGACAAGCTCTTTAATTCCCCCTAATTCAGTGTGAACCTCTCACGCAGATCCCTGCAAGATGCCGCTCAAATATGGCAGCTGTTATAACATTCACTTCAGATATTTCTACAACATGACCTCTGGATTCTGTGAAAGTTTTGTCTACTCTGGCTGTGATGGCAATCTTAACAACTATGAGCTTCAAATAGAATGTCAACTAGCCTGTGAGAAAGAGAACAAGAAGTAAGGAATTTAATGTTATCCTTGGTTATTGGGGAGTGGAAAGGAGAGGCTTGAGATCCCAGGACAAATCCTGGCTGGGGAGGGGAGGTGGGATGATTGTCATAATCAAAACATTTAATAGTTGGGTTGGATCTCTTATCATTTGTCAGTTTGCAGCTGGGAAATCAAAAGTCTAGAGAGAAAATTATAGCCATCATTTATTGGACAGTTAGCATGTGCTGGGTACTACACTATGTAATTACATATATTGATAGAATTTAAAATTAAAATCACCCTAAGATAGGTGTGTATCATTATTTTTATATAGCAGATGAGGAAACAAAGTCCAATAGTAGTAATTAACTGGCCCAAGATCACATTAATAAATGGCATGGCAAGGTTTCTAACCAAATCTGGTCATCCAGGGCTGGATCATCTTACATGCACAAGATCACCCAGACCCAAACCTTGAACTCCAAGACCTGTGAACTTAGGTCAATAGCAACATGCTGTTTTATAGAGCTAAGCTCCCAGCCCACACCTCACCATTTCTCAGTCATAAAACTAGAAGGAGGCCCACAGAGGTAATAAGGCTATGGTGTGGGTGATCTTTAGGAAACTGAGACGGAACATGGCCTTGGAAATAGTTCAAAAGCAGAAAATTTGTTTTATTTATTTATTTAATATCCCTAGTGACTCTTTGTAGCACCTGGCACATAGAAGACAATGACTAAGTTTTGAGGGAATGAAAGAGAGATTAATGAAGAATGAGAGTTTAATCAACGGAAGCAGAGGGACACTGAAAGAGATGCCATCCTCTGGGCTTTCCCTGAGATAAAAATGACAACGTAGTCCAGGGAGACATGACAAAACCTATAACCTGTTTCTTTTGTTTCTTTGTTTATTTTGCTTAAACAGGCTACCTGGGGAATCAGGTTCTGAAGAGCCATCAAGTTCTAAAGGAGAGACTGAAGAATCTGAGCGCAAAGCACACTGAAGCACAGCTGTGGGGGAAATCAGACCAGTTTTAAGATGTTTGAAATGTGCATGCTTTTACTGTTTTCCTAATGTTAGTGTTGTGTTTCCTGAGAAATAACTGTATGATCATTAAAATGAAAGAATTTTATGTGGGAACCCTTCTTCCTCTCTGCATATCCCACCCCAACCCCAACCAGTTTATCCAGAGCTGGAATGTGAGCTGGTCCTAATCCATTACTCCCCACTCCCTCCTGAACTATTCCTCATGCATATAGTCAATGCTTATATTGTTAGAGATGTGATGAGCCAAATCTGGATAGGTTTATATCACTTTGCCTCTCAGGTTGAGTAGTTAGTAGAACCAAAGTACCAAATCTACACTACTCTTTGTCCTTAAAATCAAACCAAGCAGTGACCCTTAAACTCAAATGAAATGTTCTTGCACTCATAACAAATTTTTCTTTGCAGTGTCTTCCAATTCATGTTCACCAAGCCAGGAGTCCCAATTTGTTTAACTATTGGGACTAATAGTTAACAAATAGTTAACTATTTGTTTAACTATCTTCCTGATATCATCTCTATTTATCACAGCTATAGAATACTTGGACATTTTTCAGTGCCTCCATCACTGACATTTGACTTGGCTATTCTCAGTCCTGAGAAAAGAACTCTCAGCTTCAGTTCAGTGAGTGTGCTTTAGCTCCCAAGAGAGTGACTATCCTGACACTGTTTGCCAAGCCTTCTGAACGCAATGCTAAAAGGTTCCACATGACCATGATCTTCCCAGCTGTAGGACACTCAGCTTAGCCATCTCATTTCTGAATTTCTTTAAGCATCCCTTCCCTGAACCCCTTCCCTGTCCATCTTATTGACAGATTCCAATCATTCAGTGTGAATCACATCCTGCACCACCAGTTAGTTGCAAGGGCAAATGTCAGGGGCATTATGAACCAGCCAGTGAAATCTTGTTGCTAGACATGCAAGTTTGGTCTCTGCTCAGTCTTAAGAATAAGAAAACAAGTCCCCTAAACTGAGACAATTTTCTGCAAAAAATCTGATTACTTCAAGATGAGACTCTCATCCAGACAGGGTTTACTCTGAATATATGTACATTTCAACTTTGGTGAAGACTCTAGAATTGCAAATCATTCTTGAACCCCATCAGCTATAGGAGACATGCTATGGAGCCTGGAGTATAGGCTAATCTGACTGGTCCACATAAATGAAAGTTCTGAGATTTTCCTATTGTGAGACATGAAACTGGGTGTCCCAGAGCAGGTTTGTTGGGTGCAAAAAATGCATAACATACTCCCATAGACTGTTTGCTTCCTCTTCCAGTCAACTCCTGGAAAAGCCAGAGAAGGGGGGGCGCGGAAAGTGTGTAAATATTAATAACTAAACTCAAGACTAAGAATCCTTTGAGGAAAGAGGGCAGTTATACCTTAGGGGGGAAAGGATATTTTGATGCCCAAGACAGCTGGGCACCAAAAGTGGAAGAATGACTTGCATTACGGCTTTTAACTTGTGTTATTCTCTTCAGTACAAAAATCTGAGTCTGTCAGTGATTCCCTTGTCTCCCTTGGCAAAGCAGTAACAGCCCCAAGATACAACAATGGCAACTGAGATAACATGTGTGGCTCTAGCACCCAGCTAGAGTAAGGTGTGTATAAAAACAAGTGCACTTGGACTTGCCTGGTGGTCCAGTGGTTAAGAATCTGCCTGCCAATGCAAAGGACACAGGTTCAGATCCCTGGTCCAGGAAGACCTCACATGCTAGGGAGCAACAAAGCCCATGTTGCCACAACTGCTGAGCCCATGCACCTTAGAGGTCATGTTCCACAACAAGAGAAATCACTGCAGTGAGAGGCCCACACCCCACAACCAGAGAATAGCCCCAGCTTGCTTCAACTAGAGAAAGCCCTCATGCAGCAATGGAGAACAAGTGCAGCCATAAATAAATAAATAAAACTAAAAACTGGTGGAACTGGACTAACCAGACACAGAGTTTATTGTTTTGTCTTCTTCCTATACGTACCAAAGTTCCAACTGTCACATCTGTACGTGACTACTGGAAAAACTATAGCTTTGACTAGACGGACCTTTGTTGGCAAAGCAATGTCTCTGCTTTTTAATACACTGTCTAGGTTTGTCAAAGTTTATCTTCCAAGGAGCAAGTGTCTTTTAATTTCATGGCTGCAGTCACCATCCAAAGTGATTTTGGAGCTCAAGAAAAGAATATCCATCACCATTTCCACTTTTTCCCCATCTATATTCCATTAAGTGATGAGACCAGAAGCCATGATCTTAGTGTTTTGAATGTTGAGTTTTAAGCCAGCTTTTTTCACTCCTCTTTCACCTTCATCAATAGGCTCTTTAGCTCCTCTTCACTTTCTGCCATAAAGGTGGTGTCATCTGCATATCTGAGGTGATTGATATTTCTCCTGGCAGTCTTGATTCCAGCATGTGATTCATCCAGTCCAGCATTTCACATGATGTAGTCTGCATATAAGTTAAATAAGCAGGGTGAGAATATACAGCCTTTCTCAATTTTGTACTCCTCTCTCAATTTTGAACCAATTTTCTGTTCCATGTGGAGGCTGAGCCAAAGTGGAAACAACACCCAGCTGTGGGTGTGTCTGGTGGTGAAAGTAAAGTCCAATGTTGTAAAGAACAATATTGCATAGGCACCTGGAATGTTAGGTCCATAAATCAAGGCAAATTGGATGTAGTCAAATAGAAGAAGGCAAGAGCGAATATCAACATTTTAGGAATCAGTGAACTAAAATGGACAGGAATGGGTGAATTTAAGTCAGATTACCATTATATCTACTACTGTGGGTAGTAGATATTTCTTCCCTTTTAGAAGAAATGAAGTAGCCTTCATAGTCAACAAAAGAGTCTGAAATGCAGTATTTGGGTGCAGTCTCAAAAACAACAGAATGATCTCGGTTTGTTTCCAAGACAAACCATTCAGCCTCACAGTAATCCAAGTCTATGCCCCAACCACTAATGCCAAAGAAGCTGAAGTCGAATGGTTCTATGAAGAACTCCAAGTCTTTCTAGAACTAACACCAAAAAAAGATGTTTTTCTCATCACAGAAGACTGGAATGAAAAAACAGGAAATCAAGAGATACCTGGAGTAACAGGCAAGTTTGGCATTGGAGTACTAAATAAAGCAGGGCAAAAAACAGCGGAGGATAATAGTTGTAATTAATTTCAGCCAATTTCAGCTCTTAGGGGAGTTGCTGCTGCTAAGTCGCTTCAGTCGTGTCCAACTCTGTGCGACCCCAGAGATAGCAGCCCACCAGGCTCAGCCGTCCCTGGAATTCTCCAGGCAAGGACACTGGAGTGGGTTGCCATTTCCTTCTCCAATGCATGAAAGTGAAAAGTGAAAGTGAAGTCATCGAGTCGTGTCCAACTCTCAGCGACACCATGGACTGCAGCCTACCAGGCTCCTCCGTCCATGGGATTTTCCAGGCAAGAGTACTGGAGCGGGGTGCCATTGCCTTCTCCTCTTAGGGGAGTAGCAGCTCTGTATTCTCCACACCCAGCCACATGACAGACAACTGTGCACATGTTCCTGGAGAAGTTTAAACATAGCTGTGGCAGCCAACTTGGGCAAAAAGAATTCTGTTCTCCAAATATCAGGGATCTACGCTCTGCCTGCTGATTGCCCATTCCGATCTCATAAAGAAGCATCTCCTCTCATTGTTACAAGCCCTTCCCCCTCTGGTCAAAGTGACCAGGGCCAGTGCCCATTTCCCTACACTTCATTTTTCGCTACCTGGGAGCCAGACATTTAAAAAATAACTACGTGTATAGGAAAAATTAGAAAGTGAGAATGCATGTCCTAGAAAGGGCTCAGAAAAAAATGTGAAAATATCATAAGTTTTCATTCCAGACTGATCCTCAACATAGGGACAGACTAAAGCAATAAAAAACCAACAAAACCAAAACAGCACTCACAAAAACAGTAACAAAATAAAATCACTCCCTAGGGAAGGGGAAGAAATGGATTTCCACATTATTAGATTCAAATGTCCAATTTTTGTAAAAAAAAGAAAAAAGTCAAAAGGCATACAAAGAAATATGAAAGCTTTTTAAATAAATCAATAATAATTGTTCCTGAAGAAGATCTAATGGAGGATCTGCTAGAGAAAAAGGTTTTAAGACAACTGTCTTAAAGATGCTCAAAGGGCTTTCCAGACCTGGCCAAGGAGGAGGCGCCAGCCTGGGAGTTGACATTCACCACAACAAGGACAGACAGGTTCCACACAAGGAGCCCAAGAACCAGGACATTTACGCGGAGCTGTTGGTCAAACTGCACAGGTTCCTGGCCAGAGGAACCAACTCCACCTTCAATTAGGTTGTCCTGAAGAGATTGTTCATGAACCACACCAACTGGCCACCGTGGTCCCTTTCCCGGATGATCCAGAAGATGAAGCTTCCTGGCCAGGAAGGGAAAACAGCTGTGGTCATGGGGACTGTAACCAATGGTGTTCGTGTTCAATTCAGTTCAGTTCAGTCACTCAGTCATGTCTGACTCTTTGCGACCCCATGAACCACAGCACACCAAGCCTCCCTGTCCATCACCAACTCCTGCAGTCCACCCAAACCATGTCCATTGAGTCAGTGATGCCATCCAACCATCTGATCCTCTGTCGTCCCCTTCTCCTCCTGCCCTCAATCTTTCCCAGCATCAGGGTCTTTTCAATGAGTCAGCTCTTCGCATCAGGTTCATGTCCAGGAGGTGCCCAAACTGAAAGTTGTGTGCTCTGAGAGTGAGTGGCCACACCCAGAGTCGCATCCTCAAGGCAGCGGCCAAGATTCTCACCTTTGACCAGCTGACCCTGGCCTCTCCCAAGGGCTGTGGCACTGTCCTCCTCTCTGATCCTTACGAGGGGTGAGAGGTGTACAAGGCATTTCGGCAAGGCCTCAGTAACCCAGCATAGCCACCTCAAACCCTATGTCCACTCCAAGGGCCGGAAGTCAGAGCGTGCCAGAGGCCAACGAGCCAGCCGTGGCTGCAAAAACTAACCCGAGAGTCTACCTTGTTACTAAAAAGATTTTGGATGCAAAAAAAAAAAGAATGTTCATGGAACTAACTTGAAGAAAGTCAGTACAATGAATGAATAAAATGGAAATATCAATATAGAGTTTTTTTTAACTAAAAACAAACAGAAAAGAAATTCTGGAACTGAAAAATACAGTAACCAAAATGAAAAAGCCATTAGAGGGATTCAAAGGTAGATTTAAGCAGGCAGGATAAAAAAGCAGTGAACTTGAATGATGACAGAAATTATCAAGTCTGAAGAACAGAAACAAAAAAATATCTGT
Organism: Ovis aries; assembly: GCF_016772045.2. NCBI lineage: Eukaryota > Metazoa > Chordata > Mammalia > Artiodactyla > Bovidae > Ovis > Ovis aries. Next base: position 74,487,885 of record NC_056066.1, read on the forward strand.
GGTATACCATAAAGATATATCAAAATACTCATTGCGGGAGTCCCAGAAGGAGAAGTGAGAGAGAAAAGGAAGGGAGAGTTTTTGAAGAAATATGACAGAAAACTTACAAAATTTGGTGAAAGATATGAATATAAATATCCAAAAAGTACAATAAACTGCAGGATGAACAAGATACCTATCTCTTAGAGATAAACAGATTTTCTTCTCCTAGCCAAATTTTGAGTTCATGAGTGATGAGACCATGTCATCTGAGTCTTCTGTGTCTCTCTACCCATTCTCTTTTCCTCTAAACCTAGGACATACATAGCCCATCAGAGATTAAATCATAACAATCAGCATGTCTGAAAGGAATTCCTCCATGTTCTGAGGCTGATGAAAAAAAAAACAAGGAAATATATCCTCAGTTGCAAAGCCTTTCAGCTAGTGAAACCATCATCATTTCTCAAAGTTCCATTCTAGTAGATGAGATTGAATCAAATAATTAGTAATATTAACCATACTACTAACTATAATGTTATGGTATATTATAGTATTACAACTGTAGTTATAATAGTATAACATAATCAAGCAGTATATAAATAAATATAACATAAATAAAAGTACAGCTTTTATAGGTGTTACCAATGACAGGTACATATTGCTATAAAATTATAGAAAAGAGGGCTTGCCCTGATCAGGGAAGCCATGGAAAAGTTAACAGAAGGAATCACAACTGAGCCAAAACCTAATGGATGAGGCAGAGGAACGATGAGATAGATAATAGAAGAACAGGCAGAGACAATACCATCTATAAAAATGTCATGGTTGAGAAAGTGACGGTTTTAACAGACTAAAAAATAAATTCCATAAGCTAGCGGAAGAAAGAGTAGGAGGAAGTTTTGAGAAGACAAGATGCCTCTAGAGATGGGAAAACATAAAGTAAATAAATTGACAGGCATTATTATATTTTATTACTTCTTGTATTAGGATATAAATTCCTAAAATAGTCAGGAACAATATGATACTACTCACCAGGAAAACTATAAAGCTTTCATTAAGTCCATTAAGGTTGGTATTGACAAAAATATAATGGACAAATCAAATCTAATGGGATGATGAAACGGTTTTGGAGATGGATAGTAATAATTGCACAGCAACATGATGATACTTAATTGACAAAACTGTACACTTAAACATGGTTAGAATGGTAAATTGTATGATATGTATGTTTTACCATAATAAAAAAATTTAAGTTCATTATAGCAGTATACTTATGTCCCCAAATGATCTAGTATTTGATCCTATTGTAGAATCATAAGAAATTCATATCATAGCAAATGGGACACAGGGAAGTTGGATGTCTCTTTGGTTAAAGTTATGCATAGCTTCTATATCTATTCACTGGAAAAGACCCTGATGGTAGGAAAGATTGAAGGCAAAAGAAGAAGGGGGCAGCAGAGAATGAGATGGTTAAATAGCATCACTAATTCAATGGACATGAATTTGAGCAAACTCCAGAAGATAGTGAAGGACAGAGGAACCTGGTGTGCTGTAGTTCATGGTGTCACAGAGTAGGGCACAGCTTAGCAACTGAACAACAAGCTTCTGCATCTAAACTTACAGCTGTGATTACTGTGAGTCTATTAACCAAGCGATGGGCTACTCAAGCAAGAGGATCATGATATTTACAAAGTGACATTTGACTATTAGGAATCTCTTCCATATTAATGATCTCTAATGAATACGAATGGTCTCACATTATGGGTTCATTTATTCCATAAGTTACTCTTGAGCAACAATTATGAGTCATAATAAAATTTCTGTTCACATTTCCTTCTCTAAAACTTGTTCTTAGATTTTTTTTTGCCACTGTGCCTTGAGGCATGTGAGATCTTAGTTGCCCGACCAGGGACCAAACCTGTGCCCCTGCATTGAGAACACGAAGCTCCCCTGCCAGAAAGGTCTCAGTTCTCACCAACTTTTAATCTTACTTATTCCACTACCCTTGCAATAAAAGCAGACCATTATAATATCCCATAAATCCGTGAATTAGGTTGTCTTTGCTTCCAGGTAAAGTGGACAAGGACGATATTTCCTCAAGATCTGCCCACTCAGAAAATTGTCATTCCTCACTCTTCTTCAGGGTAATGAAGCTATAAATGCTGAAGCAGTTGTTTTCAATCAGTCCTAACACACACAGAAGGACTGTGCAAATCAGACAGTTTTTTCACCATTAGTCATCCCTGAAGAAACCGTAAGTGCGGATTTCAAATACTGTAACAGCACAGCACAACAGGAAGAGCATGTTCCATAGGTTAAGAGTGTAAACTGCTTGCTCCTAAAATTTATTTGCGCCTTTGGGGCCATGTCATAAGTGCTCTAATATAGACTCCTTCCTTATTTAAAAGGACGTTCAATGGGTTCACCAAGTACTCCAAGCTTTTCTCAAGCACCCTTCTTTTGCAAGCTTTTTTCCAGACAGAGCAAGGAGTCAAGGACCCTCACTGTTTTCCACCCTATAAATTTACACCCACTGTCTTAGATCCCCACACACTGAAATGGAAAGTTTCATCTTCTCTCCCTGAGGACCTACAGTTCGGGACATACTCTCACACTTGCACATGACCAGATAGGAACTTTAGGAACCCAATATTTAAATAACAGTGCCATCACGTAGCCTGTCTACTGAGCACATTGCAGGGAAATACAAGGCATTCAGTGCTCTGGAACATATTTACTCCTTCATCATAGCCTAGGTCCTCTCCGTCCCAGCCCAGCCACTATTCAGCCTTTTCCTACTAAGGACAATGGAGCTGGTGACCAGGCCAAGCAGAGATGTTGGTCTTGTTGAAACTACAGAACCAAAGCTTTCACATTCCTTTTACTGCAGCTGCTGGCCCTGATCTTACTCCATGCTGTGGCAATGTACTCCAGCCAATGCAAGACACTTAGCCTCTACTCACGGACCATTAAATCAGATTCCAAGTCTTTTATACAATTTAATTGTGCATGCTCAGTCGCTCGGTTGTGTCCCCTTTGCGACCCCCCCCCCTTTTATTGTGACTCTTTATAACCCCATGAACTGCAGCCCACCAGGCTCCTCTGTCCAAGGAATTTTCCAGGCAAGAATACTGGCGTGGTTTGCCATTTCCTACTCTAGGGGATCTTCCTCATCCAAGGATAGAACCCGAGTCTCTTGTGTCTCCTGCACTGGCAAGAGGATTCTTTACCACTTCACCACCTGGGCAGCCCCATACAACTTAGTTATGAAAGCCTTAAAGAAAGGAATTATGTCTCATTTGGCTTCCTCAAGCAGTATATGACCTAGAAGAGCAGAGAAACTATGTAATTGTATATTGATTACATTATGAACACAGGGCTGGATTATAATGACACACTAGAACTCAAGTATGCAAAAACATTTAAAGGCTACCAAAAACTTTAAAATGTAAATCTAACATTTTTCAAAAATAGTATCCCACCTAGATCTAAATCAAGGTTGCTTATATTTGTTGCCACACAGAATATATATTATTAATCACATGGAGATATGGAGTCATAATATGTAACAGAATTTATATAGTCTATGCATTATAAGCTAAAACATTTTAATCCTTTCTTACTCAAGTCCAAGTCCAAAAACAAAAAAATTAATGCCCTTAGTAAAAAGAAAAATCCTGACACCAATAAGATTATCGATTAAGATTTGCCCAGTATGAACAAAAATCTCTGAACGTTAAAAGCTTGGGTTCTCTAGTGGTGGTGGTTTACTCACTAAGTCATGTTTGACTCTTGCAACCCCATGGACTGTAATGCCCAGGTTCCTCTGTCCATGGGATTTCCCAGGCAAGAATACTGACATGGGTTGCCATTTCCTTCTCCAGTGGATCTTCCTGACCCAGGGATCAAACCTGGGTCTCCTGCATTGTGGGCAGAGCTGCTTCTGCCCACACTTTTAGAAAAGAAAAGACATCATGACTGAGAGTCTAGTGTGTGGAGGGAAAGTTCTGCAAAGAAAACTTGGGGTGCTATTACCAAGTGGAGGATAGCAGGCAAAACCAAAAATATTCACTACATCCCATCCCTTGACTCTTAAACTCATATGCACTGTTTTCCAATCATAAACTTTCTAAGGTTTATGATTAATATAGCCAAAAACATTTAACAAAACCCAAAAAGAGACCATTGGCAGTCCCCTTCCCTGCCTCAACTAGCTTCAGGGCTAGGGTTTTACAAGTGAAGTCCCTTATCTTTTAGCACAACCTGAATCCTGCCAGGAAATTCTGCAATCAGTGTATCGAACGGCAGGTTTCAACATCAACCAACATATCTTAAATAAAATAGTAGGTAAAATGGAAAAGAGACCATGCTTGTGTTATGTGTATACTCAATCATGTCCAATTCTTTGCAACCTCGTGGACTAAAACTCACCAGGCTCCTCTGGCAGTGGGATTTTCCAGGCAAGAATACTGGAGTGGGTTGCCATTTCCTCCTCCAGGAGATCTTCCCGACCCAGGGATAGAACCCTCTTCCATCTCCTGCATTGACAGGTGGATTATTCACCACTGTGCCACCTGGGAAGCCTGTTTGTACTGTAGCTAGTTTTTATATGTGTGTGATTTCACTGGTTTTGTTTTTGGCTGTGCTGGGTCTTTATCGCTGCATGGGCTTTTCTCTAGTTGCAGCGAGCAGGGGCTCCTCTCTAGTTGTCGTGCATGAGCTTCTCATTGCAGTGACTTCTCACCTTCCAGGGCACAGGCTCTAGGGCACATGAGCTCAACAGTTGTGGTTCCTGGGCTCTAGAAGAGCACAGCCTTAGTAGCTGCGGATCACAGATTAGCTGCTTCACAGCATGTTGGATCTTCCTGGACCAGGGATCAAACTCATGTCCCCTGCATTGGCAGTCAGATTCTTTACCACTTGACCACCACACTCCTGCTGTAGCTAGTTTTAATCATATTCTTCCTCCAAATATGTTCCATTTTGCCCCACCTTTGTCCAGAACCTCTGTTTAACTGAACTCTTTACAAACTGGGTAGCCAAAATTAACATTCTAGACAGAAGAAATATGAGCTCATGGTGGGACTTCCTGGACAGTTTTTCATCTTTCCCTCTTCCAGGCTTTCATGCTTTCTAATTTCATGATCATCTCACTACAATAATGCTCTAGGGCTTCAGAGTCCCTTCAGTGAAGCATTAACCATATCCCCCATTGATAGTCAGGCTCATTCACTTTAGGCAAAAATATAATCCTCCTTTTCTTGCTTTGCCAAGTGCAAGAGAATTCCAATTGTAACCATAAATGTGCATTAAGGAAGCTGTTACACCACAGAAAACAGAGGGATAGCCAGAAGAGAAATATATGTCCAGTGAAATTGTCTGGCCAAACACAAACTCTTTCTTCTCTCTAATGGAATGCTACTGAATGCGTGAGTCCCTCAAGCATCTCTCAAGAAATGTCCATTATTAGTTTTCAACTAGACAGAGCAGAAAATGAAATGCAAAAAAAAATAAATACAGGAAATTTAATGACCTTTCTTGTTTTCTGCCTCATATCTCTTTCATCTGAAATGTTGCACTATATGACTTCCACTGAAATGGAACATCTCACTTTCTTCCCCCAGTGACATGCAGATAACTAGATAACTATTCACCCCACATAACTAGAGAGATACTTCATGCAAAACACCAAGCTATTCAGCATCCTGGGGATATTTTTTCAACTCATTACAGCCTAGTAAAAGTGAAAGTCACTCAGTCATGTCCGACTCTTTTTGACTCCATAGACTATACAGTCCATGGAATTCTCTAGGCCAGAATGCTGGAATGGGTAGCCATTCCCTTCTCCAGGGGATCTTCCCAACTTAGGGATCGAACCCAGGTCTCCTGCATTGCAGGCGGATTCTTTACCAACTGAGCCACCAGGCAACCTATTCCAATCAGTTTTGCCATCACCCAGGTTTCTCTTTATTGAAAGCTGGGTTAGTTATCAAGTTAAGCAAAAATGCTGACTCTGTTGCAATCATGGAGCAAGGCACCTTTGGACTTCTGGCCTAACAATGAGGAACAGACATCAAGAATTTAGCTTGGGAACTTCCCTGGCATCCAATGGTTAGGGCTTCACCTTCCAATGAAGGGGGTGCAGGTTAGATTCCCGGTCAGGGACTTTAGATCCCACATGCCTCGTGGCCAAAAAAAAAAACAAAACATAAAACAAAAATAATATTGTAACAAATTCAGAAAAGACTTTAAAAGTGGTTCATACCAAAAAAAAAAAAAAAAAAAAAAGAATCTAGCTTCCACTAGGTAGATCTTAGTTGGAGAAGGAAATGGCAACCTGCTCCAGTATTCTTGCCTGGAGAATCCCAGGGGCAGAGAAGCCTGGTGGGCTGCTGTCTATGGAGTCACACAGAGTCGGACATGACAGAAGCAGCTTAGCAGCAGCAGCAGGTAGATCTTAAATGTTCTCACCACGCACACACATACATGGTAATTATAGGAAGTGATCAATATGGTAATTTGCTATCGCTTTGAAGTGAAAGTCCCTCAGTTGTGTCCAACTCTTTTTGACCCCATGGGGTCTAGCCCATCAGGCTCCTCTGGGATTCTCCAGGCAAGAATACTGGAGTGAGTTGCCATTTCCTCTTCCAGGGGATCTTTCCAGCCCAGGGTATACATATTTCAAAACATCATATTGTGCACCTTAAATGTCATTTTTGATGATCAGCTGAACTTTGATAAAGCTGGAGGGTAGGATAGGCCTGATTATTTACCTCATGTTTCTATATTTCCAGTTTTTTATCTTCTATTAAACTTTACTACACAATACAGCAGTACGATTCAGTGTTTCAGGAACCCCATCCATATGCTTCACTCACCCTATTGTGACACGTTAACTCTATTTTCTCCTGATAGAGTCAGTTGAATGACACTGAGAATCCAGAAATAAATTCTTACATTTTCGGTCGACTGAATTCCAACAAAGGGGCCAAGACAGTTTAATGGGAGAATTCAATAGTTTTTTTCAACAAATGGAACAATTGGACGTACACAGGCAAAAGAGGGATATTGGACCCTTGCCTCACTTCATATACAGTAACTAACACAAAATGGATCAAAGACCTAAATGTAAGAGTTAAAACTGTACAACTGGAAAGGAAAACTGTACAACTGTACAAAGGAAACAGAGGCAAATTTTAGTCACCTTGGGTTAAGCAGCAGCTCCTTAGATGGACAGAAAAAGCACAAGTAGCAAAACAAAACACTGAAGAACTTGCCTGGTGATTCAGGATTCAGTTAACAATCACCCTAACTGGCTTAGTTAAGATTTTACACTTCCGATGTAGGGGGCACAGAGTCCATCCCTGGTCAGGGAACTAAGGTCCTAGCAGCTATGTGGCCATAAAAGAAATTAATAAAATAAAATGTTTTTAAAAGTTGTGTGAAATAAATAGATACATTCAGTTCAGTTCAGTCGCTCAGTTGTGTCTGACTCTTTGCGATCCCATGGACTGCAGCACACCAGGCCTTCCTGTCCATCACTAATTCCCGGGGTTTACACAAAATCATGTCTATTGAGTGAGTGATGCCATCCAATCATCTCATCCTCTGTTGTCCCCTTCTTCTCCCGACTTCAATCTTTCCCAGCATCAGAGTCTTTTCAAATGAGTCAGCTCTCAGCATCAGGTGGCCAAAGTACTGGAGTTTCAGCTTCAACATCAGTCCTTCCAATGAACACCCAGGACTGATCTTCCTTAGGATGGACTGGTTGGATCTCCTTGCAGTCCAAGGGACTCTCCAAGAGTCTTCTTCAACACCACAGTTCAAAAGCATCAATTCTTCAGCGCTCAGCTTTCTTTATAGTCCAACTCTCACATCCATACATGACTACTGGAAAAACCATAGCCTTGACTAGACGGACCTTTGTTGGCAAAGTAATCTCTCTGCTTTTGAATATGCTGTCTAGGTTGGTCGTAACTTTCCTTCCAAGGAGTAAGTGTCTTTTAATTTCATAGCTGCAATCACCATCTGCAGTGATTTTGGAGCCCCAAAAAATAAAGTCAGCCATTGTTTCCACTGTTTCCCATCTATTTCCCATGAAGTGATGGGACTGGATGCCATGATCTTTGTTTTCTGAATGTTGAGCTTTAAGCCAACTTTTTCACTCTCCTCTTTCACTTTCATCAAAAGGCTCTCTACTTCTTCTTCACTTTCTGCCATAAGGGTGGTGTCATCTGCATATCTGAGGTTATTGATATTTCTCCCGGCAATCTTGATTCCAGCTTGTGTTTCTCCCAGTCCAGCGTTTCTCATGATGTATTCCGCATAGAAGTTAAATAAGCAGGGTGACAATATACAGCCTTGACGTACTCCTTTCCCTATTTGGAACCAGTCTGTTGTTCCACGTCCAGTTCTAACTGTTGCTTCCTGACCTGCATACAGGTTTCTCAAGAGGCAAGTCAGGTGGTCTGGTATTCCCATCTCTGTCAGAATTTTCCACAGTTTGTTGTGATCCACACAGTCAAAGGCTTTGGCATAGTCAATAAAGCAGAAATAGATGTTTTTCTGGAACTCACTTGCTTTTTCGATGACCCAGCAGATTTTGGCAATTTGATCTCTGGTTCCTCTGCCTTTTCTAAAACCAGCTTAAACATCTGGAAGTTCACGGTTCACGTATTGCTGAAGCCTGGCTTGGAGAATTTTGAGCTTTACTTTATTAGCATGTGAGATGAGTGCAATTGTATGGTAGTTTAAGCATTCTTTGGCATTGCCTTTATTAGGGATTGGAACAAAAACTGACCTTTTCCAGTCCTGAGGCCACTGCTGAGTCTTCCAAATTTGCTGGCATATTGAGTGCAGCACTTTCACAGCATCATCTTTTTGGGTTTGAACTAGCTCAACTGGAATTCCATCACCTCCACTAGCTTATATTTCATCAAAGCTTTAAAAATTGAACTTTGAAGGGCACTCTCAAGAATGTTGAGAGAATTCTCTAGTGATCCAAAGATTAGGAGCTCTATGCTTCACTGCAGGGAGCAGAGGTTCAATCCCTAGTCAGGGAACTAAGATCCCACAGGCCGAAAAGTGTGGCCAAAAAGAAAAAAAAAAAGAAAGCGGAAAGACAACCCACAGAATGGGAGAAAAATTTGCAAATCATATATCTGATAAAGGACTAGTAGCCAGAATATAGGCTTCCCTGGTGGCTCAAACAGTAAAGAATCTGTCTGCAATGTAAGAGACCCAGGTTTGATCCCTGGGTCGGGAAGGTACCCTGGATGAGGGCATGGCTACCCATTCTGTATTCTTGCCTGGAGAATTCCATGAACAGAGGAGCCTGGTGGGCTACAGTTGATGAGGTCACAAAGAGTGGGCCACGACTGAGCAACTGATGCTGTCAATTTTTTTTTATAGCCAGAATATATACAGAATTCTTATAACTCAAAAATAAAAATGAAAAGACAATAATTAAAACAACCTAATCTTAAAATGCATATAAGTTAAATAAGCAGAAGAACTAAAGAGCCTCTCAATGAAAGTGAAAGAGGAGAGTGAAAAAGTTGGCTTAAAGTTCAACATTCAGAAAACCAAGATCATGGCACCCAGTCCCATCACTTAATGAAGTGAGACTTCATGAAGCTGAAACTCCAGTACTTTGGCCACCTGATGCGAAGAGCTGACTCGTTTGAAAAGACCATGATGCTGGGAAAGATTGAAGGCAGGAGGAGAAGGGGATGACAGAGGGTGAGATGGTTGGATGGCATCACTGACGCAATGGACAAGTGTTTAGATGGACTCTGGGAGTTGGTGATGGACAGGAAGGCCTGATGTGCTGCAGTCCATGTGGTCACAAAGAGTCGGACACGACTGAGCAGCTGAACTGAACTGAATCTTAAAACTGGCAAAGGGTTTCAGTAAACATTTCTGCAAAGATATACAGACAATAAACACATGAAAAGATACCCAACATCCTTGGTCATTACAGAAATGCAAATCAAAATCACAATGAGGGCTTCCCTGGTGGCCCAGTGGTATTAAGATTCTGCTTCCCAGTGCAGGAGACATGGGTTGAATTCCTGGTCCAGGAAGGGAGCAACTAAAGTCACGTGCCACAGCTGCTGAACCCCTCGTGCTCTAGAGCCTGTACTCTGCAATAAGAGAAGCCACCGCAATGCGAAGCCTGCGCACCACGACAACGAGAAACCCCCACTCGCCACAACTAGAGAGAAGAAAAAGCTCAAGCAGCAACGAAGACTGGGAACAGTCAAAAATAAATAAATACAATTATTTTTTCAAAAAATCACAGTTCCATACCACTTCACACCCACTAGGATGGCTATAATAAAAATTAGAATAAAAGTTAGACAATAACAAGGGTTGAAAAGAATGGAGAAATTGGAACCCTCATACATTGCTGGTGGGATTGTCAAGTGGAGAACTGCTCCAGAGAGCAGTTTGACATTTCCTTAAAAACCTAAACAGGTAGTTACTATCCGGTAGTTGTCATTCAGTCGCTAAGTCATGTCTGACTCTTTGCAGCGCCGTGAACTGCAGCATACCAGTCTTCCCTGTCTTTCACTATCTCCCGGAGTTTACTCAAACTCATGTCCATTGACTCAGTGATGCAATCCAACCATCTCATCCTCTGTTGCCCCTTCTCCTGCCTTCAATCTTTCCCAGCATCAGGGTCTTTTTCAGGGGGTTAGTTGTTTGCATCAGGTGGCCAAATTATTGGAGCTTCAGCTTCAGCATCAGTCCTTCCAATGAATATTCAGGGTTGATTTCCTTTACAATCCAGCAATTCCACTCCGGAGCGTACATCGAAAAGAAATGAAAACATGTGTCTACACAAAAACTTATATATAAATTGTTCAAATAAGTATTATTCAGGGAATTTCCTGGCAATTCAATTCAGTGGTTGGGACTCCATGCTTCCACTGCCTAGGGGCAAGTGTTTGATTCCCGTTTGGGGAACTTAGATCCCACAAACTGTGTGGCCAAGTCAAAAAGGAAAAAAAAGGTTATTCATGATAGCAAAAAAATGGAAGTAACCCAGATGTTCATCAGTTGATGAATGGGTAAACAAACATGCTGTATTCATATATTAGAATATTATTTAGCATAGGAAACAATGAAGTATTGATATATGCTACCACATCGATGAACCTTGAAAATGTTGAGGGGGTACAGAGATGCTTCTGGAAGAAATATATATATTCATTTATATTTATGTATATTTTAAAAACTGAGTCACTTTGTTGTACAACAGAAATTAACACAACTTTGTAATCAACTGTATTTCAATAAAATTTAAAAACTATTTAATTGGCCATTAATATGAAAAATTTAAGTAAATCAGGATACTTTAATGATGTAATTATTTTGTAAATATTACCATAAATGTAATATATAAATACATATGTAAATACATATTATGTAAATTATGGTGCTTAAATGATGTAAATTATGATGTAATCCATGTAGTTATTTTCAAAGCTCAGCAATATAATGTTAAGGATAAAAGTAAGTCCCAGATGCATCTATGTAGTACAATTTCAATTATGTTTTTGTGTTTTTTTTAATAAGACAGAAACTCTTTTAATGAAACACACTTAATAAATTAAATGGCATTCTATTTCCTATATAAACTGAATAATCCGTTCCCACCTTGGGAGGCACAAGTAGTAGAAGGCTAAAAATATAATTTACCCTCAGAAGGATGATTCTGGCATTTGGAGGAGCAAAGAATGGTGAAACCAAGTAATAGGTTTCTAAGCATATGGGGGAAAGTTGGAGATTGGATGGAGGGACTGAGAGAAGTGACTTTCTTACTTTCTTCAGCTCAATAAAGAAATTGATCTGGATAGAAATCTTTGCATTTTTTTCGGTAAATTTAAAATATTTTTCTATTGAAGTTTTGTCAATTTTATTTGTATATTTATTTTATTTTTTGGTGTACTGGATCTTCATTGCTCAGCGCACTTTTCTCTAGTTTCAGCAAGCAGGGGCTACCCTCTAGTTGTGGTGCATGAATTTCTCACTGCGGTGGCTTCTCTCATTTTGGAGGCTCTAGGGCGTATGGACTTCAGCAGCTGGGGCACTGGACTCAGCAGCTGTGGTTCCCATTCTCTAGAGCACAAGCTCAATAGCTGTGGTGCATGTGGTGCATGTCCTGCATGTGGGATCCTCCCAGTCCAGGGATCAAACCTGTGTCTCCTGCATTGGCAGGTAGCGCCTTACCACTGAGCCACCAGGGAAGCCCCTCTAGAGAGGTTTGAAAGGCACGGAGAATGAGTAATAGATGTTTAATCAAACTTACCAGTATAATCATCTCACCAGTTAAGTCAGCCTTTATTTAAATTGCATGTATGTTTATTAATGACCTCAGGCATGTTGCAATATACTGAGTCTGTTTGATACTTCCATTTTATGGAGATTTTTATTCTTTTAACCATAAAAAGGAGGCTTCCCTGGTGGCTCAGTGATAAAGAATGCACCTGCCAATGCAGGAGACAGGGGTTTGATCTCTGGATTGGAAAAAATCCCTGAAGAAGGAAATAACAACCCACTCCAATATTCTTGCCTGGGAAATCCCATGGGCAGGGAAGCCTGGCAGCCTACAGTCCATGGGGTCACAAAGAGTCAGACACAGCTTAGCGACTAAGCAAGAACAAACCATAAAAACACATACAAACTTTTCCTAGTGAATTTTCATCTTCTCCGTGTTTGAGTTCTATGCTTTTCGCATTCTTTTTATTGAAGACACTTATCTATTCGGTTTTTCTTAACCATGCTTGCCAAAGTTTCGTCATCCTAATGGGGTTTTAGAGTAGAAACTTTTCATTTTATTTGGCAATGTTAGTGATTCCTTTTTTAATTTGTTCTTTTCCCTCACCACCCTCATCAACATGTTTTGTCAACTTTATTTTATATTTATTTTGCTATTTTGGTTCCAGTTTAAGTTCAGGGCTTTATTAACTGATTTCCCAATGTTTGTGTGTGTTAGTCTCTCAGCTGTGTCTGATTCTTTGTGACCCCATGGACTGCAGCCTGCTAAGCTCCTCTGTCCATAGAATTCTCCAGGCAAGAAAACTGGAGTCGGTTGCCTTTTCTTCCTCCAGGGGATCTCTGGACCCAGGGATCAAACCCAGGTCTCTGGCATTGTGGGCAGATTCTTTACTATCTGAGCCACCAGGGAAGATTTCCAATGTTCACACTTATATATTAAAGCACTGATAACAATTCATTTACAGCTGTTCATTATGGAAATGTTGATGTGATGCTGATATCCTGAAATAGTCATGACCCCTAGACGTGGATGAGAAATGGTTAAGCTGGGGTTCACCACAGGGCTTTGACAAAACAGGACATTGCAAGCTACATGGCTGGGTAGCCAAGAATCTACTGTCCTACACACTAGGCTGATTCTGGTTGCACCAAAACCAGAATGGGCCCTAGGGAGATGGAATCAGAGAGATGGATCAAGTCCCCTTAAGAGAAGAAGCTCCACCCCCAGGATATAACACCAGCCCCATCCAGGACGCTTCCTATCTGCTACCTGCAGCACCATGAAGTCTGAATGGATTCACTTTTTTCTGGGCCTCATCTTTTCCATGCCCCTCCATACACATTCCGGTTTTGTGTTTCCTCCAGCTCTCAGAAGAAGCTTGTGTGAAACCGGATATCTTGGAAGTAAGGCAAAATAGAAGGGGTAACCAAGGAGGGCACTATGAATCCACTGCCTAGGCACTGGATCTAGGCAGCATCCAGGAAGACTTTCCTGCCAATAAGCAGGAATCAAGTCCTCCTTCCATCTCAAACAGCATGGCTCTTAGAGTATCAAATGTTGGGGGTCCCGTTAAGTTCTGCCGAAGGATGAGAGAAGGAGGTAGACAGAAAGTACAGTCGAGTTAAGTTTTTCCCAAGCGATTTCAGTGTAAGAAGAGTGGGGATTGTGAACTTCAGATCGATGTCAGGAGTGTCCAGGAAATTCCCTTATTGGCGTGAATATATGCGTGCATGAATGTGTGTGTGTCAGGTGAATTCAATTCTATTTAACACATATGTCCAGGACCACTGTGTTACAGTCCATGGATACAGGGAAGCAGAAGTCATCATCACAGACTTAGGGTACTCACATTCTACTTATTTAAATTAATTTGCTCAATTCACATTCTTTTTTTTTTTTTTTTTTTTTGGCTGTGCTAAGTCTTCATTGCTGCGTGCGGGCTTTTCTTTAGCTGTGGCAAGCAGGGGCTGCTCCACGGCTGCCACACGCCCAGGCTTCTCATTCCAGTGGCTTCTCTTGTGGAGCCCGGGCTCTAGGCGCACAGGCGTCAGTAGTTGCAGCGCACGGGCTTGGTGGTCGTGGCACAAAGGCTTAGTGGCTCCACGGCATGTGGGATCTTCCCGGACCAGGGATTGAATTCATATCCCCTGCTTTGGCAGGCAGATTAACTGTACCACCAGGGAAGCTCTCGACTCACATTCTAATGGACGTGTATGAAATACTCAGAGTAAACAGAGAAAATTCCCCATTGTGGGTAAGGGCTATGGTTGAACTTCAAGAAGACTGACATTAACTCCTCCTTTGTCTCCAATATGGTCCTCATTTCTCCTGCTCTAACCACCGATCTCCATGGTCTCAGTAAGACCAGGTAAGTCTGAATGGCTAGGACCAAAGGCCGGGGGCAGGGGGGAGCAGGGGGTTGCAGGATGGGAGAGGACACAGACTCTGGTGAAGGAGAGGAAGACTTCCTGCCAGTTGGGGCACCTTAAGCCTATCCTTCAGGAGGAGATATAGAGAGCCAAAGGCCTTTTTCACTTGTGTGTCTGCACTGTATGGAGGGGGACCTGTGTCCCTGGGGGAACAGATAAGATGTTGACCTCTGATGACGTGGAGAGTCAGGAAATGGGATAGATTTAAAATCAGGGAGGAGTTCTGGGGTAAATGCAGGGAGCCTCAGGTCTCTCCTAAGAGAGACAGAACTCCCTTACTGTCCTTCTCCAGCTGTGGATCTGAGTCACAGACCCAGGCTACAGACTAGAATCCTTGCCCTGTATCAATACATAGCAAAATTCAGGCTCAAGGGACTCTCCCAGTGTTATAGGGTCAGGCAGATTTACACAGGCTGATGGGCATCAGTAGGCTGAGTCTGTGAGGGGGAGAATGCCAACTTGGCCCCGGAAAAGAAAACCTGACTCCAGGACTCTCCTGCACAGAATACTGCAACTACCCTCCTGTGTCAGGCACCTGTAAATTAACTTTGACCAGATTCTACTACAACACTTTCACCTTTGTCTGTGAGCCCTTCATCTTCACTGGCTGCGGAGGCAACAGAAACAACTTTAAACATAAATATATCTGTGAAAAATTCTGTCTTCCTGAAAGGTAAATCTCTCAGCCCCCTCTCCTCCACTTCCAATGACACCAAATATTAGTGAACCATGGTTTTTCCAGAAAAATCAAGGAAGAGGTCAGGAGAAATGGAGCAAGGGTGACAAGATATTTTACTTGGGTTGGGAAAAGTCAGTCACAGGCACGAATTTCCAACATCTCAAGTCATTTAGCCCCAGTGAAACTCTCGAAATTGTGCAAATTGAGGGACTTTCCTGGTGGTTCAGTGGTTAAGAATCTATGCCTCCACTATAGGGGGCCTGGTTTCCATCCCCATTCAGGGAATTAAGATTCTGCATGCCATTTGGTATGGCCAAAAGACAAAAAAGAAACTGTGAAAATTGAAGCCCAGGGAGGCTAACGACTTGAAAGGAGGACATAAATCCAGGCCCTCTCTCTGACTTCCACCCCCAGTGCGTCTCTACCACCATGATGGCCTCAGATCTTGGAGATTCTGTCAAACTCCTTATGTTTGCACAGCTAAAAGAGAAGTTAATGGGAGTGTCAGAAGAGTAGGTGGTTCAGTATTTATAGTGAATGTCTAAACACCAGACTTGGCTCAAGAGCAGAGTCATCACTTCATTAATTTGCCTATCCTCAGGGTCTAGCACTTTATTTGCTCATTAATATTTTATGAACAGATACATGGATCAGGAGAGATAGGAGTGTTTTAAGAATAGCTATGAAGTTCTGCTAACATTTGAAAGATTAATGGATTCTTCCAATGTCTGTACGAATCACTAAATTTGTTTATTTTTTTTAACAGAGACAGAGAAGAAGAGATCAGGCCGCAACTACCAGAAGAAAGAAGCAAGGGAAAATAAATATTCCTTATGAAGAATTATGCCCAAATTATTCTGAGTAAATAAATTAGGCTATATTGCAAGAAGGTTTTCAGATTTCTTACTTTCTTTGCCCAGATTTGCCCTTCACACTGATTAGATATATAAAATTTTAACTGAAAAACTTCTATATGTCAAGCCCTGATCTAAATTCATTCACCTCTCCCATCCTAGATTTCTCCAACATCAACTACAAATGATCTCTCTGAGGTACCAACCTACCCATATAATGAGTCGATCTGTATTAAAGCAACCATTATTGCCATCTCCTTGGTGTGCCCTTCCAAAACTGAGTTTGCTTCTGTATTTTGTCACTGACTCCAGTGGATTTCCATGTAAGTGGCACAAAAACAATCATCATAAAATTATTTCCTCTGCCCCAATCAACAAGTATCCAGCCCCCAACAAGGCTTGTATGCAAGAAAAATGTCTCCGGTGCTCACAAGTGCCAGAAATACAGAAATTGTGACTTTGCAGCTGGAAACTGAAAATCTTAAACCAAGCTGAACCTCTACAGTCAGAGTATAGAGTATCATTCCCCTTTGCCCTAACTGCCTTATCCATAGTCTCATCCAAACCAGCCTCACAAATGGATTCAGAGATACGAGTGTGTGCACACACATACTCAGTCATGACCAACTCTTTGCAACCCCATGGACTGTAGCCTGCCAGGCTCCTCTGTCCATGGGATTTCCCAGGCAAGAATACTGGAATGTGTTGTCATGCCCTTTTCCAGGGGAATCTTCCTGATCCAAGAAAGGAACCAGCGTCTCCTATGTCGCCTGCATTAGCAGGCAGGTTCTTTATCAGCTGAGCCACCGGGGGAAGCCCCCTAGAGATATGTGTAGAGTAGGCCAATATGCTAAGGACTATAAACAGTAAGGGGAGCCATAGCTTAGAGCAAAGCCACATGTGAATGTGCTGAATATTCCAGCTTAATTCCATCAATGGCAACCCCTGCCTTTGGCCTGTGGAAACAGCCTTGGAGATATCTCTGAAACTGGCAGAAAGCATAGGTTAGGGATGTCACCCTAGCCCCTCATCCAGGAACTACTCTTGTGTAAGCGTTGAGGCAGAGTGCAGTATCTTGCCCGTTCTGAGTCCAGATCAGATTGTTCTAGGCCTCACATCATTGGTATAACCTACCTGGTGCCCATCCGTGGATTCTCAAGTTTCCTGCCTCTGACTATTATGAAACACAATGTTATAAAACAAGACTCGTGTCATTTCCTTGGAAGTCTTTCAAAACTATATTCTGGTATTCCAAAGAAGGACTTTTGTAATTTTTTTTTAAATTAAATATGGCGGGGGGGGGGGGGGGGGCGGGGAGTGAAGAATGTAACATAAGAAGGATAATTAAAAAAAAAAAAAACAAAAAACGGCAGCTTCAGCACTCCCTAGGAGCTTGGTAGAAATGCAGCCCTTGGGCCCATCTGAGAACGTTAACAAGACCCACTTGGAGGAATTCCCTGGCGGTCCAGTGGCTAGGACTTTGTGCTTTCACTGGAGGAAGAGTGGGTTCAATCCCTGATTGACAAACTAAGATCCTGGGGGGGCGGGGGGCAAGACTCCTTGTTGATGTGCATTCTCATTTCACAAATTGTTGTTTGTTGTTCAGTTGCGAAGTCGTGTCTGACTGTTTGTGATTCCATGGACTGCAACAGACCAGGCTCCTCTGTCCTTCACTATTTCCTGGAGTTTACTCAAATTCATGCCCATTGATTCAGTGATGCCATCCAACCATCTCATCTTCTGCCACCCCTTTCTCCTCTTGCCCTCAGTCTTTCCCAGCATCAAGGTCTTTTCCAGTGAGTCAGCTTTTCACATCAAGTGGCCAAAGGATTGGAGCTTCAGCTTCAGCATCAGTCCTTCCAATGAATATTCAAAGATGATTTCCTTTAAGATTGATGGTTTGATCTCCTTGCAGTCCAGAAACTCTCAAGATCTTCTCCAGCACCACAATTTGAAAGCATCAATTCTTTAGTGTTCAAATTTCTTTATGGTCCAACTCTCACATCAGTACATGACTACAGGAAAAATGATAGCTTTGATTAGATGGACTTTTGTCAGCAAAGTGATGTCTCTGCTTTTTAACATGCTGTCTAGGTTTGTTATAGCTCCTCTTCCTAGGAGCAAGCATATTTTAATCTTAAGGCTGCAGTCACTGTCTGCAGTGACTTTGGAGCCCAAGAAAATAAAATCTAGCACTGCTTCTACTTTTTCCCCTTCTATTCACCATGAAGTGATAGGATCAGATGCCATGATCTTAGTTTTTTAAATGTTGAGTTTCAAGACAGCTTTCTCAGTATCCTTTCACTCTCATCAAAAGGCTCCCTAGTTCCTCTTTATTTTCTGCCATTAGAGTGGTATTATCTGCATATCTGAGGTTGTTGATATTTCCCCTGGCAAGCTTGATTCCAGCTTGTGATTCATCCAGTCTGGCATTTCACAGGATGTAATCTACATTTAAGGTAAAGAAGCAGGGTGACAATATACAGCCTTGTCATATTCCTTTTCCAGTTTTGAACTAGTCAGTTGTCTGGTTCTAACTGTTCTGGTTCTAACCATGTCTGGTCCTAACTGTTGTTTCTTGCCCCCCAATACAGGTTTCTCAGGAGGCAGGTCAGGTGGTCTGGTATTCCCATCTCTTTAAGAATTTTCAAGTTTGTTGTGATCCATACAGTCAAAGGCTTTAGCATAGTCAATGAAGCAGAATTGACTTTTTATAAGGGACCTTTTTTTAATTGTTTTAAAGAGTGACTTCCCCAGCAGTCCAGTGGTTGGGACTCTGCCTTCCAATGCAGGGGATGTGGGTTTGATTCTTGATTGGGGACCTAGGCTACCACATGCCATGGTGTGCAGCCAAACTTTTTTTTTTTTTTAAGAAAACAGTAATAGATGGCTAATTATTTTTTAATTTAAAAAGAAAAGTAAAAATTAAAACTGGGAGAACACTAAAAATGGAAACACATAGACGCCACATCAAATGGATCATGATAGAGCAAAAGAACCTTAACAGTGAAACCAAGAACACTCAGTATCAAGAAAAATCAATAGTAATCTATCTGAAAGCTCAAGACGTATTGAAAAAAGATAGAGGCTTTGTTATCTAAAACACCTGCTGGCTTCATTGAAATAAAATTGAAAGTAAAAGACTTTGAAGCCATTGGAAATAGGACAAAAGCCTTGCTAAAAAAAAATTATTTAAAAAACAGAACAGCAATTTAAAAAAAAATGTGTATCTGTGACACACTGTTGGGTGACAAAAGAATCACGGGCACTGTGGCTGATTGCTCCCCATATCAACACCAGCAATTATCTATGGCCCAGGAAAGATTCCTCCTTGAACTTTTTGGTATGTCTGGATATCTCAACAGTGATTATGCAGCTTTTTTAAGAGATAACAACCCGGAGATGTGGTACATATATACAAAGGAGTATCACTCGGCCATTAAAAAGAATGAAATAATGCCATTTGCAGCAACACTGATGGACCCAGAGACTGTCATACTGAGTGAAGTCAGTCAGACAGAGAAGGACAAATATCCTGTGACATCCCTTACCTGTGGACTCTAAAGAGAAATGATACAAATGAACTTACCTACAAAACAGAAAAGGACTCACAGACTTAGAAAATGAACTTAAGGTTGCCAATGGGAGGAGACAGTTAGAGAGTTTGGGAAAGGTCACGTACACACTGCTGTATTCAAAATGAATAACCAACAAGGACCTATTGTATAGCACGTGGAACTCTATGCAGTGTTATATGCCAGCCTGGAAGGGAGAGGGGTTTAGGGGAGAATGGATACATGTGTATGTGTGGCTGAGTTCTTTCACTGTTCACCTGAAACCATCACAACATTGTTAATAGGCTATATCCCAACACAAAATAAGAAGTTTGAAGTTTGAAGAAAATAAAAAGATAAAAAACCAGGAAAGGAAGAGATGGAAGAAGGGGAGGAGGGGAAGGAAAAAGTAAAACCAGAAAAGACTGGGTGATCCCAAGTATATAAAGAGCTCTGAACGTATGGGCAACCTGAAGAAGAAAAACAAGAGAGGGACTTCCCTGACGGTCCAATGGTAAAGACTCTGAACTCTCAACGCAGGGCATGTTGCTGGCCAAAATCTTGGCCTTCCCTGCCCACCAAAGCCAAATGAAAAATACGGAGACAGAGTGTGGAGGAAATACATAGATGGCCTTTATTCTAGCCTCAGGAGAGGGGCACACAGTAGGCTCATGCCTCAAGGACTGTGCCCCGCCCCCATCTCCATGAGGAACCTAGGGGCTTATATAACTCACCAGCTCACAGTCAGGAGTTGCTGATGAGGAGCAAAGCTGATAGGATCTTGATTTCTTCCTCTTGCATTGCTTCAAAGACAGTCATCAACTGGCATCCATAACCCAGTCACTGAGTCTGGCAGTTCAGGGGGCTCTGCGGCCTCCCTTCTGATATGTTAACTACAAGGGGAAGAGTGTTGTAAGGGTGAGCACCAGATAAGGGATGTATTTAGCATGGAGTCAAAGGAAAATAAGTGTGAAGTGTGGGTCCTGTGCTGTTGCTGCTAAGTCGCTTCAGTCGTGTCCGACTCTGTGCGACCCCAGAGACGGCAGCCCACCAGGCTCCCCCGTCCCTGGGATTCTCCAGGCAAGAACACTGGACTGGGTTGCCATTTCCTTCTCCAATGCATGAAAGTGAAAAGTGAAAGTGAAGTTGCTCAGTCGTGTCTGACTCTTAGCGACCCCGTGGACTGTGGCCCACCAGGCTCCTCCGTCCATGAGATTTTCCAGGCAAGAGTGCTGGAGTGGGGTGCCATTGCCTTCTCCGTAGTGGACAGAAAAGCAAATTTAGTTACAGACATGCAGGGTTAAGAGCAGTTAAAGTTAAAAAAAAAAATAAACAAAGGAGGGATCTTCAGGCCTGCTCACTGTTCTCTTTAAATTCTTTGTTCTCAGGAAAGGGAAACAGAAAAACTCATTCCTCTTTTTCCCTTTTCACTGCAACAGGAGCACAGGTTCGATCCCTGGTGGGAAACTAAGATCCCACATGCTGCACTGAGTGGCCAAAAAAGAAAGAGAGGAAAGAAAAACAAGAGAATGTTAAAGGCTGGGTGAACACTTAAGGCTACTGAATTAGGCTCACAGACCCTTGTAGCTGAGAGGGGATTTTGATGCTGCCAAGTCAGCCCTGTGCCAAATGGAACCTCAAGATAAGAGTTTTGGGGGAAGTACAAAAGAACAGCTTTAGGGAATTCTGAGGCTGTCAGTGGTTAGCACTCTTCCCTTTCACTGCCAAGAGTACGAGTTTGATCCCTGGTTGGAGAACTAAGATCCTGCAAGCTATATGGCACTGCCAAGAAAAAAAAAATAGCTTTATTATTTTGCCAGCGGAGTTTTATAGCAATGGTTCAAGGGTCAGGATGCTGATAAGGATCAGGTTTTACAGAGGTCCTGCCTTCCTTTAATCCAGCCTCAGGTGGTTTCCTGATGAACTTCTGTAGTTGTCAAAGTTATCAAACTATGACCTTCTCTCTGGAATGAAGAATGCTTCATTAAATAGTTCGTCTTCCATTTCCTGAAGATTTTAGTTCTGCAGAAGAGCTCTCAGTTCTGTTCAGTTCAGTCACTCAGTCGTGTCCAACTCTTTGCAACCCCATGAACCGCAGCATGCCAGGCCTCACTGTCCATCACCAACTCCCAGAATCCACATCAATTGAGTCGGTGATGCCATCCAACCATTATCCTCTGTCATCCCCTACTCCTCCTGCGCTCAATCTTTCCCAGCTTCAGGGTCTTTTCAAATGAGTCAGCTCTTCACATCAACCGGCCAAAGTATTCGAGTTTCAGCTTCAACATCAGTCCTTCCAATGAACACCCAGGACTGATCTCCTTTAGGATGGACTAGTTGGATCTCCTTGCAGTCCAAGGGACTCCGAAGAGTCTTCTCCAAAACCACAGTTCAAAAGCATCAGTTCTTCAGCACTCAGCTTTCTTCACAGTCCAACTCTCACATCCATATATGACCAATGGAAAAACCATAGCCTTGACTAGACGGACCTCTGTTGACAAAGTAATGTCTCTGCTTTTCAATACGCTATCTAGGATGGTCATAACTTTCCTTCCAAGGAGTAAGCAGAAGAGCTCTCGGATAATGTTATATGTGTCCCTTGAGGCAGAACCAGAAAACTGTCCCAAGGCTACACTATTGTTTCTCGATTGCTTCTTCCTTGTTTCTGCATCCCCTCCTTCCCTGATTCAGTTCAGTTCAGTTCAGTTGCTGAGTCTTGTTCAACCCATGGGCTGCAGCACACCAGGCTTCCCTGCCGGGAGCCAGCATGAGGAACCCCGCCCATGGCAAAGGTCATGAGGAAGGAAGCCTGACAAAATGCAAGGGCGTGATCAGGCTTCAGGGGGAACCCCTGAAATTTCCTGAGCATCCACCCCCAAAACCAGAGTCTGCCTGCTGTACTACATTATGCTTTTCATCCACTCTTCTAACATTAACAGGGGGCTATCCCCCCACCACCTTTTTCTGGGAGTGGTTAATTTACAACTTTAGATAATAAGTCTCCTGGGCATAATAGAGTGTTACAATCCAAACCCCTCTGATGGCTTTTAAGCCTGCCTGCAGGAATCTTACAGCTGGACCTGTGATTGTTTGCGGCCTCCTGACTGAGAGGCACAGGAAGCTTAAAACATCCTAGGAATGCACGGGCTTCCGAGGAGTCAAGATCATTAGAATAAAACTGATTAAGCATTTCATTGTTGAGCCAATACTTGCTGCCAAATTTTCATATCTTTTATTTGTTGATACAGTTCAGTTCAGTTCCATTCAGTCGACCAGTCGTGTCCGACTCTTTGCGACCCCATGAATCGCAGCACGCCAGGCCTCCTTGTCCGTCACCATCTCCCGGAGTTCACACAGACTCACGTCCATCAAGTCCGTGATGCCATCCAGCCATCTCATCCTCAGTCGTCTCCTTCTCCTCCTGCCCCCAATTCCTCCCAGCATCAGAGTCTTTTCCAATGAGTCAACTCTTCTCATGAGGTGGCCAAAGTACTGGAGTTTCAAAGAACTCCAAAGAGTTCCTTCCAAAGAACACCCAGGGCTGATCTCCTTCAGAATGAACTGGCTGCATCTCCTTGCAGTCCAAGGGACTCCGAAGAGTCTTCGCCAGCACCACAGTTCAAAAGCATCAATTCTTCAGTGCTCAGCCTTCTTCACAGTCCAACTCTCACGTCCATACATGACCACTGGAAAAACCATAGCCTTGACTAGACGGACCTTAGTCGGCAAAGTAATGTCTCTGCTTTTGATACAGTTGGTATATAGAAAAAACAAGTAGCAACATAGATCTTTGAGTTAAGTGACTTCTTTGTTATAACCCACTGCGCCTTTGTTCTATAGGGATGTAACTTTAGTGCTTTAAGGAGATGCAGATTAAAGAAAAACACTTCAGGGGAAATGAGATTAACATTCATTAAGGAAGAGAGCCAAAAAGTGTTAACAAGCCTCTTGGCCAGAAGATAATGTATATCACCTGAGACCTTTTGTATACAAAAAGATATACAAAAAGAGTCAGGACCGCTGCCCCTGCATGACTCTGTATCTTCCATTATGTAAAATTTAGGGTATATAACACCTTTTAAATAATAAAGTTGGAGAGGGGTTTTTACACAAGCCTGGCCTTCCCCCCCCCCCCCCCCCCCCCGTGTCGACTCTTTCTCTTGTTCCCTCTCCTTTTCAGGCTGATCCCTTGGAACGCGGAGGATCACTGAGTCTACTTATTTGCCCGGGCTTCTGATACCCACGAGAGAGGGAGCCCAAGGCGGGGCACCTTCCGCTACTCAAGCGTGCACCTGTGGACCAACGTAGACGGTGCAAGTGCCTTGTCTGGAACTTTACTGGTTTTCCACATAAACCAAGTTAATCAGCCTCTTTTCTCCACTCATTTTCCTACTACACTATTTTTTCCTAATCTGGTCAGGAAGCAACAGTTAGAACTGGACATGGAACAACAGACTGGTTCCAAATAGGAAAAGGAGTACTTCAAGGCTGTATATTGTCACCCTGCTTATTTAACTTCTATGCAGAGTACAGCATGAGAAACACGGGACTGGAAGAAACACAAGCTGGAATCAAGATTGCCGGGAGAAATATCAATAACCTCAGATATGCAGATGACACCACCCTTATGGCAGAAAGTGAAGAGGGACTAAAAAGCCTCTTGATGAAAGTGAAAGTGGAGAGTGAAAAAGTTGGCTTAAAGCTCAACATTCAGAAAACGAAGATCGTGGCATCCAGTCCCATCACTTCATGGGAAATAGATGGGGAAACAGTAGAAACAGTGGCTGACTTTATTTTGGGGGTCTCCCAAATCACTGCAGATGGTGACTGCAACCATGAAATTAAAAGACACTTACTCCTTGGAAGAAAAGTTATGACCAACCTAGATAGTATATTCAAAAGCAGAGACATTACTTTGCCGACTAAGGTCCGCCTAGTGAAGGCTATGGTTTTTCCAGTGGTCATGTATGAATGTGAGAGTTGGACTGTGAAGAAGGCTGAGCGCCGAAGAATTGATGCTTTTGAACTGTGGTGTTGGAGAAGACTCTTGAAGGTCCCTTGGACTGCAAGGAGATCCAACCAGTCCATTCTGAAGGAGATCAACCCAGGGATTTCCTTGGAAGGAATGATGCTAAAGCTGAAACTCCAGTACTTTGGCCACCTCATGAGAAGAGTTGACTCATTGGAAAAGACTCTGATGCTGGGAGGGATTGGGGGCAGGAGGAGAAGGGGGCGACAGAGGATGAGATGGCTGGATGGCATCACGGACTCGATGGCTGTGAGTTTGAGTGAACTCCGGGAGATGGTGATAGACAGGGAGGCCTGGCGTGCTGCAATTCATGGGGTCGCAAAGAGTTGGACACGACTGAGCGACTGAACTGAACTGAATCTTATATTTCTAATTAAATAAATCTCTCCTCACTGACTCCGTCCACCATTCGAATTACCCTGGATCCACTGGGACTGACCCCAGCACTTTCCTGTCAATCACCAGCTCCCAGAGTTCACCCAAACTCAAGTGCATCGAGTTGGTGATGCCATCCAGCCATCTGATCCTCTGTCATCCCCTTCTCCTCCTGCCCCCAATCCCTCTCAACATCAGGGTCTTTTGCAATGAGTCAACTCTTCACATCTGGTGGCCAAAGTATTTGAATTTCAGTCTCAGCATCAGTCATTCCATTGAACACCCAGGACTGATCTCCTTTTGAATGGACTGGTTGGATATCCTTGCAGTCCAAGGGACTCTCAAGAGTCTTCTCCAACACCACAGTTCAAAAGCATCAATTCTTCAATGCTCAGCTTTCTTCACAGTCCAACTCTCACATCCATACATGACCACTGGAAAAACCATAGCCTTGACTAGACGGACCTTTGTTGGCAAAGTAATGTCTCTGCTTTTGAATATGCTGTCTAGGTTGGTCATAACTTTCCTTCCAAGGAGTAAGCATCTTTTAATTTCATGGCTGCAATCACCATCTGCAGTGATTTGGGAGCCCCCAAAAATAAAGTCGGACACTGTTTCCACTGTTTCCGCATCTATTTCCCATGAAGTGATGGGACCAGATGCCATGATCTTCGTTTTCTGAATGTTGAGCTTTAAGCCAACGTTTTCACTCTCCTCTTTCACTTTCATCGAGGCTTTTGAGTTCCTCTTCACTTTGTGCCATAAGGGTGGTGTCATCTGCCTATCTGAGGTTATTGATATTTCTCCCGGCAATCTTGATTCCAGCTTGTGCTTCTTCCAGCCTAGTGTTTCTCATGATGAACTCTGCATATAACTTAAATAAGCAGGGTGACAATATACAGCCTTGACGCACTCCTTTTCCTATTTGGGACAGTCTGTTGTTCCATGTCCAGTTCATGTTGCTTCCTGACCTGCATACAGGTTTCTCAAGAGGCAGGTCAGGTGGTCTGGTATTCCCGTCTCTTGAAGAATTTTCCACAGTTTATTGTGATCCACACAGTCAAAGGCTTGGCATAGTCAATAAAGCAGAAATAGATGTTTTCCTGGAACTCTCTTGCTTTTTCCATGATCCAGAGGATGTTGGCAATTTGATCTCTGGTTCCTCTGCCTTTTCTAAAACCAGCTAGAACATCTGGAAGTTCACGGTTCACATATTGCTGAAGCCTGGCTTGGAGAATTTTGAGCATTACTTTAGTAGCATGTGAGATGAGTGCAATTGTGCAGTAGTTTGAGCATTCTTTGGCATTGCCTTTCTTTGGGATTGGAATGAAAACTGACCTTTTCCAGTCCTGTGGCCACTACTGAGTTTTCCAAATTTGCTGGCATATTGAGTGCAGCGCTTTCACAGCATCATCTTTCAGGATTTGAAGTACCTCAACTGGAATTCTGTCACCTCCACTAGCTTTGTTTGTAGTGATGCTTCCTAAGGCCCACTTGACTTCACATTCCAGGATGTCTGGCTCTAGGTGAGTGATCACACCATCATGATTATCTGGGTCATGAAGATCTTTTTGTACTGTTCTTCTGTGTATTCTTCCCACCTCTTCTTAGTATCTTCTGCCTCTGTTAGGTCCCTACCATTTCTGTCCTTTACTGAGCCCATCTTTGCATGAAATGTTCCCTTGGTATCTCTAAAATTTTCTTGAAGAGATCTATAGTCTTTCCCTTTCTGTTGTTTTCCTCTGTTTCTTTGCATTGATCGCTGAGGAGGGCTTTCTTATCTCTCCTTGCTGTTCTTTAGAACTCTGCATTCAAATGAGAATATCTTTATTTTCTCCTTTGCTTTTCACTTCTCTTCTTTTCACAGCTGTTTGTAAGGCCTCTTCAGTTCAGTTCACTTCAGTTCAGTCTCTCAGTCATGTCCAACTCTTTGCGACCCCATGAATTGCAGCACGCCAAGCCTCCCTGTCCATCACCATCTCCCAGAGTTCACTCAGACTCGCATCCATCGAGTCCGTGATGCCATCCAGCCATCTCATCCTCTGTCGCCCCCTTCTCCTCCTGCCCCCAATCCCTCCCAGCATCAGAGTCTTTTCCAATGAGTCAACTCTTCACATGAGGTGGCCAAACTACTGGAGTTTCAGCTTTAGCATCATTCCTTCCAAGGAAATCCCAGGGTTGATCTCCTTCAGAAAGGACTGGCTGCATCTCCTTGCAGTTCAAGGGACTCTCAAGAGTCTTCTCCAACACCACAGTTCAAAAGCATCAATTCTTCAGCGCTCAGCCTTCTTCACAGTCCAACTCTCACATCCATACATGACCACAGGAAAAACTATAGCCTTGACTAGACAGACCTTAGTCGGCAAAGTAATGTCTCTGCTTTTGAATATGCTGTCTAGCTTGGTCATAACTTTCCTTCCAAGGAGTAAGCATCTTTTAATTTCATGGCTGCAATCACCATCTGCAGTGATTTGGGAGCCCCAAAAAATAAAGTCGGACACTGTTTCCACTGTTTCCCCATCTATTCCCCATGAAGTGATGGGACTGGATGCCATGATCTTCGTTTTCTGAATGTTGAGCTTTAAGCCAACTTTTTCACTCTCCTCTTTCACTTTCATCAAGAGGCTTTTAGTCCCTCTTCACTTTCTGCCATAAGGGTGGTGTCATCTGCATATCTGAGGTTATTGATATTTCTCCTGGCAATCTTGATTCCAGCTTGTGTTTCTCCCAGTCCAGCGTTTCTCATGCTGTACTCTGCATAGAAATTAAATAAGCAGGGTGACAATATACAGCCTTGAAGTACTCCTTTTCCTATTTGGAACCAGTCTGTTGTTCCATGTCCAGTTCTAACTGTGGCTTCCTGACTTGCATACAGGTTTCTCAAGAGGCAGGTTCAGGTGGTCTGGTATTCCCATCTGTCAGAATTTTCCACAGTTTCTTGTGATCCACACAGTCAAAGGCTTTGGCATAGTCAATAAAGCAGAAATAGATGTTTTCTGGAACTCTCTTGCTTTTTCCGTGATCCAGCGGATGTTGGCAATTTGATCTCTGGTTCCTCTGCCTTTTCTAAAACCAGCTAGAACATCAGAGAGTTCACAGTTCATGCATTGCTGAAGCCTGGCTTGGAGAATTTTGAGCATTACTTTACTAGCATGTGAGATGAGTGCAATTGTGCAGTAGTTTGAGCATTCTTTGGCATTGCCTTTCTTTGGGATTGGAATGAAAACTGACCTTTTCCAGTCCTGTGGCCACTGCTGAGTTTTCCAAATTTGCTGGCATATTGAGTGTAGCACTTTCACAGCATCATCTTTCAGGATTTGAAGTACCTCAACTGGAATTCCATCACCTCCACTAGCTTTGTTTGTAGTGATGCTTTCCAAGGCCCACCTGACTTCACTTTCCAAGATGTCTGGCTCTAGATTAGTGATCACATCATCATGATTATCTGGGTCATGAAGATCTTTTTTGTACAGTTCTTCTGTGTATTCTTGCCACCTCTTCTTAATACTTCTGCTTTTGTTGGGTCCATACCATTTATGTCCTTTATCGAGCCCATCTTTGCATGAAATGTTCCCTTGGGATCTCTAATTTTCTTGAAGAGATCTCTAGTCTTTCCCATTCTGTTCTTTTCCTCTATTTCTTTGCATTGATCACTGAAGAAGGCTTTCTTATCTCTTCTTGCTATTCTTTGGAACTCTGCATTCAGATGCTTATATCTTTCCTTTGCTCTTTTGCTTTTTGCCTCTCTTCTTTTCACAGCTATTTGTAAGGCCTCCCCAGACAGCCATTTTGCTTTTTTGCATTTCTTTTCCATGGAGATGGTCTTGATCCCTGTCTCCTATACAATGTCACGAACCTCATTCCATAGTTCATCGGGCACTCTATCTATCAGATCTAGGCCCTTAAATCTATTTCTCACTTTCACTGTATAATCATAAGGGATTTGATTTAGGTGATACCTGAATGGTCTAGCGGTTTTCCCTACTTTCTTCAATTTAAGTCTGAATTTGGCAATAAGGAGTTCATGATCTGAGCCTCAGTCAGCTCCTGGTCTTGTTTTTGTTGACTGTATAGAGCTTCTCCATCTTTGGCTGCATAGAATATAATCAATCTGATTTTGGTGTTGACCATCTGGTGATGTCCATGTGTAGAGTCTTCTCTTGTGTTGTTGGAAGAGGGTGTTTGCCATGACCAGTGCATTTTCTTGGCAAAATTAATTTATTTCCTTGCAGATCAAAGCCAAGTTCATGGAATTAAATAAAAGAGATCCAACGTACTAGGAGTTGATGAATAGAAAGCTGTCAATTTAGTCATCCACAAACATAAATTTATTGTCTGACACCTTTCTAAAAGTAAAATGTGTTAAAATGATCAGAATCATTTTTCTGAGTTTTTAATTGCAATCATTGACAACAAGAAGTAAGAACTGTAACTTCAATAGATAAGACAAAGAGTCAGAATGACTGCATATATATATAATATATTTATTTATATTTGTATGAAATTCAGATGACTGCATCAATGAGTATGGCAGCTATGACAGACCACGCAGAAGCCCAGGGTTAGGGGTGGCAACCGAGAGCACCAGGCTGCAACAGCGCAGGAGCAGCCGAGACGAGCTACCCCACATCCAAGGTCAGGAGGGGCAACCTCGTCCAAGGTAAGGAGCAGCGGCTGTGCTTTCCTGGAGCAGCCATGATGAGATACCCTACATCCAAGGTAAGAGAAACCCAAGTAAGACTGTAGGTGTTGAGAGAGGGAATCAGAGGGCAGACACACTGAAACCATAATCACAGAAAACTAGCCAATCTGATCACACGGACCACAGCCTTGTCTAACTCAGTGAAACTAAGCCATGCCGTGTGGGGCCACCCAAGATGGACGGCTCATGATGGAGAGGTCAGACAGAATGTGGTCCACTGGAGAAGGGAATGGCAAATCACTCCAGTATTCTTGTCTTGAGAACCCCATGAACAGTATGAAAAGGCAAAATGATAGGATACCAAAAGAGGAACTCCCCAGGTGGGTAGGTGCCCAATATGTTAGAAATATGGAGAAATAATTCCAGATAGAATGAAGGGATGGAGCCAAAGCAAAAACAATACAGAGTTGTAGATGTGACTGGTGATAGAAGCAAGGTGTGATGCTGTAAAGAGCAATATTGCACAGGAACCTGGAATGTTAGGTCCATGAATCAAGGCAAATTGCAAGTGGTCAAACAGGAGACGGCAAGAGTGAACATCGACATTCTAGGAATCAGCGAACTAAAATGGACTGGAATGGGTGAATTTAACTCAGATGACCATTATATCTACTACTGGGGGCAGGAATCCCTTAGAAAAAATGGAGGAGCCATCATGGTCAACAAAAGAGTCTGAAATGCAATACTTAGATGCCATCTCAAAAACAACAGAATGATCTCTGTTTGTTTCCAAGGCAAACCATTCAATATCACAGTGATCCAAGCCTATGCCCCAACCAGTAATGCTGAAGAAGCTGAACGGTTCTATGAAGACCTACAAGACCTTTTAGAACTAACACCCAAAAAAGATGTCCTTTTCATTATAGAGAACCGGAATGCAAAAGTAGGAAGTCAAGAAACACCTGGAGTAGCACGCAAATTTGGCCTTGGAGTACAGAATGAAGCAGGGCAAAGGCTAATAGAGTTTTGCCAAGAGAACGCACTGGTCACAGCAAACACCCTCTTCCAACAACACAAGGGAAGACTCTACACATGGACATCACCAGATGGTCAACACCGAAATCAGATTGATTATAGTCTTTGCAGCCAAAGATGGAGAAGCTCTATTTTTTTTGCTAAAACAAGACTGGGAGCTGACTGTGGCTCAGATTATGAACTCCTTATTGCCAAATTCAGACTTAAATTGAAGAAAGTAGGGAAAACCACTAGACCATTCAGGTATGACCTTCACATCAGGTGGCCAAAATATTGGAGCTTCAGCTTCAGCATCAGTCCTTCCAATGAATATTCAGGACTGATTTCCTTTAGGATGGACTGGTTGGATCTCCTTGCAGTCCAAGGGACTCTCAAGAGTCTTCTCCAACACCACAGTTTAAAAGCATCAGCTCTTCGGTGCTCAGCTTTATTTTTTTTAACAATATATTAATTGAAGGCTAATTACTTTAAAATATTGTGATGGTTTTGCCCATACATTCACATGAATCAGCCATGGGTATACATGTGTTCCCCATCCTGCCCCTGCCTCCCACCTCGCTCCTGTGGAAATTTGCACATTAGAAAGCTCACCTGAGTACCAATGAGCTTAGAATCAGGCCAGTGTTAGGGGAACCAACCCTCCGCACAGTTGAAAATTCGAGTATAATTTAGAGTAGGCCTTCCCTATACTTGGATCCTCCGTATCCAGATTTCCTCTCAATCCATAGTACAATATCCTTTGATTCAACCAACCAGCAATGTGATATTTCATATCTGAAAAAAATCCAGGGAAACTTCCCTGGCGGCTAGTGGTTAAGACTTCACCTTCCAATGCAGGGGGTGCAGGTTTGACCCCTGGTCAGAGAGCTGAGATCTCACCTGCCTCACAGCCAAAACACAAAACAGAAACAACGCTGTAACGAATTAAAACCTGTGAAAATGGTCCACATCCAAAAAACAGAAAAGAAAGAAGGAAACATCAATACAACATAATGGATAGTGTCTCCATTTATTTATGTTACCAGAAGTGCAGAAGCATCCTCTTATCATATGAAAAGGAAATTCAAAAGGTTAAAAGCAAAATGGTGTCTGAGGAGGCCTTACAAAGAGCTGTGAAAAGAAGGGAAGTGAAAAGCAAAGTAGAAAAGGAAAGATATACCCATTTGAATGCAGAGTTCCAAAGAATAGCAAGATGAGATAAGAAAGCCTTCCTCCAGGGATCAATGCAGAGAAATAAAGGAAAACAATAGAATGGGAAATACTAGAGATCTCTTCAAGAAAATTTTAGAGATAGCAAGGGAACACTTTATGCCAAGATGGGCTAAATAAAGGACAGAATGGTAGGGACCTAACAGAAGTAGAAGATATTTAGAAGAGGTGGCAAGAATACACGGAAGAACTGTACAAAAAAGATCTTCACAACCCAGATAATCACGATGGTGTGATCATTCACCTAGAGCCAGACATCCTGGAATGTGAAGTCAAGTGGGCCTTAGGAAGCATCACTACAAACAAAGCTAGTGG
The DNA here is from genome assembly GCF_016772045.2 of Ovis aries. Taxonomy (NCBI): domain Eukaryota; kingdom Metazoa; phylum Chordata; class Mammalia; order Artiodactyla; family Bovidae; genus Ovis; species Ovis aries. The sequence goes on from NC_056066.1 coordinate 74,520,271, forward strand.
AGGTGACGGAATTCCAGTTGAGCTATTTCAAATCCTGAAAGATGATGCTGTGAAAGTGCTACACTCAATATGCCAGCAAATTTGGAAAACTCAGTAGTGGCCACAGGACTGGAAAAGGTCAGTTTTCATTTCAATCCCAAAGAAAGGCAATGCCAAAGAATGCTCAAACTACTGCACAATTGCACTCATCTCACATGCTACTAAAGTAATGCTCAAAATTCTCCAAGCCAGGCTTCAGCAATATGTGAACCGTGAACTTCCAGATGTTCTAGCTGGTTTTAGAAAAGGCAGAGGAACCAGAGATCAAATTGCCAACATCCGCTAGATCATGGAAAAAGCAAGAGAGTTCCAGAAAAACATCTATTTCTGCTTTATTGACTATGCCAAAGCCTTTGACTGTGTGGATCACAATAGACTGGAAAATTCTGAAAGAGATGGGAATACAGACCACCTGACCTGCCTCTTGAGAAATCTGTATGCAGGTCAGGAAGCAACAGTTAGAACTGGACATGGAACAACAGACTGGTTCCAAACAAGAAAAGGAGTGCATCAAGGTTGTATATTGTCACCCTGCTTATTTAACTTCTATGCAGAGAACATCATGAGAAATGCTGGACTGGAAGAAGCACAAGCTGGAATCAAGATTGCCAGGAGAAATATCAATAACCTCAGATATGCAGATGACACCACCTTTATGGCAGAAAGCAAAGAAGAACTAAAAAGCCTCTTGATGAAAGTAAAAGAGAAGAGTGAAAAAGTTGGCTTAAAGCTCAACATTCAGAAAACTAAGATCATGGCATCCAGTCCCATCACTTCATGGCAAATAGATGGGGACAGTAGAAACAGTGGCTGACTTTATTTCTCTGGGCTCCAAAATCACTGCAGATGGTGATTGCAGCTATGAAATTAAAAGATGCTTACTCCTAGCTTCCCCAATGGCCCAGAGGTTAAAGCGTCTGCCTCCAACGAGGGAGACCCGGGTTTAATTCCTGGGTCGGGAAGATCCCCTGGAGAAGGCAATAGTAACCCACTCCAGTATTCTTGCCAGGAGAATCCCATGGAAGGAGAAGCCTGGTAGGCTACAGTCCACGGTGTAGCAAAGAGTTGGACACAACTGAGCAAGTTCACTTTCTTTCACTTTCACTCCTTGGAAGGAAAGTAATGACCAACCTAGACAGCATATTAAAAAGCAGAGACATTACTTTGTCAACAAAGGTCCGTCTAGTCTGGCTATGGTTTTTCCAGTGGTCATGTATAGATGTGAGAGTTGGACTATATGGAAAGCTGAGTGCCGAAGAATTGATGCTTTTGAACTGTGGTGTCGGAAAAGACTCTTGAGAGTCCCTTGGACTGCAGGGAGATCCAACCAGTCCATCCTAAATGAGATCAGTCCTGGGTGTTCACTGGAAGGACTGATGTTGAAGCTGAAACTCCAGTACTTTGGCCACCTGATATGAAGAGCTGACTCATTTGAAAAGAGCCTGATGCTGGGAAAGATTGAGGGCAGGAGGAGAAGGGGACGACAGAGGATGAGATGGTTGGATGGCATCACCAACTCAATGGATATGGGTTTGGGTGGATTCCGGGAGTTGGTGATGGACAGGGAGGCCTGGCATGCTGCAGTTCATGGGGTCGCAGAGTCAGACATGACTGAGCGACTGAACTGAACTGAAGTCTTACTTTATTACGTATAATTCAGTAAGTATCTGTATTATAGATCCAGCTATGTAACTTCTCAAAGTCAATTGAAAAAGGTGGGACTAACTCCGACTTTAGTCTTAACCAGGCTTCAGAAGCTGACGCTGAAGCTGAAGCACCAATATTTTGGTCATCTGATGTGAACAGATGACTCACTGGAAAAAGTCTCTGATGCTGGGAAAGATTGAGGACAGGAGAAGAGGGTGTTAGAGGATGAGATGGCTGGATGGCATCACTGATACAATGAACATGAACTTGGGCAAACTCTGGGAGATGGTGAAGGACAGGGAGGCCTAAGGTGCTGCACGCCATGGAGTCCCAGAGAATCAGTACGGGAGACAGTACGGGAGATTGAATAAGGCTTCAGAAGTGGTCACAGACCTCTGCTGCCCTCTGGTGGCTTTAAGCATAAAAGCACCAGCAAAGAATTCTTCGCACTCAAAATTTCCAGACCCCAAAGCGCAGCTAAGCCTGGGGTCCCAGGGGAGGAGAGTCTGAACCTCACCACCACTCCAAATAGGTCTTGACTCCTCACTGAACACCCTCTTCATCTCCAGTCTGGATAACCACCCTCAAAAACTGTGCTTCATTTCCCTGTCCTGGATGGGCTAATGTACTGGTCCAGACTGAAGCTAGGGGTCCAGGTTGTTTATTTGTTGCTGCTGTTGAGTTCCTAAGCCTTGTCTGACTCTTCGAGACCCCATGGACTGCAGCACATCAGGTTCCTCTGTCCTCCACTATCTTTCAGAGTTTACTCAAATTCATGTTCATTAGTCGGTAATGTTTTCCAACCATCTCACCCTCTGCCGCCCCCGTTCTCCTTTTGCCCTCAATCTTTCCCAGCATCAGGGTCTTTTCCAATGAGTCAGACTGGTCATATCAGGTGACCAAAGTATTGGAGCTTCAGTTTCAGCAACAGTGCTTCCAGTGAATATTCAGGATTGATTTCCTTTAGGATTGACTGGTTTGATCTCCTTGCAGTCCAAGGGTCTTTCAAGAGTCTTCTCCAGCACCATAATTTGAAAGCATCAATTCTTCAGTGCTCACCCTTCTTGATGGTCCAACTCTTACAACTGTACATGACCACTGGAAAAAACATAGCTTTGATTAGACGGACCTTTGTCAGCAAAATCATGTCTCTGCTTCTCAATACACTGTCTAGGTTTGTCATAGCTTTTCTTCCAAGAAGCAAGCATCTTTTAATTTTGTGGCTGCAGTTATCACCCAGAGTGACTTTGGAGCCCAAGAAAATAAAATTTCATTAGAACCCCCCAAAATAAAACTGTCACTGCTTCCACTTTTTCCCCATCTATTTGCCATGAAGTGATGGGACCAGATGCCATGATCTTAGTTTTTTTAATGCTGAGTTTCAAGCCAGCTTTTTCACTCTCCTCTTTCACCTTCATCAAGAGGCTCTTTAGTTGTTGGAAGAAAACAGTTCAAGAGCTGTTACCTGATAGTCTGATGGTCAGTGCGTAAGAATGTGATTCTAGAGTACAAATGAGGAAGTATGAAAGGGAGAGTCTGATGCAGTTACCCTTGCCTGTGCCTCTTTTTCTTACTTCCCAGACTATCACAGGGGATCCCAAGCCACTAGCCTTTCTCTAGTTTATAATGAGAGAAATCAGAATATCACAATTAGAAGAATTTTGAGGTCAAACAGACCAAAGTTTGAACTAGCCCTCCGACTTACTCTGGGACCTCTGGGCAAGTTCTCTAAACTTTCTGATCCTCTAGGGAGAGAAAAACAAATACCAGATGATATCATGTATCTGGAATCTAAAAAATGACACAAATGAACACATCCGTGAAACACAAACGGATTCACAAACAGAGGGAACAAACGTGTGGTTGCCAAGGGGGAAAAGGATGGAGGCAGGATGGATTGGGAGTTTGGGGTTAGCAGATGCAAACTATTAATGTAGAGAATGGATAAACAGCAAGGTCCTACTGTAGAGGACAGGGAACTATATTCAATATCCTGTGATAAAACATAATGAAAAATAGTTTGAAAAAGTATACATTTGTATACCTGAGTCACTTTGCTGTACAACAGAAACTAACAGACTGTAAATCAATAAAACAAATTTTTTTTAAATTAAAAAATAAACTTTCTGACGCTGCTTCCTCATCTGAAAAACAGGATTTCTCAGGCCACTGTGAGGATTCAGTGAGATGGTGCATGGAAAGTTCTTAGCTCAGCGCCTGAATGGGATGAAGTCAGCACTCAAAGTGTTACCTGTTAACTCCTATGGTGGGGGTGGGGGGCGGGGGAGCTTCTTCATTCTTCACTGATGCTGGTGAATCTAGACAAGGCTATTCTGTGCACTGACCCACTTGTCAGAAGGGCCCCTTGCCCACGGGCATGGGTTCAGCCTCCTGCCCCTCTCATCCCATGTACCCCACTCACCAAAGACATTGCGCCTCACGGGACAGCAGTTAAATCCAGAAGGATGACAAGGAGAGGATGCAGAGGTCCACGGTGCTGTCAGGTCACCTGTGGAGCCACGGATTTCTAACACCTGATGGTCAGCAAACAGAGGGAGAAGGAAGATTCACAAGACGCACTGGGTCTGGTCAAAGAACGGGTCTTGCTTGACCCACACTGGAGGACTGGCAAGTGTCAGAGCCCCAGGAAATCCTGCTCAGCACAAGGAGTTGTTAGGGGAAGTCACTGAAAGAATGTAACGGTTGATTGACACGTGAGTTGAACCCGGGCAATCGGAGGCTCCTCCAGCCCTCCCATCTTTGGAATGGACCCTGTGCCCACTGTTCCCACAGCGGGAGTTCTAAGGATACAGCCTTAAGAGAGGGAGGCCATTAGGTGCATCGGCACTGTACACGCAGCTGAGCCCAGCTAAGACCTCCCGATAAACCTTTCAAGTTTCTGAAGGTGAGTGCAGAGATCTGCTGGCCTTGGGGCCGCCCCAGACAAACATGTAAGTTGCCTTACATGTTAGAACTCTTACCTACCAATCCAAGTGGTCGGCCCTTTCTTTTCTGTCCCTCCCTCTGACTGCTCTCCACGAGGGGCTGGTTTCAGATTTCACCTAGCAAGCACTCAAGGTGAACCAGGTGGAAGCCTGAGGGTTAGGGAGTGGGAGGTGTGTGGCCTTTCTACCAGGTCAGAAGTTAATTTAAGGGTACAAGGTTACAGAATGGGACCAGGGACCACAGAGGCCTTCAACCCTCAGAAAGGAAAGGTTCTGATGGCTTCTTTGGTTTTACAGTGTGGGAAATAAAGCCTACCGGCCCAAACCCAAGGAATGAACCCAAGGAATGAAGTGCGATATCCGATATCCAGCGTCTGGTGCGCACACCCGGGTCATCCTAATAGGGTTTTTACTCTCTCTGCTCCCAAGTCCGTCCCCCAGCTCCTCCTTGGCTGAGCACTACAGGGTTAACAATCTTCCCGAGGACGTCACCTGGGTTTACGACTCTCCCTTTGTCTGGATATTCCGTAAGCATCCCAAGGGCTATTACACATTAGCAGGCTGTCACTGGTCTAGTTGTCCTTGAAAAGGTATCAATGTTAGGTTTTATTTCTTCCAACAATAGGAAAAGCTGCCTAGAAAGGTCTTGGGGGCGGGGGCAGGCAGGTAGGGTGCAAGATGTGAAATTTGGCCTCAATTTCAAAACTGAAATTTGGTCTCAGCTGTTGACCACCAATGGTTGAGCCCTAACACAATCCTTGGAGAAGGCAATGGCAACCCATTCCAGTACTCTTGCCTGGAAAATCCCATGGACAGAGGAGCCTGGTAAGCTGCAGTCCATGGGATCGCCAAGAGTCGGACATGACTGAGTGACTTCACTTTCACTTTTCACTTTCATGCATTGGGAAAGGAAATGGCAACCCACTCCAGTGTTCTTGCCTGGAGAATCCCAGGGACAGGGGAGCCTGGTGGGCTGCCGTCTCTGGGGTAGCAGAGTTGGACATGACTGACGCGACTTAGCAGCAGCAGCAGCAACACAATCCTAGTTCAAATTCAGCCCTTCACCCCTTTCCCCCTCCTCTCTCCCCATCCTGTCGGCCTCTGCTTTCCCCACCCCCTCTCCCCCTCCCCGCTATTCCAGGCAGACAGGATAGGCTGGCCCAGATGAAGAGGACAGGAGGTCTGGAAGGACTCCTCTCCCAGTGCTCAGCCTGAGCTGCACCTGGAGCTCACACCTCCCTCTTCAGTCCTGCTCCCCACCTGGCAGAAAACCATCCTACAGTATTTTAAGATCCTCTTTTTTTTTTTTTTTTTTTTTTTTTTTTTGACCGCACTGAGAAGCATGCAGGATCTTTGCTTCCCAACCAGGGATCTAACCCATGCCCTGTTAAGTGGAAGCATGGAGCTCTAACCACTGAACTACCAGGGAATTCTCTGTGTAAAGATATTAACGTCCAACAAGGGATAACTGCTTAGTTACTTTTATGGAGCTCTATTAAAAGAATGTATGTGATGGCATAAAAGATCTCCCAGATATAGAATCTGATCCATAAAAAATAGAATTTTTAAAAAATTATCTTGGTCCGAAGAACCTAAAGAATGTCCAAAAAGAGATAACTGGTTAGTTATCTTGGTGTGTGTGTGTGAGTCACTCAGTTGCGTCCAACTCTTTGTGACCCCATGGACTGTAGCTAGCCAGGCTCCTCTGCCCATGGAATTCTCCAAGCAAGAATACTAGACTGGGTGGCCATTCCTTTCTCCTGAGGATCTTCCTGATCCAGGGATTGAACCTGGGTCTCCATGCACTGTGGGCAGATTCTTTACTGTCTGAGCCACCAGGGAACCCCAGTTATCTTTATGGAGCTCTATTAGAAGAATACATGTGATGGCATAAAAGATCTCTAAGATATAGAATCTGATCCATAAAAAGTACATATATATATGTATATATATATTTTATTATCTTGGTCCAAAGAGGCTAAGGACATCCCACCCTATAGCAAAGCTTCCTGGAGGGGACAAAACGCCTATCTTGAAGCCAAGGGCTGGCCCCCAAGGAAGGCGGACCATGGTGGGATCATCCAAGTGACTCAAAAAACTAGCCATCACCCCAGCTCCACCCCAACCCTCATTCTCCAACCAAAGAAAAGTCAGCAAGTCCAGAAAGAGGCCTGACTCTCCCCCTCCTGGAGCTGAGACACATGTCGATGGCAAGTCACCCTGGGTTTGGCATCCACCCATCTCCCCCTTGGCTGTACCTAACCAGCATCCATTTTGGTGTTCTCAGAATAGATCGCTTACCCCTCCTAAAGAAGTCAATCCCAGAATCCCACAAGCATGCTCAGACCCCTTTGCTCTCTTTCCTCATCTTAGCCCTCAAACAGCACAGACAAGAGGGTCAGCACCAGCCTTTATTGGGGAGAAGAAGCACGACACAGCCACTGCCCAGACCCAGGGCCGGGTTTCCCACAGTCAAAGCAGCAGTAGGAACAGCAACACGGCGAGGGCAGTGACAGTGCCCGGGGGTGCCACCAGCCCCAGGACGACAGCCTCTCCTGGCTGCAGGACAAGCCCCCTAGACGCTCAGGACACATCAGATTGAGAGAGCACCGGGGCCCTGCAAGAAGAAACATCAGGTCATAATTGCGCCCTCCTGGCTCCAGCTCCCCAGCATGTCTGTCTCCCCTTCTACACTGTAGCAAAGATTGCGCTCACGGACCTTAAACGGCTGCCTGCTTTTCAGACAATCCAGGCTAAACTGGCATTGACGACTACGTGTTATGCAGTGACCAACCTTGTATTTCCTGCTGTGAGAGCAGCCTGTCTGGCCCCTCACCCCCTCTCTCATATCACCCCACCCGTCCCCCAAGCGCATCACACACAGTCCACCCTCTGTGTCTTTGGGCACCAGGCCACCCATCCAGCTTGTTCTCTGTGTTCTCCTAGCTGGGTCACATCTAGCCGAGCCTTCTGGGCCCAGATCAAATGATACTTCTAGGAGAAGGACCTTCCCAAGGAAGCACACTCACTCTGATCACCTGTATGCCCATTCGGCCTATACGAGGGTCCTGACCTGTGAAATAGAATCGAACTAGACTCTCCAGGGCAAATAGTGTCTTGCCCTTCTGGAGTTCCCACCCAGCACCTAAGTCGGTGTTTTGGACATAGCAGTGAATACCGTTGTTACTGTTAACGAGGGACTGTACTCACCTAACTCAGAGTCAGACCTAATGGTCCGGGTGGGGTTCAGGGCCCGCTGGGGGGATGGGACTGGGTGGGACACAGAAGCGGCCACAGCCTGACTTGCAGCACTTTTCCCCAGCTTGGCAGTTCGCATCGACCATGCAGTTGACAATGCACAGGCCCACTAAGACTTTTGGACAGTCGCCGGCCCACCCTGGGGGATAGACAGGCAAAGGTGTAGAGACAGGACGGTTGGTTCCAGTGACTCCAGGTGGGATCCCATCTGGGACTTAAGACACAGAGGCTCAGATGAATCCATCCCTGATTCTGACTAGATCTTAATCAAACATCTGGCTGGGACACCTTGAAGCTAGAGGATCTGAGCCCCGCAGGGCCCCAAGAGAGCATCTGGATTAATGATTTCCAAATGGTGTCTCACAAGGAGTTCCCTAGAGGTACCTCGCTGGTGGCTCAGATGGTAAAGAATCTGCCTGCAACGCAGGGGATCTGGGTTTGATCCCTGGGTTGGGAAAGCTCCCCTGGAGAAGGGAAAGGCTACCCACTCCAGTACTCTTGCCTGGGGAATTTCATGGATGGAGGAGTCTGGCGGGCTACAGTCCATGGGGTCACACAGTCAAATATGACTGAGCAACAAACTTTTTTCTTTTTTAACTTCGGGACTTGATATCACTGTGGGTTTGGGGTGGGCCTGAGTGGGGTGCAGAAGCAAGGCTCCCACACCACCACCCTCACCCCTGGTGCTTGGGCTTCCTACTCCCCACCCCCTTCCATACATGGGCCCCTTGATCAGGAGGAGGACTGCCTTGGCTTGGAGGGGGCCAGGGTATGAGGACTGGAAGGATAAGGATTCTGACTTCCTCCCACAGACAGAAAGAGAAGACCACAGATGGCTCCCTCCCTAACCAGCTCTGGGAGCCCAGGAGCACCCAAGGATCTCTTCCCCAAAGAGCTGACGTACCTCCCTTAATGTCTCCGAAGCAGGCATGGCCACAGCCGGTGCTGCAGCACTTCTGTCCCTGGGGACAGGACATGTCCCCATCACACAGCTCTTCACACGGAAGGGGGTCAGCCGGACATTCACCGCCAAGATCTGCCACGGAATCAGAACACTGGGGCTCAGAGGTACCCCAGCCGAGTGTTGCCAGTTATTTTTACTGGGACTCCAGTACAAAATGTACAAACAAAAATGTAATGGAATGCTTAAAGGGTGTATATTTATGTGCATTCATGTATATTCAGTGCTGATACTTCTTATTCTATTTCTTCTTTTTTTTAATGCTGGCCACAAAATACGAAGTTGATATCCAGATGCAGCTTGAAAAGCGCGGTTGAGGTCCAACAAGTTGTGACAAACTCACTAGTTGCCGCCCCAATATTCGTCCTCCCTCCTTGCTTCCTGTGGTTGACATCAGCACTGCTGGCTGCTGAACTCATGCCCATTGGTAGCCCCCTTCCTATCGTCTCTGGGCTGGACTGGGTGATTTGCTTTGACCAACAGACCCCAGCAAGTATGATGTAAGCAGCGTGTGTGCATGTGTGCCTGCTCAGTTGCTCAGTCATGTCTGACTCTTTGGGACCCTGTGGACTGTAGCCCACCAGGCTCTCTGTCCATGGGATTCTCTAGGCAAGACTACTGGAGTGGTTGCCATGCCCTTCTCCAGGGGACACGTTCACGGCCCCTAGACAGACAATGAAACTCAGAGAAGAGAAGCTGTTGGCCCAGAACGCAGAGTGAGTCAGCGCCAAAACAGGACGAAACCCAGCCTCTCGGTCTGTAGTGAAGCACTCTTTCTACTACACCATCCCTAAGACAGGTGGGCAACGGGCCAGCTCCACAGGGCAGGCACACCCAAGAAGTCACATCCAAACCACACCCACTCACCGTGACTCACTCCTCTCGGTGTTCAAGTTTTTTAAATGGAGGGGAAATACAGGCCATTCAAGGCTTTGCAGAAAACCAAGACAGGACTGGCCCAGTGCCTCTGAGAAAGAATATATACATATGATTGGACACAGCTGGTTCCAGGAAGCCTGACATGATGGAAAAAGCACATGCTAGACTCCAAGGCAATGCGCGCAGCTAAACATGTGTCCAGTCGCACAGTTGTGTCTGACTCTTTGCAACCCTATGGACTGCAGTCCTCCAGGCTTCTCTGTCCGTGATATTTTCTAGGCAAGACTACTGGAGCAGGTTGCCATTTCCTCCTCCAGGGGATCTTCCCCACCCAGAGATCACACTCCAGTCTCCCGCATCTCCTGCACTGGCAGGCAGATTCTTTGCTACTGAGCCACCTGGAAAACCTCGTACAGCTGAACAATCCAAGGTATAATAACCTAGCATCCTTAGATTTTCTAAACAGCCCCTATTTCATGCCATTGTCAGTCTGTATTACAACTATATGTCTTGATTTTTTTATTCATAAAATATGATCATTGTTCATCACCACATACATGTCTCTCCCCACACCTCCCCACTTGTTTGACAAACACTAAAATCCCTCTAACAAGGAACAAAGCCTTTTATCCCCAAGGTTGAGAAGACTGAGCATAAAAACAATTTCCCCGATAGAGAAAAAACCCAGCAGCAAACACGTCTCACCAAATTATACCTTGTACCCTAGAAAGTGGAAGCCTAGAATCTCAAACTTCCCAGATTTAACCATTTTGCTGGGCCTGACTCTGAAGTAGCTTCCCAGGTGTCTCAGGGTAAAGAACCTGCCTGCCAATGCAGGAGACAGAGGAGACGCGGGTTCAATCCCTGGGCCAGGAAGATCCCTGGAGGAGGAAGTGGCAACCCACTCCAGTATTCTTGCCTGGAGAATCCCACGGAGAGAGGAACCTGGGAGGCTACAGTCCATAGGGTCGCAAAGAGTTGGACACGACTTAGCAACTGAGCGCACACTCACAACTCTGAAGTAACCAATGCCAGGAGCACCCAGCTACCACTGCTTTCGTCCCCAGGACAAGGAACAGACACCAAAGCTGTACTGTCTCCCAGGCCAGACTTCCTTGAGTTCCCTGGGGATTTATCAACTATCAGAAGCAAAAAAGGGACCCTTGGAGGATAGGCTGAAGCCCTGAGGCTCAGAATATATCCCTTCAGACCAGTGCCCAGCAGGGCCACCCAGTCCAACACTCTATCTGATGCCTGAATCCCTGCCAAACGACCCCCCATCCTCAGTTTGGAAAGCTGGAATTAAGGGAGAAGGCAATGGCACCCCACTCCAGTACTCTTGCCTGGAAAATCCCATGGACGGAGTAGCCTGCTAGGCTGCAGTCCATGGGGTCGCGAAGAGTCGGACACGACTGAGCGACTTCCCTTTCACTTTACTACCTTCAAGCCCGACTACAGCCAGCCATCCTTATATTTAAGCTAGACAGCCTTAAGGATAAGAAAGTCTTTCTTTATACTCAACTGCCATCTGGTTTTCTCCATTGGTCCTTTACCTATCCCCAGACACCTGGTAAGATCACAGCTTGTGCCACCTTTGTAGACATCCTCTGCCTTTCACTGTCTCAGCTCCACCAGGCTAGGTGAGCTCAGTCCCTCCTATCACACGGTTTCTAGCCACCTCAGTCACCTCAGCAGGAACCAGGGTGAGAAATACGAATGACAGCCAGAATAGGGATGGTCAATCTGGCCTCTGGATAAGCCCGATCCCAAGCTCCCAAGCTACCATCAGAAAGGCAGAATAGAAAGCTGAAGCCCAGAAACACTCACTGAGTCTCCACTGCTGCCTCAGCTCCAACCCTCCACTAGGGAAAGATGCCAGCTGCTGGCCGGAAAGTGACATGTTAAAACTTCTTAAGCCAAGAAGGGCCCTGAGTCCTCAAACCTATTCGTTTCTTCTCATGTAAATAGACAGACATCCATCCAGAAGGGGGAGAAATTGGCCTGAAGTCAATGGTCCCAGAACTGAGCCCCAAACCCCCAGCTTTGACACTAGGTCCAGTGCCCTTTAACCCACATGATTACAATCCCGTACACTCTGCAAGGATCACCTAAAAGCCAATCAACAAGCACTGGGACTCAGCTCAGTTCTGCCAAAAGACCCAGCAGTAGACAGCTTTAGGGGTTAGGAAAACTTACAAATAAACTAGTGTGTGTCTGGAGCCCCCAGGACCACTCCTAGTTTTGGTGATTCACTGGGACTCAGCATACAGGTATACACATGGCCATGATTCACAACAGCACAAAAATACAAAGCAAAACCCATCAAGGGGAAGAGGCACGTGACGCGAAGTCCAGGGGAAACCAGGCACAAGCTTCCAGGAGCCCGCTCCAGGGGAGTTGCACAGGATGAGCTTTATTCTTCTGGCATGAAACTGTGACAACACGTATGAAGTGGTATTCTACCAGGGAACCCACTGGAGACTCAAGATTCTTCCTTGGGGCTGGGCACACGGCACTCTCTGCCTAGCCCATACCACTCTTAATAGTTAGGGTGGCAGGAACTCACTCAAAAATCCAAATTCCCAGAAGCCAGCCAAGGCCAATCTTGTGAGCAGGCCTTTCTGGGAATGTTAACCTTGGACCTGCTGTGTTAATTCTCTCAGCTGTACAAACAGCGTGGAGGTTTCAGGAAAGGGGGGCCCAAACACACATGGAGCCCACACCCTCGATCCATACAAAAGGACGTAATGCATATTTCCTAATAAGAAAACTGAGGCTCACAGGGGCTCAGGAGGGGCCAACCTTCATGCAGTGGGAGGTAGGCCATAAGGGACCCAAGACAGACAGACAGAGATTGGCTCAGTCGTGTCCAACTCTTGGCAACCCCACATGCTGCAATGCACCAGGCTCCTCTGTCCATGGAATTCTCCAGGTAAGAATACTGGAATGGGTTGCCATCCTCTTTTTCAGGGGATCTTCCAAACCCAGGCATTGAACCTGGGTCTCGCACATTGCAGGCAGATTCTTTACCATCTGAGCTACCAGGGAAGCCTCTGGGACAACATTAAGGCCACTATCTGAATCTTCACTCCAAACCCTTCTCCTCCCAAACTTGTCCCCTTCTCAGCAAAGAATACGACCATCACCCAAAGGCTCCAGCCAGCCACTCAGCATCCTTCTTGACACTTCCTCTTCCTCATCACCCACATCTGCTAACCAGGCCTGTCAGCTCCATCTTCAGAAGTATTTCAGGGACTTCCCTGGTGGTCCACTGGTTAAGAATCTGCCTGCCAATAGTGGACACGGGTTCAATCCCTGGTCGGGGAAGATCTCACATGCCCTGGGGCAACTAAGCCGGTGAACCGCAACTGCTGAGCCCCTCTGCTGCAACTACTGAAGCTTGCTTGCCATGAGCCGGTGCTCCGCAACAAGAGAAGCCCGAGCCACACAACTAAGTGTGGCTCCCCCTTGCCACAACTTAGAGAAAGCCCAAAAGCAGCAACAAAGACCACACACAGCCAAAAATAGTAAATAAAATTTTCCCCCCAGAAAAGTACTTCAAGTCTGCCGCTTCTCCGGGTCTGCACTGTCACCAGCCTGGTCTGAGCCATGTCACCCCCTTGCCCAGCCTGCCACAGTGGCCTCTCAACTGGCCTACCACCTTCCACATTCCCCTCATCCATTCATCACACTCCAGCAGAGAGGTCTTTTTAAAATGAAAACCCAACCAGGTCTCTCCTGCTTTAAAGGCCTCCCGTTGCACTTACAATAAAGCCTCAGACAGAGGCCCTGGAGGTTCCCTGAAAGCCTAGACCTGAACTGGAAACACCCTCCTTCTCCATCTCTCATCTCCAACCACACTGACCTTTCACCTCCTGAAAAGAGCAAGCCCAGCCCCACCCTGCAGGCTTTGCCCCGGCAGTTCCCTCTTCCTAGCATTACACCCAACAGCCAGCTGCTTCTTCTCATTCTCCAGCTTAAAACGATACCTCCTCTTTCCCACACTTTTCTTTCCTTTCATAGCAATAGCATGACTGGTGCTTATTATTGTCCACTTATGATTATTTCCTCTGTCTCACATCAGGGCCTGAGCTCCATGAGACCAAGGACCGTGACTGCCCTGCTCACCCCTGGATGCCCAAATGCCAGGTAGTAAAGACCGACTCAATGTGTACTGAATCCATTTATAAGCAAGCAAGTGAAATAGACAGGCCGGACGTCAGAGAGCTGGGAGGAAATCTGATCGGCAAGGTGCTGGGCATAACTCTATAAGCTGTTGGGCATTATTTGGCAGGTTTTGTACAAGCTTCTTATATACATTTCTTCTCAACTACATGATTGGAGAAGGCAATGGCAACCCACTCCAGTACTCTTGCCTGGAAAATCCCATGAACAGAGGAGCTTGGTAGGCTGCAGTCCATGGGGTTGCAAAGAATCGGACACCACTGAGCAACTTCACTTTCACTTTTCACTTCCATGCACTGGAGAAGGAAATGGCAACCCACTTCAGTGTTCTTGCCTGGAGAATCCCAGGGATGGGGGAGCCTGGTGGGCTGCCGTCTATGGGGTTGCACAGAGTCAGACACGACTGAAGCGACTTAGCATCAGCATCAACTACATGGGATAGACTGAATACTTGTACTCTCCGAAAATTCTTATGTTGAAACTAAATACCCAAAGTGAGGGTATTTGGAAGTGGGGTCTTTGGGAAGTGATTAGGTCAACAGACTGGAGCCCTCATAAGGGCTAGTGGCCCTTACTGGCCTTTTGTCACATAAGGTCACAGCAAAAAGAGAGCAGTCTACAAACCAGGAAGCAGGCCCTCACCAGACACTTAATCTGGCACCTTGATTTCGGATGTCCCCATTTCCAGAACTGTGAGAAATAAATGTCTGTAGTTTATAAGCCACCCAGTCTGTACTATTCTGTTACAGCAGTGAGAATGGACACTGCCTTATCACTCTATGAGAGAAATGTCCTTGCAGGCATGTGTTTGGAGAAGGCGATGGCACCCCACTCCAGTACTCTTGCCTGGAATATCTCATGGACGGAGGAGCCTGGTAGGCTGCAGTCCATGCGGTCGTGAAGAGTCGGACATGACTGAGCGACTTCACTTTTACTTTTCACTTTCATGCATTGGAGAAGGAAATGGCAACCCACTTCAGTGTTCTTGCCTGGAAAATCCCAGGGACGGGGGAGCCTGGTGGGCTGCCGTCTCTGGGGTAGCACAGAGTTGGACACGACTGACGCAACTTAGCAGCAGCAGCAGCATGCATGTGTTTAGTCAATCAGTCATTTCCGAGTCTTTGCAACTCTTTGGAGTCCACCAGGCTCCTCTGTCCATGGGATTCTCCAGGCAAGAATACTGCAGCAAGTTGCCATTTCCTCCTCCACGGGATCTTCCTGACCCAGGGATCTCCTGTGTCTCCTGCATTGCAGGCAGATTCTTACCTGCTAAGCCATCAGGGAAGCCCTGATAAGAGATAAATATGCTTACCTCCATTTTAAGGATGATAAAAAGAGGCCACAGAGGAGCCAGGCTTCTTACCCATATTCAAACCCTAACTGCCTCAGGAGAGCAGGTCCAGGGTCCAGCCCGGGCCCTCAGGCACTCTGATGAGCCTCTACCTTACCAAACAGACAGCACAGGAAGCCTCTGGTGAATCAGGGCTTAATGAAAGCAGACGTTGTTCACAGCCCAGAAAGAAGAGCTCCTAGTGCCGGTCACTGGGTGTAGCAATGAGTCCCATTGGGTGAGTGGGCCAGCCCCGCTCCAGGACTGGAACTGCAGAAAAGCACTTAACTCATAACCCCATGGCCAATATCACTTCCCACCGGACGAGGAACCCCACGCAGCCAGTGGGCTCTGGGAAATCTGCAGAGAAATCACTGTTCTAACCTGCTGAGCTCCCAGGAAAGAAGCAGCCCCAACTGGGCTGGCCAGGGCCCAGAGCAGCTCACTGAGGTGCCCAGCTGGGCTGCCAGCCTCACCCTCAGCCCCTACAATTCAGTCATCACCTTCAAACATGGGGAAGACTGCACCAGGCCCAACAAGCCGCCAGGGAGTGACCTGTGGGAGACAGACGCACAGCCCTAGTTCCAGATGGGGCCTCAAGAGTCCTGGCAAGGAGTACAACCCTCTATTCTCTTTTATGGGCACGCTGCCCAAGGGAGCTGCCAAAGTCAGGTGCAGACAATCCTACTGGGTAGAGGGAAGGGGCCTGCTACATGGGGAGATTTGGCTGGCAGGTCAGCCTTCACAAGAACCCTGAGTTCCAAGTAAAAGAAGCACAGATAATCAATGGTCTATTCTTTCCTGACAGAAAGCAAAGAACTGGGGACTCTAGTGATTAAAGGAGAAGAGACAGCTCCCCCACCAAAAAAAAAAAAGGTGGGGTGGGGAAGAGGTGCTCTAGGTGAGCTAGAGTCCAAGAGCCAACCTTGAAGACAGGAAGCTGGCTGGGTCTACGTAGCCCAGGGGCAAGATCGGAAAGGAGACATGGATTTTGCCTCTCGAGACATCCTTAGGGACGACTCCTCAGCAGAGCCAACCACAGCATGCACTGCAGTGCATCTGCCCAGCCAGACAGGATTCATCCCCCTGGCCTGGCTCTTGGCATAGGTTCTTATCGGGAGGGTATTTTCCTCCTTTCACTGCAAAAGAGATCACCTGAGATTGGGCGTACCTGATAAGGCCTCAAGAAATGGGGAACGGAAGCCAAATGCACTTCGGGGACCTTTAGCCTCTCCCAAATTCTTATCTAAAATATTTCTGCAACCACCTTCCCCTCCTCCCACACCCCCACCATCCACCAATACACACCCAGCACCACTCAAGGACCAGCCATTCTGCAGAGAGAGAGAAAGGATGGGCAAAGCCAGAACCTCTAGTAAGCCAGACTGGAAATGCTATCTCCTTGTCCAGAGAGGACAGAGAAAGCCAGGAAGACCTATCCTGGCTGCTCCCAGAATTGATCCATCCAGGTCTGTCCTACAGAGGAGACCACCATCTCCCCAAATGAGGATGCTCACTCTGGGGGGAGGCAAGGGGTGATTTCTTCTCTAGTCATTTTCAGTTACTCTTAGTCAGGGGTCCCAAAGGGTAACTCACCGCGCTCTCCTACAGTCACCCTGGATGCCGTGGACCCAAGAGCCACTATTGTCTTCAGGAGGAAGAGGCAGCTCAACATGACGATGATGCTGAGAGCTGAGACGAAAACTCCAATCCGGCCAGACATGTACATCTTGCCCAGAACATCAACCGAGGGAAGGGCAAGGCAAGGGGACTGGCCTAAGCCCAGCCCCAGATCCTTCCCTTTCGCAATAATTCCCAAGGATGTCTTCTCCTGACAAGAAGAAGAAAAGTGATTGGTTGCTGGTGTGTGGGAACATTCCTGGTGCTACCAAAAGACACATGTGATCAGAATGATCAAACTCTGTACAAGGGACAATGATGAAGAATCTAGGGGGAGCTGGGAAAACAGAGGGATAGACACTGGATCAAAGAGAGCCCTAGAGGGTTTTTCAGGGACATGGCTACAGCTGAAATGAGAGAGGAAAGGACTAAAGACACCACTAAAGAAAAGAACCAACGCTAATAAAATGCACTGTGGCTCCTGTCCATCATCGCAACCTAGAAAACAGAGACTAGAACCAACTGCGTACAAACTATTCAAAAACTATAGAAAAGTAGTGTTTGAATTTCTTCAGAACTAACATAAATGCACCAAAAACCTACATCTTGGTCACTCTGGCCCATATAGGACATTTTTGGACTATAGGAAGGCTAGTTGACAAAACTCAAAAGAACAGTTGCTGACTCAAGGAATAACCTAGGTCATATAGACTCCCTTTCTTTATCTCTTCTTCCTATATTTCTTTTTATTTTTCTTTATCTGTCCCTTTGATTAACCATGATACTTAATAGTGTCCACTGGCTCTGCTTAGTCTAACAAGGTTAAAGGGCAGGGGACATTCAAGGCACAAGATAAAAAACCTAAATAGGGTCTAGGAGTTTGTTGCCAGAAAGTCACCTTATTATTTTAAGGCTGATAAATGAACATTTGTTGATCTAATATGTGCTTGACATATTTTATTTCTCACAACTAACTTGCAAAAGTAAGAAAACTTATTCTTTTTTTAGAGGGAAAACTGCCCAAGGTCATTAAGCTAGTAAGTGGTGGCTTTTGGAATTTAATAACAGGAATGTCAGATAGCATTGTTTGAAGGTTTATTACTGCCAAGGGTCTAAGTACTTTACATAAGTTAGCTCACTTAATTCTCACTACAACCCTATGAGTTAAATACTATTATCCCCATTCTACAGATGGGGAAACTGCATCGCAGAAAGAAATGTAGGCCGCAGCTAATAAGTGGTAGAACAAAGGTGCGTGTGTGCATGCTCAGTTTCTTCGGTCATGTCTGACTTTTTGCAGCGTCTGAGTCTTTGTAACTCTATGGACTGTAGCCCACCAGGCTCCTCTGTCCATGGGATTCCCCGGGCAAGAATACCAGGAGTGGGTTGCCATTCCAGGGAATCTTCTGACCCAGGGATGGAACAGACGTCTCCTGCATCTCCTGTGTTCCAGGAGGATTCTTTGACCACTGAGCCACTTGGGAAGCCCAGAACAAAGGTAAGCAGTCCAATTCCATAGCCAGTGTTCTTTATCATCTTATCATAATGAATTTGAACTCAGATCTTTCTAACTGCAAAACTCATGCACCTTCTACTACCCCATATTATGACCTGGTAAAAGTAGGTCCAATTCTATTCATGGATGTCTTACCTCTAATGCAGAGCAAAAGGGGATCTGGGGAACTCCACAGCTGTGAAACCCCTGCATCCTCAACCTATCCCAGAATCAACCATCTGGGGAGAGAAGCCCAGGATCTTCATTAGATGCCTTCCGACGCCAAGAGGCAACCCCTGGGGTAAAGGCCTGGAGGGACCCCTGAGTGAGTGTTTAGGATGCCATGGGCCAGACGCCCCCACCTCTTGTTGGGTTTGGGGGTCCTCGCATGAGGCCCATCCAATTCTGGGAGCATATTAAAATCTAGTTTTCCAAAGACAACCGCAGACGCCCCCGTACCAAACGCCCCCCTCCTCTCCCCAGCTCCAGCCCATGGAAACCTGCTCCCTTCCTCCCGCCCCGCACTTCTCCACGGGCCTTGGCCCGGCCAGAGAACGACCCTTGACTGAACACCCCCAGTCACACCCGAAGCGAGGCCGCCCCCGAGAGGCAGAAAGGCCACCCGACACGCAACGCCTCTAAGCAGCTGCAACCGGACGAGAACCAGCGGCGCGGTTTCCCTGGCAACCCCACCGCTCGCCGCGTCGCGCTTCCGGAGCCTGAGGGCGGCGCGCTCCAATGACGTCACGGGGCCACTTTCCGGCCGGTGGCAGAGTCGGGCTGAAGTTGTGGGGGCCCGTGGCGCCATGGGGGCCACTGGCGACGTTGAGCAGCCGCGGGGACCCGGCGGGGCAGAGCGGGGTGGCCCCGAGCTGGGAGACGCGGGCGCAGCGGGGCAGCTGGTTCTCACGGTGAGGGCGCCCCCGGGGAGGCCCAGGCGGGGCCTGGGCTCGGGCCGGGCAGGGCCTCGGGCTCCCGGGACCCTGGCCCGCGGGGGAGAGAACGCGGCGGCTGATCTACCGAGGGGGTTGGCATTGTCACAGTCCGACGACCTGGCTTCAAATTCTGGTGCCGCCCTCCTAGCTAGGTGACGTGGGCCAGCCCTGTCAAGCCTCTCAGCCCCAGTTTTATCTTCGGGAAGATGGAGATGTCTAGCCCCTGCCTCTTAAAGTTGTCAGGGGGAGGGATAATAAATGCGGGTAAAGCGCCCAGCGCATCATCTGGCAGAGTAGACCCTCGGTAAACACTGGTCCCCTTCCTCCACCCTTTTATGAAAAGTAGGGTTGGGACTTTGGAGGCAGGAAACTTTGCTCTGTTCCTCTTCCCCTGCCGGGCCTTCCCCTGCACCGCCCTAGCCCAAGGTGGCAGAGACGGTGAAAGCACCCGAGAAGCAGGAATGTCTGAGGTGTAACTTAATGCCCACGCTCCACCTCCACGCCAGTGTCACGGACCTCGGTGACATCTGCTCCCTTGGTCCCCACAGAACCCTTGGAACATAATGATCAAGCACCGGCAAGTGCAGCGGAGGGGCCGCCGCTCACAGATGACCACAAGGTAAGGCTAGCCCTGGACGGGATGTCTCTCCAGGGCCCTGGCGTGGAAGGCAGCTTTGCGGTCCCCACTGCACAGGGCTAAGAAAGAGTTCATCAGCCAGTAGAAGGAGGAGATTCAGATTCAGTAACTCTCTGTGTGACCTTGAGCAAGTCATTTCCCCCAAACTCAAAACGAGGGAGAGGTGTGTTGATTAGACAATGCCCAAGATCCCTAACGTTCAATGGCTCTTGTATTTAAAGCTGCCAAAGAGGCAGAATAGCATGAAGATTATGAGAAACGTAAGCCTGATAGTCTCCATCTCAGGGAAGGGAGGGAGCGCAAGATGGGTCTTTGGGATGCTGGTTGTATATGTTTGTTGACCTGTATGTGTGTATGTATGCTAATTCGCTTCAACGGTGTCCAGGTCTTTGCAACCCTATGGACTGTAGCCCACCATGGGATTCTCCAGCCGAGAATACTGGAGTGGGGAGCCATGCCCTCCTCCAGGGGAATCTTCAGACCCAGGGATCGAACCCTCATCTCCTGCATCTCAGGCGCATTCTTTACATGTAGCACTACCTGGGAAGTCTTGACCTAAGTAGTGATTAAATGGATGTTCACTAAAACTTACAGTATATTAAGTATTATTCTGCTAAAACACTTTAAAAATAGTGCCCATTTCATAGAGTTATGAGTATGAAATGAAGTCCCACATCTATGTGGTTTGCACAGAACTTGGACTCATAGCTAGTTTTCAGTAAAAGTCATCTTTTTGTTTATTCGGGGGTGGTTTGTTTTTTTCTTTTTCTAGCCGCGCTACATGGCATGCAGGATCTTAGTTCCCTGACCAAGGATCAAACCAGTGCTTCCTATAGTGGAAGCATAGCGTTTTAACCACTGGACTGCCAGGGAAGTCCCAAAGCCATCTGTTATTGTTGTTGAAGGATCTTATGTCAGTAATTGGCTGGGCAGATTGGGAAAAGAAATGTTTGGAACATGCCTCCTGACTGTGGCTTCTTCCCCTCCCTCCCTCTGCAGTTTCACAGATCCTGCCATCTCCATGGACCTCCTCCGAGCTGTCCTGCAGCCCAGCATCAACGAGGAGATCCAGACAGTCTTCAACAAGTACATGAAGGTGAGAAGGATGCAGAGACAAAGAAAAAAAAATAGGAGTTAAGACTCATCGGTGATCCTTCCCTGCATCACAGTCTCCCTAGCTCTTTCTAGTACCTACACATGCCTAAAGTTTTCCAATTTGGAATCCCCACTCCAAGAATGTTTTTTCTCTTTGGGGGGTAATTGAATACCTCTTATTGTTACCAAAGCAGGTTTGGGTCTCCTCACCCATGTGTATGCTAAGTTGCTTCAGTCATGTCCAACTCTTTGTGACCCTATGGACTGTAGCCCGCCAGGCTCCTCTGTCCATGGGATTCTTCAGGCAAGAATACTGGACTGGGTTGCCACGTCCTTCTCCAGGGGATCTCCCTAACCCAGGGATCAAATCTGCATCTCTTAAGTCTCCTGCATTGGCAAGTGGGTTCTTTACCTGCAGCGCCACCTGGGAAGCCCAAGCAAGTTTGGGTCTGCTCACCCACACGCAGTAAAACCAATCTACTGACACCAGGTAGTGGTGAAGGAAAGTGCAACATTTACTGCTGGACAGCACCAAGCAAGGAGGCTGGGCACTAGTTTGTTTCTGTTATTGTTATTTAGTCACTAAGTCATGTCCGACTCTGCAACCCCATGGACTGTAGCCCACCAGGCGCCTCTGTCCATGGAATTTCCCAAGCAAGACCACTGGAGTGGGTTGCTGTTTCCTTCTCCATGGGATCTTCAAACCCTCATCTCCTGCATTGGCAGGTGGGTTCCTTACCACTGAGCCATCAGGGAAGCCCTCCGGGGACTAGACTAGGGCTTGAAACACCCAGACTCCCCAGTGGGTTTCAGCAAAGCATTTTAAAGACAACGTGAGGGAGGGGCATCCCAGGGTATGTGATCAGCTTGTGCACAATTCTCTGATTGGCTGATGGTGAGGTGGCCGTGTAGTATCACAGGGAGTAACATTATTAACCCTTAGGCTCTGCTCATGTTCATCACGTAGTTCATTTCTTCCACTTCATGGTGGCTTTAACATCTATTAGACAACTCAGGAAATGTGCATCAGATGCTGTTATTGAGGAGCCTTAAAGCAGAGGATATGGGAGAGGAGCCTGCTCCCTGTCCTCCAAGGCCCCATAGGGTCAGCTCCATTAGTTTTGCCAAGCTGTTGTGAGGATGAAATGACTTAAGTGTAATGTGCTCAGCCTGTGCTTGGAATGCAAGTATTTTTATTACTTGTTTAATAGATAACCATTGTTGCTGTTTAAAATTTATTTCAATATCTATTAATAATCTTCTACACGGCTCTACCTGAATTTCCCACAGATGCTTCAGTCCCAGCATATTAAGGACTGAACTCTTGTGTTTCTCTTCCTAAATCTTCTCATGTATTTATTCTTTCATCCGAGAAGTATTTTCTAAGCCCTTACCATAATGCAGGCACTGTTCTAGGCACTTAAGGGTGTAACAGGGAACAAAATGGGCAGCGTCCTTGCCCTCTTTAAACAAATGTGTCCTTTGTCAGCAAATGCCAGAGAGAAGGAGAAAACAGTGACCTATAGGGAACAGAGGTGCTCTTTCATAGGTTGTGTCTAGGCAAGACATTTGAGCAGAGACCCAAAAGAGTGAGGAAGGAACAAGTCATGCATATACCTGGAGGGAAAGCAACACAGGCAGAGGGAACAAGGGCAGAGGCCCAGAGCCAGGAGCATGCTTGGCACGTTCAAAGCACCAGAGTGGCCAGTGTGGTGGGAGCCAACCAAACCAGGAAAGAAGTAGGAGAGGTGACCAGACAGGTAACAGACTCAGCTCAGGCAGAACTTTGAAGCCGGGGTGAGAACTGTGAATGAGAAGTATTACCTGCCACATCAGAAAACAAAGGCTGCTGCAGCCATCAAGCCATCTCTCTACAGCCACCCGGCCTAGAGCCCCGAGGGAACTCAGGACAGAAACAGGACGCCCACCATCTAGCGGTCAGCTGCTGCAACCGCCCCTGACAGTGCACCCCGAGGGGACTCGGGACTGAGAAGGCACAGGATTCTGGCCCCAGGAAGCTGAGGCACACACCAAAAGAATGGTTTCAGTGAGCCCAGACTTCTGCATCTTTCCATACATAGGAAAGCACTAAATTCCTTAACTGGAGATATGGTTTTCTTTGTTTAACAGTAATCTTTTGATGTGCCGACTACCTACTCTTTGTTGATAAACTTGTGTGTCGATATCCTGGCTCCCCACCTTGCCTTCTTGGAGCCGTCTCCCAAAGCTGTCTTAGATGCTATGTCCCAGACTTAAGTCCTCAGTTTTGTCCACCAAATAAAACATAACTCTCAACTTTTAGGTTGTGCTTTTTTTTCTTTTTTTTCCAGTTGACAGAACTTAGGGTTTTATTACAAGTAAAATAGAGGCTCTTGGAGAGTTGAGCAGAGTTCATGATCTGATCATTTTTAGAGTCTCTCTGACAGTCATAGAGTAGACTTCAGAAGGAGCAGTTAGGGAGCTTGAGATGATAGTATTAGGCTTGGGTATTAGCAGTAAGGGTTCCAGGAAAGAGTCAGATTCTGTATGTCTCCAAGGTAGCAAATAGGATTTGCCAGTAATTCAGAAGTGCCGGGTAAAAGAAAAAGAGAAGTAAATAACTCCCAAGTTATTTGCCAGAGGCAACTGTAAAGTAGAATCACCACTGACTTGGTATGAAGAAGATGGAAACAAGCAGAGGAAGCAGGAGCTCAGTTATGGACAAGTTTAAATGAGATCATCATTCACTTAAAAACCAGAGTCCAGTGGGCTCTGCCCTCCTCCATCTTCCATATTCAGTCCTGGGGTCCTGTGCATGCCACCCCACACTCTGACCAGCCTGCCTTTCTTCTTTGGCTCTGCCTTGGTTCCGGCCTTCATTATTTCTCCCTCTGTAATCCTTAACTGCCTCTGTTCTTTCCCTCTTTCAGCCCACCCTCCATAAATCCAGTGATTCCTAAAATGTAAATCCTTTGAAATCCCTCCATGACTTTCCATTTTTTTCTGGGTGAAAGCCAAATTCCTTTACGTGGCATATATGGCCCCCTGAGATCAGACCGCAGCCACCCCTTGCTATATACCTAGTTATTCCTTCCCCTGACTTCTGCACTTCCCAGGATGCCCCAAGTATTCTTATACCTCTGCACCTTTACATATGCAAAAATAAAGGGGTTAAGCCACTAGGAAAAGGCTAGACCAGGATTGTCTATCTCCAAAGCACTTTCCTGGTTGCTTGTCCTGATAGTGGATACCATGATTCAGGAACTTTTCTCTCCTGGACAAATGTTGAATAAACACAATTTGTGGCTTCACGTTGTCTGCAAAGATACCTCCTTGCCACGCTTGTTTTTAGGACAAGGTACAAATGACTTGATTACATCACAGCTTTGTATTAAGTGCAAGCTCTTGATCAGCCTCATCAGATCGCTTTGTTTAATAGTGTTCCCAAATCTCAGCTACCCATTTTCTTAAGAATGTTTAGAATAATAACTTCAGAAATGGCTGATCTTATCCAAGAAATGTTTAATTTTATCAGTTTATTCTTGTTACTACTAAATGCACACCCCTTTGAAAAATCTTCTAATAACATAGCTTAGAAAATGGAGTGATGGATGGATAAGTGGGATGAGTAGATGGCTATGTGATAGCAAATACAGCAGAAGGTTAATTGTAAACCTAGAACCTATTATACAGAGTGAAGTGAGTCCGAAAGAGAAAGATAAATACTGTATTCTAACGCATATATACAGAATCTAGAAAAATGGTAATGAAGAGTTTATTTACAGGGCAACAGTGGAGAAAGAGACATAGAAAATAAACATGGACATGAGGAGAGGGGAGGAGAGGGTGAGATGCAAGGAAAGAGTAACACGGGAACTTACATTACCATATGTAATATAGATAGCCAACAGGAATTTGCTGTATGGCTCAGGAAACTCAAACAGGGGCTCTGTATCAACCTAGAGGGGTGGGATGGAGAGGGGATATATATACACCTATGGCTGATTCATGTTGTGGTTTGACAGAAAACAGCAAAATTTTGTGAGGCAATTATCCTTCAATAAAAAATAAATAAATTTTTTAAAGGTTAATTGTAGACTAGATAATAGGTATTAGTATCAATTGAATAAAAGTAAAAACCAAAAGTCACTAAAACTCACCTCACAGAATACCAGACTGTTAATAATGACCATGTAGTCTCCTGTATTTATTTGTGTGTCTGTGTGTGTGCGCACGCGCATGCATGTTTAAAAAATACATAGGATCGTTTTGCACCGTTCTGCAATTTGTTTTTTTCATTTAACAGTATATTTTGGTCATGTTTCTAGGGCAGTACGTAATAGCCCACACTGATTGTTTTGTAATAGCTGCAGAGTCTAGTGTGTGACTGTACTGCAGTTTAGTTAGCTAGTCCGTAGAGCACTTGAATTATTTACATTTTTCCCTATTACAAACACTTCTACCTTGAACACTTTGAATGTATATCTTTGTTCACCTGTGAGAATCTTTCTGAAGGATAACGTTGTAAAGATGAAATTGAGGGGTAAAGGAGGAAACATTTTTCCCTCAAGAAAATTTCTTTCCAGAAATTCTGTGCCATTTTGCATTTCTACCAATAGTGCTTGAGAATTCCTTATTTATTCTCATATCCAGAGGTGGCTTACGCTTAGCCTACATATTCCTTGTACTGCCCGCCTCACAGGGTGGTTGTAAAGTATCCGTTACTTCATTTAGCATTCACTTAGTCATTAATCAACGTTGAACACCAGTATTAACCTCCAATTTTTAGTTTTTGTTTTGAAGTCAAACTCATCTGATCATTTCACTTAATTTTGCCTGCAGAATTTTCCTCCTAAACTCTTGAGCTCTCTAATCCAGTGCTTTCACTCTCTTCCCCTTGGTTTGGTGTAAACAACAAAGGTACATATGTAAGTGATTGTACCTCCGCCTGGTTGTCTGCCTCTAGGGGTTCATGGGTTTTAGATTTCAGAATTTTTCTATTTACTGAAGAGAACCTATCTTTTCTTCTAGAGACATGGACTCTCTTTTTGATGTATTCCCAGTGTCTCTGTTTGGACCTCGCATCACCTTGGCCCTTGGTGGTTTCAGGCTCAAGCTCTCCCCCGTACCTGGTGGAGGAACCTTCTGCCTTTCCTTTCCCCGGCCAGCTGGGGCTGCTGATATCCGGGGGCCTGGCCGAGTCTTGCCCCGCCCAGTCAACAGATGTTCCTCTCAGATGGGGTGAAGTCAGGGTTCAAGTAGGCTTTTCTGCCCACTGTGTCTTTTCTGGCCTCCCTGACCTGTTCATCTCAGACACTGGCCTTTTTTTTCCTTCTTCTTCTTCTATGGAAGTAAAACAGGTGCATTGTAGAAATTGAGAAGATTTATAGTTACACAAAAAAAGAGAAAACAATCACGACATCACCACTTTAATATAGTGTATTCTCACAGTTCTTTTGTCTTATGTTTGCTTTTTGCTGTTTTAGTCTCACGCTATCCCAGACTGTTTAATAACTTCCTTTCTTCACTTGACTGTATATCATGAATACCTTTTTGTGTCAAAAATATATTCTCCTGTTCCTTGCTTACTGTGATTTTTGATACTTGTCTACTTCTTCATGGTATAGATAGTCCATAATTTACTTCAGTTGTACTTGGACATTTAGGTTATGCTTTGATTTTGTACTGTCCACACGTTACTACTGTGAAGACCCTGCTTTGAGTACCTCAGTGATGGTTCTCCTCTGTAAGAGAGGATGAAGAGGGGAAGTAGAGCCAGGGACCTGAATCTAAGCCTGGCTGATCTCACAGCATGGTCATGATTGCCTTTCCCTTCTTTATGCATACGTGTGTGCTTAGTCGCTCAGTTATGTCTGACTCTTTGCAACTCCATGGACACCAGGCTCCTCCGTCCATGGAATTTTCCAGGCAAGAATACTTGAGTGGGTTGCCATTTCGTACTCCAGAGGATCTTCCCCGAACCTGTGTCTTGTGTGTCTCCTGCGTTGACAGGCAGATTCTTTACCAATGAGCCACCTGGGAAGCCCCTTCCCTTCTTTATAAGGGTAGATTCTATGTACAGTTCCCTTCACGTTGGTGCAAATCAGCAGGACTTCTGGCTCTGTCTTCTATTGTACTTCTCCCTAGTTCTTCCAGAAGGCAGCACTGAATGTACGAGACAACGTCGGGGAAGAAGTGGATGCCGAGCAGCTGATCCAGGAGGCCTGTCGGAGCTGCCTGGAGCAGGTGAGATCAAAGGGGAGGAAAAGTGTAGGCACAGGGGTTAGCCCTCCGGGCTCGGCAAAGACAGACGGTCTCATCATCAGTGGTATTTGGAAGGAAACCCAGTGAGCTACTTACTTAGACAGGGCTTGGAGCTTTGAAGACAGAGGGAAGGGAGGTAGCTACTAGATGTCAGGTACTATGGTAGACACTTTCACCTGCATGAGTTCATTTCCATCTCAGGAGAAACCTGCACAGAAGGCACCTTTCAATTCCTAGTTTACAAATGAAGAAATTGTGGCTTAGCAGAGGCAGGAGGTAGAAGAGCTAAGATCTGGCTTGCCTCTTAGTGCGTGGTGACTTGACCCTTCACGTAGTCACAGCCCCTTTTGGTGTCACGAGAACTACCACCCTTTCTGCCTCCTTGCCTCCCAAGGTGTGGTCAGGAGGCATGACGTCAGGTCTAGAAATGGCTGTGTGCTCAAGATAGTCGTGAACCTGTTTACATGTGTCAGCTGCTGTTATTAATAGGAATTGTCAACATCACCCAGATTCCGTGCTTGACTGTGAAACCAATAGCTGTCAGAGGTGGAATCTGCTTCATGACGATAGCCACAGGAGCAGACTGGAGTTCAGTCCTTCTATCACGTTGTTGCTGTTCAGTCACTAAGTCGTGTCCGACTCTTGGGGACCCCGCGGACTGCAGCCCGCCAGGCTTCCCCTGTCCCTCACTATCATGAGTTGAGAGAATAATGTCTTCTGGGAGGTTGGCTGGCAAGCTGCTCAGGCACAGCCTCAGAAAAGAGCAAGACCAGGGCCTCGAATCTGAGGTCGTTGAGATTCCCCCTGAGATACACATCTTATCTGTCTGAGGACCTGTTTTTCCAAAGCACAGAGTGACTCTTTTTCGTCTTGAATTCCTCTCGGGGTGCAGGCTACTTGCAGTGGGTTACAACTTAACCCTCGTAGAGCTGAGCAACGCTCTTTGTTTTGTTTAGTTCACAAATCCCATCTTATCTCTGGCTCCCTGTCCTTCCACATGACTTTATCTGGTCCTGTGGCTTTGAAGCCAGTGTAGCTGTTGATGATTCTAAACATACAGCTCAGCCCTGAGCTGCTTCCCCATTTGCCTTCCTCCACTCTATCCTCAGAGCAGCCAGCCCCAGGTTGTTTTTCTTTCTTTTTTATTTATTTTGACTGGAGGCCAATTACTTTACAATATTGTATTAGTTTTGCCATACATCACCATGAATCTGCCACAGGTGTACACGTGTTCCCCATCCTGAACCCCCCTCCCACCTCCCTCCCCATACCATCCCTCTGAGTCATCCCAGTGCACCAGCCCCAGGCATCCTATATCCTGCATCAAACCTGGACTGGCGATTCATTTCATATATGATATTATACATGTTTCAATGCCATTCTCCCAAATCATCCGACCCTCTCCCTCTCCCACAGAGTCCAAAAGACTGTTCTATACATCTGTGTCTTTTTTGCTGTCTCACATACAGGGTTATCGTTACCATCTTTCTAAATTCCATATATATGCCTTAGTATACTGTGTTGGTGTTTTTCTTTCTGGCTTACTTCACTCTGTATAATCAGCTCCAGTTTCATCCACCTCATTAGAACTAATTCAAATGTATTCTTTTTAATGGCTGAGTAATACTCCATTATGTATATGTACCACAGCTTTCTTATCCATTCATCTGCTGATGGGCATCTAGGTTGCTTCCATGTCCTGGCTATTATAAACAGTGCTGTGATGAATATTGGGGTACACGTGTCTCTTTCAATTCTGGTTTCCTCGGTGTGTATGCCCAGAAGTGGGATTGCTGGGTCATAAGGCAGTTCTATTTCCAGGTTTTAAGGAATCTCCACGCTGTTCTCCATAGTGGCTGTACTAGTTTGCATTCCCATCAACAGTGTAAGAGGGTTCCCTTTTCTTCACACCCTCCTCAGCATTTATTGCTTGTAGACTTTTGGATCGCAGCCATTCTGACTGGTGTGAAATGGTACCTCATTGTAGTTTTGATTTGCATTTCTCTGATAATGAGTGATGTTGAGCATCTTTTCATGTGTTTGTTAGCCATCTGTATGTCTTCTTTGGAGAAATGTCTGTTTAGTTCTTTGGCCCATTTTTTTATTAGGTTGTTTATCTTTCTGGAATTGAGCTGCAGGAGTTGCTTGTATATTTTTGAAATTGTTTGTCAGTTGCTTCATTTGCTATTATTTTCTCCCATTCAGAAGGCTGTCTTTTCACCTGCTTATAGTTTCCTTTGTTGTGCAGAAGCTTTTAAGTTTAATTAGGTCCCATTTGTTTATTTTTGCTTTTATTTCCAGTATTCTGGGAGGTGGGTCATAGAGGATCCTGCTGTGGTTTACGTCGGAGAGTGTTTTGCCTATGTTCTGCTCTAGGAGTTTTATAGTTTCTGGTCTTACATTTAGATCTTTAATCCATTTTGAGTTTATTTTTGTGTATGGTGTTAGAAAGTGTTCTAGTTTCATTCTTTTACAAGTGGTTGACCAGTTTTCCCAGCACCACTTTTTAAAGAGATTGTCTTTACTCTATTGTATATTCTTGCCTCCTTTGTCAAAAATAAGATGTCCATAGGTGTGTGGGTTTATCTCTGGGCTTTTTGTTTTGTTCCATTGATCTATATTTCTGTCTTTGTGCCAGTACCATACTGTCTTGATGACTGTGGCTTTGTAGTAGAGCTTAAAGTCAGGCAAGTTGATTCCTCCAGTTCCATTCTTCTTTCTCAAGATTGCTTTGGCTATTCCAGGTTTTTTGTATTTCCATACAAATTGTAAAATTATTTGTTCTAGCTCTGTGAAAAATACTGTTGGTAGCTTGATAGGGATTGCATTGAATCTATAGTTTGCTTTGGGTAGTATACTCATTTTCACTATATTGATTCTTCTGATCCTTGAACATGGTATATTTCTCCATCTATTAGTGTCCTCTTTGATTTCTTTCACCAGTGTTTTATAGTTTCCTATATATAGGTCTTTAGTTTCTTTAGGTAGATATATTCCTAAGTATTTTATTCTTTTCATTGCAATGGTGAATGGAATTGTTTCCTTAATTTCTCTATTTTCTCATTATTAGTGTATAGGAATGCAAGGGATTTCTGTGTGTTGATTTTATATCCTGCAACTTTACTATATTCATTAATTAGCTCTAGTAATTTTCTGGTGGAGGCTTTAAGGTTTTCTATGTAGAGGGTCATGTCATCTGCAAACACTGAGAGTGTTACTTCTTCTTTTCCAATTTGGATTCCTTTTATTTCTTTTTCTGCTCTGACTGCTGTTGAGGATAATGTTTGCTGTGGGTTTGTCATATATAGCTTTTATTATGTTGAGGTATGTTCTTTCTATTCCTGCTTTCTGGAGAGTTTTTATCATAAATGGATGTTGAATTTCGTCAGAGGCTTTCTCTGCATCTATTGAGATAATCATATGGGTTTTATTTTTCAATTTGTTAATGTGGTGTATTACATTGATTGATTTGCAGATATTGAAGAATCCTTGCATCCCTGGGATAAAGCCCACTTGGTCATGGTGTATGATCTTTTTAATGTGTTCTTAGATTCTGATTGCTAGAATTTTGTTAAGGATTTTTGTATCTATGTTCATCAGTGATATTGGCCTGTAGTTTTCTTTTTGTGTGGCATCTTTGTCAGGTTTTGGTATTAGGGTGATGGTGCCTCATAGAATGAGTTTGGAAGTTTACCTTCCTCTGCAATTTTCTGGAAGAGTTTGAGTAGGATAGGTGTTAGCTCTTCTCTAAGTTTTTGGTAGAATTCAGCTGTGAAGCCATCTGGACCTCAGCCCCAGGTTTTTAAAGATGAATCAGATTGTGTCCGATCATGGTCCCAAATCCCCTTTTATATCTGTTTGTTTATTTGCTTGCCATCCAGATCACCCACAGAATGAGCCTCACAAGAGGAAAGCCCTTGCTTGTGCTATTAATCGGTGTGTCTCCAGCACTTACATACTAAGCACTCAATATTTATTTTAAAAAACAAAACAAAACAGCAGCTTACTGAGGAACATGTTTAATATCAGTGCATTTACGTAGAAAAAAGTATTTAGCATATGTTTACATGGAAAAAGTGAGGAAGAGTCTTACATGAAATGTTAATAGTATTCTGTGGGAACTGAGGTTTCAGATTTTTTTTTTTAATTTTGCTTATTTACATTTTTGTAATTTTTCAGTAATGATCCTTCATTATTCAGGGTTTTCAAAAAAGGTGTTTATTTGTATGACTATTTCAGGGTCCCTTTGTACTGACCATGAAAAAGTTTTAACAGTTTGAAGTTGTATCTAATGGAGGTAGATAGGTTTACCCACCAAAAGAGTGACTGATAACACTTTTTTTGTCGTTTCCCTTCAGGCTAAACTACTATTTTCAGATGGAGAAAAAGTAATACCCAGATTGACACATGAGCTTCCAGGGATAAAGGTCAGAGTCCCTGTGTGACGGTGTTTCGCAGGGAGGACCGATCAGACTGGGAGGCTGGAGAGCTCTGTGGCCCCGAGGAGGCTGCACAGATCCCCCGTTTGTGGGACCAGGTCTGAATAGCATCGTGCCAGGAGGGCTGCTGAGTCCTGGCTCAGCGGGGAGCCAGAGGGTGTGGTCTAGGGCTTCTGTCTTCTGCGGCCCGGGGACCTACAGCTCCCGAGCAGCGGCCTCCATCTGACTCCCTTCCCTTCCCCACCCCCAGCGTGGCCGGCAGGCAGAAGAGGAGTGTGCCCTCCGAGGAAGCCCCATTCCCAAAAAGGTGAACCGTCTCCTCATTTTCTGGCTGGGTAAAGGCCCTGAAGCTCCAGAAGAGGGTGGGCTTCCTCAGCGCCCCTTGGGGCCTTTCTAACGTGAGAGGCAGGAGTCCTAAGCACCGTCACCCTCCCTGCTCACCCCCAAGCGTCATCTGGCCTCGCAGGGAAGCCACCTCCTTCTGGCGACCCTGGTCCTGCCCGTGGGCTGGGGGCTCCCACAGGGCCAGGCCTCTGATGGCTGTTCTCTTCTCTTTGGCAGCGGAAGGGACGGCCTCCGGGACACATCCTGTCAAACGACCGGGCCGCCGCGGGCATGGTGTGAGTAGAGGCCAGCAGAGCTCTGGGGGAGAGTGGGCGGGGGGTAGGCCTGGAGGAGAGGAGGCCAGAGTTCGCTGCCTAGCAGCCTGGCAGACTCAGACTCATCTGTGCAAGAACCCAGGGAGGAGAGTTCTCTAGTCTGAGGGCTGAGGGAAGAAGGCAATGAGGAGGGTGTCGTATCTTGCTTTTACCCCAGAACAGTTCAGCCCAGCTTCACTAAACACCAAAGGTTCTCTTTAAACACCAGAAGTGTGTTTTATTAGTATGTACCACACGCTTGTGGGGCCTCCCCAGTGGCCCGGCGGTAAAGAACCCACCTGCAGTTGCAGGAGGCACGGGAGACGTGGGTTTGATCCCTGGGTCCAGAATATCCCCTGGAGGAGGGCGTAGCAACACATTCCAGTACTCTTGCCTGGAGAATTCCAAGGTCAGAGGAGCCTGGCACACAGAGTCAGGCATGGCTAAAATGACTTAGCACACACACACGAATGCTTGTAATGTGCCATCACTGGTCTGAACACCTAATATATACTTTTCCTTCTAATCCTTCCAAAAACCCTCTGACGACGGTATAATTAATTCTGCAAATAAGGAAACAGACTCACAATTACTTGCCTAAAGTCAGACGGCTAATAAAAGGCAAAACTATACCACATTGCCTCCAGGATGGTCATTTTCAAAGACTGTTGAAGGAACAGAATCTTTTTCAAACAGCTTTACGTGGAAGCCTAATACCGATATGTAAAAAAGATAAAGCCTCCCTGGTCAGGGAGCTGAGATCCTGCAAGCTGCATGGAATGGCCGAGGTTTGGGGGTAGGGTGAGGAGGAGCCACACTGATCTGGTTAAGAGAGATGGAGATAGTTTGAAACCACCAGCTTAGGAGATGGATTAGTATAATCCTTAGACCTTAGACTTGTCTCCTGCCTGAAGCAAGTTCATTCCTCACTTACACAAGACTGGGACTTGCTACTGTTATCTCTTCTGTCAGATGAGAAACTGCAGCCCAAAGAGGTTCCCAGACTTGCCCACATGGCTAGATGGTGTCAGATTGAGTCCTTGAGTGGACTAGGACCCGTTCCTTTTCCCTTTGCACCGCCTCTAACGGGCACCAGGCAACAGTCTCCCTGGGGCTGGAGTGAGAGTGTTTGAGGAGCTCCCACCAGTAGCAGCAAACTTTCTTGCAGTCCTAGGCCCTATCTCGGAGAATTCACCTTTCCTTTTTCCCTCCAAGCAGATGGAAACCAAAATCCTGTGAACCAATTCGCCGGGAAGGCCCTAAGGTATGATGCTGTGAGCATGGCAGTGACCCCTGTCCTAGGGAGACCCCAGTCCAAGCTCTGGGCCCCCCCTTGAGGGAAAGGACCTGGGGTTGGGTGAAGGATGTGTGCGCCAGAGCCATTTTACCTGCCCTCCTACCTCCCAACTCTGGCTTCCAGGAGGATCCCAAGTAAGGATTGAAATTAGGGGCAAAACAAAGAGAGGGCTTGGTGTTTGCCGCACCCTTCTCCCTGTAAAAGCTTGGTGTCACCGAGACTTATCCAGCACTTACTATGTCACAGGCACCACCCTACATCTTTGGCGTGGGTTGCCTCATTTAATCTTTATCACAACCTGTTGAGAGAGATTCTGTTACCTTTCTATGGTTCATGAGCTTCCTTTCCTACCTCATGGCAGAAATTATTTTATCTGTTATCCTACACATTTGATACGCTTGAAGATACTAAGGATTACAGAGTTGCCCAAAGTCACATACCGAGTAAGTGGCAGAGCTGTATCAAACCCAAGGTCCAGGGACACCAGTCTGGGTTCTTAAAACTGTTAGCTTCTGTTGCCTCCAGAACAGTTGTTTGCAGGCTTTTTTTTTTTTTTTAATATTTTTAACACCAAAAACATTTTGTTTTGGGGTATGCCAATTAACAATGTTGTGATAGTTTAAATTGAACAGTGAAGGAACTCAGCCATACAGGTACATGTATCCATTCTCCCCCAAACCCCCCTCCCATCCAGGCTGCCACATAACATTGAGCAGAGTTCCACATGCTATACAGATGTTTGTTATCCATTTAAATATAACAGAGTATGCATGCCATTCCCAAAGTCCTTAACTGTCCCTTCCCTTCCCTTCCTGCCCCACCCTCCACCCCTCCGCCAGCAACCATGAGTTCATTTTCTAAGTCTGGGAGTCTCTTTCTGTTTTGTAAGTAAGTTCATTTGTATCATTTCTTTTTAGATTCTACATATAAGCAATGTCATATGATATTTCTCCTTCTCTCTGACTTCTCTCAGTGTGACATTCTCTGGCTGCACCCATGTTGCTGCAAATGACCTTATTTCTTTCTTTTTAATGGCTGAATAATGTTGCATTGTGTGGGTACCGCTCTTCTTGATCCACTCCTCTGCTAATGGAGGCTTAGGTTGTCTCCATGTCTTGGCCGTTGTAAACAGTGCTGCAGTGAACACTGAGGTGCATGTATCTTTTGGGGCCATGTTTTTCTCTGCATATATGCCTAGAAGTGGGATTTCAGGGTCATATGGTAGCTCTGTTTTTAAAGGAGCTTCCATACTGTTCTCCATAGTGGCTATAGCGGTTTATATTGCCACCAATAATTCAGGAAGGTTCCTTTCTCTCCACACCCTCTCCAGCATTTGTTGTTTATGGATTTTTTGATGATGGCCATTATGACTGGTATAAGAATAGAATCTTTTCTTCAACTAAAATCATACACACAAGCCCACTGTCCAGTCATACATGATAGGTGAAAGCTCCACCATCCAAATTGAGGCTATGTCCAGTGGAAATGGTCCCCCCGTTATTGTACTGGCCCACGGCCTCCACCCATGCCCAGGCCTGCCTTCTTCACCTCTGCTCCCTTGGAGCGGGTGATCCGGCAGCCTCCTAGAGCTCTGTCTTCCTCTCCAAACACCCCTTCTCTCTCTCCAGTGAGTCCTTCCTCCTGTATAAGTGGGCATTCCCCAGAATTCTCTCCATTGCCCACTTCTCCACCTCAGGTTTCTCTCTGGATGACCTAAAGCATCCACGCTTATTAGATCTTGGGGACTAGTACTTGCTGAAGTTCCCTTACCTCTTGGTTTGTACCCCACCTTTCCCTCTAGTTTAAAACCTGTATATCCTACTGTCTGCTGGAGCTCTTGGCCTGGAATCTCCATAGAATTTCAAACTCAGCGTATCCAGAGTTGAAATCAGAATCTTTCTCCAAGACCCACTTCGACCTTCTCTTCTTGAGTCATCTTTGCCTCTTCCTTCCCTTCCCCTCCCTACATCCAGTCCCGGCTGATTCTGCCTCCCAAATACATTCCATAAAGAGGTTCCTATTCCTTCTTCTTCCTTCATCCTACTACTGCGGCCCTCATCTTCCTCTTTTTTTGGCCAAACTGGCATGCAGGACCTTAAGTTCCCCAACCAAGGATCAAACCCATCCCCCTGCAGTGGACGTGCAGAGTCCTAACCACTGGACCACCAGGGAATTCCCCCTCATTTTCCAAACTGCTCTGTACAACTACCTCTAAACTGCCCACCCCTCCTATAGTCGAGCCACTTCACACCCGTTAGCCAAGTTACAGAAGAGCAGGCTATCGTGAGTGCAAATCCAGCTCTCCCTGCCTAGAGGCCTTCAGTGACTCCATCACCTCCAGGATAAACAAATAAAAAGCCGTCCACGTAGTGAACGAGCACCCCCAGCCCCGCTCTGCTTCCCTCCAGCCCCAGCCGTTGCCACCCTCCGAATGCTCGCTCTCTCAGCAGCACAGAGCTTCTGTGGTTTCTCCGCAAGCGCCCCAGCCGTCACCTGCCTGCTTGCACTGCCCCTCCTGCCTCCCTTCTCGCTGTCCAGCTCTGCTGTCTGTCAGCGCCACCTTGGGAGTCACCCTTCAAGGAAGCCCTTCTGTTACCCTCCCCTTGACTCCCATCAGGCCCTGCACTCATCTGTGTCACCGCCCGCCTTATAGTCGTATCATTATCCGCACGTGCGTCTGTGACCCTGTGGAGAACAGAGACTGTCCCTGATTCATCCCCTTACCCCTCAACCCCCCATTCCCCCCGCCACAGTATATAGCACAGTGTCCAGTAGTTTAAAAGTATTCAGTTTCTTAAATCAGCTGTTTGTTGAGTAATGGCCAAGGACGATTGTAGGGGAGAGTTTCTGTCCTGCCCACCAGATAAACCTCCACCTCACCAGCCTCTCTGTCTTTTGCACAGTGGGACCCTGCTCGGCTGAACGAATCTACCACCTTCGTGTTGGGATCTCGAGCCAACAAGTAAGTCTGTACGGAGTTGGTGCTGAGGGAGGGGCCCTGAGGGGTCCCCCTGAGCACCACGCCTGCTGGGATCCTCACCACTCATCTGTTGCCTTGCAGGGCCCTGGGGATGGGGGGCACCCGAGGGAGGATCTACATCAAACACCCACACCTCTTTAAGGTACGTGAGTGCCAGGAGTCGGGCCAACCCTGGCCATGGAGTAGACGGCGCTGCGAACTCTCCATGGCCCAGAGGAACCTGGAGTAAACCCTGACCCAGGAGCCAGGGCAGCAGGGTTCTAGTGGCCCCTCTGCCCTTAACCTTTCCTTTTTGTAATTGACTCAGTGCCTCTGTGCCTCATAACATAGCTCCTGTCCTCGTCTCTTTGCTGTGTGTCTAACATGGTTCTAAGTGCTTCGCTTACGTTACCTCTTGGACATGAGTCAGGATTCTGTCTTCTGCAGATCCTGAGCTCTTAACCACTGCTGTATTCAGTTGTCTGCGAAATAAAGAGATCGCAATGGAGCAGCAGTTCTAACGTTTTCCAAAGAGGGGACTCCTCGTCTGAGCTATGCTTTGGTCTCCACTATTTGAGAAAATAATGGAGCGGGGAGGGCATGAATTCATGCTCTTAGATAAGTTTGTATTTTATCAGTCACAGAAGCATCCAAATATATTAGAAGAAAGGTAACATGCACGTGTTCAGGTTAATGGTTTTTGCACCTCTGTGCAAGACTCGGTGTCCCTTGTCAGAACAGCTCCTTGGGGTCTCAGAATCAGGGGCTCTGGCCGCTACATTTGGTGCAAGGTCAAGTTCTTTAAAGGGCAAAGCTACTTCTGTCTTATCAGTCTTATGTTCTGGGATTTTCAACCTATGTTTCGGCCTGCGTGCTGCTACTTCATTTTCCTCCCTTAGTGTCTCCACTCCTGCTGTTCCCTTTGATGACCTTCCCCCGCCACCCCCACCCTTTTCTCTGCCTGACTGTTCTGTTAGATCCACCTTGTCCAAGACCCTCGCTGGCATCATTGCCAAATGGATATGCTCTTAGACCTCCTTCCAGGTCCTTTTGTGCAGTGGTTAAGAGTATCATCTCAGTCCCGATTCCATTACTTACTAGCACGTGACCTTGGGCAAGTGGCTCCACATTTCTGAGCCTGTTTTGTCCTCTGTAAAATGAGAAGGATGCAAACCAGCCTTTTATGGTTGGTAGAATTAAGAGAGAATGTAGTGAAACAGCCTTTTTTGTAGTAACTTTTCCTTTTAATACTTATTTGGCTGTATTGGGTCTTAGTTGTGACTCACAGGCTTAGTTCCCTGACCAGGGATCAAATCCACATCCCCTGCATTGGAAGGCAGATTCTTAACCATTGGACCACCAGGGAAGTCAGTAGTAATAACTTTAAAAGGAGTATAGTCTATAAAAACATTGAATCATTGTATTGTACAATTGTACAATTGTATTGAAATTAATACAATATCATGAATCAGCTATACTTCAAAAAAAAAAATGGACTTCCTCTATTAAAAAAGAGAGAGAGAGAGAGATAAAGCACAATAAAGCCCCCAGACAATGCCAGCATAGCAAGGGCTCAGTAAATTGTCAGCATTACCAGCATATTTTCCCAGTTCTTAGACCCATTGTTGGTAATAAACTCATGGCCAGTAGATACTCTCTCTTACATTAGTCTCTTCAGAATAATAAGTAGAGGGGAAAGTTTTTTGGTTTTTTACTTTTAATTCTTTACTGGTGTTGATAAGCATCTTTTCATCCATTTAGAGTTTTTGTGTTTCTTCTATAAACTGCCCGTTATACCTTTTTACTCATTCTTCTGTCCTTCTAAAGGCATTTTGCAAATTTCCTTTTTGTTTTTAACTTTTTAAAATTATAGAAATAATATATAAACCCATTCTTGTAGAAAGATTCAAAGAATGCTCTAAAGCTAATGGGGAACAAGGCACCAAGCTCCGCTTCCCTCTTGACTCTGACTCTTCTCCCCTAGAGGTTACCCCCAGCAGCATGGTAGCATTTTCAGTCCCATGTGTGTCTATGTGTCCTTGTCCTTTAATGATGTTTTGTTTATGTTATTGGTCTTATCCTATATATATTGCTCTAAGTTTTTTTTCACCCCAAAATTTGTTCATTCATTCATTCAAATATCTATTGAGTACTGAGCAGTCTCAGACTGCAGAGATACAGCAGTGGGCAAAACAGACACACACAGCTCCTTGCCCTCACAGAGCTTACAGTCTAATGTAGAGCAAGCTGTATACCCTGGAGCCAAATCCAGCGTAGCCTTGTTTTTGTCCAACGCAGAGTGATGACATTTTTTAAGGGTAATTTAAAAAGAAAAAATAAAGATTATGTGACCAGGAAAGCCTAAAGTATTTATGGAAAAAGTGTGCTGACCACTATAAATCTAGGGAATAAGACCTTAAGGGATTCGTCCATGTTATTAAGTCCCCCT
Source organism: Ovis aries (assembly GCF_016772045.2). Classification (NCBI taxonomy): domain Eukaryota; kingdom Metazoa; phylum Chordata; class Mammalia; order Artiodactyla; family Bovidae; genus Ovis; species Ovis aries. The sequence goes on from NC_056066.1 coordinate 74,559,322, forward strand.
CATTTTACTTTTTTTTTTTTTTTCAAGATTTATTTTTGACTGTGCTGGGTCTTTGTTGCTGCACAGGCTCTTCTCTGTTTTCGGAGAGCCCCTCCTTAGGGTCTGCTCTCTGGTTGGGATGCACCAGCTTCTCACTCCACGGGCTTCTCTTGTTGCCGAGCTCAGGCTCTGGGACACACGGGCTTCAGTAGTTGCGGCTCCTGAGCTCACTAGTTGCAGCTCCCAGGCTTTAGAGCACAAGCTCAGTAGCTGTGGCGCGTGGGCTCAGTCGCTCCTCGGCATGTGAGGTCTTCCCAGATCAGGGATGGAACCTGCATCCCTTGCACTGACAGGCGGACTCTTCACCACAGAGCCACCAGGGAAGCCCTTCTTTTTTTTTTTTAATTTTATTTATTTATTTTTTTGGCTTCATTGGGTCTGTGTCCAGCCTTCTCTAGTTGCGGCAAGCAGGGTCTACTCTTAGTTGTGGTGTGTGAGCTTCCCTCGAGGCGGAGCGCCAGCTCCAGGTGCTCGGCCTTCAGTAGTTGCTGGATGTGCGCACAGTAGTTGGGGCACGCAGGTTTAGTTTCTCCCCGGCATGTAGGATCTTCACCGACCAGGACTGAACCCAGGTCCTCTGCATTGGCAGGCAGGTTCTAATCCACTGGACCAACAGGGATGTGCTGACTCCTTTAATTTCAACAACAGTCCTATAAGTGTTAATACCCTCTGTTTTACAAATGAAGAAACTGAGTCTCAAAGAAATCATTGCCTCGATTTACACCACCTAATAAGTAGAAGAAACCAAGATTTATGAACCAGGTTTTTTTTTCTTTTCTTTCTTGTTTTTTTTAACCTGCCACCCCTAAAAGCCCACCAGGCCAAATTGGCCACCTGCGCATATGCTCATCTCCAACTTTCCCCACCACACGTGCTCCCTATGGGCTGAGCTCTGAACCCCACAATTAAGTTCTGACCCAAGATGCTCTTCTGCTTCCAGGGCATGAAGTGTCCTGACTTTTGCTTTAAAAAATTTGGTCACCTTAATAGCCACATGTGTTGTAAGCCACCTCCAATCACTTCTTCACAGAGGAGTACAGCTCTCAAACGTAGTCAACAGTCTGACCAGTTGCCAGAGGTCCTATGTTTTAAGGAAGGAAAGGGAGGATACTCTGGTTTCTCTTGAAATCGAATATATCTTTCGCCTTTTACTAAAGATTTCCGTAGAGAGAAACAACTCGAGTGTTCAACTCGGATCCCTTGGCAGGGCTAATCTTTTATGTTATGGTGGTGGTTTAGTTGTTAAATCATGTCCAACTCTTAGCGAACCCCTACTGTAGCCTGCCAGGCTCCTCTGTCCATGGGATTTCCCAGGCAAGAATATGGGAGTAGTTTGCCATTTCCTTCTCCAGGGGATCTTCCCCACCCAAGGGTTGAACCTGAGTCTCCTGCATTGCAGGCAGATTCTTTACCAACTGAGTTACCAGGGCAGCCCCTTGATGTTATAATAAAAGATAAAGTAAAAGAAAGCAGACGGGCAAGTTCATTGGTGGTCTAGTGGTTAGGACTCCATTCTTTCACTGCCATGCCCCAGGTTCAGTCCCTGGTTGGGGAACTGAGATCCCACAAGCCTCGAGTCTTGGCCAAAAAAAAAAAAAGAAAAAAAAATTTTTTTAAAGGGAAAGGAATTAGAAGTGTATTAAATCTCTGGGAATTGGGCCCCTTTCCCTGGCCTCCTGGACTCAGCCCTGTTTGCTCTGAAGAGGTCAGTGAGCCCTCTCTAGCCACCAGGACACCAAAAGAGTGTCTAACAGGCTTTTTAATGGCGAAGCGCTCCTGGGCAGGGTTCCCGGACCTGAAGGAGGCCGAGGAAGTCCGCCCGGACCGTCTTGGGGGTGGTTTTTATACGATTGTTGCAAGGGATGGTCAGGCTAGATGGACGGGGTTTCCAACAGGTCGCCAGGCCAAGGTGTCACGGGCTGACAGGTCCTTCTACGTGGCTGGGGTGGGGTGGCTTTAGTTGGTGAAGTATGCTGTCATTGGTCCCCAGGATCTGGGAGGCTCCTTCTGTTAGGGACTTACCCTGCCGGAGGGAGGGAGAGGAGGGGCGGTCCATCATAGCCCCCAGGGTCCGGCCTTACAAAAAGGCCTCAAAGGCTAAGAGTATGTTCTGAACCAAATGAAAAATGCCCATCACACCAGGCTAATGTCTCCCCCTGTGGCTTCATCCCTCACAGTATGCAGCTGACCCCCAGGACAAGCACTGGCTGGCCGAGCAGCATCATATGCGGGCAACAGGGGGAAAGATGGTAAGCACTGTTCACACGCGCCACTGCCAGGGACCCACCCAGCCCAGGGACCAGGCTGTTGGTGACAGCTTGCCTCCAAACCTGAGAGACTCCATGCCCAACAAATGAGAAAGGAGACTTGTAGGAGGAGAGAGGGCCCATTCCTTCACGCTGAAGACCCGTCTGTAACCCCTGCCTCTCCTCTCCTGTGCCCAGGTCTCCCACACACCGCCCGCTCCCCGCCCCCATGGCACCCTCATATGTAGTTCATATTAGCTGTACGTAAGAATACCAAGTACAAGACACACTTAACACTCTTTGCCATCACGCACTGCCTGTCAATAGATTTCACCCCTCCATCACAACTCTGCCACCAGACGCACCTACGGAATCTCTTCTCAACACTGCCCCAGGCAGCACCCCTTAGCAGAAAAAAATAGCACATGCAGTGAAACTTGTTTGCCACACCTGGCAGCCCCTTCCAAAATCACTTCTACTTGAAGACTTCTCAGCTCAAATCAAGCAACATCCTTAGGAAAATCATCTTCACATGTATTCTAAAACTGTCACGGGGGGATGTGTCCATCACATGCGCTGTCTCTCACCTGAAGATGCACTTAGTCCCACTGCCGGGACTGCTCCTGTTAGAATTCAGTGGCCTTGCAAGCCACTACACCATCCCCTACCTGGCTACCTTTTATTTCCTACTGTATTTATGCCATACTCTCTTTCAAAAAATACTTTAGGAAGCTTACTGTGAACACATAACATAAATAAGAAACAGAGAGGAAAAAAGGAAAGGCATGATCGAAAATTGAGGCAGGAGCAAGATTAGTTATAAAAAAGAATTGTTTTGTTTGTTTGTTTGTTTGTTTTAAGAAAAAAGGGCAGGGGAATTTTAAGTTACCAGACTGGGAGACCAGTGCATGTCTATAGGTTTTCACAAATTCAGTTCCTTTGCCCCTGAGATGAAGACAGTCAAATGACTCAAGGGACACACAGTTATTTCTGACCCTAAGACTGGAAAGAAATGCCTCCCACAGAAGACTCATGTGATGAACATCATCGCCCACATGGTAAATTCACAAGAGGACTCTCCCGAGGCAGATCGTGGCGTTGTGCCAAAGCAATTCTGCAGGCCCCGGACCACACAGCCCAGCTCCTCGACAGCAGTGCGGTTTATCTGTTTGCCCTTTTGCCTCAGAGTTCAAAACCAGCTTATCTTAGTTCCAGGGTTCACACATGGCTTCCTTCTAATTTCCTGTTTCCACGTATATTTTGCTGGCTCTCTGGCCCTTTCATTTTTTTTTAATTTCTATTTTATTAAAGGATAATTACAATATTGTGTTGGTTTCTGCAGTACATCAACATGGATCACCCATAGGTATATATGTCCCCTCCCTCTTGAGCCTCCCTCCCGCCTCCTACCCCATCCTATCCCACTAGGTTGTCACAGAGCCCCAGTTTGAGTTCCGTGAGTCATACAGCAAATTCCCACTGGCTGTTTTACATATGTTAGTGTATGTTTCCATGCTACTCTCTCCATTTGTCCCACCGTCTCCTTACCCCACCCCCTCCACGTCAGTAAGTCTGTTCTCTATGTATGTACCTCCATTACTGCCCAGCAAATAGGATCATTAGTACCATCTTTCTAGATTCCATATATGTGGGTTAATATACAATGTTTATTTATCTCTTTCCATCTTACTTCACTCTGTGTAATAGGCTCTAGGTGCATCCACCTCATTAGCACTGACACAGGTGTGTTCCTTTTTATTGGCCCTTTCATTTTAGAACACGTCAGGGTCCCTTTTTACAAGAGATGGCAGCTATAGATAAATTAGTCACCATTGCCCACTCTCCCACCCAGAAAGTTTCAACTTGAGTAAAAGAATGCTTCAAGGAACTGTTCCCCAGACAGACAGTCTCTCTCTACTCTGTCCATTGCTAAATTATAAACTGTGACTACCGGCCCCTCCCTTCCAGCCCTTACTTTAAGCAGACATTTAATAAAGTACTAATCAAGTTGACTGAAGTGAACCATAGGCAATGATGACTCTCCTTTGCTCCTACTCTAGGCCTACCTTCTCATTGAGGAGGACATCCGGGACCTCGCTGCCAGCGATGACTACAGGTAAAACCAGTAGTCTCTGCTCTCCCCTCCCCACTGGGATGAGCGTGGACCTACATCCTCCCTTGCTCCAACTCTCCTCCTCAATGTCTGTTCCAGAGGATGCCTGGACCTGAAGTTAGAGGAGCTGAAATCCTTTGTCCTGCCCTCCTGGATGGTTGAGAAGATGCGAAAGTACATGGAGACACTCCGGACAGAGAATGAGCATCGTGCTGTCGAAGCGCCTCCACAGACCTGAAACCCGGTCCCCTGGTTACAGTTGGCAGCGCTCCTCCAAGGCCCTCGTACCCATATGGCTGAGGCCACTGCTAGGACTGCTCCTAGATGGATCTCAGCGGCATTAAGCTATGCCTGGGCTAGTTTGTAGTGACTCACTGCAGAGCGCCCCCAGACTGGCATGTGGTTCTATATTTGTAAAGTTATTGGGATAAGAAGCAATTAAACAGTTTGTAATAAACACAGATGGTGAGCCTGCTGTGAGGTCTGCCAGTGGGAGCTGACAAAATATCAAGGGCTCTAGAGGAAGTGGGTGTAGGAAAAAAGAGCCAGGCACCCCCCACCCCAGGAAGCCCAGTGCCCCCGCGAATATCTGCTTTGTGAGATGAAGCTGGGGACACCAGGTATTTTGTCAATCTTCGCTGTCCCTCTGTTTCTGCTTCCTCACCCAACTAAAGCATGGAATAGCAGAGTGTGATGGCTGGCACCGTGGGAGATTGATGACAAATCAGAAGAAAAATGTAAGGTGGTTTTTATTACCCCCATTTCATAGGTTAAAACTAAATTTTGTGCCCAGGGTAATACAGCAAACTTGGAGAGGCAGCCAATGAAGCTGTTTTCTAATAAGGACTCTCGCTCTAACCATCAGCTTCTAGTTTTTTCCCTCACCTGCGTGTTCAGACACCAAAGGCCCCAACCAAAGTGCCTAGGACATTAATAACAGGTGGAGGAGCTGAGTTTCCGGTTTGAGGGACGAGTGTGGCTTCCCAGGTGGCATTCTGGTAAAGAATGCGCCTGCCAGTGCAGTAGACAGCAAGAGACACTGGTTTGATCCCTGGATTGGGAAAATCCCCAGGAGTAGGAAATGGAAACATACTCCAGTATTGCTTGGAAAGTTCCATGGACAGAGGAGCCTGGTAGGCTACAGTCCGTGGGGTCGCAGAGTTAGGACTGAGCACACACACATCACAAGATCGGAGACCCTCGGTCAGGGCGTGCAGTGTGCTGCCGACTGTAGCCAAGCATTGACCTAAAGGGATTCATCCCACGTGGACGTCTTCTAGGCCCTTTAATGGTTGGCGTTTTCCGAAGGCGGCCAATCCATTACAGGTTCGTTGATCAAAGACAGCCTGTTCTGCCAATCGCCAGTGAGAAGCCCGAATCCGTTGCCCAATAGTAGTAGGCTGGTAGGTGGGTCTAGCGGTTGCGCGGTGACATAGCACTCTGGAGTGCCCCATTGGCTGGATCAAACCCAAGCGAGCCACTGATTGGTTAGCGCTGCCGGAGGGTTACAATTCAAACGCGGGCGGGCGGGCCCGCAGCCCTGCAGTTGCAACTGTGGGCTCCGCGTATCGCTTATCTCCGTCTCATCGCCGCCGGGATGGCTTCCCAGAACCGCGACCCAGCCGCAGCCAGCGTCGCCGCCGCCCGTAAAGGAGCTGAGCCCAGTGGGGGTGCTGCCAGGGGCCCCGTAGGCAAGAGGTGAGTGGTGTGGAGGTAACACCCGCCGAGCCTGGCACGCCCTGGGCATTTGGGGCCGAGAGGGAAGACTTCCGGGACCCCCACCTCCTCCTGGAACGGGTTAGATACGGGAGTTAAAGAGACATGCCAGAAGCTCTCCTGCTCTTAAGAGACACTCCCGAAAGAGGACGGAAAGGGTAGGATCACTGCCGGGATCCTCTGTCAGTGAGCCGAGATGAAGATACTCCGGCGAACCTCGGTGGCTAGGCCGGAGGGCGGCGGGGGAGCGGGGTCGGGGAGAAAGAAGGGGAGAAATTGAGATCCGGAGAGAGATTCCAGAGAAGCAGATAGGGTTAAGAGTAAGCCAGATCCGTCCTTCGAGATCCTCGAATTAGGGAGGGTAAGGGCTCACTAGGACCCTCCTATGGAAATGGAGGTGCCTGTTCCCCCAGGTGAGTCCGACTTCAGGGTAGAGGAAAGCCTCAGTGACAACTACCCCAGAGAGACTGGGGCGGGAGAAGATGCCTGGAGTCCTGGCCCATCCAGACTCCCAGGTGACTCCAAGTACTCTTTTTGCAGGCTGCAACAGGAGCTGATGACTCTCATGGTGAGTGACTGGTGCCCACATCCCCAACCAACTGGTCTACCCTTCACCTCCTAGTCACTTAGCAGTGGCTTCCTTTGCTACATCAGGCTCTTTGGTAGTCATGGGGGTAAAAAGATGAGTCCACCTTTCTCTCTTCTGTAAAGAAGTTAATCCACCCCACCTACACACCTTTTCTCCCCGATCTCTACTCCCCAGTACCATCACCCCGCAGTGAAGTTATACCTAAAATACAGCTCTTATACAAGGCCCTCTCCTTGTCGTGCCTGGCCCTACTTCCCTGCCCTAAGGTTTGAAAAAAGGAAAGTGTTAGTATCTCAGTGGTGTCCGACTCTGCGACCCCATAAACTGTAGCCTGGTAGTCTCCTCTGTTGAGGGAACTCTCCAGGCAAGAGTACTGGAGTGGGTAGCCATTCCCTTCTCCAGGGGATCCTCCTGCATTGCGAGCAGATTCTTTATCCCCTGAGCCACCAGGGAAGCCCTCAGGTTTATCCACACCCATCTCTCCATCCTTCTTACTATTTCTAATCCTGTCATACTTCTTCCTGGACTATGTTTTCTACGTTAGCCCTGGATACTCAACTCACATCCTTCAATGACCATATTGTTCCTCTTCCCAGTCTGTGAATAGTTTCTGGGCTTCATATATAACCAGCACTCAATAGCATGTTGAGGGAATTCCCTGGTGGTCCAGTGGTTAGGACTCAATGCTTTCACTGCCTTGGGCCAGGTTCCATCCCTGGTCAGGGAATGAAGATCCCACAAGCCAAAGAACAGTCAAAAAAAAAAAAAAAAAACAAAAAACAGCATGTTGAACTGAATTCCCGCAGCCAGCACTAAAGGTACAGAGCTGCCTTTCTGCTTCCCTACACAACATCTCCTTTCTTAGCCTGGCAATGAACCTCCACAATCCCAGTACTCCCTTCAGGAAAGCATATCGGTTTGGCCCGGTTGCTTTATTTTGGATCAAAATGTGAGGTTAAGAGGAACGGGTTCACTGACTGGCCCCCCAAGAGCGAACTCTTCCAGCCCAGCATGTGTGGTGTTTCCTCCCCAGATGTCTGGCGATAAAGGAATTTCTGCCTTCCCTGAATCGGACAACCTCTTCAAATGGGTGGGGACCATCCATGGAGCCGCTGGCACAGTAAGTGCAGGGCTGGGGGAGGTGAGCGTGACTAAGCTGAGTCTGGGGAGAGGTGGGAGGTGAAATCCAAGTGCCAGGTCTGCTTCACATCTCTTGCCCGCCAGGACACTCCTCTGTGTCTGCTGTGGTGCCCTGAGCTTGTGGCCCTGGTCACCCTGAGTACAGTAAGAGGCTGGGTTTAAGGCAGCGCTGTCCATCTGAGATGTGTACAGAGGACTAGACAGCAAAGACAATTGAGCACACTTAGGCTGGTGGGCCTTAGACCAAAGGATCACTGAGGACCCCACCAGATATGAGAGAACGCACCAGACCAGTTTCATGCTTCATCTTCTGTTGAGTCCTGATGAACTCGGGTCCTGGCAAGTCCCTTATGTGGAGTTTAGGCTGGGAACTGAGGCTCGGGGCAGGAGGGTTAACCCGCGACTCTCTTTCTCCAGGTATATGAAGACCTGAGGTATAAACTGTCCCTGGAGTTCCCCAGTGGCTACCCTTACAACGCACCCACGGTGAAGTTCCTCACACCCTGCTACCATCCCAATGTGGACACCCAGGGTAACATCTGTCTGGACATCCTGAAAGACAAGTGGTCCGCCCTGTATGACGTCAGGACCATCCTGCTCTCCATCCAGAGTCTGCTCGGAGGTAACTGCCAGGCCCGGCCCCTCCCCCAGAACCTGGGGACCTGTCAGGACTCCCCCGGGGCCGCCTCTCCTACCCGCACCTGACCCTTCTTTTCCTCCACCCGCAGAGCCCAACATCGATAGCCCTTTGAACACACATGCGGCTGAGCTCTGGAAAAACCCCACAGGTGGGTCCTTCATCCTGAGGGCACCAGACCATCCCTCCCCAACCTTCAGAAGCTCCTTCAAACAACAGGAGGATTCCAGTGACTTGGGAATGTGTCCTGATGGCTTTAGGGGGCCGGGGAGGAGGGGGAGGTGGTAACCCACTTCCACCTCTTCTTCCTTGATGTGTCTGGTTCTCTTGTTTGCTATAAAATCAGAAAAACCAACCCATTCCACATTAATAGAGCTTGGGGAGATTTTAAGTAGAAGGCAAAGCTTTGTGCAAATGACTTGCTCTCTCAGGGCCCCTAGGCGCCTCACCTGTCCCTGGGAGCAGAGCTACCCCCTAGAAGCAGAACCCATCCAGGAGACCTGTCTGGGTGGCCAGCAGAGGGTCAAGCCGTTGTGCTGGGAAACCCCTCGGAGCTCCCCAAAGTCCTCCCACGTGTGTATTCTTGCTGCTCTCTTGCCCACCTTACCCCCTGCCCCCATCAGTCACCAAGACCTGCCTGTTCTCTTCCAGCCTTTAAGAAGTACCTGCAAGAAACCTACTCAAAGCAGGTCTCCAGCCAAGACCCCTGACCTGGGATGTCCAGCTGTCCTTGTGTTCTTTTTTTTTTCCCTTAGGCAGTCTGTCCATGCCTCAATTTTCTGTACAGAACTCTGTCTTATCTGTGGTGTCATTTTTGTTTTGTTTCTGTTTTTTAAATTAAGTGTGGTTAAACCCTTGTGATGAATATATTAAATAAATACATTTTGGGGTTTTTATAGCAAGTTGCTGTTTTGTCATTACCCAAGGGTTGGAAGTGCCCAGGGTCGGCAGAAATCAGGTTTAGGATTTGAGTTCTCTGCTCCACAGCCCAGGGAGTAGAAACAGCTGATAGGCTATAGGGCTAAGCAAGGAAGTGACAGGATTCCCTCCCTTGTAACCTGAGTTATTTTATGATTCTGCACCTGTTTCCTCATCTATAAAATGGGTGTCACAAAATGCTAGTTTCTGGGAGTTCCCTGGTGGTCTAGTGGTGAGGAGTCAATGCTTTCACTGCTGCAGCCCAGGTTCAACCCCTGGGAACTGAGATCCCAGAAGCTACACAGCATGGCAATAAATAAATACTAATTTAAAGAAAAACAAAATGCTGATCCTATGGAGTGGTGACACAGACCAGGAATATAGGTGTTGTCCCAGTTGTATTGTAGATGAAGCTGAGCCAGATCTTAAGACTGAAATGGAGCGATACAGTGTGTATGTGTGTGTTGGAGAGGGTTGGGAGGAGGACCAGCTACCCGCTTTATGACAGATTTTTTTGACCCTGAAGAAGGAGCAAGAGGACATTCAGGTGACCCTACAGCCAGCCCAGGGTCTGGGGGAGACAGCCAGGGGAAGTTTTCTGGATGAAGGTCACAAGTCACCCCAGCCCAGGTCCTCCACTGATGGTTCATTCTCCACTGGGGCACATCTCCCAGCATTTCCTCTGTTTGCTGCACCACTGGTCCAGAGCCCCATCCTCTTGGGCCATCTTTCCACTGACCCAACACAGGCCTTTGAGCCCCTGGAAGGAAACCCCCAGGTGTTGACCAGCTGGGTCCCAGCAGGCTGAAGTGCTGGGCCCTGCCCAGGTCCTGCAGGAAGATCTCTGTGAGAAGCTTAATGTTAGGTAAAAGACCAGGACACCAAAAGTGTCTAACAGGCTTTTTAATGGCGAAGCGCTCCCAGGCAGGGTTCCCAGACCCGAATGAGGCAGGTCGAGGAAGTCCGCACCCAGACCTTGTTGGGGGTGGTTTTTATATGATTGTTGCAAGGGATGGTCAGGCTAGATGGACGGGGCGAGGCGAGGGGGGGTGGGGGGAGTTCGATAGGTCGCCAGGCCAAGGTGTCCTGGGCTGACAGATCCTTCTTTGTGGCTGGGGTGGAGCAGCTTTACCTGGCGAAGTGTGCTGTCATTGGTCCCCGGGATCTGGGAGGCTCCTTCCATTAGGGACTTACCCTGCCGGAGGGAGGGAGAGGAGGGGCGGCCCATCATGGCCCCCGGGGTCCGGCCTTACACTTAGGTGCACTCCAACAAGGCCCAAGTGTTGCCTTGCTCACCTAGCCTGGTCAACTGTGTCTGCAGCTGCTTGTGCAGGCCTGGGATAGGCTAGGAGGAGGAGATAGCAGGGAGACCATCAGGAAGGTTCTCATCCACCTTTTTCTCTTAATCCAGCTAGCCCTCATCCCTGCACCCCGACCAAGCTGTCACATGTGGAAAGAACTGTGGTTGGAACTTAGATGTCCTCTGATCAATTTCTTTATCTCAAATTGTGCTGTTGGCTCTCTCCTTGGAACTTAGACTCATGTTGCTCAATCTGCTGTGCATATAAACCTTCCTGGGATTTTATTCAAATACAAATTTTGATTCAGTCCATCTGGGTAGAGCCTGAGGCTCTGCAGTTCCAGTCAGCTCCCAGGTGTTATCATTGCTGTTGTCTAGTTAAAGGTACAGAGCAGTCTTCTCAAGGTGCGGTCCTTCCACTTGTCACCTGGATCTGGCTAGAAATGCAAATTCTTGGCCCCAGTAATCTGTCCAGATGATTTTGATGCTCTCAAATTGAAAATCACCAGACCAGACTTCCCTGGTGGTCCAGTGGTTCAGAATCTGTCTGCCAATGCAGGGGACACAGGTTCAACCCCTGGTCCAGGAAGATCCCATATGCTGCAAGGCAACTGAGCTCGTATGCCAACTACTGAGCCTACACTCTAGAGTCCGCCAGCCACAACCACTGAGCCCACGCACGCCCTAGAGGCCATGTCCTGCAAAAAGAGAAGCAGTAAGAACCCCAAGCACTGCAACTAAGAGTAGCCCCACTTGCTGCAACTAGAGAAAGCCCGTGTACAGCAACCAAGACCCACTGCAGCCAAAAATAAATAAAATTAAAAAAAAAAAAATCACCAGGCCAGGAGATGTCTGAGAAGAGCAGCACTCAGAATCTGACACTAAATTGGTTCTTAGGTACTGGCCAAGGTGGATGAGTCTTTGCCTGCCTTAGGAAGCCTCTTTATGTGCTTTCCTAGATCATGGTGTCTGATCCCCCGAGATGGTCACGTGGCCTAAAAGTGTCAGTCACAGAGACCCAACTCCACATTGTCATTCAGAACTAATCCCTCCAAGAAAGTAAAATTGCTTTCTTGAATACTACTAGAAGGCAATGGCACCCCACTCCAGTACCCTTGCCTGGAAAATCCTATGGACGGAGGAGCCTGGTAGGCTGCAGTCCATGGGGTCGCTAAGTGTTGGACACGACTGAGCAACTTCACTTTCACTTTTCACTTTCATGCATTGGAGAAGGAAATGGCAACCCACTCCAGAGTTCTTGCCTGGAGAATCCCAGGGACAGGGGAGCCTGACGGGCTGCTGTCTATGGGGTCGCACAGAGTCGGACACGACTGCAGTGACTTAGCAGCAGCAGCAGAGCTGCTAAAAGAGGAGGGAGTCAGTCTAGGCTTCTGGTGGAGACAGCTGCAAATGAAAGAATGCCAAGCAGAGACAAATAGCTGAGAGATGACACTGAAACTCTGGCCTCCACTTCACGCCTTGGCATCCCAGTATCATGAGTCAACAAATCTCTTCTTTGTGTAAGTCAGTTCGACTTCAGTTTCTGACACTAGCTCAGTAAGTATGAGAAGGTGGTCGTGGTGGTTGCTAAGTCGCTAAGTCATGCCCAACTCTTGTGAACCCATGGACTGACTGTAGCCTGCTAGGCTCCTGTGGTGATTGTCATTCTCATTCATTCAGTACAATGGTTGAGTACCTACAAGGTAAAGGCCCTAGGTTGGGGGCTGGGGATAAGGCAGGGAAGAGGACACAGTGCTGTCCTTGAGGAGAGTGAAGTTTAGGGAACAGATAGACATATCGATGGGGCTTCCCAGGTGGCTCAGTGGTAAAGCCTCCGCCTGCCAATCCCTGGATTGGTAAGATCCCCTGGAGAAGGAAACAGCAACCCACTCCAGCATCCTTGCCTGGGAAATCACATGGACGGAGGAGCCTGGCAGGCTACAGTCCATGGGGTCACAAACAGTCAAACACAACTGAGTGGCTGAACACATACACAAGCAAAGGCATGTCAATAGCAGGAATAAGTGGTGGTTAAAGTAGAACTGTGTTAGAATTCCTGATCCACGCCCATATTACTTGTACACACTTGGGAACTTAGAGTGAACCTCTCTATAAAATGGAAATATTAGTAGCTATCTCATAGGATAGAACAGTGCCTCAGAATAGTTCCTGACACATAAAAAGCACTAAATAAAAGCTGGATGTAGGAGATCCCTGGCAGTCTAGTGGTTAGGATTCCAGGCTTCCACTGACATGGCTTGGGTTCAGTCCCCAGTCAGGGAACTGAGATAAGCCACATGGTGTGGCAAAATACAAAAACTGAGTGCTAGGCTCACATGTTGCTATGAGAACTCAGAGGTGAGTGAGGCACCTAACGAAGATGAGGAGGGTCAAAGAAGGCTCTCTGGAGAAGGAAATTGGGCCATGCAGGAGGTAATAGGCAGTTCATGAAGCCTTGAGCAGGGCAGTGACATAATCAGATTTGGTTTTGGAAAGATCCTTCTGGCCACCGTCTGTCTAGGGAGTGAATGGCTGGAAGGAAGTTCGCTACCATTATCAATAGCCTGGTAAGCAATGGTGGTGACCTGAGTTATGACGTACAGTGGGCTTGGAGAGGAGGAATGAAGTGGTAGGGAGACAAAGTGGTGGGGCCCAGTAAGGAAATTAGAGGTGGGAAACGAGCTCCAGAATTTCTGACTTGGGTCTCATCCCTGAAAAAGGTACCACAAGACAAGATGGAGGAGGGAGATTTATCAATTTACGGCAGAGCCAGTTTGAAGCACTCAGGACGCCCAGGAAGAACTGTCAACAGGTAGTCTTACTCCTGTTTCCACCCCACAGCCATATCATCTAGGTCAGCGGTCCCTAGCCTTTTGGGCACCAGGGACCAGTTTCATGGAAGACAATTTTCCACCGACCAGAGTGGTGGAGGGGGGGAGTGGTTTCAGGATGATTCAAGCACCCTACATTTCTATTATTATTACATTGTGATATATAATTATATAACTCACCATAACGCAGAATCAGATCATCAGGAATTAGATTCTTGTGCAATCTAGATCCCTCACATGCACAGTTCACAGTAGGGTTTGCACTCCTTTGAGAATCTAATACTGCCACTGATCTTACCTGACATGAAGCTCAGGCGGTAATGTGAGCAATGGGGAATGGCTAGGAATACAGATGAAGTTTCAATCGTCACTCACTAACTCACCTCTCCCTCCTGCTGTGTGGCTCAGTTCCTAATAGGCCCCAGATGGGTACCACACCCGGTACTGGGGATTGGGGACCTCTGATCTAAGGCAATGCCAAAAATGCTCAAACTACTGCACAATTGTACTCATCTCACATGCTAGTAAAGTAATGCTCAAAATTCTCCAAGCCAGGCTTCAGCAATATGTGAACTGTGAACTCCCTGATGTTCAAGCTGGTTTTAGAGAAGGCAGAGGAATCAGAGATCAAATTGCCAACATCTGCTGGATCATGGAAAAAGCAAGAGAGTTCCAGAAATACATCTATTTCTGCTTTATTGACTATGCCAAAGCCTTTGACTGTGTGGATCACAATAAACTGAAAAATTCTGAAAGAGATGGGAATACCAGACCACCGAACCTGCCTCTTGAGAAATCTGTATGCAGGTCAGGAAGCAACAGTTAGAACTGGACATGGAACAACAGACTGGTTCCAAATAGGAAAAGGAGTACTTCAAGGCTGTATATTGTCACCCTGCTTATTTAACTTCTATGCAGAGTACATCATGAGAAACGCTGGACTGGAAGAAATGCAAGCTGGAATCAAGATTGCTGGGAGAAATATCAATAACCTCAGCTATGCAGATGACACCACCCTAATGGCAGAAAGTGAAGAGGAACTCAAAAGCCTCTTGATGAAAGTGAAAGAGAGAGTGAAAAGTTGGCTTAAAGCTCAACATTCAGAAAACGAAGATCATGGCATCCAGTCCCATCACTTCATGGGAAATAGATGAGGAAACAGTGGAAATAGTGTCAGACTTTATTTTGGGGGGCTCCAAAATCACTGCAGATGGTGACTGCAGCCATGAAATTAAAAGACGCTTACTCCTTGGAAGAAAAGTTATGACCAACCTAGACAGTATATTCAAAAGCAGAGACATTACTTTGCCAACAAAGGTCCATCTAGTCAAGGCTATGGTTTTTCCTGTGGTCATGTATGGATGTGAGAGTTGGACTGTGAAGAAGGCTGAGCGCCGAAGAATTGATGCTTTTGAACTGTGGTGTTGGAGAAGACTCTTGAGAGTCCCTTGGACTGCAAGGAGATCCAACCAGTCCATTCTGAAGGAGATCAACCCTGGGATTTCCTTGGAAGGAATGATGCTAAAGCTGAAGCTCCAGTACTCTGGCCACCTCACGAGAAGAGTTGACTCATTGGAAAAGACTCTGATGCTGGGAGGGATTGGGGGCAGGAGGAGAAGGGGACGACCGAGGATGAGGTGGCTGGATGGCATCACTGACTTGATGGACTTGAGTCTGAGTGAACTCCGGGAGTTGGTGATGGACAGGGAGGCCTGGCGTGCTGCAATTCATGGGGTTGCAAAGAGTCGGACACGACTGAGCGACTGAACTGAACTGAACTGATCTGTTATCATCTGTATGTCTGGGTAAGATGGTTAGATGGCATCACCAACTCAATAGACATGAGTCTGAGCAAGCTCCAGGAGTTGGTGATGGAAGCCTGGCATGCTGCAGTCCATGGGGTTGCAAAGAGTCAGGCACGACTGAGCAACTGAACTGAAATGAACTGATATGTCTGGGTACATCATTCCACTCAGTCTTAATTTCCTCAACTGTAAAATGGAAATAAGGGCATCTGTCCCTGGGGTTGTGTGGATAAATGAGACAATGAGCAGCACACAGTAGGCATTCATAGGGATGATAACTAACCTCCAGCACTGCTCCTGGCTGGAAATACCATCAGGAAACATGATGAGACAGAAAGGGGAGAAGAAAACACAGAGTTGGAGAGAGAGAGTTCAATGTTTCAAGATGATAACGACATTACTAAAAGGATTTACTGTATGCTGACTCTGTGCCAGTCTCTGTTCTAAGCGCTTGGTACACATTAACTAGTCCTTCCAACCCTGTGAAAGTGAAAGTCACTCAGTCCTGTCTGACTCTTTGGAACACCATGGACTGTACAATCCATAGAATTCTCCAGGCCAGAATATTGGAGTGGGTAGCCTTCTCCCTCTCCAGGGGATCTTCCCAACCCAGGGATCAAACCCAGATCTCCCACACCGCAGGCGAATTCTTTACCAGCTGAGCCACCAGGGAAGGCCAAAGCTATGTACTGTCATTGTCCCCATCTTACAGATTAGGATAGGGAGCAGAAAGTGGTTTGTCACCAGCAATGAGGATTCAGACTTAGCCTGACCAAAGCCAAACTACCACTGCACCTAATTAGCTTCGACCCGACTCTCACTATCATTGAGTTGTTTCCAGAAGAGCTCTGGTCGCCAGAGTGCAGCCAGTCAGCGCACGGATCAAGGAAGGACGTGATGGTATCTGAGATGGGTGGTGATATCTTGGAGACGGCATCTGAGCTGAGTTGAAGGATTTGCCAAGGTTTTAATAAGAGGAAGAAGGGCAGTCCAAAGAGAGAGAACAAAGCGTGCAAAGGCCCAAGGGCTTAAAGTGCACCCCACCTGCAGAGCAAGAGAGAGAGGCCGAAGCCTGTCGAGGGCAGGGGCAACTGTGAGAAGGAGGGGATGGAATCTGGATTTGATTCTAGAAGCAGAGGGGACCCTGGAAGCGCCAGGCGCCACACAGCCCCTCAGCTAAGCTGTCACGCACGCTTAGTCGCGAAACTTCCGAGGGCATGGAACGCCACCTCGGGTTCCCGGGTCCCGCTGCGCTCGGACCCGAGGACTCTCGGGCGGCTCCAGCCTTGCGGCGCCCTGGACGGTGACCCAACCAGGCGGCCCCAGACACTGGATCCGTCCCGGTCCTCCCCTCTACTCAGACCACGAGCTTTGCAATGTTTCCTTTTATTCCTTTCAGACACATCCCCAGAAGGGGCCGCGCCTCCCTCCCGGGGCGGAGGGACGAAAGCGGCTCAGGGGGGCGGCACCGCCCACGCCAGAGGGCCGCGCGGTGTCGGTGGCTGCAGGGGCCGACTTCTTACTGCACGCCCTCCATCATCTTCAGGAACTCTGCAGGAAAGAAGACGGAGGGACGCTTACGAGTCTCCCCGCGGAGGACGAGGCCAGGTCCCGGGGGTAGGGGGCGGGCCTAGCCTCTTAGACCGGGCGCCCGGCTATTAGCGGATGCATTGCACAAAACCGGCCCGCGGGAGGCGGGGAGGGACCTGACCCCACCCCACCCCGCCCCCCCCCCCCCCCCCCCGCCCCGCCCCCGAGGCGGAGGACGCCCGCCGGGAGGCGAAGGTCTGGGGGCTCCCGTCCCCGCGCCCCGGTCCCCGCGCGCCCCAGACCCTCACCGTCGAAGTCAATGCGGCCGTCGTTGTTCTTGTCCCCGTCCTTCATCAGGGATTCGAGCTCCTCGTCTGTCACGTGCTCCCCGGAGGCTCGGAAAATCTCCGCCAGCTCCTCGGCGTCGATGTAGCCGTCCGCGTTCCTGCGGGCGTGTAGGGCCTGGGCGCGGGGCTCAGGGCCCGCAGGGGCCAGCCTCCCGCGCCACGCCCCCCGCCTGCACCCCCAACCGCCCCCCCGGAACCTTCGGGCCCTGAGAGCCAGATTCAGACTGCTCCGCGCCTTGGCTGTTCCCAGGGCCCCCGACGCACCTGTCGAAGATGCGGAAACACTCAGCCAGCTCCTCTTCGCTCTTGCCCTTGGCGTCCTCTTTCATCTGGCGCACCATCATGACCAAGAACTCCTCGAAGTCGATGGTGCCGCTGCCTGAGGGGAGCGGGTGGTGAGTGGGCCCAGCCCTGGCTGCCACGCCACCCACCCTCCCACCCCGCCTCCCGAGGGCCGCCGGCTCACCATCCTCATCCACCTCTTCGATGATGGCGTCCAGCTCCTCTTTGGTGGGTGTCTGACCCAGCATCCTCATCACGGTGCCCAGCTCCTTGACGCTGATGTCCCCGCCGCCGTCCGCGTCAAACATGTCGAAGGCGGCCTTGAACTCTGCCAGGGCGAGGAGTGCAGAGAGCCGAGGTGAGCCTGGCGAGACTGTCAGCCTCACATCCACATACTCTCTCCCCACCTGCCCAGACACTCCAGGTTCCCCGGCACCCCGCCTCCCAGCAGCCAGCCTGCCCACCCCTAACTCACCAGCGATCATCTCCTCGCTGAGGTAGGACCGGGCCTCAGCCTGCTGGTCGGTCTGCAGAAAACACGGGCCATCAAAGAGTCAAAGGGACAGAGGGGAGTACATTCCTGCCTTCACCCCGTTATCCTGCACCCCCATTTCTGTACGTGCCCCCTACGTCCCTGCAGAGCAACAGCTTCCAGTTGCCCCACTCTGGACATGCCCCCACAGCACCCAGCCCCACTTTTGAAGAACTGGGGATTATGTCTCACTTGTCTATCAGAGATCAAGTCAGGGCCCCCCACCCCATGACTTTCCGCGAGTCATTAATGTACCTCATTCCCTGATCTCTTCTCAGCAGCTTTTCAGGGATCAGCTGGAATCAGCCGAATGAGAAGGTTTTGTAAAGTGCCAGCATGGTTCCAGCATGATTTCTAGGTTCCCTACCTGCTCATCACACTTGGTACTTTAATAGTGAAGTCACTCAGTCTTGTCCTACTCTTTGCGACCCCGTGGACTGTAGCCTACCAGGCTCCTCTCTCCATGGGATTCTCCAGGCAAGAACACTGAAGTGGGTTGCCATTTCCTTCTCCAGGGGATCTTCCCAACCCAGGGATTGAACCCAGGTCTCCCGCATTGTGGACACTTTAACCTCTGAGCCACCAGGGAAGCCCGGTACTTTAATAGGTGCTCAATAAATGTTTGTGGTCACACAAATAATAATGTGACGGAAAGTTACTGAGTCCTGACCAAGGGTCAGGCCATAGACCAGGCACTGTTTCCCAGGTGGTTCCCAGGTACCACCAAGGAATCAGGCACATTCCCTCCCTCAGAACTTGCAGAGACAGAGGGTGTAAGCTTCCTTCCGCGGACTCAGTCATCAGAGTAGATACCACTCGGTGCTGGGCAGAGTGGGATGTGGGCCTTGTGGGGGTGACAGGTGGCTCTGGAGAGTTCCGATCACATCCAAGCCCAGCCACCCAGCCGGGGCTCTGGACTGAGGCTGGCCCTGAGGGAGTGCTGAAGCATCCTAGGAGTCCTTTGGCTGGCTGGCTGGCTGGCTACTGCCTGTCCTCCCTGTCTCCCTCCTCCCCTTCCCCTCCCCCTCTTCCCCTCCCCCTCCCCAGTCCTGAGCCAGAAGGGCAGACTATTTTTAGTAAGGCATGGGCAACAGCAGCTGCCCTCCGGGTCTAGTTACTCCTTGAAGAGAAGTGGGGAGGGCTCACCGAGGAGAAGCACAGCCTCAAATCCCAGCCCCTCTCCGGGAGGGTGACATCTCTCTAACCCTGCTCTGTCATCTTTGGCCCCTTGGAGCTCTGGGGGTCCTGCTCCTGAGCAGGCCTCCTGTCTTCCAGAGGAGGGCTTTAGCAAGGCTTCCAGCCCATCCCCCCACCACCACTCACTGCCTTGCTGGATAACCCCCTCTCCACCACGAGGGAGACAAGCTAAGGCCCACTCATGGTCCCCTGATCCACACTGCTAGAAGCCTCAGAAGATCTCAGGGAACCAGCAAGCCTAGAGGATGGGCCCCTGGAACGTCCTCACTAGCCGTCCCCTTCCAAGACAAGTCCAAGGCCCTCTTCCAACCTTCCTCCCAGACACCGGGATTCCAGGAGCGTTCAGATTCCATCTTCAAACATCCAAGTGACTGCCCCACCAAGCACCCAGATCTGAGAGATGCCCAGAAGAGCTCCAGTGAAGGCAGAGAGGAAGTCCCTTTGGATCCTTACCCTTACCATTTTGCGTGTCCACCTGGACTCCTTCGCTGTAGGTTACCTTCTCCGTACTCCACCACCCAAAGATGCCCTGGCCCGCTCTAGCCCCTCGGATTTGTAGGGGCATCCTCTCCTCCCACCTCCCTGCTCCCCAGGACCAATGCCCTGGCCAATCAGATCCTGGGGTCAGTGAGCCACCTCCTCCCAGAGTCCTAGCCCATTACCTAATTTAGCCAAGGGCCCTTGCAGAGAAATTTAAGCCTCTGAGCAGGTGGCGAGCCTTGACGTCCTAGATTCTTGTGAGGAGAACCCGCCTTGCTCTGCCACTCCTAGTGAGCCCCCCCACCCCGCCCCCAAGAAGCACACTTGCTCCCAGATGGGTGAGGAAGATCAGGATAGAGGAAAGAGAGGCAACCGTAGTAGCATGGAAGAGCACAAGCCTTGACGTTCAAAACCCAAGATCCAAGTCCTGTCTCTACAAGCTGTGCATACGTGGGCAGGTGGCAATGCCACTCTGAACTTCAGTTTCCTTGTGTGTGAGATGGAGACAGTCATAACCTCCCTCCCAGAGAAACCATGGTAAACAGGAGCCTGGGTTTAAGTCACTGGGCTTGTGCCAAATACTTAAAGTCAGTGCTTTGCAAATGGAGTGTTTTGTCTTTGGATCAGAGACCAGAGGGGGACAGGACAGGATGAGGGGAAATTGACAGCCACAGTTACTGAACCTCTGCGACGTGCTGCACATGTGCTAAGCGTTTTAATCATCTGATCTCACCCAATACTCATCCTGTGAGGTAGCAACTATGGTTATTCCCCTTTTTACCGGGGAGGTTTGTAAATCATAAATCTCTGTAGTCACGTTGGGGATTCTTATTCATCCTGACTGAGGGGAAGTTGGGGCAGACGGTCTTCCAGAGAGACCTGTCTGGAGGGAAAAATGAATAGAGGGGTCCAGGAAACGGGGTGTGCACTTGGAAGAGAAAGAAACATTGAAAGTAGATTCTTCTCTCAAGCTTACCTTGTCCAGGAAAGGAGGTTTGGGGATTCACTCTTTTAGGAGGGGAGGGGACCAGAGGAGGTTTCCCTAAGTAAATGCAGGGACAGCTTGCCCTTTGCTGGAGCTCAGGGAAGATGTCTGGAGGAGCTCAGCTGGCCTCCTGGAGAGTGAAGGGGTGGGTAGATCAAGTCAAATCCAAAGGGAGACCACCCTGAGAATCCACGGCCTCCACCAGGGTGTTGGGATGGGCAACATTCATGGACTCTTATCAAGTAACAGAAAGAGCACGATGATGACTAAACACAGGGTGTGGGGCCAGGGAAAGGGGGCTGGACACCAAGGAAGGCAGACGGACAGTGGCAGCTGGGCTGCCTTCTTGCCCTACATAGATATTCCCAAGGAAAGCTCAGTGGAGCCAGGCCAGGCTAAATAAGGCCTCCCCCAGCCAGGCCCAGGGCCAAAGGGTGATGCTCTCCAGGGGTGCCTATTTGGACACAAACATTGGAACCACTTGATCCTTTAGAAACAGAGTATAGGGAGTATAGAACTCCCAGCAATCCTTTGTTCATTAGTTTGTTCTTTAATTTATTTGGCGAAATAGATAAAGTCCAAACTCAGTGTGGCCAAGCAAGGTCCCTCTGATCCTTCCATTCTCATTCCCCACCTTACATGTGGTTCTGCTCTGGTTCAAGCTAAAATGCAGCTTCAAACACCATCCTTTATAGCCCTCCAAGCCCTTGCACATGTAGGTTTGTTGGTTTGTTTTTTTTTTTAAATATTATTTGGCTGTGCCAGGTCTTAGTTGAGGCATGCGGTACGTTCCATCTTCATTGAGGCATGCAGGATCTTTAGTTGTGGCCTATGAACTCTTAGTTGCAGCATGTGGGATCCAGTTCCCTGACCAGGGATTGAACTTGGGGCCCCCCCGCACTGGGAGCTCAGAGTCTTAGCCACTGGACCAGGAGTGAAGTCCCTCATTTTCTTCGTTTTAAAAATGGACGATTCTTGTCCACTAACAGCCTTTTCCCCAGGAGGTTGTGAGGGTTAGATATGACACCTTTTCAAGTGCCTAGAACCAGGTGGAGGATACCATGGAACCTCAGGAAATAAGAGCCCTGCCTCTTCTGCACCGAGGGATGGCAAGGAGTGTGTTCCATTCAAAGCCATCCCCCCACCCCTCTCTCCTGCACATTTAAAAAGGGCAGGAGTGGACTTCCCTGGTGGCATGGAGGATAAGAACCTGCCTGCCAAAGCAGGGGACATGAGTTCAATCCCTGGTCTGAGAAGATTCCACGTGCTGCAGAGCCACTAAGCCCATGCTCCACAGCTACTGAACCCTCGCTCCAGAGCCGAGGGTTGGAGCCACAACTTCCAAGCCCAAGTACTGCAACTGCTGAAGCCCAGGTGCCTGGAGCATGTGCTCTGCAACAAGAGAAGCCACTGCAATGAGAAGCCTGTGAAACCACAACAAAGCCAAGAGTAGCCCCTACTCGCCACCAACTAGAGAAGGCCAGGCAAAGCAAC
This sequence comes from Ovis aries, assembly GCF_016772045.2. NCBI lineage: Eukaryota > Metazoa > Chordata > Mammalia > Artiodactyla > Bovidae > Ovis > Ovis aries. The sequence goes on from NC_056066.1 coordinate 74,581,503, forward strand.
GAAGCCCCAGCGCAGCCGAAAGTAAAATTAAAAAAAAAAAAAATTTAAGAAGTAGTTACCATCAGAGATTTTATCTGATCATACGATATAACTAGCAATATCTGCCCTGCTAGGGACTGATAGCTAGGCCTTCTGACAGGAAGGGACAATAAATTCTGGACCTACAGCTGCCTTCTGGATAAAAGATGAAAACACAGCTGGTTAGAGGAATTGCTGAGATTGCAACTGACATCGGGAGATAAAAAACAGGATGTGGAACTCAGGAGACCTGGGCCGCAAGGCTCCACTCTCAGAAACCTCTGGCAAGCTGTGTGACTTCAGGCAAGTAACTCAGCCTCTCTGGGTCTGTTTCCTCGTTTGTCTATGTGCTATGTGTGAGGCAGGCTCAAATGAGATTGTAAGAGCGTGTGAACACTGGAGAAACAATAATCGTTGTGTAACTGATGATCCTCTTAGCTCCTGCTCTGAGCTAAGCCCTGGACTAGGGTCATTTTGGAGAGCTGCAGAAATCGTGCTTCAGTTCTTATTGTTCTTGTTTTAGGTATGAGAAAACCTAGGCCAATCGAGGTTAGATTCCATCTCAGATCACATGGCTTCTCTTGGCCTCGGTTTCCTCCCAGGAGAGATGGGTTTCTGACTGCCGCGCAGTGACTTTGGAAAGTTAAAGAGTGCTGGGTGGAAATGAGGGGACAGTCTCCGGCCAGCCTGGGTCTCTGGGAGGGGTGGGCGGATTCAAGGAGGGCGTAGGCCCCTCCGGATTGGGGACGATCCCGGAGGAGGCCTGGCCTACCCAGGATTCCCATAGCCCTCCTGGAGCGAAGGGCCCGGGATTCCCGGGCGGCTCCGGGAGCGGGCGGGGCGGGAGGCGGGCCAGCCGCAGGAAGGGGCCGGAGCGGCGCTCGGAGCGGACTGGGCCGGTTCGGTGCAACCCAGTCGGCCTCGGCCAGCCTCCGGGAGCTACACCAGGGAGCGGGGCGCCCCGGGACACAGGAGGCAGAGCCGCGGGGAGAACCCCCGATCCCCACAACGGGCAGGGGCGGGACCTCCCCGGCGCCCCGCCCTCCCCCTCCCCGGGCCCCGCCCCGCCCCCTCCCGGCGCGGGGCCGGGGTCCACCTCCCGCCCCGGCCCGCGACCCGGCGTCGCGCGCTCCCCCCGGGGTGCCATGGCCTCGCGGCTCCTGCACCGGCTGCGGCACGCCCTGACTGGCGACGGCCCCGGGGAGGCGGCGGCCGGCCCCGAGGCCGAGCAGTTCCCGGAGAGCTCGGAACTGGAGGACGACGATGCCGAGGGCCTGTCGTCCCGCCTCAGCGGCACCTTGAGCTTCACCAGCGCCGAGGACGACGACGAGGAGGACGGCGAGGACGACGACGACGCTGACCCCGACCCGCTGTCCGCTGGCGACCGGGTGGCGGGAGAAGACGCAGGCGAGTGCGGGAGGATGGAGGCGGGAACCCTGGGCTCGGTTAGGCCTCCACCCCGGCCGCGTTCTCGAATTGATCCAACCGAAACTCGAGACACTTCTTTTAAGTGCGTCCCGCTGCCTCTTGGCTGTGTGACCTTGAGAGATTCACACCACCTCTCTGGGCCAAGTTCCCTTGTGTCAAATCACTCGCATCTCAGGGTTTAGAGCGTGAAATGTACAGTCTGGGATACAAACGGTAGTACTGTGCTAGGGATGTTTGGGGGGTGGAGATGTTTATTTAACTCCTACTGTCTGCCCGGCAGGTGTTTGGCTCCGGGTCCCTCTCTGGCCCTCCGTTTCCGTTTATGTCAGATAGGGATAAAGCCTTTGTCATTCGTTGGGAGGAGGATGAATGAGGTCAGGCGCCTAATTTACGTCAAACCTGGCCCCAGGCCCATCCTGTGCTCAAGCAGAACGGAGTCCCCCACCTGATGGGCAGCGGGGCAGTCAGCTCCTGACCCGGCAGTTGCAAGATTTCTGGAAGAAGTCCCGGAACACCCTGGTACCCCAGCGGCTGCTCTTTGAGGTGACCAACGCCACCGTGGTTAAGGACCCACCCTCCAAGTACGTGGTGAGTGAGGGTCCAGGACCCTGAGCTATGAGTCTTAGAAGATCCTGGCTTAGAGAAAGTAGGGGAAACTTCAGCATCCTGGGTGATCTGGCTGTGTAGTTATAAATGGCTGCCCCATTTGACAGATGGGGAAACTGAGGCCAGAAAAGGGCTGTAACTTGAGCAGATCCTCAGGCAAATGAATCTATCCTATCCCAGTTTTGAGACTAAGAACTACTGTGCATGTCCTCTGCCCCCTGGACTTTTGCAAACTGTCACAAGATGCAAGATACATGGGGGAGAATATTATCTGAGTCAGACTTGAGACCAAGTTGGTATTGGTTGGAAAACTGGGTTTGGGATCCAGATCTTGATTCAGATCCCAGTTATTACCAGTTGTTTGACTTCAGGTGAGCTGTGAAACCTTGACTAACCCGTTTTCTCACCTGAACAATGGGGATAATGCAGGAGTTAAATGAGACAGTACACAGAAAGCCCTTCGCATTGTGCCTTGAAGTGCTCGATAAAATGGTAGTTCTGTTATTACTATTTTACTTTGGGTTGAAAATGTCAGGCATCTAGGGCCTGTTGTGGCCTCTCTGCAACCCAGAAGAGTCAGTTCTCCAGCACTCACACCTGTACAGAATAAACTGATCCGAAGGACTGGATTTAGGGGACTGGTGTGTGTGCGTGCCTTCAGTCGTGTCCGACTCTTTGCAGCCCCGTGGACCATTGCCCACCAGGCTCCTCTGTCCATAGGATTTTCCAGGCAAGGATACTGGAGTGGGTTGCCATTTCCTTCGCCAGGGGATTGGTGGATTGGGGTAAAGATCAGTCAGTGGTGGGGGGTTGCGGGGGGGCAGGCTGATTTCCTGACTGTGGAAAGGAGGAACACATGGAGGATGCGGTTGGCCTGGTCCTGAAACCCAGCCTAACCTGGCTGGTCGTGGCAGCAGCAGCTCCCTGCCTCTCACTTCCCTCCTCTTCCCCACCCTCCTCCATTTTTGACTCAGCAGGAAGGGGGCCTGGAGCCCTGTCCCACATCTGGACTTCTCCACCCCTTTCTGAGGCTCTCAGTGAAAAAAGGGCCACGCCCTCGGGGCAGCTGCTCCAGTTTCACCGAGGATCGACTCTGATGATCGAGTCTTGAGCGGCAGAAGTCCTGGCTGGGGGTCATGCACAGGAAGGGGGCGCAAGGAGCAGCTGAGAGACAGGGAAGTTGGGAGCAGCTCTGGGAAGAGAATGACAAGATAGAGCCAAGCCTGGCCTGGGCCGGGCCTGGGAGAATCCCAGGGAATCAGGAGCCTGGGGGTGGGTCACAAAGAGTCAGACATGACTGAGTGACTAGGCAACAAATCCTGCTTCAACATCTGCTGGAGGTTAAGAGCAGACTTTGGAATTAGGTCGGCCTGGGTTTGAGTCCCAGCTGGGCCATTTACCAGCTGTGTGACTTAGAGGAGGTCTTTAAACCCTTTGCCTTCTCTGGGAGCCTGCTTCCTGGGCTGACAGAGGTATGGACACCTTCCTCACAGTGAGGTTGTGATGGTGAAACAGTGGCTGTGAAGAACTCACACGGTGTGGTGCAGGGTACCGCTGAGTTAATGATCCTCATTATTATCTGTCACGTAGGACAACAGAAGGATCAGGCAATGAATCTGAAATGGGTTTTTGTCCAAAAACTACCAATGAAAATAAAAGCTAGATGAGCATAAGGGGTCACTATAGATGAGGGCTTCCTGAAATGTGTTCTGCAGAAAATTGGTTCCCTGGAATATTAATAACTGTCCCTTTAAAGAAAAAACAAAAGCTTTACAGTCAATATGTAATGTTTTAGGAATGCGGAGTTGAACTAGAGTAAAATAAATTTCTTTATGGTTAAACTTTCTAATCCTGAATACTAGTTAGACTGAATCTTCCAGAGTGAGCAGGCAAACCTGACTGAGCAGGCGTGGCTCTGATATTGGCAGTTTCACAGAACAGATTTGAGAATAAAATCTGGGTTTGGTGTTAGTACACTTTTAACATCTGTGTGTGTGTATATGTGTGTGTGTGTGTGCTCAGTTGCAACCTAGTGCTTGCTAATCCCCTTTTTAGACCTGTTAGCTCAGCATTATTATAGATTAAGGCATATTTGGGTTCTCAGACCTGGTGGGAAGCTTAGTGGTCAACTTGTTCAGCGTTTCCCAAACGTCCATCTTCCTCACAATTTTGGTCCTATCTAAATGCTACTTTTACCATTTGGTGCTTATCACTTTTCTTCAAATAAACCTATTTTTTAAAAATAACTTTAAAAGACAACTTTACAAAACAACTGTATATGGGAAGCTTGACTAACTCACCATAAAGAGAAGATAACCATAAAAATAAAAGCAGTGAAACAGAGTCTGACTGGATGCTGCTGCCTGGAGGTGGCGCTGACAGATTCTTTCTGGCTCTTTTGTAAAAACGGAGCTGAGAAGTGTTGGAGAAGGGCTTTTGTGAACCAAACAGAGAGTTTCTCAATTTGTAGTCAGAAAGATTCACAGAGAATGAGAGGGGGTATCACCTCCTGCCTCTATTCAAGTGTTATTCACTCCAGTACTTACCACCTAAACATCCCGGGGACTGACGTTTGTTCCTGTCCCACACCTGAGTAAAGAGTGAGCTGGGCCAGCGCTCCATTCACTAGAGTGGAAGTGGACCCAAGAAGGGGACCACCCTGCCTAACTACCATAGTGAGGGAGCATCTGACCCAAGGGTGGAACTTGGGTCCCAGTCCAGTGTGCTTTACACTGGTCACTATTGGGACTGTCTCAAGACCTGTGTTGAGGGTCTGGATGGGAATAACCCAGCCATGTGGAGCCATGTGTCCAGAATGGAACAGAGCTCCAAGCTGGTCCTAAAGGTTGGCCTGGAGATGGGCCTGGGTTTCAACACACAGCTGGTTTTCCAAAGGGGCTGTCAGAAGAGCTCTCTTCCCAATGGGAGGGGCTTCCCAGGTGGCACTAGTGGTAAAGAACCTGCCAGCCAAGGCAGGAGACATCAGACCTGGGTTCGATCCCTGGGTGGGAAAGATCCCTTGGAGGAGGGCATGGCAACCCACTGCAATATTCTTGCCTGGGAATCCCATGGACAGTGAAGCCTGGTGGGCTATAGTCCATAGGGTCGCAGAGAGTCGGACATGACTGAAGCGACTTAGCACGTACTCCCTGGAAAGGGTGAGGGGGGCAGCCATCCAGGCGCTAAAGCTCATCTCTGTCTTTTTCTCCCTGTGCTGCCTTGGGCCTGGGTCATTTCAGACAAGCCTCAGGTAAGATGAGACTGGGCTCCCCGGCTGCAGCCCTGGCAGCTCCCACCCTCCAGGCTCAATCTCCAGGGTGAAGGGAAGGGGTGGGGGAAGAGAGTTGGAAGTGGAGGTGGGGGGATCAGGGAGGGAAGGGGCCCGGGAACACCCTGCCTCTGCCCTGACCCCCGCCCTCCCTGCAGCTCTACACCCTCGCCGTGATGGGCCCGGGGTCACCGGATAGCCAGCCGGCCCAGATCTCCCGCCGCTACTCAGACTTTGAGCGGTTGCACCGAAACCTGCAGCGGCAGTTCCGGGGCCCCATGGCTGGCATCTCCTTCCCCCGCAAGCGCCTGCGCCAGAACTTTACCGCCGAGACGATCGCCCGCCGCAGCCGGGCCTTCGAGCAGTTTCTGGGCCACCTCCAGGCTGTGCCTGAGCTGCGCCATGCTGCAGACCTGCAGGACTTCTTCGTGCTGCCTGAGCTGCGGCGGGCACAGAGCCTCACCTGTACCGGCCTCTACCGCGAGGCCCTGGCACTCTGGGCCAACGCCTGGCAGCTACAGGCCCAGCTGGGCATCCCCTGTGGCCCAGACCGACGTCTGCTAACCCTGGCGGGGCTGGCCGTGTGCCACCAGGAGCTGGAGGACGCCGGGGAGGCCCGGGCATGCTGTGAGAGGGCCCTACAGCTGCTGGGGGCTAAGAGCCCGCACCCTCTGCTGGCCCCCTTTCTGGAGGCCCACGTGCGGCTCTCCTGGCGCTTGGGCCTGGACAAACGCCACTCTGAGGCCCGGCTCCAGGCCCTGCAGGAGGCAGGCCTGACCCCCACGCCACCTCCCAGTCTTAAAGAGTTACTCATCAAGGAGGTGCTGGACTAGCGTCACCTAGACTTAAGGCCACTGTGGGAGAGGCACCGCCCCTGGATGGGGGGGTGGGCTGGGGGGCTGACGAGGACACAGCTGCTGAGAGGCTCTCTGGGGTGCTGGGAACCCCAAGAAGGTCCACAGAGAATTTGCAGCAGACGAAGGAAACGTGCTGCTTCTGTTGAGCTGCACTCAGGACAAGCTGGGATGGCGCAGGGAGAAAGTCTGACGCTGCCTCTCCAGCTTATGAATACCTGGGGGCCGTTGTGACCCAGGTCAGGGTCGATGGTTTGTCTTCCTGCAGGCCAGCCTGGCTGAAGGGCCAGGGACTGTGGCCGTGGAGTCCTGGAGTTGATGGCTGGAGGGAGGGCTGCGATCCTGGCCCAGGGGCATTAAAGGGCAGCAGCTCCCGTGGTTTGAGTCTCTTTATTGGATCCCAGACAGAAGGCCCAGCCCTGGATGGTAATCCTGCCTCAGGAGTAGGGGAGAAGGGAGAGCCTTGAAGCCCCAGGCCCAGCTGGCACCTCTGGCTACAGCTTGCTCGTTGAGTCCCAGGGCTTAACTCGGATCACGCCCTCCTGGGCACAGGACACAGCCAGGACCCCGTCCTGACGCCACAGCCGCCCGTGAACCAGGCCCCGGGAGCTGCCTGCGGATGAAGAGAAGAGTCTCAATGGCCTGTCTCCTGCTGCCCAGCCAAACGCGCTCCTTGCAAGAGGTGCAACTCAGGTTGGGCCACCCCATGCCAGAGCCACGCTTGGTGGTGTGGTCACTCCCAATCTCCAAGCACCCCTTTAGGAGCCTATTATGTAACTCCTCCCAAGGGAGCCCCACTTGATGGTTTAAAAGCACTTTTATGTATCTGCTGACTTCCTCCAAAAAAAAAAAGAATCCCAAGGGGAGAAGTTCTGAGTACAGTCTGATTCAGAAGTTCAGCTAGGCAGATCTGCCCAACCTCTGGCCACTTGTGTAAGGAAACCTATCAGTTCCCTTTGTAATAAATCCGGCCCTCCAGGCCAGTCATTCATATTATTAAAAATTTTTAAAAACTCTTCCACAATCATGGGGACAAAGGGGCTCAGGGGAGAGGATATGAAGCCATGAGGAGCCTAGGCACTCCCCGCCCCCGCACGTGGAGATTGTCCCTTGCTACCCAGGGCTGGAGTCTGACATTTAGGAAGGGAACTGCTGGTTTCTTTTAAACACAGTACAGCCCACTTAGTTCTCATGGTAGCCAAGTAAAGTAGGCCTTGTCCTGTGTTCCAGATGATGACACTCAAGCCTAGAGAGGCTTGGGAAATTGGCCTTAAGGATCAGGTCAAAGCCGTACCCAAGAGACCTACCATCAAGGTGGCTGTTCTGTGCTGTGATGCTGTTGGTTCTTGAGAGTCCCTCTTCCCTGAGTATAAAGAGTCCCTTAAGTTTTGTCCCTGTTTCACAAAACAAGGCTTCTCTTCGTTTGAAATGCTGTTCCTTGGAACAGAACCCAGGGCTCTGAGACCAGGCACTGATGAACAAGTCTGGGTTTCTTGCTTCACAATATAAGGAGGGTCCAAGCAGTGGGGCCCCTACACTGCTGAGGGCCCCAACCCCCAGCCAGGCTAACTGTCAGAATCACTTAGGGAATCTTTGTAAACTTTTCTGGACCTCATCCAAGCCCTGCAGTCAGAATCTTGGGGGTCAAATCTGAGAATGTTTTGAAAAAGCTCTCCCGAGAGGTGGAAGAATAGGCCCCCAGCTTTGGATCCCTCTGCTCTGGTGCAACCCTATCTGTGTAGGCGAGGAAACAGACTCAGAGTGGAGATGGGACTTGCCCAGCATCACACAGAGAATCTGAAGTGGTTCTGGGACTAGCACTGAGCCTCAGAAAAAGTGAATCATGTCCCCAGCATGTTACAGAAATTAGCTGAGCGGGTGTCCTGTCCTCAGGCCGCACCCTGTCATTTTGGAGACAAGGATGCCACAGCCTGCGGAAGCAGGAGAGGAAGTGATCTGTGCAGCACTCCACAGTAAGAGGAGCATCACCCAAGAAAGCAGGCTCCCTGCCCTCCCCACCAAAGGCACCAAAGTCAGCACCCTCATCCCCCATGACCCCAGTACTCACCGGCCCAGGGGCTCTCACACTCATAGAGCATCCAGTGATCAGCTCGGAAAGGGGCATGGAACCACATGGAGTGGTCCAGAGAGACCATGAAGTCCACCTTGTACTGCCAGCGGTGGGGCAGTATTGCTGTGCCCAGGAAGGCAAAGTCTGAGATATAGGCCGCCACGCAGCAGTGCATCTTCATGTCGCCCTCGCCTGCAACAAGTTCCAGTCCCATCAGCCCTGGGCTCCTGGGCTTTACAGCACAGGACCTGCAGGGAGGTGGGGAGAAAGGGGCTGCCGTGCACAGACGTGCAGACTCTTCACAAGGGCACCTGGCCCGAGGGTGTGTGTGCGTGTGTGTGATGGAGGCCAAGGGAGACAGAGAGTGGGGGAGGGCAGGGGTGGGTGAGGACTGAAATCCTCCCCCCGCCTCCCACCCTGGACCTTGAAAGTATCTTCTTCCAGTTTTGCACAAAGGCACCTTATGCTTAGCAGGGGACCTGGAGAAGAATCTCGGCCAGGTGCCTTGCCTTCCCCAGGAAAGGCCCACGTGAGGATTCCCGTCACTTCCCCATTCTACCCCTGCAAAAGGCTGCGCTCACTTCTCCGTCACTCAGATAAGAAAATGGGCCCACAGTGTGGGAGGACCATGTTGAAGGCCACCCAGGGCAGAGGAGGTGCAGGTCGAGAACGCGGAAGAGAGTTTCCTTTCAGGCCGTGGGGTCCGCTTACCAATATGGCCCCGGGCTCGCACCCAGAACATCTGTTTGGGCTCCATTTTCTTCAGTTTGCATGGAGTAGTTGGGTTTACCAGCTTGATCTCAATGGGCACCTCCTGGGCAGCAATTCGGTTCAGCCCCACTTGGTACTTCTGGAGCTTCGGGTCTCTGAAAGTAAAGGGGAGAGGGGTGGGGAGACCCCGGAAGATGGGGCACCTGTCTGAGCTGCCTCTTCTGACACCGCTCGTTCCTCCACAGGAACTCCTGACATCCCCAGGCCTCTCCTCCCCTCCAGGAGGCAGGATAGGCCAGTATCTGCATCCATTCTTTGCCACTGAGGAGCCCTGTGGCCTGCTGCAAGTTAGTCATCATCAGCCTTTTTCCCATCTGCAAAATGGGGGTGATGACAGTCACCTCCCTCATAGTTAACACTGGGGAGGAGACAACATAATGCACGTGAAGCCAACACACCAGCCACGGGGCTACCCCGTAATGGGCCGAGCCCCCGGCAGTTCACATCCATGAACTCACATGCTATCTTCCCTGCTCTCTGAGAAGTGGAGCGAACATAAAGGGTGCAGACAGCCAGCTCAGGAAGTGCCTGGGGGCGGGAGTTGGTCTGGCTCCTCCTCGGTTCCTGCTCTTAACCGCTTCTCTATTCTAACCCTCAGGAAACAGGCTGCCCTACTTAGACTGACTTACCTAACCTGAGCCACTAGGGACACTGTCTCTTGGGGCAAGGAGCCCATTTCCAGGGAAGCCCCTTTGCCACAGGGAACACCACCCCTCGTGCCCCTAGCGCTCTTCCCCGGTATTTCATTTCCCTCCCTTTCCCCTTGAGCCTTGATGGAAACTTCTGTGATGATGGAATGCTCTGGTCCACTGTGGTGGCCACTAGCCACATCAGGCTGCTGAGGGCTTGACATGTGGCCAGTGTGATCGAGGAACAGATCTGAATTAACTCTGTTTAATGTTAATAAACTCAACACAGCCCCCTGTGGTTAGTGGTTTCCTTATGGGAGACACAGTTCTAGATTCGGGGACCTTTAAGAACAAGGTCCTCCTTTCATTCTCAAAGTTTTTTATTTAATTTATTTTTGCCCGCAGCATGTGAGATCTTAATTCCCCAAACAGGGACTGAACCCCAAGCCCCCTGTAGTGAAAGTTAACCACTGGGCCGCCAGGGAGAAAAGAAGAGAAAGAAAGTGAAAGTTGCTCAGTCATGTCCAACTCTTTGCAATCTCATGGACTGTACAGTCCATTGAATTCTCCAGGCCAGAATACTGGAGCAGGTTGCCGTTCCCTTCTCCAGGGGATCTTCCCAACCCAGGGATTGAACCCAGGTCTCCTTCTCAAATATTTTGGAGCTCTGACCACACACCAGGCTCCATGTTTATTCCTCTCTGTCAAGAGTGGCATAACTATAATTTACTGAGTGCTCACTAAGCACCTTGTTATCACTTATCTCTGTCATCCTCACAGCAGCCTTACGAGGTAGGGATTCCGATGGATTTTATAACTGATCACAAGCTCAAAGTGGGAAAGCAACTTGCCAGACTCACACAGCGGGCAGTGACAGAGTCCAGATCTGAGCCCAGGCCTTTCCCAGGTTTGGATGCACATTTGCGTCACACTGGGCTGACTCCCCTGCACGGGGCACTGGGCAGTGGAGCCCTCCTTACCACCCAGCTGTGAAGCAGGCGGGGCAGAAACAATGACCCCCACTTTTCATATGAAGAAGCAGGGCTCTGAGAGGCTGGAGAGGGCAAAGCTACACAGCAGGTGGGCACCAAGAGAGGTGGAGCCCTGGCAGGAATCAGTAACCGAGCAGGAACCTGTGGGCACCTCTGTCAAGTTTAAGATTAACTTCCATATCTGAACCTTTATTCCTTTTCTTGTTCAAAATGTGTTCTCGTCAATACTGAAGAGTATCAAAAGAAGGGTGGGAACTGTAACTGAGCAGGACGCTGGGGGGCCTTCTGGGGACAGGTCTTCATCCACTTCCTTGGCTTTCACTCCTCTCTGAGGTACCCAGGTACCCAGCATTTGATGCACATTTCCTGAGTTGTTTTACAGCTGTGAAAACTCCCCACCAAATGGAAGATGTTAACTACTGATGACCATGAGCACATAGCCCTGGGGCCTCCTGGAACCCAGGGACTGATAAGGTTCACCCCGGAGACACTGCCCTGTTACGTCAGCGTCAGCCAGTCAGAGACCTGCGCATGAGCGGATCTCATGCCCTGCAGCCCACCCCACCCCGCCTTTCTTCTTTTAATATTTATCTATTTACTTTTATTTGGCTCTGCTATGTCTTAGTTGTGGTAGGGGGGTTCTTTGATCTTTGCGGTACTCAGGATCTGTTTGTTTTTGTATGCGGGATCTAGTTCCCCAGCCAGGGATTGAACCCAGGCTCCCTGCACTGGCAGCACAAAGTCTTAGCCACTGAACCACCAGGGAAGCCCCCAGCTTTTTTTTTTTTTTTTTTAATTGGAGGATAACTGCTTTACAGTGTCATGTTAGTTTCTGCTGTACAACAACATGTATCTGATGGGGACAGAGTTAAGGGACAAAACAGGTGATTAAATAGTGAATCCCACTAGGAGACTGGGGGCTTCCCTGGTAGCTCAGCTGGTAAAGAATCTATCTGCAATGCAGGGGACCCTGGTTCGATTCCTGGGTCAGGAAGATCCCCTGGAGAAGGGATAGGCTACCTACTCCAGTATTCTTGGGCTTCTCTGATGGCTCAGCTGGTAAAGAATCTGCCTGCAATGCAGAAGATTAGGGATCGATACCTGGGTGGGGAAGATCCCCTGGAGGAGGGCATGGCAACCCACTCCAGTATTCTTGCCTGGAGAATCCCATGGACAGAGGAGCCTTTCGGGCTACAGTCCATGAGGTTGCAAAGAGTCAGACACGACTGAGCCCCCACAACTAAGCACTAAGGGATTGTTGAGTAGAAAAAGTATGGGAAACCCTGGTACGTTCATGATTCCTCAAGAAAGCAGGTTTGTTTAGCAACAAAGCCATGCAGCAGAAGCACGAGACCTGCCCCCAAAACAACCAGAGTCACATCCTGCCCAGTAAGCTCAGTAAGTCAGTGATCCCCGGGACATACTCTGCACACATGAAACACAGTCGTTTGTGGACCTAGCTTGACCACGCAGGGACAGGAAAACTTCCCTGCTCAAGCTAGAGCAGGAGCTGATGTTGGAAGCATGACATCGACTCAAGAAAGACAAAGACGTTCTTCTCCTCCCGACTTTTCCTTCGATTATAAAACTGTAGCCCAGTAAGTTCTCAGGGTGCACAGCATGTCTCTCCTGCCCACTTATAAGCCTCACAAACATCCTCTTCTAATAAATCACTTATCAATCACTTTGCCTCCTGCTGAATTATTTTCTGTGCTGAGCCATAAAGGACTATGGTGCCGAAGCTCTTCGGAGCCCCTGAAGTGACACCAAACAGTTTCAAATCAGCTGTAAGTATACCTATATTCCCTCCCTTCCACTCCGCCAATCCCAAGTCTAGCTTTTTAAAATGCTAGTTGGGATCCACTGAAGGAGCCCGTGACCCGCCAATGGGTGGCAACTGTGGTTTGAACACTGTCCTGGGGCCTCCAGGTCTCTCACCTTAAACATTGGTCAATGAGGGCCTTGTGGTTAAGCAGCTCCTCCGGCGGGGGCACGGCAGGCATGGAGAACTGGTGCTGCATGGGGCTGGGCTGGGCCTTCTGGAAGGAGGCCTGGCAGATAAAGATGGGCCTGCCATGTTGCACGGCCTTCACGAAGCGCACAGAGAAGCTTGCCCCTGTCCGCGTCCGCTCCACCTGGTACAGCACCGGCACCTTCGGGTCCCCTGCAGCAGGCACAAGGCACACAGTGAGCCCAAGTGAGCCCCGTAGGCCCGCTCACCTAATAGTTCTCCATTTCTTTTCTGCTCAGTAGCTACTGACTGCGGCCTGCTGAGTCCCAGGTACTGGGGATACAGGGAGGAAACCTAGACTCTGTCATCAGGATGTTCCTGGTGCAGGCAGAGCTCCTGTCCATCAGTAGCACTGGACAGAAGGGACACTGCCAGATTCCCTGTATTCAAAGCCTGGCTCTGCCACTCACCAGCTGCAGCCTTGCGACCTTGGGGAAATCACTTAACCTCTCTGAGCAGTTAGCCCATCTGTGAAATGGGAACATCATAGTGTTCATAACTCTCAGGATTTCAATGAGGGTAAATTAGTAGAGTTGTAAGGTGTGTTCAGAATAATATCCAGCACATACAGTAAGTTCTCTGTGTTTAAATAAAATACTCTCAGCTTTTGTCTTGTTCCACCTGTGACTGGGATCTTGTCATGAGCCCAGTACCATTCTTCTAGATCAGGGGTCAGCAGATCTGGCCTGCTGCCTGTTTTCTTTCTTTAAAATAATTGTATCTGTTTATTTTTGGCTGCCCCGGGTCTTCACTGCTTTCTGAGGGTTTTCTCTAGCTGCTGCGAGCAGGGGCTACTCTGGTTACGGTGCTCGGGCTTCTCACTGCGGTGACTTGTTGCAGAGCACAGGCTCTAGGCACCTGGGCTTAGTGGTAGCACTCAGGCTCAGTGGTTGCAGCGTGGTCTCAGTTGCTCCGCGGAACGTGGGATCTTCCAGAGCAGGAATTGAACCCATGTCCCCTGCAACAGCAGGTGGATCATTATCCATTGCACCACCAGGGAAGTCCCTGCTGCCTGTTTTCTTTCTGTTTTTCTTTTCTACCTTCCTTTTTTTTTTTTTTTTTTTTGAGAACAAGCAAAGGTTATTTATTCAGAATTTAGTACATCAAGGGAGTCAGCCACAATTACTTCCATTTGGCAGAGACCCAAAGGCAGACAGAGGAGTGGGAAAGCTTTATAGTGGGGAAAAAAAAGGTTTCCAGTGTGCCCTGCTTGGAGACCACTGGCAAGGGGAAGCTACAGGTAGGCTAACTATGTAATTGATGCAGGGCGCATGTTTGGCTTTCCCTAGTTAGTCCTAAGTTGGAAACAGGTAAAAAGTAAGGAAGCTCTCAGTTATTCACCAAGTCCTGGCCATTAGGGGCTGATCCTTACAGGGACTATGGTTTGGCTTCCTAGACTGGCTGCTAGAGATGGTGGTCTGACATCCTCCAAGCCTGACTTGCAGATAGTAGGCTGGTTTCCTGTGCTAGTTGCTACCAGTTGTGGCTCAGAGTACTTTTTTAATATACGGTTTGGCCATTGTCTGATATTCATTCTCCCAAGAAAGGCCTGCTGTCAAGTCAGTTCCTTCATTCTTAATGCAAGTGGAAGTCACTATGTCCTTCTCCTTTGGTATCTGCTCTGTCAATGCAAGAGGGGAAACACTGGCCCCAGGGTAAGGACTATCAACCCTCAACAAACAGGCTGGGAAGGGTTTTTAGACGGAGACAGTCTTCCTGGTGTTCCTAAAGTCCTTTGGTCTGAGTCAGACGACCTTGGAGAACATCTAGGTGGTAAAACAACTTGGGGATGATTTCCAACTTTGAGATGCAAGAAGCAAGTCTAGAGAAGTGTTGTTTCTTCCACCTTGTCCAGGTGGGAAGCCCCTGCCAGGCACAGGGACTCATTCAACAGCCATAAACACGCCTGTAACGCCTTGAAGCCCAGCATGTTTGCTCAGGTCTGCTAGCTGGCAATGCTAAAGGACATTTTTATCAGAATGGGGGCTCCTCAAGGCCTTAGTGGAGTATAAAGTGGCAACCCACTCTAGCATGCTTGCCTAGAGAATCCCATGGACAGAGGAACCTGTTGAGCTACAGTACGTGGGGTCACAAAGAGTCAGACGCAACTGAGCAACAGAGCATGCACACAAGGCCAAAGGCCTTTGAGAAGGGTTTCCCAAGAGTCCAGAAGCTGGAGATAGCTACATGAGCAGTCTGATTTCAGGGGATGGGAAAGAGGCCTCCCTTCCCTACCAAAAAAAGGTTTTCATCCAGTCCTTGGGCTACAGCTAAAATGCAGTATTTTCCATCTCTAGTGATTTACCTTTCAGTATGAATGAGTTCTTGGAGAAGGCAATGGCACCCCACTCCAGTACTCGTGCCTGGAAAATCCCATGGACGGAGGAGCCTGGTGGGCTGCAGTACATGGGGTCGCGAAGAGTCGGACACGACTGAGCGACTTCACTTTCACTTTTCATTTTCATGCATTGGAGAAGGAAATGGCAACTCACTCCAGCGTTCTTGCTGGAGGATCCCAGGGATGGGGGAGCCTGGTGGGCTGCTGTCTATGGGGTCACATGAAGCGACTTAGCAGCATCAGCATCAATGAGTTCTAGACCTGTTCTTTAAAATTTGTATTGGAACAGAGCAGGTAGGCTCCACAGTATATTGAAGGAAGAGAGATAAAGAGTTATGGAGTTGAGTGCATTTGTTACATTGACCTGAAACAGATAACCAGATATTTCTCCAGCGAAGATATGTTTCTTCAGGATCAGCAGGGAATTGCAATTTGAGGTCTGCAACCATGGTGAGCCAGGTACAAGTCCCCGCCCAGCAAGGGAAGGAGCCCGCTTTTATAGAGGGGGAAAGGGGGGCTACAGTACAGTGTAATTATGAGGGTCCTAGTAAACAAGGAGCCTATGGGTTTTCATTGGCTGATTCCTTGCCAGAAAGGAGTCTTTCTTTTTCCTCTTGGGTTCCATTGTCACAGGGCACGAGAGCGCCCTCTTCTGGCCTTCTAACACTCCTGAATGGAGGTTTCCGTTTCATTTTTTACAGTTAAACTAAGGTATCTTCTCATGTTGGTTTCACATTAACTATGCCAAGTGGGTCTTACCCAATTGTATAGATGGGGAAATTGATGCCATAAATAACATTTTTGGAGAATACAGCCAAGCCCATTTGTTTATGTATTTCAACTATTTTGCCCATAAAATCGAAAATATTTATGATCTGCCTTTATAGAACATTTTTTGACTCCTGCTATAGAATCTCCAAGCTCTAAACCTATATCAGGGCTTCCCTGGTGGCTCAGCTGGTAAAGGAATCCACCTACAATGTGGAAGACCTGGGTTCCATCCTTGGGTTGGGAAGATCTCCTGGAGAAGGGAAAGGCTACCCACTCCAGTATCCTGGCCTGGAGAATTCCATGGACCGTACCAAGCCAGATGACAACTATCTAGAGAAATACATTAAAAAAAAAATAAACAAAAACCTAAACTCACATTCTCTCCTAGGCTTCAAGAAAAAGAATTGCTACGATAAATGGCCAAGAACCAGACCCCAACCTCACAGTATCTTTTAATTAAAAATATCACTGGAGGACTTCCCTGGTAGTCCAGTGGTTAAGACTCTGTCCTTCCAATGCAGAGAACCAGGGTTTGATCCCTGGTCAGGGAACTAAGCTCTAAGATCATTGAAGCACCATCACTGTTTACAAATCTTGATATACCCAGTAGAGGGGGCTTCCCTGGTGGCTTAGCAGTAAAGAATTCACCTGCAATGCAGGAAACTGAGGTTTGATCCCTGGGTCGGGAAGATACCCTGGAGCAGGAAATGGCAACCTACTCCAGTATGCTTGCCTGGGAAATCTCATGGTCAGAGGAGCCTGGCTGGCTAAAGTCCATGGGATCACAAAGAGTTGGACACGACTTATCAATTAAACAACACCCTGGTAGTGGGTCACATCAGAAGCGAATAAGAGCTTCCCTTTCTGCCTTGCTCCCAGGAAGCTTGGAACTAACTTTTATATAAAACCGAGATGATATGCCTTAGCCTAGTATTCTGACACAATCATTCCCCCCAAGTCCTAGTCTCCTGGCCCTTTAATTGTTTACTTTTAAAACTTTTGCCCCAAATGTTTTATTTTTTTCCCCACACTTTATTTTCTTGCAGATTATATTCCATTACAGGTTATTAAAAGATATTGAATTCTCTATACCTCACAGTAAATCTTTGTTGCAGATCTATTTTATGTATAATAGTTTGTATCTGTTTAACCCCATACTCCTAATCTGCCTCAACTTTTATTTTATTTTTTAAATTAAAGAATTTATTTTTGGCCACATTACACGGCTTGCAGGATCTTAGTTTCCTGACCAGGGAGCGAACCTAGTACCTTCACAGTGAAACCATGGGGTCTTAACCACTGGGCCGTTAGGGAATTCTGACTTTTAACAGCCAGTTATTTTAAGCTGTCTTCTTTCAAGAAGTTGAAAGGGGATACAAATAACTGGTGATTATTAGGATATAGCGGTGTTGGCACTATTCATTTCATACTGCTCCTATACAGAGAATTTCCAAGGAAGTGGATGCCTCCTCTAGAACCTGAGATGGGCTCTCCCATGGTTTTGGAATTATTTCCCAAGAGTGAAAGAGAAAAGCACAGAAGGAGAACAAAGCACAGAGCTTGGAGTTACCCAACCTCAAGTTCAAATCCTGGCCTTGCCTCTCTGAGCATTATGGAAGCTGCTTACATAACCTCTTTGGGTCCAAGGTTCCTTACACGTAGAATAAACACCCCTTGGGTTTACTGAAGAGGATCAAACAAGACAATGTAAATAGCTGTACACTGTAATGTGCAAATTATAATCACTCCCATATATTCATTGTCAAAAAATAATGGCAAGTACTGTTTATGGAGAACTCACAACCTGCCAGGCCCTGCACTAGCTACTTCACCTACAAAGACTCAGAATTCTTTTCAGAAACTGGATAATGAAACTGGTTCAAAGGGATCAGGTAATGCCCCTACTTCCACAAAACAAAACAAAACTGTTTCACTGGGCAAGAAGGATTACAGTATCAAAAGGCCAGGATTTTTGGAGTCTACAAGCAAACTGAGGGAATCAAGGGCACAAAGGTATGTCTGCTTCCAACTGGCACAAAGGTTAAGAACAGGGCTCACCTCAAAATAAGCATTCCAACACTTTATAGCAATGGCTATCAGGAAAGGACAGGAAATAAAGGGATGGGGAGTGACAAACAGGGTATAGTATGAAAAGCTATATTTACTATTAAACTATTCTATAATTGTATATATGCTGGGAAAGACTGAAGGCAAAAGGAGAAGTGGGCGACAGAGGATGAGATGGTTAGATAGCATCACTGACTCAATGGACATGAATTGGAGCAAACTCTGGGAGAGAGTGAAGGACAGGGAAGCCTGGCAGGCTGCAGTCCTTGTGGACATGACTAATTGAGTGAACAACGATTCTATATTTGTAAAATGAAGGGGGGAAACCCACTGTCTTTCTTAATACAGATCACATTTCATAAAGTTGTATAAATTCTTCTCAGTTGATGGGACCACGCAGAAGGCAGAGACTCTTAAAACTGGGAGCATCTGCTTAGGAGTGAGATTTTTATGTTTTCTCAAAAGAGCCTGAGTTTTAAAAGATTATGCTCTTCCTTTGATTTGATCCCAGGGTTGTAAGCAGCTAGAATCTCGCTTGGCCCAGGCCCGCCTGCATTTTTCAGGTGGGAAGAAGGAGAGGGTGAGGAAGAGTGGTTATCTCACTCAAGGAGAGCTGGCAATCAGTGACAAAGCTCCACCTAGACCAGAGGTCTCTTGATTCCCAGGCTGGTCTCTTTTCCAAACTCCCAGCAGAGATTCCAGGACTTCTCTGAGGAACCAGCACCGGGACTGGCATGAGACAGTGAGTAAAGGACAAAGAACAGAAGACCCACTGGGAACAGTTAAGCACCAACAAGTACCTAGTATCTCAACAGGTACTGGGTCTAAGATTCTTCCTGGCCCCTGCCCTTCTTCCTCTAGGCTCCCCTGAGGGTGATCAACTAACCTCACCATCCCTCTCCCCTCCCGTTCTCTCCCGCTTTCCCCTCAGTCACCACCCCCATCCCTCAAGGCCAGAATTCTTCTGCTGAGCCACCTGGGCCGGGGTGGGGTAGGGAAGAGTTGGTTTACCTGTCCGGGGTAGGGAAGAGTTGGTTTACCTGTCCGTACAAAGTAGCAGTGCAGGGAATGCACATGGACATCTTCACTCACAGACTTGGCTGCAGCCACCAGGGCCTGGCCCACGATCTGACCCCCAAACAGCCGCTGAGTTGAGGGTACCCAGTAATGCGTTCCTCTGTGGGGAGAGGGGGACAAGAGGAAAGACCTGGGGGCTGAGCCAAATCCTACGACCTTCAGTGAGCCTCCTAAAGTGGCTCCTAAGTGAAATCCTAAGTGTAGGATTTCTTAACCTGATTGGGGTTTGTGATACTTTGAGAAACCTTTCCCTAGACAAATATCCTAACATCACTCTATCTACAATTCCAAGGCTTTATCTGTGGACTTCAGTTAGGGGTAATGAACCAATCCTCGTATGTTACACTAGGAGAACAAGGATCAGAGAGGGAAACTAACTTGAGAAAGGTCACACAGTTCACAAATTGCCATCCGGAGCAGTATCTGGGTCTTTTGATCCCAAGTCCAATATATCTTCCATTGCCCATACGAGGCGTGTCTCAACGCCTTGAGTAGACCAAGATGAACCCCACAAGCTGCAGGTGGACTGCATTAGCTCTGCCACTTACACCCCTCAACTTTGATAGACCAGTTCTTAAAAGAACTCAATTTAGAGCTTGGAGACCCTCAGACTTCAAGTCTAACCCATTCAGTGCACAGATGAGGAAACGCAGCCCCCAGAAGTGAAAAGTCTCCCCCAGTGAAAGATTAAGAATTAAGATTAAGTCTCAAGCTTCCCACTGCCCGGCCCAGCATTTTCATATAAGGCACTGCAAAATTCCAGGCAGTTGTTTGTAGTTGGTTAAATGGGGGAAATTAAGTTAGTGCCTAAAACAGCTTCCAATAAGCCAGGAGGAGCCTTGGAAGCTGGAACTGTTACATCCCCAGTTACAGTCAAGAAATTTAAGTGACATCAGGAAGGAAACTGGCTCAGGCCTCAGAATGAATAAGGAGCTACTAGATGCCACCTCGGAGAAGGCGATGGCACCCCACTCCAGTACTCTTGCCTGGAAAATCCCATGAACAGAGGAGCCTGGTAGGCTGCAGTCCATGGGGTCGCGAAGAGTCGGATACGACTGAGCGACTTCACTTTCACTTTTCACTTTCATGCATTGGAGAAGGAACTGGCAACCCACTCCAGTGTTCTTGCCTGGAGAATCCCAGGGACGGGGGAGCCTGGTGGGCTGCCGTCTCTGGG
The DNA here is from genome assembly GCF_016772045.2 of Ovis aries. Classification (NCBI taxonomy): domain Eukaryota; kingdom Metazoa; phylum Chordata; class Mammalia; order Artiodactyla; family Bovidae; genus Ovis; species Ovis aries. The sequence continues at coordinate 74,601,581 of NC_056066.1, forward strand.
GTCGCACAGAGTCGGACACGACTGAAGCGACTTAGCAGCAGCAGACCCCACCTAGTGGTGGTGGGGATGGAGTATGTAAAAGGAAAAAGTGACTGCAAGGAGCTGCGGACACGTTTGTTCCCTCGGACAAATTACTGCCCTTTCAGGGCTGGCTCTCCCAGGGACCTGACCCTTCCTGGGGAGGCTGCTGAGAAGGATACCTCGGATCATCACTTTATCTGCCCAGATTGCCAGGACCTCCCGGGGATGAGGCTGCACAGAGCCCCGCGCCGAGGAGGAAGCCGGGGCAGCTTCCTCAGGCACAAGTTCCCTCCCAATTACGGCAGAGGCATCGCGCACAGAGCCCATCCTCGTCCAGAGGGGTACGAGCAGAGGCAGTGGGGTTGCAGCAATCAAGATCCCGATGCGGGGGTGCGGACCAGATGCGGCCGGCTACCTGAAGAGATCCTCGTCCAGCGGCTCGAGGTTGAGCACGCTGGTGACCAGGACGCTGCGGAGGTCCCTGGGTGGATCCCCGCCGCCCTGTTCGTCTTCCGGGTCCTGAGGGGGCGACATGTAGTTCACCAGCTGCCGGCACGGGCCGCTGCGCTGGAGGGACACACGCGGACACCTGAACAGAACGCGCAGCCTCGAGAGGACTCTTAAGTAACCGGAAATCTCCCTCAAGCCCTAGAAAAGAGCGAAAGCCCGCATCCTCTTTATGATTGGTCGGTGCTCCTGTCAGTCTTCGGATGAGCGAGCCCATCTGCTCTCTAGCAATTGAGGAAAATGAGTGCCAGTCCGGCGAACCCATGCGTGATTGGATATGACGGTGAGGGGGCGGAGCCTCGAGACTGGATAATAAGGGCTCAGTGTCATTTTCCCTACTTGTCGGAGAGCAAACCCACCTAACCCACGGTAACCGTCTCAGGCAGAGGGCTTCTCCTGAGCTCCGTAACAAGGCACCCAATAGAGGCCCGCTCTTAAGGCATCCTGGGGACCAACAGCCTGTAGGCCCTCCTAGGTGACCTCTGATCCCCAGTGTTGATCTTAGTGCAGCCCCTGGCTGGGCCGAGGGGGCGGCCATGGAGCTCGGGAGCTGCTTCAAGACCTACGAGGACTTCAAGGAGTGCTTCAGCGCCTACAAAAAGGAGAACAAGTGTTCCTTCATTCTCAGGGACTGCATCTCCGTCCGGTACCACAACCTCAACCATGGCACCTCTATCCGCGAGGACATCCTGTAAGGGCGTGGCGGGGCGGGGCAGGAGGGTGGGGAGGAGGCCGGACGGTCCCAAACAGGAGGGCGGCGTGGAGGAGGGAGTGCACCTGGGCGCCCCCCGGCCATGCCCCGTCTCTGAGCAATTCCACATTGAGCACCTGCTTGGTGCCTGGGAAAAGCGCAAAACCTCCACAGGCATCGCCTTTTGACCACCCACGTCACCTCCACTCACTCATGCCTTCATTCCCAGCTTTCCTGGAATTCATGACGACTGCAGTTTATCTCATTTTTTGAGCACCTGCCATATCCCAGACACAAAGTATAGCCTTCACAATGGATAAAAAGGCCTTGGCGAGAATTTTGTTCATGTCTTCTCTTTACAAAGCAGTGACACTGGTCAGTCGTTGGTTGGTTAGATTGGTAATTAATTCTTTCATTCTTTTCTTAGTTCTGTAAATGGTTCTCGAGCTCCAGAGATTAACAAACCGGTTTTCAAACACTTCCCATGTCCCAGGCAGCGTTCTCTATTCTAGGCACGCTTTCACCCACAGGGGTGTATTGAAAATCACAGGTAAATGTTATTTTTCCCATTTGGCAGATGAGAAAAGAGGCTTGGAGGCTAAGCTAAGGGTTGAAAACTCACTTGCCTTCAGGACTCAGGTGAAACAGCCCCGTGTAAGAAAGCTGAACTTTTAATTTAACTATATGAAAAGGAATGATGAAATAATCAACACCAGGTCTTTGTGCTAGGGAGAATAGACATGTAAACTGGGCAAAATGGAGAACAGGCCAATTAACTGCAGCTGATGGTCTCCATGTGAGAGTGAAGATCCAGTGTTCCCAGATATGGGGCAAATGGAGTTAGCAGTACAGGCTTTATGTGAATGTGTCCACTTTTAAAAAATTGGAAATCAATTCACATGTGAACATGCTTTCTATGGGCCAACTTTGAGAGTCAAAGTGTATCTGAGTTTGAGACCTCTAGGTTGAGACATTTGGCCAAAGCTCACTCTCTGGCCAGGCAGGTGGTGTTTTTTTCCCTGTTCTGAAGTCCAGTGCTGTGCTGGGTACAGATAAATATGAATAAGTAATTAAACTTGTGCTCGAAGAGCTTGAGATGGCATAGTACATGGACTAGTGTGTGACAAATGCTTTATTAGATATGTGCAGAGGAAGAAGTGACAAGTGTCTGGGAAGACAGGAAGGGCTTCACACTGGAAGTAATGGTTTCTGCTGGGCTATGAATGAAAGCAGAAGGTTAGTGCAGAAGTTCAGTGGTTAATATCAAGTATCACAGAGGGGTTTAACCAGAAGGAGCTGTGGAGTGAAGACACAAATATATGAAAGAATGTGGCATGTTTGAGAAACAGTGTAGGATGCCATACCTGGCAGGAGGTCATGTCAGTTGCAGTTCACCCATCAGTAAAAGCTTCCCTTGTGGCTTCACTGTAAAGAATCCATCTGTAACACGGAAGACCTGGGTTTGATCCCTAGGTTGGGAAGATCCCCTGGAGAAGGGAAAGGCTACCCACTCCAGTATTCTGGCCTGGAGAATTCCATGGACTGTATAGTCCATGGGGTTGCAAAGAGTTGGACACAACTGAGAGACTTTCATCAATAAAAGTTCATCGACCTTCCTTGGTGGCTCAGATGGTAAAGAATCTGCCTGCAATTCAGGAGAGTGGGGTTTGATCCCTGAATCAGGAAGATGCCCTGGAGAAGGGCATGGCTACCCAATCCAATACTTTATGGAGAACCCCATAAAGTATGACTGTGAGGTGTTTGGACTTTGATCTATGCCTGTAGCATCTTTCTAAGCAATGAAAGAATGTAAAAAAAAAAAAAATGCCCTGATTCAAACTGCTTAACAGTATAGGCCAGATAAAGTGCAATAGCCTCCCTGTTGCTCTCTTGATTAAGTCCAGGACTATTATTAACCTGGCTCACCAGACCATCCAACCCTTTTGACCTCCCCATCTTGCACTGTGTGCTCTATACTCACCGACTCTTTCTCCATGATCAGCTCCTGTCCCAAGCCCATAGCTTCCTAGTCCTTGCACTTAACCACTTCTGCTGGTTAGAATAACCTTGTCCATCACTATAGCTCTCTCTTCCTCAAACATCAGTTGTTTCGTATACTATTCTTTCTGTACTGTATATCCTGAACTACAATTTACCTAACATTTTTCTTTAAATTGTTCTAATATTCAAAGAAACTTTAGAACCAATCTAAGTAATACTATATAAGAAGTAACAGTATGCTGGCCAAAAAATAGTATATCTTTTATAAGTAACTATTAAACATTCATGTGTTCTCTGCAGTCATTTTGGACCACTTGTGGAAAACTCAGTCTTAGCTAATTGTTACTTTTCCTTCAGATACTAGCATAATTTCCCAAAAGCCTTTCTTAACTCCCTGAAGCTTAGGTTCAGTGCTCCTACTCTGTGTTCTGACAGCACTTGTTATAGCTCTTTGCACATCTTTTTGGAATATAGTTTACAGAGGTTTCCCTGGTTTGCTGAGCTCTTTGAGGGAGGGACTCTGGTTTACTATTTTTTGCTTTCTCACTGATTGACACCATGCTGCTTGCTTAGAATCAAGTCCAAACCCCTCATAAATGCACCTAGACGCCCTTCGGGTGGATCACCTCCAGGGTCTAGCACAAGGCTTGTCCCACAGCAGGCCTTAAGTAACCGTTGAATGAATGAGTCATCGAGTAGTAAATGTATAACTCAGGGAAACTGGAGCTGCAGGGACACAGAGAAAAGTCACAGTGGGCTGGGAAAGTAAGAGAGACAAGGAGGCTTGAGCTGGGCCCTCAGAGACAGGGAGGTGTCAGGAGGTGTATTTTTTATCTGCTGCTGTAACAAATTACCACAAACACAGTGATGAAAGCAACACAAATTTAGTAGCTTATCGTTCTGTAGGTTAGAAGTCAGGCCCAGATCTGACTGGGCTAAAACCAAGGCCTCAGCAGAGTTGTATTTCTTTCTGGAGTCCCTGTGCATGTGTGCTAAGTCACTTCAGACTCCATGGACTCCAACCCTCCAGGCTCCTCTGTCCATGGGATTCTCCAGGCAAGAATACTGGAGTGGGTTGTCGTGTTCTCCAGGGGATCTTCCTGACCCAGGGATCTAACCCAAGTCTCCTGAGGCGCCTGCGTTGCAGGCGGCTTCTTTACCTCTGAGCCACTGGCGGAACCCCTGGAGTCCCTGTAAGAGAGTCCATTTTCAAGACTTCCAGCTTCTAGAAGCTGTCCACACTCCTTGACTCATGGTCCCCTTCCAGCTTCTAGAAGCTGTCCCCATGCCTTGACTCATGGTCCCCTTCCTCCATCTTCAAACCAGCAGTGGCTGGTGTGGTCCTCGCATCATATCACTCTGATCCTGCCTTGTTCCATCTCCTTCTCTGGTGCCCCTTCTGCCTCCCTCTTCCATTTTTTAGGATCCTGTGGTTATATTAGGCCTGCCCAGATAATCGATAGTTTCCCTTTTAAAAAATCAGGTAATTAGTACCTTGATTCCATCTGCAATCTTAATTCCCCTTTGCCATCTAACCCAACATATTGACAAATTTTAGAGATGAGGAAGTTGGCATCTTCAGGGGCCCATCTGTCTGTGACAGGAGGGTTAACATGCTGGAGGGAAAAGTGGTGTGTGAGCCAGTGCATATGTTAACATGCTGTACCTGGAAGGCAGTGAGGAGACATACTTGACTAGAAGGAAGATTTATGCTGGAGCAGTACCAAAAAGAATGTCAGGGACTTAGCTAACAGAGGTGCAGATTAGTTTTATTTACTTTTTGCAGGTTGAACAGTTATTTAAATGAATTTGTTTTTGAGTGGTCAATATAGTCATTTAATTTTTTTTAATGTCAAATTACATCAAAGTTTGCAAAAGGCAATGTCCGTTCCGGTATGTTATCTAGAGACAACCACTCTTATCTTCCTGACATACTCTGAGCTTGAAAAAATATATCTTGTGTATACATATGCACCTTTAAAAAAAAAAAAGAAACACCGGTGACTGACTTTTTTGTGTGTTTTTGGTGACAATGTACCACATGTGGAATCTTAGTTCCTTAACCAGGGATCAAACTTGGGGCCCCCTGCATTGGAGTCTTCACTGCTGGACCACTGGGGAAGTCCCTTGCATACTACTTTTACATATCATTCTGCACCTTGTTTTTCTCACTTATCAGTGTATTTTGGAGATTACTCCACATCACTCCATTGTATGAGCCATTTGATTCATTGATTTTGGCAATTGTTAACTGAAAACTTACTCCATGCTACTGTCTAGAAACAGTGTTGAAAAACATAAGTTGAGTCCCTGCCTTCATAGAGCTTGCCCTCCAGTCAGGGAGACAAATATTAAACTCTAATTGCAGAAATAACAATTTCCTTAAAATAGTAGTAAGAGGGAATTCCCTGGCTATCCAGTGGTTAGGACTGCTAAGGGCCCAGGTTCCCTTTCTGGTCAGCCTCAAAGCCAATTAGTCAATCAATCAATAAGATAGTAGTAAGAGTCTAGGCCAAAGCCTTTGACTGTGTGGATCACAATAAACTGTGGGAAATTCTGAAAGAGATGGGAATACCAGACCACCTAACCTGCTTCTTGAGAAACCTGTATGCAGGTCAGGAAGCAACAGTTAGAACTGGACATGGAACAACAGACTGGTTCCAAATAGAAAAAGGAGTACGTCAAGGCTATATATTGTCACCCTGCTTATTTAAGTTATATGCAGAGTACATCATGAGAAACGTTGGGCTGGAAGAAACACAAGCTGGAATTAAGATTGCTGGGAGAAATATCAATAACCTCAGATATGCAGATGACACCACCCTTATGGCAGAAAGTGAAGAGGAACTCAAAAGCCTCTTGATGAAAGTGAAAGAGGAGAGTGAAAAGTTAGCTTAAAGCTCAACATTCAGAAAACGAAGATCATAGCATCTGGTTCCATCACTTCATGAGAAATAGATGAGGAAACAGTTGAAACAGTGTCAGACTTTATTTTTGGGGGCTCCAAAATCACTGCAGATGGTGACTGCAGCCATGAAATTAAAAGACGCTTACTCCTTGGAAGAAAAGTTATGACCAACCTAGATAGCATATTCAAAAGCAGAGACATTACTTCGCCAACAAAGGTCCATCTAGTCAAGGCTATGGTTTTTCCAATGGTCATGTATGGATGTGAGAGTTGGACTGTGAAGAAATCTGAGTGCCGAAGAATTGATGCTTTTGAACTGTGGTATTGGAGATGACTCTTGAGAGTCCCTTGGACTGCAAGGAGATCCAACCAGTCCATTCTGAAGGAGATCAGCCCTGGGTGTTCTTTGGAAGGAATGATGCTAAAGCTGAAACTCCAGTACTTTGGGCACCTCACGAGACGAGTTGACTTACTGGAAAAGACCCTGAGCTGGGAGGGATTGGGGGCAGGAGGAGAAGGGGATGACAGAGGATGAGATGGCTAGATGGCATCATCTACTTGATGGATGTGAGTTTGCGTGAACTCCGGGAGATGGTGATGGACAGGGAGGCCTGGCGTGCTGCGAATCATGGGGTCGCAAAGAGTCGGAGACGACTGAGCGACTGAACTGAACTGAACTGAAGAGTCTAGGGAAGACTAGTAGTAAGAGCCAAAGGAACAGTCTAGGGTGCCAGGTGAGCAAAGACAAGGAACTTTAATCTTGTACACAGCGTGGGTGTTGGCTGACACTTGATGCCAGTGCGGGCTCTTGGGGAGGAAGAAACAGCCATCCCTGATATTTTCTGGAGAAAAGTTTACAGAGCACATTCACTTCCTTACCTGACTTGACCCTCTGAATCTCCTTGTCAGAAGCAGTTTTCACTCTCATTAAATGAGTTAATACATGTAAAGTATTTCTCAGAAGGCCCGCTACACAGAAAATAGTCCATAAATATTATTGCCTTTATAATAATGTTATTGTGCAGATTGGGGGAAACGGCCAGGAGAAGTTGAATGTTAAGAGGACTAAAAGTTCTACCTCTCTGCTTTACATTAAGGCTCCTAGTTTCCTTATGTAACTCTTTGGAGGCGGTTACCCCTTAGCTCCTCTGTTCTTGAGCAAAAAGGAGGAGAAAAGCTGGATAGAGTCAAGGCAGGCAAGGAGCAGAGGCCCGGGTAGTCAAGGCTTGAAAGAGGAAAATAAGAGAACCTGTAACAAAAACCACCCCCAGCCCCAAAACCACCTGGTGGGAGCCAGGGAAGTCTGAATTTGGGGTACAGTTACAGTCAAGGAAAATAAGAATATGCAGAAATGAGCAAGCAAGTCGGAGCAGGGAGTGGGGTAAGATTTCTTTCTTTTTTCTTTTTTGGCCGCACCATACAGCATGTGGGATCTTAGTTCCCCAACCAGGAGTTGAGCCTGCACCCCTGCATTGGAAGTGCAGAGTCTTAACTACTGGATTGCCAGAGAAGTCAGAAGATTTTCAGAAGTTGTAAGAAAGCATCAAGGTTTTAGAACTGAAGATCAGACCCATCCTGTTTATTGCCACAGCTCGAAGTTGCCTCTTCAACCACTGGCTTATAACAACATCCTGGTATTGATTCAGTCAACAAACTTCTAGTGAGAGGTAAAAAGGTTTACCCCTGCAGGCTTGAGCTAGGATAAAAAGATTGAGTGAATTGTGGTCTCTACCCTTGAGGAGAATCATATGCCAGAGCTAGTTTGGGAGGAAGTGAATTCTGAGCAGCTTAGGCCTTCAGCAGAGAGGGAGTGACTACTTGTTGGGGTGTTGTAAAGGGTATTCTTGGAGCTTGTGTTGGATACTGGCTCTGTGCCAGAGTGCACTGAGTTGGGCTTTTTGAATGATGTATGGATGTGTGGGATGAGCCCTTCTCTTGTAGGACTGGAGGGCAGGTGGGGGAAATGTTTTCAGCGAGTAATTTAGCGGTGTTTCCTGCAACCAGATAGACATGCTACTGGCGCTCAGGCGAGATGATTTTAAGTGTTCATGTTAATATCTAAACATAAAGATCCTCATTAAATAAACTGAGCTGATTTAAAGAAAACCATTTGAAAATACTAATACAAAGATTGTAGGAATGGCTATGGCATATGGAAAGAGGATCGGTGATTCCTTGACGTTCAGGAAAAGCTGGCGTATCTGTTAAAAGTGAGAACTCTGAAGTCAGAAAGACAGGCTTTAGCTCAGTTAAAGCCAACAAGACTTTAAATTTCCATGACACAGTTTCATCCTCTGCAAAATGAGGAGGATGTGGAGAAGATTACGTAAAATACACGTAGTGGTTTAAAAGTGAAGTCCCTCAGTCGTGTCCAACTCTTTGTGACCCCATGGACTGTAGCCTACCAGGCTCCTCCATCCATGGGATTTTCCAGACAAGAGTACTGGAGTGGGTTGCCATTTCCTTCTCCAGAGTATCTTCCCAACCCAGGGATCAAACCCAGGTCTCCCACATTGTAAGCAAGACGCTCTTGCTAGTGGTTTAAGCACAGTAATATTTGCCAAAGTCATAGTTGTATACATGACAGAAAATGATAGGTATTTTTAAAAGAGTCAGAGAATTGTGTCATGGGAGTTATTACTAAATGACCCAAAATCCCAATCAACTGGGAGATTCTGTGAGTTTTATGCCCAGTTTCCCTTCCCATATTTTTATGTACGACTATTACGTGTGTTTCTCTTTTTGTTATGTCTTTGGGGGATTGATAGTCTTCAAACATCCTGTGAGGTATTCTGTTGTCTCTCTCCATTGCTGTTCAGTCTAATAGCTACCTTTTTTGAACACTGGAACACCTTCCCAAAAAAGTGTTCAAAAAAGGTAGCTGTTAGACTGAAGACTATCGACCTCAACATGAATCAGTCATAGGTATACATATACATATATGCCCTCCCTTTTGAACCTCCCTCCTCTGCTAAGGATTTTACAGTTTTATTTAATCCCCATCACACCCTTTGAACTAAGCCTTTGTTATCTGAGTTTTCATGTTCCACCTATCCCTGGTGGCTCAGACAGTGAAGCATCTGCCTATGCTGCGGGAGACCTGGGTTCGATCCCTGGGTTGGGAAGATCCCCTGGAGAAAGAAATGGCAACCCACTCCAGTACTGTTCCCTGGAAAATCCCATGGGCAGAGGACCCTGGTAGGCTATAGTCCATGGGATTGCAAAGAGTCAGACATGAATAAGCAACTTCAATTTCTTTCTTTTCTAGTCACAAGGCTGTGTAGGAAAACGAAAATCATGCTAACAAACTAGCCACTTTTAAAATTAGTTACTACTTAGTCATTCCTTCTTGCTTGTCTCCACCAACTCCATCAACATCTTTAGTAGTCAGTTTCTGGCTAATGAATAGATGAGGTAAACCTCAGGATAATACAGTGCAAATAAAATTGATTGCAAACTGAAATAGCACGTCTTCCAAGAGCTTCGGTACTTGGTGAAGTCCCTGAGAGTCACGATAGAGAAATCCTTACATTCCCCACAGCTTTATGCCAGCTGACAGACAGAGAAGGAAAATCAAGGACAATGATGTGATACAGACTTGAAAAGCAAAGGATTTCCAGAGCAAAAAATTAAATTAGGTCCTTGGGAAACATGATAAAGCACAGGAATATTTTGGTAAGATTGACCTTTATATATTGTGAAAGTGAGCTAGGAAATAAAGTAAAAGAGTGTTTGGGGGAAATACATCAGGAAAAAAAAACAGATTCTTCAAGTGGTTCTTTGATTATTTTAAGAATTGGCAGACAGCCACCATTATAGCTTCTTGTTCACTTGCTAAGTTGTGTCCAACTCTTTGCAACCCCATGGACTGCAGCACATCAGGCTTCTCTCTCCTTCACTATCTCCCAAAGTTTGCTCAAATTCATGTCCATTGAGTTGGTGATGCTATCAAACCATCTCATTTTCTGCCACCCTCTTCTCCTTTTGCCCTCAATCTTTCCCAGCATCAGGGTCTTTTCCAATAAGCCAGCTCTTTGCATCAGGTGGCCAAAGTATTAGAGCTTCAACTTCAGCATCAGTCCTTTCAATGAATATTCAGGGTTGGTTTCCTTTAGGATGGACTGGTTGGATCTCCTTGCAGTCCAAGGGACTCTCAAGAGTCTTCTCTAGCACCATAATTTGAAAGTATCAGTTCTTCAGTGTTCAGCCTTCTTTATAGTGCAACTCTCACATCTCTGCTGCTGCTGCTAAGTCGCTTCAGTTGTGTCCGACTCTGTGCGACCCCAGAGACGACAGCCCACCAGGCTCCCCCATCCCTGGGATTCCCCAGGCAAGAACACTGGAGTGGGTTGCCATTTCCTTCTCACATCTCTACATGACTTAAATTTCATTACATATAATATTTTCATAATTTTCGTCTCATTTTTTAAAGATCTGCTCAAATCTTTTTTTCTACTATTTTCTATAAAATATGGATTCTGAAAATGTCTTTTGGGCTGCAATTAACTGAAAATCCTGACTCAAAATGCTTTATTTCTTAGCCCAGAGAAGGTAATTATTTCAGTGGCTCAGGCTTTCCCTTTCTTTCCACTCTCCATCTTCAGGTCTCAGCTTTGTCCTCAGAGTGTCTCACCACATGGCACATATGTAGGAGTCACATTCAGAAGAAAAAGCTTGCCTTGGTTTCCTACAGACTTCCTATCATGTTTCTTTGCAGAATTGGACCTGTATCCACGGCCATTCTTAACAAGATTACCTTAATTGGCTTAGACCAGCCCTGAAGCACTTAGCTGTGTGGGGAGGAATGACAACCTGAATGAAACTGGCCCGAAGGAAGGAAGGAGGGGGATGGGGGATGTTGGATTAATTACCAACTGATCATGCCTTTTTTTTTTAATTGAAGAATAGTTGAGGGAACTCCCTGGTGGCCCAGTGGCTAAGATGGTTAGGACATGGGCTTTCATTACCATGGACCCAGGTTTGATCCCTAGTTAGAGAACTAAGATCTCCCGAGCCTCAAGATGTGGCCAAAAAAAGAAAGAAAAGAACAGTCACTGTACTACATAAGTTACAGGTGTACAGTATAGTGATTCATAATTTTCAAAGATTTTACCCCATTCTTATTATAAAATATTGGCTATATCCCCCATGTTGTACAGCATATCCTCATAGCTTATGTTATACCTAATAGTTTGAAAGTGTTAGTCCCCTACTCCATACTCCCCCTCCCCCCTTGCCTCTTCCCACTGTTAACCATTAGCTTGTTCCCTGTATCTGTGAGTCCACTTCTTTTTTGTTACATTCTCTAGTTTGTTATATTTTTTAGATCCCACATATAGATGATATCATATTGTAAATTATCTTTCTCTGCCACAACCTTTTAAACAAATTCACTTTTGTGCATGCTAAATCACTTCAGTAGTGTCCGACTCTGTGCAGCCCTATGGACTGTATAGCCCACAGGCTCCTCTGTCCATGAGATTCTCTAGGCAAGAATACTGGAGTGGGCTGCCATGCCCTCCTCAGGGGATCTTCCCAACCCAGGGATCAAACTTGAATCTCTGACATCTCCTGCATTGGCAGGCAGGTTCTTTACCACTAGCGCCACTGGGAAGCCTGAATACACTTTTAGTTGTAGTGATTTTTCTTGGATCAGGTACTGATTATTCAGAGACCAGTGCTCTGGTTATTTCTGTGTTTATAGATAAGCTTTGGAGGCTGAGAGGAAATGAAGTGACTTGTTCACTCTCACACAGCTAAGTGGTAAAGCTGGAAATTAAACTCAGATCTTCTGAGTCTTGTTCCTAACTCAGATTATGTTGTCTAAAATGGCTTGACTTCACCTGTAAAAATTCTGTCCATTGCTCAAGGTACAGTTTACATGCAACAAGGACACAAATCTCATGGAAAATTAATCAAAAGCTTTAGTTCTGTTCCAATCCCCATAGTCAGGGGGAATTAGTCTTTATTCAGTTATAAGTGTATTGCTCATACCTCTGTTTAACCCTTCACTTAGTTTTGACTTTACTGATCATCTGTGTACTAATCTCCCTGCTCAACAGACTTTGAGAGTAGAGGCTAATTTGTCTCCATCACCTTCTGAGCAACTAATACAGTGTTTGGTACAAAATAGACTTAGTAAATGTTTGAAATTAAACAAAGAACTTGTCCAAAGTTACAGTTAATAGTAGTGCTGGGATAGAAGCCAAGTCACCTGACAGAACTCTCCTGGTGATCTTCCTAATGTGCCGCTCAAACTGTAAGATGAATTTCCTGTCATGCCATCACTCCTTTAATGTGTGTGTTCTGAGCACCTACTCTGTGCCAGGTGCAGTACCGGGCACTGGGAGTACACGGGGGGCACAGTCCAGTTAGAGGAAAATAAACACCTACAGAGTAGATTTGGCTGACTTCCTTCCTTCAGGTCCTGGCTGAGCATGCTGGGATAGAAGCACTAAGGGGGATTCAGAAGTATAAAACCCTATCCCTGTCTTGAAGAGAGTCTATGCCTTCACTTGGGAGATAGAAATAAATATAGATTAAAATTACTACAGTGCTCCAATAATTCTTCCAAAAGACTTGTGTATTTCACTGTGTGTAAGTTACAGCTCAATACCAAAGATTAAGGGAAGCAGGAAAAAATGACCGAGGCTTTAACCTAGTGCCCCTGAAGTTTGAAGTGCTTGATGCCAACAAGCACAGTATGTTTGGAGATCTTTAAGGACCTTATTGAACCTGAATAAAGTATTGAGGGTCAAGTTGAGGAAGGTAAAAATGAGAATTCAGAAGGAGAAATATTTTGGAAGAAGACAGGCAACATAATGGTTAACTACATAGACTGTAGCCATGCAGGCTTAGTTCAAATCCCAGATTCTCCAGTTTTAGCCAGAGGATTAAATCCCAGATTCTCATGCTCAAGAACCTCTTTAAGCCTGTTGCCTCATCTGTAAAATGTGGATGGTAGAACCCTTTTATTAGCATGAAATGATGCATGTAAGGGGTTTACATGGAACTTGGCATATAGTAATCCTTATACATGCAATAGTGGGAGAAATGAATTTAAAAGACTTAACATATTGGATATAAACCTGGAGAAGGAGGAATTAAAAAGAATGCTGATGTCTCCACAGGGAGGTGCAGTCGTTAATGAACTAGGAAAAGGGGAAAGAGTTTTATGGTTGGCACTCACCAGTGTCTTTTTGTTTTTCTTTTGACTCGGTTAACAAGCATGGATTATGAGCACATAAAGTCAATACAATGTAATGAGCTAAGATCTATGCCAAGATGTTGAGCCAGCGGAAGGGTAGGGCCCATCCTGAGGGCTTGGGGGAGGCCTCCTAGGAAGGAAGGTAGTTGCATCTAGTCCTGAAGATTGAGTAAGCTCTGAGATGAAGACAGGTGGGTAGGGCATTCCAGACAGAGAGACAACACAAGCAAAGGCAAAGAGGTGAGACACAGTGTAGGGAACCCGGGAAGCAGTTGGTCTTTCTAGGGTACAATAGAGTAAGACGGTGGGGGCAGTGGAAAACAGGCAGGAGGTCAGGCCTTGCTGGCCTTGCCGTATCACCAGGCCGCTCCCTGAGCCAGGGATGACGTGGCCGCCCTGCTGCTGTGCACACAGCAGGTGCAGGCATTTCCAGCCTCAGGCCTTTCCACCCTGTAATTTCAAGCCAGACTTCCTATTTCTCTAAGCTTGCCCCACAGGGTGAGCAAACAGGACCAGATGGATTAGTGTTTGGAAAGGGTTGTTGAGATGCCAGCGTTGTGTCGTGTCATGCCAGAGGCTGAGATTTTTTTTCCCCTTCATTAATCTTTAGGTTGGGACCTCTCTGAGGAAGCAGGGGTGTGACCTGTCCCACCCACCTGTGGTCCCTGAGTCATTTAGCCAGCCCATCTTTGACAAGCATCTGCTGAAAGAATAGCATTTGTGCCAGGTGCTTAGAATACGCTGAGGACTGATTTACTCTTGACACTTGAAAACAGCCCCATCCAATTGGAAAAGTACTGCATAAACACCCAAGAATAGGTCACAAGTCTTAGGAGCTGTAATAACAGTTGATGACTCCTATTTAGAATAAATAAAAGGCTGAACCAGGCTCTGGGCCAAATACTACCTCGGTGGCTTATTTAAATCTCGTAACAACCCTATTTAGTTTTATTTTATGATGTTAAGGAAACTGCATACAGAGAGGTGAGGTACCTTGCCTAAGATCAAACAGCTTCTGAGTGGTAGAGCCTGGATTCAAATCCAGGAATAGTGGTAGAGCCTGGATTCAAATCCAGGAGTCAGCCTCCAGCCTCCCCACTGTGTAACCACTACTGCTACCCCAAAAATCTGCTAAGCCTTTTGTTCCAAATAAATGCTATGAATCTTAAGTAAGGAGCAATTACTGTGGCTTGAGGGCATCCATAAACGTTTCCTGGAGAAGGTAGGACCTAATTTGGGCCTCAAAGGTAGAAGGGGGGGAGAGAACAGATATTCAGTTTAATTACCAGTTTCCTTTGAGTAGGCACTTTCAGCCTAGATTGGCAATGCTGGCAGAATCCCAGGGATCATCCAGCCTCAGGGTTCTCACTCTCTCAGGATGTAGACGTTTTCCTTTAAGTCAAAGATGAACCCAGATCTTTCCTCTTAGAGAGGAAGCCCAGATCTACCCTAACCCCTGAGACCTCTTTTATTTTTGCTGCCTGAAGGAGGAGGCAGAGAAGGCAATGGCTCCCTGAAGGCAGGAATGAAAGGACACTTTAGACAGCAGGTAACTAGTTCTGCTGTTGCTGTTTGTCTATTTCCCCTTATATCTTTGCCTCAGATTGACAACTACAGATGGGAAAATGAGAGTAAATAAAAGGAGTTGGAGCTTAGAACTTCTGTAGATGCAGATTAAGGGTGTTTTAATTGGATGGGGTCTTGAAGAAAGACCTGACCACTTTGGGACTGGAGTGTAAACGCGAATCTTTCTCTCCCATATCCTATACCACACTGTGGTCTCTAGGAAATGTAACAGGCACTCTAAGTCCCTACAGGGCCTAGACTTGTAAGAGAAAAATGAGTGGTCAGCAACTGTTTCATTGTTGCTTCTGCCTTCCCTAGATATGTGCAGGTGAAATTTGTCTGTATTCGGACCCAGTCAAACAGGAAGAGAGCAGCAGAAGCAGACATGTGCCCAGCATACTTGCTCCTGCGGTACAATGAGAAACTGGATAGACTGTTCATCAGTGAACTCAACACACAGCATATACACACTGACCCCAAAACCACGGGTCCTAGAGGAGACGCCACCGGCAAATCTCAGAAGAAACTCCAGTCTGCACAGCCCGAGGTCAACAAAGACCTTGGCACAGCTGCTAAGTCCCCAGTTGAACCACCATTTTGCTTAGACAAGGTCCAAATACCCGCCAAGCCAGAGCAGGAGGGCATTACTCCTTCTGACCTGGCCAAGATAGCCAAAGTGATGAAGAACTTTCTTAAGGTGGACGTGGGTTCCATGGCCTCCTTCAGTGTGGGCAGCAGCCGAGACCTGGACCGGCTCAGTTTCCAGAGCAGCAAGATGAGCGATCTGTTTGTCCGCTTCCCAGAGAATCTCTTGCTGCACCGGGTGGAGAATGCCCAGGGCCACATCCTCTACGCTTTCCTGGTGGAGAGCAAGGAGCGAGAGGGGCGGGTGGTGCACTTCGCGGTGCTCAAGGCCGAGACAGCCACTTCCGTGGCCAAGATGCTAAGCATCTTTACGGAGTTCAACTCAGACTGGCCCAAGGTCAAGGTGGTCTTCGTGGACCCATCCTTCCCTCACCGAGCCATCCTGCAGGAGGTCTTTCCTAGTGCCCGCACCCTCCTCTCCATCTATCACACGACCCGACTCTTGGAGAAGAAGCTGCATCGTAGTTCCGCAGATCCGTCCTTTAAACGGCTCATGAAGGAAGCCCTGCGGGAGGCCGTGTTTGTCACCTCCGAGACCAGCCTGCAAAATCTCTGCCAGATGTCCCGGGCCCTGCTCGACGAGCAGCTTTTCAGCTTCCTACAGGCCCACTGGTTCTCCTGTGAACTGCTGTGGTACATGCACGTCAGAAAGGGCCTGCACGCCTGTAGCACCTACATGGACAGTCTGGACGTCGTCACTAGCAAGGTGTCGAGCCTCTTCCGGGAGCAGCAGTCGCTGCTGGACTGCATCCTCCGCTTCGTGGATTACATAGACTTCTTTAACACCAAAGGCGTGAAGAACTTGCCCACTGCTCCCCCCAAGTTAAAGAGAGCCCGGTCAGCAAACACAGCCCCCAAGTCCAAGAAGCCTTCTGGCATCTGCAGAGGGAGCCTCAGCAGGCCCCCTGTGCAGGATGCCAAGCCAGAGCAGGTGCGGGGGCCACCATGGCAGCCTCCCCAGGGGCAGCCCTCGCAGGGCGGCATGCTGGCCTCCTTACGCCAGAGTGGCTCCGACCTGGCCTACAAGCTGTGCCACAATGAGTGGGTGGTGGTGCAGAGCTCCACGCACCTGGTGGACGTGGCTGGCTGTGCCGTGGACGTGCAGCTGCTCGAGGACTCCCATCAGGTGAGCAAAGACGGCTGCAGCTGCAGCTGCTCCTTTCAGCAGCGGTATCACCTGCCATGCCGGCACATCCTGGCACTGCTGCACACCAGCCAGAGGCCCGTGAGCGAAGCCATGGTGTGCCGCCGGTGGCAGAAGAGGTACCAGCACCTCCTCGGGCCCAGCGGGGAGCTCCGGGACCCCATTCTGATCCCAGCAGATGCAGGCCAGCCAGGGGAGCCGGGACGGAATGACATGATTCAGGACCTAAGCAGGGAGCTTGCAAATCTGCTGATGCAGAGTGAGGGACCAGAGCTGGAGGAGCGCTGCTCCACGCTGCGCAAGATTGTGGACATCTGGGCGGCCCCCTGCCAGCCTCCTGAGCCCAGTCACCAGCCAGGGGACTTCAGGGATGTGGGCTGCCTCCCTTTCCTCTGGGGAAAGCAGGAGGAAGGGGAGGGACTGGCTCCTGCTGGCGCCACCATTCACGGCTGAAGCACTTGCACTGGCAGGCTAGGCCGCCAGCCCCTCTCCCTAGCAGTCTGAGAGCTCAAAGCGGGCAGGACATGCTCGGGGTCAGCGTTTTAACCAACGTCTTTCTAGGCAGGGTTAGGAAAATGGTTCCGAGAGAAAGAAGAGGAACCCTACTGTGTGACAGTCCTTTGAATCTGCCCCATTTCTGCCCTGCCTTTGGTTTTCCTTGGGAGCCTCATTCATTGTTCAAGGCCAAAGTTATTTCCATGCAGAAAGGTCATTCCTCTTTCCCCCTCAACCCCTGAGATCAGACCTTACTAACTTTACAGAGATGATAACCCAGCCCCAGGATAGGGGGAGATAAAATGGACCTGGTTTCAGGGACTAAAGGGAAGGAACGTGCTACTTGGCTGTTGCTGCTGTTTACAAAGAATGTGTTTGTACCTATTTTTATTCATATTAAAGTTTTGTTTTGTTTCTGTTCTTTAAATAAAAGCAAATAAGCAAGAGAAATGTGTTCTGCCTGAACAGTGAAGGAATCTGGGTGTTGTGCAGCCAAATAGAGTGCGATGCCTCAAATTCAATGATTAGCGATCCTCCCCTTGCTTCATCCTCTTCCTGCAACCAAGTCTTCAACATGGACTTCAGGCTGCCTCATATTCTAGCCTGAAGAAGCCAAATAGATTGGGAGGGAAGAAAGCTGGGTCCAAGACTTGACTGCTCTCAACTTGCTGGGCGACTGTGGGCAAGTCCTTAATTTCTTTGACCCCAGTTTCCTCATCTGCAAAAACGAATCCATTGGCCTGTTCTAATCCCAGTTTCCCTTCTAGATTCAATGGAGGTTTAAGCACCAACACAGACTTTTGTTGTTGTTGCTAGTTTGTAACCTTAGTCACCTAAAGCCTGGTAGCTTCCCAGCTTTCCAAGAACCATCTTCAACAGAACCGAGGTCAAAAGATGGTAGTCAATCCTGCTTCTTGCACTAGTTCACCATGACCTTAACAGTCACAACACTATCCTGGATCTTGCCTGTAAAATACTGGAGGGGTTGGGCTGAGCAATACCCAAGTTCAGCTCTCTTAGGAAGACCTCAATCTCCTCAGTTCCGAGAGTTGGGCCCCTCGACCCTTGGAGAGACGCAAAATTTGAGACCGGGCCTCAGCTTCCCCATAAGACAGGGGACACAGTGCAATCACACAGGCACCACTTCCTACCCTCCTGGGGCTTTGGAATTTGACCAGAGAAGAAAAAAAAATCTTGAAACTTTGCTATTTATTTTCTTTTTGCTTTTTGCCCTCTGAGGGAGTTTCCATAGTAACCCACCCTTCCAGCCCTCTTCCCAGAAGTGTGGCTCCGCAGTTTCAGCTTCAGAGCTCAGACTCCAAAGGATGCTAGTGTCTTCGGGCTCTCATTGGTTGCCGCCAGCCGAGCCCCTCGTAACCCTGGTAACAGCGCCCGCCCACAAGTCGCCGGGCTATGATTGGTCGTTGCCACAAAGTCCGAAAGCGAATTCCTCAGGCCATTGGCCCGAGTCACAGGAAGCTGGCACCGCGGTTGGTGAGCCTAGAGGTCAGTCAGAGTCAGAGGCAGAGGCAGGGTCAAATAGGGAGAAATGGCGACGGAGCCAAGCTGTGGGTGAGTAATTCCAGAAGGGGTGGTGTGAGGCAGCTGGTGACCGTAGTCACCGTGACACAGCCCCCAAAGGGGTGGGAGGTTGACTTCTCTTCTGGCTCTGGCCAGACCCCGAATGCGAACGTCA
The DNA here is from genome assembly GCF_016772045.2 of Ovis aries. Taxonomy (NCBI): domain Eukaryota; kingdom Metazoa; phylum Chordata; class Mammalia; order Artiodactyla; family Bovidae; genus Ovis; species Ovis aries. The sequence continues at coordinate 74,620,462 of NC_056066.1, forward strand.
GACATCCACATCCTGCCACCTGGGTTAGAGGTGAGAGGTCAGAGGCCGTATCCCCTCTCTGTCTCTGGTTTTTTACTGTGGCAAGCTGTCAGAATCCCGAGCCAAAGACTCAGCTTCCAGCTACTTAGTGATGGTAGGCAAAACTTAACTTCTTTGAGCCTCAGTTTCTCATCTGTAAAATGGGGACAGTAACCGGTTTGAGGGGCTAAATAGAGGAAACATTTGAACTAAGTATTACAGTTGATAGCGGGATTAACGTAGAGGGAGGAAAGACTTATGAACACTTGTTAACCCCGTTTTCCGTTGAAGGGATTGAGGCCTAGAGGGATCGATGACTGGCCCAAGATCACACAGTAAGTCTGGAGCAATTGCAGTTCTCTTGTATATACCAGGACCAATGAAAGAATGGAGGCCAAGAAGTAAATACAAAGTGCTGTACAAATATTTTAAATATTTAAGGAGAAAAAAAGGCAGCTCCGCCCTTCACACTCACTCAAATCTCCTGGCACCAAATCCTTCCATGCTGACTTATCAATTAGCTCTCAGCTCCAAGTCATCCTCTCACCACCCAGAGAGGGCTTCCTTGGCCACCTTGGCTAGGGCATCCCTCCCTCCTCCAGCCTACCCTTATCCCGTTTTAGAGTCTTTATAAACTTCATTATCTGATACATCCTTGTTTGTTTACATGTTTATTGCATGTCCCTCAGAACAGTGCTGATACATAGTTAAGGAATAAAATATTGTCTGCGTGAATAATTGAAGAGCCGAACCCCTACTGGCTCCTTAAACCTCTTTTCTTCTCCATAGGCCCATCTTTGGATTAAGATCTGGTGTCTACAGCCTAGCCTCAAGCCTTGACTTAGTTGGAGCTTGAGAGAGTGGGAGCCTTCTGTTTGGCAGACACACAGAGCAAATATTTTGACCTTGGCATCGAGACATTTCCCATCTTCCCCATGGCGCTGACAGTGCTGAATGAGTTCCTGATTGAGGACCCAAGCCCACCTCTGCTGCTCTACCAGCTTAACAAGACTGCCCAGTTGGAGACCCTCAACTATCAGAGCTGCTATATGCAGAGGGTCTTTACCCATTTTCCCGAGATCCTATTTATCCACCGGACCTATAACCCGAGGGGTGAGGTGTTATACACCTTCCTGGTGGATGGACCCCGGGTGCCGCTGGAGGGTCATCTTTCCCGGGCCGTCTACTTCGCCATTCTTGCCAAGGAGGATGCTGAAGGCTTAGCCCACATGTTCCAGGTGTTCAAGAAGTTTAACCCAGCATGGGAGAGAGTCTGTACCATTCTGGTGGATCCCTACTTCCTCCTACTGCCCACCCTCGCTATGGAGTTCCCTGCAGCTGAGGTCCTGCTTTCGGCCTTCCACATCTGTAAGTTCCTCCAGGGCAAGTTCTGTCAACTGGCCCTCGAGCAGCCGGTGGAGAGGCTGCTCCTGACGGCCCTGCGGAGCACCATGTGCTCGGCCACGGCCGGGAACCTGCGGAAGCTGTACGCGCTGCTGAGCACCTGCATCCCGCCGGCCCAGCTGCCCGCGCTCCACTCACACTGGCTGCTCAACGACCGCATCTGGCTGGCCCACCGCTGGAGAAGCCAAGCTGAGAGCAGCCGCTATTTTCAGGGCCTGGAGGTCACCACCCGCCTCCTCAGCCAGTTCTTTGGCACCACGCCAGTGGTGGAAAAAGGCATGAGCGCCCTGCTCCGGTACCTGCAGCAGAACTCGGGAGACAAGGTGAGTTTCAACCTGGGCCCGAGTCCCCCGAACCATTACACCCCCGTGGAGGGCAGTCCCGAAAGCCCCAAAGTGGAGCAGTTGGTGGAAGCCCGCATCCAGCACTCACTTAATGCCATCTGCACGGGGCCGGCCGCCCAGCTCTGCCTGGGCGAGCTTGCTGTGGTCCAGAAATCCATGCATCTCATCGGCTCGGGTTCCGAAAAGGTGAACATACAGATCCTGGAGGACACCCACAGGGTGCAGCCCCAGCCCCCGGCCAGCTGCAGCTGCTACTTCAACCAGGCCTTCCATCTGCCCTGCCGTCACATCCTGGCCATGCTCAGTGCCCACCGCCAGGAGCTCCAGCCTGACATGCTGCCTGCTGAGTGGACGGCAGGCTGTGCCCCCAACCTCAGTGACATCCTGGGCAGCACATGGAGCGAGACCCTGGAGAAGCGCTTGGCCGTGGCTCTCCTCACGGAGGAGGTGAGTCAGCTCCTGCAGCATTGCAGCCAGGAGGAGTTTGAACGGCGGTACAGCACCCTGCGGGAGCTGGCCGACAGCTGGATTGGCCCTTATGAGCAGGTCCAACTCTGATTACCCGTGATGTTCATCCTCGTGTATCACTCACATCCCCCCCCCCACACACACACACCCTCCAACACTCACACTGCTGTACTTCTTCAGACCCTCCTTCCAGGGAAGAAGCACAAGGGTCTTCTCTTCTGCAGCCTGCTACCCATGTGTCTAGAATCCTAAAACAGGAGGCAGCAAAGCTGTCCCATAAAGGGCCCGATAGTTAGTATCCTAGACTTTGTTGGGCACTTACAGCCTGTTGTATATTCCTGGTTCTTTGTTGTGTGGGTTGTTTTTTTTTTCCCCTAACACTAACACCCTTTTCAAAAAGTAAAACCCATTCTTAGCTCAAGGGCCTTAACAGGTAATACCTACTGTAGGATAAGAGATAAGACACTGAGTGAAGATGAAGATTCGGACTTGGTAAGAGCTTCCACAGTCATGAGATGACACCTTACCCACAGAGGAAAAGTCCCCCAGAGGCTGAGAGCCTGGCTCTCAGCCTCACCACCTGCCACACTCCCCCATCCTGAGGTTATTAAAGTGAATGTTGTCTGTTTTAGCACTTGTCTAGTTTTTTGTCTCCTAGAAGGAAGTTTAGGAAATACTGGGTTGGCCAAAATGTTCGGGTTTTTCTGTGAGATGTTAGGAAAAACCTGAACAACCTTTTTGGCCACCCCAATACTATAGAGCGACTAGACTCTACAGAGCCTGACATTACAGACTGGTTTCCTCCCTGTCTGTTTTCTGAGGCCTGGTGCTGCCTTTTACTTGCCCTGAGACTTGAGGCAAGTCACCTCTCTAAGCCACAGTTCATTCACCTGTAAAAATGGAGCTTTCCCAGAGCACTGGTAAGATGAGAGGAGAATGGGAATGTGATGGGCTGATGCCCAGTGGGTGCTCAAGCAAGAGTTAATGTTCCTTCCTTGCCTGTGGTCTCATCACCTGCCCTCAGCAGAGTGAGAAACAAAAGGCAGGAGAAAAGTGCACGTTGCCTAGGGCTTTGCACAAGAATTCTGATGGGAGTACCAAAACGGTACAAAAGAAGCCTCCACTCTCCAAGCAGGGCCACCTACCTCAGTAATTCTCATTGTAACTACTCTGATCAAAGACCTATCTCCCAGCTTAATGGTTTCTGGGAAATTCCTGGAGTCTGGGCCCTGAATGGGCCAGTATTTGTCAGAGTGGCTCAGACCACCACCTTATTCCAGTCCCTGCCATAGGCACCACCAACCCTGCCTGCCCAAAAACCATACGGAGAAGCCACCCTATGTGTCTGGTGCTATTTCATCCAGCTACAAGTAGGAGCCAGGAGGCTGGCCCCTCCGGGATCTTGCTAAGGCCACTGGCCCAGAGGCTGTGTGGGTCTGTGCCTGCACCCACTGGGCCCCCTCCACAGCCCCCTCCGGCTCCGGATGGGCCATCATGAAAGCTTGAGCCGCCCGGATCAGGTCCTCCTCCCGCAGGCCCGGGACGGGCACGGTAGGGATGCCAGCGATCATCATGGCCAAGGTCAGGATGCAGATGTCGGGCTGGGAGTTGGCCTCCGTACCCCCTGCGTTGGCGGGCATCGGCGGAGCCCCAGGTGGCAGCCCACACAGCAGCAGAGGCACAGGCCTGCTGGGGCCGCCCGGCTGGGGGGCTCTGCTTCTGGAGCAGCCATCCTCCCGGCCCAGGTTCTCCGGCTGCCTCGCGGCGGGGAATTTGTGGCAGTACCAGTTGTACTCCTGCCTCGGTGGCTCCCAGCCAGTGCCCCCAGGGGCCGGGCCCCAGGCCTGGGCAACAGGTGTCACCTGCTCAGCTTTCTGGCTCAGTGGGCCTTGTCCGCCAGAGGCTACAACCCCTGGCTCTATAGGACTATAGAGGCCAAGAGATGAGCCCAGAGAAGCAGCCCCACCTGCAGAGACAGGAATGGGATGGAGTGTTATTCTTGGTCTCGGAGGAGGAGGCCCTGAGGGGCAGGGCATAGTAGCAGAGCACTGGGATCAGGAGCAATTAAGACCTGCCCAAGAGGGCAGTCTGGTGGTTGGGAACTGGGTTTTACTCATATCCACACCCCAAATCAGTCCCTAATGCAGGTAGGTGATGGAGCCTTGTTTGTTGAATGAATGAATGAATAAGTGGGTGGCTCTTGGCAAGGACTTTGAGAATGGCTTTCTTCAAAGAGAACTGACTCCAGGGCAAGCCCAAAAATGCCCAGCAGAACCACCACCTCCCCAGAGCAGGACTCAGGTTTTCAGGAAGTTGTACACCCCCCCAGTTCCAAGAGCCCCCTCACCTTGGCCAGAAGACGGAAGACCTGGCTGAGTCTGTGGAGACATGAAATAGGACATGGCTGCCCCAAAGCCCCTATTTGTGAGGGAACAGTCATCTGCCTCCTGTCCTACCTTCTCCACCCTTCTAGAATGTCACCTCATAGTGATAGTATAGTGAAGTCACTCAGTCGTGTCCGACTCTGCGACCCCGTGGACTGTAGCCTACCAGGCTTCTCCGTCCATGGGATTCTCCAGGCAAGAGTACTGGAGTGGGTACCATTTCCTTCTCCAGGGGATCTTCTCGACCCAGGGATCGAACCCGGGTCTCCCACATTGGAGGCAGACGCTTTAACCTCTGAGCCACCAGGGAAGTCCCCTCACAGTCCTTCCCTTTTACACCTAGAACCCACCTCACAGGATTGACCTGTTCATTCTAGAACCTGCACCTGACAATGGATGGCGCTAAAAGAGCCCTGGAACAGGAACTGGGCATTCTAGGTTCTTGCCTTTACCTTGGGCAAGTCACCTGGACAGTTCTGTTCCTTGATATCCTTATCTGTAAGATGGGGGGAATGACTGCCCACTACTTCACCAGAAGTTATGAAGGATCAAATGAGATCATCTGTATGGAAGAAATGATCAGAGATGACAAATAAAGGAGTCGGGTGCTTTGTGCCCTGTAGTGTGTGAGGAGGAAACACCCTGTATTCATTCATTTGCTGTGTGTCCTTGGACAAATACATTCCCATCTCTGGGCTTCCACTTCCCATCTGTGAAATGATGTAGTTGCTCTAGGGCATTGGTTCTCACCCCAGGCTGCACGTTAGATTCTCTTGGATTCTCTTGGAAGCTTTTAGAAATCCTGATACTCAGCCTTATTCCGGGGTTAACTAAATCAGAATCCCAGGGTCAGACCCAGTTAGCAGTATTTTTCAAAGTTTCTCAAATGGTTACACCATGAGCCAAAGTTGAGACCTCTGCCTGAGGGAAATGCTTCTCAACCCTGGCTATTCCTTAGTATCTCGAGGGGAACTTTTGCAAAAACAATGTCCTTTGGCAAATCAAATGAGAATCTCTAGAGACTGGGCCTGGAGCGCTGGCAATCTATCTTAGATCACGAGTAGTCAGGCTAGGAGTCACTGGTCTAGGTGATGTCGAAATGCTCTCTCTCACCTGGCCTGCTGAGCCCCAGTGATTCTAAAAGAAATGCCCCTCCCAGATTCCAAGGGCAAGGAGACCCTCCAAGGATCAGTGGCAACATCGGCTGTGTTTATTTCCGTCCTGGCTGGCAGTAGCATGGCCAGCTTCAGGGCAGGCACGCCTCTGGGGCCAGGATGCACTCGCGTGGCCCTGCTCCAGGGCGGTGCAGGCCTTCACTCATATTTGCAGAAATCCTTAAGTCCTTTGGGCAGGTGGAGCCCATCAATGGCCAACCGGTGCACCACACTCCTCTGGATCACCAGGCGGCACAGGGTCTGCAGCGATGGCACTGTGGAGAGAAGGCTGTCTAAGGCAAAAGCAGTGGGGGGTGGGGGGTGGGGCGGGGGAGCCGAGGCCGGAACCCAGATCTAGGTCTTGGTCCCTTCACTCTCTGGCTCGGAGCTGTTTACATGATTGAGATAAGCACCTCTCCTGCAGCACTTCCCCAACACTGCAGCTCTGTCTCCTTGATAGCATCACCCTGCTCCCCTCCCTTCCCTTAGCAGCTTCTGGGGGCAGGGGTAGTGTCTGATTAACCTGCGCAACCCCAGCCTCCAGCACAGACCTGGCACAGAGAGGGTTCTCATCTACTGAAATCATAAAATGTGAATTCAGATTTATGGATTCCCAGGCGGTTCAGTGGTAAAGAATCCACTTGCCAACGTAGGAGCTGCAGGGGCTGTAGGTTCCATCTCTGGGTCAGGAAGATCCCCTGGAGGAAGGCATGGCAACCCACTCCAGTATTCTTGCCTGGAAAATCCCATGGACAGAGAAGCCTGGTGGGCTGCGGTCCATAGGGTCGCAAACTGCGGAAGCAACTGAGTGCGCACGCACACACACGCTCAGATGTATAAATAAAGGGCTTAATGGTGCTATCATGAACCAGACCTCAGGATTCAGAAGCTCTTAGGGGTTGAGGTGATGCCTTTAAACTCTGTATACTCAAATTGATGAGTATTTGTCTAATAGACATAACTCTCAGAGGACCAAAATCTAAAATTGGTTTAGAATTCATGCCCTAGGTTAATACAGAAAATAATTGGCAAAGCCAGAAAAGGGATTTAGAGGACAACTTAATCGATCACAGCCAAGGTGGGTAAATCGAGGCCCAAAGCCAGGGGAATTGACTTGTCCAAGGCCACAGGCAGAGGCAGAATCTGAAGTCAGATTCCCCCCTCCACCTTTTTTTTTTTTTTTTTAATATTTATGTATTTATTTGGCTGTGCCAGGTCTTAGTTGCAGCACGCAAACTCCTAGCTATGGCACGTGGGATCCAGTTCCCTGACCAGGGATGGAATCCCAATTCCCTGCATTGGGCCCACTGAGTCCTAGCCACTGGACCACCAGGGAAGTCCCAGGTTCCCCAACTTCTAAAGCAACCCTGGACAGACCAAGGCCTTGCCAGCTGGTCCAGAAGTCCTAGCAGGTTTCTGTCCCCACTGGGGGCCAGGAGGGGTCGCTGCCCAGGGGATGGGATACCTACAGCCATACTCCAGCTGGATCAAGCGCACGCTCTTGGTGGAGGCGAAGACGTCCACCACCGCGTAGAGGGGCTGGGCAGCTGGCAGCCCCCGGGCGCTGGGGCCCATGTCCTCGCCGTTGATGACGATATGCATGTCAGCCGTGCCATCCGGGCGCGGGCAGAAGAGAACGCCCAGGCGGCTGCGGCGCGCGGTCGGAGGCAGCACATTCAGTTCATAGAGCTGATCCAAGAGGTGGCTGTACAAACCCGGCCGGCTGCGGCCGACCAGGCGATCGCGGGGAATGCGAAACTGCTCGATGCAGAGATACGGTTCCACCAGGAGTGCTGGGGGGCGACTAGGGGCTAGGGCCTCTGCCTCCGGGCGGCCCTCCCGGGGCACGCGGTTATGATGGCGCGTGATGGCGAAGACCCAAGTATGCCCAAGGCTGACCAGGTCAGGTAGCGAAAACTCGGGCACGGCGGCCAGACTGGCGGGGTCCAGCGCGGTCAGGCCGAGGCGCAGGTGCCCGCACCAGCCCAGCTCTTTCTCCTCGATCTCCACCAGGAACAACTGGCCGGGGGCCAGCGGCTCGCGACTGAAGCACACACCGTGGGCGAAGCTCTCCACGCGTGTGGCCCGCGTCCCGGAGAGGTCGACGCGGATGTTGGCACCGTGCACTGGGTGGAAGCGGGTGGGAGGGGGCTCGGGGCGCGCCGGTCCCCGCGGAGCACCCAACCCCACGGGGTCGGAGACAGCAGCCATCTCCCGGCCATGGGGCAGATCGGCGGGCGCCGGAGGCTATTTTGGGCAGCGGACTCAGATGGTGACCGCCGGGGGAGGGGGAGTGTACCATGTAAGGTATTGCCCTCCGCCCACCGACTCCCTTCCCCAAGGCTCTGCCCAGGGGTCCTAGCGCCGCTAGTTTGGCCATCCCGCCTCGATGCGAGTCCCAGGAGGCTCGGGACCGCCGGCGCCCGGGATGCGACCTGCCGAACCCGCTGACCTTCGCCCGGGTGGAACCTCCGCCGCCCCCGTCCTGCCCGCCTGGGTCCTTAGAGGCCAGAAGGGGGCAGGAGGCGGCCCGTCACGTGATGCCGGGGCACACGTGACTCGGAGTACACATGACTTCCCGTCGCCGGGCCGGCACCTCCAGGAGAGCAAGGACGCGAGGGAGCGGAGGTGAGAGGGATCCCGGGGCTGGAAGGGATCCCGGAGGCTGGAAGCGATCCGGGAGCGCCCCGGGCGGGGCGCGACGGAGGAGGCACGGCGGGTGGGAGCTGGGGCAGGGCAGGGGCTTCCCTGGAGGGTGCGCCGCCAGCTCCCCGCCAGGGGCGGCCGAGCACAGAGCGGGCGAGGCCACAGCGGGCACCCGCTTCCCGCCGCAGATGTTCCGAGCCGAGCTGTGGCCGCCAGTCCTCTTCCTGCTGCAGCTGCTGCTGCTGCTCGCCTGCTCGCCCGAGGGCGAAGCGGCCCCCGACCAGGACGAGATCCGCTTCCTGCCCGGGCTGGCCAAGCAGCCTTCTTTCCGCCAGTACTCCGGCTACCTCAAAGGCTCCGGCTCCAAGCGCCTCCACTACTGGTCTGCAGCCCTGTCTCCCAGGACGGGGTTGGGAGGGGGGCACTGCAATGCCCACCGTGGGGGGAGATGATGGTGTGGGGGGTTGTCCTTAAGACCCCTGAGGGATCGGACTTGCCTGGGGGTCCGCTGGTTAAGGCTGCAGTGCTTCCAGCTGCAGGGGACTGGGTTTCCATCCCTGGTTGGGGGACTAAGAACTCGCATGCTCTGCCGTCAAAGTGAGATGAAGAAGAAAAAAAAAATCCCTGAGGAAATCCAGGAGTAGGGAAGGCTGGAAGACCGAGCTGCACCCAGTCCCTCGCACCAGCACCCACCCTAGACTGACTCCCCGCCCCGCCCCCCCCCCCCCCCAGGTTTGTGGAGTCCCAGAAGGATCCGAAGAGCAGACCCGTGGTTCTGTGGCTCAATGGAGGGCCAGGCTGTAGCTCCCTTGACGGCCTCCTGACAGAGCACGGCCCCTTCCTGGTGAGTGGAGAGCAGCGGGGTCACCCCCTGGTCAGAGGCAGGGAGGGGACAGTTCCCAAAGGAAAAGGCCCGGGAAGAGGGAGAAAAGGACTTTGGTCTTCCAAAAAATGTGTCCGTTTCCTGAGCCTCGGTGTCTTCATCCATACCCCTGACTTGACAGTTTCATATCTCAGGGGGTTTTGCCTGGTTGTGCAATACCCAGCAGGGTGACCTTCCCCCACTGCACCCCCCACCCAGCTGACTCTTGGAATTTAGCCATCTCTTTCCTCCACAGATCCAGCCAGATGGTGTCACCCTGGAGTACAACCCCTACTCCTGGAACCTGGTATCGCTGCCCCTTTGGGTCCTGGGTGGGTGTCTCAGCAGTTGGATGGGGAAGGGAACAGCCCCCCTCAACCCATTTCCACTTCCCCTCTAGATTGCCAACGTGTTATACCTCGAGTCCCCAGCTGGAGTGGGCTTCTCCTACTCCGATGACAAGTCTTATGCCACCAATGACACGGAGGTGAGTCCAGAGTCCGCCCTCGTGTCCCAGTCTCCCTGGCTGGCGTGACGCAAGGAGAAAGAGAGCCTGGTCTGGGGGCCCATTTGTGGCTCTGTCACCAGCTCTGGGGTGTGGGCTTGGACTAGTCACAGGCTCTTGCACAAACAGGGTGGGTGGGTGTCATTATCTCTGAGATTGTTTGTAGCTCAAGCCCCACCACTTTCTGATTCCCTCTATCCTGCCCTCTCTAGGTCGCCCAGAGCAACTTCGAAGCCCTTAAAGATTTCTTCCGCCTGTTCCCAGAATACAAGGGCAATGAGCTTTTCCTGACTGGCGAAAGCTATGCCGGCATCTACATCCCAACCCTGGCAGTGCTGGTCATGCAGGACCCCAGCATGAACCTTCAGGTGCAGGGAGGCTGCAGAGGGGAGGGAGGCCTAGACTTGTGGTTAGCAAGGTCAAACAGCTCCACTCCTCCACCCACGTCTTGGGCAATCCCCTGCGGCAGGTCTCCCCAGGCATGTGGTACCCCAGGTCCTACCTCCCCTGCTCTATGAGCAGAACGTCAGCTCCTTCGTCCACCTCTTCCTTCATGACACCCCTTGCCACTCGCTGGCCCCTCTGGGCTACGTGCCTCCCCTGACCGGAAGCTCACTCATCAAGCTGCCGACTCCATTCTTTACACCGAGTGGCCTCCCCCGCCCAACCACTCCCACACACTGGGTTTCAGCTTCCAGACTGCTTAAGGTTTGGGTGGAGGTCAAAGGAGGCTCTTCTGGCCCACGTCCAGATGAGCTGAACGCCCTGGGTGTTTCACAGGGGCTGGCGGTGGGCAATGGACTCTCTTCCTATGAGCAGAATGACAACTCCCTGGTCTATTTCGCTTACTACCATGGCCTTCTGGGGAACAGGTATGGGAGAGGACCACTGGGCAATCCCTGTGGCGTGGCGGGTCATAGGGGTCTCAGGTCTGTCCTCCAGGCACATGCTATCTCGGGTCCTGCCCTGGTTTATGAGCAGAAGTTGGGGGGCAGGGGAGGTGGGTGAGGCTGGGATTTTGATGTGGAAAGATGAAAGGGTCTTTCATGTAAAGATCAGAATGTAAAGAAATGAAGGAGGGCTGGCAGGATGGCCCCAGGGCAGCTAGGTTTGAGAGCTACATACCACGTCCTCTGATAAATGTCTTTGTCCCCAGGAAACAGGTCCCTTGGGTCCAAGCCCTGACAGGGAAGTTGAGAAGGTGGGGTACTTGCCTTCTCTGGCCCACCATGGGCCTAAGCAGTTATCATTCATCTCTTACAGGCTCTGGTCTTCCCTGCAGACGCACTGTTGCTCTCAAAACAAATGTAACTTCCACGACAACAAAGAGCCAGAATGCCTGGCCAATGTGCGGTTCTGCCCCCGCCCTGCGCCACCGCCCGACAGCCCCCATCCTGCCCATCCCCCTTTATTTTATATCCTGCTTGGTGTTGTTTAGTTGGTTGTGTCCTATTATGTGACCCTGTGGACTGTAGCCCACCAGGCTCCTCTGTCCATGGGATTCTCCAGGCAGAAATACTGGGGTGGGGTGCCATTTCCTTCTCCAGGAGATCTTCCCGACTAAGGGATTAACCTGTTTCTCCCGCCTTCAGGCGGGTGCTTTGGAGTGTGGGTGCAGTCCCACGCCACTGCCTGAGGTCTCCCTATGAGGGGAAAGGGCATCTCCCTCGTCCAGCGTCTGATGTGCCATGGCTGTGCTCAGTGATGGCCACGCAGATTGTTCCTCCTCCAAAAGTCCCTTTCGAGGGAGATCGTATCATCCGCATTTTCCAGATAAGGAAACTGAGGCCAAGCATGTGGAAGTCACAGTGCTAGCAGAGGCACAAGGATAGGGGCCCAGGACCAGCAGATTCCTTCCACTGAGGCTCAGTTTCCCTAGGGGAGGTGGGGGAAGGATAATGGCCAGGCAAGTAGAACAGCAGTAAATCTTGGGCTGCGGGACTTCCCTGGTGCTCCCAACGGTTAAGGCTCCTTACTCCCAAGACAGGGCGTGCAGGTTGGATCCCCGGTCCATCAGGGAACTAAGATCCCATGTGCCGCCTGACAGGGCCAAAGAAAGAAAGAAAAAGTCTTGGGGCGCTGTTGGGGAGGTGGTGGGAGGCCAGGATTCCGTAAAGCATGGCGGCTTGGGGGGTGTCATTGCAGCTTCAGGAAGTGTCCCACATCGTGGCCAGCTCCGGCCTCAACATCTACAACCTCTATGCTCCATGTGCTGGGGGGGTGCCCAGCCATGTAAGGTAGGCCCTGGCAGGCATCCCGTGTGCCAACCCCAGCCCCATCTGGGTGCCCAGCACCCATTCCCCCCAACTGCGCTTGCAGGCATGAGAAGGATACTGTCGTGGTCCAGGATCTGGGCAACATCTTCACCCGCCTGCCACTCAAGCGGGCGTGGCATCAGGTGTGCATGGGCCTGGGCTTCCTCCCAGCAGGGACGGGGAGGGACAGCAGGGCAGGGAAGCCAAGATCCTGACCCTCTGTGCCCCCCCTCCCAGATGCTGCTGCGTTCCGGGGAGAAGGTGCACCTGGATCCCCCCTGCACCAACACCACGGCCGCCTCCAACTACCTCAACGACCCTCAAGTGCGGAAGGCGCTCCACATCCCCGAGCAGCTGCCCCGCTGGGACATGTGCAAGTGGGTTTCTGTGGGTGCTCGTAGCCCGTGGGTGGCGGACTGTTGGGGCCTGTGGGCCTCAGAAAGGTCCCCAGGCATCCTGTGCCTAGGGTTTCTCATTGAGGACACCAGGTGCATTTGGCTTGTGACCATGAATTGTTCCAATAGGATGTTCAAGGTCCCTGACCCCCAGATGGACTGATATTCAGCCACTTAACTCTTAAGTGGCCACACTGGTTGTTAAAATGTCAGTTGCTTACACTGGTATTTAGTAGACACTCCCATCCCCTGCCCCTCCCTGACTTTAGTACCACCTGCAGCTGTCTCCTGTGACACCTACAAGTAAGAAGGTGACCACAGCAGGGGCCAGTCAGGTCCATTCTGATTGGTCAGCACGAGCCCTTCTGCCCTAACGCCAGTGGCACCCCAGCCACGGTAAAAAAGCATCCCTGTACATTTCTAAATGGGGGTGATTTGGGGTCTGCTGGATTCCAGCCCCACCTCCCCTCATCTAGGTGAGTCCCAGAGAGGTTACATGCCCAAGGAGGGGCTGGATCCCAGCTGTCTGTCTCTTGGGCTGGAGCTTGGGAACAGGAGCAGGGAGGGGATGAGGTCTGATCTGTGGTCTCTTTTTCTTACTGCCCATGTGGTTCTGCAGCTTCCTGGTGAATATCCAGTACCGCCGTCTCTACCAAAGCATGTGTTCCCAGTACCTGAAGCTGCTCTCTGCACAGGTGAGTGGGCAGCAGCCACAGCTGGGTCCATCAGCAGGCTGGGACCCTGGAGCAGCGTGGCAAGGTGGGGGCTCCTTTAGGGCGCTGCTCGGGGCAGGGGAAGCTGAAACTCCCCAAAAAGTGAAGTCACTTGCCAAGAGCTGACTTGTGGTCAACAGGGTCAGGATTTTAACCTGGCTCTGTCCCTACCTGATGCTGCTCTGTGGGAAGAGTCTGAAGGGTCTCCATCAATCAAGGAGCCTTTAATGTGAGAAGAGCTAGTCAGATCATGTTACAAGGGGCAAACAGAGGTCCAGGGTGGGAGAGGACCTTGCCCAAGGTCACCTAGAAGATACGGTAGGTTACCTAGGAGATACTGGCTGAGCCAGGGCAGGACCAAGTTATGCAGAGCACAGTGGGTAGAGTATGGGCTCTGGGGTCACTAGCCAGGTGACCCTGGGCAAGTTTCTCACATATCTGAGGCTTGATTTTCCCATCTGTAAAATGGGGTTACTATGGTATCATAGTAAAATGCTTCATAGGTAAAGCATTCAGTAGGGCTCTCACCATGTAGGAAGTGGTCAGAAAACACAAGAGTTTCCTGGTTTATGCAATTTAGCCAGTGGGTAGGGCTTGAACCAGGGGAGGGCTGGTGTCTGGGCTTATTCCAAACCCCTCATTTTCCCCCTTGTGCTGCTTCAGAAATACCGGATTCTGCTGTACAACGGCGATGTGGACATGGCCTGCAATTTCATGGGAGACGAGTGGTTTGTGGATTCCCTCAACCAGAAGGTGAGGCAGGGGCCCCAGCCCCAGGGTCAAGTAGGTGCGGAGGAGGGCAGACTGGCTGGGGCAGACAGAGAGAGCAAACCTGGAGGTGTTCCCGGCCCCGGAGGCCTGGCCGGTGGCTGCGAGCAGAGGCAAGGGGGCAGCTGCTGGCCGCTAAGTCTTTCCTGGCGGGGCAGATGGAAGTCCAGCGCCGGCCCTGGTTGGTGGACTACGGGGAGAGCGGGGAGCAGATCGCCGGCTTCGTGAAGGAGTTCTCCCACATCGCCTTCCTTACCATCAAGGTAGGACCTTGATGAGGACCAGGGAGGAGGGAGAGGGTGCGGCAGGACCTGCCTGTCCTTTTCTTCCGACCTTTATGCTGGGTTACCACATGGCCCCTGGAAGGGCAAATTCTGGGCAGGGATGGGATAAAGGGAGGGACCAGAGGAGGAAGGTCATGGGCTAGAGGGATCCCGTAGGATGAAGGAAGCACCCAGTGGCAGGGGTCGTCCAGGGAGGGAAATCTCACAAAACTTTGCCCTTCAGGGCGCTGGACACATGGTCCCCACCGACAAGCCCCAGGCTGCCCTCACCATGTTCTCACGCTTCCTGAATAAGCAGCCATACTGAGAACCACAGGACCAGCCCCCACTGCCTGATCCAGCTCTTCCCAGCCTCTCCTGCCAGAAGAGAGGGCCCCCTTTATGCAGAATGCCCCTGTGGGGCAGATCCCTGCTTCCAGAACGGCTCCCACCCCCCTCCACTGCCCTGTGCATCCCAGATCTGGCCCCAGAGCCTCACTTGGGGGGAGTTTGCACTTTATAACTCACCAGGGTGGGGCCTAACCCCCTCCCTGCTGAAAGAATGGCCCTCATTGCACTGATAGCATCCCACAATCAAAACAAAGCTCAGAACAGCCCCACGGGGAGAGTGGACGGACTGTAATTGATGGATTGACTGTGATTATGGAATTAAATTGGGTACAGCTTAAAACCCCGTCTTCTCTGTGGCACTGAGGGTTATAGAGGACACTAGAGGCTGTGATGGGGTAAGGGAGGGGATGAGGCGGTGGAGTCCTGAATGCAGCTGCCAGGGTAGGGGCTGAGGGCTCAGACAGCTGCCGTGGAGGGTGGTGGGGCACTGGATGTTCGGGGGTCCCTGGTATCAGCGGGCCGGTTCTTCTCAATCACCTCTCGCAGCCCTTTGGCAAAGTGGAGGTCAGCCCCGATGGTGAGGAAGCCCTGTACAGGAAGGAGCAGAGAAAGGGGTCTCTTTATTCCATTACTGAGAATAGAGTTTAGAGACACAGAAAAGAATCCCTGGCCTCAATCTAGTGGGAGAGGCAGAGCACCAGAGCGGTTCTTATAACTCTCTGTGATGGGTGCTGAAATAAAGGCTGCAGGAAGTCCAGGAGGGCTTCCTGGAGAAGGCAAGCTCTTAGTTAAGACCTGAAAGATTAGTAGGCATTGGGGATGGAATCAGGGAAGAGTGTTCCAAGGTGAGGATGCAGCCTGTGCAAAGGGCTGGAGGAATCTGATATAAGGTTGAGATGAGAAGAAGCCGTTGAAAAAAAATTAATTAATTAAAAAAAAAAAAAGATGCCGTTGATAAGGGAGAAATAGGGATCGGGTCATGGAGGGCAGAGGAAAGCTGTAGAGGGAGGGGAAGGCTCTGCCTCCTTCCCCAGGCGCCCCTACTCACCGCGTGGTTTGTCACCACCTCGCGCACAAAGTCGATTCCCTCGGGGAGTGGGATCTGCACCCCACGCCAGGTCCGCTCTGTGGGCGGGAACAATCAGCTTAGCCTGAACCCACCCAGCCCCTCCCCTGACCTCTCCCCCGCCCTCCTCACACCCCCACCCCGACCCTACCATTGAGCATGGGCATCACTGCAATCTGCAGCAGGGTCTTCAGAGGGGTCTGCAGTGGTATCAGCTGGGAGTGGGGAGACAGGAAGTCAGGGCAGTGAGGAGGGGGTGGGCTGGCCTTCACTGCCCTCCCCAGACCCCAACCCTGTGCCTGCACTCCCTCTTCCCAACTCACTGCCAGTGACTCCAACGCAGATTGGTTTGAGTAGATTCGGAACCTATGGGAGAGAAAGAAGGGTCCCGTGGGCAGGGGCCCTTCAGGCCACCCAGGCCTGCCTACCCGAAGCCCTTGAGCTTCCGTCTTGGATGTTCCACCCACACACCTTTCCAGGGGGTTCTAGCACTTTCCAGCTGTGCATCCTTGGGTGAGTTGTTTCTCCCTCTTCAGGTCTCCTTTCTCCAAGTTTGCTACCTTTTTGTTTTGTTTTGTTTTGTTTTGAATCTCAAGTCTGCTACTTTTTATTTGTAGAGCACCTCCTATAGCCAGACTTTTGCTGATGGCTTTCTGTGTGTTGGGGCTTCCCTGGGGGCTCAGATGGTAAAGAGTCTGCCTACAATGCAGGAGACCCGAGTTCAATCCCTGGATTGGAACGATCCCCTGGAGAAGGAAATTGCACCCCACTCTAGTATTCGTGCCTGGAGAATCCCATGGACCGAGGAGCCTGGTAGGCTACAGTCCATGGGGTCGGACACGACTGAGCAACTTCACTTTCACTTCCGTGTGTTGTTTACTTTTATTTAGCAAAACCGTCAGTGCTTGCTTCCTGCCAGATACCAGGCATGTTAAAAAGCTAAATACTGAAATATTTTTAAATGCCACATGATTTAATCCTCATAACAACCCTAAGGAATAGGCACTATTAAAATTTGCATTCCTAGAGGCCCAGAGAGACTGATTTGCAGAAGGTCACACAGCTGAGAAATTCCAGAACCTGCCTCTAGAATCTAGGCTCTTGTAAAGTGTTCTACACCAGCCACACAGTAGCCACTAGCTACCATGGTTATAGAAATGAGCAAGTGAGGAACTATTTCATTATAATTAAATGTATACAGCCACCAGTGGCTAGCGCCTGCTACACTGAACAATATAGCCTTAGACAGCAGATGCTACTATTTTCTATATTTAATACATGAGGAAAATGAAGCTCAGAAAGATAAAAGGACTTGTTTCAAGATCACAAAACTAAGTTGTGCAAAAATCTATGTTCTTACGCACTTTGCTGTGTGACAGTGGGTGTGTCATTTAACCTTGCCGGGCCAGCTAGATCATCTCTCATCATACCTGCTCTGCCTGCTTCTGGGTGGTTGAGGATGCAGAGAAATTACACTGTAATGAAACGCTTGATGCATTAACAAGACCCTGGCTCTCAGGTGGCTGATAGCTATGACTGAATTGTGGGCTTCCCTGGTGGCTCAGAGGTTAAAGCGTCTGCCTCCAATGTGGGAGACCTGGGTTCTATCCCTGGGTCGGGAAGATCCCCTGGAGAAGGAAATGCTTCCCAGTATCGCTGGGCAGGTACGATTATCCTGAAGGCACTGACGCTCAGAGAGGTTACGGGCTCACCCAAGACCCTCAGACACCTGCCCACCTGCGCAGGTCCAGCTGGGTGCGCAGCGCCTTCCCCCGGAGGGCCATCTTGGCGCTGAGTCGGGCATCCTGGGTGGGAAAGCGGGGAGGGTGGTGTTACTGCCCGAAAGGGGGTAGCGGCCCCCCTCCTTGACCCTCTGTGTCCCCTGCTCTGGTGTCCGCACCATGATCATGCTGGACAGCTGGACCTCGGGCTGGTTGGGTGGCACCAGGGCGATGGTGACACTGGCGGTGACAGAGACGGTGGTGCCCGAGGGCTTGATGGTGCAACGAGGAGGCTCTGTGACCCGCAGCTCCAGCTTCAGCGGAGAGTCAATCACTGCCGGGCTCTGGGACACAGCAGGGAGGGCCAGTCAAGTCCTCCCTGAGGAGTCCCTGGGGCGGAGTGGGTAATTTCACCTCTGGGAGCACACAGACACAAATAGGAAGACAGCGGTGGCTTCCGGAACCCTCCAGGACTGTGTCCAGCCTCTGCCTTTGCTCAGACAAGGGAATGTCTCGTTCTAGGAATGCCTCCTTCCTTCTCTTTCTGTTTTCCCATGTTCTCAATATTCAGGACCCAGCTCCAATCCAGACTCCCCCAGAACAGTCTCTTTGCATAAAATACCCCAGGGAATTCCCTAGTAGTCCAGTGGTTAGGGTCTGCCTCCAAGTAGGAGGTGCAGGTTCGATCCCTGGGTCTGGAAGATCCCCTAGGGAAGGAATGGCCACCCACTCCAGTATTCTTGCCTGGAGAATCCCATGGACAGAGGAGCCTGGCAGGCTGCAGTCTATGGGATCGCAAAGAGTCGGACACGACTTAGCGACTAAACCACCACCACCAGCACTGGTTAGGACTCTGAACTTTCACTGCTGTGGGCCTGGGTACAATCCCTGGTCAGGGAACTAAGATCCCACAAGCCACATGACTTGACAAAAAAATTAATAAATAACAAAACTCAGCGCCCTGCCATACCTTTTTTCTTGGACCTGCTGAGCTATTTCTTCTACAGGCAGTGTCGTGACCACCTGCTTGCTTTTCACCAAACACTTCACACGTGTTCGCTCATTTAAACCTCACAGTAACTGTGTGGAGCAGGTGTTAACGTATACCCACTTTTGAGATGGGAAAATTGAGGCAGAGGGAGGTTAAGTAACCTGTCCAAGTTGTGTTAGTGAGTTGAAGAACTGGGACTGAGACCCAGGCAATCATGGCAACAGAGTCCACGCTCTTAACAGTGCTCGGCCACGACGATGAGGCCAGTGATGACGACAAGGATAGCATTCATAGCAGCTGGTGTTGTCATTATAAGTATTAACGCATTCAATCCTCATGACAACTCTGGGAGGCTACACAGTACAGAGAAGTAGGGTAACCTTGAATCACCGAGATTCATACCCAGGTTCAAATCCCAGCTCCATCATTTTATAAACTAGAACCAAGAACAAGTCCTTTAATGATCACTAAAGATATGGACAGGGGTTTGGGTAAACTCTGGGAGTTGGTGGTGGACAGGGAGGCCTGGTGTGCTGCAGTCCATGGGGTCGCAAAGAGTCGGACACGACTGAGTGACTGAACCGAACTGAAGTATTTTTTTAAAACTTTTAACTCTCCACTAAACAAGGGAAAAGAAGCAAAAAGGATAATACCCGGGTCTCCCACATTGCAGGCAGATTCTTTACCATCTAAGCCCGTAGGGAGGCCCAGGCTGATATTTCAGTTGCTATTAAAGTCCCTACACTGGTCTGCCTTGGGTTCTCAGCCCACCTTCATCCTGGTTTTCCCGAAAGAGATGAAGCAAGAGTAGCAAAGTCTTCCTCGCAGACCTGGGAACCTTCATAGACTCTGGCCAAGTCAGGGGCTGTGGCCACAGGCAGGCCAGGCCTTCTGTCTACTCTGTGGCTGCCGCTGGGGGCCCTGCTCGCCTCGCCAGTCCCCTCATGGGTGTACACTTGGTGTGCCCACCTGCCTGACCAGGCTCCCACCTCCCACCCACACTCACCATCAGGACGATGCTCCCAAAGTAGGAGGCCCTCAACACCATATCCAGGTCATGAGGTACCTGCGCAGGGGAATCGGGGGTAAGGCAGAAGCAGCATCACAGGCCCCACCTCACAAACAGATCCCGGCTTACCTTGTCCCCCACCAGAGAGAGCTTCAGAGCTCCTGCCCGGAAGTAGCTCTCCATGGCAGAGTCGAAGAAGAACTCAGAGAAGGCCACGTACACCATCCGCTCTTCCTCCTGCAGCTGGGGCTCCACCGCCCGGTTGGGCAGACTCCAGTTGGCCTCAGTCAGGGGATAGAAGGCCCCCTGGTGTTGGAGGATCAGGGTCAGGACCAGGCAGACTGGTCCAGCACCCGGATGTCTTGAGGCATATAATTCACAGTCCCCAGACGGCATGGTGGAGGCCTGGACCTTGTTGTTGACCTTGGGGGGACTCAACAGGTACTTTTCTTAAAAAGCATGGAAGGGAGGGTAGCTGGAGTGCTCCGAGGGCGCAGTCCCATCCGACTGAAGGAGCGACACACGAGAGGGTTCACAGGGGAGGTGGCCCTTGAGTGGGCCTTGAAAACTAGACGGTAATAATGATGGCAACTACTGCCTCCACGTACGGAGCACTTCTGTGCCGCTTACCTAGACCAACTCCTTTAATCCACACAACATCCCATGAGATTATCTTTTCTTACTGTATTATTTCCATTTCCATTTGAGGAAACGGGTACAGAAACGTTAAGCCACTGGCTTAATATCACACAGCTAGTAAGTGGCAGAGCGGGAGCTGACCTTCTGGCACTCTAACAGGCCTCTCTGCTCTGAAACTCGGCAACACTCCATTAGAGAAAGCGATGGGCATGGCCACAGACTAGTTGAGTGGCCTTGGACAAGGGACGTGGCCTCCCTGAGCAAGTCTGCACATCCCAGAAATAAAACATCAGGACCTGATTTACAGGGTTATGAGAGGAGGGAATGAGATTGCGTGCGTTAAAGCTGAATGTTCAGTTCCTTCTGGGAGAGATGGGGGAAGACAGTACGTGAGCAAAGGCCCTGAGATAGGAAGCAAAGGGCATCTTTGGGAAAGAGTAGCAGTTTCCCAGGTGGCATTGGAGTAAAGAACTCGCCTGCAATGCAAGAGACATAAGAGACGTGGGTTCAATCCCTGGGTCGGGAAGATCCCCTGGAGGAGGGCATGGCAACCCACTCCAGTATTCTTGCCTGGAGAACTCCACAGACAGAGAAGCCTGGAGGGCTACAGTCCACAGGGTCGCAAAGAGTTGGACACAACTGAAGCGATTTACTACACACACACACACACACACACACACACACACACAGCTGCAAAGGATGAAGCTGGAAAGGTGGGACACACACACACACACACACAGCTGCAAAGGATGAAGCTGGAAAGGTGGGACCAGACCAGATTAACAAGGCTCGAGTGTCAGACCCAGGAGTTGAGCCTGAGGCCACAGCATCCCCGCCAGTGGAGTGGCCACATCACAGTGTGCTTTAGGGGAGAAGGAGGGGGTCCGGTTGCACACACCAGCTGGGCAGCTCACCCGGAATCCCATGTCCAGGTTGCTGGTGGAGGCCACGGGATCCTTCAGGAGGGAGTAGTCGATGCCCACGAGCTCGTCCACAGCACTGCGCACTGTGGGGAGGGGCTGGAGTCACGCAAAGCTGTGTGGTGCTGGGCTGGGTGCTTAGGCTCTCTGGGCCTCAGCTGCTTACTCATAGAAGGGGGATTAGAATACTTCCCTCACAGGGTGCTTATGAAGCTCAAATCAGTTTTACTATAAGTGGAAAGCATTTAGTTCCTGGTGTGCAGTGGTCAACAGTGTTAGCTATTATTATTGTGGCTTTTGTTGTTCTCTTGGTTTGTTTTTGGCCGCACTGCTCAGCTTGCTGCATTTTAGTTCCCCAACCAGGAACTGAACCTGGGGACATGGCAGTGAAAACACTGGGTTCTAACCACTGAGCCACCAGGGACCCCCCCCCCCCCACCCCCCGATGACGATTATTGTTGTTGTTGTTGTTTGCTGCTACTACTACTACATAGGTTTCATCAAGTCACTAAATGATATTGCAAGGGAGAGACTTCCCTGGTGGGCCAGTGGCTAAGACTCCATGCTCCCAATGCAGGGGCCCGGGTTTGATCCCTGGTCAGGGAATTAGATCCCACATGCCACAATTAAGAGTTTGCATGCTGCAACTAAAGATCCTGCATGTCACAATTAAGACCTGGCACAGCCAAATAAATAAATAAAAAGAAATTTAAGAAATACTCTAAGATGGCAAGGGATTCCCTTCTCTCAATGGTTTGGTTTCCCCTGCCCTCTCCTTCCCATCCTGTACCCCATGCATGTGACATGATGATCTCATCTCTTAGGGAAAGGGAAGTCATGTTAACTGAGCTCCTATTAAGTGCTAGGAGTTGAATACAAATGAGGCCCTCACAGCAGACGCGTATTAAGGATCACGACCACCATGCCCTCAGTCAACCCTCACAGCGAGCCCTGAGGAAGTGTTGTCAGCCAAGCAAGGAAACCAAGGAGGGAGAGAGTGAGTACTGACCACACGGAGTCGGTGGCAGGAGGCTACCTTTGAACCCAGGGCTGCTCCACCACAGGGCGGGGAAGGGGTCTCCTCAAATGCTACCTGACAGCTGCCCACCCAGCCTCCTCCCCACCCCCGCGCCAGGGCGAGGCCCAGAGCTCCCCACCCTGTCTGCACAACTCACCAGGCACGGTGTCCAGCAGCGAATTGAGAAGCACAGTCCCTGCGTGGTAGAGCACGGGGCAGATCTGGGAGGTGGCGGCCCCAGTCAAGGTCTTGGCAAGAGAGGGCACACCCACCCCCCGTTGTCCTCCAACACGTGCCCCCCCCTCCTGCCACTGTCCGCACCTGCTGGTTGAGGAGGAAGCGCATCCCTGAGGTGATGAACGTGGAGAGGAATTCATACACCTTCCTGTGAGGAGAGGAGAGGCCAGGTGAGTCCAGACCCTGCCCTCACCCCAACCCAGTTCTGGGAGAAATCACAGTGATCAGAGATGGGGGTGGGTGGGCAGAATACCTCTACTTCAACTTAATTTACCACCTCTTTAGTGGAATTTCCATTAAAGATGTGGGCTCAAATTGCTTCTCCATACTGGTTCTCAAGACCTCCTCTCACCCCATCCCCCACCAATCAAATGAATGGACCCAGAGTTTCTCAAGCCTCTGAGCATCCTCAGCTCCATATCCTTACTCCTGTCTTCCCTTACATCCTCAGTGCTCCCACCCTGTATTTTCCTATCTGGGCACAGATGCTTCCTCTTCCAGGCAGTCCTCCTAGATTATTCTTCTCTGAACTCCTCCTCCTCCTCCCAGAGTACTTTCTTGGTCCCTCTCTCAAGGCCCCAACGACAAATGTTTCATCCCTCCAGCCCGGCTCAGTGTCCTTTCTGAATCCTGGAGGCCTGGCCTACACTTCGTTTGTTGAATGAATAAAAAAGAAAAACTGTGTATCAACACCAGATAATAAATCCACCATTTTCTCTCCCCCACCTTCTTTCAGAACCAGCACAAATTCCCCTTCTCAGCCCCAATCCTGGAACTATGTTATTATTTTTGCTATTAGTGGTTAAGAGCTACCGATTATTGACAGCCCAGTACATGCCCACTGTATACACTAGGTCCTCACAGTGAGGACCTAAGCGGTGAGCCCATATTATATGTGAGGTACTGTTATAAATATTTTTACATAAATTAAGATGAACAGTCCTCACATCTCATAGAATAGGTCCTATTACCATCCCCATCTTTGAGAGCTTCAGCAACTTGCTCAAGTTCATAGCCAGGAAGTGGTGGGGCTGCAATCTGGACCCAATTGATCTGACTCCCAAGCCGGTGCATTGTGCATTGCACTAGGCAAATGGGCTGTGGGGCTGAAACGGGGGACGCTAGGATTGGGGACAGGGCTTACTTGAAAGTTCCCCCAAAGGCTGCATGCATTCTGGAGACAGAGGCCTGGCAGGAGACGTTGGACACTTTGATCCGGCCAGCGGGATCCCGGGAGAGCTGCAGAGCAGTGTGGATGGATACACCCTCGGCAGAGGCGTTGATATAGCCCCCATCGTAGCTGCGGCAGGGGTGGGAGTGTTAATGGTCACTCCAGCTTGGAGCTTAACCAAGTCTTTACTGTCCTCCTCCTCAACCCCCCCCACCACCACGACCCCTCTTAATAAGGCTTATGTGCTTCTGCGCAGCCCACCTGACTGTGAAACGGGTGTGGCGGCCCCTTTTGTACAGATGGAGAAACTGAGGCTCAGAAAGGCTAAGGGATTGCCCGCAGCTCCACAGTTCCCCCAGGCTTCCCAATCCACTCTCCGCTCCCCCAGGGGTGCCAGGTCCTCACAAGAACCAGTAGAGGAGCTGTCTCCGGAAGCGCAGCCCCCAGGAGGCATTGTTGATTTGTAGCACCAGCTCCTGGTCTGGCTGGAAATGGAGCTCAGAGAATGTCAGCTGCAGCTCTGTGACCTTCACCCTGTGTAGGAGGCCTCAGGGTCAGATTCAGGACCAAGAAAAGGGCATCCCACCCAACTGTAGTAAACTCATTTGCTCCTCTTCCGTTCCAGGTTTGGGGAAGCTGGGGTGAGTGGAATGAATTCTTCCATTGCCCGTCACGTGCCCAACCTGACCTGGGCGGCTAAAGACCACGGGCCTTTATCTCCTGTCCCTCGGACCTCTCCTATTAGCTCCACCCAGGTACCCTACACCCCACTCTCTTCCTTGGCCAAGTTTCTTGACTCCGCCTCTAGGGCCAGCCTCAATTCCACAGGTTTGGCTTTGCTTTTCTTGGTCCCGCCTACCTCTAGGCCACGCCTATCGGCTTGGTCCCGCCTCGGTAGGCGGGCCAGGCCTTCATCTTTTCCGGCCTCATCCTGTTTCTTAAGTCCAGCCTCCGCGATCAGGCCACGCCCCCAATCCACTCAGCCCTCCCTTCTCCCGAGACTCCGTAGGTATTTCCTAAGCCTCCGCCCCTGCTCAGGCCCCGCCCCCTTGACCCCGACTTACTCAGAGATGTTGTAGAAGAAGTGGCCCTCACTGCCCCGCAGATCCGGGATGGTCACGGTCTCCAGCTCTTGTTCCAGAAAGCGCAGCCCCTCCTGCTTCACTGAAGCCGCAGTGAGGTCCTTAGTTCCTGCGCACGCACACACGCGCACACACACACACACACACACACACATACCTCACCTCCTCACTACCCGCCCCCACCCCACAGCACCCCCGCGCCTTACCCAGCTCCAGTGCCTTGGAGGTGATGCGAATCTTGCAGCCGGGGAGCTCGGCGTGAGCGCCAGCCAGCAGCGCTAGGATCAGGGCCCCGAAGAGGGCCATGGCGAGCGGGCCTGGGGATGGGGTGGGGATCGCAGGAGTCATCCAGGCCGCTAAAACCCACTCCTCGGATGGCCAACCAGAGGAGGGGGATGGCCCGGCTCGTTAAGCTCGAGATCGCTCTTTGGGGAACTTGCAACCAGTAACATTGCCTCCATTTGACAGATGCGGAAACTGAGGCTTAGGCGACGTGCTCCCTTACGCTCGGAGGATTTGGGGCACCGGAGGAGAGCAAGGGCACCTTCTCTGCTCCCTCGTGCAACCGCCGCGTGACGAGTCTGGACCTCCCGGGGATTAAGCCCCCCAGCCCCCACAGCAACCTCCCCTTTTCCTCGGCGGAGGGCGGGTGCGGCTTGCACGTTACCGTGGGAACGGCTGCACGCGCATTCCTGGGGGGTGGCTTGCGGTCTCCTAGGCCGCGAGTCTGAGAAGCCGAGGGAGCAGGCGGCCGACCCGACCTCCGGCTCCCGGGGCTCCCGGCTCCTCCAGGTCCTAAATCCCTGTCGTTGGGATTCTGCCTGATGCCCCCCAACCCAATCTCAGCGCTCTCCTTCAGAGGCCCTTTTCCCCAGCCCGGGTTCAGTAGATCAGGGGGCTGGGCGAGAGTCTGAGGGCAGATAGGGGCGCGCCCCCAACTCACTCACGGTGGAGCTGGTGGTCGGCGCGGTCACGTGGGGCGGCGGGCAGCGCAGGGGATCCAGGCGGCGGGGTCTGGCGGGCAGCGCTGGTCCAGCCGCCTTTATAAAGCCGAGCCTCCCCGAGCCCCCCTCCTCTCTCCCACTCTCCCCTCCTCCCTCGGAGATTGGGAGGGGATGGGGCGGGTCGCTGGCAACCGGGAGGGTGGAGAGGGCTGTACGGAGCCCCGTGACAAGCCTGGCCTTGTCAAGACAAGTGGGGGACCCAAGCGGGGCAAGAGGGAGGGAAGTGCAGAAGTCAGCCCGCCCAATGCCAGCAGTCCCTGCTTGGCTGGGACCTTGGTTCAGTTTCCCCCTACCCATCTCTTTCTGTGTGATCCTAGGCAAGTCCCTTCCCTTGGGTGCCTGAGCCTCAATGTCCTCATCCAGTAAAATGTGTGTGATAATAGGAACCACCCCTTGGGCCCCAGCAAACCTCAAAGTCAATGCCCAAGGCGCGTACTTCCCTTTCCTTTCACTGAGCATCATCTCAAGACCTCTCCTTGCCAGGCTTCACTGTGGGAAGCCCCCACCGCCACCGCACCCCCAACTGTGTCACTAACCTGCAGATCTTCAGGGCCGAGAGACCTCTCCAACTGGGGTTCAAGCAAACACTGCCAATCCAGGAGGACACACACAAGCTGCTGGAATCACCCTCAGGGGGACTATTTCCCCAAGGGCTGTGGGCTTCTGGTGAGCCTCTGAAGCTAGGTTCTCTGCACGTGCACTGCCTACAGATGGCCCCAGCTCCCAGGACAGGCTCAGGGCGTGCAACCTTTTTGTTATCAAATGTGTGAAAGCAGGAAAGAGAAATAATGATGGTTCACGTCCATTGAACATGTGTTTAAGCACAAAACACTACTCCAGACATGATGACCAACTCCTCCTAATTTCCCCAGAACTTTCCCAGATTTTGAAACTCCAAGTCTCTCTGCCTGGGACCCCCCGCCCCCAACACCACACACACACACACACACAGTCCCAGGGAAAGCAGAATGGTCAGTCACCCTGGATCTAGATTAACTTGTTTAATCTTCTAACAACCTGTGAGGTTGGCATTATTATGAACCCTCTTTAGCAGGAAACTAGAGGGAAAGACAATCCTTGGCTGCTCTGGGAGCCCGCAAATTGTTCATGGCCAGGTGGGAGGTCAGAGGCAGGTACCTACAACCCAGTAATTGTGTCCAGACCCTATGTCTAACAAGAGTCTAGGCTTGCAGCAACATGCATGGATGTAGAGAGTGTCATACTGACTGAAGTGAGTCAGACAGAGAAGGAGAAATATCGTATGACAGCCCTTATATGAGCAATCTAAAAAGAAATGATAACACAGGGACTGCCTGCGACTCTGCGCTCCCAAAGCAGGGGGCCTGGGTTCGATCCCTGATCAGGGAACTAGATCCCATATGCCACAATTAAGAGTTTGGGGGAAAAAAAACAAGAGTTTGCATGCCAAGACCAAAGAACCCACAGGCCAAAACTAAGAGCCAATGCAGCCAGATAAATACATATTTTAAAAAATAAAAAGGAATGATACAAATAAACTTACATACAAAACAGAAACAGACTCATACTTCAAAAACGAGATTATGGTTGCCGGGGTAAGAAAGGTTGAGGGAAGGGAGAATTAGGGAGTTTGGGATGGACATGTACACACTGTTATATTTAAATGGATTAAACAACAAGGATCTACTGCATAGCAAGCGGAACTCTGCTCAATGCTCTGTGGCAGCCTGGATGGGAGGGGAGTTTGGGGGAGAAAGGATACATGAATAGGTATGGGCTGAGTCCCTTCTCTGTTCATCCGAAACTATCATCACATTGTTTGTTAATCAGCTATACCCCAATACAAAATAAAAGGTTTTTTTAAAAAAACTCCTAGGCTATCAATTCTTAGGTGTATGACCTTGGACCCTTTACTTTAGCAACTCTCAGCCTCAGTTTCTAAAATGAAGACAATTAGATTATTGCAAGAATAAATTAAATAGGCATAGTGCATGTGCTGGGCATGATACATGACACACCATTAATGCCAAATAAATGCTAGCTATTGTGATTAGGGTCACAGATTACAAACAAACGAGGCGGGAGGGGTGTAGGAGGGGAACAGAGAAAGTGCTAAGGATATCCAGAGGAGGAAGTGCCTGAAAGCCTTTAAACTCTAGTAACCCTGGCTCTTCCCGGAGTCTGGCTGGAAAGAAAAACCTGAGGGATGTTAGTTTTTCTTTCCTCACAATTTCTTAACTGGAATGCAAATGTCTTTTGTATCATTGTTATCTTTTACAGGGTTGAGCATACCTGCTAAGTCACTTCAGTCGTGTCCGACTCTTTGCGACCCCAGGGATTATAGCCCACTAGGCTCCTCTGTCCATGGGGAGGGATTCTCCAGGCAAGAACACTGGGTTTGCCATGCCCTCCTCCAGGGGTTCTTCCTGACCCAGGGATTGAACCCGTGTCTCTTACGTCTCCTGCACTGGCAGGTGGGTTCTTTACCACTGGCACCACCTGGGAAGCCCCTTACAGGGTCTTGCCCCTATAAATTCACTGTCCCCAGAGAACCCCAGTGAACTTTACACTTTTAAAATTATTTATTTATGTATTGTTTTTGGCCGTGCTAGGTCTTCATTGCTGCTCACGAGCTGCTCATTGCGATGGCTTCTCTTGTAGGGTACGGGCTCTAGAGTACGTGGGTTTCAATAGTTGCAGAGTGTGGGTTCAGTAATTGTGGCCCAGCAGCGTGTGGAATCTTCCCAGATCAGGGATCAAATCCATGTCCCCTGCCTTGGCAGGTGGATTATTAACCACTCGGACCACCAGGGAAGTCCCCAGCCCCAGTGAACTTTAAATATAGCAGTGTGACCCTGGGCCAGTGGTTTAATCTCTCTGGGCCTTTGTTTCCTCATCTATAAAATGAGGACAAAGCACCTCCTTTTTAAGGTTGCTTGTGAGGATTAAATGAGTTAATGTCTAAAAAGGACTTACTAAGCTCCTGGCATTTAGTAAGGGCTCAAAAACTAGCTACGATTATTACCATCATTAGCCATCAACAATTACTAGTGTCATTAGCCTTCAGTCAGTAACTTTCCACCATTCTTGAACTGCCTCCATGCCCAGATATCTAGACACCTGAACGGGCCTTTCCCTGTCTCCTTTCCCACTTCCCTCACCCTTTTCTTTCTGCTCCAGCTACACTGATTTTTTTTTTTTTTTTTTTTTTGGTGCCTTGAACTTGCAAATGAAATGCTTCTTTGCTCAGGTCCTTTGCTGTTGCTGTTCCCTCTGCCTCAAAGGCTTTTCCCTCTGATCTTCCCATGGTCTGGCCCCTTGTCCTTTTGGTCTCAGCTTAAATGACCCTTCTTCAGAGACGCCTTCCCTGACTACTTAGCAGTTAACTCTCAATTGCAATAGCCTTTTTTTTTTTTTTCTTTTTACCCTTTTTTTAGTCGCAGCATATGAACTCAGTTGTGGCATGTGGGATCCAGTTCCCTGACCAGGGATCAAACCTGGGGTCCCTGCATTGGGAGCACAGAGTCCTAGCCACTGGACCGCCAGGGAAGTCCCTGGTTTCTTTCTTTATAGATCTTATTCTAATTTAATATTGGTTCGTTGTCTGTCTCTGTGAGAGCTGGGATCTTCTTCACCCAGCGCTAGAACAGTGCCTGGTACAGATTAGGTTGTTGTTTAGTCGCTAAGTCGTGTCCAACTCTTTTCGACCCCATAGATTGTAGCCTGCCAGGCTCCCCTGTCCATGAGATTTTCCAGGCAAGAATACTGGAGTGAGTTGACATTTCCTTCTTCAGGGGATCTTCCCGACCCAGGGATCAAACCCGCGTCTCCTGCATTGGCAGGCAGATTTTTTTTTTTTTTACCACTGAGCCACCTGGGAAGCCCACAGATTGGGTGCTGAGTATGTATTTGCTGAGTAACTGGACTGGTTTGGGAGCGCTTGAGTATCCCTGGGGAGCAGGCGATACCTGTGCTGCCCCTTGTGAGTCACAGTTTAACTGACTCTAAACACAGCCTCGACCTGGGCTGGGGGACATGAAGGTCACCACTGACCTTGATTCCAGGGACTTGCCTACTCAGCCTGATCCCCTCTGTCACGTTTTCTCCCACAACTTGTGCCCCCAACCTTCTCACAGCAGGATGAAGTTGGCAAACATCCAGCCCAAATGGAGTTCTTTTTACTTTTTTTAAAAAAATTTATTTATTTGGCTACACTGTGCCTTAGTTGCAGCATGCAGGAGCTAGTTCCCTGACCAGGGATCAAACCCTGGGGGCCCCTGCCCTGGGAGCATTGAGTCTTAGCCATTAGGTCACCAGGGAAGTTCCCCACTCGGAGTTTTGGCAGCCTTCCCGAGTCCTCACCACTTGGCTTGAGAGATGGAGTGATCAGAATCCCCAATCCCTTTCTACTTTCACTTCTGTCTTTGAAATGATAAGAAAAGCCTTCCCAGCATTCAAAGTGACAGGAAAGAAATGGTTTCCCAGACTTTATTTTACCCCCAGCACACTGATAGTGCAAAACACCAGTGCTTTGGATCCAGGCCAACCTGGTTCAGATCCTGCTTCTGCCACTTTCTAAAGCAGAGGTCAGCAAGCCTTTCCTGTAAAGGGCCAGACAGTACATATTTCAGGCTTTGTAGATCCTTTAATCTCTGTCATAGCTCCACTCTGCTACTGTAGCATAAGAGCAGCCATACACAGTCCTTTAAGGAAGAGGCTGCTTGTTGGACTGGGCCCACGGGCTGTAGCTTGCCTACTCCTGTTCTAGAGTAAAAATTAAAAAGTAAATCTCTTGGGACTTTCCTGGCAGTCCAGTGGTTGAGGCTTTGCCTTCCAATAAAGGGGTTGTGGGTTTGATTCCCTCTCTCATCATCCGCCTCTCTCTCATGAACCCTGTAGGCTCTGTGCGCCCCCCGCTGCTCGGTGAGGCTGTGCTTGGGGAGCTAAGATCTCACATCCCTCATGGCCATAAAAACCCAAAACATGAAACAGAAGCCATATTGCAACAAATTTAATAGACATGGTTCATATCTTTTAAATTTTTTAAAGAAAAAAAATTAAGCTTTTCTCGATCCTCAGTTTCCACATCTGTAAAATGGGGGTGATTTAGTACCTGCCTCCCCCTGCCAGGTGGCAGTGACATTTTAATATCATAAAGTATATCAAGTGCTAAATCTAGCTCTTGGCCTACAGAAGGGCTGAATAAATGTCTCTGGTTATTAGTATTAAGCAGTTAGTTGTTTAACAAACAAAAAGTGCTTGGCAAATAGCAACTCACTTGAACCTCAAAACATCCTACAAAAGAGCTATCAGCATACCCCCTTAACAGATGTGGAAACAGAGGTCTAGAGAGGGGAAGTAATTAGCTCGAGTCAGTCTGGCTCCAGAGCCCACGCTCTTCACTCCTTCGGCCTGTCATCTTTCCTTTTTTAAATGTTTATTTATTTGGCTGCTCTGGGTCTTAGGTGTGGCATGCAGGCTCTTTGATTTCAGCACGCGAACTCCTAGCTGTGGCATGTGGGATCTAGCTCCCTGACCAGGGATCAGACCCCGGGCCCCCTGCCTTGGGAGAGTGGCATCCTAGCTCCTGGACCACCAGGGAAGCCCCTGTCCTCTTTCTTTTGAATGATCCCCTTTAATCCTCACAGCCACCCCTCGAATTAGCCAGTGTCCCTGTTTAGCAGACTGAGATACTGAGGTACAGCAGGAGGAAGTAACTGGTCTTAGTCAATAAACACAGGCTTCACTGACCACAGGATACCAAGTTGGATTTCTGCCCAAGAAGTCAACAGAAGGGGAGCTGGGCTCCCCCCTCCCTCTCCCTGTCTCCAGCTGTGTTGTCTTTGGATACTTTCGTGGCTTGGAGAAGCTGCGTGCGGTCAGCCCATCTCTCCTCGTGACCTTTCCCCTACCCCGCAACGCCCACCCAAGCAATCATCCGCCTCTCTCTCATGAACCCTGTAGGCTCTGTGCCCCCCGCTGCTCGGTGAGGCTGTGCCTAGGACTGTGTGAGGGGGGCCAGTTGGAATGAGGGGAGGGGTGTGTGGTGGGCGGTGGGGAGGGGGCACAGATGTCAGATCAGGAAACCCTGATTACATCTCTCCAAACCACCTGTTTCCAGAATGTAGCTGGGCAGAACTGCCCCCATGGGGGCCAGACATTTCCCAAATGGACAGAGAGACAGGACGGACCAGGGCTTTAAGGGTTCAGCCAGGGTGGAGCTGTTGACTGCTTCTGTGGCTTCTAAAGTTGGAAGACTTAGTCTTTCCATTTCTCCTTTTCTGTCCCATTTCCTCCTTTTTTCGGGTTAGGGAGCCGGCCACGTGGTCCTCGAAGGCCCTTCCAGGTTTGAAATTCGAGGATTCTAAGGCTTCTTGCAGTGTGCTGTAGCCCTGGCTCCTGGGTCCTCTGCAGGAGGACCAGCGTTTGATCTCTGGTCAGGAAACTAAGATCCTGCAAGCTGTGCGGTCCAGCCAAAATATATATAAGCATCATCCATGCCCTCACTTTTCTCCCAGTACCTCTCCAGCTCAGCTCCGACGTTGGTTTCAGGCAGCTCATTCATTCCCTCTGATTTCTTCTTTGTTTTCTTCATGCTCTACCCTCCTTTCCAGGTTCTATGCCTCTTACAGCCTGTGAACTGACTGACTCACGGGGCCTCTCTCTGATGGCCCTCTAAGCCTCCTGCCCTTGCTTGTGCTAGTCACCTAGCATGGGCTTTCTAGCCGCTACGTGATTTGAGGACAGGGTGTAGGGTTTGCAGCAGAGCTATTTAGATGCTTGGAGTTCGTAAGCCAGTAATAAAATTTCAAAGTACCTGAAATTCAGTTCAGTTCAGTTGCTCAGTCTTGTCCGACTCTTTGCAACCCCATGGACTGCAGCACGCCAGGCTTCCCTGTCCATCACCAACTCCCGAACTTGCTCAAACTCATGTCCATCGAGTTGTTGATGGCTTCCAACCATCTCATCTTCTGTCATCCCCTTCTCCTCCTGCCTTCAATCTTTCCCAGCATCAAGGTCTTTTCCAATGAGTCAGTTCTTAGCATCAGGTGGCCAAAGTATTGCACTTTCAGCTTCAGCATCAGTCCTTCCAATGAATATTCACGGTTGATTTCCTTAAGGATGGACTGGTTGAATCTCTTTGCAGTCCAAGGGACTCTGAAGAGTCTTCTCCAACACCACAGTTCAAAAGCATCAATTCTTCGGCACTCAGCTTTCTTTATAGTTCAACTTTCACATCCATACATGACTACTGGAAAAACCATAGCTTTGACTAGATGTACCTGTGTTGGCAAAGTAATGTCTCTGCTTTTCAATATGCTATCTAGGTTGGTCATAGGTTTTCTTCCAAGGAGCAAGCATCTTTTAATTTCATGGCTGCAGTCACCATCTGCAGTGATTTTGGAGACCCCCAAAATAAAGTCTGTCACTGTTTCCATTGTTTCCCCATCTATTTGCCATGAAGTGATGGGATGAGATACCATGATCTTAGTTTTCTGAATGCTGAGTTTTAAGCCTACTTTTACACTCTCTTCTTTCACTTTCATCAAGAGGCTCTTTAGTTCCTCTTCACTTTCTGCCATAAGGGTGGTGTCATCTGCACATCTGAGGTTATTGATATTTCTCCCAGCAATCTTGTTTCCAGCTTGTGCTTCATCCAGCCCAGTGTTTCTCATGATGTGCTCTGCATATAAGTTAAATAAGCAGGGTGACAATACACAGCCTTGACATACTCCTTTCCCAATTTGGAACCAGTCTCTTGTTCCATGTCCAGTTCTAACTGTTGCTTCTTGACTTGCATACAGATTTCTCAGGAGGCAGGTCAGGTGGTCTGGTATTCCCATCTCTTTGAAAATTTTCCACAACAGTCTGTTGTGATCCACTCAATCAAAGGCTTTGGCGTAGTCAATAAAGCAGAAGGAGACGTACCTGAAGAGAGGGGACAGAAAAAGATGGTGACTTTTCCTTTTGATAATGAAGATGGGCCACCTCTTTGGCTAAACTTGTCTCTAATACTTCAGGGACCTTCTAAAGGTTGCAAGAAATATCCTAAATATTCCAGCATCTTAAAATTTTCCGAGACACTCTAATACTCCAATCTCAGGGGCCCAGCCCTGGTGGCTCAGTCGGTAAAGAACCCATCTGTGGTACAGGAGACCCAGGTTCAACCCCTGGGTCAGGAAGATCCCCTGGCAAATGGAACGGCAACCCACTCCCGTGTTCTTGCCTGCAAAATCCGGCGGACAGAGGAACCTGGTGGGCTAGAGTCCCTGGGGTCACAAAAGAGTCAGACATGACTGAGCGAATAAACCACTACAAGGACCCAACATACTCAGGCTTCAATCTGATGAGGACGGCCAGCCCCCAGCTGGGAATCACAAGGACATCACGGTCCCTGGCCTCCCTCGTCTCTTCCATCGAGCTAGATCTCTTTTAGGATCCCCACCTCTGGTTCCAGTTCTGCTCCTCTCCCGTGTTCTCCATCTCATTTCACAGCACCGTCCTGCACCCAGATGCTTAAGTCAGAAACACAGGCCTCAGGATTTCCCGGCCAGCACAGCGGTGAGGGCGCTGCACTTCCACTGCCAGGACCCAGGGTTTGATCTCTGGTCAAGGAACTAAGAGGGCTTCCCCTGGTGGCTCCGTGGAAAGGAACCCACTGGCCATGAAGGAGCTGCAGGAGACTCGGGCTCAGTCCCTGGGTAGGGAAGATCCCCTGCAGGAAAGGATGGCAACCCACTCCAGTGTTCTTGCCTGGAGAATCCCATGGACAGAGGGATGGACGGAGAATCCCATGGACAGACGGATGGACAGAGAATCCCAAGGACAGAGCCTGGCAAGCCACAGCCTATAGTGTAGTAAAGAGTCCGACACGACTTAGCATGCACGCATGCTGGGAGCTAAGATCTTGCAAGCTGTGCAGTCCATCAAAAAAAAAAAAAAAAAGGCATCATCCTTGCCCCCTCCTTTTTCCCCCTCCAACTCCATGTCAGCAAATCCTGGAGTCTCTCACTCCAGAATATGACCCACATCACACATCTCTCCAACACCGGTCCAAGCCATTTTCCTTGTCTATCTGGACAACTTGACTCATCTCCCTGCCTCACTCTTGGCCCTTTCGATCTAGCTACCCTGCACCAACCAAAATGATCTTTAAAAAGGAGAAATCCTGCCATGCTACTACACTGCTCCAACGCCTTCATCTGCTCCCCATCGCTCCCAACATCAAACCTGGACTCTGGTCATGACTCCAGGAGACGCCAAGTGATCTCGCCCTTGTCACCTTCCTGTCCAGCTCCACCATCCGCCACTCTCAGGAACACACCAAATCCACTCAGTCTCAAGCTTTCTGCAAACCCCTCTCTACCTGAAACATCTTTACCCACAGATCTTTGCATAATCGGCTTCCTTCACTGACTCAGCTCTCTTACTCACATGCCACCCCCACTGAGAGGCCCCCTCCCCATCATTACCTGTCATTCTGTTTCTTTATTGTCTGTTTCTTCAAGTAAACTGTCAGCTCCATGTGAGTAAGGAGTCTGACACGTAGTCATGGCTGTAACCCAGGATTACATGGCCGTGCCCAGGGTCTGGGACATGGAAAGTGGGTGGTGTTTATCATCTGCAGACCCTCCAAAAGGAGGAGATCTTATCATAGACTGTGTGGCCCTGGCCTCATTCCTTCCTGAGCCTCTAAGCTCCCTTTTGCTTCCTGCTGGCACCACTGAGCTCTTTCATTTCCCCGGAGTTATCTGGAGCTGGTCTGCAGCCAGGAATGTCATACTTTTCTAATCTTTTGAGAGGCCTGAACAATCCCTATGGTTGTGGGAGTTGCCCCCCGCCTTGAGATCTAAACAGGTTGTGCAGAAATCAGGACCCCTGAACCCAACCCACTCCCTGGTCCCTTCACCTCACATTCCAACAAGCCCATCTGCTGTGAGATTGCGTGTACCTTTTGGGGAAGTTTCTCGTTTCTTGTCCCCAAGCCCAAGTCCTCTGGTGTGGGAGAGGCTGCTGGCCAGCTTGAGCTCCCTCTCGGTGAAGTCGGACAGAACTTCAAGCCGAAAGTTAGATCACTGATTCTCAACCCATCTGCATGTTAATAATGGTTTCTCAAGCAGGGAGGTTTCTGCTTTGTTTTGTTATGTTTTGAATACCTATGCCTGGGTCCCCGTTCCCAACAGTCTGATTTAACTGGTTTGGGATGGAGCCCGGGCATCCTTAGGTGTTTTAAAAAAGTTCCTCGGCAGGATATAACATAAAAGACGGACGATAATAAGTAATCACAAGGACATGGAGAAACCAGAACCCTCATAATTTGCTGCTAGGAGTATAAAATGGTCCAGCTGCTTTGGAAAACATTTCGGCAATTTCTTAGAAAGTGAAACACAAATGTACTCTGTATACAACAATTCCCCTTCTAGGTGTCCACTCAACAAGCAGGAAAACATGTTCACACAACATTGTACATGAATGTTCATAGACACCAATTCGTAATAGCCAAAAAGTGGAAACGATCCAAATGTCCATCAGCTGGTGAACAAACAAACAAAATGTGGTCTATCTGTAGAAGAGAATACTGTTCGGGGGAAACAAAATGAGCTGCTGATCAATGCTAAAGCCTGGATGAATCTCAGAAACATTCTGCAGGACATCCCTGGTGGTCCACTGGTTAAGAATCCGCCTGCCACTGCAGGGGACATGAGTTTGATCCCTGGTCCGGGAAGATTCCCCATGCTGAGAAGCAACTAAGCCTCTGCACCACAACTACTGAAGCCTCTGTGCCTAGAGCCTGCGCTCCGAAACAAGGGAAGGCACCACAATGTACTCAACAGAGAGCAGTTCTGGCTCGCCTCAGCTACAGAAAGTCCACACAGAGCAACAAAGCCCCAGCCATGTTGTTATGTGTTAAGTCACTTCAGTCGTATGCAACTCTGTGCGACCCTATGGACTGTAGCCTACCAGGCTCCTCTGTCCATGGGATTCTCCAGGCAAGAATACTGGAGTGGATTGCCATTCCCTTCTCCAGGGGATCTTCCTGACCCAGGGATCGAACCAGTGTCTCTTACACCTAACCTGCGTTAGCAGGCAGGTTCTTTACCACCAGCTCCACCTGGGAAGCCCAAAGACCCTGCAGCACCCCCCCCCCCCAAAATTCTGCAAAGCGAAAGAACCAAGACATAAAGACTACAATTTTTTTTTCTTTTTAAAGACTACATTTTGTGTGATTCTCTTTTTCTTTTTGGCCACGCTGCACAGCCACGTGGAGATCTTAGTTCCCAGACCAGGGATGGAACCCGTCTCCCTGGCAGTGGAGGCTCAGAGTCCCAACCACTGGACCATCAGGGAAGCCCCTGTATGATTTCATTTACATGAAAAGGCCAGAGAAGGCAAGTTCTCAGTGGCAGAAAACAGATGAGCGGCAACTGGGGCATTTGAAGAGGGGTTGACTGCAAACAGGAACAAGAGATCTTTGGGGGGAGAAATGTTCTAAAGACTGAGCTATGATGGTTGCACAATTGTCTAAATTTACCAGAAATCACCGAATTGCTCTTTGAAACCAGTAAATCTCGTGTTATGTAAATTATGCCCAAGTAAAGGGTTGAGATCTCTGAGTGAGAAGGCAAGTGTTCTAGAAACCCCTCAACTGGGACCCAGGGCCCCTTGGTGTCCTCCCCTTCCTCTGTCTAGGTCAGTGTTTCCTCTGATCTCAGACTTTTGAGGAAGCTGCCAGCTGACGCTCTGGCTTCTATTTTGGAGAAGTCTGGGGTTTAATTCTGCAGACTCAGCTCACAAGGGTATAAACATCTGGCTCCTGGCTATGCTGCCCAAAGGAGAAAAATGGGCATCAGAGGGAATGGGTTGGATGGTGGGGGAGACCACCACAGGTGCCCGCCACTCTATCCTGAGATGACTCTAACACCATCTGGGGATGCTGGGCCCTAAACCAGAACTGTGATTGGATTTGGGTTCCTAGGCCCTGGTACCCATTCCCTGGCAGCGCTCAAGCTGGACTAATTCTCCAAACATAACACGTCTTTTCATCCCTCCAGGCCTGGCCGTACCCTCCCCTACCTGGAAAATCCTGTTCTTCCCACCAAACCCATCTCATTGTTATCTCTTCTGAAGGCTTCTCCTTTGCAGCCCATTCCCCGATCATCCCAACAGAACCCTTATCTTCCTGTAGAAGAGGGTTTATTCATGTGCCTGCCTCCCCCACTGCTCCATGGGCTCCTGAAGACAAAGAGCCCATCTTACTTATCGCTGGTGCTCAAGTTTCTGGGGCAGGCCTCAACATGTATCGGGTAGTGGAGAAATGCAAGGGTGCCTCACACCACATCAGACACTTGCCGGGCCACGGAGACCAGAGGAGACGCCCCATTGCCCTCATCTATTCTCGGCCTAAATAGCTTCTCTCATCTGGCCCAGAATGGCTGGAGAGCCACTCCCTGGAAAACCACAGCTCAGGGTGGCAGCCTCTTCTGCAGCTTTCCCACTGCCAGACCCACTCGCCTTGGAAACTGCCTTAGTGTTTTGGGGGTTTTATTAATTTCGCTGTGCTGAGTCTGAGTTGCAGCATGTGATATCTTCGATCTTCACTGTGGCATGTAAGATCTAGTGCCCTGGCCAGCGATCGAACCCAGGCCCCCTGCATTGGGAGCTCAGAGTCTTAGCCACTGGACCAACAGGGAAGTCCAAAGCTGCCTTATTGTTACTTCAACTGCAAAACTGAGTCTCAGGGAAGCTGTGGCTTGGCCTTGGGGGGAGAAAAGCAACCTGGAATAGGGTTGGAAGCTCCCTTCCCCAACTGAACAGGAGGGAAGTGGGGAGAGCACAGCCTTTAGAAAAGTGACATAGCCATAGGACGGGTGATGTAAACAGGTCACAACCAAGTCCAAGGTGGCGGACCAGACTTCCACTAGACCGTGAGCCTCACTGACCTTGAGTATTTGTTCATTGTCACACATCTTCATAGTAAATGACACACCCACAGGCACCAGGACAGTTTCATGGCACACCATAAAAGGTCAACAAGGGGCAGTGGCCCAATTCCTGGAAATCGTCATCCCCGTCCCCAAAATAGCTGGACTATTCATCCCACTCATTAGCCTATGAAATTCAGTTCAGTTCAGTCACTCAGTCGTGTCCAGCTCTTTGACACCCCCATGGACTGCAGCACAGCAGGCTTCCCTGCCCATCACCAACACCCAGAGCTTGTTCAAAATCATGTCCATCGAATTGTTGATGGCATCCAACCATCTCATCTTCTGTCGTCCCCTTCTCCTCCTGCCTTCAATCTTTCCCAGCGT
Organism: Ovis aries; assembly: GCF_016772045.2. Taxonomy (NCBI): domain Eukaryota; kingdom Metazoa; phylum Chordata; class Mammalia; order Artiodactyla; family Bovidae; genus Ovis; species Ovis aries. Next base: position 74,659,139 of record NC_056066.1, read on the forward strand.
CAGGGTCTTTTCTATGGAGTCAGTTCTTTGCATCAGGTGGCCAAAGTATTGCACTTTCAGCTTCAGCATCAGTCCTTCCAACGAATGTCCAGGACTCATTTCCTTAAGGATGGACTGGTTGGATCTCCTTGCAGTCCAAGGGACTCTCAAGAGTCTTCTCCAACACCACAGTTCAAAAGCATCAATTCTTTGGCACTCAGTTTTCTTTATGGTCCAACTCTCACATCCATACATGACTACTGGAAAAATCATATCTTTGACTACATGGACATTTGTCGGCAAAGTAATGAAACTATCCACCCCTATAAAACCTGACAACCTGCACCTTGGTGCCGCTTTTGCCTTCTGAGATGGCCCCACACTGTCTGTGAAGTATGTTTCTCTCCAAATATATCCACTTCTCAACTATCACTTTGTCTCACTGAATTTTTTCTGTGATGGGACGTCAAGAACCTGAGTTTCATCAAGTCCCAAGACTGGGTGTGATCTCAGTTTAAAGACCATGCGTTTGAGGCCCTAACCTGAGTTACACGGTTTCATAACTGCCAGGACCTTGGGGCTTGAAATGTGTGGCTCTCTCTCAGCAGCTTCTTGCTGTAGTGGGAGAGAACAAGGATGTGAAGATATGTGGAGCTCTGAGACTGTATGTTTATGTTTTGACTTTAACATGTAGATAGATTTGTCCTGACTTGACGCTGGGGTCCTCAGAGGCCCTGATAACAGGTTCCTGGCTAATACTGAATACTCAGCCTCTGTGCACCGGTGCCAAACTGAATCTCAGAGACAGAGTTTGGGGTGGAGTAGAAAAGAATAAATAACTTCATTGCTTTGCCAAGCAAAGGGGGTCACAATGAGCTGGTGGCCCTCAAAACTGTGTGTCTCAGTGAGGGGAGAATTTGTTGAGGAGTTTTACAGCAACGGTTGAAGGGCCGGATTGCTGATAAAGATTGGGGTGTTTGTGGGGCCTCAGGTGGTCTGGTCTCGCCTCTCTGGTTCCTTTAATCTGGAACAAAGAATGCTAACATCTTCCATTTGTTGGGGGTTTTGGTTCTGTAAAGACTTCAAAGATATTGTTATGTGTATCCCTGGAGACAGAACCAGGACTCTGACCTACGGCTGCGCTTTTGTTTCTTTTTAAAAAATATTTCATTTACTTATTTGGCTGCGTCAGGTCTTAGATGAGCCGTGCAGGATCTTTGTTCTGTCATGCAGGATCTTTCCTTGAGGTGCACGGACTCTCCAGTTGTGACGCACAGGCACGGGCTTAGTTGCTCCCCAGCATGTGTGATGTTAGCTTCCCAAGCAATGTAAAGTGGAAGTGTTAGTCACTCAGTCATGTTTGACTCTTTGCGATCCCATGGACTGTAGCCCTCCAGGCTCTTCTGTCCACGGAATTCTCCAGGCAAGAATACTGGAGTGGGTTGTCATTCCCTTCTCCAGGGGATCTTCCCGACCCAGGGATCGGACCTGAGTCTCCCGCATTGCACGCAGATTCGTTACCTTCTGAGCCACCAGGGAAGCCCCCACCAGAGATCAAATCCACATTGCCTGCATTGCAAGACGAATTCTTAACCACTGGACCACCAGGGAAGTCCTTGCGATATTTTTTCTTGACTGCTCCTCCCTTGTCCCTGCATCGCCTGCCTTCCCTGATTAGAAACTGCTCAAAAGGGCTTCCACACCCAGGGTTCTGCTTGGTTTCCTGGCCAGGACTGGCTATATCTGGAGGAGCTCTGCTTACCCCAACCATCTCTCGTACCCCAGGCCTGCTGTCTATCGAGGCTTCTACAGAGGAGTTGTTGGAGTGCTTGAGAATCCTAGGATCTTTACTCAACCTGCTCATCCCCATCTTGGGAGTAAAGGATTCCAGGCTGCTGGCAGGGACTCTGCCACATCGGGCAGCTCATGTTTTTCTTGGTGTCCCAAAGGGCGCTGCCTTGGTGTTCCCACCACAGAAACCAGAGCCTGGAATAGAGATGGGGACACCTGAAAAAGTCACCAAGACTTTAACCCTGTGTGGTCTGTCTGCGGTCAGCAAATATTCAGAGGCTTGGGCACAGTGCTAGGCCTGGGGACTGTAGGAGTAACAAGCCCTGGCCCTGCCCTTCAGCAGTCCACAGCCTCGTGTTTGAAGAAAATGAACAAACCCTGAGCACAGGCTGTTAGGGGAATACAGAAGTGGCCTTCTGTATCCTAGGTGCCTAGGTGCCTATGACCTAGGCACCTAGTCTAGTCTAGGTGCAAGCAAATTCAGGGGAGACTGCCTGGTGGAGGTGCCATCTCAGTTAAGATGAAGGTTGGCAAGGACGGAGGAAAAGTGACAGCAAACAGCATATGCAAAGGCCCAGGGTCAAGAGAGAACTTGGCACATTTAGATACATCACGGAGATCACTGGGACCAAATGAAGGACAGCTGGTTTGAAGGTCCAGGTTGTGAATAACATGAATGTATGTGAAATGCTTGGCGCAGCCCCTAGCACATGCTCTGCCATAGTAGCTCTCATTTCTATCATCTTGGAAGCCAAAGTAGGGGTTTGAGAATTTATTGTGCAGTCAATGGGGAGACATTCCAGGGTTTTAAGGCCAGGGTGACTTGGTCAGATTTGCCATATGGCCAAGCTTAAATAGATTCCTGAGACTGGTGGATTATGTACTACCAGAAGGACAGATGGATGATCAGACTAGTTTGGGAACTGATTTCCAAACCAATAGTAACTGAGGAAAGAGGTACAGGGTTGGGGGGCTTCAAATATACTCCAAGTGGAAAAGAAAAATATACAGTGGAAGACAGGTACAGCAATGAAAATTAACTATAGCTACACACAACTACTTAGACGGGTCTTGCAAGTGCAGTGTTGAACAAAAGAAAGAAACACATATATAATTCCATTCATATAAAGTTCAAAGAACAGGTGAAATGAAAGGATACCCTTTAGGGATGTGTGCTTAGGTGGTAAAACTATAGAAGCAAGGACGTGAATATCGCAAAAGTAGTGGCAACAGTGATTATCCTGTGCTTTGCAATAACTTGACCTGAGTGATATTTACCAGACTCACTCAGTGACAAATCGTTTCTCTTTCTGTTTTACCACTTAGTCCTCTGCAAGATTTTCCCAGGTGGTGGTGCAGTGGTAAAGAATGTGCCTGTCAATGCAGGAGATGAAAGAGATGAGGGTTCAAGTTTGAAGGTCCAAGTTGTGACTAACATGAATGTATGTAATGTGCTTGTTGCAGCCCTTAGAAAATGCTCAATACACTAGAAAAAAAGGTTTTAAACTGTTAAGAAGAAAAAAGGCTTTAAAATTCGTTAGGTAGTAGAAATGAGGCTGGAGAGAAGGGATGAGGATATATTGGGAGGAACAAGTTTGGGGAGGCAAAAAAGGTGAAGAGCAGTGTTTAAGTGTTTAACACGCTTGAGTTAGAGAACCCTGAAAGATACTGAAGTGGAAGTGTACAGGACCACTCTGTGAGCTCAGATAAGCCACTTGTCCCAAGTCCCAATTTCCTTCTCTACGAGAGAGAGCAGCAGTATGATTTTAAGGAATCAGCCTTTAAAAGTTTTGGTGTTGAGAACCCTGAACTTAAAATCCCAGTTCTCTCACTTCATGGCTTTGAACCTAGACAGTCACTTCACCTCCTGCTCCCACCCCCAGCCCCAGCTTCCGTTTCCTCAGGTGTAGATTTGACATAACCATTTCCACTCTCAGGGTTCTTGCAGAGGTGCGCGCGTGTGCTCAGTCCTGTCCGATGGCAACCCCATGGACTGGAGCCCGCCATGCTTCTCTATCCATGGGATTCTCCACGCAGGAGTACTGGAGTGCAGAGTCATTTCCTACCCCAGATCTTCCTGACCCAGGGGTTGAATCCTCCTCTTCTGCATCTCCTGCACTGACAGGCAGATTCTTAACCACTGCACCACCTGGGAGACTCTTGCAGAGGACTACATGGTAAAAGATAGGCACTTGGGTTATTTGGTGCTTTGATAATCAATTAAGAGACTCCAAACAAGGATTGAAAAATTACATTGAATACAAGAAAGGACGAGCAGGTAACCATCACTATACGATTTTTACACTCCAGTGTTAAGAACTAGCTAGTGAGCTTGTCACTGAGCGCTGAAGAATTGATGCTTTTGAACTGTGGTGTTGGAGAAGACTCTTGACAGTCCCTTGGACTGCAAGGAGATCCAACCAGTCCATTCTGAAGGAGATCAGCCCTGGGATTTCTTTCTTTTTTTTTTTAGCCCTGGGATTTCTTTGGAAGGAATGATGCTAAAGCTGAAACTCCAGTACTTTGGCCACCTCATGTGAAGAGTTGACTCATTGGAAAAGACTCTGATGCTGGGAGGGATTGGGGGCAGGAGGAGAAGGGGACGACAGAGGATGGGATGGCTGGATGGCATCACGGACTCCATGGACGTGAGTCTGAGTGGACTCTGGGAGCTGGTGATGGACAGGGAGGCCTGGCATGCTGCGATTCATGGGGTCGTAAAGAGTCGGACACGACTGAGCAACTGAACTGAACTGAGTGAACTTGTAACACCAGGCATTCTATAAGTCTAGAATAACCATATAATTTATTGTCCGTACCAGGGCCCTTTTGAGAAAGCAAGCCATATTAATAACTATACCATGATAATAGACATAAATCAAGACTGTCCCAGACAAAGCAGGGTATGTGGTTCCCTTGGGTCTGTCTGAGATGAAGCCCTTGCCTGTCAAGCCTCCCAAGTGAACGTCAGGCACTGTGAGGGCAGATCACTGCACCTACTGTGCCTACAAGGAGCCGGTTTATTTCCACAGGGCTCAGATTTACTTGGAGCAATCCTCAAACCCCGTGAGGTGATAATAGCTAACATCTGTTAGTGCCTCATTGTAGGTCAGCTGGTAAAGAATCCGCCTGCAATGCGGGAGACCTGGGTTCAATTCCTGGGTTGCGAAGAGCCCCTGGAGGAGAGGATGGCAACCCACTCCAGTATTCTTGCCTGCAGAATCCCCAAGGACAGAGGGGCCTGGTGGGCTACTGGTGGGGTCGCAAAGAGTTAGACACGACTGAGCGACTAAGCACAGCACAGTTCGTGCCATATGCTGTGCTGAGTACTTCCACAGGCACCATCCGTTAATTTTCATCAAATCTTGATGACGTAGACAGCCTTATTGTCCATTAGAGAAAACTAAAGCTTAGGAGGTTAAGCAACTCCTTCAAGGCCATACATCTAGAATAGAGGAGTTTGAACCCACACTGATGGGAAGCCTAGTTCTTAATTATTCGTTACAGTGCTGTCTCTGGTTTGTTGGCACTCCCAGGTGCCGCTAGTGGTAAAATAAAAACACAAACCTGCCCGCCAGCGCAGAAGTCATAAAAGTTGGGGGTTCGATCCCCGGGTCGGGAAGATGCCCTGGAAGAGGGAACAGCAACCACTCCAGTATTCTTGCCTAGAGAATCCCAGGGACAGAGGACCCTGGCGGGCTACAGTCCATGGGGTCGCAGTCATACACGACTTAAGCGACTTAGCACGCTCCAATCCCACCAAGCTGCTGGGACCAGGCACCACCGATACAAGCCATAGCTCAGCTCAGGCTGAGGCTCCACGTGAGAAGTGGAAGTCACACCAGGTGGCAAGCCCATCTTCCTAAACTATGACTGGAAGGTCAGCTTCCAGAGGAGGCCAGAGGGAGGTGGAGCTAGTGTCTTCTGCCCGCCCCTACCAAAGAACCCTGCAGGCAGCCAGCCTTGGGGACCTAGCGATTGCCAGCCTCCTACTGGGCTAACTTTTGTGGCAGGATTGAGTTCTCAGTGAGGTTTTGCACAGCAACTAGCAACCACCGATATCAAGTGTTGGAAAGTCCTCTGATGCATTTAATTTACAATTTTCCAACTTTGGCAAAAACCATCTTTATTCTAAGTTTCTCAGGGATTATTTGAATTTCTTCTACTAAGTTCTTAGAACTTGTGCAGCCTCATCAGGGGAGAAAGTTCGATGTGCATGCAGCCTGCATACGAGACGTGGTTGGAAAATATCCTGGACTCACGTCCAGAGGACAAGCGACTGCCGCAAAGTGGCCGAGCTGCCCGGGAGCTAGGACCCAGGTCCTCCGAGCATCCAGAATTTACGTCACCAGGACTCCGCCCCCGGGTGGGCGTCTGAGCCGAGTCCCCGCAGGTTTCAAACCCGCCCCGCGCCCCCTGGTGCGCATACTCAGTTCGACCTTGCAGCCGCACCGCCCACCCAAATCCTAGGGGAACCCCCCCCCCCCCACCACCACCAACCCTTACTCAGGGCGGGTATGCTCGCAGGGGAAACTGAGGCAGGGAGCGTGCTTGTGGGTTCGCTCCTCAGTCCACACCCCAGGGCCTGCAAAGCTGCCTCCGCCGCTTAGACCCGTCTGGAGCAGCAGGGAAGGACGAGGGAGAAAGGGAGGGGGCCCAAAGCAAGCGGGGTCTTAGAGGCCGGCCGGTCCTGCCACACTCAAGATGGCGGCGCGGCAGCGGCAGAGTCCCTCAGAGGCGGTACCAGCGCATGCGCAGCGCGGAGTCCCGGCCCGGGACACAAGATGGCGGCAGCGGCGTTGGGGAGGGCGAGGCGGAGGCGGCAAAACGGGCGGTCGAGCAGAACGTGTAACCGCGTCCCCTCGAGTCCGCTGCGGGCAGGTAAGAGCCCCAGGAAGCCATGGTCCCGCCGCGAGCCGCGCCAGGGTCTGGGGTTCCGAAGCCAGGCGGCGGTGGCCCCTCCGGCGCTTTCCGCTCCGGGCTACCGCTTGTCCTGTCTCTGCCGCCGCCGCCATCTTAGGCCCGCGGGTGGGCGGCCGAGCCGGTGGCCTGGATGAGCGAGTTGGGTCCGGAGAGCGCGGGCGGAGCGGCCTCTAGGGCCCCTCCGCTGCTGCCGCCGCCACCGCCTTTGTGTCGGGCTCCGACTCTGAGTCGCCTCAGCCCGGGGGCGGGAGCGCGCGGCGGGGCGGGGGGCGGAGCCCAGGAGATGGGCCGGCGCGCGCGCGCCAAACAGCCCGCCCCCGCTGGAGGGTAAGGGGGAAGTGCGCGCGCGCTGGGAGTCGGCCCACCCCCTCCTTCGCGCGCCTCCCGCGCCTGCGCACTTCGGGAACCCTTTGACTCCTCCCTACTGGGTCGGAAGATTTTGATTGGTGCGTTGCTGAATGATCCCGCCCCATCCTCCTCCAGTCCTGGAGTCGGAGTCTTTTTTATTTTTTCCTTCTGGTGGGTTCCTCTGGTTGCGCAGATACAGTTTATCCTTAAGCTGCTGGGCACTGTTGAACTGCGGTATGCGTGGGGGTCGGGAAGCCACAGGATAAATAAAAACGTTCTTTTAGTAATAGCAGTTATTTCCTACTGAGAGTGTACAATGTTCTAGGCTCTACGCATTGAGACCGTAGAGGCCAAATGATTCTTGTTAGAAGTCGGAAAATGGCAGAAGCATGTGGAACCAGGGTTTGTCCAAACCCAGAGCTGGTGTTTTAGCCACCGACCTGCTGTATCCAGATCACCTGGGAAATTAAACAGCTTTTTAATCATAACAAAATTGGTGAAGATTTGAAGTGGTATAAAGTGAGAAAATTAGTCATCCGGTTTCCCAGCCCCACTCTTGGGGGGGTGTGTGAAAAATACGGATACTCGTGTACCTCCTCTCCCCGTTTCTCTACGATGTGGAGTGACGGACAGGAATCTGAGGGTTTTTTAAACAAGTTCCCTGGTGTTTGTGATGCACAGCTCGTTTCGGAAACACTGCTGTGTCACGGTTCGGCCTCACTAAACGGTGAGGCCACTAAACTGCCTGTTCCTTCTCTGCGTAGTTGACCTACCTGGTGCACCAGTATCACACAGTGTTGCTCGAGGAAAAATATTTCAATAAAGGTGAACACGCTCTGTTGTTTAGTGCATTTGCATGTTTTATTGTCTTTAGAATTAAAGACCTGATTCAAAGAGATGTTTTTTCACTCACTGTAGGTGGCTTGGGGCCGTGCCCACCCCTCATCTGTGATATGTATGTTTGTTTACTTTAGTCTCAGTACTGTGGTTGGCCAGACCAGCTTACAATTTGTGGCGTCAAGTGTCCAAATGAAAGCACAGGCCCTTTGTTAAATATTTATTAAAGTCACCGTCAGAGCAGAGCATTGAAGCAGGCTCAGGGCCCTCCTCAGCTCGGCCCTGGGGGACTGTGTGGGCTGCACGTCCGTCAAGGTGAACCTGTTGGTTGTTGGGAAGCTTTAGAAACGCTGTTTTCATCCCCTGAATCCCCATGTCTCCCGCAGTGTGTCCTGCCCTGTCCTGGGGGCTCCCAAAGTGCTCTCTCTTTGCCTCCCGTGCCATTGTCCCTGTTGTACAGCATTTCATAGGTCTGCGACTCTTTTCTTCTCTTTGCTCTGCAGTTGCTGATGCAAGGAATCCCCTGGGCCCCCGTCCACTCCACTGCTGACCAGCCCATCCTCCTGCGCTGTGCTTTCCTGCAGGCACCCCTCCCACTGCCTCTGTGGGACCCGGTGACGTGGGGGTCCATCTGGCCGGAGAAGAAAACCCTCTCATGCTAGCGTTGCAGACCCCAGAGGGTGAGAGAAAGAGGGGCCTTATTCAGCCTTGAGACCTGGGGGTCAGCCCTGAGGCACAGGGCATCCTTTTCGCCAGAGAACCAAGGCAGCTTCCCTTGGTCAGTGGTTCCAAGCCTTTTTGTTATCCTGGCCCCCTTTTGTTGTGTGTTCTCTTGCCACCTGCATTTTTATCTGCCAAACCATACAGATGAAGTGACCACTTTGCCTTTTCCAAATTAACAATGATGTCTATGACTGAATGTACAATAAAAACCACCACCCAATGATTGCTATGCTGTTGTCAACATCAGAGCTTCTGATCATCATGAAATAATCAATGCAACCACAATGAATTGATAAAATGTCAGCAGCAGAGAAAAACCAGTGTTTAACTATGCCTTTGGGGTCTTTTTGTGGGTAGACGTTTGATTTCTTTTGGGTGTTGTGACACTGAAACTTTCGGAGCGTCAGCCTGAACTCAGCGGCCCCCCTAGGAGTCTGATAGCCAGGTTGGGAACCACTTTAGCCATTGAGGCTTGTGCCAGTGTGCTTTGGGTGGGGTAATAGGGAATGCTAATCGGAAGGAGCTGACCCTCCTGTGGGTGTTTAAAGTAAATTTTCACCTGGGGATTATGAAGGACTGAACTCGGTGTTCCTTCCAGCCTTCCTGGTTCTTTTAGCAACAGATACCTTCCTGCTCTGTAGTTAGGAGGAGGCATCTAATTCGAGGCTTTCCTGCGCTGGGCTGTGTTCCAGTTAGATTTTACTGGGTAGGAAAAGGGAAGAGGAGCAGTTACTGCTGCTGCTTATGGGAACAACTTTCTCAGGCTCAGACCCTGTTGCATCTTGTCTGCCACTCTTGGTGCTTTGTAAACATTGGCAGAATGAATACAGCTCTGCTGGTCCTTGGTACCATGCTGAGCGCCAGAGAGCCAAACTGGACCCACTTCTGAGGCCTGGGAGTTCTGACAGTCTAATGGAGGGGGGCAAACTGAGTTGATGGACCAGATGATTTGAGTGCTACAATCCTACGGAGGGGCTCTGACCGCCTAGCCTGGGGAAGGGAACCAAGGAAGGGTTCCTGGAGGATGGAGGACCTAGTGGTAAGCCAGGCAGAGACATAGATGGGGAAAGAGTATTCCAGGCCAAAAGAGCATCAGGAGCGCCCCCATTTGACAGTTGAGGGAACAGCAACTTAGGCCTGAGGGCTCCCGTGGCGGCAGGCTGGCCCTCCACTATGGGGCTGGATCGGCTTCACACGTGTAGGTGGTCACTGGGGCCCTTGGTGGATTGTAATTCGGGTGCAGTTGTAGGGAGCGGGGTGGGGGTGATTGACCTCCACGCGCTGCTGGCCCTGACACCTTTCAGTCCTCTGTGTGGCAGGTCCGGTGTGGGTGCTGAGATGGCCAATGAGAATCACGGCAGCCCCCGGGAGGAAGCATCCTTGTTGAGTCACTCCCCCAGCACCTCCAGTCAGAGCCAGCCCTGTTCTCCAAAGCCCATCCGCCTGGTGCAGGACCTCCCAGGTACCGGGGAGGGGCCGTGGCAGGGCAGTGGGGTCGGCAGGGTGCCCAGGAGCAGCCGTGACCCTGGCTGGGTTCCGTGCTTGTTTGCAGAGGAGCTGGTGCACGCAGGCTGGGAGAAGTGCTGGAGCCGAAGGGAGAACCGTCCCTACTACTTCAACCGATTCACCAACCAGTCCCTGTGGGAGATGCCCGTGCTCGGCCAGCACGACGTGATTGTGAGTGCCAGCCTCGGGATGGGGCCGGCGGGGGGTGGTGTCTCAGCAGCTTCTGGCATCTGGGCCTTCCCCAAATGTACCCTGAGCAGCTGTTAACTCACCTGGCACTGTGTCAGGGCCAGGGGACACAGTGCCCAGCAGGACAGACACACGGTTCTGCCTGCCTGGAAGCTGTCCTCCAGTAGCAGAGACTGTCTGACATAGGAGGATGATTCTGTGAGTGGGTGGTGTTGAACTTGGGTTGCACATTGGGCACTGTGCCTGGGATGCGGTCGTGAGCAAGGTGGATCTGGTCCTGCCCTTGCCTGCTGGGGGTGCCCGGGATTACAGTGTAGCACCTGCAGGAAGAACAGGGTCATAGCCCAGCAGGGGTGCCGAGCGGGTCTAGGGAAGGGGGGAGTACAGGGAAGGCTCCCTGGAGAACCATCGTGTAAGGTGAGGTTAGCTGAGTGAAAGTGGGAAGCGGTGAGCAGCACTGTCTGGGAGCCCGTGTTGACGTGATGACATGTGGGGTGCAGGCCGTCTGTCTGGGTCCCTGTCACTTGGGGACTTTGTTTTCTGGGCAGTCCAACCCCATTTTGCAGATGAAGACACTGAGGCTCCGAGAGGGGAAGGGACTGGCCCAAGACCTCAAGGCAGTAAGAGGCAGAGCAGGACTTGCACCCTGCCCACCGTCACAGACATCCTCTCAGTGTCACCACAGGAGCTCCAAGTGTTTAAGTTTCCCCTTTATTCCTGTCGTTCTGGTTCTTTCTGGCTGTGCTGTTCAGCGTGCAGGATCTTTAGTTCCCCGACAAGATCAAACCCTCACCCTCAGGAGTGAAAGCACAGAGTTCTAGCCACTGGACCGCCAGGGAATGCCCCCATTCTGGTTCTTACGCCAGGTGTCATTTTAAACTGGTCACATGCATTGACCCCTTAAATCACGCTTCCAGAGGCTCAGCAGGGCTCAGCAGGGCCCACCTTAGAAGGCCCTGGCCTGGGGCGCACGGTTGCAGGGGCAGAGCTGTGTTGGTCCTGCACCCCAGCCCCTGTGCTCTTCTCCGAGGAGGAGGAGGAGGGGCGGGGGCGGGACTTGCAGTACTGGGGCTCTTAAGCCACCGGCCCTGGTTGCAGCAATGCTGGTCTTCCTCCACCAGTCGGACCCTTTAGGGCTGAACGCGACCCCCCTGCCCCAAGACTCAAGCTTGGTGGAAACCCCCCTGGCTGAGAACAAGCCCCGAAAGCGGCAGCTCTCAGAAGAGCAGCCCAGTGGCAATGGCGTGAAGAAGCCCAAGGTGAGTGTAGGCAGACCGGGGTGGGCAGGCAGCGGGCAGGGCCCCTGTGCCCTGGGCATCGGCAGTCAGTTGGGAGGTGGGGCTCGCAGTGGTGGAGCCCAGCCAGCTCCCCTGACCTCAGACCTCTGATTCTTGCTCCAGATTGAAATCCCCATGACACCCACGGGCCCGTCAGTCCCCAGCTCCCCCAGCATCCCAGGAACCCCAACACTGAAGATCTGGGGCACGTCCCCTGAAGATAAACAGCAGGCAGCTCTCCTCCGACCCACAGAGTGAGTCCTTGCTGCTGCCCATCCTGGATGGCTGGCTTGCCCAGGACTGTGTGTGTTGGGGGGTTGCCGAGGGGGGAGCAGGCAGGGCGTCCACCTCCTCATTGCTCTGTCTGTGCCCCCAGGGTGTACTGGGATCTGGACATTCAGACCAACGCGGTCATCAAGCACCGGGGGCCTTCGGAGGTGCTGCCTCCACACCCCGAGGTGGAGCTGCTCCGCTCCCAGCTCATCCTGAAGCTCCGGCAGCACTACCGGGAGCTGTGCCAGCAGCGAGAGGGTACTGCCTCCCGGGCCCACCTGTCTTGTGTGCGCCCACCATGAGCTGGAGCTGGGGCTTGGCCACTGGGGCTTGGGGAGTGGCACCGTGGAGACTGGGGCCTGCGCCTGTGTTCTGGAGGGGTCCCAGCTCCAGTAACTGCTGCTCTGTGACTCTGGGCTTATTGAACAACCTCTCTGCACTCAAGTTTTCTCACCTGTAAGGTAGCGGTGGTAACAATGCCTACATAAGGGTGCCTGCCTAGCATTAGCAACACCCGAACAACAAAAAACAAGTCATTAACACTTGGCAGTGCTTGCTATCTGCCAGGTACTGTTTGCAGCCTTTTTATGTATGTGTTAAAGGGCATAAAAAGCCAAGCTCCTACCCCTCACACAGTCACTCCAGGGAGTAAGTGCTTAGTAAACTGTAGCTTTTATTAATAAATAAGCCTGCTTGAACTTGGCTGAGATATGGAATCCATCCATCCCCTCGTTGTTACCCCTTGTGCCTTTTATGGAACTAGCAGTTCTCAGAATACCCTTCAGGAGATGCTGCCTGGGACCGAGCTCCTGACGTAGCGGGGGCTGTCCCTTGTTTACTGTGGCACCTCTGGTGCCCATGCCACGCCTCCGGTGCTGCCCCGTGGAGCCGGCTGACTGAATCCGGACTTTGATCTGCTGTCCTGTCCCACAGGCATTGAGCCCCCCCGGGAATCCTTCAACCGCTGGATGCTGGAGCGCAAGGTCGTGGACAAAGGCTCTGACCCCCTGTTGCCAAGCAACTGTGAACCGGTGGTGTCACCTTCCATGTTTCGCGAAATCATGAACGACATTCCCATCAGGTACGGCCCCCGGCCAGGCCCGCCGGCCCCAGCCTCTTGGTGTGAGTGCCCAGGCCACGGTAGGCAGGCTCTCTCTCCCTGCTCTCTGACCCAGGTTGTCCCGAATCAAGTTCCGGGAGGAGGCCAAGCGTCTGCTCTTCAAGTACGCAGAGGCGGCCAGGCGGCTCATCGAGTCCAGGTTTGTTTGGCTCTTGTCTCCTGACCCAGTGTGACCGGGCTCCGGCCAGCGTGAGGGGAGGGCCTGGGCCTTCTGGCCACCTCTGGGGCCCAGTCATGACGCTTGGTGGCCAGAGTGGGGCCTGCTCCCTCAGACAGCAAGGGTTGCACTGTCAGCCTGGGTGTGGATGCCCAAATGCAAGTGGCAGTGGAATGGGAGGAGGAAGGAGGGGCCAGCGGGTGCTAACAGCGGCCCCTTTTTATGCGCCCCCAACCGGCAGGAGTGCGTCTCCTGACAGCAGGAAGGTGGTCAAGTGGAATGTGGAGGATACCTTCAGCTGGCTGCGGAAGGACCACTCTGCCTCCAAGGAGGACTACATGGTGAGCAGCCTTGGGTGGAAGGCCACTGCTTCCAAGAAGCCCGCTCTGCCTGCCGAGGCCAGGCGGGCCCCCACGGCAGCCGCCTCCTGTGCATTTGGCCGACCTTTGACACTCATCAGGCCCCCAACTCATGTCTGTGGAGCTGTTTCTCTGAGCTCCTGACTTTCTCCCAAAGAACACTTCTGTTACAGTTCTTACTGGAATCCTGTGCTTGGCCACACACCATAAGTAGGGGCCTTTTCAACTTAATGAATATTCAGTACCTCCCTTTAGATTTTTGGAAAACAGATGGACAGACTGCCTTTGCTTGGTGTGTGTGGCCCTACTGCAGTTCAGAGCTATCACCAGATTTAACCGCCCACTTTAATGAGTCCAAAACAATTTTGTTTTCTGGCCCAAACCCATCACTCTTCAACTCTCCACCAGCACTAGCAATGGGCTTTCTTTTCAGGACCATTTTTCACAAGAGACAAGGTTTCGCACTTCACGATAGTAACTGTGTACTTGACACGTAGAGAGTGATAAAGGTAGGTGACCTCACTAGCAAGAGTGACTCGTTTTCACCCATCACTTTGACATGTGCAATTCAGCGTAATTACAAAGGCCTACAGTTAACCTTACAAATCGCTGAAGGCTCAAATCCAAATCTGCAGTGCCCAGAGAGCCCCTGTTTTACAACAGCCATTCTCCCCATAAACTGCAGATGCCTTGTAAGCAGGGATTATGCCTGGTTTGTCTGTGTCCCCAGCAAGTATCAAGAGATTTGCCCTAGTGTAACCCCAGCAGTAAGTGCTGGCTTTTATTAGATATGTAACTGTATTTCAAGGGCGTGGCAAATCCTTAATGGGAATGACTGCATTTAATATTCAGACTGCCTTGTTAGGTAAGTATTTTGTGTTCCCTTAACTGTTGAGGAATAAGATTCAGTGATGCCAAGGGATTTGTCCAAGTGACACAGCCAGTAAGTAGCAGAGCCTGTTTCAGGACGAGGACAGCTGGGATCTGACAGCCCTCCTGCGCCAGCCCTCGGAGCCTGATGAGGAGTCTCTCTCCCCCAGGACCGCCTGGAACACCTGCGGAGGCAGTGTGGCCCCCACGTCTCGGCCGCAGCCAAGGACTCCGTGGAAGGCATCTGCAGCAAGGTCTACCACATCTCCCTGGAGTACGCCAGACGGATCCGAGAGAAGCACCTTGCCATCCTCAAGGAAAACAACATCCCAGGTAGGGCACCAGGTGGTACAGAAGGGACAAGTAAGGCTGAGTTTCAAGGCCATGGACTGGTTCAGGGAGGCCCATTTCTCCCAGCAGTGGGACCTGCTGTGACCTTTGGCTCTGGGGTTTCCACGCCCTCTGGGAAACAGAAGTGGTGAGAAAGGGAGGGCTGGAGGTGCGAGAGAGACAGGGAGAGAGGTAGGCGGCCTGCCTTCACATCCGTCCTCTGCAAGCCCCACTGAGGGGTGATACCTAGCCACAGGAGCATGTGAAGATTTGGGGACCTCCAAGTGCTGGGCCCCAGAAGAGCCCCACACAGTCTCATGACTGTTACAGGCAGGCAGTGTAGTTCTCATACTTCTCCATGGCAGCAAACCCCAGCTTGCCCACCACGCCCCAGGGCATGGTGGCCCGAGTGGGTTCAGAGCGTGTTGATGTGGACCCCTGCTTCTCGCTCCTGCCGGTTGCCTAGCTGTCTCCTCAGTTACTGAACCATTTGAGCTGCTGTTGGGCTTCCCTTGTGGCTCAGCTGGTAAAGAATCTGCTGCAGTGCGGGAGACCTGGGTTCAGTCCCTGGGTTGGGAAGATCCTCTGGAGAAGGGAAAGGCGCCCCACTCCAGTATTGTGGCCTGGAGAGTTACATGGACTGTAGAGTCCATGGGTCGCAAAGAGTCGGGCACGACTGAGCGACTTCCACGTCACATCACTTCCCTGAGCTGCAGTTCACTCCTCCCTGGGATGGGACTTACCTCTCCGGGTCACTGGGACGCTCATGGGAAGTGTCTGGCCCTGGGTGGGCCCAGGGCTGTCAGGGTGACGGCCCTCCCCGCGCTTCTGCCTGCAGAGGAGGTGGAGGCGCCCGAGGTGGAGCCCCGCCTGGTGTACTGCTACCCAGTGCGGCTGGCCGTGCCCGCGCCCCCCGTGCCCAGCGTGGAGATGCACGTGGAGAACAGCGTGGTCTGCGTCCGCTACAAGGGCGAGATGGTCAAGGTCAGCCGCAACTACTTCAGCAAGCTGGTAAGAGCCACGGTGGGAGGCGGCCCCAGGAGGTGGCGCGGGCCAGCCCTCGGCTGGAGTCTGCTGCGGGGCGGTGGGCGGGCTGCCGTTGAAGCCCACTGCTTTCTGCCCCACAGTGGCTCCTTTACCGCTACAGCTGCATCGACGACTCCGCCTTCGAGAGGTTCCTGCCCCGGGTCTGGTGTCTGCTCCGCCGGTACCAGGTACTGGCCGGGGCGGCTGGGGGCGGGCTGACCCGGAGGGCGGGGAGGCCGCCCGAGGCTGAGCCAGCCGCTCCGCAGATGATGTTCGGCGTGGGTCTCTACGAGGGCACAGGCCTGCAGGGCTCGCTGCCGGTGCACGTCTTTGAGGCACTGCACCGACTCTTTGGAGTCAGCTTCGAGTGCTTCGCCTCGCCCCTCAACTGCTACTTCCGTCAGTACTGCTCCGCCTTTCCCGACACAGACGGCTACTTCGGCTCCCGCGGGTGAGCGCCCCATGCTGCTGGGCCTCCTGCCTGGGTAGCGTCCTCCAGAGCACCCAGCCCACCGGGGTCAGCTGCTTCCTGATGCTGGGGGGCTTCAGGCCTGGGCGGTTACAGAGCCCGCCTGGGTCAGCTGCTTCCCAAAGCTGAGGGGCTTTAGGCCTGGGCGGTTACAGAGCCCGCCTGGGTCAGCTGCTTCCCGATGCTGGGGGGCTTCAGGCCTGGGCGGTTATGGAGCCCGCCTGGGTCAGCTGCTTCCCGATGCTGGGGGGCTTCAGGCCTAGCCAGTTTCGGGTGGAGTCCCTGCCTCCCCCGTCATGAGCCCTGTGGCCGTGAACGCGCTGCTGCAGGTCTGGGAACCTATGCCAGCCCCGACCCAGCCAGTGGCGCTCAGTAAACTATCCTGGGTCGGGAGGCAGAGCACCAGGTCCCACAGTGAGCGGATGGGTGGGCACAGAGGCAGCCAGGCCAGCGGGAGGGCAGCCTGGTCACCACTGGGTTTGGGCCCCACCTCCTCCCCTAACCAGCTCCGTGGACTTGGCCCCCAAGCCTGAGCCTCTCTGTCCTCAGCCGTTCAACCTAGTGGGTTACCTCTTGTCCCAGGACAAACCAACGGTGGCCCTTGGCCCCTGGCCTGACCAGAGCCCTTTCTCCAAAGGGCTGCCTGTGGTGGGGGTGGCACCTGTTCTTGGTGGAGGAGCTGGGTCCTGGTGCGACCTACACGCTCACCTCTTTCCCCAGGCCCTGCCTAGACTTCTCCCCACTGAGCGGTTCCTTTGAAGCCAACCCTCCCTTCTGTGAGGAGCTCATGGATGCCATGGTCTCTCACTTCGAGGTGGGTGTGTGACTGGGTGTGGGAGCTTGGCTGGCAAGCCAGAGGGCCAGTGGCCTGGAGTGCAAGCCGCCGATACCCTCCCTGGGACTCTTCCCACAGAAACTGCTTGAGAGCTCGCCAGAGCCCCTGTCCTTCATCGTGTTCATCCCCGAGTGGCGGGAGCCCCCAACCCCAGCGCTCACCCGCATGGAGCAGAGCCGCTTCAAGCGCCACCAGCTGGTTCTGCCTGCCTTCGAGCACGAGTACCGCAGCGGCTCCCAGCACGTCTGCAAGAAGTGGGTGCTGGGGGGCCGGGGCGGGGGGGGGCCGGGCTGGGCTCACCCAGCCAGGCCCTGCCTTGAGCCACCGCTTTTGCCCACAGGGAGGAAATGCACTACAAGGCCGTCCACAACACGGCCGTGCTCTTCCTGCAGAACGAGCCCGGCTTCGCCAAGTGGGGGCCCACGCCCGAGCGGCTGCAGGAGCTGAGCGCCGCCTGCCGGCAGTCGGGCCGCAGCCATAGCTCCAGCGGCTCCGCATCCTCAGAGGCCAAGGATCGGGACTCAGGCCGGGAGCAGGGCCCCAGCCGAGAGCCGCACTCCACTTAACACAGCCTGCGGGGAGGAGGAGCTCCTGGGTGCTGCTGTGGACTGCTGGGGCTCTGGGGGCAGAGTGGATCCCAGGACCCGCCTCCTGGGGTGGCCACTGATGACATAGGAAGACGTGGCTCTGCCAGGGTGCCCCCTCCCTGCCCACGTCCCCCCAACTCCCCGCCTCACGCTCACTCCAGGCCCCCTGTAAATAGGCCCCATCCTGCCCGCCCTTCCTTCCCTCACCCCATCCTGTTGCCACCTTGTTTCATTTGTAAAAGGAAATACAGAAACCCCCCCCAAGAACGTGTGAGGGTCTTGAGGGCAGAGCAGGCTAAGGAAGTCGGAGCCGCTCGCAGGACCGCGGCCCTCCACTGCACACCCAGGCGCACCTTCTCATGGCCTCTGGGCCTTCGCACCCGGCCCCGGGCTCCAGGATCTAACTTCTCATCCTGCTGTTCTCTGCTTGTGCCCAGGAAGTCTGAAGGGTCCAGAGGCAGCGTCAACCATCTGTAAGCCCCGAGCTCCCACAGCCAGTAGCAGCTTCACCGACACCTCTGGGGAGCGGAGGGCGGGTAGAAACTAGATGCCTGGAGCCACCAGTGAGTGGGCAGCCGGCTGTGTTCTACAGTCAAGGGCCAGGAGCAAGTTCAGATCCAAGGCAAGGAGCCAGTGCTCCCCTGGGGCTGGGGAGGAAGCAGCATCTGAAGGTGCTGTCCACTTTCCCCAGCCTAGCCATCTTTCCGGATACCAGGCCGCTGCCCCACGAGTCTGCCCTCCTGGGCCACTGTACTTACAGAGGCGGGGCAGGGTGCACCTCTGGCCGGGCAGCTCCCACCTCAGTCCCACCCTTGTGGACTCTAATAGGCTCCTCTTCCTGCTTCCTAAGGCCTTGCCTGGTTCCAGCTGTAGCAGCACATGGACAAAGGGAGTGGGCCAAGGCTGGACTCTGGTCCCTTTATTGAGCCTGAGAGACCAGTGGATACATACCAACAAAAATAAATTTCTCTCCCGAAGCCTGCCTGCAGGCTGGGGCCCCCAGCGTGTCCCGGCTGGTGCCCATGGCTGTCCCCAACCCCAGCAGCACAGGTCTGGCTCCCCAGGAGTGACAGGATGCTGGCTGCTCAGTATCTGGAGAGCCTAGGTGGAGCAGGGAGGGAGTCCCTGCGGGCCTCCACCCGCAGCAAGGCAGGCCCCATCAACATCCGTGGTCTGCGCTGGGCTCCTGGGGCTCGCTCAGTCATCGCTCAGGGTGATGACGTCGTATTCGATGCCCTGGTGCTGCAGCTGTTGAATGTGTTCAGGCACAGCCTCCTCTGTGCCAAAGAGGCCCTGGGCTTGGGCCATGGCAGCGTCGGCCACCGCTGCCGGGGAGGGGAGACGACGGTGACCTGAGGCCCAGGAACGAGGCCTGGCTCCCAGGCCCCCAAGGCCTTCAGGGTCTAACCCCGTACCTGTGACAGCTGAGTGTGCCGCAGCCTCAAGCTGGGCCTGGGTGACCAACTGCTGGCCCGGGGACACAGGCACGTACTGGATCTGGAGAAGGAAGCTGGTGAGACATGGCCTCAGAGGCCCCCGCCCGGGCCCCTGCTCCTCTGCGTCCCCAAAGGTTCTACCTGGGACTCCTGAAGGAAGGGGGCCCCTTGCTCATACTGGATGTGTGTGATCTGGCCCTCCTGTACCTGGAGAGAGGAAGCCTGCGTAGTGATCACAGGAAGGAGGTGTCGGTGCCTCTCCGCCCCGCTCCCCTGGCCTTGTCCCAGCCTGGCCTACCTGGATGTGATGGCCCTCGGGCACCACCACATATTCCTGGGGAAGGAGCTGCTGCACTCCATCCGGGGAAATGATGTACTGTACCTGAGAAGGGAGAAGAGGCAGGCGCTGACAGCCCGTCCCCAGGAGCTTCACAAGGAAGGCAGAGCAGGGTGGCCAGGGACACCCACCCCATCAACAATGGCAACTGCAAGGACGGACCCCCAGAGGGGTCATTTACAAAGTATTGTCCCCCCTCCTCCTGGGGGGAGGATGGGCACCCCAGCCCGGGTGGTCAGCAGCAGCAGCAGCAGCTCACCTCTCCTGGGAGCAGGGCTTGGGGGTGGGGAGGGTGGGGGAGGATGGGCGCCCCAGTCCGGGTGGTCAGCAGCGGCAGCTCACCTGGCTATCAGACGCCACCAGGTGCTGGACCATCTGGCCGTCCGCCGTGGTGATCTCTTGGATATAGGCGGCTTCCTCCTGTCACGGCCAGGCCAGCTCTAGCTTCAGATTTCTGGGTGCCCCCACCCCTGTCCCCAACCTGCCAGTGGGGCCCCCAAACTCAGGCGCTCACCGGATTGCTCACTGTCTGTTCCTGGGCCACGAAGATGTGTTCTTGGCCCAGTGCCTGTTGGAGCCGCTCCGGACCCAGGACCCCGTGACTGGACTGGAAGGCAGCTGGGCAAAGAGGAGGGGGGACACTCTCTCAGGGAAACCTGACATGGCCTGGCTCCAGCCCAGCCCGAGGGCGTGCACCGGGGCAGTGGCTCCAGTCCCGCGTCCACCCTGGGGTCCTGCTCACTGTGCAGTGTGGCCAGCGTCTCGTCATCACTGTTGAGGATGATGGTCTGGGTGGGGGGCCCGGCTGGAGGACGTGCGGTGGGCGCTGCCGCCTTCCTCCCATCAGGGCTGTGGAGCCGCTGGATGTGGAACTTGAGGTGCCCATTGCGGTTGAAGCTGAAGGGGGAGGATGCAGGCTCAGGGGCGCCCCCCCCCCACCCTCCACAGGCCCGGCAGCCCCCGCAGGCTTCGCCCAGCCTCACCGCTGCCCGCAGAGCTGGCACTCGAAGGGCTTCTCATTGGTGTGGGTCAGCATGTGCCGCCGCAGGTCCTTCTTGTTCTTGGAGGCGAAGCTGCACTGGCTGCACTGGTGGGGCCGCAGGCTCGAGTGCTGTGCCATGTGGGCCTGCGGGCAGGGCGGGGGCAGCGCTGCTCAGGACAGACGGCCTGTGCTCATGGTCTGGTGCCACCTGCTGGCTCCACCATGAGGCCACTCAGCCCAGTCCCTGCTCACCCTCAGGTCACCCCTGTGAAACGCACTGGCTCAAAGAGAGGCCTCTGAAGGTCACCCCCAGCCCTGACACTCTAGGTTCTGGCCCCTCTCCCCTCACGGAGCTGTGTGAGGATTCAGCATGCAGTCAGATCTGAGAACTGGTCCTTCTCAGGGGATGGAGTCCCAGGAACCTCCCTGGGATTCTGTGACCTCAGTCTTCTGGACAACTCGTGTCTCCCCAGCTGCCTCACGTTACCACCCATCTGCTCCTGCCAACCCAGCTCAGCCATCACCTCCAGGAAGTCCCCCCAGGCACCCCAAGTCCACGTGACTCATTTCCTGTGTGTGGGCACTGCATTCACCCTGGGGACACTGTCAGGTGTTAATCCCAGGGTGGTGTGTCTCCCCACCAGACTGAACCCCCTGAGAGCGGGGGCCTTGCTGAGTCACCTCTGAGCCCAGTGGGGAACGGAAGATCCGGCCTGGAGGGTGCTCAGTCAAGCTTTGTTACACAGACGGACCAGCAGAGGAACGGGGCACCTACCCGGACCTCGGGCCACTGGCGAGCACTGAAGGGGCAGTCAGGGCACTTGAAGGCTCCCGGCCCGGCGTGGGCCCGTTTGTGACTCTCCATCTCTGCTCGGCCGGTGAAGGCCTCGGCACAGATCTTGCAGGAAAACTTCTTTGATGAGGCAGTAGCTGCAGATGGCGGCGAGGGGGGCACTACCAGGCCCAAAGGTTTGCTGGCTGCAGGAGGTGGGGAGGCAGAGCCCTGAGGGTCCCTTGACTGGTGGGTCCTGGCTGGAGCCGGGGGCTCAGGACCATCTCTGGGCAGCCCCCCATACTGCAGGAGGGGCCACTTGGCACCGGAGGCCAAGGCTTCTGTACTTGGGAAGGAGATGGAGCCGTCTGCAGTCAGCTGTGGAGAGGGGGCGGGGCGTGAGGGAAGAGGGCGGTCAAGAGGGGCGGGGGCTGGGGGAAGGACCGGAAGCAGGGGGCGGGACTGGCCCCCCTCCAGCCTCACCTGGATGTGGTGCAGCTGGGTCCCGTCGGCTGCCATGATGAAGTGCGTGCCAGCTTCTTTCAGGGTGTCACCCACGACCACGGTCTGGGCTGCCTCCCCCGGGGGCTCCTCGCTGTGGGCACAGATGCCAGGAGTGGGAAGCAGAGCTCCAGGGGAGGCTGGCGGGCTACGGGAGCCCCTTCCCTGGGAGAGCCCCCCTTTCACAGTGGACCACAACCACCACAGGCTGGCCCCAGCTCCTCCCTTTAGCAGCTGGACCTCCGCTGCCTTTTTCACAAGCAGGGACCAAGTGTCCAGTGTCCAGCTGAGCAGTGGTCATCCCCACTCCCTCATGGGCATGGAGTGATGAGATGAAGGGCTCCAGGAATCAAGCCCAAGTCTGCCCAAGCGGGGCAGGAGGAGAGGGTGAGTAGGGAAGGCAGGGCTCCTGACTCCCATCCCGTATGGAATTCAGGGCTTCCTCTGATGGCCCAGGGGTTCAGTGAACATGGAAAACGAACATTTCTACCCTAGACTCGCTCAGCCTAGAAGAACCCAAGTGCAGCGGTGGGGCCTCTGATGTCGCTGAGGAGCCCGAGCGTGTGACGAAGGTCAGAACTGGCCAGACCCCAGGGATCCAGAACCAGGAGCACATGGGCCACAGGCCAGGCTCAGATCCACAGCACATCTGACCTTCAGGGCGCTACTGCACTCCCTAAACACCCCGCCCACGGGAGTGGTTACAATTGTCAAGGAGTCCACAACTGTCAAGTGCCTGGAATTTCTTAAGCAGCCCTTACCCCGTGAGGGACACCACACCCCTACAGCCCAGTCGTTTCACATGCATTAGTGTTACCTCCTGCGAACTAGGCGTGGGTGGGCGGGGTGCTCCCCTCACTCCCCTCACTCCCCTCACCACACCTATTAATGGCCCCAGGGCTCACCTGTAAGGCGTGCCGGGAGTCGAAGTGCCCTCCTCCACGGTGGGGGCCGAAATGACACTATAGCCAGCCCCGCTGAACGGCCCAGGTGCCAGGGTGATCTGCTGCAGGTCAGGGGGCCCAAGCTGGCTCTCAGCGGCCACGCTGCCTCCTGGGTCTGCCACGTGGAGGGTGACCACCTGGGGAGTGGCGCCTGCTGGGGAGGGCTGCCCCCCAGAGGACGCTAACCCTGTGTCCACGTCCTCTGACTTCACCACGGCCACCTGCAACAGCATGACAGGCAGGGTGGGTGGCAGGAGCTGGCGTTCGAGGTCCTTTCATATCTCCGGGCCTCAAAGCTTGCCCACGCTCCAGCCGGATCCAGTGCTGCTGCTACTCACGGACACGAGCCCAGCTATGTGTTCCTGGCAACTGGAGAGACTCTAAACAAGGATGGCATAGAGCCTTACGGCCACCTAAGGACACTGGAGAGAGACTTAACAAGGACAGGATAAAGTGTTACTGCCTCCTAGGGCTATTTCAAATCCTGAAAGATGATGCTGTGAAAGTGCTGCACTCAATATGCCAGCAAATTTGGAAAACTCAGCAGTGGCAACAGGACTGGAAAAGGTCACATTTCATTCCAATCCCAAAGAAAGGCAATGCCAAAGAATGCTCAAACTACCGCACAGTTGCACTCATCTCACACGCTAGTAAAGTAAAGCTCAAAATTCTCCAAGCCAGGCTTCAGCAATACGTGAACCATGAACTCCCTGATGTTCAAGCTGGTTTTAGAAAAGGCAGAGGAACCAGAGATCAAATTGCCAACATCCGCTGGATCATGGAAAAAGCAACAGAGTTCCAGAAAAACATCTATTTCTGCTTTATTGACTATGCCAAAGCCTTTGACTGTGTGGATCACAATAAACTGTGGAAAATTCTGAAAGAGATGGGAATACCAGACCACCTGACCTGCCCCTTGAGAAACCTGTATGCAGGTCAGGAAGCAACAGTTAGAACTGGACATGGAACAACAGACTGGTTTCAAATAGGAAACGGAGTACATCAAGGCCGTATAGTGTCATCCTGCTTATTTAACTTCTATGCAGAGCACATTATGAGAAACGCTGGGCTAGAAGCAGCACAAGCTGGAATCAAGATTGCTGGGAGAAATATCAATCACCTCAGATATGCAGATGACACCACCCTATGGCAGAAAGTGAAGAGAAACTCAAAAGCCTCTTGATGAAAGTGAAAGAGGAGAGTGAAAAGGTTGGCTTAAAGCTCAACATTCAGAAAACGAAGATCATGGCATCTGGTCCTATCACTTCATGGGAAATAGATGGGAAACAGTGGAAACAGTGGCAGACTTTATTTTTTTGGGCTCCAAAATCACTGCAGATGGTGACTGCAGCCATGAAATTAAAAGACGCTTACTCCTTGGAAGGAAAGTTATGACCAACCTAGATAGCATACTCAAAAGCAGAGACATTACTTTGCCAACAAAGGTCCGTCTAGTTAAGGCTATGGTTTTTCCAGTGGTCATGTATGGATGTGAGAGTTGGACTGTGAAGAAAGCTGAGTGCCGAAGAATTGATGCTTTTGAACTGTGGTTTTGGAGAAGACTCTTGAGAGTCCCTTGGACTGCAAGGGGATCCAACCAGTTCATTCTGAAGGAGATCAACCCTGGGATTTCCTTGGAAGGAATGATGCTAAAGCTGAAACTCCAGTACTTTGGCCACCTCATGCAGAGTTGACTCACTGGAAAAGACCCTGATGCTGGGAGGGACTGGGGGCAGGAGGAGAAGGGGATGACAGAGGATGAGATGGTTGGATGGCATCACGGACTCGATGGACGTGAGTCTGAGTGAACTCCGGGAGTTGGTGATGGACAGGGAGGCCTGGCGTGCTGCAATTCATGGGGCTGCAAAGAGTCGGACACGACTGAGCGACTGGACTCAACTGAACTGAGGGGCACTGGAGAGACTTAACAAGGACAGGATAAAGTGTTACTGCCCCATAGGGGCCCTGAAGAGACTTTACAAGCACAGGATAGAGCATTACTGACCCCTATGGGCACTGGAGAGACTTAACAAGGACAGGATAGTGTTACTGCCCCATAGGGGCACTGGGTAATGTCTCCAGACAGTTTTGATTGTCACAGTTGGGTGGGTGGGTAGGGGGCAGGGGGTTGGATACTGGCCCCTAGCTGGTAGAAGCCAAAGAAAGTGAAGTCACTCAGTCGTGTCCGACTCTTTGCAACCCAGTGGACTATAGCCGGCTAGGCTCCTCTGTCCATGGGATTCTCCAGGCAAGAATACTGGAGTGGGTTGCCATTTCCTCCTCCAGGGGATCTTCCCAACCCAGGGATCGAACCCGGGTCTCCTGCATTGCAGGCCAATGCTTTATCTGACGTGGAATTATCCAGCCCAAAGCGCCATGGTTAAGAAATCCTGAGGCAGAACAAGTGACAGGCCAGTAAGAAAAAACAATCGTCAGAGCTCTACCTCACACCTTACTCCAAAGTCTGCTTCAAATGGATTAAAGACTGAAACATAAGAAATAAAACTCAAGATCGATTAGAAGAAAATACAAGTATTTCTGTAATCCTTGGCGTGAGAAGATGTTCCTAATCATGACAGAAGATGTTAAAACTTACAGCAACATGAATCAGAAAATGAGACCAGGAAACAAAGACACCTGGGGTGGGGGGGGGGATGGTATTTAACAATGCATATCAGAGATAAAAAGTGGCGTTCCCGTACATACAAAGAGCCCTTGCAAAGTGATAAGACGACTAATAATTTACAAGCAGGTAAGTGAGAGAAAATAAAGGGGTCTATGAACATACAGAAGCTCGATCTCTCTTCTGATCACAAAGTTATCAGTTAAGACCCTGACATACGTGTCTGGGACATGAGGAGACTGATGAAGACGGCCGTGCAGCTCTGGCGAGGCAGTGGGGAAGCATGCTCTAGTGGCAGTCATGTGGTGACACGTGTTTTCATTTTTTAAATTTTTATTTATTTGGCTGCAGCAGGTCTTAGTTGCCGCATGTGGGATCCAGTTCCCTGATCAGGGATCAAACCTGGCCCCTGTGCCCTGGAAGCAAGGAGTCTAAGCCACCAGACCACCAGGGAAGTGCTGACACATCATTTTAGAAGGAGTCAGGCTTGGGGTGGGACCCACTGATTCTGTTTCTAGGAGGCTTCTTTTAACCCCACCACTAAAATACATGTTTATGAACACCAGAAAATACATGTTCACGGAAGCACTGCCTTGAGCTCCTGAAAGACTGGAAACCATGCGCAAATAAAGGACTGACAAGATAAGCTTCAGAACACCCCCAAGACGGAATGAGGTGGAGACGTCAGGAAGGAGTGGACATGTGTGCGCGGCCAGGCTGCAGAGGGAAGGAGAGCTAGGCTGTCCGTAAGCACAGATGCCATGACCCTACTGTTTAGAGATCAGAAGGTGTCTGTGTTACCGAGCACCTGGACACAACTCTGCAGAAATGCTTATTAACCTGTTAACAGTGGAAATGAAGGCGAGGGGAGGAAACTTAAAGATGTTCACCCTCTGAACAGAACATTTCTTAACACTCATTTTGGGTTTATAAAAACAAGCATATGTTTTTGTAGTCAGAAGCAAAATGCGTGATACTGGCATGAGAATGGCAAACAGATTGAAAGAGAAGACCTTGTCTAGAAACACAGGGAATCTACTGCGTGAAAAAGGGGAGGTTTCAAGTGACTGGGGAAGTTAGAGGATTCCATCTACTGCACTGACAACTTTTGGGAAAAAAATAAAGTCAGTCCCCTACCTTTATGCATATACCAAAAATAAATTCCAGGTGGAGTAAAGACTTAAGTGTAAAAAACGAGACACTAAGAAGAAAATACCAATGAATGTTTATATGATCTTGAGGTGAAGAGGCTTTTCTAAGGATGATACCACAAGCAAAAACTATAAATACACTTAACTATCTAAAAATCTAAAACTTCTGCCTACCCGCAAATGCTACAAACTAAAGCCTATGAAGATTTCCAGGTTCAAAACAGGCCCCCTCGTCCACGGAGCTCTGTCCCCCTGGCAGCATGTTACTGTTCCAAGTTCTTGGAATTGATCATCTCAAACACACAGATTCCATCCTTCCAAGAGGCTAAGAGACAGGAGGTGCTGACAGACCTTTCCCTGCCTTAGAGAAGCATGGAGAAGTGCGGGGAGGCAGCTGGGGGCAGCGAGAAGTCAAGATGATGAACTTGGGGCGGACGTGCTGGGTTTAAGGTGTCTGAACCCCGTGAGAGGTCAGAGAAAGCTGTGGGAACCTCTGGCCTGTGGGAGGTGGCACGGAGTGAGGACGCTGGGCTAGCTGGGAAGCTGGTTCAGAGCCCTGAGCACAGTGTGGCGCTTACTGCTCAGCATGCTGGGTGTCGCTGGTGACTCCAGGGTGTGGAGTGGAGACCGTCTGCCCTCCCTGGTCTCCTGGGCCTCCCTGGCATGGCGGCCCCCCTCCCCTGCACCTGCCCACTGGGGTCCAGTGGATCCATCTCCCACTACCTGCGAGCTCCCTGAGGGCAGGGCATGTCTGTTTCACCATTTGCCTCCGCTCCCAGTGTCCAGCGCAGAGCTGACACCCAGGGTGCAGCCACGCTGGGAAGGAGCTCACCTGCAGGGCTGTGCCACTCAGCTCCCGCTGAGTGCTCATGTTCAGCAGCAGGTCCAAGGCTGTCTGCGTGGCCACAGCTGTCGACTCCGCAGTCCCTGGGTCGGGTGGAACTTGAGCCTTAGGAAGAGCTGGAAAACTGGCACCCAAGCCCCCTCCCCACCAGCTTCTGGCCCCCACCAGCACGAGCCCTGTCCCTGCTCCCACTCTCCTGCAGAACTCACCTGGCTGATAAATGATGGTGGCACCACCCAGGGTGTCGGAACAGAGCAGTGGGGGGGTCTCAGGGGACTGGAAAGGTGCAGCCTCTGAGGGGATCTGCGGGGTGGGAATATAGCCAAGGGTGACAGGGGGCAGCTCAGATTCAAGACACCTCCTGTGTCTTGAAGTGTCAGATACTTCACATCTATTGGGCTTGTTTGATCCTTACTCTCTTCAAGATATTTACCAGTTCCACGTTACAATGAGCTGACTAAGGTTAAGGATCCCCCGGCTAGTGAGGAGAACTGGGGCTTGAACACAAGGCTGGCTGACTCCAGAGCCCCTCTGCTCTGCCAGCACATTGTGGTGGTCCATCTTTAGGGGCTAGGAGGGGGCAGGCAACATACTCAGCCACAAGACTGTCTTTCTCAGCCTGCTTTGCAGCTGGATAAAGCGTGGCCATGTAGCTAAGCAGGAGCTTCTGGTAAAGTTCATGAGGAAGATAAGATGGATAGACGGCAGGCATCCTTTTTCCTCTTCCCCCATCCCTTCCTCCTGCTTCTTGTCTGGGATGGTGAGAAAGGCTGGAGCTCCTGCAGCTATACTGGACCATGAGGCAACCACAAAAATGGGAACCATATGTGTAGGAAGATACACTGAGAGAGTGTGGTCCTTGATGACTGACCAGGGAGCTGCCACAGCAGCCCTGGGCTGCTCCCCTTTGGACTCCTTTTGTGTGAGAGAATAATAAACTATTACCACGACCTGGCTACTGACACTTCCGTTCTCTATTACTAGCACTGGAAAGCCCACCCCTCCTTGGAGCTTAGGACAGCACCCTTCACCCTCAGGGCTCATTTCATTGTACCCGAGGTGCTGACGAGGACCCTGGGGCTGGGGGAGGCGGCGTCACATGGCCTCGGGGCCCATGTCCCCCAGCCCTTCTACCCGCTGCCTGTGCTTACCTCGGGAGGTCCTGGGGAGCCGGCGGGGGGCCCAGGGGCCGTGCTGTGCTGCTGCTTCAGCTCCTCGATCTGCTGCAGGGAGAAGAAGGGGCGGCGGCGGGAGGGGGGCTCCTCGGGGTGGCGCCGCCCCCACTCCTCGAAGCTGCTGGCGTGCCGGCAGCGCACATGCAGCCGCAGGTTCTTCTTGTGCCGCGTGCTGAAGTGGCAGTACTCGCAGGCAAAGGGCTTGGCCCCTGCAGGCACATCAGGAGGCGTCCTTGCAATCGCCCGCCCCCTCGGGGAACATTTCTGTGACCCCAAGGACCCCTCCAGCTGACTCCCAGCACCATGCTCCCAAGCGCAGGGAAAGCACGCTCTGTCCTTGCTGGTGGGCAGGACAGAGACCGGCCAGATCTCCCTCTGCACTCACGGCCTTCCTCCGAGCACCCAGTTCAAGGTCACGTGACCACACCTCTCCCCCGACTTGCTTCCCCAAAAGGAGCTGGGAATCTGGCTGAGGGCACCCCTGGCTCCCTTTCTCTAGCCTTCCCTCGTGTGCCTGCCAGAGGGCCAGGCACCAAGAAGAGGTAACTTCTGCCACCCATCTTCTATGGCTTCCTCTGGTGAGGGCAGGGCCTATGTAAGACCTGTCTCGAGTGCCAGGCCCAGAATGGACAGGGCTCAGGGAACAAATGGTTTTATAACAACCACAGAGTTGGCATTCTGATTCTCTCCTTTCACAGCTAAGAAAGGCTCAGAGAAGGCAAAGACCAATCCCGGGTCATACAGAGAAGAGCTGGCTGAGCTGGGATCTGAGCTCAGGTGAGCGACAGTGGGGTGGGGTGGCAACTCCTTCCACTGAAGAGCTGGGGCTGCCGGGGTTGGGGGGTGGGGGGATGGCTGACAAGACAGAGCCGAGCCTCCACTACAGGGCCCTGCTGTGTTGAGGGGTGGGGCCAGCCAGACCTGTATGCTTGACAGCCACGTGGGATAGCAGGAAGTCCTCTCGGAAGGTGCGATAGGGGCAAAAGCTACACTTGAAGGGCTTGTCACTGACGTGGGACAGCTGGTGGTTGAGCAGCGCCTTCTTGTCCTCGCAAACAAACTCGCAGAACTCGCATTTGAACCTGGAGGTGGTTGGAGTGGCGAGAGCTCAGCAGTGGGGCATGGCGGGGCGCTGCAGCCCCAGGGGCTCTTTGGGGGTGTACCTGCGGTTGGCAACAGCCTGGATGTGCGTGAGCAGGTGCATCTTGAAGGTGTAGCGCTTCTTAAAGGACTTTCCACACTGCAGGGGGTGGGGTGGGTTAGATGAGGGAGCCGCCCCCCAGCAGGCCCCCTCAAGCCCCAGCCCTGCACTCAGCCCCACCCACCTTGTCGCACATGTGGGGCTTCTCGGTGCTGTGTGTCTTCATGTGCTGAGTGAGTCTCTTTTGCATGGGGTAGACACGGCCACACACGGGGCAGGGGAAGGAGCTCAGCTTTGGGGTCTGGGAAGGGGCAGAAGGGGCCGGGTGGACACAGAAGGCAAGCAGGGAGGGTGAGCCCATGCCTGAGCCTCCCGCCCCCACCCCTCCACCCCACGGGCAGCCCACAAGCAGGCGCCCTTCCCAGGCCCGAGCCCCTGACTCACCGGGTCTGGCCTCTTTTTCCTAGGGGAGAAAGATGCAGGAGTCAGACCATCAAGTGCCCAATCCCACCCCAGACCCTCTCCCATCGACAGGACCCAGTCTCAGCCCTGACCCTAGCCCCCTTCTGTGAGAAGGGCATCCCCCACTGGAGCTCACTGGAGAAAATGTGAAGAGGCATGCGGTAAGTAAGTTCAACTTAACTTTAGGAACAAGCCATTCTCTCTGTCACAAAACACATTTGTGTTTTTAAGACTGAGAAATTATGCAGCGATAGAGAGATGCCGAACCAAGTGCTTGTTCAACCTGGTATTCCTAATCTCATGCGGACAAAGGACTCCTCCTTCCTTTTTATTTGTATTTTTAAAGAAAAACCTCTAAGAGGGAATCCCCTGATGGTCCAATGGTTAGGGCTCGACACTTCCACTGCTGGGGTCTGGGTTCAATCCCTGGTCAGAGAACTAAGAACTTGCAAGTCATGCCAAAGAGAAAGAAAGAAAAAGGTGTAACAGAGAACTGGCTTTAGATCCTTCTCCGAGCCCCTTTAGGTACACGATTTCCTTTAATCACCTCGACAATGACAGTCCCCAATTTACAAAGCTTGAAGCAGGAAAGAGACCGAATAAGAGACCTCCAGGCGGCCCCGTGGCCCTGCTCTGAGCCAAGTGATCTGGGATGAACTGTCTGCCGTTCCCATGTCTGTCATGTGCTGCGAAGGGGCTGACCCAGAGCAGGGGCTCAGTATGCGGGAACTGGGGTCACCCCGGGCCTCTGCCTCCCCAGCCCTACTGACCGATCCCGGCTGTGCACAGCCGCGTGCCGGATGACGTCCTTCCGATAGACGCTGGTGTAGCTGCATTTGTCACACTTGTAGGGCTTACTGCCCACGTGGTTGAACATGTGCTCCTGGGAGACAGGCAGAAGGATAGGGCTGGGACATAACCTGCCTTCCTGCCCACCTGCCCTGTGCCTACAGCCTTAGAGTTGTCCCTCCCCACTGCACCTCGGAACAATCCCTGCTCCCCACCCTTCCTGTCGAGGTCCAAAGAACAACCTCTAGGCCCAGTCTGAGGGAGGAAGCACCGTGTGTGCAGAAAGCACAGAACTCGGGCCCTCGGAGCTCGAGGTATTCCCAGCCCCGACGATGCCCAGTTCCACTCTGGCCAAGCCAAGCTGTAGCTTCCTGGGGCAGTAAAATGGGACCTTTTGAGTCTCCTGGTGGCGCAGTGGAATAAGAATCTGCCTGCCAATGCAGGGGACACACATTCAGTGCCTGGCCCAGGAAGGTTCCACATGCTGTAGAGCAACTAAGCCTGTGTGCTGTACCTATGAAGCCTGATGCCTAGAGCCTGGGCCCCACAATGAACAGTATACCCCGCTCACAGCAACCAGAGAAAGCCTACACAGAGCAACACAGACTCAGCGCAACCAAAAACAATAATAATTAAAAAATGGGATTCTTAACACTTAAGACCTCATTGGGCTACATGAGGATGACATCAGAGCATCTACAAGGTACAAGGCAGGCTCAAGCTGCTGCAGGCCCACAGGCACCTCTGGGCAGATGGTGAAAAGGACCTGCTGGAGACTGTAACACAGTGAAGGCGATTAAAGCAGTGTTCCGGCCACCTGCCAGGTGTGCTGGTGGTTAGGCAAGTCTAAGACATAATGTGACTCTGCAGCGGGCAGCCTGCAAAAGGACACGCTCGCCCTGGAGACGGGGCAGGAAGGGGCCCGTCACCGCCACTCCCCTTCAGGGCCTTCTCCCAGCCAGCGTCCCTTCCTGCCCCGGTCCCCCCGCCACACCTTGAGTGAGGACCAGCGACGGGAGCGGTAGCTGCACTGCAGGCACTTGAAGAGCTGGGGGTTGCCGGCCTCATGGGAGTTGACGTGGAAGCGCAGATCCTCGTGGGACAGGAAGCGGGAGCCGCAGATGCGGCACAGGAAAGGCCGCAGGAGCGGTTTGGGTGACTTGTAATAGTACCTGCTAGGAGAATGTTGGAGGAGGTCTGGAATGGCCGGGCTGCCACCCCCGACCCTCAGCCCTCATCTTGGCGCCCGTACTTGCGGTATTTCTTGCCAAGGAAGCGCCTGGAGGGCCGACCACGACGGCGGGGCAGGGCGTCAGCCTCATCCTGGAAGGACGAAGCTGCGTTCCTTGCATCTGACTGGCTCACACTGGGTTCCACGTGGGCCCGGTTGGCCTTGCCCAGGGCCACCAGGCGTCCCCGCCCTGAGGAGCTGGGTGCCTCGGGGTCTTGTGGCTCCGGAGGGCTCTGTCCACTTTGTGAACTCACTAAAGGCTCTCCTTCCACACCTGCCACGGACACACCAGGACAGATGTGGACAGGTGTGTCAGAGCCAGTCAAGATACACCCCCACACACACCGTCACAGACCACTGATGGGCACAGCAGGCTGCGGGACAGATGCAGGCAGCCGTGATTAGACAGCATCCCCTCCTGCAGCTGTCAGCACCGCACGCCTTACACGGGACAGTCTGGAGCAGCACTGGGAGAGCCAGGACCTCCTGCCAGAAGACCTGCCTGCAGGCTGAACTTGGTCACCAATCTGCTGTGTGTCCTCAGGCAAAATCCCGCCCCTCTCTGAGTCTCCTTTTCCCCCATCTGTCAAAGGGAAGTAACTGTTGCTCTTGTGACCTCACAGGGACATTCTAAGATCTGGGAAGCAACAGGAACACTTAATCACTGGTTTTCCCGGGGGAGGCTGGGAGGCTGAACAGCAGATGGGAGGGAGGGAGGAGACATCACGGCACAGTTGCAAAGCCTCTGTCATCAAAACATCAGAATATGCTGCCTATTCAAAACCACTATTTCACTGTAATGTTTTAAAAATTCAAAACATATTTTTTAAAAAATCCAAAATATTTTACAGGAAATGCTGGTAACATCTTGTTTCTAACAGGATATTCAGGTGCATTCACTTGTGGAAATTCACTGACCTGGGTAAAGAACCTGGCAGCCAGCGCAAGGCACACAGGCTCGATCCCCGATCTCGGAAGATCCCACATGCTGTGGAACAACTAAACCCTGCGCCAACTGCTAAGCCTATGCTCTAGAGCCTGGGAGCCACAATGACTGAGCCTGCGTGCGGCAAGTACTGAAGCCCGTGAGCCCTTAGAGCCTGTGCTCCGCAATAAGAGAAGCCACGGCAATGAGAAGGCTGCGCATCACAACTGGAGAAAAGCCCTCGAAGCAACGAAGACTCAGCACAGTCAAAAATAAACACACACAGAAAATTTTTAAAAAATTCACTGAGCTGTGCAGTTAGCATACATGTGCCTTCCTGAACATATATCTCAGTAAAAAGTTACTTTACAAAGACGACTAGGGACTTCCCTGGCGGTACACGGGTTAAGACATGGTGCTTCCAATGCCAGGGGTGTGGGTTTGATCCCTGGTTGGGGAACTAAGGTCTCACATGCCATGAGGTGTAGCCAAAAATGAAAAGAAAAAAAGAACACTAAAAAAATATAACCACTCCTCCACACACACAACTGCATGTACAAAGACCACTACCTTGTATTTCTGGCATGACAATCCTAAGCGGCAGGTACCATCACCTCATTCACAACATGGGAAGGAGAGATTCAAGAGGCAAAGCGACCCACTCCAGGTCACATAGCTGGTAGGAGGCAGAGCTGGCATTCTGTCCATGGCAGTCTCCCCCGTCCCAAGCCTGTCACGCTCCAAATCCGTGCTGCTCTGACATCGTCTCAGACCTCAGACTTCTTGTTTTAATAATAATTAGCTCAGTTGTAAATATTCCAACTTCCATGCTGTGACAGCTTCTCACCGAAAAGCCTTATCGGACAGCTGATGTATCTTAACCCTCGAGCTTGGCAGGGGAGGGCTTTCCCCGTCACCAGGAGGCTGATAGGTCAACCCAGTGGGTCTGAGACTTGCTGTTTTGCACAGCACACTCCATCCCCAGGCTCCACGGAAGCAAGCAGGGAACGAGGCCACCCCTGGGCCCCACCCGCACCCCTAGGCCCCACTCTCACCATCTGGGAGATCCAAGGTCTCCAGGTGAGGCAGCTTCCGGGGCCGGCCAGGTCTCCTGCGGGGTCTCAGGGTACTGGGGGTGGGGCGCTGGGGCCGCAGCTGCCGGCCCCGGGGCTCGTCATCTGCAGGGTTATAGTCACTGTCTTCTGTGGGGAAAACAAGAGAAGGAGGGCTGCAGCCTTGACCTTTCAGCCCTGACCCCTTGTCAGCTTCCCTGGAAAGAGGTCCACTTCCCCATCCCTGCCTGCTCCTCCTTCCAAACCCACCAGTGATGCCGCCTCTAGGAAGCCCTCCTGATGTTCCCCTAGCTGACTGTCAGTACTCGTCTTTGAGGCCCTGCAGTCCTTTCTCTGGACCATTCTTAACACCTACCATTAGCTCATATGTACCTTAATGTAATTCAGAAAAAAAGTGCCCCTTCCTCAACACACTTTATAGTCATTGTTTAGAAAAAAAGTGTCTAGTCATTCAAGCCTACAAAGTATGACTATGCTACCGATTAAAGGAGCTGCTCGCTGTGACTCTTGAGCATTCAAAATGTACCTAGTCTAAACTGAGGCATAAACTGAGGTATAATTAAGTATAAAATACATATCAGATTTCCAAACATTACAATGAGAAAAAGTAAAAATAATTTACTAATAATTTTTTATAATGATTGCATACTGAAATTAGATTTTAGACATAATAGGTAAATAAAATATATGACTGATTTAAATTCATCTTTTTACTTTAATACAGCTACTAAAAAAGCACACACGTGGCTCGCATTCTGCTTCTGCTGGACAAATGGGACGTGACCCTTGGACACAGTGCTGTTTCTCAGTGCACAGTCTGGATAACTGCACATGAAGCTCCTGGTCCCAAAGCCCCAACTCCTCCTATCTTCTGCTGGAGGCGCTCCTGGCTGCGCCTGTGCCAATTCCTCTTCCCTGGCCCTTCATGTGGGCCAGAGGGAGCTCAGTATATGCAGATGTGGGAGGGCAGCAGGTCTGGGAACCTACCCTCCAGGTCATCGATGGCACCAGCATCTATGATGTCGTCGTCGTCTTCCTCCTCTGGGCCCT
Source organism: Ovis aries (assembly GCF_016772045.2). Taxonomy (NCBI): domain Eukaryota; kingdom Metazoa; phylum Chordata; class Mammalia; order Artiodactyla; family Bovidae; genus Ovis; species Ovis aries. The sequence continues at coordinate 74,694,174 of NC_056066.1, forward strand.
CTTCCTCCTGGGGCTGGGCCGAGCTGCCCGACTTGCGCGGACGCCCCTTCTTACCAGCTGCTGCTGCTGGGGGTGGGGGAGCAGGGTACAACAAGCTTGTCAAGTCTGACTCTTGGCACCCCATGTGTGGGCGGGCAGGTCAGCCGCTATCAACGCACCCGGGCGGAAGTGCCGCTCCCGCATGTGGCGCAGCAGCGTGGCCTTGGTGCTGCTCCGGTACTGGCACATCTTGCACTTGAACTGCTGCACCACCACCACCTCCATCATGGCCTCCAGGCTCTGCAAGTCCGGCTCCTCGGCGCCAGAACCCAGGGGGGGCTGCGCCGGGGAGCTGGGCCCACCCTGCGCATCCTCTGGTGGCTCTAGGCACGTGGACGTGGATGTGGGGCCATCGGCCAGGGCCTCGATGGCTGCCAGGCTATGGGCCAGGGTGGAACTGGACATCGGTGATGCCATGGGGGCGCCTGGCGGGGGTGGTGAAGGAATCAGAGGGAAGTGGAGAGGGAGACTGGCCATGAGCTACCACTGCCCCTCTCAGGCAAGCCCAGGGGTCCTAGAACCCACGCCCACCATAGTAACCATGGGGAAACCGAGAGGCCAGGGGCAGCGGATAACCTGCCAAGATCACACAGTGAGTGCGGCAGAGCCTTCCTGTCCTACCCCCACCCACGGCAGGGCTCCTTGGGCCTGGTGCTGGGCTCTTACCATCGTCTGGTCCCTGCAGGATCAGGTACCGTGTGGCCTCGGCCCCGCTGCCCTCCGCACTGGTCACAGTGATGCAGCCTAGGCAGAGACAGGAGGGGCAGATGCCCTGTTGATAAGGACAACCGTCATGCCAACACTCACTCCGATTCACCCATGTGACTGTGAAATCGGCTGCCCCGTGACCCACCTCCCGTCCAGGGCAGGGCTGTTGGGACGTCTGGGATGTGTGACATGCTGGCCCCGCAGCCAGTCCACAGCTGTCCGCCTTTTAACCACTGCACCTGGAAGGTCTCCCTCTTTTCCTCCCCAGTGTTCTCTAAGGTTAAGGCCCAGCTGTTGCACCACTTTCTTAGGACTGGCTTTTGAGACTACCTCAGGGCCTTTCCAAGTGCTACGACCCTTACACAGATCTCTGATAAGCACCAGCTTCGGAGTCAGACTGAGCTTATGGCCCAACACTTGCTGATGACAGTGGCTGTGTTGGCTTACATCCTCTGTGCCTCGGTTTCCTCATCTAGACTGTGAGAACAGTAGCAGCAGGTACTGTTCAGGGTTACCAAGAGGATCAATGACCTACTGCTGCAGGTAGAGTGTTTAGAACAGACTCCAGTGCAAAGTCAGGTATTCTGTGCTGAATCGCTCAGCTGTGTCTGACTCTTTGCGACCCCATGGACTATAGCCCACCAGGCTCCTCTGTCCATGGGATTCTCCAGGCAAGAATACTGGAGTGGGTAGCCATGCCTTTCTCCAAGGGATCTTCCTGACCTAGGGATCAAACTCGGGTCTCCTGCACTGCAGGAGGACTCTCTACCATCTGAGCCACCAGGAAAGCCCCAAAGTCAGGTAAATCCTCATGTCATTTAGTACTATGAGATGGGGTTACTGCCTCCACATTACAACCTCAGAGTGATAAAGTTATCTGCCTGAGTCTGCACAGCTGGTTCTGTAGGGAAACCCTGGAGGGGCAACTCTTGCCCACCAGGGCCTGACTCACTCCGGATGAGGTCGGGCCCGATGGTGGACTCGATGATCTTGTCAATGGCCGAGCCCAGGTCCGAGGAAGAAGCCGTACAGTCGGACACCAGCATGTTGGGGTCTGGCACTGCACTGGAGTGCACCAGGGCTGGGGGGCCGCCCGTCACCCCTGCCACTGGCCCGCGGGAAACAGAAGATGAGTCAGGGAGGTAGCCATGGGGTAGGGGGTCTGTGCTGGAGCTGCTCTCAGATACCTCCTCCTGGGGGTCAGGAAACAGGGAGAGAGGAAGCTTAGGAGCCAGGGATGGGGCTCCTTAGGGGCCCAAGGATATGGAGAGTGGAGCCACCCAACACCCTCATCCACACAGAAGACCAGTGGGAGAAGCCCTCTAGTCACGGAGCCTCCCCAAAAACAAGCCCCAGGGTCCCTGGGTCTGATCAGGTATAATGCCCCACGTCTCCTGCCCCCACACAATAGTCAGGTGAAGCTGGTTTCACCATGCTGTCAATGAGCTGTTCCCTCTGCCTTCAAACGCTTCATAGCATCACACCACGGCTAATTCCTACTCAGACACTCAGCTGGTACCTCTCCTGGGAAGCTGATCCTGATCCCCAAGGCCAAGTTAGGACCCCTCTATCCTCAGCATTTTAGTTGCCTGTGTCCCCCCATCACTTGATGGTTCACTCTGCGGTATTACGGCTCCCAAGTCAGATTTCATTAGGGCCAGAACCACTTCTCTCTTGTCTCTTGCTATAACCCCAGGGTCGAGCACAAACTGGGCACATGCCAAGTCCATCTCTGCTGAGCCAGTGAAACCCCTGGAGCCCCAAAGTGGAGGCTGTTGTTGTGTGCTGTTGATGTGATGTCCTAAAAATGATCACTATCTGACAAATAATGACAATGGTGAGGGTGTGGATATTTACTGAGTGTTTATCACATGTTGAGCCCCGTGTTAACTGCTTTGCATATATTCATTTAACTCTCAAAAAAAAAAAAAACAACTTTCTGAGGCAGACATTTATTATTCCCACTTTACACATGAGAAAACTGACAGCTAAAGCCTGGGGAGCTTATCTAAGACCACAGAGCTAGGAGGTGGCAGAGCCATGAGACTATGTTATAAAGCGTTTCCAAGAAAATATCTGGTGGCAGCTCACAACGGAGCACCCTCAGGAATAGGTATTTCTGCTCCATTTTACAGACAGAAGACTGAGGCTCCAGGAAATCTCCCAGTGAATCAGCAGAAGAGCCAAGATGTGAACCAGGGCAACAGTGGAAAGCGCAGCCCACACACAGCCTAGATTTGAATCTTGACTCTGTGCGCGTTTGTTTTTCTGTAAGATGTGGAAAGAGTGGTATGTGCCTTACAAGGTACGAGATTTAAATGAGAAAACCCATGCTAGGGGCCTGGGTCACAGTAAACCATAAACAAATTATTAGCTACAAGCAAGCCTGCTGGCTGCTTCCCCGACTGCCAAGCACTGCTGCCTGCGGTCGCTGCCTCCACCCAAGCGCGGTCCATACCAGCGAGCTGCTGCCGCGGTCCGAGCTCTGCCCCACGCCGGAATCGTCGGCCTCCGCTGGCCCCGGGGCGGCCGCGGCGTCGCTGCTGTCGGCCGACACGGCTTCCGAGGTGCCCACACCCAACCCGCTCTCCGAGGGCTCCTCTGGCCGGCCAGGCCTAGGCGCCGCGTCGCTACTGCTCTCCACCTCGTTTTCCTCCATCGGCTCGGGGGGCTGTCTGAGAGGGGGGCCCAAGGTCCGGGGCCTTCACTCTGTGGGAGGAGGTGATCGGGTCTAGAACCGGTGGGCCTCATTCCCGGTCCCCGCGGCCCACTCAGCTGCGCCCATGTGCCCATTTCGCAGATGCAAACACTGAGTCGCCGACCGGGCGGGGCCTTCTAGGGTACGGCGACGGGTTGCTTCGGAAAAACAGGACCAGGAAGCCTTGCCTCCCAGGATCCGGCCCTTCCGTCATCCTTGGGAGGGTGGTCAGTGGCGGGGAATCTTGACCCTTTTCTCCTCCCCTCCACGATTCCCGCAGAGTGGTTCCCTCTACAGGCCCCGTGTGGCCTCAGTGGTTCAGCCCTCCGGGCCCCCGAGTCCCCCCGGGTGGAAGGTCGGTGGTACCGCCCGCAGGCCCCCTGGGTCAGCGGCTTGCTCCCCCCTCCCCTGGCGCCCGTGCGGAGGGGGCTGACAGAGACGGTCCCGGGGCCTGGCGACTAGGGGCTGTCCCCGGCGCTGCCTGCGCTCCAGGCCCGACGCCATCTTGTGGCGGCGCCGGGTTTCCGCTCAGGCAAGTGCGAGAGCGACTAAAGGGCCTGGGACCCCGGGGCCCTGTTCGGACAGCCCCGCCGGCCCGGGACCTCGCCGCCGGGTCTCCCCGCAGTGTGGCCCCACTTCCTGGCAGGGTGCGGTGTGGCGACCTGACTCTCACCGAAGCTCACCTGACGCTTTCGTAGCGGTGTTCCTCTCCGACTCCGGCATCGACGAGGTCGCCATCCTCTTCCCCCCCGCGGCGGAGGGACCCATCGGCCTTCCGGCGGCCGGGACTACTTCCTGCGCCGGTCCGGAGAAAGACAGGCTTCCAATGTGCTGGAACGTAGCCTCGAGGCCTGAAAATCATAATATAGTCGTAAGAGAATCTGAGATTTTATATGTCGCTTAGTATTGAGTGGAAGAATCCGCTATGGTTAGGGGCTACTTTATCTCAGGGCGGAGGAACACAGAGGAGTGTCTACGTGACGTCACTGCTGGGCCCCTTCCCTGGGCCGCAGGCCGTGGCGCGGCTGAGTCTGGCCCCACTTCCGGAGGCGTGGCTCCTGGTGGCCTGGCCGCGCCCTTCCCGGAACAGCTCAGAAAAACGTGAAACGGAGTGTTTGGTTGGTGAGAGAGAAATAAATGTTATCGGTCTTTTCGCCTGCCTTTTAAGCGGTTACTTTACGCTTTTCTTCGAACCTAATCAGATCCTTCCCGATTAGGTTTGACGTGTCCTGGGAAGAGGGAAGCATGTAATCCTTGTTTTACAGATGGGGAAACTGAGGCCCTGAGATGGGAGGTGGCTGGTCCAACCTCAGGTCGAGTAGAGGGACTTGGGATGCAAGTCCCGATTGCTGGAGTTGGGGAAACGGAGAAGAGTCAGAGCCCACCCTTGCTGAGCTTTGTACACATATTTATTATATAATGGAGCTGGAAGTGAAGACATTCTCCGTATTCTCCTCTGTTCAGTGTAGATGTTGTAGATGTACTTAAAGGTCTACCACCTTTCAGAAAGGTATGATCGCCCTTCTGGTGCCCGAAATGCCACTTTCGGCAATACCCTCTGTTTAAGCTTTTTTGGTATTTTGCGCAGAAGCCTGGCGCCGGGGTTTGCCCCAAAGTCTCTGTGTTGCATAAGTTGCTTTCGTCAATTGAAAAATACAAATTTGCCAGGGCGGGTGGGGAGGGGGAGGAAATCTAAAAAAAAACTCGTGCAAAAAGTTTAAAAAGACAGAGTGCTTGGAGCTGTTACGATCTGTTTTACCCGAGTATGAGGGCGTTTCCCTGGTTCTTTCCTAGGAGTAGGTTTTGTTAAGGGGAATAGAGCATGAGGTCTCTGGATTGGCTATGCCCCCTCATTCCCCCTCATCCCCATTCAGCAGGACCAGGCTCCCAGAGCAGCCTTGGAGAGCTGGGTAAACACGGGCATGACAGCAGGTTGGTTTTGTACCGACTAGGCAGTTTTCCAACCTGATTCCTCAGCCCTGCAGAGCCGCCTCCAACCCCCCACCCCCACCCCATCCCATGTGAGTAGGATGTGTCTTGCCTCCAAACAAGTCACCTCCCTCAAGGATGTTGGAGGACTCAGGAGGATGCTGTCCATTCTCATCCCCAACTGGACGAAGTCTTCATCCTAACCGTGGCCTTTGCCACCAGATCACAAGATTGCAGAATGTCAGGACACAGAAAGAAAGAGCTTCGTCATGGAGCTGGAGACCAGAGAGGGAGAGCTCATGGCCCGAGGTCATGACTCTGTTTTGCCAAAAGTTTTACTATCCTTTTAGGTTCGAAGTATTCACTAACAAAAGAAACTACTTGTCACACACAATAAGTAATATCAATATTTTATAAAAGACTATTTGACTTAATTTCAGTATCCAGTCATTAAAAGAAATAGAAACAATAGAGCCACAGCTCGTTCATCACCAAATGGGGCCAACCAACATCCAGACGTAGTGCTGGCAAGTCCTCATTAATAGCAGTCTGGAGTCCCAGCTGGAAAAAGGTCTTGGGTGGTGCGTCCACTCCCAGGAGAGATTTCAAACTGAAGTTTCAGGGGTTCCCCCTTACAATCCCAGGCTGCAAACTGATAGCATCATCCATTTGCATAGAAAAATGCGACTCTGGTTTTATTTTAACCTTCTTTACAATGCTGTTTGTTTCACCTTGTGAGTCATAGGATTTTGTTAGACCCCAGGGTGATTGTCAAGACCTCCAGGGGCTCAATTGACAGACCCACTCCTTTTCTTATCTAAAGTCCCGCCTGACCTGCTGTGCTTGCAGGCAGGCATGGAATCCCAGCAGGGTCCAGGCAGGTCAGAAGCAGGTCAGAGGCCTGCTCTCTAACTTCTGAAGCCTGAACAAGACTTCCTCCATTTTAATTTTCCTAACAGACTCCTTGAAACAACATATCAGAATTCTTCCATTGCAAACACAAAGAAGCCAGTCTGGTTTTGTGACTTACCCATCAAGAATTGTTCTCACCAGAACATGCAGTGTGTAGTTATGGCCTCAGCTTTGATGGGATGATTTCTAGAAGCAGTGGTGGGGCTCTGGGTCAGGACATTCAAGTAGACCGTTGAGAAAAATGCTGAGGAGAGGAGCCAAGAGGAAAAGAAGAGGGAAAGCACTTTCCTTGTGCACCTGACTCAAGCCAGGCATCGCATGTGTGCTTTGCTGCATCACAGGACCTTAAAGAAGCTGGGGCCACTCTAGTCTTCCATGGTAGGGAGGAGGGAGCTGAAGCTCAGAGAGGGAAAGTGACTTGTCCGAGGTCATACAGCCTAGAGGACAGAACTGGCATATGGGCGCAGGTCTTTCTGATTCCAAAGCCCCAAGCAATTTAGGTATTATATGAGGTATGACAAAGCTATGACAGACCTAGACAGCGTATTTAAAAGCAGAGACATTACTTTGCCAACAAAGGTCCATATAGTCAAAGTGATGGTTTTTCCAGTAGTCATGTATGGATGTGAGAGTTGGACCATAAAGAAGGCTGAGCACCGAAAAATTGATGCTTTTGAACTGTGGTGTTGGAGAAGACTCTTTGAGAGTCCATTGGACTGCAAGGAGATCAAACCAGTCAGTCCTAAAGGAAATCAACCCTGAATATTCATTGGAAGGACTGGATGCTGAAGCTGAAGCTCCAATACTTTGGTCACCTGATGAGAAGAACTGACTCATTGGAAAAGACCCTGATGCTGGGAAAGATTGAAGGCAGGAGGAGAAGGGGACGACAGAGGATGCGAGATGGTTGGATGGCATCACTGACTCAATGAGCATGAGTTTGAGCAAGCTCTAGGAGATGGTGAAGGACAGGGAGGCCTGGCATGCAGCAGTTCATGGAGTGTGAAAGAGTCGGACACGACTGAGTGACTGAACTGAACTGAACTGATGAAGAACGGCTTGAGAAACTCAATGCCAGTGATTGTATTAAGCACTTTAATCGTCACAACTACTCTATGAAGTAGTTGCCATCGTTATTTCCATTTCAGATATGAGGAAACAGGCACAGGACAATAAAGGAATAGAAGTAAGGGTGGAACTGGGATTGAGAATCAGGCAATCCAGCTCTAACCTCTGTACTTTTTTTGAGCAGCACTGCTTTTGGGGTCTAACCCAGGCACCCTGCAGTGGAAGCATGCAGTCCTAACCATTGGACCACCAGGGAATTCCCTACCTGGTTCTTAGACGATCCTTGAACTCTCTTTTCTTGAGCCAGGCAGTGTAGTTACTATTTTCCTGTTTTACAGAGGAAAAAACTGAAGCCCAGAGAGCAAATAACTTGCTCAGGATCAGTCACACGGTACGTTTCCTGGTCTAATGGAGAGAGCTGGGATTCTAGGCCAGACCTCCTGCAGCAAATAACAATCATATTAGCAAATGTTTACTGAGCACTTACCTAATACCAAGTGCTTCATATGCATTTTAAACCTATAATCATCACAACCAGAGATCCTCAGTACTCTCAGCTTTCCCAGGTTGCAGAGGAGGACACTGAGGCTTGGGAGCAGTCAAACGACTGGTCCAAGGTCATGCACTTGATGGTCAGTAGAGCTGGGGTTCAAAGCCTGGTCTCCTGACTCCCAGCCCAGTCCAGGGTTCCTGCCACTGTGCTGGGTGCCCCAGGAGGACAGCACAGCTATGGGCAGGCGGTCAGCAGGGGAGTGCTCTGGGGCGCCTCTCTGCCTTCTCTCTCTGTGTCATTGCTGTCTATGGGTTTAGTGAAACCTGTTCTTGAAAGATCTATTTATAGCTTAAAACCGTACCACCACTCGGGATAATAAGTCCCTTAAATTGACTCCCCATGGTGTAGATTAAGAATTCATTTTACTTGTCCTAAATCTTTCTCTGTCAGGATTAGAGTGGGGGAGGAGGAAGTGGGAAAAGGCCCCAGGCCCCGAACACTTAGAAAACAGGCTCTAGTCCAGATAGTGTTTACCTGAGGCTGGCAATTCCTGAGACCCAGGCAGCAGGTGCATTTATGCACACAGCTCATCTGATCAGTACAGAGACATGAGGGGTAGGCAGTGCCTGGGTTTTCATGTCTTCTAATCTGCCTTGTTTCCTGTGAGCTTCCCAGTACTTAGCACAGTTTTGTAGTTACAAGGAATCTGCTGCTGCTGCTAAGTCACTTCAGTCGTGTCCGACTCTGTGCGACCCCATAGACGGCAGCCCACCAGGTTCCCCCATCCCTGGGATTCTCCAGGCAAGAACACTGGAGTGGGTTGCCATTTCCCTCTCCAATGCATGAAAGTGGAAAGTGAAAGTGAAGTCGTTCAGTCGTGTCCGACTCTTAGCGACCCCATGGACTGTAGCCTACCAGGCTCCTCCGCCCATGGGATTTTCCAGGCAAGAGTACTGGAGTGGGGTGCCATTGCCTTCTCCGTACAAGGAATCTACTAGATACTTATTTGTGAAATGATCGAATGAACCTCCATTTTATGGACAAGGAGACAGGATATCAGAAGTCTGGCTAGGAAAACAAGACGGGAGCCAGACAATTCTAAAGAGGGAATCTGGGACTTCTTGGTGATCCAGTGGCTGGGACTCCACGCTCCCAATGCAGGGAGGCTAGGTTCAATCCATGACTGGGGAACTAAACTAGGTCCCACATGCCGCAACTAAGCGTTCACATAGGACAACCAAAAAGAACCCAGTTAAGAGCCGGTGCAGCCCTTCCCTGGTGGCTCAGTGGCAGAAAATCCACCTGCCAATGCAGGAGACATGGGTTCGATCTCTGACCTGGGAAGGTCCTACATACTTGAGAGCAACTAAACCCGTGAGCCACAACTATGGAGCCTGTGCTCTGCAACCCGGGAGCCAAATCTCCTGAGCCCACGTAGCACGACTACTGAAGCCTGTGTGCCCTAGAGACCATGTTCTGCAGCGAGAGAAGCCACCACGATGAGAAGCCCGCGCACTGCAGCTACAGAGGAGCCATTGCTTGCTGCAGCTAGAGGAAAGCCCGCACAGCAACAAAGAACCAGCACAGCCAGAGATAAAATTTTTAAAAAGAGACCTGGTGCAGTCAAATAAATACATTCTAGTATTTTTAAAAAGAGGGACTCTAATTTGGAGGATTAGAAACAAAATTGTTAGAAGGGCTGAAGGAGTGACTAAGGGAAATTGAAAAACTGAGATTAGCAACAGAGGAAGGCCATGCCCTCCCCGAGGGCCAGCATTATAAAGACAGGAGCTGGCACCACCTAGACCAGGAACTGAGGGCCACCCAGAGAAGAGCTGGGACCACAGGCCTTTCCAGCAGGTTCTGCAAACGTGGAGGAGAGACTCTGGCTACTAAAGTCATCCCCTGCCTTCCCTCGAGGCTGAGAGAGATGGGGTTAGAAACTCTAGCTTTTCCCTTAATCTTGTGGCTCAGACGGTAAAGCGTCTGCCTGCAATGCGAGAGACCCGGGTTCGATCGCTGGGGCAGGAAGATCCCCTGGAGAAGGAAATGGCAACCCACTCCAGTACTCTTGCCTGGAGAATCCCATGGACATAAGAGCCTGGTAGGTTACGGTCCATGGGGTCGCAAAGAGTCGGACACGACTTCACTTTCACTTTCACTTTATTCTCTGATCTCTTGCCAAAGTTTCCCATTGGCTGAACGGAGCCAGAAGCTAATTAGCCAGGGAGACCAGGAAACATGGTTTACCATATGAAGTGGAACAGGAGAAGGGCAGAGAATGAATTTGAAATAAACAGAAAAACTGGACTCAATAGTCCCATACCTAGGAGGAGGCTACGATGTATGTGTTGTCAGACAACCTCCCTCCCTCCCAACAACTCCAGATGATTCTCGTCCGTTGTTCATCTTTCCACTTCCAGCTTAAGTATCACCACCTCCAGGAAGCCTTCCAGGACTCCTCCTCTGTAGTTACTATCACCCTAGTGTCAGTTCTCCTAGCACACTCCAAGTGTCACTGTCATAACATACTGCAGTGCGAACTGGTCAGTTACCCACTGGCCTCCTCAATAGATTGAGCCTCTCAAGGCTGACCTCAATCTGATTTCTTTCTGTATTGGGAAGAAAATGATTATCAAATGAGTCAGCTCTCTGTAGGGGTGAAGTGGGATCTGGAGTCAGGCCAAACCTAGGCTCCAAATATCCTAGAACCTACATTTATATGTTCTATGACCTTGGACAGCATTCATTCCCTCTGAGTCTCAATTTCCTCATCTGTAAAATGGGAACAACATTAGAACCTTGGAGGAAGGAGTAAGAGGTAGACTTTATGGCAGCCCAGTGAAGCTCAGGCCCTGGGATCAGACTGTCTACAGTCAGCCCCCATCTCCTCTTTTTTTTTTAAATTAATTTATTTTTAATTGGGGGATAATTGCTTTACAATATTGTGTTGGTTTCTGCCGTACATCAACATGAGTCAGCCGTAGGTATACATATGTCCTCTCCCTCTTGAACCCCCTCCCACTTCCAAGCCCATCCCAGCCCTCTAGGTTGTCACAGAGCACGGGTTGGGCTCCCTGTATCATACAGCCAATCCCACCGGGTATCTGTTTCACATATGGCAATGTATGTCCCCTGCTCCTCTTTATGTTACTTAACTTTCGACATCTCTGTTCCCTCATGTCTAAGTTAGAGATGATATTCATACTTCAGGTGGAATCTTTGAGGATTACATGAAGCCGTGAGTGCGAAAGAGTGCGAGTGCTCAGGAAGTAGGCGTCGTGCATCAGGGTTGGCCCGTAGCCCAGGGGCTGAACACTGACTAGGTAAGTTCTCAGTGATACACTTCAAACTGGGCTCTTGTGAACCACTGCTGCCCCATTCCCAAGAACAGTTTCTGGGACCCTTCCCTGGCAGTCCAGTGGTTAAGACTCTGTCTTTAAAAAAAAAAAAGACTCTGTCTTGCAATGTAGGGTACACAGGTTCAATCCCTGGTCAGGGAACTAAGATCCCACCTGCTGTGGGGCAAGCCCTTGCACCACAATGAAAGATCCTTGCATGAGGCAATGAAGATCCCATGTTCCTCAACTAAGACCCAATACAACCGAATAAATCAATAGGTTTTTTTTTTTTTTTAACAGAACAGTTCCTGGCACATGTGTGTGTTAAGTTGCTTCAGTTATGTCCAACTCAGCGACTAGAGACTCCTCTGTCCATGGGATTCTCCAGGCAAGAATAGTGGAGTGGGCTGCCAGTATTCTCCCGGGGATCTTCCTGACCCAGGGATCGAACCCTGACCCCGAGTTTCTTATGACTCCTGCATTGGCAGCGGGTTCTTGACCACCAGCACACCACATAGTAGGTGCTCAATCCATCTCTGATGGACCACTGAACAGTGGCTGAGTTACATATGGTGACGTTATTCTGTCTGTGAGCCAGCACCCCAGGAAACACAAAGGATGTGGCTTCTACACCAGCCCAACCCTGGCTCAGAGACATCATGGAAGAGAAGGTGGGAACATAAACAGCAGGGGACAAAGGTCTGGAGCAAAGGAATCTAATATTTCTTGAGCACCTACTGTGTACCAGATGCTGTACACACATTATTGCATTTCATCCTCACAGGAGTCTGCAAAGCACTGATAGTTAGCCCAGTTTAGAGGTGATGAAATAGGAATGCAGGGAGGTGATGACACTCACCCAAGGTCATGCAGAAAGGAAGGGGCACAGCTGGATTAGAACCCTGGACTATCTGGCTCCAAACTCCTGTTCCTTCTACGGTACCAGCTGCTTCCCAGAGGGCAAGAGGATGGAATCTGACCCTCTAGCCCTACAGGAAGCCCCAGGAGCCAACACTGAGGCCAGGCTCAGGCTGAGTGACAGCTTAAGAGCACAACTTTGACAGCTGTGCTGAGGCTGGCCTGGAAGCGAGTGGTGCTAAACTCGGGTGCCTGGGAAGAAGAGCTGTGCTTATAAAGACAAGAGCTGTTCAGGGGCTGCAGCAGGGAGCCACAGAGGTGCTAGGCCCCTAAATAGAATACCCTTGAGTCCCAGCCCCCAACAGAAAAAGCTCACTACTAACTGACTCTGTGACCTTGAGCGAGGCACTCAGCTGTCTTAGTTCAGCATCCTCATTTGGCACACAGGGTCACTACACCCGCTGGGATGCCCCGGAGCCACATAAGACAATGCAAAGAGACAGGACTGGGGAAGCCCAGGCCAGCTGTGTGACATGCGGCAAGTCGCTTCACTCCCTGAGCCTCAGTGTCCCCAGCTGTATAATGGGCATAGTACATGCCTCCCCAGATTGCCATGCATGCGTGCTAAGTTGCTTCAGTCATGTCCAACTCTTTGCAACCCCATCGGACTGTAACCCTTCAGGCTCCTTTGTCCATGGGACTCTCCAGGAAAGAATACTGGAGTGGGGTTGCCATGTCCTCCTCCAGGGGACTCTTCCCAACCCAGGGATCGAACCTGCACCTCTTATGTCTCCTGCATCGTAGGTGGGTTCTTTACCACTAGCACCACCTGGGAAACTCGCCCCACCCCCGGTTGTAGACTACAGCTGCCTGTGTTCAAATAACACTCCACCAACAGCAAGCTGTGAGCCTTCAGGCAAGTTGCTTGATTTCTCCATGCCTCAGTTTCCTCCTCTGTAAAGTGGAGGTGAATATAAGTGACTCACCGCATGGAGTTGCGATGATTAAAGGATATAATCAATGGAAAGAACACAGAGCAGCTGCTGATACAAGTAAGCTCTGTGTCTCCGTGAGAAACCTTGGGTCTGGCATCTAATAGTGAGGAGTCCTTGCTGCCTGTCAGGCACCACTTTAATCCTCAAAGCAATCCTATGAGGTAGGTGACATTCCTGTCCCATTTTATTCATAAGGAATCTCAGAGCTTTTCAGAGCTCCAATGACTTGACAGAGGTCACACAGAGATCAGAGGATAAACCAGGATTTGAGCTCCACAGATTCTCAAAGGCATTGCTTTATCGCTAATAAAGGCTCCACGAAAGGGAGCTATTAGAATGTCTGTTTTATGTGTGAACGTTTTTGGAAAGCAAAGAGATGGCTGTTATTTGTATCCCAGCGGTGCTGGCCTTAAATGAGCGCTAGAGGTTGGGGGGTAAGGCTGGGGAAGGGGCGAGGGGCGGGGAGGAATGGGGAACAGATTGTCTCAGCTTTCGTTTGTTTCCAGCAGGGGGCGCCCGCTGCCTCCGTCACGGCTCCCAGACCAAAACCAGGCCCTTGGGCTGGTGGCTTGCGCAGCAGCCGGTCCAGGCTGACCTTGGGGACCACAAGAAAGGGCAGCAGCAAGTGACAGTGTTAGCCTGTGCAAAGCCAGGGACATGCCAAGAGTGGCTTGCCTCCCCTTGGTCCCCAAACCGGACTGCCAAGTGGCGACGCCCAGAGCTTCTGAAAGCTGCTCGTGAAGCAGCTCTCCTCCGTCAGAATCTTCTCCATTAAGGGTCAGGGGTCTGAAACTTTTAAAACTTCAAAGAAATACTGTGTGAGTGAAAATCAATAAACTGGAGCTATAGATATTAACACAGATAACATTCAAAAACGTAATGTTGAGTAGCAATGCAAGTTGCCAAAGGCACAGAGTTTCACGAGGGACATGGGAGAATCCAAGGCAAGAATACTAACCCCCACCTCACCTCCTCTTGCGTGTGTGGGCACGCTGGCTCCGGTTCAGCTCCATTTATTCCCTACCCCATCCCTCACCAGTAGCCGGTTCTTGGTCACACTGGCCTGGGGGTACCCGCCTAGGTAGATGGCCCACTGTCAGGAGGCTGGACCTTGGAAAGAGTCCCGCAAGGGCGCTGGAGGCAGGCTCATTGCTGTGGGGCTGGAAGTTCTAGGGTCCCCAGTACCCTGAAAGCGACCTCGAAGAGACTCACAGGCCCCAGGAGTGCAAATTCCCTTGAACTCCTTACCCCATGGAAAGAAGCACAGACAGAGAAGGGTCAGAAGGAGACCCCTCCTCTAAAGCCTAGGGACTAAGACTGGACTTGCTGGGTCTAAGAGCCTTACTACATAAATTAACACTATTTTTATATAAAGGCAAAACATGTCTCCCCTTTGTGTTGCAAATTTTTCCCATTCAAGGACTTGGGTTTTTTTATTTTTTAGTTGACTTTAAAAATTATATTCTTATTTATCTTTATGGAAGTAAAATTCACATAAAATGAATCATTTTAAAATTTACAATTCAGTAGCATTTCATACATTCATAACATTGTGCAACCACCATATCCATCTAGTTTCAAAACATTTTTTTATCACCTCAAAAGAAAACCTCATATTCATTGAACAGTCTGGCTCTATTCTCCCTGCCCATTAGGACCATTTTGAGTTTTGGCTATTTATTTTTCTGTATTAAAATCCATTAATTCTTTTTTGTGTGTGTGACCATACCATATGGCTTGCAGGACCCTTAATTCCCCAAACAGGGATCAAATCCTTGCCCCCTGTAGTGGAAGGGCAGAGTCCTAACCACTGGACCACCAGGGAATTCCCAAAATTTATTAGTTTTTTCTGTAATAACTTTGTGATTTTCTCTCATGCATAGAAATAAATGCTTTCCCCACTAGAAGATTATTAAACAGCAAATAATTTAAAACTTACTGTGAATGGTTAGTGAAATCTGAGGACCTGGAAACCACTGGTTTGAACCACCCTCTTTAGTGTGAGTTCCCTGAGAGCAGGGGTCTCCCCGGTCCCCATCTCTAGCACCAAGCACAAAGTGAGAGAATAAGTATTCAGCAAATGTTTGTTAAAGGCAATTCCTACCTCAAGATTATAAAAAGAAAATGTCTCACATTCTCTTGTAGTCCTTTTAGAGTGTTTTTTTCTTAATTAAAATTTTTATCCATCTGGAATTTATTTTGGTGATTGGAAGGAGGTAGAGATACAGCTTTATTTTTTTTCCAAATGGCTAGCCAGTTGAACCAACACCATACTGAATAATCTGTCTTCCTCCACTAATTTGAAATGTCACCTTTAGCAGATACTACATTCCCACAGCTCTATTTCTGGCCTCCCTCTCCCATCCCGGTGACCCTCTGTCTGGGATGCTGTCTTTCAAAGCTCCCTGGGTGATTCGGGTACAACCCATCCGCCGTTGGGGCTTATCTACCGTGAGATATATTTTCAGATTCCCAGTGAAATGAAGGGTCATTAAGTTAAATGTTATTTGATGGGCCCATCTTCTATTCTGAGATTGTCTTTATGAAACTGTTTCTTTAACATTTTTCAAACAAACGAATGCCAAGGGAATTCCCTGGTGGCCCAGTGGTTCGGCCTCTGCACTTCCACTGCAGGGGCACAGTAGAGAGTCATCCTGGTTTCTTTATTTTTAAGTGCCTTTTAAAGGAGTTTAATGTACCTAGAGAAGCGCACACAAATCTTAAGCGTGCAGCTTGATGAGTTCTCTGTAAGTAAAACACACCTCTGTGTGTGTCTTAGGGCTGCAGTAACAAATGACCCCAAGCCTAGTGGCTTAAAACAACAGAAATTCATTTTCTCAGTTCTGGAGGCTGGAAGTCTGAGATCAAGGTGTTCCCAGGCGGGCTTAGCTCTGAGGGCTCCAGGGGAGAATCCTTCCTTTTGCCTCTTCCAGCTTCTGGTGGTTCCGAGAGTTATCAGCTGTGGCAGCATTGCTCTGATCCCTCTGCCTCTAGCTTCACGTGGCCTTCTTACCTGGGTCTCTGGTTCCCAAATTTCCCTCTGCTTTTCTCTCACAAGGACAACAGTCATTGGATTTAGCACCCGCTCTGATCCAGAATGATCTTATTTCTAACTCCCTCATTTAGTTAACCTGGAAAGACCTTTCCAAATAAGGTTGCATTTACAGATGCCAGAATACTGGAGTGGGTAGTCTACTCCCTCTCCAGGGGATCTTCCCGACCCGGGAATCGAACTGGGGTCTCCTGCATTGCAGGAGGATTCTTTACTGTCTGGGCTATCAGGGAAACCCCACAGGTGCCGGGAGGATGTATCTCTTTGGCAGGGGGTGGGAGTGATGGAGGGGGATGAGGAATAAGGCAACCCACTCTACCATCATGTAACCAACATCCCATATCAAGAACTAGAACATCAGCACAGCCCCCCAACACCCATCGCCTCTGCCTGGCAGGGGGGTAAACCGCCATCATGACTTATTTTCCCCTCAACTTTTTATTTTGAAAAATTCTCAAACTTTCAGAAAAGTTACAGGAATAGTACATCGAACAATCCTCTAAGCTTCAGCTAGATTCACACATTGAACTGTTAACACATCAACACACTTGCTTTCCCTTTGTCTCTCTCTTGCGCATACTCTCTCTCTATAAATATATACATACATATTTATATAATAACATTTTTTCTGAGCCACAAGGAAGTTAGTTGCAGATGTCATCATAGTTTATCCTTAAATCCTCCACTCCCTAATCTCCAAAAAACAAGGGCAGTCTCCTACCCGAAGTGAAGTGAAGTGTTAGTTGCTCAGTCATATCTGACTATTTGGGACCCCGTGGACTGCAGCCCACCAAGCTCCTGTGTCCATGGAATTCTCCAGGCAAGAATACTGGAGTGAGTTGCCATCTCATTCTCCAGAGGTTCTTCCTGACCCAGGGATCAAACCTGTCTCCTGCGTTGCAGGCAGATTCTTTACCATCTGAGACACCAGGGAAGCCCAGTCTCCTACATACAACTATCCAATATGTAATCTATTTTCAAATTTTTCCAGTTTTCCCACGCATATCCCTTAATGTGGATTTTTATTTTATTTTTGCTTATTTGGCTGCACTGGGTCTTCGATCTTCATCGCAGTACACAGGATCTTCAGTTGTGGCCTGCAAACTCTTAGTCGCAGCATGCAGGATCTAGTGTCTCCAGCTAGGATCGAATCTGGGCCCCCTGCATTGGGAGCAGAGCCCCAACCACTAGACCGCCAGGGAAGTCCATTTAATGTGGGCTTTTTAAAAACTGAGAATCCAATTGAGAATCTCACATCACTCTTAGCGCTCATGTTCTGTTTTTAAAATCATTGTTATTGCTTTTGTAATTTTCTGGCAAGACGGAGAGTTGGCAATCTTATGTCAATTCCCAAACACTTTGGGAAAAGTACTGGTCCTGGGAGTCCCTGCTCTTGGCCAGCAGCACAGTCCAGAGGACATTTGTGGTGATGATCTATGGTTTGTGCTGTTCAGTATGATTGCAAACAGCCACATGTGGCTTTTGAGCATTAGAAATGTGGCTAATGAAATCAGGGAATGGATTTTCAAATCTTATTTAATTTTAGTTAAAACAGCCACACGAGCCCTACAGCCATCAGTTCGGATGGCTTGGATCTAGACCAACTAGAGCACAAAGCTCAAGCAGAGTGTGGGTCTGAGTTCTCTTGTCCACCCCCACGGAGGTGCTGAATGATGGGAGGAGGGGAGAGGAAGGGGCCCTGAGGTCTAAGGTGGCTTTCCCAACTTGCTGGCCCAGCATCCTCATGTCATTCCTTCCTCAGAGCTCCATGCATATTTATTGAGGACCTACTATGTGCTAGGCCTGAGAATAAGGCTTGAACAGTCTCTGATGTGGTTTTGTCAGAAAGTGAAAGTGTTAGTCACTCTGTTGTGTCCAGCTCTTTGTGACCCCAGGGACTGTAACCCACCAGGCTCCTTTGTTCCTGGAATTCTCCAGGCAAGAATACTGGAGTGGGTTGCCATTTCCTTCTGCACGGGATCTTCCCAACCCAAGGATTGAACCTGGGTCTCCCGCATGGCAGGCAGACTCTTTACCAGTTGAACCATCAGGGAAGTATTGGTTTTGTCAGACCGGATGATAAAAGTCTGGGGACATGTTTGTCTCACACACCAACTTGCCTCTTCCTGAGGTCAGGGGCCTGGCTTGGCTCAGTGACTAGTTAAATAGTTTTTGGAATGAATGGATGAATGGGATGAATGAAAGCGGGGGGTAGAGTTTGGGGTGGTAGTGGCTTCCAGATTTCATCTGAGAGACCAGAACAGGATGGACAGGAGAGATAATGCTGTTTATTGAGAAAGGGCTGGCTCAGCTCAGGAGACCATACTTCCTGTCCAGGTGCTGGCCCTGACTTGCTCTGTATTCTTGGCAAATCTCTTCCCTCCTCCAGGCCTCAGTTTTCTCAGCAGTAAAAAAGAGGTGGTTGGGCTAAGATGAGAGCTCAGGACTCCTCTTGGGGTCAAGGTCAGGGTCAGCAAAGATGGGGAACTGCCCAGCACTTCCTCTCAACCTTTGGTTAGGCTGTGGTGCCCTTGAAATCAGTTCCTTGAAAGGGTTTGGGAGCTTTAAAAGTTGGGGAACCCCTGAGCCAGAAGAGGCTCCCAGAGTTTGTAAGGTCAGACTCAGGACAGCTTGAGCGGGGTTTTAGGGAAACTCTGCTTTGGCTCTCTGCTCTGGGGCTGCACCTGCCGGAAGGTGTGCTTGCCAGGACCTTTCCTCTGAGATGACG
Organism: Ovis aries; assembly: GCF_016772045.2. NCBI lineage: Eukaryota > Metazoa > Chordata > Mammalia > Artiodactyla > Bovidae > Ovis > Ovis aries. Next base: position 74,712,995 of record NC_056066.1, read on the forward strand.
ATACAGTCTCTGCAAAGCATGAGGGTGCGGTTTGGGAAGTGAGCCTTGAATCTGGGGGTAAAAGGGGAGGGGTGTGTACATCTCACCCACACAGGGACTGAAGAACTGGAGCCTCAGGGTTTGTGCAACTTGCCTCGCCCACCCATGGTGACTCAGGCTGAAACTGGATGCCGTGTAAGGCACACACACTGTCTAAGCTTCCTTGGACAGTATCTAGAGAGTTCTTAATTGCCTTCCACTAATGCTGCCACTCTGACAGGTGGGCCCAAACTGGAGGTTGTCAAAGCTGCAAAACTTTGCTCCATTTTCACATGGCAAACTCCTATTCACTCCTCAAAACCCAGCTTGGGTGTTGTTCCCTCTGAAGACTTCCCTGACCTCTGTCCTCTCTCCCATACAGTTAATCACACCGTTTTCCAATGTGCACACTCTGGACCCAGACTGCCTGGCTTTGAATCCCTACTCCGCCACCTAATAGCTGTGATATCTTAGAAAAGCTACCTAAGTTTTCTGTGTCTTTATTTCTTCCTCTGTGAAGTGGGAAAAATAATAGTACTCACCATATTGTACAGTCATAGGATTAAATGAATTCATTCATAGAAATATTTAGGACAGTACCTGAACTCAACAAAAAGCCGACCACTGTTACTATTTTTTTTTAATGTTTAAGAAATACCTGTGAATATAGTGAACGCAGCAGATAAGGGTCCTGCCCTCATAATGATCTCAGCCTGTGGGGGAGAGATAGATGAATAAACAGGAAATTCACTCTGAATTATGAAAAATGCCACAATAAGGGAAGTGGTGAGTTGAGAGGAATCATGGGAGCATGGAAGAGCCCCCCTTCCCGGGTCTGGGTGGTCAGCAGCACTTTTTTCTGGAAGAAATGACATCTCAGCTGAAATCTAAAGGATGAATAAGAGTTGGCCAGCATAGGGGGAGGGTAGAGACAGGAGACGTGGGAAGGGTTTGAGGTGGGGGGCGGGTGGAAAGCGCAAATGCCCAGAAGCCAGAGGATGAGTTTGGAGGGCTAGAGCAATACAGTGGTGGGCGGGTGCCCTTGGCGTGTACTCTGGTTATTGAATTATTGAATGCAGGTCTTTGTGGCCTGTCTCCGTCCTTGTTCGTGAGCTCCTTCAGAACAAAGCTCATGTCCTCTTTCATTCCATCTGCACAACTCCCAGCACCCAGCCTGGCACTCAGCAGGGCCTCCATAAATGTTTGCCAAATGGAAATGAGAGATGAGAACCTTGCCTTTCCCATCAGGGAGCCATCTCCGGCAACCGTTTCCTTTGTTTATACTTGTGAGTTAGGCGTTCTTAATGGCCTTGCAGCCTCAAGTTCATTTGTGTGTTTGGAATTGTCATCTGCTGTGCACCCCAGATTCCTGTGAGTCGGATGGTTCTGTCAGGACAAAGTCAAGTTTCTGACCCAACAAGGTGAGCACAGCCCCCACTCCTATGAGGCCCTCTCCCTACACCTTTGGTGTCTGTAAGCTATCAAGCTTCAATGTGAATACAGATGGCCTGGGGTCCACGCAGGTGATGCAGATTCTGACTCAGCAGGTCTGGGGCCCAGCCTGAGAGTCTGCATTTCTGACAAGCTCCCAGGTGATGCAGATGCTGTAGGTCCATGAATTATACTTTGAATGCATGATGCTAGACAACAACTGGGGCTTCCAAGGTGGCTCAGTGGTAAAGAATCCGCCTGCCTAGCAGAAGAGGTGGGTTCGATCCCTGGATCGGGAAGATCTCTTGAAGAAAGAAATGGCAACCCACTCCAGTATTCTTGCCTGGGAAATCCCATGGACAGAGGAGTCTGGCGGGCCACTGTCCACGCGGTCAAGGAGTTGGACGTGACTTAGAGACTAAACGACAAGATGACAAGTGCTGTATTTTCCTGGCCTTGATGACTTTAGGAGCAGACTGCAGCTGGGTTCCGAAGAGGGCTAGCTGCAGTCGGGTTCCAAAGAGGGCTAGCTGCAGTCGGGTTCCAAAGGGGACTAGCTGCCAGGCTGAGTTCAGTCTTTATTCCTGAGACCCTAGGGAGCTATGGAAGCTTTCTGATCGAGGTCAGGGAGAGCTGATCCACCAGAAGAATCTGGAGTGTCAGCGCTGGTACAAGAGAGGCTGAGCGACTGTACTACCAGGTGGGGCGTGGCCGGGCTGCAGCTGGAGCAGCCGCAGTGAGCAGTCTGTCACCAGCTGAACTGTGCACCCTACCCTCATTCGCATCTTCAAGTTCTAACCCACAGCACCTCAATTGTGACTGTGTTTGGAGAGAGGGTCTTTAAAGAGGTGATTAAGTTAAATCGAGGTCATTAGGGCAGATACGAATCCAATATAACCGGTGCCCTTGTAAGAAGAAATTAGGCCACATGGATGCACAGAGGGAAGACTATATGGAGACCCAGGGAGAAGACGACCATCTAGAGGCTCAGAAAAAAAACAACCCTGTCGACACCTTGATCTTGAACTTCCAGCCTCCGGGACTGTGAGAAAAGAAATCTCTGTTGTTTAAGCCCCCCAGTCTGTGATACTTTGTTTTGGCAGTCCCCGCAGACTGATACAGAGGGAATGGATTTAAGAGGATTACACAGGTTGTCAACTGTTTGGATGGCATGGGCGTGGGAGAGCACCTCAGGATTACACGCAGATGGTTTAGAAATTGGGAGGCTCAGGAAGGAGAGAGTGCTGCGGACAGAAGCAGGAAGGGGAGCCCACAGGGAGGAGCAGGGCTGCAGAGAAGTGGATTTGGACCACGTTGCACTAGAAGAGAGTCCTGGAAATGAGGCAGGTGGTGCTTGCAGTCGAAGACGTTCAGTAGGTTGAAGCGAAGGAAGACAACGGTCCTTGTTCAACTGGGGCCCTTGGTTGTGAACAATCAAAACTGGTTCAGGCTAACGTAAGCAAAAACGAAAGGCATCGAAAAGGTTTCTGGAGCCTCCCAGCGGTAATGGGAGGCCAGACTAGGAAAGTGAGCTGGAGGTAAGGGAAGCTGGTCCGCTGTGGGCAGGGATAGCCATGGAGAATTCTCAGGACTGCTGGGCCAGCAATGGCACTGCACTCAGCAGATTCCTTCTCAGCCTCAGATGGGGCCTAAGAAAGACTGTCCATTACTGGGTAATCAAATAGACATGACTCCCATCATCACGTAATGAGCTCATTGTTGTTTAGTCGCTAAGTCATCCTGACTCTCTGAGACCCCGTGGACTGTAGCCCACCAGGCTCTTCTGTCCGTGGGATTCTCCAGACAAGAACACTGGAGTGAGTAGCCATTCCCTTCTCCAGGGGATCTTCCCAACCTAATGATCCAACTCGCTTCTCCTGCATTGGAAGGCAGATTCTTTTTTTCTAATCCCTAAATCTCCTGTCTCCATAGAGGAATGCTAGAGCAGGATACTGGATTAGGTTTGCTGGAAGGCAGATTCTTTACTACTGAGTTTACTACTCCCATTCTAAAGATGTGGAAACTGAAGCTCAGGGAGGGAAAGGTCATTTACACACAATTCAAGTCAGATTCCAGCCCCTTCCACTGCACCAGTTGTCACACAGCAGGCTTTTCATGGAGCGTGTGGTTGGAGCTGGAAGGGCCTTGGTGGTGGTCTCCAAGCCAGGTCCCTTCTGAAGCCAGGAAGGAGTCTCACCAACCCTCTGGAAAGCGGAGCTCTCTCGCCCTGTCTACTGGGCTCCCCGTCTTTTCCCGCTGGAGATATGCCGAGTAGCCTCTCCTCAGGGGCTAGGCTGTGGTTCCAGATCTCAGGAGGCTTCCAACGCTTGCTCTCCGCCGGCCTTCCCGCTGCATCCGCGCCGAGCCGGGGCCATTCCAGCGCCTGGGCTTCAGGCGTAACCAAGTCCCAGCGCTGCGTGAGGCTCGAACACATCTCAGCGGGCTCTGTGAATACATTAGTTTTATTTTACCCTAACATGCCACGGGAGGGTGGGGCAGGGGGAAGGGGGTGCGGCACTGGAGTTCGATATGCAAATATATGCAGATCACTTCTAAATGAGGGTGTTTCTAAATCCCGGGATTAATGGGATTGGAAGGCACTCAGCCGGCCCAGGGCACTGCAGCGGAGCAGCCAGAAAACGGCTCTCCCGGGAGGGCGTCTCGGGCTCCGTTTCAGAGCGTGTGCTTTGAAGCAACGTCTCCGCAGCACAGGGGAAGGAAGAGCTGCGGAAATAGGTTCTGGATACTTCCTGGCAAAATGTTCTCCATTGCTTCAACGATGATGGGGGTGGGCCGGGGGTGGGGAGGGGTGGAATCTCTGAGCCTCTCTCAGTTACCACAGCCTGCGGGGGTCACTGGTTTAGAAACCTGGGGAGCTTGCTAACATCCAATTCCGGGCCCCACGGATTACTGAATCAGAGTATCTTGAGAATCTGTTCTTTGCTTTTTTTTTTTTTTTTAAGTCCTCAGCCCTGGGAAATACTGATGCAAATTACAGGCTCTTAATCTGGAGTCTCTTACAGGTTTCAGGGGCTCTGTAGGGGTTGCTCTAATTCCTAGCTGCATATGAAAATCGTGGGGGGCTTAAAAAAAAAAATCCCAGTGCCCAGGCCGCATCCCAGACCAATTAAATCAGAACCTCTGGAGATAAAACCCAAGCATCGGTGTTCAAAAGAAAATCCCGAGAGACTCCAATGTGCAGCCAAATTTAAGAAGCACTGCTGAATGGATATTCTCAGGAGACATTAGTTATACCTGTGTTCTCTTCCGGGCTAAATTTAGCTCCAGGCCCTCTGCCCTGGTGGTAAAGGAGCCTCTTCTTCTAGGAAGGGGATTGTAGTTAGGGCTGAGGTTCAGCAGGTAAGCACCTGTTGTTAAAATATTGAAATATTTCCCTACCTGTTGGTAACAGATGTTACATGGACTCCTTTAAGTGCCCCAGAGCCCTTAGCCCTCTCTCTCCTCCAGACCCCAAGGCCTACAGATCCAGGAATGAAAAGGTTTAGAATGGTCACACACGCACACCCACTCTCTGTGGGGCCTCCTGGAGTTCCTTGGCTGCAGTCACTTCTGACTGGTGCGGGGTGGTAGTGGTGGTGGTTGTTAAACATTTGAACATTGATCCTAGTTGTCATACTGGGGTGAGGATTATCAGTTTTGCAGTCATAAAGGGCTAGATTCCTACCTAATTTGGGTGTGACCTTGGGCAAGCAGCTTCATCTCTCTGAGCCTCAGTTTCCTCATCTGCAAATAGGGTCAAAAGCTCTCCCTCTCGCCCTTGATACACTTGGCTGTGCTGGGTCTTCCCTGCTGTGTGGGTTTTCTCTAGCTGTGGCCAACGGGTCTACTCCAGTTGGGGTGCAAGCGCTTCTCATTGAGGAGGCTTCTCTTGTTGCTGAGCACTCAGGCTTCAGTGGTTGCAGTTCCTGGGCTCTAGAGCATAGGCTCAATAATTGTGGATCACGGGCTTAATTGCTCCAAAGTGTGTGGGATCTTCCCAGATCAGGGATCGAACTCACGTCTCCTGCGTTGGCAGACAGATCCTTTACCACTGAGCCACCAGGGAAGCCCGTCCCCTTCCTACTTCGGGTGAAGCTCAAGTAAAGCTGAGGTCTCAAACTTGAGCACACGTTGGAATCGCTTGGCAGATTTGTTAAAACAGAAATTGCTGGGCCCTGCCCAGAGGTGCTGATTCATAGTCCTGGGGGTAGGGGGTGGCAGGTGAGGGTCTGCATTTCTAACCAGCTCCCAGATGGTGCTGATGCTGCTGGTCCCATGACTACTTTGAGAACCGGGGAGCTAAAAGACACATGAGAAAGTGTGCCCAGCCAAGAGGGGCCAAAGAGGCTGCCAGTTGCCCTGTGTGCTGTCTGGGTTTTTCTCTCCTGCGCTGTTCCCCAGGGTTCTGCATGTATCTGGCCAGGACAGCTTAGTGACCATTGAATGTTTAAACGGGGGTTTCCTGAGAGCTAGCCGCCCCCACCCCCCCACACGCACACATTGTGAACAGCACCAGATTTAGACCTTTCGAGGCTGTGAACACTAAGAATATGGCTCCCCTCCCCCATGTCATCCAAAGAAAAACAACACTAAAGCCTGAATGACTATATAAGGAAGTCCACCGAAGATCTGCCTTTTCCCATGCTGGCTACTTTAAGGTTTTTTTTTTCTTCAAATATCAAAAACAATCTTTGTGGCAGGAAGGGATGAATAAGTGGAGTGCAGAGGATTTTTAGGGTAGTGAAACCACTCTGTCTGATAGCATAATGATGGATGCATGTCATTGCCTCTTTGACCAGACCCATAGCATGAGCACCACCAAGAGTGAGCCGGAAGCTATGGACTTTGGGTGACAGTGATGTGTCAATGAAGTTTCATTGATTGTAACAAAGATACCCCTCCAGTAGTGGATGTTGACAACAGGGGAGGCTGTAAGGGTAGGGGTATACAGTAAAATGTCTGTACTTCCCCTTCAAGGTTCCTGTGAACCTGAAGTTGCTTGTGCCCGGTCACTCAGTCATGTCCACTCTTTGCAACTCTATGGACTATAGCCCGCCAGGCTCCTCAGTCCATGGGATTCTCCAGGCAAGAATACTGGAATGGGTTGCCATGCCCTCCTCCAGGGGAATCTTCTCGACCCAGGGATTGAACCCCAGTCTGCTCTAAAAAAATTAGTCTTAATTAAACAAATACAAAAAACATTAAAAAAAACACAAGCAAACTTTTAAATGTGTATTTAGGGGCTGCACCTGCTCTGCTGGGACCCCAAGCAAAGTGTTATTTGCCGGTGGCTAATCCCATGCCAGAGGAACTGGTCCCAGGTGCATCCTATTTCCCCCTCAATTCGCACATCGCTCTCTCCATCATCACTTCTCAAGGTCATGAACTCACCGTAAAGGAACTCCGCTTGACTCTTCCTCTGCCTCCTCTGGTTACCTTGATCTTTTCTTTACCTCTTTTATTCACCCCGCCCCACTCCATTTTCTTTTTTCCTACAGAGCCCAAATAACCCACACTTGTCCTCTCTATTGGTTCCTAGGCTTTAAGCCCCTTCAGCCTGACTCCTGGACATCTTCCACCCCCCCAGGTTGCTTCCCCCATTGACTTCCTTCTTGCCAGATCCAGTGACCGGTTCTTAGCACGAGATGTGGAGTCAGAAGGCCTAGGCAGGATCTCCGCCACTCATCAGCTGTGTGACGGTGAGCAACATGAAGCGCTTCTCTGGACCTTGGGTCCATCACCTTAAAAATGGCTTCCAATCTGTGCCTCCCACGAATGCCAAGAGGTTCTGCAAGCCCAAACTCAAATAGGATGTTAAGAAGGTCAGCCATGAGGCACTTGGATAAGCTTTCAAGTGTCCCCGCTCCAGCATCGACAGAACCATAGGGCTGAGGTGGCTGGGGGGTGCATGCGCAGCAAGGTGCGAAGAAAAGGGTGCTGGTGTCAGATGTGGGTTGAGTCCCAGGCCAGCTCCTTGCTAACTGTGCAGGCAACTCCTTGAGTCTCACAGATTCTTCGCCTGTAAAATGGGCTCGTGAATCCTAATTTGTGAAGTTAACTGGGATCGTGAGTCCTCATTGTACAGGGGAGAGCACTGGAGTGACAGAATCCTAAGAGCTAATATTCTTCCCACCTCCATACCCACCATGTGCTGAAAACTTGCAGTGTCTAATCTTGCTTAATCCCTCCACAACACTTTTAAGTAAGGACTGTTCTCTTTCCCATTTTACAGATGAGGAAATGGAAGCAGAGAGAGACAAAGTAACTCGCTTAAGGCTGCACAGCCTGAAGGAGTAGAAGCTGGAACTTGAGTCCAGGAGGGCTGATCGCAAAGTCTAAACTCTGTGACTTCCTATGTTGTTGTTGCTCAGTTGCTCAGTCCTGTCCGACTCGTTTCGATCCCATGAACTGCAGCACACCAGGCTTCCCTGTCCTTCACTATCTCCCTGAGCTTGCTCAAATTCATGTCCATTGAGTCGGTGACACCATCCAACCATCCCATACTCTATTGCCCCCTTCTCCTCCTGCCCCCAATCTTTCCTAGAATCAGGATCTTTTTCAATGAGTTGGCTCTCCACATCAGGTGGCCAAAGTATTGGAGCTTCAGCTCTAGCATCCAGGACTAGCTAGCATCAATCTAGCTTCAGGACTAGCATCTAGTCCTTCCAATGAATATTTAGGGTTGATTTCCTTTAGAATTGACTGGTTTGATCTCCTTGCAGTACAAGGGACTCTCAGCGTCTTCTCTAGCACCACAATTTGAAAGCATCTGTTCTTCGGCACTCAGCCTTCTTTATGGTCCAACTCTCACATCCATACGTGACTACTGGAAAAACCATAACCTTGACTAGATGGACCTTTGTCGGCAAAGGGATGTCTCTGCTTTTTTAACGTGCTGTCTAGGTTTGACTTCCTATAGAAGGAGCTCAATACAGATAGGTGGTAAGCACAATGGTATTGTAATTATTATTAGCATCTCTGCCAGTCAGCATGGGAATTGCCAACAGCCTGGAGCTAGAATGGTAGGTGTGTTTGTTGTGGGGGCAGGGCAGGCACTGGAATGATGCTCTCCCCTCGGGCAGGTGGCGTCTTGCAGTCCACACACCTTCCCGCTTGGTCCCAGACACCAATGTCTTCCTCACATCCTGCCAGGGCCTCTCAGGGCTGCCCCTCCCCTCTTGGGCATGTTTGGGAGAAACAGGCTTGGAGTTCCCCCTGCCTGGAAGTGGGGAGCGAAGCCTCATCTCGTGAGGCTGACCTCGGTCTGGGGGCCTGGAGTTATTAATAGCAGTCTGCAGGGCTGTGTCATCTAGCTGGTGACTCAGGGCTCCAGGATCAGCCCCCTCCCCAGCCTGATGGGGCCTCCTCCTGGGTGAGGGGCTTCAAGTCCAAGTTCTGACTCCAGACAGGGTTGGGGGGCTGCTCACCTGGGGGTGGATCCTGCTCTCCCAGGGCCTTGGCTAAACTCTGTTGTGGTGTTGGGGAAGGAGGGGCTGGGGGAAGTGGGGAAGGGATGTGGTGACAGAACCACTTCCTGCCATTGCTGTGTTGAAGGCCAAGCTCCCCCAAGTTCCCCTTGGTGGGGGTTGGGGAGCCCAGACGTAGAGGAGGAAGTTGGAAGGAGTGAGGAAAGGAGGGTTGGATTGACTCCAGGAATCAAGTTCTGGGGTTCCTGGCGGGGTTCCCTCTGTCTCTTCCCCAGTTGGTAAAAACAGCCAGCTGGCCCGGAGGGAATCATAATTAGAACAGCAGCAAGCACTTGTTACCATGGGTCAGGCACTTTATCTCTGTGAACTCATTTCATTCTCACAGCCCCACAAGGTAAGTGCTGTTATTGCCCTCATTTTACAGATTGGGAAACCGAGGCACCGGCAGCTTATGTCAATGACTTACAGTAAATTGGTGCTAGAGCAGAGACTTGAACTTCTCAGCTGATTTCCAGAGCAAGCCTCTTAGCTACCACTCCTGTTTGCCCCCTCCCCACTCTGTCTATGGGGTCACACAGTTGGACACGACTGAAGCGACTTAGCAGCAGCAGCAGCTCTCTGTCCCTGGCTTGCTCTGTGACCTAAGGGAGGTAAAGTCCCCACTCTGGGCCTCAGTTTCCTCATCTGTATGATATTGGAGTAGATAAATATGCCTCCTTCTTGTGATATATATGTCTCTCCGGTACTAATTACTCATTCAGTTTTTCTCCTACTGCACTTTCAGCTCCATGAGCTTGGGGACAAAGCCTATTCTGGCCACTGCTATATTCCCCAATCTTAGCACGATGCCTGGTCCATAAAAACTCAACAAATATTTCTTGAGTAAATGGTCCTTAAAGGTTTGAGGATCATCATCAATGGCTTGAGTATGTGATAAAAGTTCTGGACCCTTCACATTAAAAAAATCAACATATATCAGTAGTTCTCAGCTGGGGTTGTCTGTGCCCCTCCCAGCCACCCAGAGGGCATTTGGTAATGTTTGACAACATTTCTGGTTGTCACAACTGGCAGGGGGAGGTGCTACCAGCATGGCATAGAAGCAGGGGGTGCTACTCAACATCTTACACTGCATCGCAGAGATTTTCCAAACAAAGAATGATCTAACCTCAAACATCAATACCATCAAATCTGAGAATATAACATATATTCTCATATATAAATCTGAGTATGTGACATATATACACAGATCTGGAATTTTGTACAACTGATGGCAAGTTGGGAGTGGCTCATGGATTCTCTTAAAGTCTATCTCTGCTACCAGCTGAAGATCCCCTCGATTGGAGGGTCTCGATGTTTCCGTCTCTAAAGCCAGTCATTCTGCTGAACTTCCCTGGTGACCAGTGGTTAAGATTCTACCTGCCAATGCAGGGGGCACAGCTTTGATCCCTGGTCTGGGAAGATCCCACAAGCTGTGGAGCCACTAAACCCATGTGTTGTAACTACCGAGCCCACGTGCTGCAACTATTGAAGCCCATGTCTCTAGAGACTGTGCTGCATACCAAGAGAAGCCACTGCAATGGGAAGCCTGCTCATTGTAACTGGAGAAAGCCCGCGAGCAGACACAAAGACCTAGCACAGCCAGAAATAAACTAATTAATAAAAATAAAATCAAACTATAGTGCTGGACGATTCCATACTCTCAAGTCTGGAATATAGTTCCCCTGAGGCCCCTGTTGCAACCTCTGATCCCCAAAGACCTGAGCCTCCTCTCTGATCTTCAGTTGGCACCAAGGATTAGGGAAGAAGAGTCCTGGTTTTGTCTCTTATCTCCCATAATTCCCCTCTCACCCCTGGTCATCTCAGTTCCTGTAAATGGTAATAAAGATGAAAAGCTTCATAACCAAATAGCCCCAGGCTTGAGTCCCGATTTTGTGTATTAACTCACTGTGTGGTCATAGCCAAGTTCCTTAACTACTCTGAACCTCAGTGTCCTTCTCTAAAAATGGGAGGGATACTCATTAAACCTACCTCATAGAGTGGTGGGGATGAAACAAGATGCTTGTGGGGAACTTAACAGAGTACTCGACACGGTAAATCTCTAAAAACTGCATTATTATTATGGTTCGGAAGTGAAATGACTTGCCCAAGGTCACACAGCCTGGAGATGGCAGAGCTGGGACTGAAAACCAGAACAGTGTGACTCCAAAGCAGCTGCTCATTCATTGTGAACTCCAGGGCTTCCATTTTCCTATAAAGGAAGTTAACTGTCTCCATCTCAGAGGCTGATTTTTGAGATAAGCATGCAAAATGCCTAGCACATAGTAAGTCCTTTAAATACAGCTTGTCAGATTGTTGCTGTCGTCCTTCCCAAATAATGCTTTGAAGAAGGCAAATATAGATCTCACCACACACTGGCTGGCTGGGAAGAAGGGAGGGAAGGAATTTGCTGGTTGTTGGCATAAGGGGTGATAACTGAGGCTGGAGTTTGTGCCAACTTCCCTCGACTGACAAAACACTTTTACAAGCTGAGGGAGGGGGCTACATGCAGAAACAGCACAGTCAACTCTGACAGTCGTCTTGACGTTGGTCATTGGTGGTCTGACCGGCATCACCTTGATTGTTTTGAGGTACAGTTAATCTCCAGTTCCAAGGTCAATTTGTTTCCATTTCTTGAGGCCAGTTTTCGGAACTGTGGCAGCTGAGGTCATGGCTACGTCATGTAGTTAACTCTTCACCTGGTGGAGGTTTCAGTACCTATAAGACAGCTCACAGGATATGGCTCAGAATATTATCTATAGCCCTTGAGAAGAAACTAGAAGTCCTTGACATGTTTAATGACTACACTATGATCATTTGGTCTCCTTGGGCTGCTTTCCTTTGTTTCTGCATATTCTCACTTTTCTGATTAAACTTATTCTTTGGCTAAAGTTTTTCCACTGACAAAAGGCAGGCTGAAGACATGGGGGCGGGGAAGGGCAGCAGCAAGGATCATAGGGTCCTGCTCTGTTTCAAGGTCACACAGCAGATTAGAGTCCAAGACCCCTCTTCTTCCGATTCCCAGATTCCTGGTTTTGGCCCAAATCATAAATAGTGATCACAGCCATTTCTTGAATATTTGCAACATACACAGTCCAAGGTATTTTATGTGTTTGATCTCATCCTCACATCAATGTAGGGACAAAGAACCCTTTTAAATGTATTTTTATTTATTTTTCGAACTTCGCATACATTTATTCAGTTGACACTGATGGGCAGTGTGGGGGATGCAGATTTTTCTTTTCTTCCACACAAACCATCAGACAATTTCACACCATCTCCCCAAGTGGAGAAGTCTATATCAGTGCATACCCAGTGGGCAGAGAATGTAGTCAGCAGCCTGCTGTACAGATATTTACACATAATTACAGGGCCCCTGGGCTTCCTTGGTGGCTTGGTGGTAAAGAATCTGCCTGCCAATGCAGGAGATGCAGGTTCGATCCCTGGGCAGGGAAGATCCCCTGGAGAAGGAAATGGCAACCCACTCCAGTACTCTTGCCTGGCAAATCTCATGGACAGAGGAGCCTGGTGGGCTGCAGTCCATGGGGTTGCAAAAGAGTTGGACATGACTGAGCGACTAAACAACAACAGGACCCCTGCCACAGGATGCGCCAGGCTTGGCCCACCTCACCCCACCTCTCCAGTCTCTGCCCAAACCCTCCTCTCCCATCCCAACCTCGCTGCCTTTAGCTACAATAAGTAGCCCGGGGCCTGGGACATAGCAGACAACTGAGAGGGCTGCCAGCCCTGAATGGTAGGACCCAGCCGGCTATGGGAAAGGGGTAAAGTTCAAAAGGGCCCCTTTTTAACAGCTGAAGAAACAGACTCACAGTGGTGAAGACATCTGCCCAAGGCACTGAAGGAATGAGGCCATGTCTGCTGGCTTCCAGACGCCGCAGTACTCCCACTGTCCCCACCTGCCCCTCCCCCGCACCACTGTGCAATTCTCAAGGATCCAGCCTGTTGAAGACCAGGAATTGTCTCCATGGAATTCCCCGATTTCCACCAAGCGGAGCTCACTCCTTCTGCCCCCAGGTGGAGCAGGGAGAGGAAGCTGAGTCAAGGCAGACTTCAGGGAGAAGAGGGCAGAGCCTGGGAGTGTGAGGAGGGTCCACGGAGGGCGTCTGATCAGGAAGTGGGGATCGTCTGGCTCAGACGGAAGTCTCGGGAACTTTCCATCCTTCTTCCTTAGGCTGATCTCTCAGGGGTCTTCCGATGAGGGCTCAGGGAGTCCTCCAGCCAGCCCTGCCTCCCTCCCTCCCTCTCACGCAGTTCTCACAAGCTCTGCAGTTTGCAAAACCCAATCCTTCCCTTGTGGGCCTGTGGTTTCCTGTTGGGTCTGGGGTCCTGCCTGACTCGGCAATGGGGGCTGTGGGCAGGAGGGAGAGGGGGGAGGTGGTGTAAGCCCTTTCCTTGCCTTCTCATGCTGGGACTGCCCAACACACACACACACACACACACACACACACACACACACACGCACGCCATGCCCTGAGTCAGCTCTTGCCAGTGGCCTGTCAGAGAGGGGCGGGGTCACTGATTCAGTTGACAGCCTCTTTAAAGCCCCCAGGAGGGCAGCTGCAGCCAGACCAAGTGCCAGCCTCACCATGAGCCCCCGGCAGCCCTTGGTCCTGGCACTCCTGGTGCTAGCCTGCTGCTCTGCCGCCCCCAGCCCACGCCAGCCCACCGTTGTGGTCTTCCCAGGAGAACGACGAACCAGCCTCACCAACAGGCAGCTGGCAGAGGTAGGCACACTCCCCCATTTAGAGCTGAGAAGGGTTGGCCTGGAGTCCCAGGAAGGGCGCGGGGTCTCGGACGAGATACTCTGGGGCTTGTTGTGTGTGTGTCGGGGGCTGGTGATGGGCACCTCTGGAGAACAGAGCACTCAGAATGGGCTCTGGGAGATTCTGGACAGGGACTGCTGGAAACAGGCTAATGAGGGTCTCCTAGATGGGCATGGGCACTGGGAAATGGTGAAGGGGCACTGGGGGGGTCTGGAGTGGCAATGGGCTGAGGGCAAACAGGGGGAAACCCTAAGGGGCTCTGAGGTAGGCACTGCACAGGGGCATCCTGGAGTGGAATGGAGCTGAGGATGTCCACATGGAGGGGAGATTCTTGGGGTGGGCACAAGCCCTGGTATCCAGGGTACCAAGTACTGGATATAATGTCTCATTGCTAGTCCCCGAGAGCGGAGAGGGTTGGAGTCCTGGCTCAGTAGGGCAGAGAAAGAGCATCGGGGCTCTGCCACATCTCTGCCCTTCCTTCCTCAGGAATACCTGTACCGCTATGGCTACACTCCTGCGGCAGAGCTGAGCGAGGACGGCCAGTCCCTGCGGCGAGCTCTGCTGAGCTTCCAGCGCCGCCTGTCCCTGCCCGAGACTGGCGAGCTGGACAGCACCACCCTGGACGCCATGCGAGCCCCGCGCTGCGGCGTCCCAGACCTGGGCGGATTCCAGACCTTTGAGGGCGAACTCAAGTGGCACCATCACAACATCACCTACTGGTGCGCGGCTGGGCCCCGCGGGGGCGAGCGGCGCGCAGAGGGTGGCGAGAGGCGGGTTCCCGAGCGCCGCCCGTTGGCAAACACATCCCGTCTTAGGCCAGTCCATGGCTTTCACTGAATGTGCCCGCCTTGAGGCAAGTGGCACCCCCTCGGAGCCTCCGTCTCCCCCGTCGGGGGAATGGACCTCGCCAACTGACTCCATAGAGAAAAATGCGTCTGAAAGTGATTTCGAGCTGAAAGCGTGGAGCGCAGGCAGCGCTGTGTATCTGAAGTCGCGGAGACACCGGGTGGCGCTGCTGGCCCGGCTCCCGCCTCTCACTTCGGCCCTTTATCCTCCTGCCCTTTCCCTCCAGGATCCAAAATTACTCGGAAGACCTGCCGCGCGACGTGATTGACGACGCCTTTGCCCGCGCTTTCGCGCTCTGGAGCGCGGTGACGCCGCTCACCTTTACTCGAGTATACGGCCGCGAAGCCGACATCGTCATCCAGTTTGGTGTTAGAGGTGAGGACGCGAAGAAGGGGGAAACCGGGAGAATCTGAGATGGGGACAGAGGTGGGAGGATCAAAGAGAGACGAGAGGAGGGCCTGGACCTGGATTTCTCTTGCCTGTCCCCGACGCTCTGGCGGCCGCTCGCCCTTATGTCGCCCCCTCCTGACCGACACCTCACTGCACTGGGACAGTAAATGTTGGACAGCAGCTCTCAGACCGGATTTTAGCTCGCAGTTAGGCCAGCGTCCTTGGGCAGTGCACAACCTGCGCAACCGTACGCGGCTCACTCTCTTCTCCACTCGCTTCTTCAGAGCACGGAGATGGGTATCCCTTCGATGGAAAGAACGGGCTCCTGGCACACGCCTTTCCTCCTGGCTCAGGCATTCAGGGAGATGCCCACTTCGACGATGAAGAGTTATGGTCTCTGGGCAAAGGCGTTGGTGAGATCCCGAGCTGCCCCGGCCCCCACTCCCTTCTCCTCTCACGCGCATCACCAGTCCCCCTGACCCCAGTCCTCCTTTCCCGCAGTGATCCCGACCTACTTCGGAAACGCGAAGGGCGCCGCCTGCCACTTCCCCTTCACCTTCGAGGGCCGCTCCTACTCCTCCTGCACCACGGACGGCCGTTCCGACGACATGCTCTGGTGCAGCACCACCGCTGACTACGACGCCGACCGCCAGTTCGGCTTCTGCCCCAGCGAGAGTGAGTGCCCACCCTCCCGAGGGTCCAGAGCGCCGGCTCTTAATCCCAGCTCCTGCGAACCCCTCTCCTGTTCTCTGGGCCCAGTTCCCTCATCTGTGAGACGAGGCGAGAAAGGGGAGGAGGACACAGGTGGCTCGTGGGTCAGTAAACTGGCGGCACCTTCAGTTAATCGTGTGGGCCTCCCAGGACTCTACACCCAGGACGGCAATGCGGACGGCAAGCCCTGCGTCTTCCCGTTCACCTTCGAGGGCCGCACCTACTCCGCCTGTACCTCCGATGGTCGCTCCGACGGCTACCGCTGGTGCGCCACCACTGCTAACTACGACCAGGACAAGCTCTACGGCTTCTGCCCGACCCGAGGTACCTCTGACCCACCTATCTGATTCAGCCTCGCCTCCTCATTCCGCGTTGGTTCCCGAGCGTGGCCCTTCCACTCGTCCTTTGTCTTCCCGCTCCTGTCGGCGCTCAGGGCGGCCTTGACTCGGCCTGCCGTCGCCGCAGCTCCTCCCCCAGCCTTCCAGATGCCGCCGCTGCATCCGCGGAGGCTTGGCCTTTTAGCCAGGCTTGCAGCCTCCTCCTAGGTCTGCGATCCCCAGGCCCTGCCCATTATTCTAGCCAGATGTCGGCGGTGCCCCACAACTCCCCCTGGGCTTTTAAAATAAGCCTCCTAGTTTTTCTAGCTCCTCGATTGGCCCGCCCCTGGCTCTTCATTGCCTCCCACACCCCACCTCCACTTGGCTCACCCGAGGCTCTGGTCTCTCCAGTCGATGCGACGGTGACCGGGGGCAACGCGGCGGGAGAGCTGTGCGTCTTCCCCTTCACCTTCCTGGGCAAGGAATACTCGGCCTGCACCAGAGAGGGTCGCAATGATGGGCACCTCTGGTGCGCCACCACCTCCAACTTCGACAAAGACAAGAAGTGGGGCTTCTGCCCGGATCAAGGTGGGCGGGGTGCCGAGGTTCCGTGGCTGGGGCCTCAGCCCGGGCAGTGGTGACCGGGAGGGATGCCCGGGGCTGGGAGCTCGGCCCAGGGCTCTGAGCTCAGGCTCCCTTCTTTCGTCCAGGATACAGCCTGTTCCTTGTGGCCGCACACGAGTTTGGCCACGCGCTGGGCTTAGATCACTCCTCCGTGCCAGAGGCGCTCATGTACCCCATGTACAGATTCACCGAGGAGCACCCCCTGCATAGGGACGATGTTCAGGGCATCCAGCATCTGTATGGTGAGGGCATGGGGCAGGGATAGAGGGAGGAGAGGGAAGGGCTAGGTTCTGCCGGCTCGGAACACCCGGAGAATAGGGAGGAGGGGAGAGTTAGGACTCTGATATCTATCTTTGAGAGCCCTTGAGGCTGGTGGGTACAACTGCTGCCAGGTCAGTGCTTGGAGATGATAATAAAGAGCCCGGACTCTAGAGTGAGACCGAATAGGTTCAAAAGCCGGTCCAGCCACCATCCGGCTAGATGGCGTTGGATAGGTTACTTCACCCCTCAACTTTCTCGTCTGTAAAGTGGGGCTAACACCTGCCTCATAGGGTTGTTAGGAGACTGAAGTGAGTTAGAATAATGCCTGGAATATAGCAAGCACCATATAAATGTTTGATAGTTTTATTATCACCACTTATTATCATTAGTTTACACATCAAAACAATGAAAATATTAAAGAATCTGCTCCATAGTTTTTTTTTTTTTTTTCCCCTTCTGAAGATCAAAGGAGCTAATGTGCATTTATAAAGCTCCCAGCACTGTTTGGCACCCAGTTTGAGAGCTCAAAAAAGGCTTCTCTCCCATCAGCCTGGGGGTGGGGGTGAGTATGTGAAAGGAAGCTGCCAGCCCGGGGTTGGGGGAAGGCAGGATCCAACATCTGAAGTGGGGAGAGCGCCAGGGACCTCCAGGTAGGCACCAGGGAGCAGATACCCAAAGGCACAGAGATGCAAGAACAGCGATATGTCTTACGCGGTATCGCTTTTCAGGTCCTCGCCCTGAGCCTGAACCACGGCCTCCGGCCACCACCACCGCCGAACCCCAGCCCACCGCTCCCCCAACGGTCTGCGTCACGGGGCCTCCCACCGCCCGCCCCTCAGAGGGCCCCACTACTGGCCCCACAGGGCCCCCGGCAGCTGGCCCCACGGGTCCTCCCACGGCAGGCCCTTCTGCGGCCCCGACAGAGTCCCCGGATCCAGCGGAGGACGTCTGCAACGTGGACATCTTCGACGCCATCGCGGAGATTGGGAACCGCCTGCATTTCTTCAAGGCTGGGTGAGGGGCGGGGCTGCGCGGTCGTGGGCGGGGGCTTGGAGGCGGGACCTGCCTGTGTCTCCCCGCCCACTGGCTGTTGGTTCCAGGCTCAGTGCCCCCACCCTCTCTTTTCGCGTCCCCAGGAAGTACTGGAAACTCTCTGGGGGAGGGGGCCGCCGGGTGCAGGGTCCCTTTCTTGTCAAGAGCACGTGGCCTGCGCTGCCCCGAAAGCTGGACTCCGCCTTCGAGGATCCGCTCACCAAGAAGATTTTCTTCTTCTCTGGTTAGTTTCCGTCTTTCTCCCTCCCCTGTGCTGTGCTTGGTCGCTCAGTCGTGTCCGACTCTTTGCGACCCTGTGGACTGTAGCCCAACAGGTTCCTCTGTCCATGGGGATTTTCCAGGCAAGAAGACTGGGGTGGGTTGCCATTTCTTTCTCCAGGGGATCTTCCCCACCCAGGGATCGAACCCGGGTATCCCTCATTGCAGGCAGATTCTTTACCGTCTGAGCCACCAGGGAAGCCCTAAACAAATTTAGCAGGGCTGAATTTCAGCCCTCCTCACAGCACCCTGGCACAGTCCTACCGAGGGGCTCTGCTCGGACTGCCTGGAGCGGAAAGGCCGGCCTCCCTGCGTTTTCCCTCTTGACATTCAAGGGGGGTGTGTACCCCACTCCCTGCCCCCAGACCGATGTGAGCCTTTCTCCGGCAGGGCGCCAAGTGTGGGTGTACACCGGCGCGTCGGTGCTAGGCCCGAGGCGTCTGGACAAGTTGGGCCTGGGCCCGGAAGTGGCCCAGGTCACCGGGGCCCTCCCGCGCCCTGGGGGTAAGGTGCTGCTGTTCAGCGGGCAGAGCTTCTGGAGGTGAGATTCCCAGGGAACGCCAGCAGGGGGAGCCCGGGCGCCATCCGCCTTCCCGTTGGCTCAGCGCCTGTCTCCTCGGTGCCGTCCTGCAGGTTCGACGTGAAGACACAGAAGGTGGATCCCCAGAGCGTCACCCCCGTGGACCAGATGTTCCCCGGGGTGCCCATTAGCACGCACGACATCTTTCAGTACCAAGGTGAGGGCTGAGAGCCAGGGTCGGGGGTGGATCCCTCCCAGAGATACCTCCCACGGTA
Source organism: Ovis aries (assembly GCF_016772045.2). NCBI lineage: Eukaryota > Metazoa > Chordata > Mammalia > Artiodactyla > Bovidae > Ovis > Ovis aries. The sequence continues at coordinate 74,731,946 of NC_056066.1, forward strand.
GGTTCCCCTACCCTGTGTTGTTAGTCGCTCAGTTGTGTCTGACTCTTTGTGACCCCATAGATTGTAGCCCGCCAGGCTCCTCTGTCCATGGAATTCTCCAGGCAAGAATACTGGAGTGGGTAGCCATTCTCTTTTCCAGGGGATCTTTCCCATCCAGGGATCAAACCCGGGTCTTCCACATTGCAGGCAGTTCTTTACCATCTGAGCCGCCAGGGAAGCCCTGCCTTAGTGATTGTTCAAGTTCCGAGCCAGAAAGAAAAAGCCGGTGGAGACTGAGGCAAATGCCCCGCATTGATGAGTTCCCCGCAGAGTCAGGGATCTTCCCAGGCCATTTGAGGACACAGGGCCACAACCAGAACTAGAACCCAGATTTCCTGCCTCTCAGCTGGAAGCTCTTTTCCCTATAGCACAGGACACCTGGTTTGCATGGAGGTTTTATTAGACCATATTTATCAAGTGCTGTAATATGCAAGGCACCATGCTGCCACTGGGAATACAGTGATAAATAACACATTTCATAGATGCGTATGTGTGTGACTTTGGGCAAGTCACTGCTATTCAGAGCCTCAGTTTCCCCATCTGTAAAATGGGGATGGTAGCTGGAGTTAACCCTTTCTCTTTCCCACTGCTCATCCCCAGTCAGCGGACAACTGCTGTTGGCTCAGCCTCCGAAATATTTACAACCTCCTTTGCAGACACCCTAGTCCAAGCCATGCGGGCTGTCCAATACCTTCAAATATATTTTCTGAGAGTAGGGAGGGGCCAGGAGGGGGAGGGCATGCAAGGTCGAAGGCACTAACGCAACCTGATCTGACCCCTCTCCTCCCCCCTCCCCACCCCCTCCCACTACTCCTGTCATTCCCTTTGCTCTGCTCCACTCACACCAGCCTCTGGCTGTTCTTTGAACACACCAAGGTCATTCCCAGCTTAGGGCCTTTGTGCCAGTTGTTCCCTCTGCCTGGAAGGCTTTTTCCCCAGATTGTCACTGGGATGCCTCCCTCTCAGCCTTCAGGTCTCAGCACTCAGGCCACCTCTTCAGAGAGGCCTTCTCTGGCCCTCATCATCTATTCACTCGACTGCTCACTGACATTTCCTTCATCGCTTTCCCTATTGTCAAAACCAACCTCCTTTACTTATGCATTTGCTTGTTAATCATATGTCTTACCCCACCAGCATGTAAGCACCCAAAGAACTGAGATCAAGCCTGCATTTTCCCTCCGCTGTATCCCCAGTGTCTCTAACAGTGCTTGGCATGATGAATGCTGGATGGATGAATGGGACTTGTTGAATGAATTGTTCTGAGTATCGACTGTGTGCCAGGCCCTGTGCCAGTGCTGGACCTGGAGGTCTGTGCCCTCCAGCATCTCCGGAGTGGGGTGGGGAACAAACATGTCCTATGGAAACCTTGGAAAGATTTTGAAAGGGCAGGAAGCGTGATTGTAAAGACCATACTCCTGTTTTCGTCTGTGTGTGGGGAGAGCTGGAATCACCGCTCTTGGTCCACTTTCTCCCTTGCAGAGAAAGCTTACTTCTGCCAGGATCACTTCTTCTGGCGTGTGAGTTCCCGGAATGAGGTGAATCAGGTGGACTATGTGGGCTACGTGACCTTCGACCTCCTGAAGTGCCCTGAGGACTAGGGCTCCCGAGCCTGCTTCAGCACTGCAGTGGGGGCCCCCTCGGGGACCCTGCCAATAGGGAATGAGCCAGTCTGCCGGATCCCAACTAGTGGATCTGTTCTGAAGGACGAGGAGGAGGGGAGGTGGGCTGGGCCCTCTCTTCCCACCTTCCTTTCTTGTTAGAATGTTTTTAATAAATGTGGATTCTTTAACCTTGAGGAGCAGATTTATGTATGGTATGCATGCCTGCATGTATGTATGGAACCAGCAGAGAGCTTATTATGCGCCAGGCGGTGTTCTAAAACACTTCATAAATATTAACGTTCAATCCTTCCTATTAGGAAGGTATAATGTAATTATTCCTATTTTATAGCTGAGGAAATGGCCAGCCTAATATTCATTCATCAAACATTTATTGAGCTCTGACATGGAGCCGGGCCTTGTGCTGGGCCCTGGGGATAGAGAAATGAGCTGAACGTTTCTCCTCTCAAGGACCGCTCAGTGGCCCTCAGATTCTCAGGTACACGAGAGCCCTCAAAACTTGCTTAAAATGCAGGCTCCAAACTCCATCTCCATTCTCAGAAAGTCCACCTTAGTTACAAGGGTGATGATCCTGTGGCTGATGGGGGATCACACTTGCAGGTGTGACCCTTTATTCTAGAATAATGGTGTGTGTGTGTGATTCTGCATGTTATGGTTGAAGTCAGGAAACCTTTCTCAGCCAAGAGGACATCTGAGCTTGAACTGAATCCGGAAGGGTGAGCAAGAGTTTCTTCCTGTGCAAGGAGGACTGTCTTAACCATTAAGCCTAGATATGTTCCTACTCTAACCCTCACGTATGTGTGCACAAAGCAACACCTTGATGAATGTAAACTGCAGCACCGTTCAGAGACTGAGAAACTGGCAACAACCTAAGTGAGCAGATGTAAGGCAGTGGATAAAGAAAATCCGGGTGACATACATGATGATAGGAATTACTCCTAGGACAGCACTGACTATATGCCAGGCACTGTTTCACATGCTTTAGTGCGTTAACATGGCCAGTCCTTAAAACAACCCTATGAGAGAATGGATACACATATATGTATGGCTGAGTCTCTCTGCTGTTCACCTGAAACTACCACAACATTGTTAATCAGCTATACTCCAATATAAAACAAAAAGTTTAAGAAAACCCCACAACTCTATGAGACAGGTACTGCTCTTAACCTTACAGGTACTATTACCATTGCCATCACTCCCTACCCCGCTTTATAAATGGGGTAACTGCTGGCATAGAGCTACATAGCTCACCTACACTCTCTGAGCTGGTAAGTGATGACCCTGGGATTGGAATGTGAGCTCTAGGGGCAAAAGCTGGGAGGACAGAAAAAGCAAGATGGCATTTCAGTTCAGTTCATTTCAGTCGCTCAGCCGTGTCCGACTCTTTGCGACCCCATGGACTGCAGCACGCCAGGCTTCCCTGTCCATCACCAACTCCTGAAGCTTGCTCAAACTCATGTCCATTGAGTCAGTGATGCTATCCAACCATCTCACTCTCTGTCGTCACCTTCTCCCTCCGCCTTCAAGCTTTCCCAGCATCAGGGTCTTTTCCAATGAGTCAGTTCTTCGCATCAGGTGGCTAAAGTATTGGAGTTTCAGCTTCAGCATCAGTCCTTCCAATGAAGGGGGCATTTGGGGCAACTAGAAATAGCTCAGAACTCTAACGTGTGGTTTGAGCAGAGAGGGTTCTGGAATGGTTGAAATAGGGATGGGTGGTCTGGGCTAGATGAGAGAAGGTCTAAGTGGCAGGCTGAGGAGCATGGATTTGATCTTCCAGGAAAGCTGAGGAACTTGACCGAAGGGTTGTCGCAGGTGAGTGGAGGTGATGGCCTTGGTCAGCTTTGATCATCATCCTCACCCGGGGTCAAGTGGGAGTTTAAAGAGAGCTTTAGAGAACTTTCTCCTAAGATTCCTGTGGGTGGGGCCCTCTCTCCTAACTCACCCATTTCTCACTCAGGAAGGATCTGCTCCCACTGGAATACAAATGTTCCTTAATATCACTTGTTTAAAATCTCTCTGGGCCTCTCTCTCTCTCAGTTCTGTTCCATTTCTCTAGTCCCCACCCCCAACTACAGGAAAACTTCCCCAAAGTACAGTCTAGACTCACGTCTCCCATTCTCGCCTCAGTTGTTTGCAGCCTAGTTCTCACTCCACTCCCACTGAAATCACTCTCTTTAACACCTGTGATCTTCCTTAGCCAGATCCAGTGGGTACTTCTCTGGGCTCATTTCATACCATCTCTTGACTTGTTGGACTCAGTGGATAATGCCTTTTCTTCCTGAAATTTTTCTTCACTTGGTCCCTGGATCAACCCTTTCTATGGGTTCTCTTCCTCTCTCATTGGCTTGATCTCCTGCTTTCCAGTCTCTAAATGATGGCATGCCCCTGTGTTCAGTCCCTTGACATCTTCTCTGTGTATACTCATTCCTTGTGATCTCGTCTAGTCCCGCAGCTTTAAATAGCATCTCTCTGCTAAAGACTCTGTAATGCACATCCCCAGCATTGTCCTCTCCCCTGAACTTGACTCCGATCTTTCTTGGGAGCCGAAGAGGCATCTCAGCCTACCTGTTCCAACTGAGCTCTTGGGCTCCACCTTCCAAACACACTCATCCATGTTCAGCTCCTTATCCTGGCACACAGTTTCTCACCCTTGGCACTATTGACAATTTGAACTGAATTATTCTTTGTTGTGGGGGATGGTACATACATTCTGGGAGGCTTGATGTCTTCCTCCAGGAGGTAGTGGGATCCATGGACAGATGCTAGGCCCATTCAGGGTCAGTCTCCCTCCCTCTCTCTGTCTTGGGCTGTAACATACAGGTGAGTGAAGGGACATGATGGTGTATCTGTGGCTCAAGTCCACACAGTCTCTACCCACTGGATGCCAGTACCATCCTCCTCCAGTTGTGACAACCAAAAAGGTCTCTGGATATTGCCAACTGTTCCTTGGTGGGCAACAATGCCCCAAGCTGAGAAATGTTGCTCTAACGTAACAAACATACAGACAGGTAGACCCTTCATAAGTGTACATTTCAATACATTTTCATAAACTGAACATGACTGTCTCATTAACATCCAAATCAAGAAATAAAATATTTTGAGCACACTAAAAGCTTCCTTATGCCCCCTTTTAATCACTACCCCCTCCCCCCTTTTGAACTGTGGTGTTGGAGAAGACTCTGGAGAGAAAATTCCGGGAGATGGTGAAGGACAGGGAAGCCTGGCGTGCTGTAGTCCGTGGGGTCACAAAAAGTTGAACATGACCTAGTCAAAGAACAACAAATACACTCTTTTGTGTTTGGCTTTTGTTCCATATGATATTTGTCAGGTTTATCCATATTGTTTGTGAATTATAAGATTGTTCATTCCCACTATGGTACTCACTCTATGAACGTACCACTACTTATTTGTCCATTTTACTGCTGATGGGCACTTGGGTAACTTTCAGTTTGAGGCTATCGTGAATAATACTGCTATGAACAATCTTGTCAATGTCTTTTGGTCAACAGGAGCTGTCACTTCCTTGGGGTACAAACCTTGGAGTGGAATTGCTGAGTAGACAGGCATGTCTAATTAGGCTCAGCTTTAGCTGACTGAACAATTATCCAAAGTGATTTTGCCCAACTATACTCCCACCAGCAGTGCATGAGAGTCCAGGAGCCCTCCTTGACTCCTCTTTCCTTTACATGCAATGTACCATCCAGCAGCAGGTCGTGTAGGTTTCTACTTCCAAAATGTATCCGAAACTGGACTGCCACCACCCCAGCCTGGCGATCATCGCCTCTTACCTGGTCGTTGCAGGAGCCTCCTAATTAGACTCCCAGCTTCCACTCCTGCCCTTAGCTGAGTCCTCACCCAGCAGCCAGAGTGATCCTGTTAACATGTAAGTCACAGCACATTGCTCCCCTACTCAGAAACTTCCCATGGCTTCTCTTGTAGATAAGAATCCAGACTCTTTGACAAAGCCTCCAGGTCACAGTATGATCTGCTCTCCTCTCCCCCACCTCATCTCTGCCCCATCACTCACCTCTCCATTCATGCTGCTCCAGACACACTGGCCCTCTTGTTGCTCCCTGAACTGTTCTAGATCCCTTGCACTTGCTATCTTCTCAGCTAGAGGGCTCTTCCCTCAGATCTTTGCTTAGCTGGCTCCTTCTCATCTGTGAGGGCTCAAGTCAAATACCACATCTTCTGAGAGGTCCTCTTACTCCATCCCTTAAAGTAGTCCTTTCCCTTAGTCATTATCCCTTGACCCCACCTTTTCGTCTTAATATATACCACAATCTCAAATTGTCCTGTCTATGCATTTGCTCACTTGTAATCTTTCTCCTCTCACTCATTAGAATGTAAGCCCCACGAGGACAGGAAGCCAGTCCATCTCATCCAATGCTATATCCCCAGTGCCCCAACCAGTGCCGCAAACGCAGGGGCGCTATCAAGATATGTTGAGTGAATGAAATCCAGTTTAGGAGACCTGAAAGTGAAGTCACTCAGTCCTGTCGGACTCTTTGCAACCCCATGGACTGTAGCCTACCAGGCTCCTCCGTCCATGGGATTTTCCAGGCAAGAGTACTGGAGTGGGTAGCGCCATTCCCTTCTCTAGGAGATCTTCCTGATCCAGGGATCGAACCCGAGTCTCCTGCATTGCAGGTAGATGCTTTACTGTCTGAGCCAGCAGGGAAGCCCTGACCTGGACGAGGAGAACCCGAGCTCCAGGAGCCACACACGGGGACGCCTGGTGCCGGGGTGGCTCTCACCAGCGGGTTGGACCCTCAAGAGCTTCCAGCGAAATTGAGAGCCCAAGGCCCCAGAGCCACGTGGCCAGACACGGAGGCACACAGCCAGGCGGGCACTAGGACCCTGCGCGGCGCCGCGGCCGGCGGGGGGCGGCCGGCGGCCGGCGGGGAGGGGGAATCCGCTCCCTCTGTCTCCCGGAGCCAGGTTGCGGCCACTTGTGCGATCCGGGCCGGTTCCGCAGCCCCCGGCGCCTCTCCGCACCATGAGCCGCAGGTTCACCGTCACGTCGCTGCCCCCGGCGGGGCCCGCCGGGCCTTCTGACCCGGGGCTCCACGGGCCTTCAGCCTCAGACCGCCGCCGCCGCCTCTCTGGGGGAGACGCCAAAGGTAGAGGCCTCGGGGGGCGGGGCTTGTAGGGTGGGCGGGGCGATGAAGGGGCGTGGCCACGGCGAGCGGGCCTTTGGTTGGGAGGGGAGAGACCAGGACCGGTGGGGAGAGGGTCCGTCCCCTCGGAAGGCTGGAGAAGGGAGAGGAGCTGGGCCCTGAGGGACCGGGGAGGGCTGCAGGGGCAATGGTGAGGGGAGGGGCCAAATTCGAGGTGGGCGGGGACACACGGAAGAGGGTGGAGCTAGAGGCGAGGGGGCGGGTCTTATGATACGAAGTCTAGGGCCTCGGAAGCTGGGCCGGGGCGCAGTCAGGGGGCGGGATCATCTCGGGTAGGGGGCGGGGATAGAGGCGAGGGGCGTGTCTTATGGTATGAAGGCTAGGACCTTGGGGGCTGGGCCATCTCGGGTAGGGGGCGGGGCTATAGCGAGGGAGAAGGCGGGGCTAGAGGGAGGGAGAGGGCGGGCCGTGTGGGTCCAGAGCCAATGGGAGGAGGCAAGACCGTCCCGGTTTGCGGACAGAAAAGGGCGGGACCAGACACGGAAAGGTTCAGGCCAGTAGGGTACGGGAGGAGTCGACGGAGGGAAGAAACAAGGACCTGGGTCGCTAGGTCTCCAATCCTTAGTGCCTCAAGAGGCGTCGCGGACAGCGCCTTGGGGATCCCCCGAAGAAGACAGGAGAGAGAAGTTTGGGACCCTGGGCAGCTAAGATCCTGGGCGCAATCCGTGGGGACACTAGTCCTGTCCCTGCGGGGATTCACTTAGCTGCCTCTTCTCCAGTTCCACAAACGGTGGGTGGAGCCAGCTCTGGCGGGAGCAGGGGCATCTTCCTGTAGAACCCATCGCGGTGGTCTTATAATGGAAGTTACATGCAGGGTACAGATGAGAGAGGAGGGAAGGGACCCTTCTAGGCTTCGGTGAAGAATTAGCATCCTGGATGCACACGCAGTCTTCTCCGCAGGGGCCCGCTTATGCCTCTCGGGTCTGGAAGGAAGGTGGAGAATTGGCTTGAGGTGGCCCCAAGTGGGGAGGAGGAGCCTCCTCGGGCCACCAGGGGTCGCTGCTGAGCCGCAGGTGAGCTCACCCTGACCCCAGCAAACTTAAGCACCAAAAACCCTTTTAGAGGTTTTATCTGGCGAACCTCTACATTGAATAAATGACCAAACTGAGGCCTAAATTTCCTCAGGGCTCCAGTCTCGTGAACCAACCGCATACTGAACGTGGTCACTCGGATTATAGGGGGCTCTTTCCTTTCTTCTTCTTTCCCATAATGTCTGTCCCTTTTCTCATTTTCAGTGATGTTCTTACCATTCTTACAGATTTAAAAGTCAGAACTCTAGGAGCCATCAATGCCTCCTTTTCTCTTCCCACCAGATCTGAGTGGTCCTCATGTCTTGGTCACTTCCTTCAAAACTTACCCTGAATCTGGCCACATCTCTCCTTCTGACATCATCACCTTGCTCCAAACATCCATCATCTCTCATGTGACCATGACCCCAGCCTCCTCACTGGTCTGCCTGCTTCCTGTTCATAAGCATCTGCATCATTTATAAGATAAACGGCAAACCCTTTAGTCAGTCATTCAAAATCTCCCCTCATCTGCTCCTGGTATGCCTGTCCCTATTTTCCCCACCTCCATTAGCCAGGGAAACTCCTACTCACTCTGTAAGTTATAGCTCATTTAACCTTTTCTGAAACTCTTTTTCACTTTCTCTCACTTCCAGGCAGAGGCAGACATTCCTTTTCTGCCCACCCAGTGCACCATTATAGCACATGTCCAGTGAATGGAAGTTATTCACTTGTGTGTCTCCTACATCTCCAGGGCAGGGACCTCATCCTTTTACCTTTGTGTTCTGACTGCCAAGTGCTCAGCTGGGCACTTAGTACGTGCTTACTGCTCACTCATCAGGTGAGGGGGGAGGGGCTGTAGGCTCCTAATTCCGCTACCTTTGCCTTCTCTCCTGCCATTCCCCATCCACTGGCCTGAAAATAAGATGGCTCTGTCTCTTATCTCAAGGCGACTGTTCAGTCTTCCTGTTCCTATTTCCAAGCTCCTGCATACTGAAGTAAAATACAGCTCCCAGTGTTGGGTGTGCAGGTGTGTGTGCAAATTGGATGTGAATCTGGAATGCCGTGGGCTTATGGCAGAGGCGGTGTGTGTGTATCTTTGCATGTCTTGAGGGAGATGCATCCCACGTTAGCTCTGTTGACCCGTGGGACAGTCGGTGAGTCAGTGCTTATGTGTGTTGCTGTGTGCCAGTGTGCTGATTGGCATGCTGATGTGTGTGTTTCTGTGTCTGTCTGTGGGGTGGGTACCTGTGTGCTTGAGCTTGCACATCTCCATCTTGAGAGTAATTTGGGGGTTTTTTCCCCAAACTTGAAACGTGTTATTTTGTGTTGGGGTATAGCCGATTAACAATGTTGTGGTCGTTTCAGGTGAACAGGGAAGGAACTCAGCCACACATACACACATATCCATTCTCCCCCAAACCTCCCTCCCGTCGAGGATGGCACATAACATTGAGCAGAGTTAAGGTCCCTTAATTCTAAAATGATTATCCATTGTAAACCTAACAGTGTGTACATGACCTTGCCAAATTCCCTAACTATCCCTTCCCCTACTTTATGGATTTTTAACCTCTTAGGCCCTGAGACAGCCTCCAGCATCTCTCCTTGGTAGGCCAGTACGTGGGGAAGTAGATAAGAGCTCCCTAGGAGAACTTAAAATCTGGTGGTATCTTTCCCCCAGCTGTTCTTGAGCCAGTGCTCTGGCCCCAGCGGGATGCTCTCCCCACCAGCTGTCCTCACCCAGGTGCTAGGGGAGAAATGGCAGCATGTGGAAGGTGGGGGAAGATTGGGGGAGGTTTTGTAGCTCATTTACATACAAGCATTGTCTTTCCTTCTGGACCCAGGGAGTGGAGTTTGTTGTCCCTGGAGGTGCTTCCTGCAGCCAGAGGATAGGAGGGGATATGACTTATGGGGGAGGAATGAAGCAATTCAAAAGCTGATCCTTGAATCTACCACTAATCCTGGGCTGCAGCCCACATGCCTCAGTTGCCTCATCTGTACCATGGTAAGATCGATGATTACTTGGCTGGACCTGGGATCAACTGTTGCAACTCTGAGCTACTCTTCCGTCCTTTGTATTGCTCCTTGCTATGTCTGTTTCTCACCGAGGAAGACAGAGCCTTGGGAAGAGTGATGGGCCTGGTTAAGACTAAGAGGAGTTGAGATGTGTCCCCATGGAGTGAGAGGGAGCCAACTTGTGCTAAGGGGACAGAGCAAGACCACAGTGTAGCCCATCCACACTCTAGCCCAGGCTCTGTGGAATGGCCTTGGGCACATTGCTTCCCCTCTCTGGGCCTCAATTTCCCCAGCTGTATATAGAGAAGTTGAACAGGAAGCTATCTGAGGGTCCTTCTAGCCATAAAAATGCTTAGATTCTTTGATGATCTAGAAAGGTGATGTTCTCTACCTCCTCCATACCCAAACCTCATGTTTCAGTCTCTATCTGTAAACTGGGAAGAACAACACTGAATTATTGGTATAAATATCTGATCTGGAGATCTCTAGCCTATCCAAGGAGTTCTCCGGTCACTCACTCCTCAAGCCAGGACTCTGAACCTCACTGCCCACTACCTCAGCCCAAGGTGAGCCTTGGGAATCACCATGGCAACAAACTGGTTATGAACAGGGCTGTAGTTGCCATGGTGATGGGCTGCTCTCTCTCTCTCTCTCATCCCCCTCACCTCCCCTCCCCTCTTCTCAATGAACCAGAGTGATCTGTGGGCTCCAGCTTCTCCAGGTGGGGTGGGGATGGGGGTGGGTACAGTGAGAAGGGGGTCCTGATTGAGAAACAGGGAAGATAGACTGAATCTATAGAGGAATGGGGGGCTGTCGGGGTGCCATTGCCATGGTGACAGGGCTGCAGCCTGTTAATTAAGCCCCCGGTTACCACGGAGATGATGGTGGTTGACGTGTCTGCGGCGGGCCCTGTGTGTGTGTGTGTGGGGGGGCTGTGCTCTGCCCCAGACTCATCAATTCATGGCGAGGGCTTGGGTTCCAGAGGAGGGGCCCTCCCAGTGGGGGAGAGGAGTGAAGAACGGAGTTCAAGGCCTTAGCTCCATGAGGCCAGAGCTGGGGGTGGGTGGGTTAGGCTGTGGGGATAATGATATAGAGACAGGGTGGATAGGGACTGAGCCAGAAAGAGGAACACTACGCCTACCTTCCATAGAAAGAGGACCCTGTTAAGCGGCTCCAGTTTCTTCCAAACAGCTCCTTGTCCTGATTCAGTGGCTGGGACCCTGTATTGGAGTTCAGGGAGCCAGATTCTAGTCCCTAGTCTGCCACAGGTTCATCCCATGGAGCAAATTCGTAGCTTTCCATTTCTATTTTCTTTCCATTTCTTCCAATTTCCCCAGATAGGAGGACTGGTTAAAAAATAACTTACAAAATTCCTTCCAGTGTCAAAATCCTGATATTAGGAGGCAGTTTCCCTGACCTTTTTTTTTTTTCTCTTTCTCTCTCTGAGAAGCATAAGTGGAAGGGGAGATGAATTTTAGAGACTCAGAGTTGAGAAATAAGACCCGTGCCAGGCTCTGCACCTCGTGATGATTTAATGAGAGGATGCCCCTGGCCCTAGATCCTCTGAGGGCTCTCGGCGGGGATGGGGTGCTGAGCCTGCAGCCATGTTCCTGGGGCTCGGAGCTGAGGGTCACCCTTACTGGCTAAGGCCAGGCTGCCAGTGGAGGAGGGCCTGAAATATGTTTTCTGAAAGCCTCACAGCAGAGGCTTGGCCTGAGACCAGAATGGGGATCAGTCTTCTTGAGAGGTGGGGGCTGTGAACCAAAGGACTGGGGTCTCCCCTTGTGGCTGTCTCCTCAGTTGGTCTTGGCTCCTCGTGAAGTGCTCCATGGATTTGGTCTGAGATAAATGGAGAATTTTCAGGGTGGGAAGAAGGCCCAGGGATTATGCAGCCTCACTCTTTCATTCTATAGATAGAGATACTCAGGGCCTGAGAGGAACCCAGCTTTGCCCAAGGAAATGCAGGGTTTCGGGGCAGAGGACAGGACAGCACCACTATCCCCTGAATCCTGGATGCTTTGCGAGATAGGAGGTCTGGTGAGGGTACCCAGATGGGACACCCAGGGGAAAAGGATCATGCCTGCCTTCATCTACTCCCTTGCCATCTAGATTTTCTCTGTGGGTGGGCTCAGTCCCTCCCTGAGTGGCCAGGGCTCTGGACCACAAATGGGAAATACCCCCAGGGGAACATCCCAGACCCAGGATTGCTGAAAAACCTCAACATTTATTTCTCAGCACTTCTCAAACATACTACACATTTTACCGTATTACTTGTCTCTACAGAGTAGTAGAAAAGCATAATGGTGGTGGTGGTGGTCTGTGAAATGCAGTGCTGAAAAATTCTTGAACACTGGCCTACCCACCTGCAATCCCTTTAACCCCTGTCACCAATTTAAACTCATTGCAATTTTTATGTGTGGGTGGGTGGTTTTCTCTCTGGGAAAGCCAAGAAGGCCCGTTCTCACACCTTGTCTGAATAGCTAGCTCTCCACCCTAAAGAGTCCTTCCAGTGTCCATAAAATCCAGTGAAGGGGTTATCTTACTGGAGGATGCCTCAGAGTCCCACTTCAGTTAGCTGCTGAAGACTCGGTGGTTGATCCAATCTGAAGTCAGCGACATGTGTGACAACAGAATCTGAGCAGCAGGCCCTGTCCATGGTCCTGAAAAACTCACGTCCTAGAACTGGATCGCTAGTGGTGCAGATTTATTTTTTCTAGGACCCTTGAAGATCTCTGGGCCCACCTCCAATTGCAAGCTGAGAGGCCACTCTGGCCCTGCACTTCTAAAGCCTGAGCACAAGAAAAGGGAGAGAGTTCATCTCCAACCCAGTCCCTGTTCCTCTGTTAGTAGCCAAGGATGAGAGGCACTGAGCAGTTTGGATATGACTGCCTTTTTGCCTCTTCTATTGGAGGCAGGACCCATTTCAAAAGAGGTTATGTTGAGGAAAAGAGTCCTAGGCTGGAATAAAGGAAACTGGATTCTAGGCCAAGTTCTGCCATTCACGGGTATTGTGTTCATAGGCAGTCATTTCCCCCGATCCCCATCAACAGTGAGCCTTAGCTTTTTCACCTGTAAAATGAAAGCTATGCATTAGCTAAAATGATTGAAGCCATCCTCTCCAGGCCTGGAACTCCCCTGAAACTTAGAGGGCTACTGCTGGGAGCTTGAGTGAGTCTCAAAGTCATTTGCCCTAAATCTGCTCTTCTCATTGGATATTTCCATCTTGCTGGGGCTCAAAGGGTCCACACTGCTGATGCTGCTTCCTGAGATCTTTCCCCATGGGATCGAGTCCGGAGTCTTGGGGTGCTGAGAGGGTCCCAGGACAATCAAAGGGAGGAGGAGGAACGCAGAAAGCATGTCAGCTCTGGAATCCTCAGAAAGCAATCCTGGATTAGGGGATTAGACACTCCCGCCCCAGGAGAAAATCTGGTCCCAAACCGACAGGCGGCCTCATTCTCCCCTCCCCCACTCCACTCCTGGCCAGCCTGCGACCGGCCTGCCCTCCCCAGAGGCTGCACCATCCCCAGTGGGGAATCAGCGCTCCAGAACCTCACTGCCGCCTTCTCTCCTCCTCACCACCTCTCCTTCCCAGGTTCCTTTCTTGGGGGTGGGGGTGGGGTCCCTTGTTTTGGGACTCCAGTAATTTGCCTTTGAGGTGAGACGCTGAGACCTCTATCGGTCTAAACAGAAAGAAAGGGTTCGCTGCAACTCCTCAGACTCATGCCTCCCATTTTAAGCCAGGATGAGCCAGACAGTTCAGCCCCTGACCCTGACGCCCCGGGGGCCAGCACGGTGCTTGAGTTAAAGGCTCTGGCCTTCGCACATCTCTAGCTCCAGCCTCCTGAGCAGCGATTGTGGGCGAGGGCACGATTCCACAGCGTTCTTCAGGGCCGGCCTGCCCAGCTTTGCAGGCAAGCTCTCCAGGGACCCATATTCCACGGCGCGCTCCCCCTGCCGCCTCAGATCCCCGCATCTTCCCTCTAGGGGTCAGCCCAGACCCCTGGCCAGGCAGCCGCTGCGGGGCCGCCTCCCCGCGGCCGCGACCTAGTTCCCTGCCGTTATTTTTAGGGCGCGGGATGGCACCTGCCCACGTGCCGGCCCCGCCTGCGCCGGAGAGTGGGGGGCGGGCGGAGCTGCGTCTGCTCCCGGGAGGCGAGGCCCCCGTCCCCCGCAGCACCCTCTCCATCCCACTGGTGCAAGCCCCCAGGTTCCGTGAGAGGGGGCCTCCGGGAACGCACTGCCCGCCCCTAGTTCCCTCTTCTTCCTCCCTCCCTCGCTCCCCCCCTCCCAAAACCCCGCCAGTGGCTCACGCCTCCTGCATACGGGATGAGGTGAGCCGCGCCGCCGCTGAGAGGGGGCGCGCGCGGGTGTGAGCGTGTGTCCGTGTGCGAGTGTGTGTGCGCCGGGCGGGCGGGCACTGCAGCTTCTTCCTCCGTGGAGCGGAGAGCGAGAGAGCTAGAGCGAGCGAGAGAGCGGCGAAGGCAGGCAGAGGGGCGCGGGCGAGGCGGCGCAGCCATCCCGGGGCCCGGCGCCGCGCCGCCACCATGCTAAACAACCTGACGGACTGCGAGGACGGCGATGGGGGAGCCAACCCTGGTAAGCGATCGGGGGCGGCGAGGAGAGGAAGCAGCTCTGGGGTTAGAGACAGAGAAGGGGGCCGCCTCCTTCGGAGGCGAGGCTGGGATTGACCCGGGCGGTGGGCGCCCAAGTCGGCCTGGAGCCTAGCTCCATTGGAATGCGCCAGGCGCTGTGCGAGGTGCTGGAATGTGCCGCGCCCGGGGCCAGGACAGGGGGCCGAGGGCTTGCCACTGCCCACGGCCGGGGGGCAGACGTGGGCTAGCAAAGCGGGGGAGTCGGTGGGAAGGGGTTGGAAGAGCTAGAATGGGCTGACGTGGAGCTCGACGGGCGGGAGGAGGGCTTCTTTTCCCGAGAAGGGACCCTGGCGTCCTGGCGCAGAGCGCGGGGGTTGGGGGGGCGCAGTCTGCTGCAGTCCCTCGCTTTGAGACTTCCAGCTGAAAGGTGGGGGGAAGGTGCCGGGGGGGGGGAGTTGGAGCCATATGACAGCCCTGTCCGGCTGCGATGTCTCCTTAAGGGGTCACTTGATGCAGTCCGGGCCCCCTCCCCCAAAGCTTCCCGAGATCCGACCTCCGACTGAAGCGAACCTCCTCCGGGGATTTTCAGCTCTACTTTGCGGAATCTCCTTCTCCCTCTCGCGTTCCCATGGGTTCCTTTTCAGGACGGGAAGCAAGATCACCCTCTTTTCTTTCCCCTTTCCCTTTCCTCTGGGTACTCTGGGATAGCTGTGAGGTTTCCAGGGTGGGGCAGAGGGGAGTCTCTCTAGCCAGCTCTGCTAGCTTCCCTAGTGAGGCCTCAGGAATGGGGTCCCAGCGGCCGAATCCCCGGCGCCGTGGCGCGGACACTGCGGACGCGCTGCGGTGGGTGCGGAGACTCGCTAGGAGCAGAGGGGCTTGGAGCGAGTCCGTTGGTGGCTCCTGCTCTCCCCCGCCCTCCTCCGCGGTTTCCCTGCTCCGAGGTCTTCGAGGCCAGCCACCCCCTCGGGCTCCCGGGCCCCCCGCCGCCCCCCAGCGGTCTCAGCCATCCATCACGGCTGTCAGCCGCCCCCACCCCCCACCCTCCAGCGGCGCTGCGTCCCTTGCGCACTAGCGCACCTCCTGCTCTGGCTGTCTGCGCTCAGCGCCTTCAAACGCTCCCCTGGGCATTGCTTGACCCTCTGGGCCAAGACTCCTGCAGACCTCCCCCCGGGGAAGGCCCAAGGTCCTAAAGACTCAAAGCGCAGGGTCTTTCAGGGACAGGCAGCCTGGACTTGAAGTCCTCCGGATCCTGGGTCCAAGTCAGAGCCAAGTGGTCGCTTGGAAGGCTGTGGACACCAGGGTCCCTCATCCTCTGACACCCCTTCTTCCTCCCTGAAGCTGAGTAGGGGCAGGAACTACTGACTGGCTAACTCATCCATCTCCCCAGTGACCCTGGGGTCAATCCGCAGGCGCCCTCCTCCATAGCAGTTTCAGGCTTCGGGAGGCGGGTGGTTTGGCAAAGTCGAGTCTGCAGCAGAGCCGGGCATCCCGTCGCTGCTCCTAGGGAACGAAGGTGGGAGCAGTCATTCCCACATGGGAACCCCTTCAGATGTCTCCACTCTGAGGAGGGGGCTCTGCTCCCCCAGACACAGGGTTTGGTCCAGTCCCCCAGGCCCTGCTTGCCCTACCCCTGACCATGGCGCCTTTCTGGGCCACGGGATTTCTGCCGGGTCTCAGGTGGCCTAGAAAAGAGTGTGCAGCAGGACTCCAACTAGGAACTCCCTTCAGTTCTACCCCCTCCCCACAAGTTTTCCAGACTCTGAGTGTAGCAGACTCGTCTGCAGACTTTCTATCTCTCTCTCTCTCTGAGTGGCCAGGACCTGGGTCAGGCCCTTTTGGCCCCAGAGTGAGAAAGAAGGCTTCCCAGTGGTGCCTGGAGACCGTGATGGGATGGGGGGGAGGGGGAAGTGGCTTGACTGAAGACCATCAAACCGAGAAAATCCGGCATCTCTGAACTTAGGTTCTTGGAAATGTAGGAGAACCGGGTCCTGACCTCGGGGAGGTGGGAATGACCAGAGAAAGAAGGCTCCTCTGGACTAAAGAACACAAGGATATTGTCTCTGCACCCCAGGTCTCCTTTCCTCTTGGGGTCTGACGCCGTCCCCTACTCCCCTCGTCTGGCTTGGGGATTCCCCGAGGCCTGGCCCCAGGCCCCCAGGGGAGGCTCCTAAGCCGCGCCGCTAGCCTGTTTCCTCCCTGGGAGCTCTGGCGGCCGCAGCTTAATTGAAAGCCGATTCGGGCTGAGAGCTCCCAGGGGGCGGGGGCGAGGGCGAGGGCGGGGGCGGAGAGGGCTCAGCCTCCGTCTGGCCCGGCCTCTCGCGCGCGCGCCGCACGGCGCTATCCCAGCCTTCTGACTCCCGGCTACGGGAATGGGGGCGAGATCGCCCCTCGCGGTCCTGCCCAACTGAGGGCTCATGAAGCTCACCCCTCCCCCTCAACCGGGGTTCCAGGGAGGGGTCGAAATCAGCCCTGGCAGACCAGGCTGGGGGCCTGGCGTCCCGTCCAGACGGCGGGTGGAAAAGCGCTACTCAGGTCAAGCCTACGAGCTGCCCCCTCCTCTGCCCTCATCTCCTGGCTGGGCTCCGGCCCGGAGTCTGGCTCCGCGCTGCGCGCCGCGTTACATAAGCCGCTGCGGGCGCGTGGCCGGCTCTGCTCCGCGCTGCGCTCTCTGCCCGCGCGGTCGCCATGGAGACCGGCGCGGGGCTGCTTCGATGCCGGGTCTCCGGCCAGGACGCCCTCTTTCCCGCCCTGCACGTTACCCGCGCCCCCACGAAGGAGGAGGGGAGGGGTGTGAAAGGAATGGGGGGCTCTCGTGCCTGACAGTCCTAACCCCGAAGAGCCGCGGGGAGGAGAACCCACAGGAGACGGGGCCCCTAAATCTTGCCGCTGGGGAAGGAGTGTGGGACAGGGCGACCAGGGTGGGTGGGGTACCCCGTATATTAGTAATAATCGTGATTGTAATAGTAACAGCAGTAAGTACACTTATGCGCCCAATACACACACGCCCAACAGGCATTATTTTACTTAATCCCCACCACAGCCCTGAGTTAAACACGATTATTATTCCTTTGCAAAGTAGGAAACCGAGGCTTAGTTTAAGTGACTTGCCCAAGGGGTGGACACAGCCAACGAAATTGGGACTGGAACCTAAATCTTCTTGACTCCAGCCTGTTTTCCTAACCATTAAGAAATTTCTTCTCATCTCATCCCCAACCCCCTAGTTCCCACTATAATGTGGTGAAAACATGAGGCCTCTTGTCAGCATCTTAAAAATGAAGAGGGACCCACCTCACTTTTATTTCTCCTGTTCTCTAGCCCCAAAGAGCTCTTCTGAGACCTTGAGGGTCAGGAAGGGAGCCCGGGGGGATTCACCTCAACAGACTTTTTGCTGAGCACCTAGTCCGTGCCAGGCTCCCACTGGCAAGACCCGTCTGCTAGTCCCAGGACCTCCTGGACGTGAGGAGAAGAGTGAGCTGGTGGAGGCCCTGTCTGGGGGTCAGGAGTTCTCCGCCTGATGAGTGAAGTGGAAGTGGAGGCAGGAGACAGCAGGTGGTGGGTTTCCCTTGAGGACATGAGGCATCACTTCCACGGTTTAGAGTCAGGATGGACTGGATTTATAGCAGGTCATGCTTTGGGGACGGACCCTGGTTGAGAGACTAAGGGAGGTTTCCAGGAGGAGAGGATGGGGAGGATTTGGGCAGAATGGAGATGGAGAGAGAGAGAGGTCAGGAGATGAGGGGATAGGAAATTCAGAATATGTAGGGCCTCCACTTCACTTCTGTTTTGGTCATTGGAGAGTTACCCCGGAGTCCAAAGAGATATCTACTACTGGGATTCAGCCCTGAAAACTGAGAAAGTGTGATGGCTGGAAGCAAGGGAGTGTGCCTGTGTGTGGGGGGTGGGGGGGTGGGGATTGCTTATGTCTCTTTGAAAGGACCCTCTCCTTAATGCCCTGGAGACTTCCTCCTTGCATGATCTCATCCAGGCACATGGTTTCACACCCTTGCTACACAACTTTTCGTGGGCTACCGCTGATTCTCATGCCCAGCGTCTCTCCTGGGTCCCGGGCTGATCTGTATATCCAAGTGCTTCTGGACAAGGTCTCTTGAGTGTCCTATAGCGCCTCACCGGCAGTCAAATCCAGCCTCTTCCCCACCCCCAGCCTCCCTCTTTTCCCTCCGTTTATTAAATAGCACCATCATCCACCCATTTACCTCTGCTAGAAACCCAGGCATTATCCTAGATCCCTCCTTCCCCCATCCGCACACAGCTGGCATAGAAATGTGTGCCAATAATTCTGGAGTCTGTTCACTTTTCCACACTGCTCTGGTCCGGAGTATCACCAGTCCTTGCCCAGATTTCTGAAAGTCCTTAGCTTCTGCGTTTTTTCTTTTTCTGGTTTTTGGCCACACGTGGCATGCGGGATCTTAGTTCCCCAACCAGGGATTGAACCCATCCCTCCTGCAGCGGAAGCATGGTGTCTTAACCACCAGACCATCAGGAAAGTCCCCGCTAACTAACTTCTTTATTCTTTGTCAAAAGGCCAGAGTGATTGCTCTAAAACACACATTTGTCCATGGTACTTTTTTGCCTGAAACTCTTCAGTGACTTCCCATTGTCCTCTGGATGAAGTCCAAAATCCCTAACGTGGTTGGCTAGTCATGTAAGGACCCGGCCCACACCTACCTTCCTAGCCTCATTCTCTTCACATGCTTCTCCTCCATCCTCCAGCGCCCCTCCCCTCATTCCCTTTCCTCAGACTCCTCCAGATCAAACTTCTTTCAGGCCCTCTGACCCAGTCCAGCTCCCTCTCACCTCTGGGCCATCGAACACGCTGTTCTGCTCTTCCATCTGCCTGGAACACCCTCCCGGCTCCCTCCCAGGCTAGCTGTTACTCATCCTTCGGTTCTCAGCCAACACGTCACTTCCTTTGGGAATCCTTCCGTGACCTCCCAGGCTGGGCTGGGTGCTTCTCCCGAGTTCCCACAGTCCTTTGTTCATATTCTGCCACACAACTTACCACTCTGGGTTGGAAACTTCTGGCTATGGGTTTATCTCCTCTGCCTTTGTGTTCTCCGAGGGCAGGGCTGGCCTTAGGCTGTGTTTTATTCCCCCACCCCCACCCCCACAGCAGCATGCAGGAGACATCCAGTAACTACTCACTGACTGAAGATGAACCAGGGACACAGGACATGCCAAAGGGGGTCACTTTTCCAAGAGGTGGAGTATCCTGGGGGCCTCCGGCTGAAGCTGTCTCTGCCTCCCCTCTAGGAAAGAGCGTGCTTCCACTTCCCAAACTCCAGGATGGGCCAGCTATGGTCAAGGAGGGAACTCTGGAGAGTCTAGGGTGCCCTGATGAATGAAGTAGGACCGACCCCCCCCCCCCGCCCCCCAACCAGAGCAAGGAAGCACTTCCACATTCATTAAATACCCTGCACATGCCAGGGAGTGTGCTAGGTTTGTTATACAGAACTAAAATTCTGCAGGGGAGGTAGCATTAGCTCATTTTTTCCATGTGTGGACTGAGGTTCAGCGAGTTAAAGTGGCCACACAGCTGGGTGCCCAGGCAGACGGGTGGCAAACAATTGATGCCAAGTTTCTCACTCCTCTGCCTTCTCAGGTGATGGCAACCCCAAGGAGAGCAGCCCTTTCATCAACAGCACCGACACAGAGAAGGGCAAGGAGTATGATGGCAAGAACATGGCCCTGTTTGAGGTGGGTTGCTTGGGGTCTTGGGACTCCCCTCACGATTCATCTCCGCCTTCATCAGCCATTCCCTCCCTCCTTCCCTGGGGCACTGTCCCCTCCTCTCCATTGCTCCCTCAGGTCCGGCTTCTTCCTTTCCCTTTCCCCCTGCTCCTCCACTTCTTATCCTAACCCCCTCTCTCCCTGCCCATCTCATCCTAGTCTCAACGGCTTGCCTCCTGGTCCCCATCTCTCTCTGCCTCCTACCACCTGGCTCACCCTCCTCTAGACCCTGGTGCCCCAACACTGACAAATTCCCTCCGCAGGAGGAGATGGACACCAGCCCCATGGTGTCCTCCCTGCTTAGTGGCCTGGCCAACTACACCAACCTGCCCCAGGGAAGCAGGGAGCACGAGGAGGCAGAAAACAACGAGGGTGGAAAAAAGAAGCCTGTGCAGGTGAGGGCCTTGGGGAAGAAGGGCTGGAGGGGAGAGCAGGCAGGGGAGGAAAAGGGCTTCAGGTGAAGGGATGGATGGTGGAGACAGAAGGATAGGAGGTGGAGGTGGAGGGAGGGGAAGGAATGGGAGATGAGGGGTAGAGATGGGGGGGAGGGAGGGGGATGAAAGTTTGGGGAAGAGGAGAGGGCCTGGGGTGCTGGTAGGGATGGGGGGGAGCTGCAGAAACTGACGCCAGCCTCCCTGGCAGGCCCCCCGCATGGGCACCTTCATGGGCGTGTACCTGCCGTGCCTGCAGAACATCTTTGGGGTCATCCTCTTCCTGCGGCTCACATGGGTGGTGGGCATCGCAGGCATCATAGAGGCCTTCTGCATGGTCTTCATCTGCTGCTCCTGTGTGAGTGACTCCCTCCCCTCGCCCGTTCCCTGACAGCTGGGGCTTGAGCAGGGACCTGGGGGTGGGAGGGGAAGGGAAGGGGAGGCATGAGACCTGAGCTCTTTATAGGAACCACTGCATATAATCTTGGAGTGGAAATTAGGTCTGACTGGGCCTTCTAGCCTCTCCCAGGTTCATCCCTGATGGCCATCAACCAGGTGTCACCTGGATCTTTGTGTGGGTGTGGGTGCTGCAGACTCATTGATAAAAAAGATAGGTGTACATTAATAAATCAGATTCACCTACAGCCCTACAACAGTCAACAATTTGGTGGGTCTTGACTCACAAGAAAACGGGATGATGGTCCCAAACAGGTCTGGCTGAATTCTTCCCATCTTCTCAAAAAACCCACATGTTCACTAAACACCTCCTTCCCATGACATTTGTGCTTCCTCGCATGTGACCTGTGATTCCCCCCTCAACATGTGCGGGAGCCAGTGCCGAAGCTGGTACACCTGCCTATTGAATAAACGAAGAAATGGAGGCTTAGAGAACTGAAGTGACGTGTCTCCTCCGGTCAGACAGCTGGTCAGAGGCCAAGCTGGGGTTTCCAGAGCTCTCTGATGTGAGAGCTCGAGTTCCTTCCATGTGCTGGGTGAAGAAGAGGTTTTTCTGGACAAGAAGGACTTGGCAGGAGTAGGACCTGGAACCGTACCAAGGAGAAGCTCAGTGGAAGAGGACTTGTGGGTTTGGCGGGTGTTTATGGGGTAGCCGCCACCCTGATGGTGATCTCTGTTCTCACAGACGATGCTCACAGCCATTTCCATGAGTGCAATCGCAACCAACGGTGTTGTGCCTGGTACGTGACTGGGGCCGCTTGGAGGCGGAGGGGGCCTGGCTGGGTGGGAGGGAGACCTGGACAGTTGGAAGGAAGGAAGGGCAGTGCCCAGAGCTCTGGGTGCCCTCAGGAACTCTGAAAGGCAATACTGCAGGTCTGAGGCTGGGCTGTGTTGTTTGTGGAGTTGGTGGAGGCAGCCCTCTTAAGGGGAGGGGAAGGAGGCTGTTGATGGTGTTGAACGGGGCAATGAAAGATCTCTTCCCTTTGCCTGAGACCCTCTTTGCCATCATCCTATTTTCTGAGCCATGGCCTCCTTAGAGGGGTAATTAGCAACATGGTAATTAGTGCTGTAAAAGCCACTCAGAGTGTTGGGCTGGGTCTCCCACTATAGCCTGTAAGGCTTGTGAGGCCCTGCCCACCACTGTCTCTGATCCCCCCTCACCCCTATAGCAGCCCAGGGTCCCTCGAACCTCTTGCCAATACTGGATTCTTTCTGCAGCTGGCGGCTCCTACTACATGATTTCCAGGTCTCTGGGTCCAGAGTTTGGGGGCGCTGTGGGCCTCTGCTTCTACCTGGGCACTACTTTTGCTGGGGCCATGTACATCCTGGGCACCATCGAAATCCTGCTGGTAAGAGGGGCCGGGGAGGAGGTGTGGGTCCCAGGCTGTCAGTCAGTTAACAGATGCTCCCTGGGCACCTCTTGTAGGCTGGGTCACTCAGTAAGGCCAGAGGGATATCAGATGTGGTTCTGCCTTTAAAGAGTTCACAGTCTAGTTGGGGAGACAGGATACACTAATTAGGTAACATGAACAGCTGTCGTTTATCAGGCACCCACTGTGCTCCCAGCAGAGTTCCAAGTGCTTTACAGTCATTAGCTTGAATCCTCACGAGGTTTAAGTATTATCATGCCCATTTTACAAACGAGAAGCTCAGAGAGGTGAAACGACTTGCTCAAGGTCACTCAGCAACCGACTGTCAGAGGTGGGTTGGGAAGAGTACAGTCATGGTAGAAATGATAACAGTCATGTCCCTCAATGATTGCCTACTACGTGCCAGGGGGCAGTGTGCTAGGCACTCTGTGGATGTTCATGGTAGAGGGCAGATGGCTGGCGGGTTGCAGAGAAGAAGGAGCTGAGAAAGAGATCTGTCAGAAGCAGTGACTGATGAGCAGTCAGGGCCCTGGGCAGTGTCTGAAGTGGACAGCTGCTGACTGGGGTCTCAGTTCTTCCTGCCCCTGCAGGAGGAAGTGGGAGCTGAAGGTTCTTTGGTATAGAGAGAGCTGGGCTGACGTTTCCCAAACACTTATTTTACCCAGGCCCCGTGGCTGGCCATGTATCATTTTATTTTATTCTCATGACTCTTGCATGAGTTAGATATCTTCATTTTACAGATGAGGAAGGCAAGGCTCAGAGAGTTAAAGGGACATGTGGAAGGGACGTGAAACTGTGTCTTTCTGACTCTGAAGCCTGTGCATGTCCCCCCAACTGCACTGCTTTAGAGAACTAGAACTAACAGATGTTTCAGCTTCTGGCTTGGGGGCAGATTGGAGAGGTACAGGGTCAGGAAGGATAGATGGAGAATAAAAGACCCAAGAAGCCAAATTTTGAGAGAATAATAATAGACCTCTATGGCTTTTACAAAATTAAAAAGTTATTATAAAAGCAATTCTACCCATTGAATTGGAAAATTAAAAAAAATAAATTGGAAAAAATTAAAGAATGTAAAAAGGGAAATAACCATCTCCTGAAGAAAGTCATCATTAACATTTTGGTGTATCCTTCTAGTTTTTGTTTTTCTTTATGATATTGTATTTTATCTTTATAAAACCCTATAGATTTCTCTAATAGTTCAAACCTCTCTTTGCAAATATCACTTACAACTGAAAATAACTTTTGTAACAATATAAATATATTAATATTTCATATAGAAATTATGGAAAATGCAGATGTGCAAAAAGAATAAAGATTATTCACATTTTTACCATTCAGGGGAAACGACTGTTAACATTTTGATGTATCTACACACAGACAGACATATATACACACGTATGTGTGTATATATTCACATGTAAGTACACATATATATATTTACAAAAATGAGATAAGACACATTCTCTTTAACAATAGATTGTTTTTACCCAGTCTAACAGGGATAGCTTTTTTAAGTTGGTTCATATAAATCTTTGTTGTCCTTTTTAGTAGCTACATAATCTATTTGGAAATACCATGATTAATTTACCTAATCCTCTAGGGATGAATGTCTAATTTATATCTGCCTTTCTAATTAAATAATAAAGACAATAAATAATCATTAATACTTATACTTGATAACAAAAATGATAGGAATTAATAATTGCTCCTAACATTTTTGCAGTATCATCTTTTAATGACTGTATAATGACTAGTCTTTGTAGGACAGACCCTATCATTGGATGTCCTTCCCAGTCTCGGATTACTGTAAATATGCTGTGAAGAGTTATCTTTTTCTCCAAAGCCCTGTCTGCGCCTCAGGGTATTTCCTTGGGGTGGTTCTTTGTTGGTCCCCACTGGGTTATCTGCTTGACCGCCTCACCCCTTTCCCACAGGCTTATCTCTTCCCAGCCATGGCCATTTTTAAGGCAGAAGATGCCAGCGGGGAGGCGGCAGCCATGCTGAACAATATGCGTGTGTATGGCACCTGTGTGCTCACCTGCATGGCCACTGTGGTGTTTGTGGGCGTCAAGTACGTCAACAAGTTCGCCCTTGTCTTCCTGGGTTGTGTCATCCTCTCCATCCTGGCCATCTATGCTGGGGTCATCAAGTCTGCCTTCGACCCACCCAACTTCCCGTAAGTGCTGCTGCCCTGCGCCTCGGGCACCCTCCCCCTCCTCCCTGGCTGGTTTCAGGGTCTTCATACTAGTCTCTGCCACCCCCCGCCTGCCCCTGTCTCTCAGAATTGGAGTGGTTGTGGATTCAGAGTGAACTCTCTTGGGAGGGAAAACCTCTCTTGGTTTCAGGTAAATCTCTTTAGGGTGGGGTAAGTTTTTTTGGAGGTGGGCACAGTGTCCTTTGTAAGGGTCAACTGCTTGCTGGTGAACTGGGCTTCCTCTGGGTGGCTCAGAGGTAAAAAATCCACCTGCCAAGCAGAAGACATGGGTTCAACCCCTGGGTTGGGGAGATCTCCTGGAGTAGGAAATGGCAACCCGCTCCGGTATTCTTGCCTGGGAAGTCCCATAGGCTGAGCAGCCTGGTAGGCTACAGTCCATGGGGTCACAGAGTTGGACATGGCTGAGCACGCTCACTCAGGTGGAGTTAGGAAGAGTCAAGTGGAAAGATTTCTGAAGGGATGACCAGTCTGTGTGAGGGAAAGCTTTCTTGGGTGGGGAACAACCTTCTGGAATGAGACAACCTCTTAGTATTAAACACCTTCTCTATCGTAGGACAGGACACAGAAGAGAGGGTCTAGGGGCTCAGGTCCCTCTTGGTTCAGCCTCTCTCCTTAGGACACATTCCCCTACATACATAACACGGCTCAGACGGATGGCACATTGGGACTGCTGTCCATGGTGCTGAAATAGCATCGCAGGAAAGCAGCAGTTCTCTGCCCTGGCTCATACTAGAGTCACTTGGGAGGGAGGAGATTCCCCAGCGGGCCAGTGGTTAGGAGCTTTGAAAAAATGCTGATCCTGGGCTCCATCCCAATTAAATAGAAATCTCTGGATATGGGGCCCTGGCATCTGTGTTTCTTCGTGCTCCCCTGGTGGTTCTACCATAAAACCAGGGCAAGGTTACGTCCCTCCCCACCTTCCTCCCTCCCTTGTTTCTCTCCCTAGGATCTGCCTCCTGGGGAACCGCACACTGTCTCGCCATGGCTTTGATGTCTGTGCCAAGCTGGCGTGGGAAGGAAATGAGACAGTGACCACACGGCTCTGGGGCCTTTTCTGTTCCTCCCGATTCCTCAACGCCACCTGTGATGAGTACTTCATGCGAAACAATGTCACGGAGATCCAGGGCATTCCTGGCGCTGCCAGTGGCCTCATCAAAGGTCTGAGGGAGGGAAGAGGTCTGGTGTCCAGGGAACACTGCAGGGATTGTGGACTAATCAGTTAGGATTAAGGGACTCTCTTTGGGATTCAGTTAAATTTGATCCGTTTTAATTGAGCACCTACTCTGGGCCACGTTCTATCCTTGGAATCACAGAGGGGTAGAGATGAAAGGGAACCTTTGCATGTCTTTCCATCTAGTGGGAAAGAAAGCCATCAGTTTGGCAAGTATTCACTAAGCCCCTGCTAAATGCCTAGCGCTGTGCTGAGCACCAGGAACACAGCACAAATAAGTCACAGTTCTTGGCCTCAACAAGTCTAATAGCAGAGACAGATGTAAGAGCAAATAAATTATGACATGTGTAGATGTGCATTCAATGAACAGAGTTCTCCCAAGGGAGGAAGTGGTCATGTGTACAAGGAGGTAAGGCTAGGCTTCCTGGATTCATCTGAGAAGGGTTTTGAAGAACAAATAAGAGACTTTCAGCTATACAAGGGGAATAAGGGAATTACAGGCAGAAGAACAACTTGCCTAAAAGCATGCAGACACTGAAGAGCATATTGTGCCCTTCCAACCAACAGTAATTTGGTATGACTGGGGCATAAAGTGCAAGAGAAGGAGGGGCAAGAGATGATGGTGGAGAGACTGACATGAGCCAGACTGTGGTCCGCCCTGGAAGCCATGTTGAAGAGTTTGGACCGTGCTCTGAGGGTGATGAGGAGCCGCCAAAGGGTTCTGAGTAAGGGGCGGACATGCTCAGTTTGTGGTTTCTGAAGGCTCACTCCAGCTGCTAATGTTGATGGGTTCATAGCAGGGAGGGGACTGAGTCAGGAAGTCTAGGAGGCGGCTGATGCTGAGTCCTGGTGAGATATGATGGTTTTCTGAGAGTGGTGGATGCCAACAAACTGGTTCTCCATCAGGCCTGTTTTGCACCCCCACCCCACCCCAGGAGACAGGTGGCAACATCTAGAGACATTTTTGGTTGTCACAACTGAAGGGTTATTACTGGTGTCTGGTGTGTAGAGGCTGGGATGTGGCTAAATACCCTACAATGTGAGGGGATGCCCCCCTCGCCCCACGAAGAATTGCCTGTTCTTATCATAGTTATCACTACAGTTAATAGTGACAGAGTGGAGAAACACTAGAAAGATGAGAAGGGGTGTATTTGAGAAATATTTAGGAGGAATAATGGATAGGAGTTGGAGATGGTTTTGAAACAGAGACGAGGATAGGGAATGGTTGTGAGCAATGTCAAGCTGATCTGTATTGATGGTGGTGCCTTTTACCAAGGTAAGGGGTAAAGGAAAGGAGCCGTTTGCCATGAGTGGGTGGCGAGACCAGTTTGGGACATATTGAATCAGTCTGAGATAGGTCTTTGTTGTATATGTCCTTCAGTAGATTGGACCATTTTAGGGCAAGGACTTGATCTGATTCATATGCAAAGTCTCTGGTCCAAAGCAGGGGCTTAGGAAATGTTGGTGGAAATAAGAGCTGGTTGATTTTGACCCTTCTTTTTGTCCACCCTGCCTCCTGGCCCCAGAGCTCTGGCGCCCTGATATCTGAGAGTCATGTCTCCCCCACAGAGAATCTATGGAGCTCCTACCTGACCAAGGGGGTGATTGTGGAAAGGCGTGGGATGCCCTCAGCGGGCCTGGCAGATGGCACCCCCATCGACATGGACCATCCCTATGTCTTCAGCGATATGACCTCCTACTTTACCCTGCTGGTTGGCATCTACTTCCCCTCAGTCACAGGTGAAGGGGAGCTCAGAGAGGGAAGACTCTGCCTGGGAGTGGATGGGTAGGGAGAAAGTCAGTCATGATGTGGGGAATTTCTTAGTCCAATAGCCCCATCACATAAGCAGGATCCAGTTCACCTCACACTGAACAGGTGAGGGAATTAAAGCCCGGAGTAGCCAGGTAACACGCCCAAGCTCTCACACGAGTCGGTGGGCCCCGACTAGACTCCTGGGTTCATGACTCGGAGGCTGGTGTCCTATCTCCATCTGCTCTCCCACGGCTCCTGTCCTAGCTGCTCCTCTGTTCACAGGGATCATGGCTGGTTCTAACCGCTCTGGGGACCTGCGGGATGCCCAGAAGTCGATCCCCACTGGCACCATCCTGGCCATTGCCACCACGTCTGCTGTCTGTATCCTGCATGGCTGGCGGGGACTGCTGTGGGTGGGGAGGGCTAGACGGAGGGTCTCTGAAGCTGCTGCCTCATCTGGCTGGCTCAGGAGAGGTTGGGAGGATGGGGAATGCCACCCTGGGGATTCTCCTTCATCCTCTGCTGCAGACATCAGCTCCGTTGTCCTGTTCGGGGCCTGCATCGAGGGGGTCGTCCTTCGGGACAAGTAAGTAAGGGGCTCAGGGAGGAGCCTCTTCTGGTGAGGGTGGGGTGGGCATCAGGCACACCTCTGCTCGCACACCCCAGGGCCAGGACTCCCTCCACCCACTGCGGCAGCACCTTCTGTTTTAAGACAGTGCCAAGTGGCCAGTTTGTGGTCTCTGAAGGCTCACTCTGGTTGCTAGTGTGGATGGGTTCATAGCAGGGAGGGAACTGAGTCAGGGCATCTAGGAGGAGGCCAAATGGCCCTGTCTTAGAAATAGAAAATGCTTAGAAAATGCTCTTCTTGATTCTCACACCACATCATGTCACCACGTGATGAGGCCAGAATCCCCATTTTTCAGATGGAGACACAGTTTAAGATATCTGCCCAGGATGACACAGTCTTATTCAATTGACCATGTTCTAGAATCATTATTAGTGGGGAGGGGCAAGATAAGGGTAGGGTGTTAAAAGGTACAAACTACTCTGTGTAAAAGAAATAAGCTGCAAGGATATATTGTTCAGCACAAGGGATACAGCCAATATTTTATAACTATAAATGAGGTATGACTTTTAAAAATTGTGGATCACTATGCTGTAAACCTGAAACTTATATAATCTTATGCACATCAACTATACCTCAATTAAAAAAAAAAAATTGAGTTGCCACTAAGTTCCAGGCACTGTGCTAAGCATTTTACATATGTTAACTCCTTATTCCTCCCACCAATCATATGAGATAGGCTTATAATGATCTTCACTTTACAGCTGAAGAAACTGAGGCACAGAGAGGTTGAATGTCTTGCCCAAGGCCCCACAGACAGCCCACGTCATCAGGGACTTTGTCTGTCCCTTCACCCCTCCACAGCCAAGCCCCATGGTGCATGTACGGCTGGCCCCGCAGTTGGCATGGGAGCCCTTTGGAAATCCAGGTGGCATTGCTCACCCAGCATCTCGTATCTTCTACTGCTTCCTTCCAGGTTTGGCGAAGCTGTGAACGGCAATCTGGTGGTGGGCACCCTGGCCTGGCCATCCCCCTGGGTTATCGTCATCGGATCCTTCTTCTCTACCTGCGGGGCTGGGCTGCAGAGCCTCACGGGGGCCCCTCGCCTGCTGCAGGCCATCTCCCGCGATGGCATAGTGCCCTTCCTCCAGGTCAGTGGTGGGCAAGGCGTGGGCCGACAGTCCACCCCCTATACCAGCCAGCCAGGCCCCTGCCCAGCGAGGCCACCCGGTGAGCAGAGGCCACAGCAAGCCTCGAACTGCCTTCTGGTCTCTGTCTGTCTGTGATGCCACTATGAAAAACGGGTGTGCTCTAGTTGGGACTTGGCCCATGCTCAGAGTCATCTCTTTGGGCAGGGTTGTTTGCTCTTAGGGAGAAAAAAAATGGTCCTCCTTGGGCCTTGTGACTGGGCAGGGACTCAGGGAGACAGCCAAAGGGGAGTGAGAGGAGAGAGCTCTCTGTGGTGCTTTAAAAAATATATATATATGATGAACTCCGTCACAGCTGCTTGCTGGCCGCCTGGAGCTCCTCTTCCATCTGTCCCCTCCTGTTCCCCTTCAGGGATCATCTGAACTTCCCTGCACTCGGGTACCAATGTCAGGGTGGGCAAGATACAGCAAAAACCTGGTATCCCCTCGGGTACCTTTAAAGGATGAGAAACGCAGCCTCCCTCTCTCTCTGCCTCTCCTGTACTAGTCCCCAGGACGGGAGGAGAGAGACAAGAAGTCCTTAGGGTCTCACACTCCTGTGACGGTTGCTGTGTCCTCAGGTTTTTGGCCATGGCAAAGCCAACGGAGAGCCAACGTGGGCCCTGCTCCTCACCGCCTGCATCTGCGAGATTGGCATCCTCATCGCGTCCCTGGACGAGGTCGCCCCCATCCTCTCTATGTGCGTGCTGGCCTCCTGCCCTCCCATCAGCCCTGCGGGTCTCTCTACCTGGATACTCCAGCTGTGACCCTGGACGGCCCACCTGAACCACTTTAACAAGCCCACTGTCGTAGAAACCCGTCCTCTGTTGTACAGAGAGTCATCCCCACATGCACCAGGGCATGCAGTAAGGGGATCTGGCCTTTGAACCCCTCCCTATGCATCAGAACGTGACTCGGCCACCTCCCCGGTTTCCCCCTCCCTTCCCCCTTCTCTCTCTGTGTGTCTGTCTCTGCGCCTCCTGCATCTCTGTCTCTTGGGGGCCTTTCTGTGTGCTAGGTTCTTCCTCATGTGCTACATGTTTGTGAACCTGGCCTGCGCGGTACAGACGCTGCTGAGGACGCCCAACTGGCGGCCACGATTTCGATATTACCACTGGTGGGTGCCTTCCCCACCCCCACCCCCGCCCCGGCCCACAGGACCATCCTCTCCCCGGCCCCTCACCCCAGCCCATCCCCTCCAGGTCTCAGGATCCTCAACTCCAGCTTTCATAGCCCAAATAGCATGAGAAAAGTCCTGGTGAAGGTCTCCTTATAATGACAAGTAATAACAGAAGACAGTATCAGCAGTCCCAGCTAGAATCCCTCTCATGTCCTTAGTGCTTAACACCTGCCAGTCTTGATGAGGAAGCCTCAGTTTCCCCAGCTGTGAAATGGGACAATAACCATACCTACCTCATAGGCCCCTCTGAGCCTTACAGTGCTTGGGGCACAGAAGGTGCTCCTCATGTGGAGCCGGATTTCTGATTGTTCTGCTTGATGGTTCTTGACCCTCACAACAGGCCGATGGGACAGACAGGGCGGGCATGATCATGCTTATTCTACCGAAAGGAAATGGAGGCTCTGGCGGGGAAAGGGGTAGGCCTAAGGTCACCCCCAGCCCAAGGCTATGGCACACCTTGACCAGAACCCAGGCTACCTGCCTATCCCACCTCGGCCCTCCTGCTGCACCAGTCACCTCGTCCCATGTTCCTCCTGGGAGATCTTACCTCCAACTCTCCCTAGAGACCCCTGCCCTCAGAACCCCTCTGGCAGGGTGGTCTGCCAGGGCCTGAGGCACTGGGCTGGAGCAGTGTGGTGACCGAGGAGCTGGGCGGGGCCCTGTCTGCAGCTGCTCATCCACCCAGAGTGCCCAGGTTCCGGTGGTGCTCCTGGGGATGATGGTGTGGGCTCCCCTAGCCCTGGCTGTGGCTCCCCTAGCCCTGGCTGTAGCTTCCCAGGTCTGGCCCAGGCCCTCCCTGCCCCTTCTAACTCTTGCTGTCTGAGCCCCCGGCACCAGTGAGAACCCTGCCAGGGGCTCAGAGGCCGGGTCTCCCTCTCACTGTCCAGGACACTCTCCTTCCTGGGCATGAGCCTCTGCCTGGCCCTCATGTTCATCTGCTCCTGGTACTATGCCCTGGTGGCCATGCTCATTGCTGGGCTCATCTACAAGTATATCGAGTACCGCGGGTAAGGTGGGGCGAGGAGGGGAGAGCGGTGATTGGTACTTGACGGGGAGGGGTGGGGTTGAGGCTGAGAAGCTGGGGAGAATGGAGAGGAAAGTTGAGGGGGTGGGGCAGGAGCAGAGGCAGGCACTGAGGCTTTGAGAAACGGTGGTGGCCAGGAGTGACCGCCCTTCTGAGCCCGAGATGGACAGCTCTGGCTCAGCACTGGGGGGTGGGTGCTTCTCCCTGGCACTCCCCGGCTTTCTGCCTCTCGTGATCCCCCCTTCCCTGCCCCCAGGGCAGAGAAGGAATGGGGCGATGGGATCCGAGGCCTGTCTCTCAGCGCTGCTCGCTACGCCCTGCTGCGCCTGGAAGAAGGGCCCCCGCACACCAAGAACTGGAGGTGAGTGATGGCGACTGAAGAGGAAGGGAGCGGGCCCGACCCACCCCGCCTGCTCTGTGCTGCTCTTGCTGAGTGGGGTTCGGCCTCATCTGAACCCTTCCCTCCTGTAATGCTGAGGCTGAGCTGAGGTTCCACACATTCATTCTCCAAAACCCTACCTGCCATGCCAGTTTCTAACCATCTACCCATCCCTCCATTCATCCCATCATTTGTTTAAAAAAACACCTATGAACACATGGTCTATGTGCTGACCCCTTCTGGTCTCCGGGAACGTACTGAGCTCACAGTTCCCTGGAGAAGGCACGTGTCCAGACGGGTAAGTGCAGTATCACAGAGCATTCACCCTGGGAGAGGTGGGATCATCCAAAGAGTTACAGGGCCTCTTAGAAATCTCCAGATTACTAACAGTCTCTCTATTGGCTCCCCTGCTGGCTCAGACGGTAAAGCGTCTGCCTACAATGTGGGAGACCCAGGTTCAATCCCTGGGTCAGGTAGATCCCCTGGAGAAGGAAATGGCAACCCACTCCAGTACTCTTGCCTAGACAATCCTATGGACAGAGGAGCCTGGTAGGCTACAGTCCATGGGGTCGCAAAGAGTCAGACACGAACTGAGCGACTTCACTACTACTACTACTGTTTGATTCACGTGAAAATCAGGGCTTAGGGAAGGTCTCAGGGGTCGTGGAAGGCAAAACTGGAGCCAGAATCTTCCCCTCCCGCCTCTCAGCCCAGCTGCTTTCTAACTGCTTGCTCTGCAAGCCCTCCTTCTCCTTCAGGTTCATTTTGCTAAGAGTAAGGTCTGGAACTCTAGAATGAGGACATCGTGGACTTGTCCTCACTCATGTCTACTAAACTGGCCTTTTAGAGACTGGAGCTTTGCATAAGTAGTCTGTGAATCCTCAAATGCTTAGCACAGGATCTAGCCCAGAGTAGGTGCTGAGAGGATGCTATCAAACTGATGGTTGGCTGCGGAGGCTAAATGAATAAGGAAACAAACAGATAAATAGATGGGCAGATAGCTGAGTGTATACATGTATGGGAGTGTGGTTGGGTGACTAGATGAATGTGTGGATGGGTGGTGGCAGGTGGATGTGAGGGTAATTCAGTGAATAATGCATGTGTTGGTAAATTAACATGGACGTGAATGGATAACTGAAGGATAAAATAGATGGATGGTTAGGTGGATAGGTGGATGGATGGGCGGGTGGGTGAGGTGGATGGGTGGGTGGGTGGATGGATGAATGCATGGGTGAGAGAGATACATGCAGAGATGGATGGGTGGGTGGATGGAGAGACGTGTGGGAGATGACTGGATGGGTTGATAACCCAAGGACATGGGTGGATGGATGTTTAGGTGGATGGGAGATGGAGGACAGGTGGTTAGTGTATGGAGTATGGGTGTATGAGTTATGGTACTTGGGGAGGCGGTGGATGGATCACGTGATCTTGCACCCACTTCAGGCCGCAGCTGCTTGTGCTGGTGCGTGTGGACCAAGACCAGAACGTGGTCCATCCCCAGCTGCTCTCGCTGACCTCCCAGCTCAAGGCAGGGAAGGGCCTGACCATTGTAGGCTCTGTCCTTGAGGGCACCTTTCTGGATAACCACCCCCAGGCCCAGCGGGCAGAGGAGGTGAGTACAGGCCTCGGTGGGGGGCACGTGGCAGTTGGGAGGACAGTCCCTTGCTTCTTTTCAGTTTCTCCCTACCACCTGTGCCAACAGCTGGGGCTCAGGCTTCTCTGTCTTCCTCCTCAGAAGTGGAGTCCAAGGGCTCAGTGACTAAGTTCCTTAGAATCCAACCTGCAGAACCCAAGAGGATCAGGGCCAGAAGGGCCTATTTTATGGATAAGGAAACTGAGGCTTAGAGCAGTCAGGTCATTTGTTTAAGGACAGAAAGTGGAGACTCAGAACCTAGACTCCTATTCCAGCTTTCTTCTGCCAAAGCATAAATCTTTTAAAGTGTTTTCACATTGGTGAATTCTTCCAGTTCCCACACTGCATGGGGTTGACAGGATAAGTATCCAATTTAGTAAAGGAAGAGACTGAGGCCCGGAGAGGGAAAGCGGCTTGCTGAAAGTCACAAAGCTGGCTGGAAGCATGGCAGGATTTAAACCCAGGTCCTGGGGGCTGAATTACTTGCTCTTGTTCCTATCTACTGGTCATTGCTCACGGAGCAGTGGGCAGAGCCAGCGTGAGGTGGGGCAGCAGGGGTCTGCAGTAAGTGGCACTAACAGGTGTCTGGTGGGTGGCAGAGGAAGCGGGTTCTGTCTGTGATTCAGGCCTCTCTCCCCTTGGGGCCATGGTTAGAAGTGGAAAGGGGAAAGGGGGCCTCAGGGAGGTGAGATGAGATGGGGTGGGGCACCCCTAATGGCTTGTGACAGCCGCTGTTTCTGCCTCACTGGGCCGTTCACACCGATCTGTCAGGGCCCAGGGCTGGAGGCCTCCACTGGTCACTTTAATTCAACATGCAGTGGCTGTACATGTCCTGGGTACCGACACTGGGGTAGGCCCTGGGGGACATGGAGAGGTGGAAGAGCAAACCCCACCCCTCAAGGTGGTCACAGGCTGGCGGGGGAGCGAGAACATACACAGAAGGCTCTCCAACCCATCTGAGGTTGACAGGGGCTACCTTAGAGTTAGTAGCCACAAAGTAACAGAACGTATTGAGTGTTTATGATCTCTCAGGCTGTATACTAAGCTCTACACATCATGTTATGTCATTCTCCCTCTTCCTAAATGAGGTAGCTGTCACAATGCCCATTTGACAGATGAGAAAACTGAGGCTCACAGAGGGAGGTGATTTGCCCAAGGTTACTCTGCTCTTATTTTCAGCCACTGCATGCTGAATTGACAGATTAGGGCAGAGGCAGAAATTGGAGCACTTGCTGTTTGACATTAGGGGATTGGTTAAGAGTGTGAAGGATGGAGTCAGACCCTTGGATTTGAACCTCTGCAATAATATCCATTATCCATATGGCCTGAAGCAAGTCTTAATTTCTCTGAGCTTCAATTTCCTTAGCTATAAACTGAGAGTCATAAAACACTTCCTTCATCACGCAGATTGAATGTGTGTTTTAAATGCCTACTATTATGCTAACTTTTAAAAATCATTAAAACCAAATTGTCTGGCTAAGCAGAGGAGCCTAGTTTCATTCTGGCCTGGGTGGAGGGGTGGTGTTTGAAGAAGGTGATGGTTGAATTGGGCCAGGCAGGGTGTCATGGACAACATGGGAGAGGGGGAGTCTGGGTGGTGGGAGAGAGCTTCCCTGGGGAATCTGTGAGCCATGGCAGGGTGATGGGAAGCATGGGGTCTGATCATGAAGAGCTTTGCTTGAGTAGTGGGGAATAGGGGCCATAGGTGACGGAGTGCCAGGGGCTGACATGATCAGAGCTGAGCTTCAGGAAGATCGGGATGATGGAGAGGAGAGATGGGAGGTAGGGAGGCTGCAAGGGGCTGAGCAGGGCCAGGCAGGCCTGGGCCTGAGGCTGGCCCTTTTCTGATCCCTGCCACCCCAGTCCATCCGGCGCCTGATGGAGGCGGAGAAAGTGAAAGGCTTCTGCCAGGTAGTGATTTCTTCCAACCTGCGAGATGGTGTGTCCCACCTGATTCAGTCTGGGGGCCTCGGGGGGCTTCAGCACAACACTGTACTCGTTGGCTGGCCCCGCAACTGGCGACAGAAGGAAGATCACCAGACATGGAGGAACTTCATTGGTAAAGCTGGCTG
This sequence comes from Ovis aries, assembly GCF_016772045.2. Classification (NCBI taxonomy): domain Eukaryota; kingdom Metazoa; phylum Chordata; class Mammalia; order Artiodactyla; family Bovidae; genus Ovis; species Ovis aries. The sequence goes on from NC_056066.1 coordinate 74,767,583, forward strand.
GGCTGGGAGTGGTGGAGGGCTTCAAGGGGGTGGGTTCTTCTTTGGGCCTGCGGACGGCTTCCCAGGCATAACAAGTATGGATTCAGCATATACAAGTGATGGTGTTCAAAGCTGGCCAGGTGCCAGACACTGTGCTGGGAGCCCAGGGACTTAGGTGTGAAGGAGACAGACTTGGCTCTTGCAGGGCTCACAACCCTTCAGGGAAGACAGTGCAGGCCAGTGGGAAGACCTACAGCTTTGAAGGCACTACTGAGGCCCGGGTCTAAATCTAACCTCTGGCCCTTCCTTGCTGTGTGACTGTTCACAAGTGCCTCACCCTCTCTGAGCATCGGATTCCTTGGTAGTAGCGGATAATAAGTCACACAGTAACTAACACTTACGGACTGCATTCTGTGCGCCAGACAAGTGGTGGCTTTCTCTAAGTCTCGAATTCTCTTAGCAGGCCTGAGAGGGCTAGGCATGGCTGTCTCTATTTTAGGGCCGTGAAACTGATGCATGGAGAGATGAAGGTCACGGCAGCTGGTAAACCCTGAGGCTGCTTTATCAGTAGATCCCAGTTAGAAGGTAGTTGGGAGGATTAAGTGAGTGCCGCAGGGTCGCCTTCTTAATCAGAAAGGGCAGGCGTCCTTATTACCACTTGACCAGTGGGGAAACTGAGGCCCAGAGAGGTATTTTTTCTTTTTTTTTTTTTTTTTTCCCCAAGTTCAAACGCGGCCCAGGCAGATGGGGCTTTTCTGACTCCTCAGCCCAAGGCCGAGGCGGGAGGCGGGATGGGGAGGGGTGCTGGGTGCCAAGGAGGGGACCAGGGTCACTGTTTTACCGTCTGCCATCTTCTTGGTCTCCCCCAGAGCTGGTCAGGGAAACCACGGCTGGCCACCTGGCCCTGCTGGTCACCAAGAATGTCTCCATGTTTCCCGGGAACCCCGAGCGCTTCTCTGAAGGCAGCATCGACGTCTGGTGGATTGTGCACGACGGCGGCATGCTCATGCTGCTGCCCTTCCTGCTGCGGCACCACAAGGTGCGTGTGCGTGAGCGTTCCTGTGTGCACGTGCTCGTGGCCGCGTGCGCGCTCCCGTGTGCACGTGCTCGTGGCCGCGCGCGCGGAGGGGCTCGCGGGCTCCCGCCCAGCTCCTGGTAGAGGGCTCCAGTCACCTCCTTTATTCTGAGGTGCTGGGAACTGACTGTGTCTCCCCTGGCAAATGTGCTTGAATTATAGAGGGGAGCTGTGTTTAACTCTAGCGAGTGATGCTTCAAGGGGGGGCGGGGGGACCCTCACCTAATCAGGGGCATTTTTGTGGGGAGTGGCCACCAAGATAGAGGATTGGTGGACTACCTGGATGTATGGGAAGGTGGGTGGGAAGGGTGAAGGACGAGGTCTGGACCCGGGTCTCCGCACGGCATCTGGACTGGACCTTTCTGGGTCCCCTTCATCTCTCAGGTTTGGCGGAAATGCAAGATGCGAATCTTCACCGTGGCCCAGATGGACGACAATAGCATCCAGATGAAGAAGGACTTGACCACATTTCTGTACCACTTACGTATCACCGCAGAGGTCGAGGTGGTGGAGATGGTGAGCCCCCAGGAGCTGCCTCTGAAGTTTTGGAGTCCTGCTGGCCTCTTTGCCCTTGGGCCCAGGACCAAATAGGGGAACCCCAGTACCCATCAGCTTGTGCTGCTAAGGTCCTCCCCACCCCCCCCCCCCCCCCCCCCCCCCCGCCCCCCCGCCAATCCACCTTTGGCTGCACTGGGTCCCAGTTGTGGTACTGAGGCCGATTTTTGTGGTAGGTGGCATCCTCAGTTACAGCCTGTGAACTCTTGGTTGTGGCATGGGGGATCTAGTTCCCTGACCAGGGATGGAACCTGGGCACACCCATCCACTTTTAAACCTCTCACATGTTCACCCAAGAGCCCTTCCACCCATCCATCCAGCCACCCACTCACCCACCCTGCCTTGCCTCCTTTATACGAACAGACATGTCTAGGAATGTTGACTATATGGGAGGCACTGTTCTATGCACTTTATATATACATTACTTCTCATAGCAACCAATGAAATAGATACAGTTATCCAATTATCAGTATTTCCATTTTACAGATTAGGAAGTTGAGGCACAGAAACATTAAGTAATTTGCCCCAAACGTGCACCAAGTGGCAGAGCCGGGATTCAAACTCAGGCAAACTGGCTCTAGAGTCCACGCTTCTAGCAGTCACACTCTAAAGCCTCTCGTCGTCCATTCCACTCAGCACCATTTATCCGTCCCTCTAATGGTATATTCATTAATCCGCCCATATATTCATTAATGTATTTATTCACTCACTCACCCATTCATTCATATGTGTATGTATTCATTCATCTCTGTGTTCCTTTTTTAACTTCTTCCCCCTCTCCATTCACCCAGGTAATTAATTAATCAACTCATTCATTAATTCACCCATTCATTCACCCAGTCCCGGGCTTGGCTGAGGAGGGAATGAGCTGCCTCGCCTTCAAAGAGCATCGCCGTCTGCTTTGTCCTTCCTCCCACAACTGTTGATTAAACTAGGTCATTGGACAGGGAAGTCCTAGGCTGGCAGCAGGAAGGGGGCCTGCCTCCCTTTTCTTGGCCTTGCACCTGAGCTCGGAGCTCATACTTTCCTCCCTTGCCCCTCTCCCCCATCTCACCCCTGCCTGCCCACAGCATGAGAGCGACATCTCCGCTTACACCTACGAGAAGACCTTGGTGATGGAGCAGCGTTCCCAGATCCTCAAACAAATGCATTTAACCAAGAATGAGCGGGAGCGGGAGGTGAGGTTGCCCTGGCTGGGCTTGGAGTATCTCAAGCTGCTGCCAGCTCTGGGGCTGCACAGGTTTGGGATGGCCCACTCCTAGTCACTGGCATTGCTGCCTCCTGGCACTGGTTCCCCAGCAGCAAGGGTGCACGCTGCAGCTGCCTGTCTCCAGCCTCCCAGCCAAGACACAGAGGGGCTTTGGCAAGGGTGACAGATCTGCTCTCGACGTGACTTCTGGGGCCCAAGGGAGAAGAGTGGAAGCTAAAAGTGCATGGATGGTGGCTCCTCAGGGGTGTGGGCTGCAGCGTGGGGGATAAGGTATCATGTGATAGACCCTTAGAGAGTGAGTAATGAGTGGATATTTCAGGATGCAGCTGATGATGAGAGCTGGGGGCAAACCTCCTAGGGTGTGGATGGTGGGTTCTCAGGGGTAACAGTGATGAATTCTCACGGGGTAAGGCTGGCTGTAAGGTCTCTCCCATGTGGGTAACATGGGCCCATCAGCCCTCTGGCATTTGGATGAAAGCCCCACCCCAGCGAGTGGGGTCCTTGGGGCTGGGGACAGAAGAGCTGTCAGAGGTGGGTGACAAGACAATTGTAAGAAGTGCACCGACCAGTCAGAACTGGCCCTGAGGTGGAGCTCAGCTGGGCCAGGTGTCAAGCCTTTGGTCGCTGGAGGGTGGGAAGGCCAGGGGTACTGGAGAGGAGTCGGAGTGGCCATATCACTGGGACAATAGCTATTTGGTGCGGAAGCATTGCAGTATTTTAACAACTGGCACAGGTCCCGAAAGTGCACATCCTGGCTGAACATCAGCTTTGGGGTTAGCTTTTTGCAGGGCATGGGTAGTGATTACCATGGCACCAACTTGTGTCCCTCCCTAGATCCAGAGTATCACAGATGAGTCTCGTGGCTCAATCCGGAGAAAGAATCCAGCCAACACCCGGCTCCGTCTCAACGTCCCAGAAGAGACGGCTGGTGACAGTGAGGAGAAGCCGGAAGAGGAGGTATGCAGCTCGGGCAGTTTGGCTGCAACCGGTGGGAGCAGAATCTTTGGTCTCCAAATGAATCGTGCGCCATCCCTTCTTTCATCCCTTAGGTGCAGCTGATCCATGACCAAAGTGCTCCCAGCTGCCCTAGCAGCTCACCATCTCCGGGAGAGGAGCCTGAGGTGGAGGGCGAGGCAGATCCAGAAAAAGTGCATCTCACCTGGACCAAGGACAAGTCGGTGGCAGAGAAGAACAAGGGCCCCAGTCCTGTCTCCTCTGAGGGCATCAAGGACTTCTTCAGCATGAAGCCGTACGGGCCTGGGGGCTAAGGGCTGGGGTCTGGGGTGAGCCTACAGGGTCTTTGCTCCCCATGGAGAGTAAATGAGTGGAAGGGGTCCTGGCCTGGTAGTTGGAAGGCCCAGCCCAGAACTCCCCTTGGTTGCTCTGTCTGAGGACTTAGGTTGGGCTTGATTGCTAAGGGTCAGAACGCGCAGGTGCAGGCAGTGGAAAGGTGAAGGCTGGGGGTCTGGGAGAACAGGAGTCGTCTGCACGCAGGGTGTTGATGGTGGCTCAAGTCCTCAGCTGCTCCTGCTTTTTCTGACCCCTCTCCTTTTTCTTCCTCTCTTTGCTTCTCTTATGTTTCCTGAAGGGAGTGGGAGAACTTGTAAGTGCTTCAGAATTTTTAAATTCTCTCCTAGGTTGGCCAGGTTCCCTACTTTTCTCACTTTACCATGAACCCTCAACTCGTGCCCCTGACCTCTGGGGTCTCTGAGTAGCCCAGATTGGAGTGGTCTAGGGTTGGTGGTCCCTGGCTTGCAAGGAGCAGACCCCAGCAGCCCAGTGCTGGGGGCGGGGAGGTGCCGGAAGGGGCGACTGGATCCAAGAACCCCGTCTCTCCTAGCCTTACGTGCCCTCCTCCTCCCTGGCTTCCTCCCGCAGGAACCAATCCAACGTGCGGCGCATGCACACCGCCGTGCGGCTGAACGAGGTCATCGTCAAGAAATCCCAGGATGCCAAGCTTGTTTTGCTCAACATGCCTGGGCCTCCCCGCAACCGCAACGGTGACGAAAACTGTATCCTGGGCTTAAAATTGGGAGGAGGGAGGGAGGCGGACATCAGGGGACTTAGGTCCTAGCCCTGGGAAGGAATGGCTGAGCCGGGTCGGCTTCAGAATCAGCACCTCGGACAGGGTCGCGAGCCCCGCGTTCCGCTGGGGCCAACGGGAGCCTGATTCCATGGGGGAGGAAAGGGGACGGTCTTTCTCCTTGACGGGCGCTCAGACATGGAATTCCTCGAGGTTCTCACCGAGCGCCTGGACCGGGTGATGCTGGTCCGCGGCGGCGGCCGCGAGGTCATCACCATCTACTCCTGAGAGCCAGGACCAAACACCCGGGCCCGAGCGCGTCCGGCCCGCGGCCCCGGAGCCCTCGCCGCGCCCCCCGCCGCTGTCACCGTTTACATACAGACCCTGTGCCCGCGCCCTGGCCCCCTTTCCCCGCTGCCTGAAGCCCGGAGGCCACGTCGGCTGGGGCGGACCAGAAGACCTCCCCTCCCGGAGACCAGAGTCCCGTTGGCGCGTCGGCCCCGGCCGCCCTTTTTCTAAGCCCGGCCTCGCCCCGCCGGAGGAGACGCTGCAATAAAGATCGGAGGAGGCTGCGGAGAGGAGCAGACCTGGGGCTTCGAGGACCCCCCGGTCGTCCGCCCGGCCCCTTCCCTCTCTTCCCGCGCCCCGCCCCGCCCGCACTCTGCGCCCCTCCCCCGGCGGCCCGGAGCGCGCGGGGTGGCGAGGAGGCGCCCCGCCGTCTGCGTTCTACTTCTTCTCGCGGCCACGAGCGCGAGCCGGCCGAGCGTATACATAGTGTACAGGAGACATCGCGTGTATTTTTAACGTCCCCATATTTCTGTGACTTAGAAGCGCAACGGACTTCTCTTCTCGCCGCAGTCGCGCTCTCCCGCTGGGGGCGCGCCCAGGGAAGGCGGAGGCCTCGGGAGGCTGGGTTTTCCTTGACGTCCGAGCGTTTGAGAGCAAAAGTGCTTTTAGGCCCAGGCGGAACTCGTGGTCCCTCGACCACTCAACCCCTCGACGCCTCCTCACCCTTTCCGCGCCCCCTTGGCTTCCGACCATTCTTCCCTCTAGATCTTTTCGGAGACGAAGTGAGACAAGTGTCCCAACTTTTCCTGGATTCGCCTCCCAGCGAATGTGAGCTTCCACTAGTGGCTGCAGAGACGCGCGCAGCCTCTTCTCATCGGCTCTTTATGCAAGCTGGGGCCAGGAGAGGGGAGGGGCGTTCGTTAAGCCAGAGGAACTGAGAGAGGCCCTCGCCCCCGCCCCCAGGAAGCCCCGTCCCGGTGCCTTCGCTGGGGGAGCAGGCGTCTCTCCTCCACCGGCTTGTCGCCTACTCCCCTATCCCGTGGCTCTTCGCCAAAGACTGAAATCGGGGGGTGGGGGGTTGGAGGGCGGCCCCTCCCCCGGAGTTTCCTCCCTGGGACAGGTGAGGGAGGAGGGGGCGGTTCTGGGTTAGGGGCCGGACCCTCCGGGGTGGCCCCAGCGCTGCCCCTGACTTTTCCTACCCTGTTCCCATCCGGCAACTCCGGCCTCGGGGACCCAGCCGCCTTCTCCGCGTCTGGGGGCCGGGCCTCGCTGCCTAGCAGCGGCCTCTAGCTGCGTCTCCCAGGCACCTGGGCCTGGGGGAGAGCTGGAGTCGCCACTTGCTTAGTTCTTAAGCGCCTCTCTGCCCTCCTCCAACTAGGGCCCAAGGCCTTTGGCTTCTCCAACACCAATCTTTGGCGCTTCTGCTCCGCCAGCCCGGCCAGAGGTGCCCTCTTCCCTTAGAGAAACCCCGTTGGCCGGGTTCCCTTCCCCCAGGGCACGTTACTACGGGGGGGACATGCACTGCATGCTCGTTCCAGCGCCCTCTGGGGCTGGGTACAGTAACTCCAGCCCCAGGGCCCTGACTGCACCTAGTTAGACATCCCGTCCACCTCCCAGAGCTGAGGCTTCTGGGGACTCCTGACCTCACCACCTCCTTTCCTTTGAGCCCAAGGCAGAGCTGGCGCTGGTGCCATCTAGACTGGGTCAGGTGTGGCTGGAGGAGGTTTGGACGCCTGCGGTTAGACCAAGGCCTCTCTGAAATTTGATCAGGGGTCTGATAGATTTTTCCGGGTAGTAATCAGAAGTTGGAGGTATTAGACACCAGCACTTCCCACCCCCATCCTCCAAGACCTCCCTCTGAGAACCACAGCTGGGTCTAGCCTTCTGGGGGCCTAGCACTCTCAGGCTGAAGTGGTGGGCTAGGCAGAACCGAAAGGGGGCTGTATTAACATCACTTAGGGAACCAAAGTTGCACTATCTGGGCCCAGGCTGTCTGGTTGGCAAGAGCAGTTTCCATTGATGAAAACAGACATCCCACAACAAACCCCCAAGTTTTCTGTGCTACATGTGCAATATTTGTTATGAATGTTCTCACCCGTCACTCATCAACTTATCTTTATAATCATGTAGCTAGATGTTTCATGTCCATTCAAGTGACTTTTATTCTGAGTGCAATATTTCAATAGCCTTGTAGTGATAACTAGTGTTGCTTTTGTTTTAGACGATCTATGTGCAGGGCAATGCAATGAAGTTGAAAACCCTTGTAAATAGGAGAGGTTGCAAACCAAATCAAGAGTATTTATTACTATTATTAGGCCTGCCTTTAATTTTCAGTGTGTTTCAGTATCTCGCATTCTGCCTCAGTATTGATCTTGTGTTCTTTGTGCCAAGATGAAAAGGAGAGGGTTGGTTCTTTCCTTTATTGTTGAATGCTCCCATTTAATGCTTTATAGCTTTTACTGTATTAATTTTTTAGACTCCTGTCTGCACAAAATGCAATAAAAATAATTTTATTATACCCTTCACAGCCTGAGGTGTGCTGTTTGGACACTCCAGGTGGGAAGAGGGGTATTCAAAGTGGGCCCCCCGTGAGGACTGGACTCTTAATCAGAAACACTGACCACCACTGACAGAAGAGTTTGTTGGCTGATCCTCCAGGTCTAGCTGCCTAGTTTGTGTACTGATAGTTCTGGAGCCCTGCCAAACACCCAAGACGTCATCTCCAGGGCAGGCTGGGCGCTGATGGTGTCTTCATCCCTGATCTACTGGCAGCCTTGTGGTGGTCACTTCACCACATCCACCCCGTTTCCCAGTGGGGAGCTCTGTGAAATGCTCCCCAGTGCGCCCACCTGGGACACTGGTTCTGCCAACTCCTTGCATGATGAGCTGGCAACAGACAAAATCAAAACAGGAGAGCACCCCTCTCTCCAAGGCCTTTTGGTCAGAAGTGGCCTCCTCGCCATTCCGTTTTCATTAGAATAAGCAGACAAGCCTCTGACACACTGAAAGTCTGCCACAAACAAGGATGTTTACACACCATTACAATTACCCAGCAGGCTTTTACTCCAAACTGTTGTTAAAGCTTCTAAATAGGTGAGCTGTATGAGAGAAGCTAGGGTTCAAAGAGGTTTTGAGGCCCGACTGCAGGCTGAGGACAAAGGGGACAGACCTCACGACAGATTGAAGCCAGTCAGCATGGTCAGGGACCCTCACCTATGCGCTTGGGAAGGAGTGCCCACAAAGAGGCCCTACCGACACTCACACCCAAAAAAAGACAAGAGGGCTTTCACTTTTACATTTTAATTAAAAAGTAATCATTTCATCTTATTGACAACACAGGAGTTCCAAAGAGGGGAAAAAAAAAACAAAAACAACACTATATATAACACAAACAGGTCAGAACAAAACACTGCCATCTGGGGACCTTGAGTTTTGGAAACCAATGTTTACTCAGCTACTGGCAAGGACTCAGCTGAAGTCACTGCTCTCCCATGTCTCCGCCAGGGGTCCCTTGAGACTGATCCACAAGGTGCTAAGGAGCACCATCCCTAGGGAGAAGGCAGCTTCCTTTGGCTCCACTTAGAGCAGCAGGCAGAGGTCCTCCCTCTAGTAACTTCACTCTGGCTCAGAAGTTATGAACAGCCGCCTGCACCAAGAACATGTCCAGCTACCAAAAGCCTGACATCAAAATGGTCCCTACCTCCTGCTGCTCAGAAAACAGAACAAGAGCCTGATTTCTGGGCCAAAAGCTCAGAGCAATCACTGAAAAAATCGGTGTTCACCACCAGAGTCTAGGGTGGTCTTCTCAGAGCCAACTCCATGAAACTACCACTGGTGAGGAAGAGGCTGACAAAGGGTTCAGAGTGGTTGGGGCCCAGATTCACAGTTTGGGTTAAACTGCTGGTGACCGGTGCTGCTCAGTCCACGGAAAATCTTCCATTGCGATGAAAGCCACAAAGAAAAAAAAAAAAAAGAGAAAAACCAAGAACTACTCTGGGTCAGGCAGAAAAGTGACTGCCATGGCCCCTCTTCAACAACTCCCGAGCAGCCTGCTTACCACTCCGCAGGCAGCCCCCACACTCGTGGGACAGGGCGCACTGGCACCATGCCTACCAAGCCCAGCTTGCGGCTCTACAACCCTGCACAGGGACGCAAGCTGGAGCTCGCGCTCTGGTGGGCCTGTGTGAGGCCAGAAAGCCTTGGGGAGGTTCAAAATGAATAAAGGCTCTCGCCATGAAAGGACTACCCCAAACGCAGCCAGCTGGGACTTGGCTGCTTTTTCCTTCCCCGCCCCCACATCGAGCTGACAGAGACAAATGAAATACAAACGGAGCCCAGACACCTATACTGCCCATGACCCCAGAGATATTTATTTTCTATCAAAAAATAAAAAAAAATAAAAAAAATAAAAATAACCCCAACAACAAAAAATACACCTCCAAGGCAGTACAAACTCTGACTCTGGAAGGAATAAGTAACAATAGCCTTGGGCAGAAGAGAGCAGGTGGTAGAAACTTATGCCATTCGATGTGGACCTGGGTACGCGCAGAGAACATCCTCCAAGTAACTACTTAGAACGCAACAGGTAGGAGGCCAGGGGAAGAGGGACCTGGGGGAAGTTGAGATTTAGCCTCAGTAATGCCTCTGGTACGATCCCATGGGGGCCTGGGGCTGCCCCACCTGTGCTGTGGTCTGGCTAACCAGGTGGGAGAGAGCAGGGCCACTCTGGATCAGGGTGTCCAGAGCCTTCTGTACACTTGGATTGTCAAAGTTGATACTTGTGGAAGACACGGGCCTCTGGCTAGCCAAGTTGCTGGCAGGTGCCAGGAGGGTGGAAGGCTGGCCAAAGAGCCCTTGGGAAGGAGCCCCAGGCCTGGGGCCCATGTTCCGAGCAGATCCTGCCTGTCCCAAAATGCCTGGAGGCTGATTGCCAGAGGCCTGTGATCTTTGCTGAGGCTGGCTGTTCGCTGCTGTGGAAAAATTCTGGTTCTGGGTGTTTCCGGCAGCAACTGAGGGGGATGCAGAGCTGCTATTGGCCGCAACCGTGCCACTATTGAAGAGGCTGAGGATTTTGGCCTGAAGCTCTTGCTGGGAGGTGGGGGGTGCAGCTGGAGTGGGTGTAGCAGACGGGAGCACTTGGCCACTCTGGAGCGGTTGAGAGCTTGGCTGTGTCTTCAGTGAGGCACCCGAGGTCGCCCCGAGTGGTTGACGGGAAATCGGGCCTAGAAGACAGAAATAAGAGGTATCTGGTTGAAAAATACCCTCCATGGGCAGGCTTAGCAGCCCAGGGAAGAACAACAATCACTGATTACATCAATCACACAGTACACAGACTATAACATCAATTTCCCAAAGGGGCCATTTCATAGTATGTGCTGTTTTCAGTAAACAGCTTAGTTCCCCCAGAGAACTACTTTAAAAAAAAAGGGGCATCCATCTTGGTTCCCAGGGAGCCAGCCATACTAGCCCACCCACCACCACATTAACTACAGGGATCAGAATTCAGTACCCAAATCTTAAGTTACCATTATTACACCAGCACAGATGGCCCATGCGGGAAAACCCATGGGATGTGCTCATTTCCCTTCCCCACCCCAAAGAGCCCTGGGCCTGCCACCCTCCCAACAGAGCCTGGGGATTAGAGAAATGCAGAGTCAGAACTTCACCTCGGCCCTGCCACGTAGCTCACCAGGCAGAGAGTCGGTGCTGCTCCTCATAAGCCGCTCCTTCCTCTCTCGCAGGTAGTTGATGATCTTGTCAGTCTCTTCAGCAGTGAGGTACCTGTTGTCGGCCAGCAGGTTGAGGAGGCTCTGGATGGCTGGGGGGTGCCCCCCGCGCATTCCCTCCTCGGGGCCTCCTCGCTCTCTTTCCTGGAGGATGGCTTCATCAGCCATCTTGGCTGCCTGTCTGGCAATCTCCTCGCGCTCCTTCTCCCGGCACTCATTCTTATAGCGCTCGTAATTTCTGGCCACCAGCACCATGGCGTCTGCCTGGGGCATGTTGCGATGCTCTGTAGGAGGGAATGACATGAGCTATTTTCTCCCATGACAGATTTGAGTGCCCACCTGCTGAACTCTACCAAGCCTTTCCTGACCTCAAACAAGCAAGAAAACCATTTCACTGACAAAAAGCCTTGGAATGGGGATGGGGAGAGGTGGGGCGGGAGGGGATGCAGCTTGGAAGACAAAGAATGGGTTTCTTCAGTGAGAGGCAGACACCCTTGTAGAAAGCTAGTTCTAAGGGGACTTCTTAGATCACAGACGTATAGTGAAAGCCAGAGAAACATGACATCTCACAGATTCAAAAAGACCACGTGGAGAATGACCACAGGAGGCAGGCCATGGGGGTCCACACAGCCCTTCTGGAAAGCCTGGCTTTCCACCACGCTCCTCAGGACAGAGCTGATTTTTTAATGTATCAAAAAGGTTCAAAGGTTATGGATTAAGATCAAATTATGACCCTCAATAACCTTCTCCCCTCAACCTTGGGCAACAAGATTTATAAGGTGATAAGAAGACTTCTTGGCACTTGATATAAATGTCTTCACACACCTTGAGGAGTGTTCCACAGAGAGGCGAATGGCCTGCTGGAGAGGCTTCTACACTCTATGCTTATGGGTAAAACTGGTCAGGCAGACAGAGGGCCCAGGGTGGTGGGAGAAGGGAAAAGTCTGTGCTGAGAGAGCAATCAGCAAGGAATCAGTTGACTGAGTCTCAACGATCTGGGAGCAAAGGACTAAAAGTTACTTCAGGCAAGGACTTCAGGGAACCGACCCTGGGCCTCCAGGAGGTCAAGGCCGCCTCCCTCTTCTCAAAGTCCCTCCACTGACTTCTCCAGCACACTAACAAAAAGTCTCCTAACTGCCTGCCACACGCTGTGCCCCTCGTTCCAAAGTCTGGTGAAGCAGGGGCTCCGCCACCCTCAGTGCAGTGTGTGCCAGGGCTGGGCTGGCTCTCACTGGTGCGAGCAGACTGTGCGCCTCTCTTCCCAACTTGCCCTAAAGTGACTTCATGTTGGTGGCTTGAAATAGAACACGGTGGGAGTATTTACACCATGGAAGTCAGGAAATTCTATAAACCACGCCATCCCCACCCCAGAACTGGCTGTTAAACATTTACTAACACATCACTGCACATACCTAAGGGCTGAATATAACGTCATACACAGCAGGCCCAGAACTGTATGCAATGAAAGAAGATCAAACAAATAAATGACTGTGCAAGCTTCTGTCACGCACTTATAAAAGGGCTCTACCACATCTGAGCTGAAATACCTTTACCTAAAGCCTGCTGCTTCTGAGTAAGCCATAAAAAAATTAATGGACTAGCATCTGGAAGTTTCTGGAACTGTGACCCACTGGGGCCTCCATACCTTGAGGGGTTCCGAACATGATGTTGACTGTGCAGGAGCGGTGAATCTGGTGTTGCTGGGTGATGACAATAGCGAAGGGAGAGCCTCCCCTGCTGACATCCTCCAAGGCTTGGGACAGTGAGACTTCCGTGTTGAGGAAGATTAGATCTACTACCATGCCTAGGTCTCGGACCTTCCGCCCCACAGATTCAGCATAATCTCTGTAGAAGCAAACAGGATCCAGTTGAGTACTCCCTGATCGACTCCCAATCTGTACAGTGGCACCTCAGCCAGAAGACTTCAAATCCTAGCTCTACCAGTGTCTCCCTAGCACCCTCTTCAGGCTCTAAAAATCTAAACCAATTCCTTCTCTTTATATTGGTGGAGAAGTTCCCAATGGAACAGGACTTAGTATCCCAGGCCCTTCTCTTGATTCTCTAGTCTGATGGTCATTCCTAAATACCATACTGTTGCCTAAGATTTGTAGCACATTTCTGTCTTGGCAGAGGCTGTACAACACAGTGAAAAAAGCATGGGTTTTAAATGCTAGAGATAGGTTTGGATCATAGCCCTAACATTTACTTGCAAAGTTGAAGCTTTAAGCAAATCCCTTTACCTCTTACAAACCTCAGTTTCTTTACCAATCAGACAGGAATAATACGGCTCAGCTCATATGTCATTTCCTTAACTTTCTCTCCAATCTAAATCAGATCCTTGATATATTTCTTCTCATAAGACTCATGACCAATACATTTATATTTGTCATCTGTCCAACTAGGGTATAAGCTCCACAAGAGGAAGGGACCATGTGTGTTTTGCTCATTAGCATTACAGCTTCAGGACCTAGCACCTGCCACACACAGAAAAAATTTCATGAATGAATACATGTGAAACATGATTACTATGAAGATCAGAAAAATAATTTAAAGCGCTTAACATGGAGTAGTACAGAGTAGGTGCTCAGAAAATGACAGCTATTATCATGCATTTAAAAATAAAAAGGCAAAAAAGTTATCTGCAAGTTAAAGCAGAATCTATTTCTAAACACTGCAGCCCAGAGCCTGTGAACTCTGCCTGCTGTTTGGTGTCTTAACACCTATTTCCCTAGCTTCTGCCTTGAAAATTAGCTCTTTAACCCCAAACTGCTAGAAAATACATGAAGTTCTTTACTAGCCACTTGGGGAAAGGGAATATAGCTGCTGCCAAACTTGCAAGCTGCTACACTCCCTTCTGCACCTCTGAGCTGCTTCTTCAAGGAAAGAATGTGAAACAGAGGTAGGAAGAACAGTGCCATGAGCTCTGCCTTGGCTGGCACGGCCACCTAACAGCTCTGCAAGGCCATGGCACTTCCCAAACAAAGCCAGTCTCTCGGCTGGCAAATGCAGACATGCCTGCCTTCCCACGTACGGGCTTGGGGTCGTCGCACAAAGGGGGCATCTACTGCTTCACCTGACCAACATCTACTCCCTCGGATTTTCCTTTGGGAAGGCACCCCTTTCCCACTCAGTCTGCCCCGGCTCCACAGGGTTAGTGCCACTTTCAGCACTATGCATGGGCACATGACCTAGCCCTGGCCAATCAGGGCATCCCAGCACTGCTGGCCAAAGGGACAGTCCAGGGATGGGAAACAATTCCAGGCCTTCAGGTGGAAGCAACAGGAAAAAGCAGCTCTTTCCACGGGTTTGCTAAGCTAAGGAGATACATGTCAAGAGCTAGCGCTGTTCTGTCTTTTCAAGTAGAAAGCTTGTCTGAGAGTGAAGACAACACAAAAGACCAAGTCTTTATGAGAGGCTAACCCTGAATGCAGCCATGCCTGAATGTCCCAGTCAAGCAAACTAAAAACTTCCCTTTGGGCCCAAGCCAGTTTGCGGTGGGTTTTCTGTCATCTACAACTGAAAGAACTCTGGTTAACACAGTACAGCAATGTCAACGTACAAAGCCTTGGCAGTGCGTACAGCTACCAAGAAGACTAAATTTCTAATTTCTCTTCTGCTTCTTCTCCTCACTCGGGAAAAATCCAAAGGGTTCTTACTTAGTCTGCTTGTTGACCACAATCACAGAACAATCAACAGGCCTCTCAGCATCAAAGCGTCTCTGGATTTCCTCAAAATACTGACGATAGAGCTCCTCTCTACGACGCTCCTCACGTTTCAGACGCTCTGCAGGATGACACAGGGAAAACTGAAACACGGACGGTGCCTTTCTATAAAAGTCAGTCACAGGCCTTATTTTCAATCTTGAACTACTTGTAGGCAAAGGTTGTAATCCTCTAGACTACTTCTGAAAAAAAATTATTTTTTTACTATTATAAATTCATTAAAATGGAATGAAGGGATTACAAGGCATGGTTGCTTTAATCTGATACATGCTACCAGAATGTCCTTTAGGAAAGGCTGTTACTAATTCATCCTTTCTTTGGGGTGGATCACCTAGTGCTATTTCTCCATATCTTAATCAACGCTGAGTTTTGTCATTAAAAAAAAAAAAAAACCTCCTGCCAATTGATAGGCAAAAGATAGTATATCATTATTATCCTAATTTTCATTTTTGGGACAACCATTTAAGACTCTTATTGACAGGTAATTGTAATTTGCTAAAAAAAAAAAAAAAAAAAAAATCAGGCAGTTAAAAAAAATCAACAAAAAAATCCTAAACAAAACCAGGCAGTAAAGTTCTGCGGCAAACTACAAATGAGGTTATTAATTTGACCAGGAAGAAAACAATTAAAAAATCTTAAAGATGTATTAAATATATTGAGAAAATCAAGGCTTTAAAAAACATGTCTTTATCTAAAAAATAGATGCTCTTAGGTAAAAATTATAAATAAAACAACTCTCCCCACATACTACATAGGTAATAAAGATAGTTATATTTATTTGGTCAATGAGCAAAAAACAAACATTTAACCTCTTCAGCTCCAATGTTTAGTTCATTTCTTTTCTTACTGATAGTATTTCATATTTATTTCTTCTTGTTGGGTGACTAAACCAGATGACAGTACTACTTTGCATTTAAAAAATGATTTTCAAGCTGAATGCTCTCTACAAATGAACAGGCCATTTGTATTTCTTCTTTTTGTGAACTGCTTAGCCAAGTCATTAGCTCCTTTCCAGCTGGTTATTAGTTTCCTCTTTCTTTTATAAAGTGTTCTATTTGTGATAAGAATAAACTGTTTCTTCTACTTTACCTTTTGCACGAGACTGACTTTCGGGGCCTGGTGGGCCTCGTCCATCAAAACTATCTCTGTAACGGTCAAAGTAAGCGTCATCTTTCCTCCTGCAGTAGTCATCCATTCGCAGGTATCGGTCGTAAGAGCCTTCTCTTCTGAAAAGGTAAAGAAACGTGCACAAAGTTAAAGGTTTTCTCCTGCAAAAATCAAATACAGAGAACTCTTCAAGACCCAGCCATCTGTGAGGAAGACACAGTAAGGCACAGAACTTTGGGATTAGGCAAACAAAATTAGTATCTGGGACTCACTGCTTATCAGCTCTGTGGCTGGGACTGAGTTAACCCACCTTCCAAAAGGACTGGGAAGACGTACAGAACACTCTCAGCATAATGGAAGCTCCCTGGCCCAAAGTACACACAAAATAACTGGTAGTAATTACTGATATTTGAGGAACCATTCTAGGCCCTACCCCAAGCCTCCTTCCTTGTGCTTTTTAAAAATTGCGGTTAAAACAAAGAATAAAAAAATACACATATATAAAATAATTTTCATCATCCTTAACAGTCTGAACAGAAACTCACCCCCGATCTCTGTAACTTCTAATCTTACTATGAATTTGCCTTTTCTAAATATTTCATGTAAGTGAAAACATGTATTTGTCTTTTGTGACAATGTAGCTTAATATTTATTTCATGTAGCATATTTCTTAAGGTCTATCAAGGCTTAGCAAGTATAAAAATGACCTTTCTTTTTATGGCTGAATAATATACTGAATGGATATATCATACTTTTTAATCCATCTATTGATGGTGTCTACATTTGAGTGGTGTCTACCTTTTGGCTACTGTGAATAGTATTGCTATGTACAGTCACACCCATCTATGTAAGTTCTTCTTTTTAATTCTTTTGGATATATATTCAAGAGTGGAGCTGGTGAATCATTAATTCTACTCCATTTAATTTTCTGAGGACCGCCAAACTTTTTCACAGCAGTCATCAGTTCAGTTCAGTCGCTCAGTCGTGTCCGACTCTTTGCAACCCCATGAATCGCAGCACGCCAGGCCTCCCTGTCCATCACCATCTCCCGGAGTTCACTCAGACTCACAGCCATCGAGTCAGTGATGCCATCCAGCCATCTCATCCTCTGTCATCCCCTTCTCCTCCTGCCTCCAATCCCTCCCAGCATCAGAGTCTTTTCCAATGAGTCAACTCTTTGCATGAGGTGGCCAAAGTACTGGAGTTTCAGCTTTAGCATCATTCCTTCCAAAGAAATCCCAGGGTTGATCTCCTTCAGAATGAACTGGTTGGATCCCCTTGCAGTCCATGGGACTCTCAAGAGTCTTCTCCAACACCACAGTTCAAAAGCATCAATTCTTCAGTGCTCAGCCTTCTTCACAGTCCAACTCTCACATCCATACATGACCACAGAAAAAACCATAGCAACTAGACGGACCTTAGTTGGCAAAGTAATGTCTCTGCTTTTGAATATACTATCTAGGTTGGTCATAACTTTTCTTCCAAGGAGTAAGCGTCTTTTAATTTCATGGCTGCAGTCACCATCTGCAGTGATTTTGGAGCCCAAAAAGATAAAGTCTGCCACTGTTTCCACTGTTTCCCCATCTATTCCCCATGAAGTGATGGGGCCAGATGCCATAATCTTCGTTTTCTAAATGTTGAGCTTTAAGCCAACTTTTTCGCTCTCTTTCACTTTCATCAAGAGGCTTTTAGCTCCTCTTCACTTTCTGCCATAAGGGTGGTGTCATCTGCATATCTGAGGTTATTGATATTTCTCCCAGCAATCTTGATTCCAGCTTGCATTTCTTCCAGTCCAGCGTTTCTCATGATGTACTCTGCATATAAGTTAAATAAGCAAGGTGACAATATACAGCCCTGACGTACTCCTTTTCCTATTTGAAACCAGTCTGTTGTTCCATGTCCAGTTCTAACTGTTGCTTCCTGACCGGCATACAGGTTTCTCAAGGGGCAGGTCAGGTGGTCTGATATTCCCATCTCTTTCCGAATTTTCCACAGTTTCTTGTGATCCACACAGTCAAAGGCTTTGACATAGTCAATAAAGCAGAAATAGATGTTTTTCTGGAACTCTCTTGCTTTTTCCATGATCCAGCGGATGTTGGCAATTTGATCTCTGGTTCCTCTGCCTCTTCTAAAACCAGCTTGAACATTAGGGAGTTCACAGTTCACATATTGCTGAAGCCTGGCTTGGAGAATTTTGAGCACTACTTTACTAGCATGTGAGATGAGTGCAATTGTGCGGTAGTTTGAGCATTCTTTGGCATTGCCTTTCTTTGGGATTGGAATGAAAACTGACCTTTTCTAGTCCTGTGGCCACTGCTGAGTTTTCCAAATTTGCTGGCATATTGAGTGCAGCACTTTCACAGCATCATCTTTCAGGATTTGAAACAGCTCAACAGGAATTCCATCACCTCCACTAGCTTTGTGTATGGCACAATCTCATACAAATTCCATCACCTCCACATCATCATGATTATCTGGGTCGTGAACATCTTTTTTGTACAGTTCTTCCGTGTATTCTTGCCACCCCTTCTTAATATCTTCTGCTTCTGTCTTCTTCACAGCAGTCATATTACTTTGCATTCCTACCAGCAATGTATGAGGGTTCTAGTTCCTCTACACTTCAACAACATTAAAAAAAAAAAAATGTATTAAAGCCATCCTAGTAGGTATGAAGTGCTATCTCATTGTGGTTTTGATTTGCATTTCTCTGCTATCTAAGGATGTCAAGTATCTTTTCACCTATTTATTGGCCATTTGTACATCTACCCTGTGGTCCCGCATGGCCAAAACAATCTGCACTCCCATCTTTTTTTCCATTTGCACAACGGTGCCTTTCACAGCCCACAAGAAGAGACCCAGATTCATTCATTAAGCAAAATCCGTCTTCAATCACACATTCAGCAAATACTTATTAAGCAGCACATCTCTCGTGGTGATAGACACCGGAAACATAGGCCTGGGAAAGGCACTGCTGTACAGAGTTCTCAATTAGTTCAGCAGAACAAACATAAAAAAGACTGCTACCAAAAACAAACAAACAAACAAAGACCAGCAAGCAGAACGACTGTAGAGGTTACCTGTACATGGGATCTCGGGAGTCTCTCATCTCTCTGTATCTGTCGTACATGGGATCTCGGTGATCTCGAAAATTCCTAGTCTCTCTTAGGTCACGAAAGTCTCTAAGATCCCTCATGTCCCGAGCATCACGCATACTTCTGCTGTCTCGGTGATCCCGAATGTCTCTGCTATCTCTGTGGTCCCGCAAATCTCGGGGGTCTCGCATGTCTCTGCCATCTCGAGCATCCCGGCCATTTCTGCCATCCCTGGGCTCTCTTCTTGGACTTCCTCGAATGGGCGATCGATCACGTCTTGTATCTCGACTATCTCCAAAGCCATATGGATCTCTGTGGGAGGGGGCAAGAAGATGCTAAGACAAAGGAACTGAAGGAGTCTACCCTTGAGCTCTTTACTGGAGAAAGCCCCCACCCTCCAAGCATTTTTCTCTAAAACACAGCAGCCAGTGAGAAATAAGATGAAAATTTTAAGGACAGTCATCCATCTGGTCAGCAAATAAAGACTAGCAGGTTTTAGAATCTCCAAAGATTAGGATATTCAAGGAAGAATGTATGATCCAGAGCCAAGGGTTTTGACTGGGGTCATAGTGTTTATCAGACTTTGGGGGGTAATTCAATATTCTGTATACATGTTAAACTATCATCTCCACCTCAACAGGTTTTCAAAGTGAAAGGGTCTTCCCTCATTCATTTCCTCCCACCAAACT
Organism: Ovis aries; assembly: GCF_016772045.2. Taxonomy (NCBI): domain Eukaryota; kingdom Metazoa; phylum Chordata; class Mammalia; order Artiodactyla; family Bovidae; genus Ovis; species Ovis aries. The sequence continues at coordinate 74,787,049 of NC_056066.1, forward strand.
TGTTTGAAAGAGATTTTAAAAGGGGAGAAGAGTTGTGGGAGGTGGGTGTGTGTGTGTGTGGGTGTGTGTGTGTGTGTGTGAGAGAGATAAGGGGCAAGACTCATGAAGAAAAAATGAGCAAATGACACAATCTCGTACAAGGCTGGCACAATCTCATACAAAGTAATGGTGATCCAAGGAGTTATCCTTAAAAGTACAGAAAACGTTACTTAAAAAAACATCGCGCAGGATCAATCAAATAAAGGGGAAAAAAGAAAGAGAAGTAAATACGAGACACACAGTCAAGTACAGGAACACTCTATCTTCTTAACATATGAGTAGTGGTCTCTCTTAGCCTAAAGTTTATGTAGAACCTGGCTCCTTCTGGTCAAGGTGTTCTTTGTTTAAAAATAAAACAGCTTGAAGTCACAGGTGTTCAGCCTGATCTGATTCAATATTCTTCATGAGACTACCCCACTAGGAACTCTCATTCTCAACATGTTTAAAATTAAACTTATTCAACCCACTCAGGCGCAGTCAGACCTTTTCACTTTTACTAAAAATCGTCTTCCCAATTACTAAGGTTTAAGTTCTTGAGAGTTAACTTTGATTTTTCTTCCCTATCAAGTTACTTGAATACTCTTTGTTTTTCTTGTTCATTCCCATTGGACTTTTAAGTTCAATCCAAACCTTTATTCTATGCTGGCACCACCAAGAATTTTTAAGATACAAAACCAAAATCCAATCTTCCAGATTTCAATTCTTTCAGCAAATACCAGATAAACCATCAATTTCCACCTGTTACCAACTGCAGCTTGGCTATCACGCTTCTGGGCACTCTTCCCTAACAAATTTGGCCCCTTTCCATTTATTATTTCTCCCTCATTTCCTGATCCAACTTCCTTAGTTCTAAAGCTGGTCTTATGATTTAACTCACATGACTTATTTCAGTATTTCTGTTCATATGGCTTTTCAACATGGAATGATTTTCCTGCACTAACTCAAGTATCACCTAATGCTCAAAGGCAAGTTCATGTCCCATGTCTTCCAAAAAATATTCTCTAATCTCTTGAGTAACTGCTGATCTCTCCTGCTAAACTCTTAGAGCACTTACTATTACTCACCTAGATCTGATTTACCTTTTTACAATGTTTCCTTGTAAGAACTGCTTTAAGGATTGCCTCCTCCGTAAAGCCTGCCCTGAACTCTTGATCTTTTCCAGCAAATAGGCCCCTCCTCCAGTCATTTCCATCTCAATAAATGGCACATCTACCTACTCAGTTGCTCAAGCCAGGAAACTGGATGTCATCCTTTCTTTAAAGCCCTATCCACTCTTTCAATGACATTTCCAAAATGTATTCACTCTTTCTCTGAAATTGATATCCATTCTGTCCATGTTTCTTTATCTCCATTGGTACCACTGAAGGCCAACCCCAAGCCACCTTTCCCCAAAACCACAGCAGAGCCTTCTAAAGTAGTCTCCCCATTTCTGCTCTTGCCTATTTCTCAATCTTCTTCTAGATTACTCTAGAACCATCTTTTAAATATGTAAAACCCTTCACTGGTTTCGCATAGTATTTAGAATTCAGTCCAAAATCTCCACTGAGGCTAATAAGATTCTGCCCTGCCTCAGCTCGTCTTCTCCAACCTTATTCCGCCCCCTCCCTAGTCTGCGTCTCTTACCATATTGACTTTTCAGCTATAACTAGTCAAGGTTTTTCCCAATGCCTCTTGTTGTGCAGCAGGAACTACTCCACAGTCATTTTTCCAGGTCTCAGGCTTAAGCATCCCTTACTCCATGATTCTGTTAGTTTAAAACTTTATTTTTGGTCCCTAAATTCTGGCCCCCTTCTCTCATAGCACTGTTTTCACTCATGTTATTTATCACAATTTGATGTCACACATCAATTAACTTAACGTCCGTCTGCCCTGCTAGACTGCAAGTCCATGAAGACAAGGACTGTCAGTTTGACTTCATGATAAGGCCACTGCATAGGCTTATATTGTCTGGCATAGAGCAGATGCTCCATGAACCTGTTAAACAAGTCTTGCTCTGCATCCATATTTCTGTTGCTGCACTTATCACACTGTTCTGTAGTTATTTGTTTGCAATGGCTTCCCTACCAAACAGTAAGCTCACTTGAATGCTTTGTATCCACAGAACACAGCACAGAGTTCAGTAAATGTTTAACAAAATTAATTATTCAACTAAACTGCAAACCTCTCAAGAGTAGCATCATGTCTTCCTCATATTTTTGTCACCTACCATGATTACACATATAGACATTTATCATGATGCCCTCAGCTTGGAAGAAAACTTCATTTTCACTTCATCCACATGGTCACAGCAAAAACAATTTAAATGCCAACTTTGTTTCTATGAAAAGTCCTTGTCATATGTTTTAAGGCTCATAAGTACTCTTGATTGGTGGGAGCAAAGATATGGGAGATCAGGGAATTTAAACAAGGATGGCTAAAGATTTTTCCTACTAGAATAAAGTGCAGAATAACTGAGATTCTCACTTCAACTTTTATTATGTCATAAAATCCCTCTAACATATGTAACATCTGATATAGTGTATACTGTGGGCAAACACCTAGGATCCAATGGGAAGGGACAACTGTAAAGTATTTCTGGATTAATGATCGGCAGATAAACCTGCCTTGGGGAGCAGTCAGAAAAAAGTCATTAGAGGTGGAATCATATTTCAAGTGCTCTTTGGCAATCAAGGCTGAAAGAGATCATGAACCTCACAGACCACAGACCACAGACAAAGCCTGGAGAAAACGGGGTGGGGGGTGGGACAGGGCTACCACCACATCACAGCACTTTTCACAGTCTTAGGATGATTACAAATGCCACATCTGGTTCTCATTCTTTTGAACCCACTGAAATACCTTACTCACCTGGCGAGAGTTTATTCCTGGAGGTTGACCACAATACCCTAGATTCCCAAAGTCTAGGTTCATGTTTCTAGTTTGAGAAGGTAAGCAGTCAATCTAAAGTCTGTGTGCAACAAAACTGTGAATTCCCCCTTAATTACCTTTGGGGTAAAAATGTAGAAGAGATGATATTCACAAGGGAAAGAACCAAAGGAGTAGCAGAAGCAGGGACAGAGAGGATAGCAAGGCTCTAAAATGAAAAGGGAAAGCTTTCCTTTCTCCAAAAGACAAGCAGTATGGCAGACTGCTTTTCTTCTGGAGACAAAAACAAAATAACCCTTTAGGTGCCAAACAAGACCTCCCCAGAACAAAATGGATCCTGGTGTTGGCCCCAACATCTTTCTCAAAATAAGAACCAGATAACAAAAAGATGGTACAGTGTGCAGGATTCAGAGTGCCGCAAGGATGAAGCCTGCTGAACAAGATGCTTGGCCTCAAACAACAAGTGGGTTAGAGGCAAGTTTCTGGAGAATGAAGTTCACTATATCATCCCATGATACCAAAGTTGTTTAACTGGAGACCAATGCACTGTACCCTCAAGCACTAGGTCACCAGAAGCTAAAAAGAAACTGAACGACAGTTAAAACTTCAGAACCAGAGTCCACAAACTGAAAGCAGTTGATAAACATCACTAAAATTCGGTTGCAAATTCCTCATTTATTCAGCAGGAGGGGGCAAAGCCAAATGCTCTTTTGCCTTGAGAGAAATGGTAGTCAAACAATATTTGCAAACATCTGAGAGGTAAGGAGGGATGGATGAAGGAAAAGACCATGGCTCCGATGGCAAGTGATATGCTCCTGGCAGAAGTGCTTCTCTTCCTGAGGAGCACTAGGCATTTGAGAGCTCTTGGACAACTGATGGACTCCGAGCTTCTCTTAGAGACAGCCTTAAGCCCAGGATGGTGCTCTTTGGCCTTGGCTGTTCAGGAGGTCAGGGAGGAAGGCCTCCGTCCTTTGCTTGTCAGCATCTCCTTTTTTCTTTCTGTTCACTGGAATATTTTCCTTCTAAAGCCAGCCTTTTTTCTCCTGAAAAAAAAAATCCATCAGCTCTTTGTATTTCTGTTCTGTCACAGATACTGCCCACAAATACCATTCTCTAAATGGCTGGCTGCTGTGTGATGCTGACCCCCCACCAGGAGCTCCATGCTACCGTCAGCAACAGAGACAACAGGCTTGTACAGAGTTTTGCCACTGGGTGCAGGAAGGATAACGAGGGGTAGCAAGCAACCGCACCTTACAGATCCAAACTCTGTAAGTGCCCCTGCTTCTCCCGGAAGCGCACTGATAATTTTCTCAAACACAAATGCGACTCTTCTGTTGGTAGAGAGGTGGCACTTGCTGAGAACTGATGGATCTTCTTTAAGTGTTAGTGCGCACGTAATCAGCCTGGAGTCTTTAATTGTGAAGCCCACCTAGAGCTAGGGCAGTCTCACACCCAAGAAGCAAGCAGTGACTAAAGGAATTAACACTGTGGATACACAGAAATCACCTCAGGCCACGTAAGAAACTTGTCTGCAGTTAGGCTTTTTCTTTTCTTTTTTTAATAACTGAAATATAGCTGACAATGGCCAGGTTATTTCTGATGAACCAATCCTTGACGACTTTCACCAACGAGGCACCAGGCCTAACATTCTTCACGAATACATAGAGAAATTCTCTGCAGAGGTCTCGACATAGACAAGTAACTCTATTTGCTTTTCCTCAGGTCATGCAGGAAGGTTTAGGAAGTAGAGTATCACTCAGAGGCCATGTCTGCAGAAGGATATGTTCCAAAACCTGGACTGCTCAAGTGTTGAGCTGAAGATGGAAACTGAGAACTGAGGCACGACTAGAATCATGGTTCATTCTCCGAGGATGGTTAAGACTGATGCCGAGCACCAATGCGAGACAACCTGCATGGTAACTGTGCAGTGCTCTCAATGTGCACAGCGGAGTTCAATGAAGCGGTCCAAGGGTTAAATGACGAGAATTCAGGCTGAAATGTGATCCAGAGTAGGGATCCCTGATGCAGAATTCTGTGCTTGGCTGGGCTAGTACCATCAGAACCACATTCCAACAGCTGGAGTCATTAGGGAGGCATATTACTGAACGGTGAGCAACACCAGCAGAACTGTGGCTTACAGAGACATTTGAAGAGGTGATAATCCTGTGAAAATCCCCAAAGATACTGAGGTGTTTTGACACTCAAGGTTAAAGTCCAGCAAAATAAGGTGTTACAAAGGTCTTGCCAGCATGCTTAGAAACAATTTTCTTAAAAAGCAGCAACACTGAAAACACAGAGTTACAACTTAAGGGAAATGCTTGCTATAGGTACTTTTTTTTTTTCCCCTTCCTGTGAACAATCCATTCCTCCATGGCTGGGGGCACATAAAATGTTTAGGGTTGCTAACTGAAGGCAGCTGGATTGCTGTCAACATACTGGCACACTGGAGTTTTGACTGGAAGCACGCACCTGAAAAGAGTGCGCGCTGGCCAGTGTTCACCCTCAGAGAAATGATTAGCCCCTTCCAGACTAGTATCTTAAGAGAGAATATACGATAAACACAATGATAAAAACGTTAGTGTTCTATTTTGAATACAACATTCAATTTACCTGACTTTAGGGTTTGAAAATTTTTATTTTTAAATGGAACAAAACTGAGACTCTGCTTAGACTTTTAGATGGGGCTCAGAATAGATTTTTTTTTTTTTTTACTAAATGTGAATATTCCTCTTCCCCAAACCTTACTGAATATGACTATATGAAACTTAATCATGCTAAACAACACTTTGAGGAACCCAGTTAGGGACGATCACCAAGAAGACTGATTTTTAATGGACCTTTAATTAGCCTAGCTGTCCCTCCTATTGATTATAAATAAAGCGGGGAGCCATAGCCCAATCCACATCCCAAATGACCTTATCTTAGAATTTATTTTTGAGGAAGATGATATATTAAAATGAAAATATAAGTGACATATGTTTATAAATCTGGTAAGGAGAACATTTTAAAAGGCCCCCTCCAATGTTGTTTGTATGTTTTATCTTTGGGGGGGGATATAAAAAAGAAAGAAAAAAGCATTCTTCCGTTATAGATGAAATTATAGAGTTGCATTTTAGGCTGGGATGAAATTAATCTTTTAAATTTAATGCTCTGGCAATGGCAATATTGGATTTCAAGTAGGAGAGTAAGCTATTTCCCCAACATTGCCAATGCTTAGTGAATAGCTACAATAATGGGAAATGTTAAAATTGTCTGGTTAGGTATATTTTTAGTGGAATGACATAAAATATTCTTATCATAGCACAAATGAGAACTTTTTATTCTGTGATGTGCAGTCCCACCTCCTTTTTGCCTGCAGAAACACTACCCAGACATCACAGACATCATGAGGGTACAGAGAGCAGGAGGATTTTACCAAGGGAGCGTCTTTATAGTGACCAATTCTACACTCCTATAAGCTACCTACTTCAGAAACATACACATTTGAGCTCCTTGGAAACTGGATACACACCGCATCTCCTTTCAGGTCATTTAGCAACCCCAGCTTCCCGTGGAGCCCCATATGTCTGACCATTAGATGCAAACTCTCAGTCACTTGTATTCCATGTTTACTGGGGCAACGAGGAGCAACACTGAAGGGACTGCCCAGCATCTGCAGCGTGGTTAGATGCAGCACAATGGAAACAGACTTATATGGATCTGAAGTGCCAGAGCATTCATTTATGTTCTTTAGGGCACTCACACATACACACAAAATCAATCAATATACTATTTACCTGCAAGCTGCAGGCATTCCTTATGGTGTCAGAGAAAACAAACAGAATACCAATGTATACGCTCACTTCTGCAGTGAAACCAATGGATGACCAGGGCATCCAGCTAACAGCTGTGGTGCAGCTATAATTGTGGTGTTAGATTCAACTTCCAGGCAGAGTGCTCAAAGAACTTAACTGAAATCAGAAGCATTACGTTGTCCCTAAGGTCAGCTTGAACTCTGCAGAACATACCCGTGTAATTTAATCCTGGTAGCTTAGAAAATACCATCAGGTCCAAGTGGGCGCATATACAAACACAGAGCATCCAATCCTTCCTATAAGTAGGTAACAAACTATAGGTGTTTTTGTTTCAAAGCAGGACAGCTATATGTTATGTGTACGTGCCCAGTTAGTTGGGTACACCCCCAAGTGACCTGCGGAGCTACCAGTACAGACTAGGATTTGTTGTACTCGGCATGTTCAGTCATCATATGAAATGTAGTTCCCTGTGGTATATAGCTTAGGTACACGCTTTACTGTGGAAAACTGGCATTTTACTTAGGGGCAAAGGCAAAATCCATACTGAGTATCCACTTGGGCCATGAGGAGACACCAGATATGAGATATGTATGTCTGCATTCCACACAAATCTGCACACACTGCATCCACTTGTGCGCTATTTATGAGGTCAGACAGTCTGAATACAATATACTCATCTTTGGTGTAATGGCAACATTAATGAGGCTCTTCTTTGGGACGAATTTAATGCATATCTTGAGGGTACACATCAGGACTATCTCTTGTAAATAGTGGAAGACTATTTGGGGAGATGCTTTTTATTTCCAGGAAAACTAAGAAAAAGGGAGACTTCTAGAGGTAGGGTGTTTTTGCCCTTTTTATTTCCCCTCAATAGGTAACCCAAGCATGCGAGCGCACAGGGGATCTGCAGCACGGGCACAGGAGCAATCTCTCAAGCAGCACTTTCTGTAACCCTGGGTGAGCATCTGGACCGGCAGCCATGTGGAATGAAGAGTCGAGCCTGCTGCAGGGCAGCGTAGCACACACCAACGACCCTCGGGCACTCCTGCTGTGGAGGCTCCCACTGACACGTGAGCGGGGGACACACAGAGGTTTATCCTCTTCCAATCGCCTGCAACTCACGGTGCAAGCTGAACTTGCTGGGTTTGCCACGGAAAACAAAGCTTCCTCTGCATCTCCTGATGTATGTTCTAAAAAAGCAGCAAGGCCCTTCACACAGGTTCACGTTCTTATTGTTTGCTTGTGGTTTCTGATTTCTTTGGGGGGAAGAAAAGACCCTTGATGTACGAAGTTGGGCTTAACTCCCCAGAGCCCAACTCTCCCAAGGTAACTCACTGCTTCAGGGTACTTTACCTTCGTGTGGGGCTGGGTCTTGATGGAGCCGTATTCATATTTCTTCTTTCCGCTGCCTTATTAATATCTGAAAAGAATAATCAACCCATCTGTTCAATGCTACGGAATAAAAACAAGATCATCAGCACATTTCAAATGAAAGCAACAACAAAAAAACTACAATGACAACCAGATGGTGTAAGAAAATCCATTCAGCAGACGCATAGTCACTTGGGCAATTTTTATTAAGTTACAGCAGTACGTTGTCATGGCTTGGTAGAGAATGTCCCTCAGTTTTCTAGCTAACACATAATTTGTGTAAAACTGATCATGTCAAGGCTTTAACACTGCCAAGCCTAAACCTAAAAACTGCCCCCTCCAAAAGGGGAAAAGTGTCTTCTAAACTCTTGGAGAGCCAGATGTGTGATTCTTTTTTGAGGGCAGGAGAAAGAAAGAAAGAGAATTTTAAAAAGAGAGAGAGTGCAAGGGCAAGTAGTTCCATTTTATATTACAAGGAAGTAATGGCTGGAATCCAGTTTTAAAACATCTAATATTCCATGAAGCAGGGGCTCCTTTTAGTTTGCCTTGTGGCATTCTATTGGTTAGAATCTTCCAGAATGAGATGTAGGGAAGAAATTAATTTTTTCAAAACAAAGCATATGACATGTTAATATTTATAATCCTCATAAGTACCTAAGAATAAGAACTGTCATTTGGTATAGTAAGGTTAAGTAATAAAACACTCATTGTAAGTTTTCACTACAGAAGCCTGGCATATACAACTAGATAAAGAACAGTGGAAACATAAACTCACAGAAGCCAATCTGTGCAGTTAAAGCCTCTTGGTTAAAAACAAAACAAACCTACTTTGCAAAAGCTGAAGCAAGTAATAAAAACACCATATGTAAGTAAGAAATATCTAAAGAAATGTACCAATCTATGCTCAAAGATAACACCCGATAAATTTTATATGCCTTAAAAAATAAGCACATTAAAAATTTCCTACTTTAGTATATGGAGAAATAAAACTGCTTTCTGCTGCAGTGTAATTTTATTTCCCTTGTTCCATATTAAGCAATTAACAGTGTATCTAATAATGACATTAAATGGTATTAAACAATCATACAATTAGGATTTAAAACAGTGATTTTAAATAGCTTTGAAAATAGTAATTATGTGTGTGAAAAATTCTAACCAGAGTTGTATCACATGGAAGACCACAGTAATGATAAACCTTAAAGAGGTCTTGTATGTCTTTCCCCTGCTATGTTGTCAACTATTGAGTTCCTGTTCAAGTGAGAATGATCTTCAGTTCCATTTTAAGTCAGAAGCCCCTTATCTTTAGGAGAATGGCTTTTGACCAAACTGAAGGTAACATATCTAAACAGTCAGAGAGGTATATTCTATGTAAACTGCTCCTTAAGTTTCTAACTGAGCAGATCCAATCCCTCTACCTTTATAAAGAATCAGGAAATATGTTCTACACAGAAATTGGCCAGTAATACCTGACCATGGGTTAGGTATTGCATGTTACAAGTTACAACCCTTAAAGTTCACTAAGGCCTGACATTTCTTTTTTTTTTAATATTTATTTATTGGCTGCACTGGGGTCTAGTTGCAGCACGCAGGATCTAGTTCCCTGACTGGGATCGAACCTAGGCCCCCTGCACTGGGAGTGCAGAATCTTAGCCACTGGACCACCAGGGAAGTCTCAAGTCCTGAAATATTAACACATGTTATATAATGACAGACCATACAGGGAGCATCTAGTTTCTTCTATATGTAATTGTGAAGAGTATCAGGCTCAGACTTAGAAGGGCCTACTGACCTAGTCCGCCCACTTACTTTGTACTGCTTTCTAATACAGGGTGACTATGATTCAGAGAGAAATGTAAAGTCTTTGATTATTTAAGCAGTTTTCAAAGTATCTCTGGAATACATGGGGAGTGGTGTTAGTGGCGTGCACATTTCTTTTAAATAAGGACCATATTTCCCAGCAGGATTCCATGTATTATTAAACAGTCATGTAAATAAAACTCATCTAAACACTGACTTGACTCAGCAAACATTTAGGTGAGAATATGGAACACAAGGTACTACTATAACTGGTGTCTATAAATACTATATAATTTTGCCCTCATATGAAAAGGACTGCTGCATTGTATAATTATATCCAATTCTGTGAGGGCCGCTAAATATAGGACTGGGGAGACCAAAATCCTCATGGTACCATATAACTTTGGAGCAAAACTGGTTGCAGTCAGAATGAAGGAGGGAAATATTTTCCTTTGAAGTTCGTGAAATTCTTTTTGATCACTTGAAAGATTATTTTAAAAATTCAAGATTATATCTTTAAACCATCTGACTGTAATTTGCCTCCTAGTATCCATTTTCATGGAGGAGTCCAAAGTAATTGGTTTTGGATGGTGTGGCTTAAGTTTCTTTTGCAGAAAAGAGAACTCTTAGACCATTTTCTTAATTTTAGGGGTTAGCAGACTTTGGTATGGTATAGCAACTGTTTGTTTATTCATTCCTATTAAAGAGATCCATAAATCTCCACCTTGAGTAAGATTTGGACAAAATGAAATTTGAAACATTTTGCTAGTCTCACTGCCATGTAAGAGGACTGCTCAGGTTAGGCTAGAGGTGGAGGTGTTTTCATTAAGAGTTATGAAAAACTATCATCACCGCCAATTCACATACACAAACAAGTCTAACATATGTGCACACAGAACTTTTGGAAAACCTAAGAATTCGGAAATACAGAAAGAACAGAGAAGCTACCAAAAGTACAAATAACTGCAGAGAGCTGATCATGGTACAACAAAGATTTAAAGCAGCAGGCAAAACAAACCAACAAACCAAAGCCTTGCCCCATCCCAATTTTCTGTCACACAATTTGAAAACCTGGAGGTTCATCTGAACAAGTTTCCATTTGAAAATGCAAATAGTGGGAGTAGTAAAGGGGGTTTTTGTATTAATTAATTGAATCAGATTATTTTCTTTCTATCCCTACTGAGATAGATCCTTGGTGGCTCAGATGGTAAAGCATCTGTCTACAATGCTGGAGACCTAGGTTCGATCCCTGGGTCGGGAAGATCCCCTGGAGAAGGAAATGGCAATCCACTCCAGTACTATTGCCTGGAAAACCCCATGGACAGAGGAGCCTGGTAGGCTATAGTCCATGGGGTCACAAAAAAGTCAGACACGACTGAGCGACTTCACTTTCACTACTGAGATACAAAATTTACACCAAAGAAATAGAAATGATATCAATGTAAAGGGAAAACAGAAAGACAATTTGGGAATCTTTCTGGACATTAGAGGGGAATCAAAATTGGAGGGAATTTAATCAACAGGAGGGCAGTGGTAACTTAAAAGAATCTCCAAGGAGAGGTGGAATGCCTCTTCTGCCTAAAACAGGGGAGAAACTGCGCTTCTTTTTCTTCCTGCTTTATTTTATCTGGGGCAGCTCAGCCTCAGTGTCGCTGCCACCTCAGCCTGGTTGGTAGTTCTACACTTTGTCAATTTATTAGCAATGTGAATACCATTCAAAGTCACCGTTACCACAAGGTGCTTAACCTTCACCTGAATAGCTATAACTTCTAAGGGGTAAAAATAGTTAAAAGCACTTCTCTGGTAAGAATTTTTAGACAAGAAAAATAGCACCAACTGAAGGGATTCACATAAAAGGGGAAAAAAATGGAAAATAATCTGGAAAATGTTATACAGGAAGCAGCAGAGCTGTTTTAAATCACAAAAGAGTGGGGGTAAAGAACTCCCAAAGGAAGGCACAATGCCTAATCTACAATTTTATTTTAGACTAATATGCCAGACAGAGTTCACACAATGGTACTCAGATATGCTATAAATAAAAATGCATGTTTCATTCATAGTATCAGGAACTGGTTTGCTCTATTTTTTAATTGTACCACCACAAAACAATTCTTTTCACCTTAAAGCCAATTTTTATACTTCAAAGACCGTCACAATGGAAAACAGGACTATTCTAAACAAGTGCAGTATGAACTGTAACATTTGCCAGTACCACCACTGGTTGCTGAAATAAGTCCTAACCACTGGACTGCCAGGGAATTCCCTACAATTTCAAGAAATGATTACAAATGAAATAAAGCTTGCCAATAGGTCTAACTGAAAAGCAACCAACAATCAGGAATTATTAAATGGGAAATACATGATGACAAAGAAAATGCTACTTGAGAAACCATACTGACAAGACAGTGAATATGAGACAGTAACTCCCAAAACTGGGAAGGGAAAGGACAGGATTCTCACACCGTATTTATGAAGACGACTTTGACGATATATTGTACCATTAGGGATATTATGAGTTATACTGTAAAGAGTTAGGGATAAGAGAATGCTTGGCTTGCTGCTTCTAAATCAATGCTTTAAGCTCACTCTGAAAACTACACAATCCCTCATATTTGATTATCCCCTTCAATTTCTAATTGAAATAATTATTGTATCCTTAATGGTATTAGGATGTTATTCCAAGGAACAGGAATGGTGGAAACAATATAACTTATATTTACAAAATACTTGCTCTGTCCCAGAGCCTGTACTGAGAATGTTACATGCAGTATCTCCAGCAAGCCTTTCTACAACCCTTGGAGTTGTATTATGATCTCTATTTTGAGAATGAGGAAATTTGAAGTTTAGAGAAATTAGGTGACTTATCTGAGGTCACAAGATGATGAAAAGGCAGAGCTAAGGCAGAGCTAGAACTCAAAACCAGGTGTGCCTGACACTAACATGCTTAAACATGTTACGCTGCCTCCAACAGGGAGTAGAAAGACCTGACTTCCATTTTGAACACTGGTGAGGGCTCCCTGATCAGATGCTGATGGAATCTGGAAAAGGCAGTCTATGCTGGGCACACCAGTGTTTAAGTGCCCCAGACACTCAACAGGGTAGGACCCGATTATTCAATTACAACTTTGATTTCTATTACCTCAAACAACGTTTCTGGCTTTTACTACTGACATTCTATTCACTATAACACCTCAGACAAAAATTCTCTATCAATATTTAATTTCTGGCCCTTTTTACTTCTCTTGAGGAAAGAACCTTGGTTGGAATCAGCAACTCTGAGTTCTAGCCCTACTTTTCTGGGATGTGGGGGAAGGGATTTATTCAAGTCACTTGATTTCTCTAAACCTGATAAAATGGATATTCTACCTTATTTGTTATACTGATTCAAGGAGAATATCAACTAAGAGAAAAAGCTCCCTAATTTGGACCAACAAAGGTTGAGCTAATCTAAACTACTAAAAAAGCTGGAAAAACAAAAAATTCAAAATATAGGTTCGTTTAAAAAAGGTAAAATTTCAACTGAACTGTACAAGTAGAGATCCTTGTGCTGCGCTTAGTCTCTCAGTCGTGTCCAACTCTTTGCGACCCCATGGACTGTAGCCTGCCAGGCTCCTTCCTCAGTCCATGGGGATTCTCCAGGCAAGAAATACCAGAGTGGGTTGCCATGCCCTCCTCCGGAGGATCTTCCCAACCCAGGGATTGAACCCAGGTCTCCCGCACTGCAGGTGGATTCTTGACCTTCTGAACCACCAGGGAAGCCCAGAGATCCTTAGAAAACTAAATTAATGAACTTTAAAAGTACTGTTTATAATCAGGACATCAAATGCTTCTATACATAACCACGCATCACACTCTGTACTAGGTCTTAAGACATATGGAAATAATAAGGCTTAAGTCTCTGCCTTAAGGGAGTTCACTGTTTAATAAAGAAGAGAGGCACATGTATACAGATAATCACAACATAATTTAAAATGGGATTACAGCAGAAATAAAGAAGGCCTACCTATGCGTATGTGTGTGGCAGGGCAGAGAGAATACTGGGAGGAACAGGGGACGAGGGATGGGTGGAAGAGGTTGGAAGGCCTAAAAATAACATTTAAACTGAGTCTTGAAGAATGAGTTTACCAAAAACAGAGAAGTCACTGCAGCACATACAAAGGGAAAGGAATGGTCTGAAGGGCACAGGAAGAAATACTGTCGGAAGTCTAATGTAGCAAATGGGAGGATAGGAGCAGGAAAAGAGAGGAATTACAGATGCAAGCCAGAGCAGACTAAAAAAAAGTCTGCTATGGAAAAGGAAGAAATTGCTGGCAGGAGGGCACGTTAGGAGGTTACGAACTGAACTACCATAAACAGAGTTTCAGTGAAGTCAAATTCAGGAAGGTTTACTGTATGTTTATTATTCAAAATAATAGGGGATTATTTAAATCTATCATATTCAAAATATTGCCCATTAAAATAATGTTCCTCGAAGATCACTGGTTTGACACTGAAGGGACTAGAGGGGAGAAAAATATCTAAAAGTTATGATCCCTTCAATAAAGGGATATAAAATGAACTGATGGCTAGAGGAATCATTATTTAATTAGCCAACCATCCACTGATCAGGAACAAATAGACAACAAACCTTATTTTTTCTAAAATCTTACATTTATCATCTGTAAGTGTACAGTTCAGTAGTGTTATGTATATTCACAAATATAAACAGCTGGGCAATAGGTTTCCAAAACTTTTTCATCTTGCAAAATTAACTCTCTTCTACCCATTAAACAACTACCCATCCTCTCCCCGCCCATATATATTTTTTCTTTTCATTCTCAACATCACATTTCTTTAATGAAGATACATAAGTGCCACCTGAGAAGATGTTTAAAAATGGGATTTCCAGATCCCTTCTCAAACTTTCAGTATCTGAGGATAGAGCCTAGGAATCCAATCCACACTTAAGCAAGTTTCTTGGCAGGTATTTGGGAACTACAGTGCTACTCTCGGAGAAGCCAATGGCACCCCACTCTAGTACTCTTGCCTGGAAAATCCCGCGGACCGAGGAGCCTGGTAGGCTGCAGTCCATGGGATCACGAAGAGTCAGACACAACTGAGCGACTTCACTTTCACATTTCACATTTCACTTCCAAGCATTGGAGAAGGAAATGGCAACCCACTCCAGTGTTCTTGCCTGGAGAATCCCAGGGACAGGGGAGCCTGGTGGGCTGCCACCTTTGGGGTCGCACAGAGTCGGACACGACTGAAGCGACTTAGCAGCAGCAGCAGCAGTGCTACTCTATTATCTATTTATTTCTGTAGTTTATACAGAACGTATACTTAAGTCCTCCATTTAAAAACCTCTATAAACTCCTGTGTTCAAGGGCGAACAGTTTATAAACTGCTACAAAGAACATGTCACAACAATGGCTAAAATCTGCAGATTGGTCAACTGGGAGTAGGGGTGGGAAGCTGCACCCAAGAACATGTATTTCCAAAGAGCTGTTTCTAGTGACTCTGATGCTGTCCTAATGTAATCTTTCCAAAGGCTGAAAAAAAGTTCAACTATATATTTATAACTCTAAGTTTTAAAATTGAATGAAAATCATCCTTTTCCCATTTTTTCTTTTGGATATCAAAAATCATTTCTGAAGAGAGATTAAAAACAAACTTCTTGTATCATCTCTATCTCAGTCTGCAACTGCATAATTGAGTATGCAACCTAAAAGCCAAATGATTTGTAATTCAAAGTTCTTCACAGCTTGTTCACTAGCTGCAGAATCAACCTAACTTTCAGTAATGCTATCATTCCAGATCCAAACAAGAAGACCACTCAAAATATTTTTTAGAGCTAAAGTTGTAAGCCATTCTGCTTTATAACTGTTCATTAATGCAATTTAAGTTCTCCTGGTCTTTGCCTAAAGTTGTTGGTCTTTGCATAGGTCAACAATAATGTTTTGAACATGAAATAAAAGGAAAAAGAGTCTTATGGTTTGGAAAAGTTCTGATTCTTTGAGTGGAATTATTTTCTTAACATTAATGCAATTAGTCCAGCTGACCTATTATCTTTCATTTTTTAGTGATAAGATAAAGAATGAAAATGACCATCCCTATAAATATTCATATTTGGTGGTAATAAAACCACCATTTAAAAAGCAGCAGGCATGCTGGTATCACACATTTAGCTGTCAGTAGAGTTCATATTTCCCTCATGTGCTGCTGCCTCAGACAGTGCCCTAATACTGATCCTTTCCTTAATGCCTCTCATTAATGAGAATTACAGAGGGTAATTTTCTGTTGCTTACTGCCCTTTTAACTTCTCAGTAGTTTACTTCAAGTTACTGAATAGTCTAGGCAAATGTTTATGCTGTTCACAGGACAAATTTTTAGGCACAAAAAGGCTGATGGAGCTTTTAAAGTGTTTGTCTTAAAGACATATGGTAAGTATTAGTTAACAGCAAGGTACAGAGAGCAAATCTAGAGTAGCAGAAAGAGTAGTCGGTTTGGGGGAACACTACAACCACAAGCTGTCCATGGGAGGAGAGCAAGAGAAAGGCATCATGATACCTTCCTCTCTTGAACATCCACACTGCATATGTTTAATATGTTAAAGCCTCTGAGAAGTTCTGGAGTAAGGACACTGCTTTTTTCCTTAACATTTCCCAATTTTACTTGACCACAAAATCTTTTATCTACTGGGCCACAAAATCCTTTATCTTCAATATGTACTAATATGTTATTTGGGCAAGGAATATGACCTCTCTGAGCCACTGTTTCCTCATATGCAAAAAAGATATAAGACTGGTCTACCTATCTCACAAGAGGACAGGAGGGAGAAAATGAACTGTATTTGTAAACCTGCTTTGTGAACCGTAAGCACTGCCTGTTGTACTTTATCATTACTACCAAGAGTAACAGTGAGTGTAGGAAGAGATGTTTAATTTCTCCTGTGGAGAGTCAAAAACAAAGAAACAATGTAAATGGAACACAAGAGAATGTTAAATATAGTTCCTCCAAAGGTTTTCCATTCTTTTTAAAAATAAATTAATTTATTTTAATTGGAGGCTAATTACTTTACAATATTGTAGTGGTTTATGCCATACATTGACATGAATCAGCCATGGGTGTACATGTGTTCCCCATCCTGAACCCCTTTCTCACCTCCCTCCCCATCCCATCCCTCAGGGTCATCCCAGTGCACCAGCCTTCAGCACCCTGTCTCATGCATCGAACCTGGACTGGCGATCTATTTCACATATGATCATATACCTGTTTCAATGCTAGTCTCTCAAGTCATCCCACCCTAAGGTTTTCCATTCTTAAAAGCACAACTGAAATCCAATAATCTACTCAACAGCAATAAGCTGCACAAAGGCACTGCCATCTGCAGGCGATGGAGAACGAATGCTTGCAATGGATACTTAAAACGAAGTTTCAAACCATCAGGTGCTCTTTCTCATCAGACTTCTAAAGCCTTTCCAAAAAATGTTTATTCTTAGCTTTTGAACACTGGTAGATGCCATTCCATTTACTGAAGTTCTGAAATTGACAGGAGTAAAATTCTCATTTCTTCTCCACACAGGACTGCTGCTTTGAAATGTGAAAAAATTACCTTAGCCTTTCAAAAATCCTACATTGTGCCTGCACAAAGTACTTCCAAGGAGTAAGGATTTTTTACACAGCCTTTTGAGGAAAAAGCCCTTGAAAGGCCTATGCTGACTTTTCTGAGTTCTCTCTCAGTGAGTTAAAGTAAATCTGCTCTCTCATACACAAAAACAGAGCTTATGAACAGACTACAAATAGAACACAATGTTAACTAAGGAGTAAGTTAATTTGTCAATACCTCCTTCAACCTGCGGTGTTCAGAGGCCTGGGCCATTCAACAACGTGCACCTAGCAAAATTCCTTCCTCTGGGCCTTCTCCAGCACAGTCTACAAGGAAAATCACTGTTTCTATGTTTTACGTTAAGACTGTCGGAGGTTTCAGAAACATATCTGGAGGGTGACAGACAAGTTAAAGGAAAGGCAAAGAAACCAGAATGGAGGAAGAAACTGATGTCGACATACTGCTAAGTGATTTCCAATATTCACAAAGCAAAGTTTGGGCTTTACTGTTTTGGAAAAGTCAGCGACCAGTCAGTTTTCACAACCAGACTGACTCATACGCAAAACATGAAATCTAGAGTTGTCAATAAGCAGATCCACCGGTGTCTGCAAAACATTTTTGTTGAACTATCTGGTAGGTACCACACCACAATGCCACAAGAAAACCGAGGAGACACACCGGGTGCTCTTGAGCGCAGTCTCTCTGAGACTATCCCGCGTAAGTTAATGAGGAGAACGGTTTACAACGAGAAAGCTTTTAACGTTAATTATTACCCCCGAAGACCCTAGGGCGTTTCATGGAGTCCGCTAAGTCTCAGGGAGAAATTCTATGCACAGCGCTAAAAGGCAGAAGGACCACAATTAACCCCACATTCCTAGGGCAGCGTTTCCCAAAGCGTGGAACGCAGAATAATTTCAGGAGGAATCAGGACGCACTGTTTATTTTAATACGTAAGTATTTATTTCTTTATGAGCATTAAAGAATTGGCTTTCCATTAAACGGTCGGTGATTTACCCTTCCACCTTAAACAAATGTATTTTAAAAAGCGGGGGGGAAAGTCAGTTTAAAGAAGAAAAAGTAACATTTGGTAAATAAGTAGCTGTTCAGATGGGTACATGAATGTAAAAGTGCAACGCGAAAGACTGAAACTGGGGAAACGCCGTCCTAAAAACAAGCCCTCCCGGCGAGCCGTCGGGGTGTAGAAGGTGCCCAGGTTCCATAGACCGAGAACCAGCCGGTTGGGACGCTGGCTTGATCGCTAGTTGCCAGGGTAACCGCGGGCTCGGTCGCTTTCCCCGTTTTCTGGGCCCGGATCCGCGCTATTAAAACGGGTGTGTGTAGGGGGAATGTCACAACAACGAGACGCCTCATGCTGTCAAGAGGCCGCGAGGCGACGGCGACGCGGGACAGCGCGTTCGGTTCGCCACCCAGCGCCGCGCGCCGCGCAGAGAGCCCGGTGAGGCCGGCCGCCTCGGCCCGGGTTCGAATCCCGACTGCGCCACCGATTAGCTGAGGACCCGAAGGCGAGCGACTTCACGTTTCGAGGAGACGTGGGATGTGCGGCCCGAGCCTACAGAGGAGCCCCACAAGGGCTATTATCGGCGGGTCGTGCTCAGACCGCAGGCGGCGGGGCGGCGCCGTCGGCCCCGAGCCCACCTTCTGCCGCCCGGACTGACCGGGCCTGCGCTCGACGGTAGTCAAGAGAAGGCCGCGCCCCGCACCGGGCATGCGCAGCCCCGCGCGCACCCGCAGGGGGGCCGCGGTCGCGGCCGCGCGTCGAGAGGGCCCTCCCGCCTCAGCCTTCCCATCCGGCCCTGGGCCCCCTCAACCGTCAGCCCCACGCCTCGGCGGACGGCCACCGCTTCCCGGCACTCACCGCTACCAGCACGGCGGGCTGCTGGCCGCTTCTCCGCCTCAGGCCCGCCGCTGCCGCCTCCGCCTCAGCCCACCTGCCCGCCGTAGGACAAAGGCGCCACCAACCGACCGGCGCGGGCACGAGGCAATGGCGGCCGGGGCGGGGAGTAGGGGCAGAGGGCGCGCACGCAGCGGCAGGCGCGGCAGTGTCGCAAGAGCGCGCGTGTTTGCGGCAGGACTGAGTTGGAGCGTCGATCTCCTTAGCGATGAGGGCGGGGAAGTGGCTCGCACGGCGGTTGAGAACGTAAGAGGTTGCCTAGCAACGGCGTCCCCGGGTGAGGATGGGTCCCAGGCCTGGTCGCCACCACCCTAAAGGGCTTCGCCTCTCTTCAGATTTTCAGAGTGCCTTCTTTCCTCTGTAACTGTGGAAAGAGATCATTTAAATCCTGGAATACTTTGATTTCGCCCTGTATAAAACTCAACACCTATAGATGTGTGTACTGGAGACTAATACATATATTCATGTAACCTCCGGATCACAAGGAACAAAGCAGAGAGGTAGAGAAAGTGTTTTGTTTACGTTTAAAGAGGCTGTGTGGAGGAGGACACGGCATCCCACTCCAGTATTCTTGCCTAGAGAATCCTGTGGACAGAGGAGCCTGGTGGGCTACCGTTGGGGTCGCACAGAGTCGGACACAACTGAAGCGACTTAGGAGCACCAGCAAAGCGGCTGTGTTGTTTAGTTTCACTGACAAGAGGCAAAAGGATTCTGGTGATACAGTCACAGATTCATCTTGAGTCCCTTCTTTCTTTCTGGAATATTCACTCAGTGTCAAAAATAAATTTCCCAGAAAGTAATTGTTGATCATGAAGCATGTAAAATATTGTATTGCTCATTTAATCTGCAGAATATATTTGTCACAGTAAATGGAATTTGCTCACACAATTGTAAATGCACTTTGTTAATCACAGTGGTGGCTATGTGAATCAGGTAGGCTTTTTGTGAGTTAGGAAGTGCTGCAAACCCCATGGGTCAAGTTTTTGTCCTTGTGAATGTGTGTGTTAGTTGTTCAGTCGTGTCCAACTATTTGCGACTGCATGGACTGTAGCCCGCCAGGCTCCTCTGTCCATGGAATTCTCCAGGCAAGAATACTGGAGTTGGGTAGCCATTCTCTTCTCCAGGGGATCTTCCAAATCCAGGGATCGAACCCAGATCTCCCACACTGCAGGCAGATTCTTTACCATCTGAACCACCAGGGCAGTTCTTGTGAATAGTGCATGCAGAATAAAAATGGTGAAAGTGGGATTTGAATACTATGAGAAGTCAGATTTCTTTGACACCAATTCATAAGGTCTCTCCACTAATTTATTCACTGAATGTTTATTATACACCTGCAAGGTGGCCTTATGCTTTATTATACACCTACTTGCTATCATGAGCAAATGCAGACCCATCCCTGCTGTCTTGGAGATTCAGTGCAGTGGAGAGAGAGAATTAGGCAAACAATCACACTTGTGCACAAACAAAAATAACTGAAGGAAAGGACTAGGGATGCACACTATTGTCCAGTTATTCTCCTTATGAATAGTACAGAATGTGTCTGACGCCTATCAGCAGGTATGCTTGGCCTGCAGATACTTCCCATGATTCATCATGGCACCTGGGAAAATGGAAGCTGTATGGTTTTTTCCTGCCTTGGCTGAGAGGTTCTGAAGGCAGATAGGGACTTCTACTCCCAGGAATTTCCCCTTAATTTTATCCCAGGTTGTTCACCCACTCTTGATGAGAAGTCTCAGGGTTTTGTGGATTCACCTGCTTTCCTGATATCCTTTTCTGTGTCAGGTGAAAAATGACACTTGACTCAGTTCAGAATCTTCTGTTTCTTTCCTTGATTCCTGTTTTTTGTGCTTATGCCATAAAATAGGTACCCTTTTCATTGTTTGGCTGAATACTCTTAATTCAGGCTGATATCCTTTAACTTTTTATTATTACTTTTTAGTTAGATATACAGGGACAGAGATACTGTGACTCAACTTCATCTTGTTACTTTACCCACCCAGAAGTTTTACATTATCTCTTACTCTTCACAACAACTCTATGTGATATTATATGCTTAAAAATTTTTATTTTTGTTCCTGGCTCTCTGTTCTGATGCTATATAATTTAAACTTTAAAAATTCCTTAATATCTGAAACATACATTAAACTACATAAAATAATATGATGCATACCTTTCTACTCACTACTAAGATTCTCCTTCCGTTTCCTTCCCCTCTCCTATAAATAATCACTCTCCATACATTTTCAGGTATATTTTGTACTAAGTTGCTTCAGTTGTGTCTGACTGTTTGTGACCCCATGGACTGTAGCCTGCCAGGCTCCTCTGTCATGGGATTCTCCAGGCAAGAATACTGGAGTGGGTTGCCATGCCCTTCTCCAGGGCATCTTTCCGACCCAGGAATTGAACCTGAGACTCCTGCATTGGCATTCTTTACCACTGAGCCAACGGTAGTCAGGAAACCCCATGCATGTCAGAGTTTTCTAGAATACACACCTTAGGAGTGGAGTTGATGACTTTGTAGTATACCACATCTTGAACTTTAGGTTTACAGCCAGATTGCTCTCCAAAGAAGTACTAGTATATACTCGTGCAAACAATATAATACCATTTTTAGATATACTTGCCAACTTTTGATATTTCTCACTTTATTCATTTTTGCTTGTGATGATATGTGTGAAATGATATGTTTTTTCAGTTTTAATTGTCCTGAATTTAGTGATATTGAGCATCTTTTCTTACAGGCTCTCCAGGTTTCTGTCTGTTGATATTTCTGGACCATTTTTCTACTGGGTTTATTTATGTTTTTCTTATTGATCCATAGGAGTTATTTACATATGCTCAATACTGATCTTGTGTTAGTTAGGTCTTCTTTCTGTGGTTTGTCGATTTACTTTGTTGATGGTATCTCATCATTGAGAAGTTTAAATTTTTAATGTAGTCATATGTTTCGATCTTTCCCTTCATGGTTTGTAGTGTTTGGTGTCTTGTTTAAGGATTCCTTCCCTCTCATGATGTCATGTAGATATTTTCCTTGGTAAATACTATTAGTACGTCAATTTTATAGGTAAATCAGTTGGTGCATGGAGAGCTTATATGACTTGCCTAAGGTCATAGAGCATCGTCGGTGAGTGGCTTGGGTTTTTGACTCCCAGGTTGCACTGTACTCCACAACTGATGAATCTCTTGCCATTGTTCTGCTGATTGTCTCATGAGAGCACTTTGCAGCCTTTTGTAGAGGAAGAGGATGCGCAGAGCTCAGACAAAGCTGCAGATTAAGTGCGGTCCTCATTTACTGCATCATGAAACCCTCTGGCTCTAGACTTCACAATACTTAGAAATATTTTGAAAATCTTCAAATAACTTTGGCTACACATTAGAGTTGCAAAAGTAGTACAAAGAATTCCTGAATGTTCTTCACCCAGATCCCCCAAATGTTGAGCATTTTACCTTGTTAAGTTTGTAACTGTTTCTCTGTATTATTAAATCTACTATGCTAGATTACATTATTAGTATCTCTATGTTATCTTTGCATTATCAAACCTATTATTTGAATTTCACCAACTGTCCCACTAATGCCAGTTAGAGCAAAAGAAACAAAAAAGATTTTTTTTCTGGTCCAGAAACCAGTCTAGGGTTTTATGTTGCCTTTTAGTTTTCAAATTTCTTCCATCTCCTTTAATCTGCAACATTTCTTCAGTCTTTCTTTGTCTTTCCTGACCTTGACATTTTTTAAGAGTTCAGGCCGTTTATTTTAAGGACCATCCCTCATCCAGGCTTTCTGATGTTTCTTCATTGTTAGACTCAGGTCGAGCATTTTTGGCAGGAATATGCAGAAGTGACGCTGTGTCCTTCTCGGCCAGTAATTTTCTTTTGACTAGAACCTCTACAATATTATGTGAATAAATGCATTTTTCCAGGCAAAAGAATTAATATCTCTTATTTCCAGATCTCAAAGGATCCACATGATATAATAAAGGCCCAGACGTTCTTCATTCCTCTGTGCTGGTCTTGGTGGGAATCCTTGCTCAATAAGATGCTCTGAGGGAGGCAGGGAGGCATTGAGAGTTGGGCCATGCCCTCTCCCAGGCCATTTCCTACACCTTCATCCCCCTGTCCCCTGCCCCACTCCCTTCTCTGCCACCTCTTTAACTGCTACTCATCCTAAGGGCTTTAATTTAAATCTCACTCCCCTTCCCCATTTAGAATAGAGACTTTATTTTGGGGGGGCTCCAAAATCACTGCAGATGGTGACTGCAACCATGAAATTGAAATTTACTCCTTTATGACCAACTGAGACAGCATATTAAAAAGCAAAGATATTACTTTGCCAACAAGGGTCCATCTAGTCAAGCTATGGTTTTTCCAGTAGTCATGTATGGTTGTGAGAGCTGGACTATAAAGAAAGCTGAGCACCAAAGAATCGATGCTTTTGAACTGTGGTGTTGGAGGAGACTCTTCAGAGTCCCTTGGACTTCATGGAGATCCAACCAGTCAACCCTAAAGGAAATCAGTCCTGAATATTCATTGGAAGGACTGATGCTGAAGCTGAGACTCCAATACTTTGGCCACCTGATGTGAAGAACTGACTCATTGGAAAAGATCCTGATGCTGGGAAAGATTAAAGGCAGGAGGAGAAAGGAGCGATGAAGGATGAGATGGTTGGATGGCATCACTGACTCAATGGACATGAATTTGACTAAGCTCCAGGAGTTGGTGATGGACAGGGAAGCCTGGCGTGCTGCAGTCCATGGGGTCGCAAAGAGCCAGACACGACTGAGCTCGTGAGCTGAACTGATAGGAGAACAGACTATGGATTCAGACTACTTGGCTCCAAATCCTGGCTCTGCCATTTACTAGCTGTGTGACCTTGGACATGATACCTAACTTCTCTGTGCCTCAGTTTCCTCCTTTGTAAAACAGAGATAGTAAAAAGACCTGTCTCAAAAGATTATTGTGAATGTTGCTGAGTTAAAATATCTAAAACACCTAGAACAGTGCCTGCCAATAAGCATTAATTAGCTGGTAGTAGCTTGCCAGCCTATGGCACACTTTAAAAAAAAATTTTTTTTAAATTTATTTATTTGACTACAGTGTGTCTTAGTTGTCGCACACAGGATCTTTTAGTTGTGGCTTGTGGAATCTGGTTCCCTGACCGAGGATGGAACCTGGGCCCCCTGCTTTGGGAAAAGCGTGGAGTCTTAGCCACAGTACCGCCAGGGAGGTCCCTGCACTCTTAAAGAACTGTGCTTTCCTGTCTTAAAATTACCTTTCCAATCAGAGGCTGTGCAATGGAATATGAGGGAAAATTTGGGAGTTACCGCCTAATCTCACAGCTGAGGATAAAGGGGTACTAAATATAAAGCAGGGGCCCTTGACCTGAGGTTCACAAACTGGAAAAAACCTGCTTCCTTATTTTCATTTACCTCTTACTGAAATTAAACTTTTCTTTCAATTAGGAATGTAGTCAACAAACAATAATGTTAGCAGGTCTTGCTATGTTGTCTCCAACAGAGAGCACAGATATTTCAAGTCACATTATAGTTGTGAGGGAGGTCTTGAATTATTGTTTATGCTCATCATTATTTTGAAATTAATGTAAATTTTAGGCTTGCCACAAGATCTTATTATTTAAACCATTAATTACGAAGCATATTCAGTGCTATATCACACCTTTGTATTTCTAATATTTTGATGACTGTATTTCAATATAATTAGTTTTCTTTGTAACCGTATCTATCGTAGTTTATGCATTTAAAAACATTTCCTGAGAAGGGTCCATAGTCTTCTCCAGATGGTCAGATAAGTCCCTAATGTTATACACACACAAAAAACTTGAGAATCCTGTTCTAAAAACAGTATTCAATCACTCTATGACATAAATAGTAGTAATGTTTGATATATCTCCTAAAGCAAAGGGAATAAAGGCAAGAATAAATGAGGCCTAATTAAACTAGAAAGTTTTTGCACAGCAAAGGAACTCATCAACAAAATGAGAAGACAACCTACTGACTGTGAGAAAATATTTACAAATGACATGACCAGTAAGGGGTTAATATCCAAACTCTATAAACAGCTCATACAACTCAGCATTAAAAGACCAAACAACCTGATTAAAAAATGGGGGGAAGACCTGAATAGGCATTTTTCCAGAGAAGAAATGCGATAGCCGACAGACACATGAGAAGATGCTTACCATCGCTAATCACCAGGAAAATGCAAATCAGAACCACAAGCCATCACCTCACACCTGTCAGAATGCCTCTCATCAGAACACAAGCGACAGATGTTGGCAGGGCTGCGGAGAAAAGAGAACTCCCATATGCTTTTGATGGGAATGTAAATTGGTGCACCCACTGTAGGAAAGAGTAGGCAGGTTTCTCAAAAAACTAAAAACTGGAAATTCCATGGCAGTCCAGTGGTTAGCATTCCATCCTCTCACCGCTGAGGGCCTGGGTTTAACCCCTGGTTGGGGAACACAAACCAAGTGGTACAGCATTAAAAAAAAAAAAAAACACCAAAACCCTAAAAATAGAACTACCATATGTTTCAGCATTTCCACTCCTGGATATATATCTACCACCAAAAAGCCCACCACTAATTTAAAAAGGTACACACACCTCAGTATTCATAGCAGCATTATTTACAACAGCCAAGATATGGAAGCAACTTAATTGCTCATCAGATGAATTGATAAAGATGTGGCTTATATATACAATGGAATAGTACTCAACCATTTAAAAAAAGGAAATTTTGCCATTTGCAACAACATGGTGAAAGAAGTCAGAGAAAGACAAATGTT
Organism: Ovis aries; assembly: GCF_016772045.2. Taxonomy (NCBI): domain Eukaryota; kingdom Metazoa; phylum Chordata; class Mammalia; order Artiodactyla; family Bovidae; genus Ovis; species Ovis aries. The sequence continues at coordinate 74,813,217 of NC_056066.1, forward strand.
ATGATATCACTTATATGTGGACTCTAAAAGATACAAAGAACAAGTGAATATAACAGAAAAGAAGCAGATTCACAGAGATAGAGAACAAACAAGTAGTTACCAGTGGGGAGGGGCAAGATAAGGGTAAGGGGTTAATAAACTATTACGCAGAAAATAAACTACAAGGACATACATTCGCAGGGAATACAGCCAATATTTTATAAGTATAAATGAAGTATAACCTTTAAAATTGTGAATCACTATGTTGTACACCTGTCACATATACATCAACTTTATTTCAATAAAAATGTGGTCGCTGACTTGAGCTTCCCTTGTGGCTCAGGGTGAAGAATGTGCCTGCAATGCAAGAGACCTGGGTTCAATCCCTGGGTTGGGAAGAATGAGATGAGAAGCTCCCCTCTGGGTATACTAAGAGGTGAGTCAGTCATGTCTGAGGACTTTATACATATCGTTATTTAATCCTTGCAACACTGGTATTACTATTCCCATTTTATAGATGAGAAAATTGAGGCTCAAAGAGGTAGGTAAATTACCCAAGGTCATAGGACAGTATACTAGAAAGGAAATCCGTGCTTTCAGTGACTTCAGTATCCTGCTTCCTATGTAAATCCTCTTAGTCTTTCTAGTACCCTGCAAAGTATTAATAAGTATCCTATTCTTCCATTTTACAGATGAGGAAACTGAGACTCAAAGCGGACAAGTTATTTTTTCTCACAGCTAAACAACACAGTCAGGATTCAAACCCATATCTGTCAGGTGCCCAAGCCCGTGTGTGTCCCACTGGGTCCAGCAGAATTACTGAAGGTGGAAGTGTAGCCTTGAAGAGCTGATGGTTTATCAGATATATAACTCAGGCAGACCTTTTCAGGCCATCCATCGGGATTAGATGGTTTGGAAAGAAATCGCTTTTCCTGCTTTTGCTATGGGGTCACAGAGTTCTGTGGGGAACCTGTTCGTGAGTGTGAAATACACACTGGCATCTGAAAGGCTCCGTTAGCTGCTATTGTCTAGACAGTAAAAGTAGGAAGCAGAAGATAAAAAAATACACAAGTAGGAAGTTCTGTATTGGGCTCGTGCTGAAACAGAAAGAACCATTATTTTGAAACCATTAATGATGAACTTGGTAAAGATCAAAGTAGTCTTGTGACCTGTAAATCTAATGAAATGAAAATGAGGTAATGGTATGTTTTATAACTATTGAGTTTCTGAGAAACTGGAAATTATCTCAGCATGAATACTGTAAGCGAACAGGGAACAATGGAAGCCATCTAGAAAAGGATCTTTATTCAGCTTTATTTATAGCAGGTGTTCATCTTGTCTTTCAACACGGGGATCACAAAGGAGTCTGTTTCACCTTGCAGGGTGTATGAAAATACAACAGCTGTCACAGTCCCCACCGCTTCCTTCCGAAGAACTTAGCATAAAGGAGAGAAAGGCGGAGAGTGCTGTGAAGAGGGGGCTGGATCGCTGGGGCTAGGAAAGGTGACAGGAGGGAAGAGGAAATAAGGAAAGAAGAAAAAAATGAAGTGATTTTTCCCACCATCACCCAACCTCTATCCTCTAGACCCAAGCTGTCTAATTTAACTGTAGCCACTAGCGGTACATGCGCTTTCCAGGTGGCGCTAGTGGTAAAGAACCCATCTGCCAATGCAGGAGATAGAGGAGACCTGGGTTTGATTCCTGGATCCAGAAGATCCCCTGGAGAAGGAAATGGCAACCCACTTCAATATTCCTGCCTGGAGAATCCCATGGACAGAAGAGCTTGGCAGGCTACAGTCCAGAGAGTTGCAAAGAGTTGGACACGACTGAAGTGACTTAGCAAGCACTTTATGTTTATTAGCAGTAAATCAAAAATCCGCTTCCTTGGTTGCACTTACCATCTCCCAAGGGTTTAATAGGCACATGTACTCTGTGGCTACATTATTGGATGGTGTAGATACAGAATGTTTCTCTGAAAAGCACTATTGGACAGCACCGATAAACATCCAGTTCCACCTAGGAGAATTCAAAGTCTAGGGCAAGTGGAACCCTGTGACTGTATCGTCCTCAGCCCATGGGAAGACAAGAGCAAAATCTTCTGAAGTGGGATATGAGAGTGTCAGGCTCCTGTGTGACCTAGCACATATACTCTCTAGGTCTCAGTTTTCTAATTTAATGATTAATATAAATATTTTAGTGGATAATGCCAGCCCACTCCGGTACTCTTGCCTGGAAAATCCCATGGATGGAGGAGCCTGGTAGCCTGTAGTCCATGGGGTTGCAAAGAGTCGGACACAACTGAGCGACTTCACTCTCACTTTTCACTTTTATGCACTGGAGAAGGAAATGGCAACCCACTCCAGTGTTCTTGCCTGGAGAATCCCAGGGATGGGGGAGCCTGGTGGGCTGCTGTCTACGGGGTTGCACAGAGTCGGACACAACTGAAGCGACTTGGCAGCAGCAGCAGCATAGGAAAACCACAGAATTAATTCTTATGGTAATCATGTGAGCTATTAGGCCAGTTTTTTTTTTAATTGGGATACAGTTGCTTTATAATATCGTGTTAGTTTCTGCTGTACAATAGAGTGAATCAGCTATATTTGTATACATATATATATCTCCTTCCTCTTATGTTAGGCCTATGTTAACAGAGGAGAAACCAGAAGTTAAGAAAGTGCTCAGGGCCACATGGTCAGGAGCAGAACCTGGCTTCGGACTCAGGCCTCTGACTTCAGAAGCCACATTCCTGCCCACCTAGCTACCCCACTTCCTGCTGCTCGGTTCCTCCTACACAAATGAAAATGCCTTAGTCAGATTCTCCCCACAACAGAAACTGGGACTAGGACTTAAGTGCAACTAGTTTATTTAGGAGGTGGCCCCAGGAAGTGCAGATAGGGGTGTGGGAGAAGTGAAACAGGGAGGGGAAGGAAGCCATTACTGGTTTGGTTAAGGACAAGGCCTACCCTGTGGGCAATGGAGCTTAATCTTGATGGGGAGAGAGTGTGGAACACATGCTTCTGAGTTATCCCACCTAAGGGATGAGGACTGCAAGGAGATCAAACCAGTCAATCCTGAAGGAAATCAACCCTGAATATTCGTTGGAAGGACTACTGAAGCTGAAGCTCTAATACTTTGGCCAACTAATCTGAAGAGCCAACTCATTGGATAAGACCCTGATGCTGGGAAAGATTGAGGGCAGGAGAAGAAGTGGGCAACAGAGAATGAGATGGTTGGATGGCATTACTGACTCAATGAACATGAATTTGAGCACACTCTGAGAGATAGTGAAGGACAGGGAAGCTTGGTGTGCTGCAGTCAAATCCATGGGGTTGCAGAGTTGGACACAACTGAATGACTGAAAATGACAAAGGGATGAGGAGGTTAGGATATGCATCCATCAAATCCTTGTCAATGTAGATGGCTGTTCCTAAGGGCACTGACGCTGGCACTTCTGTCCAGACATCCTCAATGCCTCAACAAGCTCTTCAAGCACCTGTGGCCTCTGCCTGGGGGACCTTGGAAGTAGGGAACAGGATCATGTACATGGAGGGCATATGAGTGAGGTGCCAACAAGATGCTGCGTAGGAGATTGGATTGAATGCTCTCCCTACTCTAAGAAACTAATGGATAGCTGAGCTTGGCATTAGGTATTTTTACATCATAAAATCTGAAACCATAATGATTAACAGTCTGCCAGAAAATTTTCACAGGGAAAGCCTGGAGGTACAGTTAGACATCTGAGCTGATTTTCAACATGGATGACAGAGTAAAGCATTAATACCTTTGGTAGCAGAGGAACTTATTTTAGATAAGGTGGTCAGGGAAGGCCTCTCTGAGGAGATGCCATTTACTGGGAAAGCCCAATAGTGAGAAAGCAGAGGAAGAGTGAAAGACAAGCATTTGAGGCAGAGGGAGCAACACGAAATCTCTTGAGGGGGCAGCCGAGAGGCCTTGCTGGCTGCAGCGTAGCAAGCAAGTAGGCCAGACGAGGGAGAGGTGAGCGGAAGCCAGTTAACGCAGGATCTCAAGGCCATGGTAAGGAATTCAGATCCCTTCCTCCAACCTAAGCAAGTAAGTGTTAGTCGCTCAGTCGTGTGCGACCCCATGGACTGCAACCCACCAGGCTCCTCTCTCCATGAGATTTTCCAGGCAAGGATACTGGAGTGAGTTGCCATTTCCTTCTCCAGGGGATCTTCCCAACCCAGGGATAGAACCCAGGTCTCCTGCACTGCAGGCAGATTCTTCACTGACTGAGCTACAAGGGAAGCCCCTCCTTCAACCAGAGCCATGTCTTATTCCAGATCTCAGAGTCTAAGAAGTCTATGGGCCAGACATGAAGTTGTCTTTGTCTAGGCATCAGGACCAGCCAAGCCAGTGAGGGGCTTTAACCAGATCATGATAAAAAGCTATTCTGTGGGTGGAAGGGAGGGGACATACATATACTTATGGCTGATTCCTGTCGTTGATTGGCAGAAAGCAACACAACATTGTAAAGCAATCATCCTCCAATTAAAAATAATAATAATAATAAAGAACTGCTTTATCAGCTCACCTGTTACTTTTGCTAGATCTTGAAAGTGAAAGTGAAGTCGCTCAGCCGTGTCTGACTCTTTGCGACCCCATGGACTGTAGCCTATCAGGCTCCTCCGTCCATGGGATTTTCCAGGCAAGAGTACTGGAGTGGGTTGCCATTGACTTCTTCTTTCCCTGGTGGCTCAGAGGTTAAAGTGTCTGCCTCCAATGCGGGAGACCCTGGTTTGATCCCTGGGTTGGGAAGATCCCATGGAGAAGGACGTGGCAACCTACTCCAGTATTCTTGCCTGGAGAATCCCATGGACGGAGGAGCCTGGTGGGCTACAGTCCACGGGGTTGCAAAGAGTCAGACATGACTGAGCAACTTCACTTTCACTTGTTAGCTCTTAGGTTTCTTTAATTTCTGATTGGGTTCTTTCCTGAGTTTCTTAGTTCTCTTTGATAAATTCCCAGCCAGCTCTGCCAAACTGAGGGGGAAAGATTTTTGTCCACGGCTGGGCCTGGGAATCCCAGCTAGAGAGTCCGGTCATCTGGAGGAGACGGGCAGTTAAACTTTGGATAGTGTGAGGACGAGCAGGTGGATTCCAATTCAACCTTTCAGTCTCATTTCATGGTCCCACATTCATTCAACAGTTATTTAGCATCCAGCATGTCCTGGGTTCCTTGTGGGCCTTGGGCTATAAAAATCCTCTTCTCCAGGAATCAAGTCAGGTATGAGTGAGGGCCCAATCCAAAGGTCATTGAGTGAGAGTTCCCTGTTACTTAGGAGCTGGTAAAAGCCACAGGCCCACCCTTTGTAACCTGCATTCCAAACAGGAGGCAGTACTTTCTCTCCAAGGTTTACTAGTGGGGCAGAAACAGTCCCGAATCCCTTAGCCAATCCTTTGCTTTCCTTTTCCTTGCCCATGTAATAATCCTGGGGAGGGAGGAGTTCTCTGGTTTTATTGAGGAATGTAGTGTCTATAGCAGAAGATAGTTCCCACCCCCACACCTTTCCCTGGTAGTCCCTCCTGGATATTGAGGAGTGAGTTCAAGAAGAGGATGTGGGGATACTGTTCCCAAGTGTGTGTGTGTGGGCGGTTACTTGGCAACAGACCTGCTGACGTCCTCCTGTGCTTATTTGAGCAGGGAAGAAGAAAGCTGGACAGGGAAGGAAGTAGAGTCACTGACCAGGAGGTGTGAGTTTTCTCTGGGTCAGGTGGGTGCTCCAGTAGTTAGGCTTTCTGGTACCCCGCTCCAGCAGACTGACTGCTGGACAGAGGGTCCCGCCAGTGGCAGGGGCCCTGCTGGTGGTGGGACAAGTTAGGAGAGCTCAAGTCTGAGCAAGATGCCCCTTGTCAGAGAACCTGGCAGTGAGGAAGACCTTAAGAAGCTCACATGCTCCATGGATGAAAACTTGCCTCCCTGGGTTAGCCAGGGAAGCAGGGTCAAGCAACAGGCAGAGGGCCATGTTATAGAAGGTTGTTCCCGCTCCCTCCTCCCGATTTCAATAAGGAGATGGTAGCAGGGTATGTCTCCCAATCAGGCCACACACCCACTTCCACTTTTTATCCAAACAAGTGGGGTCCTGGCTCAAGTCAATCCTTGAATAAGCAAGGGAGAAGATCAAATGAGATTTAAATTGAGTTTGAGAATAAAGCTTTCAAGGATGGAAGCTTAACAACAGAAAGTGATCCGAAAGTAATGCAATCTGCCCAAGATGTCATTAAGGAATGGAAAATGGAGATTCAACACAGCAGGACTGAAGGCAGAGATTAGGGGGAAAAAAGCTTCATTATTATATCCCACTGAGTTGAGTCACCTCAATACACTGGTTCTGTGAGTAAACAGAATAATTGAAATACGTGTGGTAGAGCTGGAGTCTTACCTAGGCAAGCAGCTCCAGGGTTCTGAGCAGGCATGGGAAGCTACGGGTGCACATCCCAGGCTGGCTGATGGAGAGGGCTTTCCAGAGAAGGGGCACCTGAATTGAGCCTTGAAGGATAAGAAAGAGCTGGTCTGGGGACTTCCCTGGTAGCCCAGTGGTTAAGAATCCACCTTGCAATGCAGGGGATGTGAGTTTGATCCCTGCTCAGGGAACTAAGATCCCACGTGCCACGAAGTGACTAAGTCTGCATGCTACAACTAGAGAAAGCCTGCACACTGCAATGAAGACCCAGTGAGGCCAAAAATATTAAAAATAAACAAAGTAAAATTATATAATATATTATTAATATATAATATTATATATTATATGATTAATATACTAATAATACACTAATATATTAATATATATTAATATATGGAGAAGGCAATGGCACCCCACTCCAGTACTCTTGCGGGGAATCCCATGGATGGAGGAGCCTGGTAGGCTGCAGTACATGGGGTCGCTGAGAGTCAGACACGACTGAGCGACTTCACTTTCACTTTTCACTTTCATGCATTGGAGAAGGAAATGGCAACCCACTCCAGTGTTCTTGCCTGGAGAATCCCAGGGACGGTGGAGCCTGGTGGGCTGCCATCTATGGCGTCGCACAGAGTCGGACACGACTGAAGCGACTTAGCAGCAGCAGCAGCATATTAATATAATATAATAATATAATATATTATATTATAATATTATATAATTGATATATTAATTGATATATTAATTATATAATTATATATTATAATTATATTTTATATTTTAAATATATATTATATGATTATATAAATAATATATATATATAAGTTTTAAAAATCTTACATTGTTTAAGGAAACTCAAGGAGAAGAAACGGCAACCCACTCCAGTATTCTTCCCTGGACAATCCCGTGGACAGAGGAGCCACAACTGCTGAAACTTGCAAGCTCCAGGGCCCGAGGGTCACAACTGGAGTCTGTGTGCTGCAACGAAGATCCTGCATGCCACAACGAAGACCCCACGCAGTCAAATAAATACTTTTTAAGAACAGAAAGAGTTGGTTCAATGAAAGGACAGTGGGAAAGGGCTCTCCCTGCAGCGATGACAGCACAGTCTGGAGCGGAAAGTTGAAGGCAGGGAGGACAGTTAGAGATTCAGGCCTAGACGCTCTGTGGGCTTGTAGGAGTGAGAGATCTGTGGGGTTGCTTCACATCTGGGAGGCGCACGATCGGGTTTGTATTTTAGAACCACCTAGCAGCCAGACTCCAGCAGTGCTGCAGACTTGACCTTCAGGCCCACTTCTCATCCATTTATCTGGCCCTGGGACTGCCCCCCGCCGCCGCCCCCACCTCCCTACAAAGGCCATTTCTTCTGTGATTTCAAAATCCTCGGTTCCTGCTCTTTGGAATATCTTTTGCCCTACTCCCACCACTGAACGCTTCATAGTTTCACCCTTCAGTGGGACTCTGAAATATTGTCACCCTCCCCAAAAGTCATCTTTTCTCTTTCCTCCTCCAGCGCACTCTTCTAAGCCCAGGAAGATTCGATGCCTTCTCTGGGCCCATGCCTGCCAGCCCATGTCTCCTCGGGATATGCATATACTAAAATATCTTCCCTTTATCTCATCTGGTCTTCGCCCCATGGGGCCACCCGGAGGCTACTATTTATTCTTTCACACATTAATTTAAGCTGCTTTAATTGCTGCTATGATATGTTTTATATAATATAATTAATGTTTAATTCTGTGTACTTGCTTCCCAAGGCAGTTTTGTGAAGGGCCCAATTTTAGAATCAAGCAAATAAAGAATAAGTGATGGCTTAAGTTATTATAGTAACGCCCCCCTACACCGCCCCCCTAGGAATGAAAATGGTGCTTGTGTTTTCCAATGTGGGTTAAAAAGGGAAAAGATATTTTAATGTTGTCTCTATTCCAGGCATGCTTGTGTGACTTTCATGAAATTCCCTGGTCTCTGGTTTCAAGTGTTCTGGGACTACAGGTATCAACTTGAGGTCTGTGTTGAAACTATCAGCTCTATACCTCCTTTCTGACGGAGACTGTGCTTAGAATAAGAAGTTATCGAACCTACTCACTTATTTATTCATTCAGCAAATGTGTTGGTGCCCAGGACTGGGACAGATTCAGTCCTGCCCTCAATGAGCTCATCATCAAATGGGGCCAGGCATATGGGGTAAGAATCCAGCATGTTACTGCTGTGGGAACCTGGGAGCAGGGGCAAAGGTGGGGTGCAGTATCCACTTCTGTCTCGGGGAGTTTAGAGGAGGTTTATCTAAAGAGAAGGTAAAATTTAAACTCATTCGAGGAAGGAGAAGGAAGAAAACAGCAAGACAGAAGAAAGAAACAACTGTGCTTTTGGAAAGTGAAGAAAAGGCGAGGATGCTTGAAGCCAGCATGCATGGTAGGACACGGCAGGGTGTGAGTGTGGGAACAGAGGGTGGGGCTGAATGGAGACTCAGCTGAGCCAGAAGAGAGTTTGGACCATCCTCAGATGAGACTCCCTTGTTCAGGAAGGAGATCAAACCAGTCAATACTAAATGAAATCAACCCTGAACATATATTGGAAGGATTGATGCTGAAGCTGAAGCTCCAGTACTTTGGCCACTTGATGTGAAAAGCCGACTCTGGAAAAGACTCTGACTTGGGAAAGACTGAAGGCGAAAGGAGAAGGGGTGACAGAGGATGAGATGATCAGATAGTATCACCGACTTAATGGACATGAATTTGAGCAAACTCTGGAAGATAGTGGAGGACAGAGGAACCTGGTGTGCTACAGTCCATGGGCTTGCAGATAGTTGGACAAGACTCAGTGACTGAACAACAACAGGGTCTCAGTTCAGTCGCTCAGTCGTGTCTGACTCTTTGCGACCCCATGAATCGCAGCACGCCAGGCCTCCCTGTCCATCACCAACTCCCAGAGTTCACTCAGATTCATGTCCATCGAGTCAGTGATGCCATCCAGGCATCTCATCCTCTGTTGTCCCCTTCTCCTCCTGCTCCCAATCCCTTCCAGCATCAGAGTCTTTTCCAATGAGTCAGCTCTTCGCATGAGGTGGCCAAAGTACTGGAGCTTCAGCTTTAGCATCATTCCTTCCAAAGAACACCCAGGACTGATTTCCTTTAGAATGGACTGGTTGGATGGGGAGGGGGGGGGGTAAGTGGGGGGGCAGTGGGTGGGTGGAGGTGGGTGGAGGGGGTGGGGGAGCTGGGCTCAGAGTTACCTGGAACATAGCAGAGACTCAACAAATACTTAATTGAATGAGTGAGGCTGTTGTGACAGCCCAGGTGAAAGATGGTGAGCCTCTGAATTAAAGCAGTGGCAGAGGGGATAGAAGAGAGGGGATGGATTCTGAAGGTAAAATCTACAGGTCTGCAAATGTGCCCTTTGCAGCAGAAGCCAGGAGAATGGGGTTAGCAGCCCTCTCCCTTCCTCTCTGATCTGTGCAGTTTGACCTTTTGACCCTGCCCAGAAACTCAGAGCTTGGAGAGTCATCACCCCAAACACCCTCTAGTTCAAGCTCCTTAGGTTTTATTGAAGCACATCGAGGCTCAAGGACACCCAGCCCATCAGAAGCAGAGCCTAGGCCACAACCCAGGTGTTCCCTGCTGCAGAGCAGAGTTCAAGAAAGGCTTGGAGGGTCTGAACTGGGGAAATAATTGCTACAAGGACGTGTGCTTCTGCAGAACTAGGGGGTCTCCAGTCTCCAAAGATTCTCAAGGGGTCCTGCGACCCCAAGAAAGAGTGGTCTAGTCTAAGCGCCTGTTTTCAGGTGGCGGAAAGGAAAGGAACTGGAATGGAACAGAGTCTGGTGGGGACAGCACGCACGGATGGATGGGTGGATGGATGGATGGATGAATGGGATGAGGCAGGGAGCGCGCTGGGACGCGGCGCCCACGCGAGGGAATTTCCTTTGAAAGAGAGCGAAACTGTAAGTTGGGAAACTCTTTTCCTTGAAAGCCCCCCCGCCCCCTCCAAACCTCCTTCCACCACCCAGCCGTGGCCTTCCCGTTTTCTGGGAACTTCTTTAGGCCTCTCCATCCGCGGCGTTCGACACTTTCGGTTCCGCTGGGATTGCCGGAGGCGGCGGGGAAGAACCGGGCGGGGTGGAGGAGTCTTAACACCCATAGGGATCTCTCTCCACTCCCTTCGCCTCTCTCCCAACTCCTCATCCCCATCCCCAGAAAGCGGCTGCCTCTCTCCTGTTCGGCCTTTGTAGTCCTAGGGGGCGCGGGGAGGGGGGGGTTCCCATGAAGAGCTCTCCTTGGAACGACCCTTTCCCCCTTTCTCCCCGCTTCCTTCCCCAAAGTGCGTCCCTAAACTCCTTGGGGAATTAGACTCCCCGGGAATGTCCTGGGGGAAATCCCAGGGAGGTGTGTCTCCGGGAGCTCCGCCCCTCCGCCAGCGAGGCTGGCTGCGATTGGTCCCCGAAGACCCCGCTTCTTTCCTGGGCGGGCCCCCGGGCCAGGACAGGGGAACTGGAAGCGCCTAAGTCCCGGCGCGCTCTCCTCCCGCCGCCGTTTCTCACCTCGCCATGGTTCGTTTGCCACTGCAGTGTCTCTGCTGGGGCTTCTTTCTGACCGCCGTAAGTTGAAATTCCGTTCCGACCAGAGGCGGGAATTTGAGATTAGAGAGTAGGGAATGGGAAAAGAAGCGATACTTCGGGCAGGGGACCTTCTGAGCTGATTTTGCGGTGGGGGTGTGGAAGCTGGGTAGGGTACCGGGGTCATGGCTGAATGAGATGGGCTGTTTCTCTCTCCTCCCGGGCAGGGGTGGGGGTCCCAGGTGGCCCACAGAGGGCGCCTAGTGGGGTCGCCGCAGGAAACGCCTAGGCAGATGAGGTTGGGGGTTTCGGCAGCTTTAAGCCTTTATCTGGTCAAAGAACTGGAGTCTGGGTCTGCCTCGAAGGCTGGCCCGAAAGAGACGGTGAGGGGTTTCAGAAGTGAGAAGGGAGGCCAGCCAAGGGAAGGGGCGGGTTTGGCCGGTTTCCTGTCTCTTTCCCATTGTGGATAAATGCCAGCCTCTGTGAGTGGTTATCACCTCCTTGCCAGCTGGGGTGGCCTTCTTCCAGGACATCTTGCGGGAGCATGGGATGAGGGCAGTGGCCCAGGTGCTTCTCTGAGAAGGCAAGGAGCTTTTAACGTTCCCACTCCAGAACCAAATCCTGGTGATCTTCCCCTACCCCCAACATAGGAGGAATACCCAAGGCTGTGACCCTGCCTCCTGAATTTAAGGTGACATAGGGGACTCTTGGGGGACCTGAACAGTTCATGGGACCATGAAAGGGCTGGGAGACCAGCAGAGGTTTCTCCAGGTGCCAGAAGGGCTAAGATATGCCCAACCAAGCATATCTCCGGGATTTTCAGAGTTCCACACTTGACTCGCTTCTAGTTTAAATGTATTTTTTGTAGTTCCTCATTCTGGAGGCTGGGAATCCCCCAAGTACCTGACACTGTCATCCCCACCCCTCTGGTCTCCCCCTAACTTTCAAGGGCTGTACTTTCTGACATGAAGGCAGGGCAGGAATGACCCATGAAGTAGGGGGTCAGCAGCAAGGGGAGAGATGCTGTGGGGAAGCTACTCTGGCCCCAGCACTTTCATTTTCACTGTAAGCAATGGCTCTTAGGGAGAAAGGGGGCAGGAAGGGGGCTCTTGGAGGAGAAGTGGAGGAAAAGCCAGCGGGGATAGGGTAAAAGGTGGTCTGGGCTTCTCAAGAGCAAAGTCCCAATTTTAGCTCCAGGTGGAGACTAGGCTGTGACAACAATATCTGAGGCTGTTTACTGAGAGCTTCCTGTGTGTCAGGCTCTGAGCAAAATACTTTACGTGCATTCTTGGTCTGATTTCTTCCAACTCCCCCATTATACAGATGAGCAAACTGAGGCTCAGAGAGAGAAAATGGCTTGCCCCAATCCACTTAGCTAGGTGGAACCTGCCAATAAATGTACATCTGCCTGATTTCTGAGCCAGCCTCTCAGATGGTGAGAGTCTCCAAGCCTTGGTCCTGAGCTACCACATGTCAGAAGGGTTGAAACTGTGAAGTGGGAACTGGGGATTTGACGCATTTTCAGAGGAGGGGCTATATGTCTCGTATGTTTGAAAATGGCATAGAGGACTTTTGCTGCCCTGGGAGTGTGGGGGGAAGGTCCATGGGCTTGTGGGGAGAACGTTCACAGGATGGTGTGTTGTGATGTGATGGCGGGAGCAGTAACCTTTGCTCTTTCCTTCCCTGCTTGGGATAAGACGCACTTCTGTAAGTGATTCACGCGCCCCCCCCTGCCCCCCCCCCCGCCCCAAGTTGAATGAGAACTACCAATTAGGCAGGTTCCTGGTAGCCAGGGTGCTGGGCAACCCAGCAGATACTTATGTATGTATGATAATTAAAAGTGCCATTTAATGAGCAACTCCTATGTTCTGGACACTATACCAGGCCATATTTATCCATTCTTTCTCGTCTTCACAACCTAATCTGTGCATGCGTGCATTCTAAATTGCTTCAGTCAACTCTTGTGACACCATGGATTGTAGCCTGCCAGGGCTCTGTCCATGGGATTCTCCAGGCAAGAAAACTGGAGTGAGCTGCCATATCCTCCTCCAGAGGGTCTTCCTGACCCAGGGATCAAACCCATGTCTCTTATGTCTCCTGTATTGGAAGGCGGGTTCTTAACCACTGGGGCCACCTAGGAAGTCCTAATCTGTGGGGCAGGCATTATTTCTCCCATTTTAGAGTTGTAGAAACTGAGGATAAGAGAGGCAAAACAATTAGTTAAGTGTTACAAAGTCAAGACTGGAGCTTTAAGCTGTTTGACCCTTAAAACTGTTCTTTTCACTGGCTGTTCCCAAAGTGTGAGATGATTTTAGAGAGCATGCGGTTGCTGTTGTGAAGTTGCTAAGTCATGTCAACTCTTCTGCAACCCCATGCAGATGTAGAATTAACAACATAGATTCACTTTGCAGTTCTATTTAAAATCCTTTTCATTTTTCAAGAAGGAAGTCGCTGGAGCTAGAATATAGTTAATACCTCTCAAATGCCTTCTAATCCTCCTTTTAAAACAAAAATCAGGAGCAGGCCTGGGGTAGAGGGCTGTCAGTAAGCAAAGCAATCAGCTATGGCTTAATGACATTGTTTTGTTTCTGCTGAATTTATTTTTAGGGTTGCCTTTTATTTATGAGAAGTGATACTAGTTTTGCTCTCATGGCAATGCTATGAGGTTTACCTTGAAAATAAATGTATTTAAATGAACAAGAAGTGATGAATAGCATGGGTGGTACCTGGATGTAGTGACAATAATACAGGAGACCCACGCTGATGGAGAGAGGGAGTATTGAGACCCGAGTTCTCATTCGGATTCTATCACTGTGTGACCTTGGGCAAGTGAATCGGCCTTTCTGGTCCCCAGTCTCACCACGTGTGAAGTGAAAGAGTTGGATTTTATGCTTCCAGCTGCTCCATCCTGTATTTCGTGACGGAGGGGTTGGATGATCAGATGATGAGAGGCTGAAGGGAGAAAACATGACGAGGCTCGGAGAGGGGAAGAGGGTGGGGAGCAAAAGAATAGAAGGAAGAGGCCAGATGCTAAATATAGCCCCTATTTGGGCTAGGACCAGCTGGAGTCAGCCAGCTTCAGGACTCCAGGGTAGATGCTGGAGTCCTCATGTGCTCTTGGGTTGCTGGGGAGAGGAAAGACTCAGCCCTCAAGCCAAAAGGAAGATGTGTTTAGTGCAATGAATACTGTGAGTTAACAGTGCAATTACTTTGTAAAATATCAGAGTGATTCTCTGGGTACCTTTGTCATCATACTAGTTGGCAGTTTAGATAAAAACAAATGTAACATATAACACACAGGCCCCGTTTTTCTGCTTTGTACTTCCACTTTGGTTCTAACCTCTGTCCTGGCCGATTTGCACCTGTCTGCCGAGGAGGCTACATCTGAGATTTCAAGATCCCTTCAAATCACCCAATTCTTTTTTTAGGTCCACCCAGAACCAGCCACTGCCTGCGGAGAGAAGCAATACCCAGTGAACAGTCTTTGCTGTGATTTGTGCCCGCCGGGTGAGACGCCGACCCTCTAGCCCCACGTGGGACCTGTCTTGGTCTGCTGGCACATGCAGATCTCATGTGTCAACGATAAGCTTGTGTCTTAAATGACCCCTGGGATTCCCTGTCCCTGCCCCAGGATGTTCTGAGCTTCCTTTCTGCCAACCCAGAACTAGGGTTCCTATCTCTTCTGCGTCCTATACCCGAGTATGAAGGCTGGAAGGGTCTGGGACTGCCCTCTTTGCAGCCCCCTCCCTAAAGCCCAGCCTTACCACTTTTCAGTTAAGTGTCTGACTCATTGGGTGGCCTGGAGCACCCTCATTTCCGGATGTTTTCCAGGACAGAAACTGCTGAACGACTGCACAGAGGTCAGCAAAACAGAATGCCAGTCCTGCGGTAAAGGCGAATTCCTGTCCACCTGGAACAGAGAAAAATACTGTCACGAGCACAGATACTGCAACCCCAGTGCGTGGGCTGCGGGGGAAGGGGCCCTTGGGAGTCAGGCTGACAGTCCAGCTCATTCCTGACAGTACAGCCATCCTGGCTTTTTAAATTTTAATAGCCAGGGTCTGTTCTGATTGGTTAGAGTCTGGGTTGTCTTGGTTGTTGCCTAATTTGATTGCCGTCCCTGCTAGGAAGAGGGTCTAAAACAAAAGAACAGGAAATATGAAGATCAGGGGCCCCTGGATCAAGGCCGGTAAGGGGTTCCCATCCTTCCTTCCTGTCTCTGCACAGACCTAGGGCTCCGGATCCAGAGCGAGGGCACCTTGAATACAGACACCACTTGCGTATGTGATGAAGGCCAACACTGTACCAGTCACACCTGCGAAAGTTGTACGCCCCACAGCTTGTGTCTCCCTGGCTTCGGGGTCAAGCAGATCGGTAAGTGGCCTGTCTGGGAATCAGCTTTAGAGGCAGGAGAGAGGAGGCAAGGGCCCAAGGAGAGGGGCTGGGCAGCGGTCACTCTGCCCCAGAGGTGGAGAGACCAGCCTACGTTGATATCTCCACCATGCTGCTGCTGCTAAGTCGCTTCAGTCATGTCCGACTCTGTGCGACGCCATAGATGGCAGCCCACCAGGCTCCACCGTCCCTGGGATTCTCCAGGCAAGAACACTGGAGTGGGTTGCCATTTCCTTCTCCAATGCATGAAAGTGAAAAGTGAAAGTGAAGTCGCTCAGTTGTGTCAGACTCTTTGCAACCCCATGGACTGCAGCCCACCAGGCTCCTCCACCCGTGGGATTTTCCAGGCAAGAGTACTGGAGCGGGGTGCCACTGCCTTCTCCGTATCTCCACAATAGTGGGTTGGAAATGGAATCTTCGCCTTCTGCCTCCCACCATGGGCATCAGCCTCGGGAGGGCCATGGGGGAGGCCTCGTTAGGGGCCGCCTGCCCCAAGGGAAGGTGTGTGCTGTGGGGAGAAGTGCTTTGAAGCAGGATACTCATCTGGTCCTGCCTGCCCACCGGTCCCTCTAACAGCCAGACAGGGGCTCCACTGTAATGATTAATGCCTCCTCTTCCCCCTCAGCTACAGGGGTTTTGGATACCATCTGTGAACCCTGCCCGGTTGGCTTCTTCTCCAATGTGTCATCTGCTTTTGAAAAGTGTCACCCTTGGACAAGGTATAAGGACTCATCCCTTGTGTTTCCTGCCCGAAAAGGGGCATGGGACCCGCTTCCCTTCTCTCTGGCCACCAGTCCTTCGGTCCCCGCTCCCCATGTCCACACACACTCACACACCTCTAGAATGTCTCGAGGGATCCCACAGCCAACCAGAAAGACACTTTCGGCATTTCCTGCCTGCTCTCTCTTGGTGGTAATAGACACCGCTGCTCTCTGATCTTTGGTGAAATTCTCCCTCTGTGGGGGCACAGTGACACCTCTCTTCCTTTCCTTGTACCCCTCTCAGCCCCTCCTTCCTCCTCCTGATCTGGTTTTCTAGGCCTCTGTTCTAGGCTCTAGTCTCCCCTCACTTTGCCCACCTCCCCTGGACCATCTTTTCCACATCCGTGGCTTTGGCTACTATCCTCCTTTGATCGTTCCCCATCACCATCTGTCTAGATTTGTCTCCTAGGTCCCAGCCTGTCGTATCTACCTGCTGAGGGTACACCTCCTCGGAGGTGAGCCACGGGCACCTGCCTGCTGCCTTCACCCGCTGTGATGGGCGCAAACATGCCTCTGGGCACCTGTTGCAGGGTCCCCCTCCGTCTCCCCCAGTCAGTCACTAAGTCCTGTCTGTCTAACCTTCCAAATGTTTTGGGCCTCTTCCTTCTTCTCTCTAATCTCCCCTGTCACCACCTTAGTTTGGACCTCATCACTGTGGTCTGGCTGATGCTGTAGCCTCCTCACTGGCCTCCCTGCCTCTAGCTTCTCCCTTTCAGCTGGTTCTCCATCCCTTTGCCAAAGTAAGCTTTCCACCGTTCTCTTTGGAGCACGGCACTCCCTGTTTAAAATGCTCTGCGGCTCTCTGCGCCTTTGGGATGAAACCCTGACTCCTCTGCACAGCCTCTGACCTCCCAGCTCCCTCTCTTGATCTCTTCGTGACATCATGTTGCTTGCAATTCCCTCAACACACTGTTTGTTCTCTTGCATTAAACTCTTCTGCCTGGAATACGCTTAAGCACATGCTTGATTAAGTTTTTTTTTTTTTTCCCCTTTACGTTTAATTTGAAAAAATGAGTAAGACAGGCATGAGGACAGAAGGCATAAAAGGGCCAGTAGTGATACGTCCCCTCGTCACCCTCAGCCATCCTGCAGCCGCTGGACCACACGTGTCCTTCTAGAGATTCTCTGCACAAACAAAGGCATACACGTGCAAACGGATCTTTCACACAAATAGTAGCATCCTGTATATACCTTGTTTACTGTCTGCAAGTCTCCAGTAGGTGGCAAACTCCTGAACTATAGAGACGATCTTTTTTTCTTCCATGGATGTATCCCTTATGCTCCAAACAGCATCTGCTGCATAGTAGGTGCTCAATAAATCTTTACTGATAAATGTTGACTGGGAAAGGGAGGCACCTTGGTTTGGTAGAACCAAAGCACTGGGTTCCAAACTCACTCAGCTTAGAAAGGGTATGACCGCGTGGGACTGGGACCCTCATCTGAGCCTTGGTGTCCTCATTTGGAAAATGAGAATGACCTTCATTTCACAAGGGTAGAGGAACAGACATGTAAATGTGTTTCAAAAACTCTTAAGCACTCTTCTCTTATATGTGCTTTCTTTGAAGCTTCTCTTTTTCCTGCGTTAGATGTTTTGTCCTTTGTGATGTCCTTCTTTGTCCATCCCTTTCCATTCCTCCTGGGAACCACCTTGGTCCAAGTCTTCATCATCTCCTGGCAAGCCATTTTTCTGTCATTTCTCCTCCTGGGAGATCTTTGGCCATTAAATCCTCTAGCAGCTTTAGTCATCTGGTTGGATGCTGACGCGACCCACCAGCTGAATCCAGCTGAAAACTTCATGGCTGATTAGTGATCTGGTTCTAAAGATCCAGTTTTCCAGAGTTTCCTTATACCATCTGGCTCATCACCCACCTAATCCTTCGTATCATGTTGTCCTGCTTAAAGAGAATATGGTGGTATTGTTGTTCAGGCGCTAAGTTGTGTCTGACTCCTCTGCAGCCCCACAGCCTGTAGCCCACCAGGCTCCTCCATCCATGGGATTTCCCAGACAAGAATACTGGAGTGGGTTGCCATTTCCTTCTCCAGAGGTCTTCTCCACCCAGGGACTGAACCTGAGTCTCTTGCATTACAGGTGGATTCTTTACTGCTGAGCCGCCTGGCGCGCCCTAAATATACTGATGTTCTAAATTTTACATTCCTCAAGGGCCCACTGAGATCTGACTTCCCCAGGGAAGTCTTTCTGGATGACTCTCAAACCAGAGATTCTCAACTGAGCAGTTTTCTCCCCCAGGGGACACATGACGGTACCTGGAGATATTTTGGTTCTCACGACTGGGGAGGAGGATGCTGCTGGCGTCTAGTGGGTAGAGGCCAGGGATGCTGCTAAACATCCTACGGTATTCAGGACAGTCCCCACCACAGAAGAAAAATTATGTGGCCCCCAGACATCAGTGGTGCCAAATTTGAGCAGTCCCCCCTCATCCTTGCATCCCAGTCTAGGTGGATTCTGCCTCCTCTACCCTGAACCATGCCCGGTTGACAGGCACGTGGCACTCGTCAGAGGCTTCCCTATCCTCACTCCTTCACGGTTTACCATTGTCTTTCCTCTGTACTCGCGAGTTCTGTATGAACAGTCTGTGTCATTCCCGTAGCAAGCGGCACAGGAGGGTGCACATCACATGCTCTGTTGGGGGCTGGCTGTCTCCCTCTGGGGCTGGAAATCTCATGAGTGGGGAAACTTAGTTTCTCTTTCTCTGTGTGTGTGTCTGCATGTGCATGCGTGTCTGTACACAGCTGCGAGAGAAAAGGCCTGGTGGAGCAACATGTGGGGACGAATAAGACAGACGCTGTCTGCGGTAAGTCCTGGAGAGTGGGCCCCGCAGCAGGCTAAGGAGGCGGGGAGCTGAGGGGGAGACTGGGGCACCCGGAAGCACTGGTGGGGAAAGAGGGAGGGGGGCTCAAGCAAGAGGAGGAGGCAGTTTGGAACTGTGGCAGCCTAGCTCTGCTGCTTACCTGTGGCGCCTGGGCAAGTCACTCCCTCTCTCTGAGCCTCAGTTTCTTCATCTGTAAGATGGGATAACACCGCCTCCCCTAATAGGGCAGTGTAAGTCCCTGGTGTGGGCGCAGGCATTTTGGAGGTGCCCCTTGGAACTCTTCTGCCGCCCTGCACACAGAGGCCCAGCATGTGTGACACTGGTTCCTCTCAGGCGCTCAGTTTTTTTTTTTTTTTGTCTTTTTTTTTGGCTGCGCCACATGGCTTGCAGAATCTCAGTTCCCTGACCAAGAACTGAATCCCGGCCATAGCAGTGAAAGCCCGGAACCCTAACCTCTAGGCCACCAGGGCCCTCAGTTGTAATCTTAGAATGAGGAGGTGACTCACAGCTCAGATCACAGACTCAAATAACTATAGAGATTAGGCAGGATCCAGTTAATGAGGGGAAAAGATCAGGGATAAGAGACAGGCACTCTGCTTTTCCTTAAAATTCACTTTCCTCTTGGCAAGGTTGGGACTGGGGTGAGGTGAGGGAGGCACTTGCCTTGGACACAATATTTAAGGGGGCACCAGAAAAATGCTGTCGTCAAGATAGATATTTGAGGCAATACTTAAAAAAAAATTACTGTGAATTACTGTGGTGGCGCCTCCAAAATGCCTGCGCCCACGCCAGGGATTTACACTGCCCTATTAGGGGAGGTGGTATTATCCCATTTTACAGATGAGGAAACTGAGGCTCAGAGAGAAGGAGTGACTTGCCCAGGCTCCACAGATAAGCGGCAGAGTTAGGTTGCCACAGTTCCAAACTGCCTCCATAACAAATAGAATAACAAGAGTTTAAATAAAGACAGGCTCCAACCCTGTATTTGTACAACCCAGCCTCACTGTGATCCCGACTCCAGTTCCAATAAAACTTTATTTAAAAACAGGCAGTTGGCCGGTGGTCCAGAGTTTGCTGATATAATTTTTCAAAACATGACATTAAAATATGACTTATTTGGGACTTCCCTGGCAGCCCAGTGGTTAAGACTCTGCACTTCCTATGCTGCAGACATGGGTTTGATCCCTGGCCAGGGAACTAAGATCCCATATGTTGTGTGGCGTGGCCAAAAAAATACGACTTATCTTGATTACTGAGCTTTTGGGTGTCCCCTTCAGTTTTGTCCTAAGGCAGTGCTTTACTGGTCTTACTTTAGTCCTTACCACACCTCTGGTCTTTTTTTCCAGTTTCCCATATAGAATAGAGACTTAGGCATAAGAAACACTTTCCCTTCCCTTCCATTCTTCTATAACAAAGACAAGGGTGCAGAGATAAATGAGGCTGGGCCAATAACGGACAAAGTAGGGAGGGGTGGGAAGTGTGGCGAGCTGGTAGCGGCAACTTTCACCACTCAGTTCTGGCCAATGAGTGGCAGGTGGGCTGCTGGCCCACTGGGGCTGGATCTTCCAAATTTGTAAGAGAAATCAGATACCTACATTTTAAATGTGCAATCTCCCAATCTTAAAATGTTGGCAAATATAAATTAAAACACACACAGAGACACACACACATGCCAGTCACACTAAAGACATCTGCTGGTCACACTTCTACTAGGGGCCATGTGTTTGAAATTTCTGATATAGATGAGCTTAGACACAGAAGGATTTGAGAGTCCAGTAAAGCGCAGCCGCTTTGGGCAAAAGGTTGGGGAGCCATGGCTGAAGTCTTGCTCTCTCCAGGTTTCCAGAGTCGGATGAGGACCCTGGTGGCGATCCCCATCACGATGGGAGTCCTGTTTGCTGTCCTGTTGGTATCTGCCTGTATCAGTGAGTCCCCAGGTGGGGAGGTGATGGGGCAGGAGGGACAGTTGGCGGGTCACCTGTTTCCTTATCTGGCCTTGCCGACTCCTCATCCTTTTTTTTTCTCTCTAGGGAACATGACCAAGAAGAGGCAGGCTAAGGTAGGTCACCCAGGGGGACAGTCTAAGACAGGAAAGAAAGACTGGTGCATTGTTGTCTATATGGCAACAAAATTGAGGCAGGGCCAGTCCCCAGCACCACTGGCAAAGTCTGACATTTACTCTTCTTTCCTGGGAGAGCAGCATCTTCCGAGCCTTGGTGTGGGATCTAGGAGTGGGTGATAGAGGAACATTTCCTTAACCCCCCGGGCTCCCCTTACGGAAGCTTCGTAACGCCCTCGCTGTGGCCAGCAGGGGGCAGGACGCACCCATGGAATCAGCACTGACCCTTGATTTGGGAAAGGGAAAAGGGGCGAGGGGTGGGATGGCTTCCAGGGAAGCTGTCGGAAGTGTTGCTAGGGGCAACCCCAAGCCTTGTCTCCCCAGGCCCTGCACCCTACGGCTGAAAGGCAGGATCCCGTGGAGACGATTGATCCGGAGGATTTTCCCGGCCCCCACCCGCCTCCTCCGGTGCAGGAGACCTTATGCTGGTGTCAGCCGGTGGCCCAGGAGGACGGCAAAGAGAGCCGCATCTCCGTGCAGGAGCGAGAATGAAGCCGCGGGCGCTCGGGGGCGTGGCCGCCGGGCCCATGGACACGAACCGGGGCTGCTGCTGCTGCGGGGGAGGGCGACAGCCGCCCTGCAGCCCAGAAACAGTTCACCTTGGGGCGCCTTTCACCCCAGCTCTGGAGCCCGTTCAATCTCCCAACCTGCTTTTAACGATGGTAACAAAACTTTGGGGAGGACATACAATAATATCCACCAGACCTTCCACCCCAGCGAGCTGTTCATTGCTGACAGATGTCATTCGGTGGCTGCTCTGAGCCCAGGAGGCACATACATGGATATGCATCGCAGTATTGTTTGTGACAGTGAGCAACTGGAAACTGCTTAACTGTCCATCACCAGGGGACTGGTTAAATAAAATTGTAACATATTTATGCAACAGATCTTAAAAACACTGTCATGGGGGGAAAAGTAGGTTGCAGAATGGTGGGCATAGAAACTTTTTTTTAAAGCAGAGTCGGACACGACTGAAGCGACTTAGCAGCAGCAGCAGCAGCAGCCCAAACCAGGAGGCTCAGTGCTAAAGCATCCACCTTCCAATGCAGGAGATGCACGAGATGTGGGTTCAACCCCTGGGAAGATCCCCTGAAGGAGGAAATGGCAACCCGCTCACTCCAGTGTTCTTGCCTGGAGAAGTCCATGGACAGAGGAGCTTGGTGGGCTACAGTCCATGGGGTTGCAAAGAGTGGGACGTGACTGAGCACGCACACACAACCCCAAACAATATGACATATCACCTACAGATACATATATAAACACAGAGTGTTATATATGTGGGTATAGACGGAGGTCCTGGAAGGACACACAGAACTTGCACAGCTCGAAGAATTGTACTGTCTCAGTTAGGGAAGAAGGGTCCGGGGGAGGGTTGGTTAAAGAAAGATTTGACTTTCCCATAATGCTTCATCCCCCCCCCAAAAGAAGAGTGAATTCACATACTGCTTATGTAATTAAAAAGTCATCAAACATGTAAAAAGAAAAGCGGGGGTGGACACGCTGGGTGACATGAGCTGCCTCACATGCTGTCAGGCTCTCAGAATCAGGGTGCTTTCTGAGCGTAAATAAGAAAAGTCCCCAGGCCACGGCCTCTCCAGGGTGGGTTCTACGTGCCCTCACATTTGGCACCCTGTTTGCAAAGGGGTTTCCCCATGTGGTTCACATTCTCGACAATAGCCTTTGGGGCAGGCAGGGCCAGCATCCCCCTACATCTTTATCGGAAGTGGAAATGGAGGCCTAGAGAGGTAACTTATAGTCACACAGCAGCTCAGAGCGGAGCACCTCGGAGCGCCCCTTCCTGGTCCTGGGCCGCTCTTTCCAGCCCTGCTTGCTCTCTGGAGCCTAGATCTGTGACCCCTTCCCAGGGAGCTCCCGGGCTCCCCACCTCCTTTGACATCCCAAATGCCACTGGATCCTCTGACGGCTTCTCGGTCAGATGGTGCCCCCTTCCCCCTAAGCAGTATCTGGGGATAAAAATAAACCGTCCTGTTCTCTTTTCCTGCTGTGCCAACTGAGGGGGAGCCTAGCCAGGAGGAGCAGCAGATGGAGTGGGAGCAGAGGGGAGGGGAGGGGGGAGGTTGTAGGGCAAGAAGGAGAAGAAAGGGGATTGCAAAACCCCAGCACAAAGACTCCTGCTGAAGATGGGGCTGGGCTGGTTTAACCCAGGGATCCACCCCCCACCCCTCCCACCGGGAGAAGCTGCTTTGGATTTCCCAACCTGTCCTGCTGCCTGGAGGGTGCAGGTGGAGAGGGCTTGTCCCCATTGGAGGCTGTGAGGGCAGCTGGGAGCCAGGAGAGGGGCACCTGGCTTGGCAAGCTTCCCAGGAGAGAACCATTTGGAGGAGCCAGGGGGAGCATCTGGTTCAGAAAGCAGGGCAAAGTGGTGGAGGTGGGGGGTGGGGGGGAGGTGAGCCCTTGGGCCTCACCTTTATCCCCTGCCGAGAGTCCAGGGAAGCCCTGGTGACTCAGTGGTAAAGAATCTGCCTGCCAAGCAGGAGACGAAGGTTTGATCCCTGGGTCAGGAAGATCTGCTGGAGAAGGAAATATTCTTGCCCAGGAAATCTTGTGGACAGAGGACCCTGGAGGGTTACAGTCCATGGGGTTGCAAAAGAGTTGGGGCTAAAACAACAAGAGTCTAAACGCTAGTGCTACTTCTGTAGAGGACTGTACGGCAGGCAGAAAGAGACTAAAGGCCCAAGTCTGCCACCTATGGTCGGTGTGACCCCGGGTAGGTCACGCTCACTTTTTAGGGTCTCAGTTTGCTCATCTGGCAAATGGAGGCAATACAATGGGCAGATGCTATGGATGCCTCCTTCGATCTTTCCTAGTCACTGTTTCTCAGTCTTGAGCATGTATCAGAACCACCTATAAGACCTGTCATTAATAAAAGATAGATTGCTGGGCTCCGCCGCCCGTGTTTCTGATTCAGTATCTTTGGGATGCGGCCCAAGACTGTGCATTTCTACAGGTTTCCCAGGTGATGCTGCAGGTCCAGGGGTCACCCTCGGCATTCACATTTCTTGCTGAGCAGTCGGTTTCCTCTGGAAAGCACTTAGGGCTTTCCCTGGTTTTCAAAACAGGCTTGGTGCAGGTGTAGGGCAGGTAAGATGCAGCTGGGCGAGCAAATGCCCTGGATGTGTGCATGCATGCTCAGTCACACCAGTCGTGTCTGACTCTTTGCGACCCCTTGGACTGTAAGCCTGCCAGGTTCCTCTGTCCATGGGACCCTCCAGGCAAGAATACTACAGTGGGTTGCCATGGCCCTCCTCCAGGGGATATTCCCAACCCAGGGATTTAACCCACATCTCTTACATAATGCTCTGAATACTCTCAAACAAACAGAAGTGAAAGTTGGAGAATAAATGCCCCAGCCTCCTTGCCCTTGGGAGGGACAGATCTGAGGTGTGTTCTGTGCTGTCTCCTGGGTTCCCAGAGGGCTTGATTAACAGATGCCCTCTGCATGGGCTTCCTTTTCTTTTCTGTCTCATGTCCCACAGCCCCACTGGTGCCTCTTGGGCTCAACTCTCCAAAAAACTACCTGCATGCCTTCCTTGTTGCAGAGTCTGCTTTTGGAGAAGTCCACTCCAAGAGTCAGCATTGGCCAAGCATGAGAAGGTACAATTTTGTATATCTTGCATCCCTGACAAAGAGAAGGGGTTGTTATTCTTGGCAGCTGTAGCAAGTTCTGGGTTCTAAATGGACCTCAGCCAGGAACTTTTTAGGTGACCTTGGGGAAGTTGCTGTCTGGTTCTGAGGTTTCCCCTGCTCAGATATGATGAAGGACTGGGGTTCGATGAGTTCTAGTGCTCAGTGGCTTCAGTCGTGTCCAACTCTGTAGCCCGCCAGGCTCCTCTGTCCTTGGGGATTCTCCAGGCGAGAATACTGGAGTGGGTCGCCATGCCCTCCTCCAGGGGATCTTCCCAACCCAGTAATCGAACCCATATCCCTGGCGTCTCCTGCATTGTAGGCAGTTTCTTTACCCACTGAGCCACCCGGGAAGCCCATTATGAGTTCTAGGGAGCTTGCCAACTCTAAAAGAGGATCAGCCTACACTGTAGAGTCCACTCTGACCTGTGGATGAATGGGTGGGCGTGAAACTCGCATCAGCCTGAAGGTGGCGCCAAAGTAATGTCCGAAGACCCTGGCGGCTGGCTTCTGCCCGCTCTCATCCTCCCGTCATCCATCCGCCCGAGCCTCCTGCGACTTCTACTCTCCAACTTGATCCGTTTCTCGGGTCTCTCTCTCCACTGCTTCCTCCATTTAACAAGCATTCCTGCATTCCTCCTGTGGCCTCTCCTCCAGCTAGGGTTGTGCGTGCCCTGCTCAGTCACTTCAGTCGTGTAGAGTTGAGCAGGGAGCACCAAGAATGCGCAGGGCCGGAGCGCTCTGTGCTAGGCACAGGGCTAAGAACTTCACACGCTTGTCTAAAGCCCCTAGGACAACCCCGAATAAGGCACAGTCTCTTCGAACGCCCAGCTTACAGATGGAGGCTCAGAGGCTAAATGACTTGCTAAGGCCTGAAGAATTAGAGCTGGGATTTAGGCCTAACTGGTTGATCCAAAACCTCTGGCGAGTGAAAACCCAGGCACACGTCATTAGGCTGTTAAAAGGCCGTGTGACTGCCCAGGGCAGAAGAAAAGGCCCCGCAGGAGCAGGTAACCTTTAGGGCTGGGGTAACACAGGGGCTGGAGAGCAAGACAGGCAGGTTGGGGGAGTCAGGACGGCAGAGCCTCTGGGCAAAGCCGCAGCAAGGCTCTGTCCATCTTGTGGGGGCGGGGGAGGTGGCATCTATGGATTCTATCCAGTGGTTGCCCTCTAAGAATGAAAGTTATATATTGCTGGGCATCCAGATTTCTATATTAAATCTCCCAATGTTTAAATGCTACCAATCCCCCAAGTTAAAACCGTGAGAGCTCAAGACAGCATATCACAGAGGGTTGAAATTAAAAGCGACTGGGAATTTCATTGTATTCAGCACTTTTCTTTTATAATTAAAAAAATTTTTCGGCCACATTGCGTGGCACAGTTATCTGCCCAGGGATCGAACCCACGCCGTGGAAGAGTGGAGTCTTAAGCGCTGGACCTCCAGGGAAGAGCTACTTTTGTTTTCTATGAGGGGAGACTGAGGCCCTGGGAGGGTCCAGAGTCAGGTCAGGCCACATGTGCCAGGCAGGTTGTCTCTTTTCTCTGCACCCCAGCTCGGAGGCTGGAGAATTTCTGGGGCCTTAGGCTCCACCCTGCGACCCTGGTTAACTGGATCTAAAACACTGAAATTCTAGGACTGGGGGGGCAAGGGCTGAGCTGGCTGTAATGCCCTCTTAATTTGATGACAACCCCCACCCCATCTCGGCCCTCAGGCATATACTCACACACTCTCCCCTTGAGCCTTCAGGGCTCTGCAGTTGATTCCTTGGGCAGCAGAAGTTATTAAAGAGTCTGCCCCGAAGGATTTCTCTCCCCAAGAGTGATTCTAGCTCAGAAAATTACCAACCCACCTGCAGGGGTGGGGAGATACAGTTTTAATTTGTTTAAAAAAAAAAAAAAAAAGAAAAAAAAAAACCCATGCTGTGGTCCTGGAGTCTGGGGGATGGGGGAAGCTCATTGGGGGAGGGGTCTTCTGGGATGTGCAACATTGCTGGCAAGTGAAAACCCAGGCACACGTCATTAGGCTGTTAAAAGGCCGTGTGACTGCCCAGGGCAGAAGAAAAGGTGTGTGTGAGGGGGTCGGTGATCAGTAAAATCAGTGTGCAGCTTTCGCCCAGACAGAAAGTGGGTGGCGGTGGAGGGATTGGGGGTAGAGGGGCCCCCTGCTTCTCTATTCCAGTCCCCTCTTCCAGTCCCTGGGGCCTCTCTGCCTCTCTCACCGCCCGCCGACTGGCACATTCCGCTGGGCCCTGGCACCCAGCTAGTTCACTGCCTGCTTCTCCCTCTAGGATCTCCTCCCACCCTCTGCAATCTCTGCGTCTCCCCCTCCCCACCTTCTGCCTGTCTCCCTGACCGAGATCACCTCCTTCCCCGCCTCCCAGCCCTCCCATCTCATCCTCGTTCTCTTTTGAACAAGTATTCTTACTTTGGCAGATTACCAAACTCCGACCCGTGCGTCTCAGCACCCTCCACCCCTGTCCAAGCAATGCCCAGGGAAACCAGCCCACCTGTGAGAGCTCCCCCCTCCCCCCCTTCCCGCCCCCACTTCCAAACCCCCACCAAAGGCAAGTTACAGGTCCTTCCAGACTTGTTTTCTGTACCAAAAATATTTTTTCAACTCGGGCTATTATTCCATGCACTATTTTGTAAGCAGCCTTCTTTGCTTAACTGTGAACAACAGACGTCTCTCCATGCCAATAAATATAGATCGACAACAAGCTTTTTAATTGCCGCATAGGATTCCATTGTCTGGCTGGAGCCCGACTCAGGTAAGGGCCCCATATTAATGGACATGTAGGTGGCTTCTCTCTTTCCCTCTTGAGTTCCTTCCTGCTTCTATGGCATCCCCCTCTCCACTTCCTTTCATTTTTCCCCTCCTCTCTGGCCTTCATCCCCAGCCTCCCACCCTCCCCATTCTCTCCAAGCCTTGGGGGGGCCCCTGTGGAGGAGTAGGGGGTCGCTGGTGTTTAACACTTGCTCCCCTGTGTCAGACATGTGCCATCTCATTAGTAAGCCTGTCCCCCCAAGTGAGGTAGGCAGGAGCCACAGGGGCAGCGAGAGGCCTAATTGAATGTAACTAATTATTCACTCCCTTAAATGGGCCTGGGAGGGACAGAATTACTCACTCTGAGCTGGGGAGACAGGGAACTGGCCGGCTGGCAAACAAATCCTGGGGCCTGCGGAGCCAGTCCTCCTTGGAATACTAATTAGGCAGGAGGGCAGGATCAGATCAGGAACCGAGAGCAGAGCCAGCCGCCTGGCCCGTCCCCCTCTCCCAGCTGGGAAACCGGGGGTCTAGAGGAGAAATGAATCGTTGTGTGAAGCTAGTTGCAGGCCCACCCCATCCTGGACCTGGGAAGGGTCACTAAGGGAGCGGGGGTTGGGAGACATGAAATGTTGAGCCTTCCTTTGGCTCTAGGGAAACGGGATTCGTGTTTCAGGGGGAGAGAGGCGAGAGGCAGGAACCCCTGTGGGGATGGGACAGGTGGGGGTGGATGGCAAGAGACCTCAGTCCCACCTGGAGCCGCCAGGACCCAGCTGGCTCCAAGGAGGGTCCCCTTTGCTGTCAGGGGCAGAGCGAATGATGATGTCCCCAGTCCCTATGGCAGCCCGCCGGGGCAGGCTCCTTAGCGAAGCCAAGGAGCACAGGTTGGGAGAAGAGATGCGGGTGATTCATCCCAGATCAGAGCCAGCACGGGCCAGAGCCAGGGCTCAGCCCTCTTTCGCTACCAAGCTTGAGTTCCTAACCGACAGAAGGACCCAAACCTCACTCCTGACAAATCAAAATGTCCTCAGGGTGGGGTGGGGCGGTACTAGTCCAGGCATCAGTTTTTTTTTTTTTTTTTTTTTAAGAGCTTCCTGGTGATTCTAACATTCTGTTGTTGTTGGTTGTTTAGTGTCTAAGTTGTGTCCCACTCTGCGATCCCATAGACTGTAACCCGCCAGGTCCCTCTGTCCACGGGATCTCTCAGGCAAGAATACTGGAGTGGGTTGCCATTTCCTTCTCCAGGGGATCTTCCTGACCCAGGGATCGAACCCACGTCTCTTGCATTCAAAGGCAGATTCTTTACCCTGAGCTACCAGGGAAGCCCTCTAACATTCTTCCGGGTCTGAAAACCACTTGTTTAGACCTTAGTTCCCTATGAGTCTCTGTTCTGAGGCAGGGGCAGGGTGGCCTGGGTAGGGAGGTGAAGAAAGACCTGAATGCGGCCCCAGGGAGCTCCATGCTGGGCAACTCCTGCAGGTCAGAGGTGAGGATATGGGGAGATGCAGAAAGGAGAGTGAAGGGGTGTGTGTGTGTGTGAGAGAGATAATTGTAATCCTGCCATCTTATATAGGCACTTATCACATAGGATCTCATTTGATCCTGACAACAGACGACAGCTCTTTGAGAGGGTATAGTTATCCTTGCAGCTGAAAAAGGTGAGGATCAGAAAGGTTGAGTAAGTGGCCCAAGGAAACACAGCACAGCCAACATCCTGGCTCTCCTGGATTCCAAACCCCATGCTCCTTTCTCTGCTGCGGCTTTGATTTGCTGTTGTGTTTGTGATGTCTTCTCCAGCAGGTGTTAGTGTGGGCGTGCTACTATTCTGTGTGTGTGCATGCTTGTTAGATGGGTCTGTATGAGCATGCCTTTCCCTCCTGAAAGGGGCTGGCTGTTCACAAGCCTCCCACTCCCGTCCAGCACAAAGCCTCCTGTTGACCAATGAGAAGAAGGGGGAGAGGGCAAAAACTCCAGCTTCTTGCCCCCTTTTCCTGAAGCCAGCTCCAGTACCCACTCAAGAGGCAGCCTCCCCTTGATGCTGGGGGCTAGCTAGGGACAGGCGAAGGCAGGGTACCCTTCCAGCCAAGTGCCGGTCAGCCTTGCTTGTAATGAATGTGGAGTGAGACCTCTCTGTAGTTCTAGGGCAGGGAAGTTTCCCCTGCCCCATGAGCGCGTTGCCCCCACTTCGGCCCCCAGCAAGGGTGGCAGAGAGAGATGGATCACTCCCCTCTCTCCACCTTCCCCGAGTGCAAGGGACTTCGTGGGGGCTTCACAGCGGAGGAGTAAATTTATGAGCCCAACACAGATCCCCTAATCACCTCTTCGGCTGATCCATCTTCCTGGAGTCAGGGATGACATGAAATTATCATGAAATACATCTCCAGATGATGGAGGTGCTGGTTGGTTGGGGGCCAGCAAAGGTGCCGGGGCAGAGGAAGTTGGGGCTCAGGCGGGAGGGCCATTGCCACCCCCTTCTTGGCTGAGACCCAGACAGGGGGACCTTGCTCACTTTCCAGAGTCTTTGGCTGGGGTGGGGCAGCTGTGCTCCATCTCTGCCTCCA
This sequence comes from Ovis aries, assembly GCF_016772045.2. Lineage (NCBI taxonomy): Eukaryota > Metazoa > Chordata > Mammalia > Artiodactyla > Bovidae > Ovis > Ovis aries. The sequence continues at coordinate 74,843,239 of NC_056066.1, forward strand.
ACTTCCCTGGAAGCCCCCTGCTCAATGAGACTCTGAAGCCACCAGGCTGCATGTGGGACCTCAGCTCTGATGGGGCTATGAGGCACTTGTGTTTCCAGACTCCCAGAGTCAGAGAGACGGGCAGGGTAGGCTGAACAGGGCAGCTGGATTGGAGGAAGGGCTGGGTTCTGCATGAGTGGGTAGGGGCACCAGAAACAGGGTCAGGACCACGGTCCTGGGTGATGCTCCACACCTTCGGTTGCCCACCTATAATCATGGGCAGGGACCAATCAGAAGGTCTCTCAGAGGGATGGGGTCTTTGGAGGCTCCCCTGCTGTATCTGGTATTAACTCTTCACTCTTTGGGATTGAGGAGAGAGTCACGGAAGGGACCAGTGTTGAGGGGGTGCTACTTGGAGAGCTTGGGGTAGCACCTAGTTACTACTATGTTTGGAAGTACAGCTGACCCTTGAACAACACGGGGGTTGGGAGCACCCACCCTCTATGCAGTGGAAAATCCACGTGTAGCTACAGTTGGCCCTCCGTGTTCACGATTCCACAATCAAAGATTCAACTAATTGCAGATTGTGTAGCACCATAGTATGCATTTATTGAAAAATGTCTACCTATAGATATTTTATATAAAATATCTGCATAGGTATCTGTGCAGTTCAAACCTGTGTTTTTCAAGGGTCAAGTGCAGTTAGTATTTTCCCATGCCCTATAGCAGGATGGGGGGCTTCCCTGGTGACTGCAATGCCGGAAACCTGGATTCAATCCTTGGGTTGGGAAGACCCCCTAGAGAAGGGCATGGCAACCCACTCCAATATTCTGGTCTGGAGAATCCCATGGACAGAGGAGCCTGGTGGGCTAAAGTCCACGGGGTCACAAACAGTGGGAGACAACGAAGTGACTTACACTCACTCACATAGCAGGATGGTGTGTTCCAGCTGAATGCCAGTCTTGGAGCTGGTCCCCAAAGTCCAGTGGTTCCTCCCTCTCCCTCTGGCTGGCAGTGTCTGGGTCCCCTCCCCATAGACCGTGGTCTTGAAGCCACTGAGTCAGAGGATGGGCCCAGGGATGAAGGGCATACAGGGGTCCCCAAACCCAGGGTGCCAGAGCCTTCCTGCCTCTCCTCACCCCCACTTCAGCCAGCTCTCAGGGGACCCCCTGTCCCACACCCTGAGCACTGAGACGGAAGTGGATGCAGCCAGCCAGCTGGGATGCGGTCATCCAGCCTCCTGAGCAAGGCCAGCTCTTCCTGTGGGAAACTGTGAGAGTTGAGGCTCTGCGGGGGCTCCCTGGGTGGGACTGGCTGGCCCAGCCCGCCCTGATCTAGCCCTGGGACACCCCCCTGGGAAGGGGCACAGCGACTCTGGGGGATGGTAAAAGTCCAGACAGCCAGACCAGCCGCACCTAGTGATGTTTCGGGCTGGGCGGGGGCCCTGGAGTGTGAGTGCAGCCCCGAGGCAGTGGGGTGGTGGGGAGCCAGACACAGCCAACTCTGGAAATGAAATTTGCGTTGTTATCTGTGCTCGCTCAGGCCAAGGGCCTTGGGCATTGGCTAACCTGACTGAGGAGTTAAGAAGCAGGGAGGGGCCCGGAAGCAGAGGGGTGGTGGGAGCTGAAACACAGGCTGGAGTGGAGGGAGCACCTGCTGGAGCGTGTGTGTGGATCCCTTGGGGGGTTTGTATTTGTGCCTTTTGGTTTTCCCCAAGTGTGTGTGTGTGTTTCCCTGCTTTATGTGGATGTCCTTTAAAGGGATGCGGGGTGAGTACTTGGCTTCTTGCTCATGTGTTGAGATTTCTCGAGTGTGTGTGTGTGTGTGTGTGTGTGTGTACACAACCACACATTCCCTGCGGTTTGGTGTGTACACGCTCTATCATACCCCACCCCCTCAGCAGCCTGCAGGTCCAAACACAGTCTAAGGAATAGAGCGGGGATGGGGGGGCAGGGCACCCAGAGGGTGGTCCTGGGAGAGCTGGGCCCTGGAGATGGCCCTGGCCTGGCAGGGAGCAAAGGGGCAATCAGTGGAGAGGCCACGAGAGTGCTGGCTGATTGAGGAAGAGGAATTAGCCAGGAGCCTCTTGGGGCCCCGCGGGAGGCGGGGGGGCCTGGCATCCTGATTAGGGAGCGGGCGCAGCTGGGTTCACCTGAGCCTGGTAAGGGGGAGTCTGGGCGTGGGCCAGGGATGAACCACAGCAGGGCCTGGACTGATGACCAGGGATGGCAGGGATGGACTATAAACAACAGATGCCCCCATGACCCTGGCAGCTCCCCGATGCCCAGGGTGCCCAGGGTGCCTGGTGATGGAAGCGGCATCTGCCACTCAATCCTCACAACGCAGGTTCAGCCATCATTTGGGCTCCTGCATGAGGACACAGAGGCTGATGTTGTTCAGTCCCTCAGTCGTGTCTGACTCTCTGCGACCCCAGGGACTCAGGCTTCCCCTGTCCATCACCATCTCCCAGAGCCTGCTCAAACTCATGTCCATTGAGTCGATGGTGCCATCCAACCATCTCATCCTCTGTCGTCCCCGTCTCCTCCTGCCCTCAATCTTTCCCAGCATCAGGGTCTTTTCTAATGGGTCAGCTCTTCGCATCAGTGAGGGGATGCTCCTAATCCAGGTTGACTCGACCTCAGAGTCCTCTTTTTACTTTTATGCCACCATCCCTGACAGGTCCCAGCCCTCCGCTATATCACCAGTGGGGAAAAGTTAGGGGAGTGCAGTTTGCAGGGACAGGAAAAGAGGGATTTACCAATCAACCTGACCAGCAAGGGCTTCCCTTGTGGCTCAGCTGGTAAAGAATCTGCCTGCAGTGTGGGAGGGCTGGGTTCTATTCCTGGGTTGGGAAGATCCCCTGGAGAAGGGAAAGGCTACTCATTCCAGTGTTCTGGCCTGGAGAATTCCATGGGCTAACTCCATGGGGTCACAAAGAGGCGGACGTGACTGAGTGACTATCACTTTCTTGATCATCAAAGCAGACTGACTTGGTAGGTGATGAGACACTCATAACTGGAGGTATGCAAGGAGTGGCCCTCTGATGAAGGGCTTCCTTGAGGGATAGGAGCTTGGGTTCCATTTTCTTCCATCACTGTAATATGGTCTTGAGTCACAGCCCCTGGGTTGGAATCCTCACAGTGTGACCTTGGGCAACTGGCTGGCCCTCTCTGTTTCAGCTTCTCATCTGTGAAATAAAGTTTGAGGATTGAATTCAGAGGGTAGAATTTTTCCAGTGGTCATGTATGGATGTGAGAGTGGGACTACAAAGAAAGCTGAGAGCCGAAGAATTGATGCTTTTGAACTGTGGAGTTGGAGAAGACTCTTGAGAGTCTGTTGGACTGCAAGGAGATCCAACCAGTCCATCCTAAAGGAAATCAGTCCTGAATATTCATTGGAAGGACTGATGCTGAAGCTCCAATACTTTGGCCACCTGATGCAAAGAACTGACTCCTTGGAAAAGATCCTGATGCTGGGGAAGATTGAAGGCAGAAGAAGGGGCGAAGAGGATGAGATGGTTGGATGGGATCACTGACTCAATGGACATGAGTCTGAGCAAGCTTTGGGAGTTGGTGATGGACACGGAAGCCTGGCATGCTGCAGTCCATGGGGTCGCAAAGAGTTGGACATGACTAAATGACTGAACTGAATTGAACTGAAAGCACTCAATATTCTAACACTGTGTGTTAGGTGGAGTCAGAGAGAGCTGGGGGAAGAGGAGGGACTTGGGATGAACAGGAAGTAAAATGGAAGGAAACGCAGGTGTTGGTTCTGAGGCTTGAGGGGTTAGGTGGGTACTCAGGTTTCCTGAAAAATCCCCAGGCTGCTCTGCTTCAGTCTAGACCTCACCTCCCCTTTCAGGCTGTTACTCCTCCTTCCCTCCCTGCATTCCCTGCCCAGTTTTTCCTCCTCTATTTCATTCTTCATCCTCATTAAACTGACCGTGTCACCCTCTCATCCATAGCCTTGGATGACTCCCCCTTGCCCACGGAAGTGATTCTCCAAGTGCGCCAGGAGAAGCCAGGGAGTTGGGGGATAACCTTAGGTTATCTGGAGTCCCTTACACGACCCTTGCAGGATCTGGAGTCCCTTAGGAAATTTCCAGTTCTCTACTAATTCCAAGGAGGACATCCCATTTGATGGTATTTTGTCCTCTACTCCTTTATCAAAAGGAGGTGAGGCTCAGATTCAGAGCCATCAGCAAGAACTCAATATCACTGATGTGTTCCAGCCATTTCTTTCTTCTCAAAGCACTGTTCCTCTCGGTTCCCCAACTGCACGCTTTCTTCTTTGTATCCTCTTCCCTGGCTGCTCCTCCCCAGTCTCCAGGATTGTCCTCTGGGGCTGACCCTCTAAAGCTGGTGTGCCATCGGGCCCCCTCTTGTCTGGACTCTGTCTAGTCCCACGGACTTCAGCACCACTGGTGAGTCCCCAGCACATCTCTCCGGACTCAGAGAGGAATGTCCAGCTGCCTTCATGACATCACCACTGGATGTCCATCTCAATCTGAAAGTCCAAAATGGAGCTTGAGTTTCCCCACAACTCTGCCTTCCATCTTGCTCGCCCTGTTGCAGGAGACACTTAACCACCTAGGGGTTTCCTTGGTTCCTCTCTCTCACCAGCCCCATCCAATCCATCAGCTATACACGTTCACTTTACCTGCAAAACACATCCTGCTGCTACAGCCGCTTTCCTCTAGTCATTTCTTGCTCTGGCCCAAGCCATCCTCACCCCTCATCTGTGTGTTACAGTCACCTCTGCCCTAGTCCTGTTGCTCCCACCCTGCACCCCTACAGTCCACCATGCAGCAGCTTTTAAAAACAATGATCAGACAATCTCCCTCAGCTGCTTAAGAGTTTCAAAGGGAATTCCCTTGTGCTTTCAAAAATTCAAGCCCTTTGCGCTGGTTTGCAAGGACCCTCTTTGGCCTGTTTCTCCCTCTTCATCCCCATGTGACTCACCCCCTTGTCCACTCTGTTCTGGCCCCAGGAAGCTCAGTTCCACCTTATTCTGTCTGGGACACTCTCACGCTTGATCTTTGCACGGTCAGTATCTTCTCTTCCTTTTGCTGTCCACACGAGGGTCACCTCCACAGAGAGGACTTCCCTGACCATCCAATAACCAAGTCACTCCCAGACATGACCAAATCGGCCTCTTCAGGCACAGCAGAGCATGGCACTTTTACTTGTTTCCTTTCTTTGCTTTTTTCTTTTCCCCATACAGCTATAAATGTCTTCCCTGGTGGTGCAGTGGTAAAGAATCCACCTGGCAATGCAGGAGACGCAAGAGATGTGGGTTCGATCTCTAGGTTGGGAAGATCCCCTGGAGAAGGAAATGGCAACCCACTTTAGCATTCTTGCCTGGGGAATCTCATGGACAGAGGAGCCTGGTGGGCTACAGCCCATGGGGTTGGAAAGAGTCAGACATGACTGGGCGCCCCCGCGTGCATGTATGCACGTGTAATTATGAACCAAGAACTTGAGTTAGGAAAATGTCCAGGAAGATCATTAGTGGGAACCTGTCTGGTTCACTGTTGTATCCCCAAAGCCAAGAATGATGCCTGTGTCATTGGAGACAATTATTAACTATTTGTTTCTTGAATTAACAAATTATATATACATATTATAATCACCTTTGATTTATGATGGCTATCACTGTGTTTTTCCACTGTAGATAGAGATTTAAACTTTTAAGAATAAAGAGAAAAAAAAGAATAAAGCAAAGGGAGGTCTTATAAGAGACTTGTATTCAGAATATTAAAGAACTCTTACAACTCAACAATAAAAAGACAACATGGTTAAAAATGGGCAAAGGATTTGAATAGACATTTCTCAAAGGTGAAATGCACCTGGCCCAACAGCACATGAAAACATGCTCAGCATCACTAGTTGCTGTGTGTGTGTTAGTTGCTCAGTTATGTCCGACTCTTAATAATCCCATGGACTGTAGTCCACCAGGCTCCTCTGACAATGGAATTCTCCAGGCAAAAATACTGCAGTGGGTTCAGTTCAGTTCAGTTGCTCAGTTGTGTCTGACTCTTTGTGACCCCATGAATCACAGCACGCCTGGCCTCCCTGTCTATGACCAACACCCAGAGTTCACTCAAACTCATGTCCATCGAGTTGGTGATTCCATCCAGCCATTTCATCCTCTGTCGTCCCCTTCTCCTCCTGCCCCCAATCCCTCCCAGCATCAGGGTCTTTCCCAATGAGTCAACTCTTCACATGAGCTGGCCAAGGTATTGGAATTTCAGCTTCAGCATCAGTCTTTCCAATGAACACCCAGGAGTGATCCCCTTTAGGATGGACTGGTTGGATCTCCTTGCAGTCCAAGGGACTCTCAAGATTCTTCTCCACACAGTTCAAAAGCATCAATTCTTTGGTGCTCAGCTTTCTTCACAGTCCAACTCTCACATCCATACATGACCACTGGAAAACCATAGCCTTGACTAGACGGACCTTTGTTGGCAAAGTAATATCTCTGCTTTTGAATATACTATCTAGGTTGGTCATAACTTTTCTTCCAAGCAGTAAGCATCTTTTAATTTTATGGCTTCAATCACCATCTGCAGTGATTTGGGAGCCCCCAAAATAAAGTCTGACACTGTTTCCACTGTTGCCCCATCTATTTCCCATGAAGTGATGGGACCAGATGCCATGATCTTCGTTTTCTGAATGTTGAGCTTTAAGCCAACTTTTTCACTCTCCTCTTTCACTTTCATCAAGAGGCTTTTTAGTTCCTCTTCACTTTCTGCCATAAGGGTGGTGTCATCTGCATATCTGAGGTTATTGATATTTCTCCTGGCAATCTTGATTTCAGCTTGTGCTTCTTCCAGCACAGCGTTTCTCATGATGTACTCTGCATGTAAGTTAAATAAGCAGAGTGACAATATACAGCCTTGACGTATTCCTTTTCCTATTTGGAACCAGTCTGTTGTTCCATGTCCAGTTCTAACTGTTGCTTCCTGACCTGCATACAGGTTTCTCAAGAGGCAGGTCAGGTGGTCTGGTATTCCCATCTCTTTCAGAATTTTCCACAGTTTATTGTGATCCACACAGTCAAAGGCTTTGGCATAGTCAATAAAGCAGAAATAGATGTTTTTCTGGAACTCTCTTGCTTTTTCCATGATCCAGCAGATGTTGGCAATTTGATCGCTGGTTCTCTGCCTTTTCTAAAACCAGCTTGAACATCTGGAAGTTCACAGTTCACGTATTGCTGAAGCCTGGCTTGGAGAATTTTGAGCATTACTTTACTAGCATGTGGGATGAGTGCAATTGTGCGGTAGTTTGAGCATTCTTTGGCATTGCCTTTCTTTGGGATTGGAATGAAAACTGACCTTTTCCAGTCCTGTGGCCACTGCTGAGTTTTCCAAAATTGCTGGTGTATTGAGTGTAGCACTTTCACAGCATCATCTTTCAGGATTTGAAATAGCTCCACTGGAATTCCATCACCTCCACTAGCTTTGTTCATAGTGATGCTTTCTAAGGTCCATTTGACTTCACATTCCAAGATGTCCGGCTCTAGGTGAGTGATCACACCATCATGATTATCTTGGTCATGAAGCCTCTTTTTTTGTATAGTTCTTCTGTGTATTCTTGCCACCTTTTCTTAATATCTTCTGCTTCTGTTAGGTCCATAGCATTTCTGTCCTTTATTGAGACCATCTTTGCATGAAATGTTCCCTGGGTATCTCTAATTTTCTTGAAGAGATCTCTAGTCTTTCCCATTCTGTTGTTTTCCTCTATTTCTTTGCCTTGATCACTGAGGAAGGCTTTCTTATCTCTCCTTGCTATTCTTTAGAACTCTGCATTCAGATGCTTATATCTTTCCTTTTCTCCTTCTCTTCTTTTCACAGCTATTTGTAAGGCCTCCTCAGAAAGCCATTTTGCTTTTTTGCATTTCTTTTCCATGGGGATGGTCTTTTCCAGGCAATCTTCCTAACCCAGGGATTGAACCTGAGTTGCCTATGTTACAGGCAGATTCCTTACTGTCTGAGTCACCAGGGACGCCTCATTAGTTACTATGGAAATGCAAATCAAAACCACAATCAGATGCCATTTTAAACCCATTGGAATTTAGCTACTAGGCTGACTAAAAATGAAAAAAGACAGACAATAGCAAGTGTTAGCAAATGTGGAGAAGTTGGAATGCTCATATATTGTTGGGGGGATTGTGAAATGGCACAGCCACTTTGGAAACAGTTTGGCAGTTCTGCTTCCTCAAAAGGTAAACATGGAGTCATCATATAATCCAGCAATCCCACTCCTAGGTGCATACCCAGGAGAACTGAAAACATACGTCCACACAAAAACTTCTATGTGAGTTGATAGCAACATTATTCAAAATAGCCCCCAAATAGAAACAACTCAGATGTCCATCAACGGATGAATATGGTATATCTATGCAATGGAATACTATTCAGCAACAAAAAGCAACGAAGTGCTGCTATGCACATCAACACATCTGAGTGGACCCTAACGTCAGGTTTCTAACAGAGAAAAGCCAGTCACTGAAGGCCACAGCACATATTTCTTGATTCTACTCCTCTGAAGGCAATGGCACCCCACTCTAGTATTCTTGCCTGGAAAATCCCATGGATGGAGAAGCCTGGTGGGCCACAGTCCATGGGGTTGCTAAGAGTTGGACGCGACTGAGCGACTTCACTTTCACTTTTCACTTTCATGCATTGGAGAGGGAAATGGCAACCCACTCCAGTGTTCTTGCCTGGAGAATCCCAGGGACGGGGGAGTCTGGTGGGCTTCTGTCTAAGGGGTCGCACAGAGTTGGACACGGCTGAAGCGACTTAGCAGCAGCAGCAGCAGCATTCATCTGAAGTGTCCAGAACAGGCAAATCCATAGAAACAGAAAATAGATCAGTGGTTGCCAGGACGTCTGGAGTGGTGGCAGGGGGAGAGGGGAGGGAAAATTGGAAATGACTGATAATAGTTGATGAAAATGTTCTGAAATTAGATAGTAATGATGATTGTGCAATTATGAATATGCTAAAAAAACATGAATTGTACACATTAAAATGGTGGGTTTTATGTTATGTGAGTTATATCTCAATAAAGCCGTTACTGAAAAATAAAGTTTAAAAATGATCATCAAAAGAAAAAAACCAAGAAACGCATGAGTCTCCGGCACAGTCATGGAAGAAGAATATGAGTGATTTGAAGCTGCCTTGTGGGGACTTCCCTGGTGGTCCAGCAGTTAGGACTCTGCACTTCTACTGCTGGGGCACAGGTTTGATTCCTGGTCATGGAGCTAAGATTCCACATGATGCATACTGCAGCCTTAAAAAAAAAAAAAAAAGATGTTGGCTTATAGGCTTACAAGGATAAAGTCCAGACATCACAGTTTAACATTCAAAGCTTAACTCCAGTTTTGTATGCTGCTCTTCTCTTTAATCTGGTCACATTGGGCTGCTCCCTGTCTCTGAAACAGGAATCTTTAGTGCGGCCTTGTCCTTGCAAATCCTTGCCCCTGACTGGGGTGCTCACTCTCATTTTCTCTATCTGGTTTAATTCGGTCTGGTCAATATCTGCGGGAAGGCTAGGTGCTGAGGCTTCTCAGGTGGCGCTAGTGGTAAAGAACCCGCCTACCGATGCAGGAGACTGGAGTTCAATCCCTGGGTCAGGAAGATTCCCCCAGAGGAGGGCATGGCAACCCGCTCCAGTATTCTTGCCTGGAGAATCCCATGGACAGAGGAGCCTGGCGGGCTGTGGTCCATAGAGTCGCAAAGGGTCAGACGCGACTGAAGCGATTTAGCACGCATGCACACACGCGGTATATGCCAGGCTCTGTGCCAGGTGCTAGCGACACAGTGCAGACAAGTGAGACGGACACGGTCTGGGCCCTGGGCTGGCTCCCAGGCAGGATGAGGGAGATGAAAGGGTACCCGGCAACAATCAAACTGGAAGGAGAATCTGGGATGCTCGGAGCACTGAGGCTGCCGAGGTGCAGAGGAAGAAACTGACAGAGCCTGAGGGATCCAGAGGGGACAGAAGAGGGGCTGTTTCAGCTGCAGAGTTTAGCCAGGCAAGGATCAGAGGGAAGCATATGACAGGCTGAGGGAACGGACTAGACTAAAATCTCAGACAGAGCACAGCAGGTTGGAGGAGGCATCAGAAGGCGGACTGACTGCAATGTAGCCTGGGAGGTGGGGAGCGGCAAGAAACAGTCTTAGAGGGAGAGTGATCAGGTGATCGGTGCTCTGGGTCTTTGTTAGTCATGCCAAACATGCTGGATTTTTAATTCCAGAGCTCAGTTCAATTCCACAAAATATTATGCTTATTTTTCTTCAAATCACTGATCACCCCTGGCATTATACATCCATCTGTTTATTGCCTGCCCCCCTACTAGAAAGGACATGAACTTTGTGTTGTTGACTGCTGTGTACTCAACAGCCAGAACGGCTCATGTAGGCGCTCCATAAATACTTATCAAATGCATGGATTTACATGCCTGTCTCCTCTGCTTCACAGTTATTTAAAGTCAGGGAATGGCTGGATTCATCATTATGTCCCCAGGGCCCAGCACAGAGCTTGGCACACACATGCTTCTTAATAAATATCCAGAGAATAAGTGAATGAATAATTGTCTCCTTCAATAGGCTACAAATTCCTAAAGGGCAGGGACTGCTTGATATATGTCCTCAGTGGCCTACACATTGTCTGGTGGACAGCAGACACTCAGTAAAGATTTGCTGCACTAGTCGAGAGTCCCCTCTGGATGGGGCCCCTGGCACGCTTGCTTTGGGAGCTAAACCTTGCCCACCTTCAAGGGCATTAGCTCCCAGGTAGGCAGGAAGGGGAGATCCCCAGTTGTCAAAGGGTCTCCGGACCTGGGGCCACAGGTCTTGCTGACAGGATTAGCCTAGATGTGCCAGGTAGCCAGGGAGACTGGGAGCATCAAGGAGGGCTTCCTGGGGGTCAGAGACCACACCGCTGCCCATCAGGCCCCAGCCCCGCCCCTCTCTGGTGATTGGCAGGTGGCTCCACCAATGAGATGTGAGTGCAGCTGTGGGTAGAGGTGGTGGGATGGGACAGATGGTGGGTGACAAGGAAACCCCCATGTTCTCCTCCATCTGTTACATTTAATTGACTTCCCGCAGAAAGAAAAAAAAGATGAACCAGTTGCAAGGATGAAATTGCTAATTAAAAGGCCCTCTGATTAGATAGACAAATATTTACCAATTATGCCTGACCCTGTCTCTCTCTCTTATGTCTGCAAACTCCCCCATCAGCATCATGGCTGCATGACACCCAGCTGGTGGCTCTTCCACCAACGTCTCTCCTGGGGCTCAGACTGGCTCCGGGTGAAGCCCGGTAGGAGAGAGGCAACTACGGCAAATAGTCATTCAACAAACACCATGCCCAGGACCAGGCTCAATGCTGGGCCCCAGAGAGCTGCATCAGGGTTGCCAAGCTCAGTGCTGTGGGTTGTGTGCTGCACGAAGGTTCAGCCCAGGGAGAGTGGGGCTCCACTTGTCAGCCTGAGACTTCTGGTGGCAGAAGAAGATTTTTTCCTTTTCTTTTTTTGCACAATGGGCCATTAGCTTGCCAACCCATGTTCAGAGGATCATGCCTGTATTTTTTTAAATCCACACAGAATGGGCTAGTGACAGCTGAATAGAGATGACTATGATTCAGTTCCTGAGCCATGGGCTCTTGGGAGAGTGGGGGAGAAAAATCTACCTATGATGAATAAACTGCCGTTTAACATTTATTGAGCTCCTGACGTTTGCCAAGCACTGTGCTAAGTGCTGGGCTTCCCAGGTCACACTAGTGGTAAAGAACCTGGCTGCCAGTGCCGGAGACACAAGAGACGCGGGGTTGATTTCTGGGTCGGGAAGATCCCCTAGAGAAGGGAATGGCACCCCACTCGGGTATTCTTGCCTGGAGAATCCCAAGGACAGAGGAGCCTGGCAGGCTACAGTCCATGGGGTTGCACAAAGTCGGACATGACTGAAGCGACTTAGCATGCATGAACTAAGTGCTGGGGGAGAGAGAGAGATGAGTAACACATATTTCCTGCCCTCCAGGAGTCCTGTCCACTTGGAAGAGATGGGTACCTGTACCTGGGTCTGCCCTTCCTGTTTTCTTTCCTTCCTGCATTCCAAATAATCTTTAGAAATACCTGGGAGATAAGAACCATCGCTCTGGACTCATGGGGCCTTCACTCGAATTTTGGCCCTCCCCTGTTCTGGCTGTGTGACCTTGGGCAACTTACCTCACCTCTCTGTGCCTCAGGTTTCCTCTCTAAGTTGGAAATAACAACGGTAGCAGCATCGTGGAGTTATTACAGATGAAATGAGTTACTGCATGTAAGTCATGCCTGATGCACAGTAAGTGCTCAATAAAGGGCAGCTATTGTTATTTTTTGGGTCTATTATGTGTCCCTTGGGAACGCAGAGCTGCACCAGTGTGGTTTCCTCTTCCTTTAGAACTCACAGCGTGGCTCACACACAGAGAAACCCAGTACCATTCACACGCTCACATACACTCAGGCTGTGCTGAAGAAGTTGTGACGACAGGGTGCAGTTTTATTTATTTGTTTTCTAATTTTGACTGTACTGGGTCTTCACTGTGACGTGCAGGCTTATTTGTCCCATGGCGTGTGGGATCTAGCTCCCTGACCGGGGGATCAAACGCATGTCCCTTAACCACTGGACCACTAGGGAAGTCCCAGGGTGCGGCTCTAGAATGAATGAATGAGTTTTAGCTTAGAAGTCAGATGAGTTGAGGTTGTCTTACACCCAGGTTGGGGAAAATGGAACGATTGCCTGGTGAGGGCATAAGCTCTCCATCCCTGGAGGTATGCCAAAGAGTGAGGTTGCCACAGAAAGGATCCCAGCTGTGTGGGAGAAAAGCAGGTCAATTCCATCGGGCAGACTGGTTTGGGGTGTGACAGCCCCTTCCTAGGACAGTGGGATAAGTTTTCCAGGACCAGAGAATTCCCTAGCGACCTGGTGATTAGGACGCAGTGCTTTCACTGCCAGGACTGGATTTGATTCCTGCTAGGGAAGCTAAGATCCTGCAAGCTGTGCGGTACAACCAAATTAAAAAAGAAAATAAGAAAAAACGGATACTAAAGTTCTCCAGGAACAGCTGGGTAGGCGTGGAAGCCTGACATTGGGCAATTCACTGGGAGCCCATTCCACTAGCAAAGGGACAGCCAAGCTGCCCGCCATGCGTGTTCATTTCTGGGGGTGAGGCCCTGAATGGCAGGAGTGCTACCAACAGAGGCAGGAAGCTGTCAGACTTCAGCCCCTAAGGTGGCTCCAGTTGGGGTGAGAGAGAGCTAGGATGATTCAGTCCTGAAGGGGTGACTCGGGAACCGCTGTCTACTTTCTCCCCATCTGTTTCCCCACCTGTAAAATGGGAAGAGTGGACCAGATAAATGTCAGTGTTCAGCCGTTGTTTCCCTTCTCCCATTTCCAAATCACTGACAACACATATTAAGTACTCACCACATGCCCAAATCCGTCAGTCCTAAAGGAAATCAATCCCAAATATTCATTGGAAAGACAGATGCTGAAGCTGAAGCTCCAATAGTTTGGCCCCCTGATGCAAAGAGCTGATTCATTAGAAAAGACCCTGATGCTGGGAAAGTTTGAAGGCAAGAGGAGTGGGAACAACAGAGGATGAGATGGTTGGATGGTATCACTTACTCAGTGGACATGAGATCGAGCAAACTCCAGGTGATGATGAAGGACAAGGAAGCCTGGTGTGCTGCAATCCATGGGGTCGCAGAGTCGGACATGACTGAGCGACTGAACAATAAGAACATGCCACGCACTGGATAAGAACAGCTAAGCCTGCTGCATGCAGCATCTCGTTTATTTATTAAAGTTTTATTTTCTTTACTTTTTTGGCCGTGCTGGGTCTTCATTGTGTCACGTGGGATCTTTGTTGCAGTGCTCAGGCTTCCTCGAGTTGCGTGCAGGCTCAGTAGTTGCAACGTGGGAGCTTCTCTAGTTGCCGTGCAGGATGTGGGATGTTAGTTCCCTAACCGGTGATCAAACCTACACCCTCTGCACTAAAAGACGAATTCTTAACCACTGGACCACCAGGGTTCACCCCTAGCATCTCATTTAATTTTCACCTCAGTCCAGAAGGTAGGCACTCTTACCGCCATGCCCGCTTTACAGATGCAGAAGCTGAGAAGTAAAGGAAGCTAAGTTCAGCTAGCACAGAAGTAACAGAGCCAGGTCTCAAACTCAGACCTGGCTGACACTGAGACATGGGATGCCAGTACCTCTGTCCTCCTGCCTGCCAGTCCTGCTAGGCTCCCCAGCACGGCCCTTGCCCTGCACCCCATCCTAGGAGCACGCCTCCCCCCACCGTCCCCTTCCTGGGCTCATACCATGAAAGCCCCATGCAGAGCCTTCGACTCTAGAGGGATATATATTATCTAAATTTGATAAGACAACTTAATTTCACTCCGTGTCTGTTACTGGCGATAAAACCAGGAGACTTTTATGACCCAGCGTCCTCGGCAAGATTGTCAGGAACTTATTATACAAGGTCTAACTGGATTTCTCCCTGCAGATGGCTGGGAGCCACAGGCTGGAACGCAGTTCGGCATCACATTTGGGGGAATAAATGCAAAATGCCTGTTCCAGAGGCTTAGATAAGGCAGCAGGCTTCTGAGCTCCCCAAGAATCGGATCTGCCTTTCCCAGGCCCTGAAGGGTGATTTGGGGAGGATTTACTTAAACGCTGTTGGCGGAGGACAAGATGATGGGTTTTCTCTCCCTCTCACCCCTTGATCCTTCTCACCCAGGGAAGGAATGTGGAGGTGCCTGAGACTTGGGGTTCAGAAAAGAGGTTCCTGGAGGGTGAGAAGTTCAGGGCAAAGACGGGGTATGGAAAGAGGGGCATGAGTGGGTTGTGTGCAGTAACAGAGGGTAAAGGAAGGGCCAAAGGAGGGGGAACTAGGTGCTTCTTACCTTGCTGCCCGAGGATGCCCTCAAGACTTCTTCCTTACTGCCCTGAGACGCCTGTCTCCTTCCCCAGCCAACCCCCAGGGCTGGTGTGGACCCTCACACACAGGGTCCTAAAACAGACGACGTCCCTCAGATGCAGGGTTCACATATTTGGGCTCACAGATGCCCCTATATATTCTTTTTTTCCCTGGCATCAGCTGAGCTGTTTGCATGATCGGCACTGCCCGGAGTAGCCTCCAGAGACCATCATGAGAAAAAGCCATCATCTGCTGATACCCCAATCTTTTTTAAGGTTCACTGTCAGCAAACCCCGCATTCGGAGCTCACCTCAAAATCTGATATCTGCTAGGCTCGGGTTCACAGACAGACCTAGGATTCAGCTCAGTCTTAACACCCAGTGCAGATCTATAGCCTCCTAAACCAAGATCAGCCCCAAGCTGAGAGTTACACTCCCCAGACTGACATCCCTCCTGGGGTGGGCTTCTATACGTATTTGGCACAACCCCAGATTCAGACATCTTCTCGAACTAGACTAACCCTTAGCTTGAGCATCCCCAGCCTTGGGCTGCCCCCAGAATCCGAAGGGTCACCCTCAGATTCAGGCATCCTCCTCCAAAGAAGCTCGGACCAAGCCTGAGGTCACTGCAGGCTCGGACTCTCCCAGGACCCACCCAGGGGCAATGAAACTATTCACTGGCGAGGACCGAGGAAGCAATGGCCTGGGAAGCTTCAGGTCTGCCCTCGCCCTTTCTCCCAGGCCGGGAAGGCAGTGAGCTATTTTCATCTGTCACCGAGCTCCTGATGCCTCATTTATCTCCCTTTCAATGGACTCGGGACTCACTTAAGGGAAGGCTTGTCTCATCTTTTCACCCCTGTGTTGCTTCCTGTTCCTTCTAGAACCCTCCATCCTAGCTGGGCCTTTCCCCCTCCAGGTTTTAGAGAGGAGAGGGTAACATTTATTGCGCATCTTTTGTGTACCATGAGTGTGGTCTCATGGAACTCTCACCATAACTGTTCTTTTTTAAACAATTATTGGTTTTCATCTCCAGCTGTCCTGGGTCTTCGTTGCTGCGTGGGTTTTCCTCCAGCTACAGCGCTCAGGCGTCTCACTGCGGTGACTTCTCTTGTGGCAGAGCGTGGGCTCTGGGGTGCTTGCGCTTCAGTAGTTGCAGCACGTGGGCTCAATAGTTGTGGCTCCCAGGCTCTGGAGCAGACTCAAAAGTTGGGGTGCACAGGCTTAGTTGCTCTGAGGCTTGTGGGATCTTCCCGGATCGGGGGTCAAACTTGTGTCTCCCACCTTGGCGGGCAGATTTGTTACCACTGAGCCACCAGGGAAGGCCATTGCCATAATCTTTCGAACTAGATTTTTATTATATCCATTTTTGGATAAAGAAACAGAGGCACAGAGAGGTTAAGTCACTTGTCCAAAGCCACACAGCCCCGAAGTGTGGGCATTTTGTCTCTGCAGAGGTCCTGGCCCAGCACTTGTACGGGCTTGGGCGTGCCCTCGGGTGGTGGGGGTCCCGGGGGTGCTGTGGCCTTTGGAGAAGGCACAGTGGGAAGGCTGTTGTTGTCGCTGAGCCGAAGTTTGTATTGTTTCCATATCGGCAAAACGCATTATTTCCAGTAGACAGGAGGATGGACGGAACAGGGGAGTGGAGGACACCTCAGTGAGATCAAGGACACCGGTGGCCAGGACCAGTAGCCGTGGGGGTGGCGGGGGCAGGAGCTGGCCTTTGCCAGAGACGGTGATGAATGGGTCGGGTCCCAGCGGCAAGGTGCTGAAGGGCAGAGACCCAGTTCCTGCGTGTGTGTGTGTGTCGGGGGTCAGAAATCACTGCCCCCCTGAGACTACCCCATCTTGAGTGAAGACCCAAGAGTCCATGGGACCTCTGGGAGACTCATAACCCCTGGCAGGCCTGACAGGACGCAGAAGGCAGGCTGGAGCCCCGTCTGTGCCCCCAGCTCTGCAGTTTCCTGAGGGACCCAGTGGGGTTTGAGGCTTGAACCAGGATCTGGGGCTGAATGAGAGAGAGCCTGGCTGCACTGGGAAGCACGTGACTGTTGGAACCAGGCGGTATCCCTTCCCAGCTGGGTGACCTGGAGCAAATCATTTCACCCCTCTGAGCCTCAGTTACAAGTAAACAGGTGCAGTGAGGCTGATCTGCGGGGTGGTGAGGGTTGGAAGGTACGCACTAAGTGCTCGTTCAGGAAATGGTGCTTTATATTATAAAGGGGTTACCATGCCAGCACTCTAAATGGCTGGCCCTGAAAATTGCCTCTAAGGGGAATAGGGATGGAACCCAAATCCCTCAGCTGAGAGTGGCTTTTTTTTTTTTTTTAAGAGAAACAAATAATATAATCCTCAAAGGATTTTCCCTCTTGGCTCTAAAAAATAAATAAAACAACTAATATCTTCATTTCCATCCTCCCTTTTAAGCTAATTTGTGGAAAATTAAAAAGGGGAACTCACGATGGCTGGCATTTTAATTGGATCTTGACTGGCATCCTCACTAGGATTCCCTGATTAGTGTCTTCAGTTAAATCGTCTGCTCCTTTTAGCTGATTTTCTACCCTGGGCAGGGCCTGGGATAGGCAGGGCTGCCCAGGGCCCAGGTGACTTCCCATGCCAAGAAGAGGGCTTCAAGCTGGTACACCAGATGCCCCAGGGGCTTTGGGGACAGAGTGACCCAGGTTGAAATTTTGGCTCTGTTACCTGATTGGGGGGTGGAATCTGTGCGAAGGACTTGCAGGAGGCACGTGTCCTCATCTGGGACTGGGACACACCTGAATGAATTTACCTGGCACACACAGACCAGCAGCACGTGGTGTCTCCTTCTTCAGCCCACCTCCGAGAGAGTTTGGGAGGGGGGCTTTCACAGGGCGGGAAGAATGGCCAGCCCTACCCCACGCATATGGCTCAAGGGCAGCGCTCTTTCCTGCATCCATCAGCCTCGCAGTTTCTGGTTAAAAAGACAGTTCAGGGACTTCCCTGGCGGTCCAGTGGTTAAGAATCTGCCTGCCAACGCAGGGGACACAGGTTCTACCCCTGAACCAGGACGATCTCACATGCCTTGGAGCCTCTAAGCCACCACTACGGATCCCACATGCAACTGCTGAAGCCAGCACAGGAAGCATCGAAAATCTAGTGCAGCTGGAAAAAAAAGTCCACTGCTTTCCCCACTTTCAGGATTTCGGAAATGGTAATAATAGTATGTTTCTTGAGTGCTTACTTCCTTTCAGGGCTTCTTTTGTCCTCGTGAAACTCCTGGAGGAAGAGACAGTTGTCTTCCCATTTTATGGATGAAAAAACTCAGGCTCAGAGAGGTTGACTTGCCACACAGCTGGGGTAAGTGGCAGAGCCAGAAATAGAATTCAAATGTTTTGCCCCTCCTCTCCCCATAGCTTCCTCAACCAGCCTCAGTTCCCCAGTTTTGGATTAAAGTGTGTTTCCCCAGCCCTAGGTTTCCAGGGGTGCTCCTCCAGGGCCCGGACTTAGACCCCTGGGCTGGTGGGTGGGTGATGGGGTGAATGAGAGGAACCCCCAGCACCGCTGTGCCCCACTCCCCCAGCCCACACTCCCGGCTGTAGGTGGGGCTCCCTCCTCTGTGCCATGGGGGGACCTGCAATCAGTGCTAATCAGCTCTGGATAATTACTCAGCCCTGGGGAGGTGAGCACAGTGGTGCTGGGGGTGTTCCAGCCCCGGCTTGCTCAGTGGGATGCTGGCACAACGCTCTCCTTCCCGGGTCTGGGTTTCCCTGGCTACACTTGGGCATGGTTGAAGCCAGTAGATCTTTAACTCTGAAATGCAAGACCTGCCCACTTTCAAGAAAACTAGGGTGGTCACAGAGCTCCTGAACAGAGGTGTGGGCTCAGCCCAGTTGCCAGGTTTATAATCCGGTCCTGTCCTGAGCGGCAGGGATAACTCATCGAACCTGGGCAGCTTTCACTTTCCCCATTCATTAAGTGGGGATAAAATCAAAGCCCCGACCCCTGATTTAAGTGACTGTTAGGAGCATGCATGCTCAGTTGCTAAGTCACATGTGAATCTATGCGACCCCATGCCTGCCAGGCTCCTCTGTCCATGGGATTCTCCAGGCAAGAATACTGGAGTGGGTTGCCATGCCTTCCTCCAAGGGATCTTCCTGACCCAGGAATTAAACCTGTGTCTTCTGCACTGACAGGCGTATTCTTTACCACTGATCCACCAAGGAAGTCTGACTATTATGAGAGAGAGGCCCAAATCCAAACCACTAAACCACCAGGAATAAATGATTGTTAGGAGGATTCAGTGTGGTACCTGGGATAGTTAATATTATGAGTGCTCAATTAATGGCAGCTAGGGTTAGGGAGCGTTTTGTTTGCATCATCTTATTGAATTCTCTGAACAGCTGGGTGAGTGAAGCATTATTACAGATGAGGCTCAGAGATAAGGTAGCCCTGTACTTGGGGGAGCTGACATTCACTCGCTCTGAGCATCCCCTGGGCACTTACCAGGCTCCACACTCACTGCTGAAACAGACTGCTCCCACCCTCTTGGGGCTCATAATCCAGCAATTTGGACACCCCCGCCCCCATCCTAGGCTTCCCTGGAAGGGACACCTCCCCACCCTCTTGCAGTAGCTGGGGAGGAATTAAGCCGGAGGGTCCCAACCAATGGATATCCTTGGGGTTTGGGTGCTTAATGACCCCCCTCCTCCTCATAACCATCTCATGTAAATTTCTTTTATAATTACACTGAAAGCTATCAAACTATCTAATTTAATTTCTTTGCGAAAATAAATAGCTAAAGTGGCCCTAGGTACTGGCATAAATACTTCAAGCAGAACCATCCGGGATAGCTACTTATGCAGGCCTGACTGGCCGCAATACACACTTCATAAGTACATATTTATTGGGCCTACCCACCCCGCCTCCCCCAAAGCCCTCTCCCCTCTGAGAAGAGGCAAAGATTCTGCTGACTCAGCCGGAAGGAGAGGAAAGTGATTGGGGCCATGGTGGTAGCGTGGAGGAGGGGCGAGGGAACGGAGGAAAATATGCTGGGTAATTAATTATCTGTCTTTGTACATCCATAACTTTTTATTAAACAAATATGCAAATACTGCCTCTCCGCTGTCTTCGCCCGGGTCTGCCGTGGGGATGACTGTTAATTGGTGGCGGGGTCCGTGGGGACGAGGCTTATTTGAGAAGCAGGCCGGGGCTGGGCCAGCCTCCTCGCTCTCTCACTTGCTGTGGCTCCCCTGGTCGGCTGGGCCAGCATCATTACTCAGATATGCTTACACAAGGCCAGTGGATTGTGCCTTCTTCATGTCACCTCTTGGCATTTCTGCCTTTCTTCCTGGCTGCCAAGGCTTAGGGTTAGGCAAAGACCAAGACTCCTCTCTTGTTCTGGCTTCTGTCTACTTCCTCAGCCTCATTTCCTGTCCTTCTCGCTTCTGGCTAGTGTATCTCGGCTATCCTGGCCTCCGACCTAACCTGCTCTACCTCAGGACCTTTGCACTGGCTATTTCTCTGCCTGGAATGCTGGGTTCTCATGGCCAGCTGTTTCTTTTTTTTGGGGGGGGGTGGTTTATACTCCAAGGCATGTGCAATCTTAGTTCCCTGATTGGAGACTGAACCCACACCGCCTACCGTGGAAGCGCAGAGTGGCCACTGTGCTCCTGGACTGCCAGGGACGCTCCTGGCCCACTCTTCTTGAATTTCAGGCTTAAGGTCAATGTGACTTATGTGGCCACTTTTGTTTTTAAGCTACTTTTCTTTATGATTATTATTTTTCATCACACCTATCACCTTGGTAATTTTCGCTTTTATTTATTAGTTTTGTAAGTTTATTGTTTCCTCCTGCCAGAATGTGACTTCCAATAGAAAAGAGCCTTGTGTTATCCCATGGCCAAATCTCCAGTGCCTGGAATGGTATATGTAGTTAGTCAGCCCTTGCTCAATATTCACAACCTGAATGGAAGGAAAAACCTCCTCACTCCTCTCCTTGCCCCCAGGCCCCCTCTTCTGTTCTCCACACCATTCAGCAGATGTTTTTTAAAACACAAATCTTACCATGGACAACCTTCCACGGCTCCCTAGTTCTTCGGAATGATATCCAAGTTCCATTACCTGCCCCATTCCAACCTAGTCTCTTTACCTCTCCAAATCCTTCTTTACCCTCCGATACACTCACTGGCCTTCACACAAAGCATCATTCTTCCATGCGAGCCGTGGCACAAACGTTTCCAGCTGCCAAATTCTCTTCCATACCTCTGTTAGCTTGGCCAGCTCCCTCTTGTCTTCTACGTCTCAGATCAGGCATCACCTCCTCCAGGAAGGCTTTCTGCTTAATCTGCTATCCTCCCTGCCAATGCACCTTTCATCTTACTCTGGCTTTTCTGCTTCTCCCTCTCTAGATGGAGGTCTTTAGGAGGGTGGGGATGCTGTCTCCTCTCTCATCTTTCAGGCAACGATCATGAAGCTGGGCGGGGTATTAATCAGGTTCTGGTTTGAGAACATGGATTCTGGTCCAGCCTCCCTGGATTCATACTCCAGCGCCTCGATTTACTGGCTGCGCTGGATACCTACCAAGAGGGTGCCCAGCAGGGTGGTGGCATCTGGTGTTTATATCTGTGTGGAGCCCCTTTCTCTTGAGAGTGGGCTGCGACCTAGTGACTTAGTTCTAATAGGTGCGATACAGTAGAAGTGATGGAATGCCACCTCTGAGAGTAGCTTATAAAAGGGTGAAAGCTCCCCTCTTGGACACTCTGTCTTGCTCCTTCTCTATGAGGGACGGTAGACAGCTGCCCTGTTCTGGACGGCCCTGTGGTCTGTGGAAGGGCACACACGGCGAGAAACTAACACCTCTAATCAATAGCAGGGAGGGTTTGGGACGCCAGGTAAACTGTGCTGGAGTCCTGACCTTCAGAACCTGTGAGGTAATCAATGTCTCTTGTTCACAGCTGTTAAGTTTTGGGCTAATTTGCTACACAGTGATAGGGAGCTGAATATTGGCTAGGTGGTTGTGGGCAAGACCTTTCTGTGTCTCAGTTTCCATATCTGTAGAGTGGGGACAATAATTACCCCCATCTTGTGGGTTGTTGTGGGGATTAAATGAGTTCCTTAGAACAGTGACTGGCATATAGTGAGTGCTGTGTGTTTAGCTAGTCTCCCACTGTTAGCACTTTGGAGGTGCTTAATAAGCCCTGAGCAGTAACAAACATAGTAAGAATAATAGTTCTTGCCTATTGCTCTCTGGGCATGAAGTTCTAGCTTCTTGAGATGGCACTCAAGGCCTTGTATGATCCCTCAGACTCCTACCAGCTTCATCGCTGTGGGGCTGGCCTCTGTGTTCAACTCACCACCTCTCCTCTCATCCTTACAACATCCCTGTAAAGTAGGGACTGTCTTACAAATGTGGAGCTTGGGTTCAGAGAGGTGAAGTAACTTGCCCAAGGTCACACAGCCAGAACAAGATTAAACTAAGTTTTGAATTCAGAAATGTCTGCCTTTAGGTTTGGTTTATTTGCGTGGCCTCAGTGCCTCCCACGGGCCTGGCATAGAGTAGGAAGCAGGCCCATGGTCACTGAACTGCCTGCCTGCCTGGATGAAGATTGCCCCTTCCTCCACCTCCCATTTGTAGGGTGGAAAAGCAACAAAAAGCTCACGCGGCCAAGAGACTTTGGAGAGCAATGCTTAACCCAGAGGACTGACTCACCAGTGGGCCCCTGGGGCATCAGCCCAGTGACCCTGCTCAGTGGCTGGCTTTAATAGAGGAGGAGGAGGTAGCGGGAGCCAGCAGGGAGAGCTGCCCATTAGCCCTAATTAGCAGCCCGTCTGGAAAAGAGCTTGGGCTGAAATTAAGATGCTGTCAGTGGGTCCCAGCTGGGTCGTAGCAGAGTGGCAGCTGCAACATTTCCAGAGCCTGAGCTTGAAACACTCAGCTGGGAAGGCCTCTCTGCCTGACTCCACCTGGACCCAGGGGCCCCCGGGAGGCAGCCAGACCTCTCCCTCAGCGAGACCGTGATTCACTGAGAACCCCTTGAGTGTCAGAGCTTGAGCCAAGCCCCCACCGCCCTGTTTATCTCCATGGGTCCTCCCACAGCACCTCTACACCCATTTTGCAGGACAAAACAGAGGCTTAGAGAGCCTTCATGGTGTGCCCAAGGCCACACAGCTAGAAGTGGCAAAGTTCCGGAGGGGATCCCGAGCCAGTGCCCCGAATCCAAGGCTGCGTGGGTGGGTGGGAGGGGGAGATCCTGAGCAGGGCTTGAGTGGTGGGAATCACCCGGAGGACAGGGGGCAATCTCTGGGCTTCAAGTCACCTTCTTTCACTCCATCCCTTCCTCCCATTCCCAGGGCAGGACAGAGGTCCCTGTGCTGCCCTCTTTGTGGGGAGAGACAAGTTATGTAGAAGAGGCGGGCTGGGTTTGGGGTGAAGTAGGGTGAAAGAGCAGGAAAACCAAGTGGCAGGAAGGATGCAGCCTGCCTCCAACTCTCCACTTCCTCTTTTAAGGTGCCAAGAATAAACCAGGATTTAAAATCAAACTTAAAAAAAAAAAAATCACAAAATCCCTAAAGCTGCTTCCCAAGAAAGCAGTGGCAGTGATTTGTGCAGCAGATGAGATTTGGCCAAGCCCTGCTGGACAGGGGGCGGGGCTGCAAGGCAGGAGGTGGGCCAGGAGATGCACAGGACCTAGCCTGCCCCTACCTTGGTTGTCGATGTTGTTATTCATAATAATAATGAGCAGCCTGTTGAGGGCTTGGGATGAATGCGTGTGGAATAAATGGCAGGCAGACTGAGCGTTTCTTATCCCAGCATGGCCCTCTGGGAGGTTCGGGGCCGCCTGCCTTACCAGAGGTCGTGGCTGAGTCTACACAAAGCTTGTGTCCTCAGAGAGGCTGAGCTGAGCCCACCACAGCTTGCACACTCCCACCTCGGCCTTCCTGCCCACCCTGCCGCCAGGCTGAGTAGATGGTCATTTGCTCCCCAGCCAGCGGGCAGCTACTGATGTTTTTATGGGCAGATTGCAGGTAACGAGCTTTCCCTCCAGGACCTGGGGACAGTCTAGAATATTGTATTCAGGTTGGAGAGAGGAAGGAGGGGAGGAGGGGCAGAAGGTGAGAGATTCTTCCTGCCTCTGCCATCTGCATCCCCACAGCCAAGGAGGGAATCAGATGCAGCCATCAGGAAGGGCCCAGACCCCCCAGGGGTGGGGCAGCAGGCAGTAATTCCTTCTCTTTCGGGATGTCTTTATGCTGAACTCTGGTCTTGGTGGATGTATGTCTGGAATTTTACAAATGGCACTGACTGTGCTCCCAGGGTCAGCCTTCCCTTATTCCATCTGCGCACCCATCATCCATCCACCCACCCACCCATCCATCCATCTATCCATTCATCAACCCCCTGAGTCATCCATCCAACAGGTAGTTATGGAGCTCTCTCCTCAGCTAGGCAGTGGGTAAGGTCCTAAGGATAGGGCAGTAAGGAGGTGAAGAGGAAAAAGACGTCCCTCTCCTTCCTAAGAAAAGTCACTCACTCATTCATCTATTCAAATGATGATATTGAGTTCCTATGCTGTGCCAGGTGCTGTGGTTAGTGGAGATACTTGCGTGCATGCCTGCTAAGGTGCTTCATTCAGCCCTGTCCAGCTCTTTGTGACCCTGTGGACAGTAGCCCGCCAGGCTCCTCTGTCCATGGGATTCTCCAGGCAAGAATACTGGAGTGGGTTGCCATGCCCTCCTCCAGGGGATCTTCTCCACCCAGGGATCAAACCCGTATCTCTTATGCCTCCTGAATTGGCAGGCAGATTCTTTACCATGAATGAGCGCCACCTCGGAAGCCCAGTGGAGATACAGTGATGAACAAAAACGACACAGTCCTGATGCTTGAGGGCATCAATGAGGATATCAAGCAAGGGCTTCGGGGATGGATACTCCTGGGCACTCCTGAGAATACAGGTGATGGACCTGCAAGAGTACCGCTGGAGAACATTGATAGGGCCACGAAGTCATCACTGGCGATCCCTGCTGGCATCCGTGGGGTGTTGGTGCTAGCATTGACGACGTGCTCCCGAGGATATTGGTAACGGACGCTGATGGTGCTCCTTTGGCATCCAGGGTGGGCACTGGTGCTGAGCAGTAGTCATGCTCTCAAAGTCATCAGTGATGGGTTCTGGGAGGAGCTGATCTTTCCTTCTCCAGCAGATCTCACTCACCCTCTGCGTTCAGTCTCCTCTTCCCCAATCAATTAAAGCTCCTGCAGGCAGACAGACCTCGGGATGACCCTGCGGCTCCCAGTGTGATGTGATGGTGGCCCTCTCCTGGCCTTTACTGAGCTGCAGAACCCGCCTTCCAACTGGTGGCCTATTGATCCCCTTGCTGGGAATTCTCTCTGTGGTTAGAATGTCATTTTCCACCCCAAACACCTCTTTCTTGCAATTACTGAGAATTACTTATGAGGAGAGAAAGAGAGAGAGGAGTGAACGTGTGTGTATTGATTACCACCCCTGAGAAGCTCACAGATCATTTAGAGTAGATTAACCTAACTTTCTTTTGCCTTTTGGGAAGTTGGACTGCAAGTTATTTAAGGAGATTAATCAGCTCATCAGAGAACCAGACAGTCTTCCTACTTCTTCCATCTCCTTTTAGGCTAGTTGGGACCATGTCATTTTCAACCCTCCTTCAAAATATCTTTTGCCCACCACTCTGCCTGTACGTTCACCATGACTGCCCAGGTCACTTCAGCAGGGGCTCCTGCTGGCTCCTCTTTAGGGGAGAAGTAGGCACATCTCTGGCTGCCGATTGTTTACTCTGGCCTTGTTGCCCGGATCCCAGTCTGGGTACAACCTCAGAAAGGGCTGGACCACCCCAGGCCAGTCTCCCCCATCCAAGCCCTGGCTCAACGCAGCTGTCTCATAGGAAAGACCCAAATATTCCAGCCACCAAAAGGCAGTGACTTCCAGAGACTTTCCTGCGACCAGGGCTTCCTCATCGGTTCTGCAGATGTCAGTCTGGCGCATCCACTCCGCCTCGTCTCCAGGTGCATCTCCGACCTCCTCCGCTCTGCCAGGAAGCCATCCCAGACTGCGCCATCCTTCTGGGGACACTCATTCTGCTTAGAGAGAGGGGATGCAAGAGGAGAGGAAGGAAACAGAGAGAGAGAGAGAGGAAGGGGAGGAGAAAGGAAAGAAGAAACAAGGAGAGGCAGTGAGAGGGCCTGGGGAGGATCCGCCGGCTTCCTGACTCAACGGCACATCTTGCAAGTTCACCACGTGCAGGTGGGGAGAGTAAAGACAGATTGGGGCTCGAGTCTCTGCAGCAGCCTTCCCTGGAAGGCTGTGTGACCTTGGGCAAATCCCTTCACTCCCTGAGCTTCGGGTCCTCATCATTCAAATGGGAAGATGACAGTTCGTACCTCGCAAGGCTGTTACGGTTGCAAATGAGGTCATGTATGTAATGTGCTTAGAACATGGCCTGGGGCTTTAGTAGGTGCTCCACTGATGGCAGGTAGGTATCGCCAGGTCACTCTTGATGGCAGGACTCCTGGCAGAGCCTCTGTGAAGACGTGCTGGGTGATTCGGAACCTCGTCTCTGCCATGGGGACCCCGTTCCTCCTCTCTGTCCCCCTGTCCACAGGCGGATGCAGAAGCGGCAGCCAGCGGCCCGGGTCTCTGGGAGGAGGGGGCTGGGAGTCAGCCCCTGGCATCTGGGCTAGGAAGTAGCCCCTTTCAGAGCATGACAGGCCCTCGCTGCCCCCTTCTCTGCCATTTCTCTCCTCTTCCAGGAAAAAAGTTTGAAGTTGAATGGGTCCCGAGGTGGAATATTTTCCAAATGTCAGCGCAATCTGTGGTACATTACAGCTAAATGCGATCATCGCAGTGCTGGGCTCTGAATGTCAGCGCACCGGCCGCGATGGAGTGACAAACAGCAGGCTGACAGGTGGGGTCTCAGCGCCGCCCCCCCGCCCCGGGAAGTCAACCTGGCAGGAGAGGGAAGCAGACCATCTCTGGGTTCAGCAGACGTGGACCATGGGCCTCGGAGGGACAGCCCGTGGGCTCGTGAGGGCCTACGTGTTGTATGTGCGTGTGCACGAGTGGGTACACCTGTTCCTGCATTTCTGTGCTACATACCTCTCTCTTTATTCGGCTGCACGGTGTAGCGTGTGGGATCTTAGTTCCCCAGCTGGGGATCGAGCCGTGCCTCCTGCCATGGAAGCGCAGAGTCTTAACCACTGGACCAGCAGGGAGGTGCCTGTGCTATGCTCCTTCCTATTGTTGCTGTGTGTCACTGTGCACGGCCAGACCCCAGGAAGGTGTTCACCGAGCCCCATGGAGGTCTATGCACAGTGCTGTCTACGAGTCCTCCATCTCAAGGTATCCCCGCCTGCCAGTGTGTGCACACGCACTAGTTTAGAGCTCCTGGAACGATGCACACACGTGCACACTGCCCACCAGGAGACTGTGCGTCTGTCGATACAGACATCGTCCTTCTCGCGGTGCTTTAATGCCCCCTGCGTCATCTATCTTCCTATGGCTCTTTCTATCTCCCTCACCCGTGTGTGGTGTGTGCCTGCAATTGTGTGTTTCTGTGTATCCACGACTGTGTGTGTGGTGTGTACAGTCTCAAGACTTCACCAGGTGTGTGCGCACACACGCACATGTCTAGGTCAGTAAATCTCATCTCAGCCACAAAGGAGGATGGGGAAACGGGAGTCAGGAGCGGCTCTCTGCCTCGCTGCCCCCGTGGCGGGGCATTCTGACGGCCGTGTGCTCTGTGGAGCCTGTGATTGGCTGAGCAGGAGGGGGCTTCAATCGTTTCCAATTACCGGGGAGTGGATGGTGAGCCAGGAGGCCAGAGGGATGGCGTGTGCAGGCCAGGATTAAAGCGTCCTGTGTATGCAGACGGGCCCTGTGTGTGCGCGTGCTGTCCCTGTGCTTTGTGATCTTTATGTGTGGCCACAAGGCCCCGTGAGAATGCACAGGCAGGCCCGCGTCGTGTGGGACTGGAGGCCATTGAAGTGTCCCTGGGCGTCCATCAGTGTTGCTCTCGCCGTCCCCGTGGGGGTCTGCTAGCACACACCTGGGGGGTGTGTATGAGCTGTGGTCTCTGCGCGTCTGAGCATGTGTGTATTCTTGTGTGACTCTGTGTGTGCAGGTTCTGCCCGACTGTCTTTGTATGTGCCTTTGGGTATACGGGAGGGTCTCTGGGGTTTTCTCTGGGTAGAGTTTGTGAGCGTGTTTTTCTTTTAGTCGCTAAGTCGTGTCTGACTCTGTATGACCCCCTGGACCATAGCTTGTCAAGCTCCTCTGTCTACGGCTGTCTGTGAGCCAAAGAACGGCCTGGCTCTCACAGAATACTGGGGAGGGTTGCCGTCTCCTCCTCCAGGGGATCTTCCAGACCCAGGGGTTGAACTTGTGTCTCCTGCATTGGCGGATGGATTCTTTACCACTGAGACACCTGGGAAGCCCGAGTGTGTACATTTGTGTGTGTGTCTGAGTATGTTTATGGTTAAATGTGACGTTCCGAGCGAACTGACTGGTAAGAAGGAAGAGGGAGAGAGAAAACCGTGCCCCATCCTCACCCCATCCCCACCCCATCCCAGCTGGTGGTCAGGATCCCAAGGTCTTCTCCTTCAGACTGTACAAGCATCCACCCAAGGGCAGAGGTCCCACAGACCCCCAGTTAAAGAGCTCGGTGAGCCCAGTGTCTCTGGTGACAGCTGGTGCTGAGACTGGCCTGGGGGATGAATCATGTCTTCCTGGAACCCACGTGTTGAAGTCCTAACCCGCAGAACTTCAGCCCGTCACCTTATTTGGAAAGAGTCATTGCGGGTGTGATTCGCTAAGAGGGGGTTATCTTGGAGTCAGGTGGACCCCTACTCCAACATGACTGCTGTCCTTAGAGAAAAGGAGGAGTTTGGACAGGGACAGACATGCACTGGGGGGAGAAGACATCGGTCTACAAGCCAAGGAGAGCGGTCTGGCTGTCACAGACCCTTCTCTCCCAGAGCCGCACATATATAAGCCTCACCTAGGCCCACATACCACACACTAGGAACCAACTCCACGGACACCTGGAGGCCTGACATCTGGCCTCTGGCACTGTGAGATAATAAATTTCTGTTGCTTAAACTGCTCAGCTACTAGCGCTTTGTTACGGCAGCCCTAGCAAACTGATCTGGGGATGTGAAGGCTTAAAAAGTGCTTCTCCGAGCTCCTCTGCTTCCTGCAGACCCATCTCGCAGCTTCCCATGCTGTGATCAGCAGGCTGCCCATATCTTCGCTCCGCCCTAGGCTCCCCTAGCGCTAAGCACAGTGCCCTCAAGGTCTCAGGCCAACAGCCCCTCCCCTGGGCTAGACAACCCCATCTCTGCCCCTTTCCCCACCCCTCCCCTGTCCCAGATCTCAGCTTCCTCCAGACTCTCCAGATGAGCCTGGGCTTTATCACCTTTCTGAGCCCAAGTATATCTTTCTCTCCCCATTTCCTGTTCCTCCCATCTGGCTCTGTGCTCTGCATACAGCAGGTGCCCACTGAAGGACTCAGCGAGGGGCCCCAGGCTTTCAGCCTCTTTCTGGGCTTGGACTGGGAAAGAGACCTCATCTGTGCCGCTCCCTCCCCCAGACCAAGTGCCCGCGCGTCTGGGTCCTGCTCTTGAAAGTGAAGTCGCTCAGTCATGTCCGACTCTTTGCGACCCCATGGACTGTAGCCTATCAGGCTCCTCTGTCCTTGGAATTTTCCAGGCAAGAGTACTGGAGTGGGTTGCCATTTCCTTCTCCAGGGGATCTTCCCAACCCAGGGATCAAACACAGTTCTCCCGCATTGCAGGCAAATGCTTTACCTTCTGAGCCACCAGGGAAGCTCCTGCTCTTACTGGGGCTGAACTAGGTGCAGGTCTGGGTCACCAGACCCTCCAAACAACCCCACGAAACAGGGACTATTTTTGCCCCATTTTCCAGAGGGAAAACCAAACCCAGGGAGGAGAAATAAGTGGTCTAAGACGACGCCTCAATTCTTGAACATCAGATCAGGAAAGAACTTTGGTACCTGCTAGATCATCCCTCTCCCCTGCTCCCATTTTACAGCTGGAGAAACTGAGGTTCAAGTGGCTCCTCTCTCTCCACCTTCCTCTAGTGCTTCCTCACTGTTCACCCTTGACCCTCTGAGCACTCCCCTCTCTCTCACTCCTGCGACTTGAGCGATTCTGCAGACAAGGGTGACAGCAGAGCTCTTGTCAGCCCCTCCTCTTTCCCGAGCTCCAGTCCAGAATTTCCGTGTCTTGCACACATGGCCCACAGGGCTTTCAAACTCAACATGCCCAGAGCCAAACTGACTTTCTGTGATCCTTGATCCGGGGCGTCTCTTGGGTTCCCTGGCTCATTACCAGCTTCTCTGTCCTTGCCGCTCAAGCCTGAAGCCTTTGACCTGCTCTCCCCGCCGGGCCCACATCCAGTCAACTGCTGCCTCCCACTGGGTCTTCCTCTTAAATATTTCTCAAATCCACTGTTGCTGACCCAGTTTAAGCTTCAGCTTCTCTCTCTCTGAGATTCCTGTATTAACTTTTATTAAAGAAATGCATTTATTTATTTGGCTGTGTTGAGTCTTACTTGCGGCATGCAGGATCTTTGGACTCTAGCCGGGGTGCACAGACCCTGTAGTTGCAGTGTGTGGGCTTAATTGCTCCTTGGCATATGGCACATGGGCTCTTGGTTCCCTGACCAGGGATTGAACCCAGGTCCTCTGCATTGCAAGGCAGATTCTTAACCACTGGACCACCAGAGAAGTCCCTGTATTAACTTCTTGTATCGGCTTAGAATTAAACTTGGCTGCTTGGAACAGAAAACCAAAATAATAGTAACTTCAGCAAGTTGGAAGTTTATTTCTCTCTCATGTAATCAAAGTGTGGATTGGGCAGTTCAGGGCTGGTATAGTGGCTCCATGAAGCTAAAAGGAACCAAGTTTCTGTCCAGTCCACTGTCTGGCATCCATAGGGTCAGCATTTGTCTTCATGGTCCAAGATGACTGCTTAAGTGCCAGCCATCTCAGCTGTGTTCATCCAGAAGAAAGGAAAAAGGAGCAGGGAAAAGAGGCTAAAGGTATGGGTCAGCAGTCTCTTAAGGAAGTGTTCCCAGAAGCTTGCACTTAACAATTCTGCTTAGACTGTTGACCAGGACTCAATCCGTATAATTCATAGTTGTAATGGAGATTGGGAAATGTGGTCCCTGTATTAGGGGCCAAGGACCTAGCCAAAAATTGGGGTTTTCTGACTAAAGAAGAAGGTGAGAATGGGAGTTCCTTACCTCTTCACTGGTTTCCCTCTCTTTTTTCTTACCGTCTAATCTACCATGGACACAGCAAGGTAGGGTAATCCTTCTAAAATACAAATCCAGACATAGAGTTGCCAGATTTGACAAAGAAAAATATAGGATTCCCAGTTAAAGATGTGAATTTCAGATAAATAATGATACCCATTTTAATATAAGTGTGGCCCGTATAATATTTAGGAGATACTAATGCTAAAACAACAATTTATTCTTTATCTGAAATTCAAATACAACTGGACACCCTGCAGTTTATCTGTCAACTCTTTCCATACACCTTTCATGACTCTCCATTGTTTTTGAGAAAAGGCTCAAGCTCTTTGGAGGGATTTACTGGTACCTTTATAATCTGTCCTCCAACTGACCTGTCCAAGCTCAGTGTTTCCTGGACAAGCCAGGCACTGCCACTGTGT
Organism: Ovis aries; assembly: GCF_016772045.2. Lineage (NCBI taxonomy): Eukaryota > Metazoa > Chordata > Mammalia > Artiodactyla > Bovidae > Ovis > Ovis aries. The sequence goes on from NC_056066.1 coordinate 74,874,882, forward strand.
CTCCCAGGCTTCAAGCCTTTGTTTGAGTTGTTTTGTCAGCCTGGAATGCCCTTGTCTACCTGAGAAGCCCCATGCATCTGGGAGGGACCATGGCCTCTGTCCATCTCTATATTCCTGGGACCTGGTTGGGATGTGAGATTATTTGATGAATGAAATGACAAGTTCAAGGCTACCCAGCAAGTGAAGGGCAAGGTTACAGAGGCTGCCTGGACTCATGACTCCCTCCCCAGTGCTCTCTGCACCCAACTGGCTCATGTGGACCCAGCACTGGGTTTTCTGTCTCCCGGGTCTTCATTCTTTAGGAGCCCACATCAGAGTGTAATGCCCCCAGCACACAAGGGGTTAAGCCAGCCTTGGAGATGGGAGCTGGAGCCCACAGAGTCCTTTCTGACAATAAAGCTAATGAATCCCTCCTTGCCGTTTTCTCTTGCACAATAACATTTAATCATCATTTGCACAGCAGATGAGAAGTTTGAGGCAGATGCAATTCTGCGTGAGTGGCGATTTCTGTGTGTGGGCACCGTTCCTGCTGTCCCCGGCACACCTGACAATCTGGGGCTGGGATGCGCTGCTTCCCAGAGGGGCTGTGTGTGCACCCACGTGCCAGAGCTCTGACCTCGCACCCATGTGGGAGGTGTTCTTTGCAGGCACGTGTCTATCTGCGTGCATGCTTGGGTGTGGAGTCAGACCCATGTGGCGTGGCTGTGGGTCAGCCTGAGGGCGCACGTGGACAGAGGTGGTTAGGTGCCTGAGGACACGTGATGTGGAAGTGGAGGTGCACATGTGTGGGCAGGCAGGCATATGGGGGTATATATCATTGCGTGTGTATGTGTCCTTGGTGTTGATCAGAGCGCTTACTAGAGGATGCCTCTAAGTGTTTAGAGGCTCGTAAGTGATCATGTATATTATGTACACGCAGGCCTATGTGCTCATATGTGCATACACATCTCTGGGCATCATGGAGTTGAATTTAGCTCCGTATGTACACCCAAGTGCCAGGGCTGACAGTTCCTGAGGCTATACATGCTTTCCTGTGCATGCACACGCATTATATGAATGCATGCATGGACTGATGAGTCCATATGCCCAGGTGCATCTGAGGGGACACACATTCGTGTACCACATGCCTGCCTGGGAGTGTCTGGGGACACACAGATGTTCATGAACATGTATGCATGCACGCCTGAATGGGGAAATGTGTTGGTTCCTGAAAGGGTATCAGTGAACACACACATACATGCAAGCAAGAGAACACAGCTACGGAAGGCACACATGTCTTGTGTGCAAATGTGAGCACACACATGAGAGTGTGCCCCTAGTACATGCATGGTGTGTGGGCACGTGGCCACATTTGCAGACCTGCAGGAGTTATGCTCTGTGTGCATGGCCGGGAACATCCATGTGTCTGCACCGTGCACCCAGCCAGGAACATGTCTGAAGGTGCACACGTGCCTGCGCTGTATGCTGGCATGGGTATGTGGGCATGCTCGTAGCCCCCCTGTGCACGCACTGAAGCGTGAACTCTCTCTTGCTTCCAAGTGAGAGCTGACAGGGTTACATTTTCCAAAGGCTCAGTGGCCAGTGACAGAACTGGTCTGAGCGCACTAGCTGGCAGGAGGTAAGTGGAGCTGCTGATTCGTGACCCAGGGGTGGGCGGTCATGACGGCCGGCTGACGGATGCAGCTCTCAGCCGCCCCCTGTGACAGCAGCCGGCTCTCTGAGCTGCCTGAAGCAGGAGGTGGGAGGTTAGTTCCTGACCTGTGCTCTCGGTGTTGGCTTCTCACTTCTCTGGTGAGTGCCCACATCCACGTGCAGAAGCACACGCGTTGGGACATCCAGAGACACAGACCCGGGCTTGGACCGTGGCCGCGGCCCCACCTCCACCTTGCTGCCCAGCTCTGCCATCTGTCTGAAATGCCTCCCCTTCCCACCAACTGCTTCCCTCTCCTCCCCACTCCCCCAGAAACTCCACTCAGAATCCGAGCTGTCCTTGTTCTGTGCAGAATCAATGGTGGGGTGTGTGTGAAATGGTCCAGGCCCTCGTAAGCTCTGCATCCCTGATCTAGCACCCCGCACCCCCACAAATGTGAGCACTGGTTTCCTCATCCGTAAAATGGAGCTAATGAGGTACCTGCTTAAAATAAACATGGCCACTTAAATAAAGCACTAAACACAGTAAGCATTGAGTCTACCCTCTGTGGCTTTTACCTGTACTAGTAATTAAGTACAGAGCTTAGAACAGTGTCTGGCATGCGGCAAGAGTCATGTAGGGCACTGTCACCATCTTTTACCATCATTGTCATTGTCATTAATATCCCTGGTTCTAAAATTCTTAGCCAATTATATATCAATTCTTGCTCATGACCCTGAATGCTCTTTTATCCCATGCTGCTGATGGTGACAGAGATGATGACAATAAAAGGGATTTTTTTTTCTTTTCATTTTTCCCTGTGCCTTGAAAGGGGAGCAGACATGGGAGAGGGAAGGCTCTTTGTTTTCAGAGCTCCTTGATAGAGTTGGGTGTGCCCGGTTAGAGCCTGGAGCTGGGGTGGCTGTGCTGTCTGCGTAATATAGGGAGGGGAAATGGAGCTTGTGGGGGAAGTTGGTGAGAATCAGTGAGGCTGACGGGCAAACACTGTGTCGGCCACCAGACCCTTGTGTGTGACCCCAGAAGATCAGAGAAGGGTACAAAGCTCACAAAATACATGACGTGATGGGCACCTTGTGGAACCCAGAGGAGGGTCTGGGCTCACATATTTCACTCCTGGGTTGGCTCAGAGCTCAGTGGAGTAGGCTGGTGAGGGTGCAGGAGCTGGAAGCAGAGGGGATTGAGGGGGCATTCCCTAGCCCTCCAGCCCCACTCCTCAGATTAGCAGAAATCACAGGGAGGCTTGAGGACTCCTACAGGCTGTAGAATGTGGCAGTGAGCCGAGGAAAAGCTCTCCCACGGCAAGGCGGTGACATCAGATACATCCAGACCATGTGTCCAAGGCTTCCTGTGGGTCAGGCACCCACTGTACGTGCTGCAGATGGTGTAAGTCCCAGGGGTCAGAGTGCCCTGTTAAATCTTGGCATCTCCACTTCTTAGCTGTTTGATCTTGGGCAAGTTATTTAGCCTCTCTGTGTCCCATTCTCTGACCAATAAAATGAGGGCTACTTCGCTAGGCTGATGAAGGATTGGAAGAGGCCATTCACATGAAGGGCTTTGAGTAGTGCCTGGCGGGTGGGAACTGCTCAGTGCCAGGGGTTATTTCTGTATTTTATCCTCACTGCATTCCTATGGAGTAGGTGTTCCAGTGTGTGCACTTTATGGAGAAGAAAATAGGGGCACAGAGAGGGTAATACACTTGTCCAAAGTCACACAGCTGGAAAACAGAAGAGCCAGAGGCTCAGAAGGTGAATCTGGATGAATAGCATTTTTTATTTCTGGTAAGCTCTTTAACTCTGTGTGACCTCAAGAAATCATTCTCCACATATGCGGTTTGAACAAAATATTCAAATATTCAAGGGTCTTTGTGACTCTGTCCCTCTGGACGTGCAACCTGTCTATAATCTTCTCGGCAGGGACAGAGTCTGTCAATGCAAGGAGCACATGTGGAAGGAAAAGAGTCTTGAAATCAGAGGTCTTGAGCTGTTTCAGCTCTGTCCCCGCCAGCTGGGTGAACTTGAGCCGGTCACTTTACTTCTCTGAATCTGGATCTCAGTTATCCTCTCTACAATGGTGATGGCAATACCAACCTGAGAACTGTTGGGATTCTGTATGTGAGAACTGGGCACACAATTGGGTGAGGGAGAGGATCACGTCTCCTCGGTGGTATGCAAGTTACCAGGGCTCCTACATGGATGAGAGTCCCAATGCCCCACATCCCTCAGTGGACTTCAGGAGACATGGTCAAGTTGACGAAAGCATAGTTTCTTAGCTTGGCCTTCAAGGTCTCTTCCCAGCTGGTCTCTAACCAGCCTTCCCCGCTCACATCTCACTGTTCCCCCACCTGGTGGTCCAGCCCTGGGGACCACACACCACTCCTGAAGCTGCCTCATGCTTCCTGCCACTCCCCCACCCCTAGTCTTTGAGGATGCTCTTCTCCTCTCTGCCTGGAATGCTCTTGCTTGCTCGGCTATCTCATATATCTCAGATTCATTCTTCAAGATCCAGTTGGAGTCACCTCCCCTGGGAACTATTCAATCTTTCTTCAGTGTTTCCAGCAACTTTTTTCTGTTAATTCTGCTACAACGCTTATCCAATGCATTGTTACTGGCTGCTTCTGGCCCCCTGCACCCCGACCCCCACCCCAAGTTGGAAGTTACTGGAAGGAAGGAACCACTTATGCTCTGTGTATTAATGGCATGGGTTACTACTCTCTGAGCCTCAGTTTTCTCATCTGTGATCTAGGCTGACAGGATCTAACTTAGATGAAATAATATAGGTAGGGCACTCAGGACAGAATGACTATCTCTGGATCTGTCACAGTGGACCTTGGCAAATGTGGAGGGAATGAATGAATGCTCCCTGGGAGAGTAAAAGAAAAAGGCAAGTGAGCATTTATCGAGCGCTTTCAGTGTGGCAGGAAGGCACGGAGATCAGAACTTAACATTCATCATTTCCTTTAAGACTCTTAACAATCCTCTAAGGAAGGGACTGTCATTAGCCTCATTTTACAGATGAGGAAACTGAGGCTTCAGCAGTTGAGGACCTTGATGAAGGATGCCCACCTAGTAGGAGATGGAATTCATAGCCAATCAATGCGGAACGAGTGAATCACTTGGGGACAAGGGTGTGAGGCCACATTGCCTGTATCTTATAATCAAATGGTTTTAGAACTGGAGGCTCTTAGAGATGACTTAGCCCTGGGGTCCTTACCTTGGGGTCCATGGCCGGGGAAACTGCAGGGTCCCAGACCAAATAAATAAGGTCCTCAGGGACCTCCCTGACACTTTAGTGGGTTAAGACTCCATGCTGCTGATTGAAAGGAAGTGGGTTTGATCCCTTGTCAGGGAACTAAGATCCCACACGCTGTGCAGTGCGGTCAAAAGGTAAAACTAAAATAAAATAGGGGCCTCATCACATGCAGTGGCTTTCAACTCCTCCATCTCCCAGCAGCCCTCCCATTGGCCTAAGTCCTGGAGCTACCTGCTGTGCCCTCTCTTGGCCCCCCTGGCCAGTGTCCTATCCCAGTGTCGCCTGAAGTGCCAGTCTCTGGGAATGTCCCCATATCCCCCCATCCTCCATTCAGAGCAGGAGCACCTTTTCTCTTTCCTTAGAAATATAGAGAAAGTGGGGAGAGAGCTCAGCCTGGGAGACAGACATGCCTGGCTTCTAAGAACGACAAAAAGAATAATAGTATCAAAGGCTAACATTTATTGAACACCTACTATGTGCTAGGCACTGTCCTAACCACTTGACACATACGAAACCTTTTTATCCTCAGGGCTCTCGAGGTAGGTTCTGCTAATTTGCCTCGTTTGACAAAGGAGGAAACTGAGGCCCAGAGAAGGGAGGTAACCTGCCCAAGGCCAGGTAGCCAGCAAGGGCCATGACTCCACGGCACACTGGCCAGGTGTCCTTGGACAGGTCCCAGCCACTGCTCTGGGGGGTCTTTCCCCATCTGTTACCTTCAGGGCTCCACCTCGCAGTTTCCATGACGACTAAGACGTTCTCTGCACAGTCCCAGTACACAGTAGGCGCTTAGTAAATGAACAGCCCTTCTTTCCTCTTAACTCTGATGAGGGGATACCTGGGGAAGGGAGGGCACTTAGGCAGCATTCTCCCTCCGGCTTCTCTCCCAAGCCAGGAGGGAGCCACGCCCCACCCAACCCCTCTCTCTATGTAACCCCCAGAGCCAAGCGGTGCCCGTTCTCGGGGCAGTTTTCTTGATGTTGATCCTAATTCCTGCACCTCTGGGCGAAAGCTGCCCACCCCCTCGGGGAGGGATGCCGTCGGAGGGTCCGCTCGCGTGGCCCCACTCCTGGCCGCCCTGGGAGGGTGGGAGGTTTGGGAAAGGGGGTGAAGCAGGGGACGGACGTGCTTTGTCCTGGGGGTGCAGTCGGGCCCCGGGCGGCAGGGAGGGCGGGCTAGGAGGCCGGGGCCTCGTCGTCCGGGCGGTGGCCGGCGTAGAGGGCGGCCAGGGGCCGGAAGCGGGGCCCCCAGCCGCTGAGATAGGCGAAGTCCTGCTCGGAGCCCGACGAGCCGCCGCTGTGCAGCGAGCTGAGCGAGGCGGCCGGCGAGTCCGCGCCCTCGAAGGCGTAGGTCTGGAAGGCGTCGTAGGGCGGCACCGACGGGTCCCCGTCCGCCAGCGCCACTTTGCGGCTGATGAAATCCCTGAACACCGAGAAGTCCGGCTCCGGGCTCGGCGGCCCCTGCGGCAGCGAGTGGCGCTCCGAGGGCAGGCGCGCCTGCGGGGGGCTCCCCGCGCTCCCTGCGGAACCCTCGCCCCCGCCGCCACCTCCGCCGCCGTCGCCGCCGCCGCCGCCGCCCTTGAGCTCGCCGAAGTCGTAGAGGCTCCGCAGCGCCGACATGTCGTAGGCCTCGGTGTCCTGCTCGCCGCCGCCCTCGTCGTTGTACTTGATGACGTTGTCCCGCATGTCCTCGTCCTCGTCCGAGCTCAGGTGGCTCTTGTGGTGGCGCCTGAGGGTGAGGATCAGCAGCACCAGCACTACGGGGGAGAGAGAAGTGGGTGCCGGTGAGAGCCCAGCCCCACCCAGGGCGATCCCTGGAACCACCCTTCTCCTGATGCCCAGCAGAGCTGGTTCAGCCTAAAAGCTCATGCAGGTTTCCTAAATTTCTGTGCAAAAATACCTTTCTCACAGTCTGGACAGAGCTGGCTATCTGGAGAGGTAGTGAGCTGCCCATCTTGGGAAGGGTGCAAATCAAGGCTACACCACCACTGGGGGTGGGGACAGAGAGCTGGTGTTAAGAGATTTCATGTGTGTTATAGGGCTGCACCCAACCTCTGAGGTCTTCATCCTCAACTCTGTGAAGATACATCCCCGTGAGGTCTCTGGGGGCTGGTGGGTAGAAAGAGGGTAGCTAAGGTTTGGGGGAATGAAATGTCCTTGGCCCTGACCTCTCTCTCACCCTTGTCCTTCTCTGTCCACTCCAGAGGCCCTGATCACGCTGTTAGCCCTTTGGGTCTCAGATCCAGGTATGTCCTGCAGGAGCCCTCGTCTGAGAGCTCCAGGCCGGGTTCAGCACCATTACCTCCAAGCTTCCCTGGTGAGGGTTCCTCTCTATCGCCCTGCCTGGGTCCCTGGATCAGCAGCACTGGCACCTCCTGGGAACTTGTTAGAAATGCACTTTCTTAGGTTGTGCCCTAGATCTACTGGGTCTGTTTCAATAAGGCTTCGAAGTCATGCCCAGGCAGCTCAGGTCTGAAAGCCACGGCTCCTTCATAGCACAGACTCTGCCATATGTTGGTCTTGTCTCACCTCAAATCCACACTCTGAACTGCCCTGGAGGACCTGGGGCATGTTCCTCTGGCGGGGTGCCTGGCACGCGGTAAGCATGAGGACTATGCTTGTTGAATGAATGACTGAATGAAGAACTAGATGGAGACCTGGGTGTTGCAAGGTTGAGAGAATGAATGAATCGTCCTTCTTGGCTTTCTTCAACTGTCAGAAAGGACTCCGCATGCCCTTCCTCCTCCCACCTCACTGATAACTTGTCTTCAACTTTCTAAGCAAGTTTCTCTTCTTCTCTACTCTCTGACTTCTTTTATCTAGAAAACATTTTTTTTGGGGGGGAGGCTATGCCGTATGTGGGATCCTAGTTCCCTGACCAGTGATTGAACTTGCACCCCCTGCCTTGGAAGCAGAGTCCCAACCACTGGACCACCAGGGGCAGGAAGTCCCCTCTCTGACTTCTTAACATCAGATGTCCCAGGACTCAGTCCTTGGTCCTTTATCCACATCCTCCTTCTTGGCGCTTTCCTTGCCTTGTGGCTTTAAATTCCAATTAGAGGCTGACAGCTCCCATACTTCAGCCTCCAGCCTGGACTTCTTCCTTGAAACCTAGATTGTCCATCCAGATTCCACCCCAACAAGTCCCAGGGGGTGACCAGAAGAATCACAAACTTAACCTGTTGAAATTTAAAATAATAATATTTCCTCCTTCCCACCCTCTGTCTCTCCCCCTCAGCAATGGCAACCCCAACTTCCCAGTGACTTGAGGCTTTTTGCCTCTTTCATTTACTGATGAATCCCAGTGCCTATAATAATTGAGCACATGGGGGTGGGGCTCATGGATGGATAAATTGGGAACTGATGAGCAAACAGAGAATTAGATGGATGGCTGGGTAAATGAATGGACAGAGATGCACTGGGTATCATGTCAGGCACTGGATTTTTCTTGCTGCTCCAATCAGCTCGGGCTAGGCCAGGGTCCAGAACCAGCTGCGAGGGCCATGGGGCAGGCTGCTGGCTCACGACCTAACAAGGTGGCCCATGACAGGGAAGGAGGGGGGAACCCGGGGCCAGGTCGGGAGGGAGGAAAGGCATCAGGAGAGAAGTGGGAAAGATGGATGGACGGCTTCCGGAGCTGGAGGCTGGAGCTGCGGAGGGCGATGCCCGTGAGAGCAGATGGTGGGGAGTGCAGGCGGCCGGCGACAGATGCGCCAGGCCTGATCAGCGATTCCGCCCGTCACCTTTACAGCACTGATGTGCACTTTCTTCGTTTGTGGGCAATTAGGCAGAAATTTGTTTGCACTGCCTCGGAAAATGAAACCGCTGTAAAGTGCACTCTCTGGAAAAAGGTTTCTGAGCCATGGGCTAAGGAGGGGAGAGAGAGAGGTGGTGGGGAGCCTCCTAGCTAGGAGGGGCCTGCCCAGGGCCTCTGCAGGTCCCGGGGGTGGGTGGCGAGGCATAGGAGGCAGCTGAATCTCCCAGGGAACCAAGCAAACCTGGGATCTGCCATCTGGCCCTTCCTTGAGCGCCTCCAGCTTTGGCTGTTCTGTGAAGTCCAGAGGTCAGGGCTGAGGTGAAGCCCTTCTTCGACAGCGAGAGGCAGCACTGTGGCCACTGGGTCCAGTTGAGCTCCTGAAACTGGACCTCTTCCTTGGGGACACTTTGGGGGTTCAAGCGGCTGCTGGTGCAATGGATACCAGAGTAGATTTTGCCCCCTCCCTGAATACCTTAAGATTTTACCCCAGCTGCCCCAAGATTTTGCCCCCAGTTAAAATTCCTAGCAGTGAAAAAAGTGAAATTATTAGTTGCTCAGTCATGTCTGACTCTTTGCGATCCTGTGGACAGCAGCCTGCCAGGTTCCTCTGTCCATGGGATTCTCCAGGCAAGAATACTGGAGTGAGTAGCCATTTCCTTCTCCAGGGGAGTTTCCTGAGCTAGGGATCCAACCTGGTCTCCTTCATTGCAGGCGGATTCTTTACCTTCTGAGCCATCAGGGAAACCCAGATTTCCCAGCAGGTGGGGTACTTAAAGGAACAGAAAACCTAGGCTGAAAAGACCTGATTTCAAGGAAGACCGAGTTAGAAGACTAGTTGGGTCCCCTTCGGCAAGCCACTTAACCTCTCCAGGCCTCAGTTTTGTCATCTGAAAAATGGGGTTGATACTCTGGCTGCATGGTTGTAAGGTTCACAAGAGCCCTTTTTACTAAAAGTCCTACATAGAGAATAAAATAGGACGATAGACACGAGAGAACTTTAAAACACAGGCTTGGCTTTTAAAAATTAGGGGAGACTTCGGGCCATGTAGAGCCAGCTGAACTTAGTCTCCACTGGGTGCTGACCCCTTCTGAAGCTGGCAAAGCAGCTGCTGGGTACTTAGGAGATTTCTTATAAGAGCTGCAGCTTAGAGCTTGGAGCTCAGGCAGTTGGTTCAAGATGGAAGAGTAGAAAGACACGCCCCCATCTCCTGTGAGAGCGCCAAAATCGCAGCTAGCTATTGAACAACCATCGACTAGAGGATGCTGAAACCCACTGAAAAAATCCAAAGACAAAGGAGAAGCTGCAGTGAGATGGCAGGAGGGGCCCAATCATGATAAAATCAAATCCCAAACCTGCCAGATGGACACCCTGCAAACTAGAGAACCAAAGAAGCTCTCCGCCTGTTGTGAAGGCTCTGAGTACCACGTCAGGCTTCCCAGCCTGGGGATCTTGGGAAGAACTTGGAGCTCCATCAAGCCAGCCCTTCCTTGTGCGCACAGGAAAGTCAGACCCCCACGGGGGCCGCTGGGGAAGGAAATCCAGGGTCCGAGGACGGGTCCCAATCAGGCGGACTCACCGACCAGGATGAGGACACAGACCAGGAGGGCGATGAGGGCGCCGGGGCTGAGGGAGGCGGCCATGACGAAGGCCGTGGTGTTGCAGGACTGGATGGCGCCCGAGCTGTCGCAGCCGCAGATGCGGATGGTCAGTGTCCCCGTGCTGCTCAGCGTGGGCGGCCCGCTGTCCACCACCAGGATGGGCAGGAAGAACACGTCCTGCTCCTGCCGGTTGAAGCCCATGTGCTGCGTGTGCACCGCGGCTGTGTTGTCTGCTCCGGAGAAAGGGAGGGGCGAGTGACTTGGGGTCAGCCGTGCCTGTCCCAGCCCCTCCTGAGTCCACTTTGGGATCTGCCTCACTCTGCCCCCAGCTACCGCCTCCCAGCGGACCTGATCTCCCCCCAATTCTGCCCCCCAGCTGCCTGAAGGTCCTGTCCCCAGCCCTCGAGCCTTCACTTCTGTCCTTAGCTGTTCTAAGTTTCTCTTCCCAGCTGTCTCAAAGTTTTGCTTTCAGCTATTTCAGGATTCTGTCCCCAGCTGGGCCAAGGTCCTATCCCCAGTTATTCCAAGATTCTGTCCCCAGCTGGGCCAAGGTCCTGCCCCTGGCTATGTCAACTTTTTTTTTTGCCATGTGTCTCAACAGCCTCTTCTTGTTGTTGTTCCAGATTCTACCCCAGCTGTCAAATGCATCCTGACCCTGGGGTCCTGTGGTCTTGGGGTTGCGGCTTTCTGAGCTCTGACAACTTCTGGGTCATCAGAGAAGACTAGGAACTCCGACTGGCACCTGCCTTTGGCTGAGGGAGCTTGCTGTCAGGGGTCTCTTTAAGAGCTGAGCCTGGAGAGCTTGGGACATAGCCTTTGGGGCCTGAAAAGGATGCCCCAGGGCACCGAGGTCTCCTCACCCGTCTCTTTCCTTCGGATGCAGGCGGCCAGAGGAGACCGTGAACACATGAGTCATACTCATCACACTGCTGCAGGCTGGCGCCTGGAGTGCCCGCCAGGACTCGGGGGCGGGTGGAGGATGTGTAGACGTGCCCACTTCCCCTGGCCTCCTGACTCCTCCACCCCTCCCCTGTGTGGGCCAGGCTATCACGGACTGCCCCCACCCCGGCCCCGCATCATTTTGGTGGAAGTACTCAGAGCCCACCTGGCTGCTGGCTGTTGCCCCCACCCTTGACAGCCAGCCCCACAATGGGGGCCTCACTTCCTGCGAGGGGCTCAGGCTTCCTTCCTGAGTCCTTCTCTCTGTTCACAGGCTTCAGGTAGGTCTCTCTGACCTCAGATTTTGGCAGCCTGGGCCCCTTACCCAGCTTTGTGTCCCCAGTTAACTCAGCCCCTTCCCTGGCCCCCATTTGGTGTTCCTGTCCTGGCCTTTCCCATCACGGACATAAAGCAGGAACCAAGAGCCCTCGGAAGGGCCGACTTGTGGTCTTGGGCACATTTGTGAAGTACCCTGGAGGTCCGACTGAAACAAGACTGGCCATGGGTTGAAGCTCATGTGATGGCCACACAGGAGCTCGCTGTGTGATCCTTTCTACTTTTATACATATTGGAAAGTTTTCATTAAAATGTTGATAACTAAGGCTGAGTCGGTCATGTACTAGTTAGGGAAACTCATTTAGCTTCTCGGGACCTCGGTTTCCTCATCTGAAATGGAGGAAAACAGCATCTCGCAGGTGTGAGGATGAAATGGTGTAGTTCACCCATGCCCCGCAGAATAGCTCCTGCAAAGCAGAAACTCTCCATGAAGGCTGGTTGTAAATTTTTTCTTGCCCCAACCCCCACACACCGTACCCCACGCCCGCTCTCTGTTGAGGTTGCCCTGACTTAATTCACCAAGTTCCCGCTAGCTGGAACGCCCTCTCCACCTTCTTGCCTGCGCAAATTCCTCATCCGTCATGCTCCAGCTAAATGTCACCTCCTTTCTGTGGCCTCCTTTCTCCGCTTCTCTGGGAAGGAAGGATTTATGGTTTCCCCCACCCTGCTCTGACTATGCAGGTGCCACGCACACTTCTGTTATAGCACTTGTCATGCTGCGTTAAGGTAGCGTGTGCCTGTCTCTTCCCTGGCAGTGAGCCAGCCTGAAAGAATGATGCCTGAATGAGCCACATCTTTTAGGGGTAGCTGGTGGTTCTGGGTCAGCTCCTCAAGCTCTGGCTTGAACTCCAGCCTCCTGTCAAAGGGCAGTCAAGCCAGCTGTGACAACATCTGCCTTCCCCTGAGGATGAAAGGCTGAAGAGCAAGATGAGGGGTGAAAGGATGGGACTCCTTTGCACTGACTGCGTATTCTTTAACACATCAAGGACTGGGTGGAAATGCTTAATCCTCACAAACATCAAGAGTTGTAACATTATTCCCATTTTAAATACGTGCAAGTTGAGGTTCAGAGAGAAGGGATTTGTCTAAATTTACTCTGTTAATTGGTGGCATAGCTATCTTTTCCATCCACCCATCTTATCATCAATCCATCCATCCAACTATCTGTCTTCCATTCATCTGTCCACCCATCCTCCATCCATCCATCCATCTATCCTTCAACCATCCATTCATCTATCCTTCCATCCATGCATCCAATAAATCTTTATTGAGTACCTACTGTGTGCTTGGCACCATGCTAGTCATAGGAGGGAAACAATGAAGATTTAAATTAACCACAGTCTTGGATCTGGTCTTAACGTGATAATGTGAGAGACAAATGTTAATCAAATAAACCCACAGTTTAGTCTACAATTGCAAACCATGAGGAGTGCTAAGAAGGAAAAGTATAGGAAGAGCATTTACCAGAAGATCTGACCCAGTCTGGGAGGTCAGGGAGAACTCTTTGGGTGAAGACATTATATTATTGCTGAACCCTGAACAATGAGTTCTAGGAGAGGGAATAGCCCATAGAAAAGTCCTGTGGTTGGAAGAGGCATAGGAACTCGAGGAGCTGAGAGCAATCTTTTGTGGCTGGAGGGATTGGGTGATGATTAAAGCAAGTCAAGAAGAGGCTGGAGAGGGAGGCAGAAGCTCATTATAGAAAATCTTAGAGGCCATGGTAAGGAATTTCATTATTTTCTTAAAGGCAATAGGAAGCCACTGATTGGTGGGCAAAGAAGCAACCTAGTGACATATCATCCCTCCATTCAACAGCAAATAAGAATTAAACACCCTCTTTAGGTCAGGATAAGCCTTTCCTGGTGGCTCAGTGGTAAAGAATCTGCCTGCCAATGCAGGAGATGCTGGTTTGACCCTTGGGATGGGGAGATCTCCTGGAGAAGGAAATGGCAACCCATTCCAGTATTCTTGCCTAGGAAACCCCATGGACAGAGGAGCCTGGTGGACTACAGTCCATGGGGTTGCAAGAGCTGGACACGACTTAGCAACTAAACAACAACAAGAGGTCAGGATTAGTCTAGCCCATGAGGAAAGGGCAGTGAACGAGACAGACATAGGCCCTGCCTTCTCAGAGCCCACCTTCTAAGCAAGGGTGCCTCTAATCTAGAACACAACTGTGGGTGCAGAAGACCAGTTAGGAAGCTGTTGTACGTTTTAGATGTGAAATAATAGTGGTTGTGGAGGCCCTGAGAAGTAGACAGATTTGAAAAATGACTGGCTGGCTCTGGCTCAGCCTCAAATCCCCAAGTAAGAACAGAGGAGGAGAAAGGGGATATTTGTTTCTCAGGGCTGCTGTCTTTGACCACGGGAGCCATATGTTTCTGGAGCTCTGGTCCCTGCTACCGTTTCATTCCATAGGAGGAAATCCCTGAGCCTCGTGCCCATCCCTCTTCACTCCTCTCCTGGCAGCAGCTGGCTTCATCTGGGGAAGCCGTTGGCCACCCCAGACCCCGACCCCACCCTTCTAGGCGGGATCTGCGCCCAGCACTGCATCCATCCATCTGGCCTGACATACATCAGTGTCAATCCCTGGCTGCAAAAGCAATATTTATAAATCACGTTTCCAAACTGGCTACAAATTTGTACAAAGAAACAGATGGGTTGGGGTAGCCGTTTGTCAACTGGGATATTTATACGGTGAGGAGGAGGGGGCTTGGCACACTGTGGGGAGGAGCTGGGGGGCCGGAAGGAGGAGCCCTCGCCTGCCTATGTTGACCTCAGCATGCTGCTCGGACCAGGGGGTCACACGGGATGAGACCCTGGCGGCCAACCCAGCCTCCGACCCCCGGATCACAGAGGGGTAGTTGGGGCATAACCTCAAGCCCCTTGGGTTGGAAAGATCTGTGAACCTGGCAAGGTCAAGGGGTCAAGCCAGGGCTCCTTGTGTCTCCTATGCCCAGCTCAGGATTCCACAGCAATGATGAGCAGGCAGGGCAGTACTGGTGGTGAAAGTGTTAAAATATCGAACTACTTCTGAAAGGTTTAAATAGCCGTGACTCTGAGTCCCCCGATTCCTGCCCTGTTGCCTCGGCCTCTCCCTCAAGCACACCCCCAACTTTTCTTTTTTTAAAAAACTATTTATTTATCTTGGCGGTGCCTGCTCAGGCTTCTCACTGCAGCGGCTTGTCTTATCGCGGAGCACAAGCACCAGGGCTTCAGCAGTCGCCGCTCACGGCCGCAGCAGCTGCGGTTCCTGGGCTCCAGAATGCAGGCTCGATAGCTGTGGTGCCTGGACCCACTTGTTCCACGGCATGTGGGATCCTTCTGGACCACAGATCAAACCCCTGTCTCCTACCTTGGCGGGCAGATTCTTTACTGCTGAGCCACCAGCACACCCCCACTTTAATACAATCAAGTCGTTGATGGGTTAAAGCCTGGCTCCGCAGAGGCCCCAGGGTCCTACTCCAGGTTTATGATCAGTGTCCTGACTGGTTATCTGAGCTGCACTGGTTGTTAAATCCATTTAGGACTCCTGGAAATACACATGGGTCTGGCTTCAGAGGTCACTTGAGGCACTGAGGGAAGGGATGTCAAAGTCTTGGGTTGGGTCGGGGGGAGTGAACCCAGACCCGTTCCAGGTTCAGAAGGAACTCACATCATCTGACCTCAGTGCCTCTCTGACTACATGTCCTCCAGTCCTGTCACTCACTCACCCCAACTATGAAGGTCTTGAACATTGCAAGCCTGTTCCTGCCTCAGGGCCTTTGCACTTGCTGTCTCTGGGACTTGGATCATTCTTTGTGCAGTTATCTGCCTGGCTCACCCCTGACTTCCTTTAGATCCCTCCTCACTACCGACTCCTTCCCAGAGGCCTTCCTAAGCCACCTTATTAAAGTAGCTTCTACGCTTGTGCTGTGCTATGCTCAGTGGCTTCAGTCGTGTCTGACTCTTGGTGACCCCGTGGACTATAGCCAGCCAGGCTCCTCTGTCCATGGGGATTCTCCAGACAAGAATACTGGAGTGGGTTGCCATTCCCTCCTCCAGGGGGTCTTCCAGACCCAGAGATCGAACCTGGGTCTCCTGCACTGGCAGGCAGGTTCTTTACCACTAGCGCTACCTGGGAAGCCCAGCTTCTACTCTTACCTTGCTTTATTTCCTCCTGTTTTGTCTAACATGTGTATGTGAATACCTACTATGTGCCAGGCACCGAGGGTCCAGCACTGAATAGAAGTCCAAACTCTTGTGACGATTGCATTATTTCTCCTTGCTGGCTACTTACCACCATCATATTATTTGTTTGTTTAATTTCTATTTTCCCTCCTTATAATGTAAACTCCATGAAGGCAGGGATTTTGTCTCATGTGCTGCTGCATTTTTAGGACCTAGAACAGTGCCTGGCATATAGACATATTTTCAGTAAATATTCAAGAAATAGTTGCTGAATGAAGGAGATGCCATGTTCTAGGTACTGACAATACACTTCGGTAGGCCACATTTCACTGGGGCCACCTAGCTGCCTGGCAGGCATTTTCAGTCCCATTTTACAGATGGTGAAACTGAGGCAGACCTCAGGGTTGCACAGGAAGTCATGCACTGAGATTGAACTGAGACTCAGGTCCCTCACTCCCAGGGTGTTGATCCCACTCCCCCAGTCTACCCCTTAAAGATTCAGACTTCAACTTCTTGATGAAGGTGAACCTGCAGGGGTGGGTTTCACAAATGGGATCAGCTCAGGCTGGGTGGGGCAGTTTGCTTGCAAGGTAGGGAGAAGGAAGCACATTGGAACTGAGATACATGTGGGTTTGAATCCCAGCCTCGCATTGACTCTCTATATGACCCTGAGTGAGTCCCTTGTCCTCGTAAAGTCTCAGTTTCATCACCTGCAAAATGAGGGGACGGGTAAGAAAAGCTGCCTCCCAAGTGGCCCTGAGGATGCAAAGAGAAACGTGAGTGGGCTAAAGCACTTTTCTGCCGGCTGTGCTGTCTGTTGGCTTTCTCTCGCTGCAGTGCCAAGGCTTTTCTAGTTGTGGCCCACGGGCTCAGTAGTTGCAGCGCGTGGGCTTAGTTAACCCTCGGCATGTGGGGTTTTGGACATCTGACAGGGGCAGAACCTGCGCCCCCTTAATCGGAAGGTGGATTGTCAACCACTGGACAAACAGGGAAGTCCCAAAGGATAAAGCACTTTTAGAACAAAAGGGTGGGAGTTGTGTGTGGGTGTGTGTCAGTTGCCCGGTTGTGTCCGACTCTTTGTGACCCCATGGACTGTAGCTCGCCGGGCTTCTCTGTCCGTTGGATTCTCCAGGCAGGAATATTGGAGTGGGGTGCCATTCCTTTCTCCAGGGGATCTTCCTGACCCAAGATCGAACCCAGGTCTCCTGTATTACAGGCTGATTCTTTACCGTCTGAGCCACCTGGGATCCGTGGCTTATTCCAACCTTCACTTAGATCAGGGGCTCCTTTCACCCTGGAGCCGCTCCCGCTCTTCAGGTATTCCCTCTCTGTGTCTTTCTATCTACCCCTGTTACCCTGGAGCTGGCCCCTCCACTCCACCAACCCAGCTCTTGCTTGTTCTTCAGTCTGGCCAGCAGGCTTGGTAAGGGCTCCAGCGTGGCGCAGATGTTGTGTGTGATCTTGGACCCATTACTGGCCCTCTAGGGGCCTCCATAACATGGGAAGGGGACGGGGAGGCTAGGCTCCTCCCTCCACGAGTCCTAGGATTTGGTGGTCCTTCAGAGGTCACTCACCTTGGATGTCGAGCAAGGAGAAATGGGGGTTGCTGGGAGCTTCCGGCACCAGGCGGAAATAGAAGCGATGCCCACTCTGTGGCTCGTCTCTGTCCACCACGCTGATGGTCTGGATGAGCTGAAGGGTGAGGAGGGGGCAGGGGACTGAGGTGAGGCCGAGCCCACGCTGGGCCTGAACAGAGGTTGCCCCAGCAACCGACTTGGTAGCCACCCCAGCCCCCAGCCCCTCAGTGGTACCTGGCCTGGCTTGGCATCCTCACACACGGCTGCCTCGTAGGGTGTGGCCAGCTCTGGGGGATTGTCGTTCACATCCAGGATGCGGATCCTTAGGGATGCCCGGGATAGCTGGGCATGATTGTCTGTAACAAGAGCACAGCAGCAGGGTGGGAGGCTTCAAGTGTGAGATCTAGGCAGCCCCCATCTCCTGCTAGAACATTAGGCAGTGGGGTCGCATCAAGAGATCTGTGTGTTGATCAAGCTGGACATCGGGCTACATGGGTCAGCATCAGCAGATCTGTGTCGTCATCATCATCGCCACCATTCGATTATCACTGTAACCATCACCATTATGTTGCTATAATCAGCAGTCCCGCCCCGTCACCAACGCCATCACCCTCTCCACCGTCACTACTACTGCCGTCACCATCACCAGCAGCACTGCCACCTCCACCAGCATAACTATCAGTGCCACCACGCCATCCTCCCCGCTCTCACCATCACCCATGCCACCCCAGCTCCTCTGTCACCATCTCCATCAGCATGAGAATGATCACCAGCGTCGAACCCACGAGTACCGCCTCCCTCATCTCCACCATCACTAACACTCATCACTCACCGCCCTTTCCAACCCCAGCACCCCCCGACACCACAGTCGCCAATATCACCACCACCGTCCTCGCCAGGCATTCACTTATCCACCATCTCTGTTACACCATGACCCCGCCTTCATCACCCACATCACTACCACAGCACCCCCACCCCCACTCCCATCTCCAACCACACTACAGTCAACACTGCCACTCCACCCCTCCACCTCAGCATGCACAGAATGCTCCTGGAGCATCCACACCCATCACGTCAGGTCTCCTTGCAGAAATCCGGTAGTTTGGTACAATTTCTATCCCCATATTGCAGAAGAGAAATGAAAACAATGGAGAGTTTAAAGAATCGGGCCGCTGGCAACTCAAAACCTTTGTTCTATTAAGACTCGATCCTGAGAGGGCAAGACAAGCCCACTGGAGGTGAGTCCACCTCCCAAACCATGCAGTCCCCACCCCTCCATCTGTGGTGTCTTGGAGGTCAAGGCTTCCGTTGTGTTAGTTCCTGGGTCCCCAGCATTGCAGCATGTGGCACAGGCTAGGTTCTAACAGATCTGCGGAGTGAATGAGTGAAGCTTGGAAACACTCAGAAAGAGGCTTGCATTTCAGGCATGGCTCTGTCCCTGACACGGTGTTTGATCTTGGGTAAGACTTTTCCCTCTCTGACATCAGTTTCCACACCTGGAAAACAGAGCACAGTGATTAAGAGCAAGGACTCAGGAACCGAGTGGTTCCAATCTCAGTGGTGCCACTTAGTAGCTGTGTGATCCACGCCAGGTCACTTGACCTCTCTGTGCCTTGATTTTCTTACCTACGACAAAATGGATCTGTTAGGAATGGGTTGGCTAGGCGGACAGATTGAGTCAATATCTGCAAAGCACTTAAAACTGTACATATAACACACAGCAAATATTACATAAGGACTTGTTAAATAAACAGGCATCCTTGAAGGATCCTCTCAGCAGTGACATTCAGTGACTCAGGACTCTGGGATACCCCATCCCCTCCTGTCCTTTCTGAGAAGCACCCTGAACATTGGCCCTTTACACCCTCAGACCTCTGAGTGCTCATGGGTGCCGTGTCCTTGGCTATCTTAGCCATGAGTTCATTACTGACATGTTCCAGCCAACACTGCAATCAAGGACAGGCAGCCAGGAACCCCATGAGTTTTATTGGGGGAAGAGGGGGTGGTCGACTGCTCCTTTCTGTGAACTCAAGGGCCCCAGCGGATGCCGACTGCAGCTGCTCCTGTGTCGATAAACACAGAAATGGAGATTGGGAGGCAGGTGTGGCCACCAGGTCAGGGAAAGGAAGGGTTGGGGGTGGGGGGCGTCCTTAATTAACTCAAACCCCGACTCCTCTCTGGAGCTCCCCTTAGCCAAGGCGCCTTATCTTCTCAGCTCACCCAGATCTGCCGCTTCGGCGATTAGGGGGGCTTTTCCGGGGGCGAGAGATAGGAGTCGTGACTGGGAATGCCGGGTGAGCTGTTATTTTTAAGAGCGCTTTGCCGGAGAACAGCCAGCCGGTGGGTGCTTTGGGGGGAGAGGAGGAGAGGAGGAGGGGAGGGTGAGGTCCATCACCAGGAACAGGCACCTCTCTCCCCACTGAGGCAGAGAGAAGGTAGGGAGTGAGAGGGCACCGGGAGGTGGGGGGTGGTTCAGGGCTGGAGGCAGAGGTAGGGTCCTGTGGGGCCATGCAGAAGGGGTCCTCAGAGTCGGATAAGATCCTCAGTGGGCAGACTGGAGGCTTGGGTCCACTGCTGGTGAGACACCCATTATTGTATCATTCCTCTGGGTTCTCCTGGGCCTCTCCTATCTCTTCTGTAATTCTATCTCAATTATCTCGATTTACTGAGATGTCCAGTACTCTTGCCTGGAAAATCCCATGGAAGGAGGAGCGTGGTAGGCTACAGTCCATGGGGTCACAAAGAGTCGGACACGACTGAGTGACTTCACTTTTAATTGACCTATAACACTGTATAAATTTAAGGTGTAAAATGCAGCCAAGAGGTGTGTTTCTGTGTCGCCAAAGTTGCTACACAGTTTATCTCAGAGACCCCCTGAACTGGCGGCTGACCTGGGACCCCAGAGCTCATGGGCCAACCCTAAGGCAGCATCCTCATGCTCTTGGCATCATGACAGTCTCCGGCCTGGCTCATTAGAATCACTTAAAGGGACTTTCTTGGTGGTGCAGTGGTTAAGAGTCCACCTTGAAATGTGGGGAACGTGGGTTCAATCCCTGGTCAGGGAACTAAGATCCAACATGCTGTGGAGAAACTAAGCCTACCGGCCTTAGAGAGGCCGTGCATCCCGCCCTAGAGAGGCTGTGCACCATACTGTAGAGTCCATGAGCCACAGTGAAAGACCGCACGATGCAACGGACTTCCCGTGAGCGCAGCTTAGACCTGATGCAGCCAAATAAATACAAATTTTTTTTTTTAATCCTGCTTTAAAATGAACTGATGCCCCAAGACTTGGTCATTAATGGTTTTTTTTTTTTTTTTTTTTACTAGCTCCAGGTGAGTCTATATAATATGTTTCCATAGCAAGCTTTGCAAACTCCAGGGGTGACTGGCAGGTGCTGGGGGAGGTCCAAATGGACATCTTGCCTCTGATTGGCTTCCTCCAAACCCCTATGGGTCACAACATCATTTGTAATAATTGATAATAATGCATAATTTTACCACCTTAAATGTTTCTGGTATAAAACATGACATCCATCAATTAATAATTTCCTCTTCATGCAGAAAGTTCCCATTTATAACAAAATTTCTTATCTTTCATTGGATCTTCAAAACAACTCATAAAGGAGGTCTTAATTAAACCCATTAAAAAATTTATTTTTTGGCCGTGCTGTGCAACTTGCAGGATCTTAGTTCCCTGACCGGGGATCGAACTCATGTCCGGACAGTAAAAGTGCCGAGTCCTAACCAGTGAACCGCCAGAGAATGCCCTAAACCTATTTTGTAGATGGAGAAACTGAGGCCCAGAAAGGGGTAAGACTTTGTCCAAAGCCCCAGGAAAGTCAGTGGCAGAACTGGCGTTGGGTCCTAGGTCTCCGGATACTCAGTCCAGTGCTTAGTCCAGGTGCAATGCCCGTGGGCCCTTCTGCTGCCTGAATATTTGTCCATCCAGATTCAGCTATTGCTCGGACCGAGGCCCAGGCTGACCTCACCCTACACCCAGTGGTAGGTGCCCTCTCCCAGGGCTGGATGCCCCAGGGGTCCCACTCACCCTCCCCTGGCATCTCAGTTCAGCTGACTGACATGCAAATTAGTTTAATTATTTCTTCTTCTAAAATAAATTATATTTTGCAGTAGCTGCAATATGTTGTGTCAGGCAAAATTACATTCAATATTTTTAAACTAATTGATGCAGCCTTGAGGAAGGCTGATTGACAGCCCAGAGCTGAGCAGGCCTGCAGTCTTAACCGATTCCTAAATTAAAATTAAACGTGCTTCGGCCGGGTGCTTCCTTTCTGAGCTGGCTCACCATTAATCCAGGGAGGTGGCAGGTGGAGCCCTGGGGGGCCAAGGGGCTGAGAAGCGTGGGCCGTTCTGTGGGTGCCTTGGGAAGAGAGCAGGCTTGGGCGGGAGAGCCAGTGTGCAGTGTTGGCAGTCCCCTTAGATTCTCTGGGTGTCAGAGTCCCTTTTGTATAACAGATGGGGGACCGGACTGGGCAATTTGAAACTGAGACTTCTGTTTTTTGCTGACTACTACAGTTTGAGCGCCTCCTTTGTACCAAGGGCACAATACTGAACAAGACCAACACTGCCTCTTGGTCTATGGCAGGGACAGACAGCATTCCAGACTGTGATAAGAGTTGAGAGGAAAAAAATCCAGGACTGTGAGAGAAGGAGGCAGGAGCTCCTACCCTGGTGGGGCACAGGGAGGGATGTTTACCCTGAAGTAGGGGACGGTGGCGCCAGTGGCAAAGAACCTGCCTGCCAATGCAAGAGATGTAAGAGACACGGGTTCGATCCCTGGGTTGGGAAGATCCCCTGGAGGAGGGCATGGCAACCCACTACAGTATTCTTGGCTGCAGAATCCCATGGACAGAGGAGCCTGGTGAGCTAAAGTCCATAGTGTTGCAAACAGTCAGATACGACTGAAGGTACTTAGCACTTAGCAGGGGACCTTTAAGCTGAGATCCAACTAGGAAGTGAACGGGTGAAGGGGATGGGAAGAAAGAGTTCTCCAGACAGTAGGAACAGCCTGTGCAAAGGTCCTGGGGTGGGAGGGGAGTCTGTAGATAGCAAAACTCTGGATTCCTTCTAAGGAAGACCCCATCCCCTGGCCGTTCCTAATATAGTGTTTGGGCCAAACTGAACTTAAGAGGCTGGAGGCCAGCAGGAAATACAGAGGGTGTAGGGCCTGGCCTGGTGACCCTGTTAGGGAACTCCTAGGAATGTGTGCCTCCCAGAAGGCCACCAGCAAACACATATAGAGAACCTGCCACGGGCCAGGGTTTGTTCTGCCTCATTTCATCCTGTGGGAGATATGGATTTGAATTACTGCCATTTTTTGATGAGGAAACTGGCTCAGAGAGGTAAAGAACTTGCCCAAAGTTTCACAGGGGACAATCAATGGAACCTGAGCCTGGTTCAAAACAGGGACTTTCTACCCTTCAAATGATATGGCCTTTCTGACCACCTTTAGCTGCCCGAGGCCAGCTTGCCTTGAGGCCCCAAATGTCTCTGCCTCCTCCAGGAAGCTTTCCTTGACTGTCCTCAGTCCTGGGCAATCAGACTATACGTCCAAGACCTACATACCCATAAGGCCTGTGTGATATTCCTCCCTGGCCTTGTCCCTCGCCCCACTCTCCTTTTTCCTCTGATCCAAGTTTCCTCTTTACCCTCCTTCAGGTATTTACCCAGATGTCTTCTCAGCAAGACTTCCCCTGATGACTTTATTTCACTTTGCTCCTTGCAATTCCACCAGATACCCCATTTACTGCTCTCTCTCTGTCCTGTTTATCCAACATCCCTGTATTTTTGTTGTTGTTGTTGTTCAGTTGCTAAGTTTTGTTTGACTCTTTGCGACCCCATGGACTGCAGCCTGCCAGGCTTCACTGTCCTTCACTGTCTCCAAGTTTGCTCAAACTCATGTCCATTGAGTCAGTGATGTTATCTAACTGTCTCATCCTCTGTCTGTATTTTTACTTACTTAAACTCACCCATCATCTATCTCCCCCATTAGAAAGCAAGCAGATTTTTGGTCTCTTGTGTTTGCTGCTGTCTCCCCAGCCCCTCTCTGCCTGGCACACAGTAGGTGCTTAATAAAGGTTGGTCAAATGAATGGGTTTCACTGTCTGGCATCTCTAATCATGCTGGGCTGCTGCAGAGTGGCAGGGAGAGACCGAGGCCTCTGGAGGGACAAATCCTGCGGGGGCCGTGCCCGTCCCTGAATCACATCACCGAGGGAGCAGTCTAGCTGTCCGACCTGTTCCTGCCTCTCTCCCTGCACCAAGGTTTTCCCATCCTTAAAACAAATGGAGCTGGACTCCGAGGTTCTCCTTGGTTGTCACAGAGAAAGAGAGAAGCCAGGGAGAGAGACAGAAGTGAGGACGCAAGAGTGGGCATGGGAAGGAGAGTGAGAAGTGGAGAGAGGGCAGAGGGAGGGGGCTACAGAGGTAGGGGGCTGCTGGAAGGTACCTCCTTCTCCCTCACCAGCAGTGGTGCAAGGGTAGCCCAGACCCTCTGCTCCACAGTTCCCTCAGCCCCCCACCCCCCGCCCCCACCACCTCCCAAGGGAATTAAATTGCATCCAAACACCAGGCTCTGATTAGTGCTGGCCAGCTGGGCAGGAAGATTTATCATCCCAATTACGAGCTGGCCAAGACAAGCAGGCAGGACGGCGATGCGGGGGACTGGGTGAGCAGGCGGGGCTGCTTCAGGGAAGGGGTGTCAGAGCTGTCAGGGGGGGATGCCTTGCACTCCCTGCCCGGTCCCCACTCACCTCCAGTGGGAGAACGAGGTTAGGGCGCCTTCTCTGCTTGTTGATTATCTGTTTGGCTTCCACATGGAGATTGGAAGTTTGACCTTGTTGAGTTGGGGATGTTTCATCCACCAAAGGGTAGGGGAGAACTTCTGGGTAAAATAGGGGCCCTGGAATCAGGGGTGGGTGGCAGGAAGTTTTCCTTCCTAGGGCTGAGCTGGTCCTAATACTCTGGGCTTTCCTACAAAGACCACATGGACCTCACGAAAATCTTTGTTCCTGGTGGGATTAATTAAGTACCTAGGCAGCTCAGGATCCTGGGAGTTACCTGGTCCAAGTGGAACCCAGGCTTGATTTACACACTTCTGGTGATGGGGAGCTCACTACCTTCTGAAGCAACCCCTTCCATGCAGGGCTGTGCCAAGCCTCTTCCCCAGCCTCCCCAGCACTTCCTCCCTCCTTCCCTCGCCCTGCCCTCCACTCTCAGCACATGTCTCAGCCGAGTCTTCCTGATAGCCTCCCATCTGTTCCCCGCTCCAGGGTGCCCCCCTCCTGTCCCCCTTCCCCCACGAACCCAAGTGGCCACAGGGGACTGCACATCTGACCATCTCCCTCTTCTGCTTGAAGACCTGCTCTGGCTCCCTGTCGTCTCCAGGAGATGTCCGGCTACTCACAGGACTTCCAAGGCCTTTTGTAGAGGCCCCCAGTGAGCTTCTGCATGCTCAGCTCGTCTCACCTGCTCCAGCCACCCTCTGGCCCAGCTTCTAGCCACATTCTATTTCTTAGAATGGACAGTGGTCTTCCTGCTGGCCAAACCTCCAGGCCTTGGCACACGTCTTTCTGCTGGGAGCAGCAGAAAGCTGGGAGCTCCCAACCCGACTCTCCTTAACATTTGAGACCCAACTCAGACGTCCCCTTCTCTGGGAAAGCTTTCTTGCCTTCTTCCCCTGCTGCACCTCCTGAGAGCTCACTGCCTCATCCCCTCTACCCTGTGCTGTCCAGAGCGGGGCCAGACCTCCCGAGGTCAGAGGCCAAGACTCTAGCCCCAGACTCCAGTGCCCAGGCCCGGTGGGTGAGAAGAGGACCCCAGCAGACACTTTCTATAAAGTATTCAGCACAACATCTGGCATATTGTGAGCTTCAAATAAATAGAAGCCACTATGATGAATAGTTATGAACTTCTCAGGTGGCCCAGTGAGTAAAGAATCTGCCTGCAATGCAGAAGACACAGGAGAGCCAGGCTCGATCCCTGCGTCGGGAAGAAATCCTGGAGGAGGGTGTGGCACCACCTTCAGTATTCTTGCCTGCAGAATCCCATGAACAGAGCGTGGCAGGCTACAGTCCATAGGGTCGCAAAGAGTCGGACACGACTGAGCGACTGAGCGCACATGATTAATGGTCAACAGTAACCCTCATAGCTGTCCAATAGGGTGCCATTTCATAGGTGAGGAAACCAAGGCAAGAAGAGGGGAAATGACTGTCCATACTCTCGGCTAGGGGTCGGACCACTAGAAGCAGTGTTTCTTTATCACGCTGCCCTGCCTTCCTAACTGGGTGGGCAAGACCATTCACCATCCATTCAGGAAATATTGGGTTGGTCAAAAGCGTTGTTTGGGATTTTCCATATGATGTTACGGAAAATCCCGAATGACCCTTTTGGCCACCCTAATACTTGTACACACCTACTAAGCGCCAGGCCCAGTGTGAATGCTACAGATATGGAAGAGACCCTGCCTTCAAGGAAGGTCCTTTCCCCAGGAGACGAGAGATCAACAAAGTCGACACACAAATGCATGTCTAAATCATAAAGCTTGCTCTGTGATAGAAAGGAAAAATCAGCGGCTGGTGAAATCGGGACTTGGCCTGGGGTGACCCGGATGGGGAAGCTCTAGCTAATCTAGTTAACTCTTTGCTGTCCAGCCAGAGACAACCCCTCCAGACCAGTTTGGGGCCTGGAAGAGGGGGCCAGCTGCAGCTCCCTGGCACACCACCCCCCTCTACCCCAGCGCCGGCTTCGCCAGCCCGCCCGCCACCCCTCTGTCTCTCTGAAGACTGTCCCTTTACAACTGCCCTTTTTTCCACTGAAGGATTCAGACACAAATTGTACTTTAAATTCAATATCGGTCATTAATATTTCATGATTACAAAACGTTAAAGATAATGTCAGTGGAAGCAGCGTCTGCATGGGCAGAATGGATGACTCAGAAGTTCGGGGGAGAGGGGAGCCCGCATACTAAGTGGCTGGGGAGTCTTTGAGGTAATCCGGTCTGACAGGCTGCGGCTGTGCCTCAGTGCCGCGTTCTCG
Organism: Ovis aries; assembly: GCF_016772045.2. Taxonomy (NCBI): domain Eukaryota; kingdom Metazoa; phylum Chordata; class Mammalia; order Artiodactyla; family Bovidae; genus Ovis; species Ovis aries. Next base: position 74,901,212 of record NC_056066.1, read on the forward strand.
TTCTGTTCTCCGAGGTGCTCACAAGGCTCCGCTGCTGTGTGTAAATATTTCCCCTCTGATTCTTGTCACCTCGTGTTTGTTGACCCCGCCACTGGCCCCCCTGCCGTGGTCCCCTGTTTCTGAGAAGCCGAATAGATGCTTTGGCAGAAGGGCACCGCGGTGTGGGGGGGCGGGGCGGGCGGTGGTGGGGAGACCCCAGGGCATTGTCCCTGAGGCTCTGGCCTGGCTGTGGGAGCCCTGCCCACCCCCATCCCCCAGGGACTGGCTTTGTGACTTTGGGGCCATCGCGGTTCCTTCCTGAGCCTCTACTTCCCAGTCTGCAAAGTGGGGATAACAATTTGTCCTCGTCTCATGGAGAGGGCAAGAGGCTGGAGTGGGTGGATGGCTGGCGCCGCTCCTGGCTTCATGCCTGGCACCGAAGACATATGACTCGGGGGCAGCTGGGTGAACGCCGGGCCATGCCGTCAGACTGGCTGGGGCCCGGAATTTGGACAAATGACTTCACCTCCCTGAGTCTTAGTTTCCTCATCCATACGTTGGGGGTAATGGCAGAATCGACATCTGATAGGTGGGGAGCTTCCGTGAACACAGCACTGTAGAGCGCCTGGCACAGAGTGAGTGCTTCAGGCAAGTGCACCGAGTCCAGATCAATAGCTATCATTAACTGAGCACTAAGTACTAGGCTACGTTCTTTCTATCCTATTTAATCCCCCCACCAGCACCGTGAAGTGGGAACCACTCATTTTATCATCGATCAATATCCCCGGTGAGACTTGGGCAGGAGTTGTGAATTGCAGCTCCGAGGGGAGGGGTCGCTAGCCCAGTCCTTTCCTTCCCCATGCTCAGTTACTGGGATGGTGTGGGGGCAATAGGGGTGGGGCCCAGAGAACAGAGTGCCAGGAAAAGGGAGGCTGTGGAGCAAAGCTGTGGAAGAAACCAGGAAGACCTGGCCCCAAATCCTGGCTCTGCCACTGCACATCCTTGGCCAAAGCTCTGTATAGTCTGAGGCTCGATTTTCCCATCAATAAAATGGGTGCTGATCATGATTCAGTAGAAGTATGTGCTAAAAAGGATCAAGCTCAGTATCTATTAGGTAAACACTGTAAAAAAATCTCTGCTGGGAAGAGGCCCCTGACACACTCTCTCTGTGAAATGGTAGCATTAGAGATTCTCTATGCTTCTCTAGCTGCTTTCTGGAAGAAATTCACAGGGCAGAAGCACAACGCTTAACCCAAGAAGGGACCGGCCAGGGGTGGGCCGTCAGGTGGTGTGACAGCTGGTGGGGAGATGCTCTGTGGGCAGGGAGAGGGGGTGTCTCTGCCCAGCAGCCCGGCCAGGCCCCCTGGCTGCTCAGGAAGCAGGTTCAGGGAGGTGAGGATGGGGAGCTGTCTGCCCACCAGTCCAGCAGCCACTTCTTCTCCAGCCACCTTTGTTATCTCCCTTTCATGCGGTGGAGAAGTGGATTCAAAGGCTCGGGAGCAGCAGGCACTGAGGTTTGAGCCAGCTTTGTATTTCCTTTTAAACCGAAGTTGAAAGAAACGAAGGGAACTTCAGCCTAGGGACTTCCTCGGCTGGAATGGGCTGGTGGGGATAGGGAAGTGGGAGGCACCGGCCAGGGAAGGCGGGGGAGGAGAGCCGCCAGGAGGGCTCGAAGGCACAGGAGGGCCTTGGGGCCCAGCTCGGCAGAGGGGAGTCTGAATGGCGCCCACTTCCACCAAGGCTGAGCCTCTGAGTATTCCTGATGTCACCATCGGTTACTGGAGGCTCTGCTGGCTGCTGAGACCTGGAGAGCTGACAGGGAGGGGAGCTCGCGGAGCTGGTCTAGCATGGGCTCTGGCAGTGTTGCTCTGGTTGAGGAGGAGGCCTGCTGAACTGCCCTTTCCCCATTCCTGGCGTGCCGTGAACCCCCATGCTCTTAGCCCCTCACCTCCGTGGCCTGACTTGTCTAGACTCCATGTCCCAGGGCCTCTTTCTTTCTCAGCTCACACGCCTCTCCAGCTGCACCAAACTGCCTGTGACATGCGAGCACGCATGCACACACACACTGTCTTCGACACAGCCCAATCACCTTGGAGTCATTCTTGACCCCTCCATCTCTTTCCTCCATCTCAGCCCATCAGCAGGTCCAGGGGGCTCTATTTTCAGCCTGCCTCCAAAAGTTACCACTTCTGACCATTTCCATGGCTATCACCCTGGGCCAGGCCACTATCTCATCTTCAGGGCCCTGTTGCATGTAAATTCTAATTAAGCCCCTGCTCCTTCCCCTCTCCCCCGCCCCTGCAGCCCCCAAACAACCTATTTTCAATGCAGCAGCTGTAGGTATCATGTCAGGCAACCTCCCTCCTCTGCTCAAACCCCTCAGTGACTCCCGTCTCATTTGGAGTCAAGTCCAAAGACCCACTGCAGGGTAGACACTCTGCTCCTCGCCAACCACACTGGCCTCCTTGCTATTTCTCCAACTATGACCTCAGGGCCTTTGCACTGGCTGTCCCCTCTCCTTGGAACTCTCTTCCCTCCAATGGCAGCATGACTCCCTCACTTTATCAAGCTCTCTTTTGACAAGTCTCCTTTGCAGAGAAGCCTACCCTAAGAGAAACAATTCCCTCCCAATCCCTTTTCTCTGCTTTCTTTTTTTCCAGTTTCTTGTTAGCACTTAGCTGACATGCGAACACCCTTTCTTGAAGTTTCCTGAGGGTCTGGCTCTAGCCCATGGAGACAGTTTTTTTTAAACCTTGTTAGGGGCTCTATCTCCAACCTCTATAAAAAGGACTGGTGTATAGTAGGTGCTCAATACAAGCTTTAGGAAGAAAGCCAAACTCAAGACTGGGCCCGGCCTTCTGGGCTCGGGATCCTTCCCACATCTGTGTTCCTGTGGGTCAGCCTTTGCCGACCACGCCCCCACCTCAGCTCTGCCCAGTTTCTTTTTGCCCTCCTCCCAGCCTTTGGCCCCTCCTCCCTGGGCTTTGCCCCGCCCATAGCCCCACCCTTTGGCCATCGCCCCTCCCTTCCGTATTCGCCCCGCCCCCTGGCTCACCCGCCTCCATAGCCAGCACTGTGATGTTGTGCCAGCCGGCCGTCTCTCGGTCCAGTCCCTTGCCGGTGACGATGGCACCCGTGTCCGCATCGATATCAAAGATCTGGTCCAAATCTGAGTCGCGGTCGATGGCATACCTAAGAGGGGCAGGTCAGGGCTGATTGAAGGTGTCCTGGCGCTGTAGGAGCAGTGCCCATGTCCTTCCACCCTCCCCCTAAAGAAGAACTACCTGCTCGGGAGACACAGGAAGCAGAGAGACCTTTTCCGACAGAGGAGGCGTGAAAATGGATCTGAGTTTGCATCTCAGCTGCACTGGGTTCCTGACGTGTGACCATGGGCAAGGCTCAACCTTTCCGAGCCTCAGCTTCCTCAGCTGGGTAAAGGGGCTAATAATTTACATCTCACGGTCGTTGTGAGGTCAGGAAGAAGGCAAAGTGCCCAGCACAGAGTTAGCATTCACAGGGTATTTGATTCTTATCTTTCCATAAGAGGTGACTCTGGAACCGGTCTTGAGAAAGGGACAGAATGGCATTCCAGGCATGGGGAACAGAAGCTGCAAAGTGAGAATCATTCAGGGGATGGCAAATTGTGCAGAAAAGGCCAGAACTGGAAAGTGCGGAGGAAGAGGCTTGAGAACAAGCAGAGTGCAGAATTCAGGGCGTTAGGGGTCCTGGGGAGCCTAGAGGGATTTTGTGCAGGAGGGAGGGCTTCCGAGGCCCCAGACCTGGGACGCGGGCTGAGCCAAGAAGGGGTCTGAGGTCTGGCCGCCGGCCCCTCCCCGCCAGCGCAGCGCGCCAGTGCTAATCTGCGGCTTTTCACTTGCCGCGTGAAAAAGCCCTTTGTTCCGCCTCCTTCCCGGGCCTTTGTGCGGCGGCTCCAGGCCTGAAAGGCCCGTGTCCAACACATGTCTCGGGCGGCGGCGGCCCAGAGAGGCCCCGCCAGCTCTGTCCGCCGCTTCCCCAGGCTGATAACGCGGGCGGGGGCGCCGCCAGGCTGCGCGGCCTACAAAGGCCCCCGAATGCCAAGCAAGGGCTCTTTGTGCAGCGGGAACAATGGAGCCTGGTGGGGCGGGGCACCCCTCCCCCTTCCTCCAGCTGGAGGAAACAAGCCCTTCCCGTATCTTCTGGAGCCAGAGCCGGGACACTGAGGCCCACGGAGAGGACAACACCAGAACATCCCCTTCCCTACCCGCACTGAAACTCGAAGCCCTGAGATGACCCTTCAGTGGCCTTGGCTGCATTACCAAACCGCTCCAGGCCTCAGTTTCCGCATCTGTTGAATGGGGATAATGATACCCAGTGCATGTGGGCGGGGCTTCCCAAGTAGCTGGTGGTAAAGAACATGCCTACTAATGCAGGAGATGCAAGAGACACGGGTTTGATCCCCGGGTCGGGAAGATCCCCTGGAGGAGGAAATGGCAACACACTCCAGTGTTCTTGTCTGGAAAAATCCCATGGACAGAGGAGCCTGGAGGGCTACAGTCCATCGGGTCACCCCCACACTACTAAGCACAGTGGTACCCAGTGGGACTGTGGAGTCTGGGAGCAGTTGCAGCTGGCTTTGAATCCTCTGCTTCTTATTCCACCTGGGTGACCTTGGGCTAGGCACTGGACCTCACTGGCCTCTGTTTACTTGTCTGCACAATAGGGTGATTCATACATCACTGGTGTGGGTTAGAGGAAATAATCCATGGAACTGGGCAAAAGTGACAGCCCTTACTGTTTTCATATTCACTGCTGCAGTGGAGGTGCCAGCTTGTGGCAGACTGCAAAGGGCTGGGCATGAGGGTGTAGTGGGCATTACAGCTAGTCTTCTGGGGCCCTAGGTTTTTTTTCTTTTTCAGCCATGCCACACAGCATGTGGGATCTTAGTTCCTTGACCAGGGATTAAACCCACATCCCCTACATTGGAAGCAAACAGTCTTAACCACTGTACCACCAGGGAGGTCCCTGAATCCCTAGTTTAATGCCGCCTCCTCTCTCTAAGTTGCTAAGCCCACATCCTCTTTGGCCCTGATCAGCCTGGGTCCTCCTGACCTGGGTGAAAGTGTGTGGGTCAGATCCAAGATGACAATTCCTCCCATCAGGCCAGCACTTAACAGTCTCCAGCCATCCCTCCCTTCGTTCTTTTATGCCTAAACATTAGCTGAATGCCTTCTCCACGCTGCTCTGTGCTAAAGTGAAAGTCGCTCCATCGTGTCCGACTCTTTGTGACCCCGTGGACTATACAGTTCATGGAATTCTCCAGGCCAGAATACTGGAGTGGGTAGCCTTTTCCCTTCTCCAGGGGATCTTCCTAATCCAGGGATCAAACCCAGGTCTCTGTGGGCGGATTCTTTACCAGCTGAGCCACCAGGGAAGCCTAAGAATACTGGAGTGGATAGCCTATCCATTCTCCAGTGGATCTTCCCGACACAGGAATCGAACTGGGGTCTCCTGTATTGCAGGCGGATTCTTTACTATCTGAGCCACAGGGGAAGACCACTCTGTGCTAAGCTCTGGGGGTAAAATGGCAAATGAGACAGATGAGGCCCCGCCCTGCCTGTCATCTTGTGAGGCTGATGTGTGGTCAACCCATTTTGCAGATGAAGATGAGAGAGGCAGCTTCCCAAGCTTAGGGCCGCGAAGTAAGGTTGTGCAGGCTGTATCCTGCACAAAGTTACTAGGCTGAAGAGGGGAAGAGGGGATGAAGAGCAGCTGGTGTTCTTGCCTAGCCACAGGTGCTAGCTCAGGAAGAATCTTCTCAAAGGAGGACCTTTTCCTTATTTATGAAATGTGCCACATGGGCTAGTGTAACCCTGCCTAACGTTGCACAGGGACTGTCAGAGAACTGGAATTTGTGCCCCAACTTGGGACTCTACGCCCAGAGTTCTTTCTAGCGCATTGAACCATCTGAAGCGGCAGTGCATGGAGTCTCGGGTCACCGTGATCCAAGCCTGAACTGCTGGATGTTTGGGTCCAAAGATGGTAGAACCAGACTCTTGAATAGTGTTGGCTCAGCTGGAAGGAACCATGGAGACCTCCTCTTGATTTTACAGGTAGAAGGGAGTCCGAGAGACAACCGGGGCCCCCGATCGCCTGGTCGGGGCTGGGCATAAGGCAGGGCTGATGGGAGGATGCCCATCGCCTTCTGTCTCCTCCTCTCTCTGCTCAGACCTCTTTCCTCTCTTCTCTCCTCCCAGTTACTCTTTTGTTTCCTCCTGGAGAGGAAGAGGGGGATGGATTCGAAGTGGAGGCAGCTGTTCTCAAGGCCATGGGAAGGGAGGGGGGCGTGGGGAGCCACCATCAACCAGCTAAAGACTTGGGGCTGCAGGTCCATGTGGCTGCTCGGCCCAGGTGGCTTTGTTCCAGCTCAGGGAGCCAGCGAGCGAGAGAGAGGGATGGGTGGAGGGCACGTGGCAAGGAGCGTGGCCTGGCAGGTGTGGGGGCAGTCGGGGAGGCTTGAGGCCCTCACTTGGAGTTGTGTGTCTGGTCTGTGCTGCAGGTGGTCAGTGCGCGTGCGTGATGCTGTGTTACGGCTGGAAGGTACAAGAGTTAGGCGCTCAGACCAGGAGCAGGATCCACAATGACCCCAGGCAAGCCACTTCATCTTTGAGCCTTAATTTTAAGGAAAATGGAAAAGTGATTTAACTCCTATCTTGCAAGTGGTTGGGAGGATTATGCGCCTGGCTGGGGGACAGGTGCCTAGTTGGGTTCCAGGAAAATGAATCTGTGAGTGAGCACTATTGTTATTCTAATGACGATTCAGAAATGTCTGCTAAGGGGGACACAGGACCCCCCCCCCCAACCCAGTGTGTGCTCTGCGGGCCTAGGAGTGGGAGGTACCATGCATGGATGTGGGAGCATTGCCAGGGTCTGAGAAGGACAGGAGGCATCTGTGGTCTAGAAGGCTCTGCTCAAATCTCAGTTCTCATTTGGTCAGCCAGGACCTGGAGGGCAGGAAGGGGAGCAGGAGCAGGTGTGAGTGGAAGAGAGCAGTGAGAGAGTGTAGGTTTGCGTCCGCTAGCGTGTGTGTGTGCACAAGTGCAAAGAAAGCCTGGGAATTGTGGTCAGGAGTGGGATCCGGTGGCCATCTGCCGGGGTTTGAAACCTAGCTATGTGACCTTGAGTCAGTCACTTAAGCTCTCTGGTCTTTGGTTCCCATTTAAAAATGGTGCTAATAATAACACCTACCTCAGAGTGGTTGTGAGGATTAGACAAGTACTACTAATAAAACACTAATAAAACACTTTTAACAGCGCTGGGCCCCTGCCACATGACGTATGGATTAGCTCTCATTTTTATTTGCTCAGCAAGACTCTGTGCCAGGCCGGAGCACATGCAGGAGCTGCTCCCAGCCTTGCAGATAACTGTCATCACTGCTGCTGTCATTTTACACATGGGGAAACTGAGGCTCAGAGAAGCCAGGCGCCTTGCCCTGGGGCAGAAGGGCTGATGGGTGGCAAGGCCAGATTCCCAAGCCATGTGTGTCTGTGCAGAGTCCCATGTCTAAGAGCAGCCGCCTCAGGGCCAGCCGGGTGCACCTGCGGGCGCCCCCGCACCCTGGGGACAGCACAGAACACTGCTGTTGTCAAGGTCAGGGTGAGAGAAGTGGCCAGGGTACATCTTCCTGGCTTGAGGGCACATGTGGGTTTTTGTCACTTAAATATGTGCATATATAGCTCACGCAGGCATGATAAACACGACAGTGTGCAGACTCGTGCGTGTCCAGGCTGCCCGGTGCTCCTGTATCCGGGCTCGTGCACACACACACGTGCACACACAGCAGGCTGGATGATGCAGTCCCCGCCTGGGCTCCTAGCAGGGGAGACTCTTCACAAGCAAAAGCGGCTGCTCCCCTGAGCTGGGGACTCCTCTCTGCTCACTCCATCCTGCCTTTTGACTCTTTCCCCTCCCCCACCCCTTTTAAAGCACACCCTCAAAGCCCACACACGATGCCTAGAAATCTGTATGGGGTTAGTACTGGTTGCAGAATGAAGGGGAGTCCAGACCACCAAGAAAAATGGTAAGGTCCATTTCCTGAGGACCTACTATGTGCCAAACACTTAATCCTTCCTCCAAGCCTGGGACCACTGATCACAGAACCTGGTCCCTAGTAGACATTTAGTACTTTTTTTCTGAATAAATGAATGAGGCAGGAACTACCATGACACCCACTTTAGAGATGGGAAAACTGAGGGTTGGAGTAGGTGCAGTGATTTTCCCATAATTCTGCAACTGAGCTAGGATTCATTCCAGGTTTTCTCTGACTCTAAAAGGAATACATCAAGGCTGTATATTGTCACCCTGCTTATTTAACTTATACCCAGAGTACATCATGAGAAATGCTTGGCTGGAAGAAGCACAAGCTGGAATCAAGATTGCCAGGAGAAATATCAATAACCTCAGATATGCAGATGACACCACCCTTATGGCAGAAAGTGAAGAGGAACTAAAAAGCCTCTTGATGAAAGTGAAAGTGGAGAGTGAAAAAGTTGGCTTAAAGCTCAACATTCAGAAAACGAAGATCATGGCATCTGGTCCCATCACTTCATGGGAAATAGATGGGAAACTGTGGAAACAGTGTCAGACTTTATTTTTGGGCTCCCAAATCACTGCAGATGGTGACTGCAGCCATGAAATTAAAAGATGCTTACTCCTTGGAAGTTATGACCAACCTAGATAGCATATTCAAAAGCAGAGACATTACTTTGCTAACAAAGGTCCATCTAGTCAAGGCTATGGTTTTTCCAGTGGTCACGTATGGATGTGAGAGTTGGACTGTGAAGAAAGCTGAGCACCGAAGAATTGATGCTTTTGAAGTGTGGTGTTGGAGAAGACTCTTGAGAGTTCCCTGGACTGCAAGGAGGTCCAACCAGTCCATCCTAAAGGAGATCAGCCCTGGGTGTTCTTTGGAAGGACTGATGCTGAAGCTGAAACTCCAGTACTTTGGCCACCTCATGCGAAGAGCTGACTCATTTGGAAAAGACTCTGATGCTGGGAGGGATTGGGGGCAGGAGGAGAAGGGGACGACAGAGGATGAGATGGCTGGACGGCATCACCGACTCGATGGACATGAGTTTGAGTGAACTCCGGGAGATGGTGATGGACAGGGAGGCCTGGCGTGCTGCGGTTCATGGGGTCACAGAGTCGGACACGACTGAGTGACTGAACTGAACTGAAAATCCATGTGCTTTCTGTTGCACCCCACTGTGGAATGCTGGGAGGAAATGAAGTGTTCACTGTTTCTCTGGTTCAGCTGGGGCTTTCCTGGTTTTGACACTGAAGGGAGACCCAAGAGGGGGCTGGGGCTGGTAGGGCTGGAGATGGGTTGATAAACAGCCAATCTGTCTGCAAGGCTGCCTGATCCAGAGATGGGCCCATCTGAGCCCTCTCCTCTTTCTCTTCAAAGCCTTCCAAGACTTAACACTGCCTAAGGATAAAGTCCCACACCTTCACCTGACATTCAAGGTCCTCTCAGCTTGTCCCCAAGTGCCCCCACCCCGACCTCCTCTCTGGCCCCAACCGCCCTCCTGTGAGCTCATTCAGCTGACCTCACTGCTCCTGAACTTGACCTCCTGGCTCCCTGATTCTGTTCCTGCCGCCAGGTCCTCAGAGCCACTCCACCCTGGTTGCTGCCCCCCTATTCCAGCCCCATCCTCTTTATCTTTGCTCCATCCCTCCTTGGTGCCCAGAGAATGCACCCCTCCTTGGAGCTCCTGAGTCCTTAAGTCCCTGCTCAGCCCACTGAGACTCAGCTCTGTCCCCAGCCTTCCCCTTGCCCCCGTCTGACTCTGTGTTTCACGCAGAGGGGAGGGCACCACATAAAGTTGGAAGCTGTTCAAACTACAAAGAGAATCAGAAAGAAGAAGTGTTAGTTGCTCAGTTGTGCCCAACTCTTTGCAACCCCATGGACTGCAGCCCACCAGGCTCCTCTGTCCTTGGGATTCTCCCGGCAAGGATACTGGAGTGGAGTGCCATTTCCTTCTCCAGGGGATCTTCCTGACCCAGGGATTGAACCCAGGCAGATTCTTTACCACTGAGCTATGAGGGAAGCCCTAAGAGAATCAGAAGCAGGGGTGAAATGGCAGAAGGCTGGACTCAAGAATCAGACAATCATGGGTTAAATCCCATTCCTTCCCCCTTCAGGCTGAGTGACATTGGGAGGGTCACTTCTCCTCTCTGACCCTCAGTCTCTTCATCTGTAAAATGAGTAAACTACAACCTGAGGGCCAAACGCCACAGAGTGAGGCATCTTCCAAGCTCTGCAGTACAGCGACTCGGAAAAGTCACTTTCTAATCTGCATCTCGGGATTTCCCAGGTACCGCCATCCTAGGCAGAGTCGCCTAGGATATCACTTCATTTCCAGGAACACACTAAGCCTGTTCCTGCCTCAGGACCTTCGCACTCGCTATTTCTTCTACCCCTGAGAGCCCAGTTGGTAAAGAATCCACCTGCAATGCAGGAGACCCTGGTTCAATTCCTGGGTCGGGAAGATCCACTGGAGGAGGGATAGGCTACCCACGCCAGTATTCTTGTGCTTCCCTTGTGGCTCAGCTGGTAAAGAATCCGCCTGCAATGCAGGAGACCTAGGTTTGATCCATGGGTTGGGATGACCCCCTGGAGAAGGGAAAGGCTATACCCAGTATAGCCTCCAGGCCAGGATACTGGCCTGGAGAATTCCATGGACTATACAGTCCATGGGGTCGCAAAGAGTTGGACATGACTGAGCGACTTTCACTTGCATTCCTTCTACCCAGAATTCCTTGCCACATCTTTGTCTAGTTGATTCTCTCTTGATCATTCTGATGTCAACTCACTTGTCAACTCCTTGACCACTTAATCCAGGGTAGCCCCCTGTGGCCCCAATTGGTCTTATCCTATCACCTTGTTTATTTTCTTCATAGGTCTTATCAGCAATGACCCCTTTTAACCATCTGTTGACTTGTGGCAACAAACATTCGACTACTTATTGGCTGTTTCCCTGCCTCCCCTGCCCCCCAGGAGAAGGCAAACTCCTTGAGCGGAGGGACTGGGTCTTATCACCTCTGTTTCCCCATTGTCTGGGGCAGTGCCGGATGTGACATGACTCACACCCCTAGGTGCTGACTGAGTCCAGGACCCTTGGAACCCAGGGAGCTGGAACATAAGCCAGGCTCTGGGCTGCCCAGGTGGTCTGTGAGGACCCCTTCTCTAGCCATCTGTCCCCTTACAGACCGGGCGCTCCTCCCCAGCTCTGCCCTTGGCTGAGTCATCTCGGGCCTGGTTCCAGGCCGGCAGGGAGGAGGAGGAGTTGGGTAAATGTTTGTGGTGTGAAATTGGACCTCTCTCAAGCTCCTCACCGCCTCCACATCTGAGGAGCCCCAGGGAAGGGGCGGCATAGAGAGATGAAAGGAGGTGAGAAGCAGGTTTCAAAGTTGGCCCTTTCAGTGCAGATGAAAGCAGGGGGGAAGGGAAGTCAACAGAGGGTGGAGGGGGAGGACTGGGGGGGGAGTGGGGAGAGCAATACTGGAGAGGAGGGGAGAAGGCAGCGGGGTGCGCTGGACCTGGGAGGCAAAGACCAGGCTCCTACTGCTGCCTGGTAACTCTTGTGAGCCCAGGGAAACTCTTCCCCTCCCTGGATCTCAGTTTCCTGCCAAACAAGGGTGATAATGCCCTCCTGGGAAAGGTCTGGGGCTGAGCCAGAGGCTGACAGGGATGTTTAAAGACTGTATCTGTTGTCAGCGGGGATGGAAAGATGGTGGAGAAGTTCATAGGCAGTGGAGGGTGGTTTTGGCCATGGGAAGGGTGGAGGCAGCCTAGGAGGCATTCAGGACCTCTGGACTGAGTCTGAGCCCTTCAGCCTATCTTTGAACCTTGTCAGACTTCTCTTGTTGGTTCATTGCTCAGCCTCCCATAGACATCACAGTCTACTCATCTCCAGACACACCTACCACTTCTTCCCTTCCTATGCCTGTGCCTGGAATAGCCTTCTCCTCATAGCTACACTCGGAGAAGGCAATGGCACCCCACTCCAGTACTTTGCCTGGAGAATCCCAGGGATGGGGGAGCCTGGTGGCTGCCGTCTATGGGGTCACACAGAGTCGGACAAGACTGAAGCGACTTAGCAGCAGCAGCAGCAGCATAGCTACACTGACCAGACTCAGGTACACGGCTCAATATAATTCCTGCCTCCTCCAGGAAGTCTTTCTAGACCCCTGAGGGTAGCCTCCAGTCTGGGAGCCCATAGGTAGTTAAGCATCTTTGTGTCTTCACCTTGGGGTTGCCATGTAAGGTTGCAAAGGCTAGGCACTGGACAAATCGGAGGGAGCCATTCACATAAATGATGGTGAGAATGCTACCCATATGGAGTTGAATAATGCAGAGATCCTTTAAGCACAGAGCTAGGCACACAGCTGGCTCAGGCATCATTCACTATGTACAGGGGTTTCAGGGAATAAACAGGAAGCTCCAGACACTTAAATTCAGTCAACAGTGGGCATTCACCCCACCCTGACCTCCTCCTCTGGATCACTTTCTTTCTCTCTGACATCCTTTCAGCTTGGGCCATGGTCAGGGACTCTCCAACCCCTGCAGATTGCAAACCCTTCCAGGGACACCAACAGCGCCAGAGCACCCTGTGGCCTCCGCCCACTTGCCGCTAGCCCCCTTCCCCCCGCGCCCCACCTCCATGCCTCTGTCTCTCCCACTGGCTTTCTCTCCAACTCTCCTCTTTCAGTTCCTACAGTGTCAGGTCGGTTCCTCCATCCTTGAGTTACTCCTGCCCTTTTTCCACTGGTTTTCCTTCTCTGGCCACTTCCTCTCACTGTTGGTCTCACTGCATCTCCAGGAACCTCTCTCTTCTCTGTCTTTCTCTGCTTTTACATTTCATCCATTCACCATGTGTCAGGGAATGTCCACTGAGCGCTAGGCAGCATGAGGACCTGAGGATACAGCGGTGAACTTAGACACGCATCCCTATTCTCCTAAAGCTTATCTTTTAGGGAGAGGGACAAAGTCATCAGGAAAATGGGTAACAGGTTAGATGGTGATGAAGGACGAAAGAAAATGGATATGAAGTGTGAGGACACGTTGGGGCGGGGTTGACATTTTAGAAAGGGTGGTCAGGGAAGGTTGCACTGAGAAGGTGACTTTTGAGGAAAGTCCTGGAGGAAGTGAGAGGACCACCCCTGGAGATGTTAAGCGGGAGAACATTCCAGGCAGAGGGATCGGGCAGTGCAAAGGCCCTGGGGTAGAGGCGGGCTGGGTGTATCCCGGGAGCTGTGAGGAGGTCAACGTGGCCAAGGAGAGTGAACCAGGGAGGAGGTGAGCCAGGGTATGAGAAGTTACAGTGAGGCCACATCCTATAGGGTCTGGGCTTTTATCCTGAGTCCCAGAGGTGCCTTTGGAGGGCTTTCAGCAGAGGAGGGCCAGAGGGGGGTGGTTTGGGCCACGAAAAGGGTGGGGCGGGAGCCAGTCTGGCTCCTGCACCCATTCTAGATTGAAGAGGGGTGATGAGAGAAGCAGAGAGAGCCAGTAATCAGGCAAGAGAAACAGGCGGCCTGGACCAGGGCGGCAGCTGCGGAGGAGGTGAGAAGTGGTCAGATTCTGGAGATGTTTTTAAAGCAGAGATGACAGGCTTTGCTGATGGATTGGAGGGAGGTGTGAGAGAAAAACATAAGTCGAGGATGTCTGCAACATTTTTGACCTGAAAAGCTGGAAGGATGAAATTATCTTTTTTTTTTTCCCCCTTCTGGTGGAGGACCGAGGCTGAGCCCAGGTCACTGCTGCGTCTGTCACACCTGGCTCTCTCTCGTTATCCTGAGCTCCCTGTCTCTCTGCCACTGTTCTCGAATCCGATTCCTTTGTCTCTTTGGCTCCCGGTGGCCCGAGTCTATCGCTCTCTCCCCTCCTCCCTCACCATCACCGCCCCCAACCCCTCCCTGTCCCGTCCCCACCCCCTCTGCCCGCCGTCTGTCCGCAGGCGCTGGCGGGGTAGCAGGCAGCAGGCGTCGGCCCCGGGCGGGGGTCTCACCGGACGGGCCGGTTGGCGGCGTCGGGGTCCCGCGCCGTCACCACGCCGACCAGGGAGCCCACCTGCGCGTCCTCCTGTACCTCCAGGAGGCCGGAGGGCGGCCGGAACTCGGGGGGCTCGTCCACGTCGATAACGGCCACGCGCACGATCGCCTGGTCGCGGAACGTGCCCAGGTCAGCGAAGCGAGGGTCCACGAACTTGTTGAGGGCCTCCAGGACCACGGTGTGCACCGGCTGGGACTCGAAGTCCAGGCGCTGGAGGGGTGGGCGGAAGGGAGCAGAGGGCCGGTGAGTGGGCTGGTCTGCTCCACACTTCCAGGCGGACAGAGTCCAAGTCTGGGGGTAGGGGGAGCTGGCCTGGCTCCGAGGGGGCGGGGCTGACCCCAAGAGGGTGGGGCTGGCTTAAGGTCACAGTTGACTGAGGCATCCCTGACTCAATGGCATCACTGACACACTGTCGGGTTACAGGGAGAGAAAGTCAGGCCCTGCTGGGGACAGTCTTGCTCAGGGACACAGGGTCACATACTGACTCCCAGACTTCCTGCTACCCGGTGCACGGGACTGGCCTTAATTTATTAACTTACAAAGCTCTGTGTGCCAGTGTTCTAAATGTAGCGACTCATCTAATTTTACAGCGTCCCAAAGAGGCTTGTATTATTATTATCATCCTATTTGACACGTGAGGATGTCGAGGCCTAGCAGGCTCTGTAACTTGCCCTAGGTCACTTAGCAGTTAGTCCCTGGCAGAAGTGGGATTCACATCCCCGGCAATGCAGCTGTCAAGTGCCAGCCCTTAACCCCACTGGCAGGAAAGGCGCTGGATGTGTGGCTGCCCGGCTGTGTGTCTGCGGGCAATCTGTTCGGCCTCTCTGGGCCTCGGGTGGGAGGGTGAGATGAGACCTTCCTGGTGTATTATTGGTGGCAACTGCTAATGTGAGTTGAGCCTGATAAGCCGGGCGGCCTTAGAGCTCCCTCAGAGACCTCGCTAAAGCCACGCTGAGCCCTGGTCCTCATCAGGGAATGCTGGTGGGGGACCCTCTGACGGACAAGCTGCATGGCTGCATGGACTCTGGCCTCCTAAGGATAACGCCTTTAGAGCAAAGAGAAAGGGCAGTGGTGGAACCATGGCGCCACTGTCACATGCTGGGGGAGCCATCTGGGCAGCAAGGGCCACCTTCCTGGAGAACTGCCCTCTGTCTAGGGTCCCTCCTTTCCTCTCAGAACCTCCCCTCCACACTCCCCCTTCCCCAACAGAAAGAAAAAGAAGGGCTACCTCCTCCCTCCATCCTGTTGCCTGGGAAATCAGGATGCAGGAAGGCAGGCGCGGACCTGGCCTGGGAGCGAGTGATGGGCTCTGGAGCCAGGTCATCAATCAGGCGGGGGCTCTGCTCCCTGAGCCAGCACTGACTCCACAGAGACACCTCAGGCGCCACTGCTGGAGCAGGCGGGGTGGGGGTGGGGTTATGGGGCAAGAGGCAGGGAGGATGGGGAAGTTACTACAGGGGCATCACCGGGGATGAGAGCAAATGCTGTGCTGGGGTCCCTGGGCTGGGCTTGGGGCCTGATTCTGCTGCTCTGTGATGCTGGGCCTCCCCAGGCCTCCAGGTCCCCCATCTGTGAAATGGGCTCATCTTACCGTGAAGACAAGTGGAGGTCAGAAGACCGAAAGCTATGTAATGTCTAAAAGGGTGGATTCTGGAGACAGACTCCCCGGGGCCCTGTCCCTACAACTTCTCTGTAAGATGCTTGTCCTTGGATGCAAATGACTTAACTCAGGGCCTCAGATTCTCACCTATGAAATGGGCAATAATAATACTTAGAGGGTTGTTGTAGAGATGAAATGAGTTAATACATGGAAAGCATTGGAAAGGAGGCTGGCATGCTATTAACACTTCATTGTAAGTATTAGCCTCATATTCTTATCCTAGTTGAAGAAACAGAGTTTTCTCTATCCTCAAACCCTCGTGGCCAGGGAGAGAGTTTGATTATTGAGTGAATGAAGGGCTGTCGGGGCAGATGTTTCTGTGGGTCCCAGGAGGCAGAGCCTGGGCTGACAGGAACTGGACAGACTGTGGCTGAATGGGAGAAGGAGGAGCAGGACACTGGTAGGGAGTGAGCGTCCCATCCCTGGGAGTATACAAAGGCTTACAACTGTTTGTAGGCCAGGGCAGGGGACTCAGACCTCCTGTGGAACAGCAGCGTTGGAGTGGGCAGCATCAAAGACCTGTGCACCCCTGAGCTGCCAAGTTCGTGACCAAGCCCTTGAAGATGCTGTTTGCTTTTTTCTCTGACCTCTGTCTCCTTTCCCTAGGGGGTGCTGAGTTTGCTGTTTGAGCTTCTGGTTCCTCGGCTGGTCAGTGGGTAAGGAGGCTGTTAGATTCAGGAAGGAAAGAGCTTTGGGGTCACCAGACCTGGGTTCAAATCCTACTCTATCTCTTACAGGTATAATCTTGGGCAAGCCCTTTTACCTTTCTAAATCTCTGTTTTCTTACTTGTAAAAATGGTCATAATATGTTTTCCTTCCAAGGGTAACATCAAGATGAAAGGAAACAGTGAGTGTGAAGGGCCTGGTGTGAACTTGAAGTAGCACAGCGTAGTGTGTAAGAGCACAGATTCAAGTCTGGATTGACTCCTGGCTCTTGACCGCTAGCTGTGCAACCTTGGACAAGTCACTTAACCTCTCTATGCCTCATGTTCTCATTTGTAAAATGGGAAGGAAAGCATTAGCGTTTTCCCAGGTTGGTCCAGCCTCCCTGGAGAGACTTCACCCCTGGAGTGAAGTGGGATGGGGTATTTGGCTGCTCAGTGACCCCCTACCCAACCCTGCTGCCCTGGGGCCTGCCTCCCCCATCACTCCAGGGTGGCCGCACCTTCTGCACTACGATGATGGCCTCCTGCGTGTCACTGTCTGTGATGACCTTGAACACGTGCCCGCCGCTGCCGCTCTCCTCCCTGAGGTGGTAAGTCATGTCTGTGTTTTCGCCCACGTCTGAGTCCTCGGCCTTCACGCGTCCCACGGCCGTGCCGATGGGGGCCGACTCCTGAATGCTGAACTGGTACATCTCTGTAGGGGATACAGCTGTGAGCGGAGATGGTAAGGCAGCCCCTCCCTCAGCTTCCACCAGCTCTAGGGGAGAGGAGGGGGGGTCTCAGATGGGCTCCTTGGAGCTCCCTGCTTGGCCAGGACTGGTGCTGGGAGAGGCGCTTCCTCTGCAGAAATGCGGGATGCAGTGCAAAGAGGAGGGTTCTAATTCTGACCTTGGCTTTATCCCCTGATTGATTTCAGAAAGTGTCGGCAGTTCTTTGGGACTCAAGTGTCCTCATCTGCCCAAAAGGGGACAGAGAAGCACCGTGATCAAGGCTACGGCCCTGGAATCAGTCCTGGCTGTGTAATTCTGAGCTCTGGTTTTCCTCATCTGTAGAATGGGAATAATAATAGTGCCTTCCTGATAGCACTGTCATTTCCCAATCAATTGAGATGATAATGCATGTCAGTTGCTTAGCACAGAGGCTAGTATCTGTTGCTGCTGCTGCTGCTGCTGCTGCTAAGTTGCTTCAGTCATGTCCGACTCTGTGCGACCGCAGTGTTACCCACCCAATAAATGGGACACACTGCATTCAAATAGTAGGGCTGCACACTGATTTTTTTGTTGCTGTGGATGTTAATGATATTGGTTCCTTCATTTCCACATATTTATTGAGCATCTGTGATGTCCCAGAGCAGCTCTATGCACTAGGCTTCTAGCAACAAGCAAAACAGACCCAAATCCCAGGCCTCACAGTGCTTTCCTCTTAGTGGAAGGAGAAAGACACTAAACAATCATATCAGTAAAATAGGATGTCAGATGGTACTTGGGAGAAAAATAAAACTGGGAAGGGAAATGGGGGGTGATGATGAAGGTGTATGTGGAGTTTTAAATAGGGTAATTGGGACTTTCCTGGCAGTCCAGTGGTTAAGACTCTGTGCTTCCAACGCAAGGGGCAAAGGTTCAATCCCTGGTCGGGAAACTAAGATCCCACATGCCACAGGATGCAGCCAAAAAAAAAACACTGTAAATGGCGTAATCAAGGAAAAGACAACATTTCTGCAAAAGTCTGAGGGAGGTGAGGCAGTGAGTCAAGCAGATATCTGGGAAAGATGGAGGGAACAGCAGGTGCAAAGGCCCTGAGGTGGGTGCAATGCCTGGCTTGTTTGAAGACTGGCAAGACGGCCACTGTTACCAGAGTGGGGAAGCAGAGGGGAAGCCAGAAGGAGTGAGGGTCAAGTGGAACTCAAATGGCTCCCTGCTCTCCCTCCAGAGTGGAGTTGAAGGTGAGGGTGATTTGCTAAGTGGTGGGCCCGCCCAGGGGAAGCAGGGGCTGTGGCACTGGGGATGTGTCTCTTGGAGCCCGCACTGGTCTGGATACCCTTGTGTGGTGTGGCTGTCTCTGACTGACTCTCACATAAGAGTCTTGGGGGGACTCTTAATACAAGCTGACCATGCCACCCCCTACTCTTTGCCATAGCTCCCCCAGCGCTGGTGGGAGCTGAGGGAGGGGCTGCCTTACCATCCGCACTGCACTTGGAATGAAGTTGTACAAGCCCCTTGGCCCCTGCTGACTTCTGCACCTTCATGCCTCCAACTCCCCACCTCAACATGAGCCTTAGTCTGGCTGAAGTTCCTGCAATTCCTTCAGGACGACTTGCTCTGTCTGTGCCACCTCTAGACTTCCCTCGCTTTACTCTCCTCTCTGCCTTCACTTCCCCTGTTTCCCCTCCTTTTTAGTCTCAGTGACTATTACCTCCTGTAATGGGGAAGGTTCCCAGACCTCCAGGCTCTGGTCCTATGTGTCCAGGGCCCCCAAGCTTATCCTATTGTAAGGATTACTGCATGTCCCTATTATTTTCTGTTTATTCTCTCTCCTTCTCTCTTCTCCCTCCCTCTGGGCTGTGAGCTCCTGCAAGGCAGGGACCACATCTCTTATTCATCAGGCATTCATGGTGCCTGGCAGAACACCAGGCTGCCACATAAATGAAATGTTTGAGTGACTAGTGAGTGAATGAATGAAAAGCAGCGTGAGTTACTAGTATATACTCACTGATGCTGCTGCTGCTAAGTTGCTTCAGTCAGGTCGGACTCTGTGCGACCCCACAGATGGAAGCCCACCAGGCTCCCCCACCCCTGGGATTCTCTAGGCAAGAACGCTGGAGTGGGTTGCCATTTCCTTCTCCAATGCATGAAAGTGAAAAGTGAAAGGAAAGTCACTCAGTCATGTCCGACTCTGTGCAACCCTATGGACTACAGCCTACCAGGCTCCTCCGTCCATGGGATTTTCCAGGCAAGAGTACTGGAGTGGGGTGCCATTGCCTTCTCCATACGCTCACTAGATTAACACAAATGAAAGAAATCTGACAGTACCAAGAATCAGTGAGGGTATGGTATGATGGACACATGCATTTCTTCATGGGGGAAAACAATTTACTAAATTTTATTTAGTAAAGTTGAAGATGAGTTTATTCTGCTCCTCTGTAGACGAATGAAATTGCATGCTAAACAGCAGTAGGACGCATACAACCATGTTCAAAGTGGTGCCCTCTACAATAGCCTCAGACTGGAAACAACGTAAATGTCCATTGGCAGGAGAATAGATAAATTATGGAATACTATACAGCACTGAAAATGAATACATTATAGCTAGAAGCAATAACGTGATTTCACAAACATAATTTGGGGAGATAAAAAAGCAAGATGAATCATTTGTATTGTGAGTTTCCACTTAGATAAGGTTAAAAACTTATAAAATTAAACTGTAATGTTAGATGTTGCCTATATGGGTGAATCAACCCTAAAGGACTGGATAAGGAAGAGGTGGTATATATGCATACTTATATATAATGGAATACTACTCAGCCATAAAAAAGTGAAATTTTACCACTTGCAGCAAGATGGACTTGGAGGGCATTATGCTAAGTCAAATAAGTCAGACAAAGACAAATACTGTATGATATCACTTATATATATATAATCTAAAGAATATTTTAAAAAGAAACAGATTCACAGATATAGAGAACAAATTAATGGTTGCCAGCGGGAAGAGGGAAGTGGGCAGGGGCAATGTAGGAGGAGACTGAGAGGTACAAATTATTAGGTTTAAAAAAACTACAAGAATATATTGTATAACACGGGGAATATAGCAACTAATTTATAATTAGTTATAACTATAAATGGAGTAAACCTTTAAAAATTATGAATCACTGTATTGTACACATTTAATTTACATAATATTATACATCAGAGAAAGTGAAAGTGTTAGTTGCTCAGTCACGTCCAACTCTTTGGGATCCCATGCACAGTAGCCAGCCAGGCTCCTCTGTCCATGGAATTTTCCAGGCAAGGATACTGGAGGGGGTTGCCATTCCCTTCTCCAGGGGATCTTCCCCACCCAGGGACTGAATCCAGGTCTCCTGCATTGCAGGCAGATTCTTTACCATCTGAGCCACCACGGAAGCCCCTATTATCCACCAACTATACTTTGATAAAAAAGAAAAAGAAAAGCAAAGAGATGATGGTCATGAAAGTGGGCGGTGGTTAACTCTGGAGGAAAAGGTAAGGGGAGAAGTTATCATCAAGAAAGGACTTGCGGCAGCTTCTGGGTCCTGGTCGGCGGTTACAAGAATGTTTGTTTTGTAATTATGTGCTGAACTAGACATTTATATTTTATGCATTTCTGTCTGTGTGCTGTATTTCCCAATAAAGAAATAAAGAAAGAATAGATGAACAACACGGCTGTATATTAAAAATGGATGACCAACAGGGTCCTGCTGTACAGTGCAGGGAACTCTGCTCAATGTCATGTGGCAGCCTGGCTGGGAGGGGAGCTGGGGGGAGAATGGATACATGGATATGTATGGCTGAGTCCCTTTGCTGTCTGCCTGAAACTGTCACAACATTGTTAATTGGCTACACTCCAGTATAAAATGAAAAGGTTAAAACAAAAAAGAAAGAATACATGAATGAATAAATAAGAGTCTTCCAGGGGCCCTGGCCTCTCTTCTGCCCCACCCCTTCCAGCTCAGGGCTGGCACACAGCCTGGTACACAGAAAACTGGGTGGCCCCCACCCCTTCACAGGGGTTTTGAAGCTTCCCCATCAAGTGAGTGGGGCTGGGCTGGGGGAGTGGCTGAGGGCGGCTACTGGACCGGGTTCCCCGGGGAACAGCAAAGATGGGGAGCTGGCTGGCGGGCCCTGCCCACCCCGCTTGGCGTCTGGACTGAGGCGCTTAGGCTGCGATGTGCTCTCAGCTAAGGGATTGGATTCCCTTATCTCTTGGGGGTCAGTCCCCTGTGGCAGGGCCTAATGTGAGCAGCAGGCCTCAAGTAATGACTCGCCCGATAGGGATCAGCCCGGCTCCCCACGGCAGTTAGTCTCTGCCAGCTTCAGCGGCTTCCTGGGCACAGCCTTCTCGTCTGAACCTGGGACGGAGGGGCTGGCTGGGCTGACGGGAGGGGGCAGGGACTGGGCCAGAGAAGACACCTCCACTCTGCTCTGCCTGGGGAGGCAGAGAGTGGAAAGCACTCTCCCCCAGTTCAGAAGCACAGAGTCCTCCAGGCTCAGAGAAGAAGGAAAGACCTGTCTCTCCAGACCCTGGCATTTCTATGCACAAATGATAGGTGCCCCTGGGCATGGCTGCAGCCTCTGTCTGTATGTCTAAAAGACCCTGTGTCTGTCCCTTCATCCCCAGCGTGCCTCTGAAGCTCAGATCAGTAGCAGATCACACATAATAAGCATGACGGGTGTGTGCAAGGACCAGCCGGAGTGGGTGGACAGACAGGGGCTCACTCTTGGCCAGAAGCAAGGCGCGGGGAGGGGTGGTAAGTGTGCTACATGGATGTATGGAAAGTCAGACAACGTTGGGGCTGTCTCTTGCAAAAAGTAAGATTGGAGGGGGGAGGGGGTTGTGGTGACTTGGATGAATAGACAGATGGACAGACTGGGGAGTCCCTCTATGGTGAGAAG
This sequence comes from Ovis aries, assembly GCF_016772045.2. NCBI lineage: Eukaryota > Metazoa > Chordata > Mammalia > Artiodactyla > Bovidae > Ovis > Ovis aries. The sequence continues at coordinate 74,923,235 of NC_056066.1, forward strand.
GCTGCAGGGCAGCTTGAGGTCAGAGAGTGGCCGGGAGGCATGACCAGACAGACACACAGACCCACTGCTCCCTCTGGGAAGGCCTCACTCACTCTGCGGGAAGCGGGGCGGGTTGTCGTTGACATCAGTGACCACGATGGTGACGGTCGTGGAGCCGGAGAGGCCGCCCAGCTGGCCCGCCATGTCTGTGGCCTGGATCACCACCTCGTAGCGCTCCTGGCTCTCGCGGTCAAGATCGGGCACGGCCGTCCGGATCACACCTGTGGGTGGGGGGTTGAGGCCAGGGATGCCCTTTGCCAGCTGCCAACCGATACAGAGACCCCTCCCCAGGCAGAGGCCAGGCTCATTCAAGTTCAGGAGGGGAGTTGCGGATGCAGAAGACACTGATACGACCACCGTGTAAGTGTGGGGCTCAGCATACACACACACACACACAGACACACACACACAGACACACACACAGACACACACACACGCATGCTTATACAGATAGGCTCACAGATAACTCACACTCAGCACTCCACACACACATACCCTCACACACACACTGCTCTCTCACACACATCAGATTCATGCATGCGTGTATCTTCAGTTGCTCAGTTCGTGTCTAACTCTTTGAGACCCCGTGGACTGTAGCCCGCCAGGCTCTTCTGTCCATGAGATTTTCCAGGCAAGAGAACTGGAGTGGGTTGCCATTTCCTTCTCCAGGGGATCTTCTTAGACCAGGGATTAAACCCACGTCTTCTGCATTGTAGGCGGATTCTTTACCGCTGAGCCACTGGGGAAGCCCAGTCACATGCGCATATACTTTAAAACACACACCTTCCCATCCACTTGTACACATAAACACACATGTTATATACAGACATGTTAACATACAATCCACACACTCACACACATACATGCATATTCACACACTCACATGCAACCCCAAAGCAACAGAATATGGACTGTTTCGTTTACTAAAAAGAGGCGTAGGGCCCAGAATCAGGCAGTGTGTGACTCTGCCTTGAGCCTCCGATCCCACTTTCAGGGTCTCAGTTTCCCCATATGAGGGGGGATCCCGACATTTTCTGGGTGAGCCTGGCCTGTCTGATTCTGGGTCGGTGTCACTCAGCCCGGAGCCAGCCCCAGCGTGGCAGCTTGGTGAATGTTTAACTGAGTGAACCGGCCTGACAGCCACCCTCAAACACACTCACGATGAAGTCACACTCGCCCGCACATAAACACTGATATGTCTCACACACTTAGATGTACTATTAATACATAAATACACAGGTAACACCTATGAGGTCACATGCACAGGCATAGCACATAGCTACTAGCACACACTTATTCTCACACACACACATACACCCTCCATGATTAAGTCATCCCCCAGCCCTGGGGACCCCAGCCCTTTCCTCCAGGGCCCGGCCCCAGATTCTCTGTCCAGGCACCAGCTAATTGCTGATCAGACAATCCTTCAAACTGTTAATGGAAGCAGGCAGAGGGGCAGCAGGAGGGGGTGGCTGCAAGATGAATTCTGAGCAGGGGAAGGCTGGACTTCTGGTCTCCCTGCACACACGCTTATACGGTGGGAGATCAGGCGGGAGGGGGGAGTTGATGAACCAGTCAGAGCCCCCCCACCCCTGACCCACTTCAACCTGTGAGCGCCAGGTGGTGGCAGGTGGTGCCCAGGGCCTGAGCACCAGGTGGAGTCACGCACCAGCAGCCCCACGATGCGCCCCATAAAACCCAATCTCTCCCTCCTGATGTCCCCAGACAGCCCCTAGCCTCCAATAAAGGCAATGGAACGGGAGGAGAGGCTATTAGTGTGTGTGTGTGTGTGTGTGTGTGTGTGACTGGGGGAGCCAGAGGTGGTGCCTCTAGGGGGTGTGCCTGCTTTTGTGGGATCCCATGGAGATACGGAAAGTGCAGTCTGTCTAATCGGGGTCATGGAGACCTTCTATCAGCGGCCTTCAAGACTCCTCAATAAGCTCCCTCCTGACTCCTCCTTGGCCTGGACTGATCTTTCCGAGGGCAGGGGAGACTTGGAAGCAGACGAACTTGGGATAAATCCCAGATCTGCTATTTGTTGACCAGGTGATCTTGAGCAAAACCCCTCACCTCTCTGGACCTCAGTTTCATCATTTATAAAATGGGACCATCACATACCTCCCCAAAGAGCAGGATTTCCCCAACTGGCACCGTGGACATCTAGGGCAGGATAATTCCATCCACGAGATGCTGGTAGCAGCGCCCTCGCCCTCCCAGCTACAGTTCCAGACATTGGCAAACGGTCCCTGGGGGGCAAAACTGGTGCAGAGTTTCATCTCATGGGAACTGCCTGTGACAGTAACAGCGATAACTGACATGGATGTGCATTTTCCCGTGCTTGCCATGGTTCTAAGCACCTTAAGGGAACTGCCTTATTTAAATTTCTCATCAGCCCTATGAGGATGGTGCTGTGATTATACCCAGTTTACAGATGAGGACATGGAGACACAGACAGGTTAAGTACTGGCCCAAGGTCGCACTCGGAGAAAGCGCCCAGTCAGGATTCCAGCAGGCTCTCTGGGGCCGGAGCCCATGCTGTGGATGGCTCTGCCGGACCTCAGTAAGGAAGGAGGGCCCCTGCCCAGCCAGCCTGGTATCCCCCACCCCACCCACCCTCAGGTACAAGGGGAGAGTGCAGGCCTCTGATAGAGTGATGCTGTGCTTCTGTCTCAGCTCCTGAGAAAGCCCTTGCTCATCTCTGTCCTAATCAGGCAAGCCACGCTTCCAGTCATGCACTGGGCTCCTTGCCCCATCTCCCTGGTGCTGGACCTCAATACGGGGACTGTTAGAGGAATCCCTTCTGGGAATTAGGGCAGGACCCAAGTCCAGGATGGCAGGGGCCGTACTGGGAAGGTGCCCTTGTGTGTCCTCTACCCTGAACGGCTGGAGGAAGGAAAGAGCAGGAAGGGAAGAGAGAAGAGAGGGAGGAGGATGAAGGTGGCAGAGCGGGAAGGAGAGGGAGACAGACAGAGAGGAATCTGAGAAGTCAGAGCGGAAAGAGACAGAGAGCGCCACGTACTCGAGGCACAGAAGAAGGGAACAGAGGGGAGGAGAGGGAAAGGGAGACCCACGGAGAGACAGAGGCCTGGAGAGAAACCAAAAGAAAGAAGAAAGCAAGGCCAAGATCAGCAAGGGCAGCATGAACAGACCTCCCCAGGGACGCCAGAGAGGCAGACGGACAGGGAGGGGTGGAGAAAGAGGGTGGGAGGGCCGAAAGGAGAGGGCTGACAGATGGACTGACAAGGGAGTGATCACGGGCCAGAGACATGGTGGGGGGCTCCCTGCGTGAGCCAGGCAGAGGGGCGGGCTGAGGGGTGGGCCAGTCGAGCACTTAAGATGGACTAAAGAAAAAGTGAAAGTGAAGTCGCTCAGTCGTGTCCGACTCTTTGCGACCCCACGGACTGTAGCCCACCAGTTTCCTCCATCCATGGGATTTTCCGGGCAAGACTACTGGAGTGTCATTATTAGAAAAATGCAAATCAAAACCACAATGAGGTACCATCTCATGCCAGTCAGAATGGCTGCTATCAAAAAGTCTACAAACAATAAATGCTGGAGAGGGTACGGAGAAAAAGGAACCCTCTTACACTGTTGGTGGGAATGCAAACTAGTACAGCCACTATGGAGAACAGTGTGGAGATTCCTTAAAAAACTGGAACTAGAACTGCCATGTGACCCAGCAATCCCACTGCTGGGCATACACACCGAGGAAACCAGAATTGAAAGAGACACGTGTACCCCAGTGTTCATCACAGCACAATAGCCAGGACATGGAAGCAACCTAGATGTCCATTGGCAGATGAATGGATAAGAAAGCAGTGGTACATATACATAATGGAATATTAGTCAGCTATAAAAAGAATGCATTTGAATCAGTTCTAATCAGGTGGATGAAACTGGAGCCTATTATACAGAGTGAAGTAAGTCAGAAAGAAAAACACCAATACAGTGTATTAACGCATATATATGGAGTTTAGAAAGATGGTAATGATGACCCTTTATGTGAGACAGCAAAAGAGACACAGATGTAAAGAACAGACTTTTGGACTCTGTGGGAGAAGGCAAGGATGGGATGATTTGAGAAAATAGCATTGAAACATGTATATTACCATATGTGAAACAGATCGCCAGTCCAGGTTTGATGCATGAGACAGGGTGCTCAGGGCTGGTGCACTGGGGTGACCCTGAGGGATGGAATGGGGAGGGAGGTGGGAGGGGGTTCAGGATGGGGAACACAGTACACCCATGGCTGATTCATGTGAACGTGTGGCCAAAACCACCACAGTATTGTAAAGTAATTAGCCTCCAACTAAAAAAAAAAAACACTGGAGTGGGTTGCCATTTCCTTCTCCAGGAGATCTTCCCAACCCAGGGATTGAACCTAGGTCTCCCACATTGTAGGCAGACGTGTTACTGTCTGAGCCACCAAGGAAATCTATGGGCAAAGCTTTGTCATTTATGTCTAGGATCTCACTGATGTGGAGTCTGGTGATAGGGCCACTGTGCATGGATAAGCTTGTGGACCTAAAGCTCAGTGACCCCAGCTCTGAGTGGGGCTGGGAGCAGGGGTCTGACTGAGATCTATGCTGTGGGTGAGGTGCCACGCTTATGTGACTGGCCTCCTTGCTGTCCTTGTCACTTCTGACTCCAGAGGAACTAGGGACACACAAGTCTTCATCCCTAGAAATGGGTCATGAAGCCGTGCTGAGTGTGTGAGCAGGTGCCCTCTCTGGACAACTAGGAAGTGGGTACCCTAAAGCCATGCTGTCCTGTGGACCCTGTCCCCCTGGGCCACACCCAATAACAGGTTGCTATGGTGATAGCTCCCAAGGAACCACGCCTGCTGGGATCCACGCCTTGGGTCAGCCTCTCCCATGCTGACTCCAGCCTCGGCCATGGGACTTGCTTTGGCCAACAGGACGTCAGCAAGTGTGACAGAAGCAGAGATACTTGATAAACCCTTGTGTGCCAGGGCTTGTCTCCTTGGAACCCTGAGACCACTGCACCGTGAAGAAACCCAAGAAGAAAGGCCACAGCTGTCCTAGCTGACCTGCCAGCTGACTGTTGCCATGTGAGTGACCCCAGCAAAATAACTGCCCAGCCAACCCACAGAATCGTGACGAATAATAAATTGTTGCTGTTTTAAGCCACTGTGTTTGGGGATAGTTTGTCACATAGCGGTAGATAGCTAACAGAGAAATCGAGATTCCCCAGCCCGTTCCTCTTCTGGGCTCACTCCTGTAGCTGCGTTTCACTGGAGGGCCATCTGGCTGGAAGGTCCAAGATGGCCTCATGTATTGATACATGTTGGGCAGTTGATCCTGGCTGTTTACCAGGCCTTCTTTCATCCTGGCGGCTGGGCTGGCTTCCTTAAACCATGATCTCAGGACCGTGTTCCAGGAGAGAAGCATGAAAGCTGCAAGGTCTCTTAAGATCTAACCTAGCAATCTGCAGAACATCACTTCTGCTACATTCCACTGGCCAAGGCAAGTCGTAAGGCGGCCCAGATTCAAGGGGCAGGGAAATAGACCCCTCCTCCCCACTTGATGGGAAGAGCTGAAGTTACTTTACTAGGAGGCCAATTCAGGGATGGGAGGACTTGATGCCATATTTTGCAATCTGCTCTATTTCACACCCCTTTCTACCCCCAGTTCAGGGAGAAGCATCCTGGAGGCTGGTGTCCACCTGAGAGTCTGAGGCAAAATTCTCAAATCAGCTCTTAAACTATCTGCCTCTGGGTTTCCTTGGCGGCTTAGTAGTAAAGAATCTGCCGGCCAATGCAGGAGACACAGGTTCGATGCCTGGTGTGGGAAGATCCCACAGGCCAAGGAGCAACTAAGTCTGTGAGTTGCAACTACTGAAGCCTGTACACCCTACAGTCCATGCTCCACAACAAGAGAAGCCACCACAATGAGAAGCCTGCACACCGCAGTGAGAGAAGCCACCACTCTCCGCAACTAGAGCAGAGCCCGCACAGCAGCGAAGACCCAGCACAGCCCAAAATAAACGAATAAATAAAATTACTGAAGAAAAATCTGGCTCTGAAAATTCATTCACTGACTCATTTATCAGGGCCTTACTGAGGGGCTATCATGTCCCAGGGCCACACAGAGTCAGATAAGAAGCAGCACAAAAATGAGGGACTTTAGAGTCAGATTGATACAGGTTCAAGCCCTCTTTCCACCATTTATATGTTATCTGACCTTGGGCAAGTTCTTAACTCTCTCTGAGCCTCAGTTTCCGATTCTGTACAATGGGACTACTCAGTGGAAAGGGCTCTTACGTGGGTTAAATGAGACAAAGCTTCAGCAGCAGGCCCCACATTTTGGAGATGCCTTGAGGATTCCCCCCTCCCCAAGCCCTAGGTTGTGGACCCCATAAATCAGTTCCACAAGGGCTGAGACCCACAGTGGCCTTGTTCATCATCTTATCTATATATTCCAGCACATAGCACGTGTTCGATAAACATTCTGATTTACGGACCTACTACTATAGACCCTCTGCCTGCCTCTCGCAGCCTGGGTGTAGTTGTCTGTCTGTATCTGTCTTCTCTGTTGGAACAAAAGCCTATGACGGCAGAAACCAGATCCAGTGCATCATCCTGACCCCGGGGATCTGGGATCTGGCACTTAGAAGCGTGAGTGTCATTCCCTCTTCAGGAAGCCAGTGTTTCTGGCTCAGCTAAGAACGTTCAGCAGAGATCTTGAAGTCTCTGAGAGCCAGAGGCTTTCTATTCTTGCTGGGATGGTGGCTGGGCGGGGGCTGGTAATGAGAACCTGGCCCCGGCTCCCCACAGCCTCGTCCTCACCCGACGCCCCCAGTTCCAGCTGTTATCCTCCCCGCCCCCGCGGTCCCCTCCAAATGCTGCAGAAGGGGCCCTGGAGCCCAAGTGACGCCTCATTAGCCCCGCAAATGCCATCCCTGTTTTCCCAGTGGGGGGTCTGCTGGCAGGCCTGGCCTTTAAAACACACACGCTAATTCCTCCTCTGGCACGGGCCTCGTGGCGCCCCGCCCCCTCTCTTCCCTTACACCTTCCTCTCAGGCCCCGTTCCGGCTCTGCTCCCTGCTATCTGCACAGCGAGAACAGACTGTACCTCGCCACGGCTGCTAAATATAGACCCGCATCAGCGGAATATTCCTGGCTGGGGAAATGGAGCTGGGGCTGGAAATGGCACCAGGGCGGCTCCTACCGTGGGGCCGAAGGCTCGGGGAGGAAACATCGAGTCCCTCCTCAGCAATACCTCCACAAAGACCCCTTCAGACTGTGGAAGTTGAAGGATCCTGAAAGCAAGGACCCCGTTTGTGTTTCTCCACTTGCCTTGCCCCGTGCCCACTTTCGAGCTTCTTGAGAACTGTTCCTGCCCTCCCAGGCTCCACGGCCTCCTACTTGCCACCTTCCTCCCAACTCTCTGCAGCGAGGGGATGCTCTTTCTTAGGACCTGACCATCCTCCTCATTCTCTTGGAGTCTGATGCTTCATCTGCCCACCCCTGTCACCTCCCAGACTTGGTCCTGGCCCTGCCCTTATTTCTCTGTCCTGCCTTTTCATCCCCACCTTAAAGCTGATGAACTCTCAGGCTGAAGGCATGAAGGTTGCATCCCCATCATCCCCAGGGATTGCACTGAGCCCATCACACCCTCACTATTCCCTGGCCTGCATCTTCTGTCCTAGAAACGGGGTGGCCGACCCCTTCACTTGCATTCAAGGCTCAGCCCCAATATCACCTCCTCAGAAAGGTCTGTCCTGATTTCCTCATCTAAGTCTACTCTCTTATCCTGCTTAGGTGTCTTCCTAGCACTCATTGCTACTCAACATTATGTTGCATGTTTGTGTGCTTGTTTTCTGTATTTCCTACTTAAAAGCTCCGTGAGGGTAGAGTCTTGGGTTTGCCTATTGCTGCCTTCCTAGGGCCTGGAGACAGCAGGACATCCTCAGGCATTCCATAAAGAGCTGGTGAATGAATGAATGAATTCTCCTATTGGACCCTCCCAGCAGTCACGTGAGAGGAGTATTATTATCTCTCTTGTGCACACAGGGAAGCCAAAGCTCAGAGTCCCAAGCTCTCTTGGAGCTTTACGCCCATATTTCAGATGGCCCATTCTAGACGATTCTTCCCTCCTCTCATCTTAAAGCCAACGGAGTTAAAATCGAATTAAATAGCTCTGTACCAGATCCTGAAGCATACTCATTAATTCCTCTGCCCCTCGACAGTTTTCTTAAGACACACTCATCCTTCTGTTTTTGTAGATGGTGCCCCTTTCCATCCCAGGTGCCGATGTTAGGAAAGCCCAGATCCCTTCCTTAATCTAGTCCTGTGCATTCACCCAGGTCTCCAAGGTTCACCCTTTGCAGGATCTCACTGTCACCCCTCATTCTCCCTCCTCAGCATCTCCACAAATCTTCGCTAGCAATCCCAAATCATCTCTGGCCCCCAATAGATGCAGCAAGTTAAGGAGTCTGGGTGGGCGCCGAGAAAGGGTGCAGGCTTTGACTTTTGTCCTTCGGGGCTCTCTGCTGGCACCCCAGGCTCCTGGGTGCCCCTGAATTCAGTGCTTGCTTCTGAGCCATGCTATACAAGGGCAGCCCGAGGGATCTTGTTAAAATGAAAACCTGAGCATGTCACTTTCCTGCTTTAAAGTCATCAATGAACCCACAGGGTTGGCAAGGGGGAGGGGAAACAGGCTCTCTCCTAGGCGGCTCTTCGCAAGTGTAATCTGGTACATTTCGGCATTATCTATCCTGATTCCAAAAGCACATGCTCTTTGACCCAGCTTTTCCACTTCCCGAAAATTATCCTGCAGATACACTCACACAAGCACAAAATGATATATGTATGAGGTTATTCACTGTAGCATTGTTGGTTGTAGGAAAAGATTGGAAACAGCGTAAGTGTCCATCAAGAGGGGACTGGTGAAATAAATTTCAGTGTATCCACAACAGCTGTTAAATAAAAGAATGAGGAAGCTCTTTATGTGCTGATATGGGATAATCTGCAAGATGTATTGTTAAGTGAAAAAGGCAAGCAGTGTGTATAGTGTGTGTTGATAGCTACCATTTGTGTGAAAAAACAAACAAATACATGTACCTACTTTCTTGTACATGCATAGAATAGCTGGAAAGATACACAAGAAAATTACATTGGTTGCTTTGGGGATACAGACCAGGTATCTGGGGGACTAGAAGGGGTGAAAAATTTCCATTAAATACAAATTTGGACATTTGGGGGGCTGCGCTGGGTCTTCGTTGCTGTGTGTGGGCTTTCTCTAGTTGCGGTAAGTGGGGGCTACTCTCTAGCGGGATGTGGGCTTCTCACTGCTGTGGCTTCTCTTGTTTTTGAGCTCGGGCTCTAGGCGCACGGGCTCAGCAGCTGTGAGTTGTGGTACATGGGCTTAGTCGCTCCGTGTCATGCGGGATCTTCCCAGACCAGGGATCAAACCTGTGTCTCCTAAACTGGCAGGCAGATTCTTTACCTCTGAGCCACCAGGGAAGCTCCCAAATTTGGACTTTTTGAATCTTGAAATGTATTATCTGTTTAAAAAATATATATTTTTCAAGTGAATGAGTTCAAGGTCTCATAGGATATATACACCATGTGGCTCCCTTTGGGGTTGCAACTTCTGAGGGTGAGAGAGCTCTTCCTTCCTCTCTTTTTAAAAACATTCCTTTCACGTTTGAATGTTTTCTAAAATGTATTAGTTTTGCAAAGAAAAAAAGTAATGCAGATATTATGTGTAAGAGCATGTGATTATAGACTGGAACCCTCCCCCTAAACAAAACGAACTCACATACACACAATATCCCAATCTCAAATCTATCAAACACCCTCCCGCCTCACTGCCCTTAGAATAAAATCCAAGTGCTTTGCTTGCCTTGCACGCGACGCAGCCAGGCCCCAGCCAGCCTCTCCATGTCAACTCTCAACAAGCCTCTTCCCCAGGCCTGAGTTGTTTACAATTCCCCGTACGCCTCAGGCTGTTCTCTTCCTCCCAGTTTTGCCTGCCTCATGCCCTCTGCCTGGAATGCCCTTCTCTGCATCTTGGTCTGGCCAGCACTTTATCCTTTGGAGATTGCTACCATTGCCTCCAAGAAACTGGCATCCTAATTGCCCAAGCAGACGCCTGTCCCCCTGCCCCCACTGGACTAGGAGCCCCATGGTGACTTTCGATAAGCATTCGGCGGTGTCTGATGTCTCAACCCCTGCCTTCTCTAGTCCCAGGGACACTGAGGGCACTGCTATTGGCATCGGCAGCCACAGCCAGCTGTTGTACCTCAAGTGAACCAGTTCACCTCTCTGAGCCTCCTCCTTCTGTCGTCTGTGCCACTCCGGCAAGCCGCTCCCTAACCCGGGGATGTACTCAGGTTCTAGCCTCAGAGTGAGTGAAGGAGTGGACAGCGGGGAGGGGTACTGCAGCACTGCTTGCTGGTGGTGGGGAAAGCAGTAAGCCAAGACCTTCCCTAGAGGTCTTGGCTTCTGTCTTCCCATCAGATCCTTAACAACTGTCACTTGAACGGAGGTTTCACAACTGCCAAAAATGTGCCTTGCACAGGCCCACTGCCGTCCCCCGCTACCTGTCGGCCCCCAGCTACACTTATGACTATGGCTGACTCGTATGGACTGCGGACGCGTCTGCCCAGTTTAGTTCCTAGGCCAAAGTGGGGGGCCACTGAGTTCAGATCTCTGTCGTCTTTTCAGGAGCCCCATCATGGTTGCCTCCCGCCTTTTGGTTTCTGTGCCAGGCTCGTAAGTGCCCCCACTCCATTTATCCCTCTACTGCTCTGTCCTCTCTTCTTGCCTGGCTGCCCTCCCTCTCCGCTACCCTGGGGTCTCCTGGATCCAGCGAGATGCTTCGGTATCCTGTCCTAACCTCAGCACTGTTGGTTGGAAGGCTGAGAGCAGAAGGCCGTCCTCCTATCTGGCCCCGCCCACCCTTATGCCCCACCCCGCCCCTGCCCCGACTATGGCCCCGCCCCTTGGACTGGCCCCGCCCCTCACCGGTCTTGGGGTCCACGGTGAAGTGATGCTCGCCATCCAGCACGCTGTACACCAGTCGAGCGCTGCTGCCATACGTGGGGTCATCCGCATCCGAGGCCATCACCTGCATCACCGATGTGCCTGGGCCCGGGGGAACAAGCGAGACGGAGGTCAGCTGGCGCCGCTGTGCTCGTTCTCTCCACTTCTCCCCACCCACGAGAAGCTGGGAAAGGAGACTGAGGCTGGAGGTCACTGAAGCCAATCCCTTCACAGTCCCCTTGTCCACATTAAGCCCCAACACGCTTCCAGATCTGGGGGCCTTCCCAGTAGCACGAGCAGGGCCATGGAGCCGGATCTGGATTCAAATCTCCTTTCCCAGCCGCAGGACTCTGGCGAGAGAAGAGAGCCTCTCGGAATCTCAGTTTCCTCACCAGTAAAATGGGGACAATCCTGGTTCTTGTTCATGATGGAACGCATTTTAAACTCCCAGTGCACAATGAACAGGCTCAGAGCCTTCTCTCAGTGGTGGTGGAGATGGTTAATTTCACCAGTTAAGGTCATCACAGTCAGAGTTAGAGCTGAGACTGGAAACGATGCATTTTACTCCCAAAGCAGGGGTCTTTGTACCCATCCCAGCCCGTCCTGATTTCTCAAGGAAATTCTGCCTTCTTCCTCCCACCCTCTATACTCCCATCCCCACCATGGAGGGGGCATGTACGGAGATCAATGCAGAAGGACAGCCGAGTTTACTGAGACTCAGCGGCCAGTGTCTCTTGGCCCCCAGGTAAAAGAACAGTAGCACCCAGCTCTTGCTTTGGGAAGTAGTTGGCTGTGGTCCTTGGTGCCCTCCTCGCTCCTCCCCGCCAGTGTCCAGACAGTCCCCAGTCCCAATACACACACTTTTTCTCATGCTCTGCACGTAGGCTGCTGGGGAGAGTATAAATTGGATAAAAGTCCATCAAACAGCGGCAATTAAGTTATTGATTTTCGACGCTGCCTCATTAAACTGGGAGCTTCTCTCGGCCTGTCCCAGAGATGGCTCTAATTTGACATCATGTTCAATTTGACGAAAGCAGAGCTTGGGACGTGAGGCTGGACAGGGTGAGGATGATGGAAGGGGTGGGGGAGGGGTTGAATGGAGGGACGGGCTAAGCTGAGTGGTCCATCAGAACCTTCCCAGAGAGGCAGGGATAAGACCCAAAAGGGAGTCATGAAGGCTTGGGATGGGACCCAAGGGGGATGAGACTCATCACTTCGAGATGCCCCCTTCTGGGTGCCCTGCTAAGGTTCCAGGTAGAGCCCTCCTGGTGGGCTGGGTTCTCTGGGCCAGTGGGGTGGCATGCTGGGGGATGCGGCCAGTTCACTGCCTGGCTAATGAGTGAGGCTCTGGAAGTGCTACTGCAGCAATTCTGCTGAGCCCAGACTGCCGCCCGCCTCTCCCGCCTCCAGCCTGGGGCCCTCGATCATTCCAGACAGACACATGTATTTATTTTTCACTCTTTTGCATTTCTCATTTCCCTCTCCGTGTCCCCCCCTCCCAGCTTCCTAAACTGGCCCTGCAATGCGCCTCTCTCTTTTGGCGGCTCCAGCTCCGCATCAACCATGTCAGAGTTGCTTGGAGAAGCTGCGAGGAAGAGGTTTGGGCAAGCCCCCTCCCTCTTGATGCTAGGTAACCAAGGGTCTTCTATTCAGGGCCAGGGCATGATCCCAGGCCCCTCCTCTTAAACAGAGAGAAGAGAGAGTAATAGATGCTATTGAGCACTCACGGCATGCCTAGCTTCACCAGCCACTTAAATCCATTATCTCTAATTCTCATAGCATCTCTGAAAGGCAGAGTGGACCTCTCTAAATTACAGGTGGGGAAAGAGGTCAAACAGGGGAAAAGACCTGAATGGGGACACAGAGTGACGAAGTGGTGGGACTTGAACCCAGGACTCTCTAAGGTCAAAGTCCTCTGGAAGCCAGAGTCAGCACAGACACACACGGTGACTCTGGATGGTGGCCTGGTGTACTGAATCACAGTCAGTGGCTCTGCCACTTCTTAGCAGTTTGACCTTGGGACTGTCATGAATCCCATTTTTGCCTAAATTTCCTCCTTTGTGAAATGAGGGTAAGAGTACCACCAGACTCCTGGGATCGATTTCAGAATTCAAATAGATTTCCGTATTCAGCAGCAAGGACAGCGCCTACCCCCACACTAAGAACTCAATAAACGCAGGTTGTTGCTGTCTTCTCAGGAGGCACTGCATGCTTGTATACAATGGCACAATCAAGCCTCCCTCACAGACATGCTGAAATGAGAGACGATACATACAGCGTCAGGCTCATGGTGGGTGCTCAATAAATAGTGGCTGCTGTAACTGTTATGAGAGAGGATCTCCCTGTCACTCTCCTCTGCATGTTGCCCCCACCCCCCGGGCAAGACACAATGCTGGGTTGAGTGACTCCCGAGGGACATGGCTGAGCTCTCTCTCTCTCTCCCTGGCTGTATCCCAGGGACTCCCGCAGGGATAATGGAATCATTTCCCCAATCTGGGGTTCTTTACTGCAGCCATTACAGTTAATGCGGATGCATGGGGATGGTGAAGGGTCAGTGATTCACCCCTCGTTCCCCAGGCCCCACACTCCCTCCCACCTCCTTCACAAGTCAGCAGCTCCCCAGAGTCAGCAGACAAATGGGTGCCAGACTTGTGGATGCTGTAGGACAACTTTGTGCCATCCCCCTAAGTTTAGCAGATTGCATTTTACAGCACGCCGTCACGGCTCTTCTCTCCTGCAGTCCCCATGTCAACTTGATGAGGTAGATGCAGTGACATGCTGGCAAATGTTTAACCATTGGCTCTGGGGAGCAGAGGGGTGGGCATAAATGCCCTGTTTTGTAATGTTTGCTGATTTCTATGGTGTAAATACTCTCACCATGGCCAATTTCAAACTACCAATGTGATATCAAGTGGCTTATGAAACTCCTGAAAATCAATATTTGGCTTTCATGAGCTGATACCAGCCAACTTCAGTATACTCCTGCACCATTTCCATTTTACAGATGAGGAAACTGTTATGCACAGCGAAGGGTGACAATGTAAATTAATAATGAATAATAATGAAACCCATTATTACATAAATGTCTTCAATGATAATGATAGATTAGGTTTATTAAATAACTACCTTGTACTACATGTTATAATAAGCCCTTTATGCATAGTCTCTCATGAAATTCACATAATAGAGTCTTGAAGTAAGCTCTATTAAGATTTCTACTTTGCAGGTAAGGAAATGGAGGCTGAGTGCAGTTTAACAAAGAACCCCTTTTGTCTCAACTTCATCATCTGTGAAATGGGGGTACTCAGGACCATTGTGAGAACTCAAATAGATTTCCTTGTTCAACAGCTGAGACAGTGCCTGGCTAAATTCATCTGGCAGGGAAATAGGAGAGGCAAGTTTCAAACCCAGGTCAATCTGATGTCAAAACACACATGTATCTTGCCTTATAAGGTAGTAGGGTGGGGATCAATAGGAGTAGAAGTAGATAGGCAAGTGAGACAAGAGTCAAAGAAAGGCGAGAAAGAAAGAGCAGGAGGAGAGCAAGGAACTGGATTCAGGATTCTCCCTCCCTGGCATTTAGTTCAAGCCCAGGCTTTCAGAAGCAGGGCTGGGATTGGCTAGATTGAGCCATTCGCTGTCCGTGGTACTGCCCCTAGCCCTTCTGCGAAATGAGGTTAAGGGCCTAATTCCAGACTGACGTAAGCATCTGAATGCAGAGTTCCAAAGAATAGCAGGAAGAGATAAGAAAGCCTTCTTCAGCGATCAATGCAAAGAAATAGAGGAAAAGAACAGAATGGGAAAGACCAGAGATCTCTTTAAGAAAATTAGAGATACCAAGGGATGGGCTCGATAAAGGACAGAAATGGTAGGGACCTAACAGAAGCAGAAGATATTAAGAAGAGGTGGCAAGAATACATGGAAGAACTGTACAAAAAGATCTTCATGACCCAGATAATCATGATGATGTGATCACTAATCTAGAGCCAGACATCTTGGAATGTGAGGTCAAGTGGGCCTTAGAAAGCATCACTATGAACAAAGCTAGTGGAGGTGACGGAATTCCAGTTGAGCTGTTTCAAATCCTGAAAGATGATGTTGTGAAAGTGCTACACTCAATATGCCAGCAAATTTGGAAAACTCAGCAGTGGCCACAGGACTGGAAGAGGTTAGTCTTCATTCCAATTCCAAAGAAAGGCAATGCAAAAGAATGCTCAAACTACCGCACAATTGCACTCATCTCACATGCTAGTAAAGTAATGCTCAAAATTCTCCAAGCCAGGCTTCAGCAATATGTGAACCGTGAACTCCCTGATGTTCAAGCTGGTTTTAGAAAAGGCAGAGGAACCAGAGATCCAATTGCCAACATCCGCTGGATCATGGAAAAGCAAGAGAGTTCCAGAAAAACGTCTATTTCTGCTTTATTGACTATGCCAAAGCCTTTGACTGTGTGGATCACAAGAAACTGTGGAAAATTCTGAAAGAGATGGGAATACCAGACCACCTAATCTGCCTCCTGAGAAACCTATATGCAGGTCAGGAAGCAACAGTTAGAACTGGACATGGAACAACAGACTGGTTCCAAATAGGAAAAGGAGTATGTCAAGGCTGTATATTGTCACCCTGCTTATTTAACTTCTATGCACAGTACATCATGAGAAATGCTGGACTGGAAGAAACACAAGCTGGAATCAGGATTGCCGGGAGAAATATCAATAACCTCAGATATGCAGATGACACCACCCTTATGGCAGAAAGTGAAGAGGAGCTAAAAAGCCTCTTGATGAAAGTGAAAGAGGAGAGCGAAAAAGTTGGCTTAAAGCTCAACATTCAGAAAACGAAGATCATGGCATCCAGTCCCATCACTTCATGGGAAATAGATGGGGAAACAGTGGAAACAGTGTCAGACTTCATTTTGGGGGGCTCAAAAATCACTGCAGATGGTGACTGCAGCCATGAAATTAAAAGATGCTTACTCCTTGGAAGAAAAGTTATGACCAACCTAGATAGTATATTCAAAAGCAGAGACATTACTTTGCCAACTAAGGTCCGTCTAGTCAAGGCTATGGTTTTCCAGTGGTCATGTATGGATGTGAGAGTTGGACTGTGAAGAAGGCTGAGGGCCAAAGAATTGATGCTTTTGAACTGTGGTGTTGGAGAAGACTCTTGAGAGTCCCTTGGACTGCAGGGAGATCCAACCAGTCCATTCTGAAGGAGATCAACCCTGGGATTTCTTTGGAAGGAATGATGCTAAAGCTGAAGCTCCAGTATTTTGGCCACCTCATGTGAAGAGTTGACTCATTGGAAAAGACTCTGATGCTGGGAGGGATTGGGGGCAGGAGGAGAAGGGGACGACAGAGGACGAGATGACTGGATGGCATCATGGACTCGATGGACGTGAGTCCGAGTGAACTCCGGGAGATGGTGATGGACAGGGAGGCCTGGCGTGCTGTGATTCATGGGGTCGCAAAGAGTCAGACACGACTGAGCGACTGAACTGAACTGAACTGTAGGAAGGATTGCCCAAAGGATTCCTGCGTAAACAGGATCTCAGAACTCCAGGGCTCTGTGTAGAATGTTGGATATGGAAAGGCTGCTCCTTGGGGGGCACAGAAACCCATGGTTCTCAACCTGGCTGTACATTAGAATCTCTTAGGAGTTTTAAAATAAAACTGATGTTGAGCCCCAACCTAGATTAATTTAATAGCACTCCCTTGGGGGTGGAGCACAGGCAAGGGTATTTTAAAAGCTCCAACAGTGATTCTAAAGTGCATTCCAGACTGAGAACTGATGCCCTACATGCAACCCCAGATTGAACTGATGGGGAAACAGAGTCACAGAGAGACTCAGTGTGTTTCCCCAGGTGAAGTCACTAGTAAGTGGTAGGAAAGGATTCCAAGCCACATCTCCGTAGCCAGCATGTCACCCTCCTGAACTCGCTGTGCCTGCACTGAGACTGACACGCAAAAGGAAGCAGCAAGTATGACACCAGCCACCAAATCAGCATGAGAAGTTGGACACTCCTACAAAGAGATGCCCCTCGCAGCTTCATGGAGACATGGAACTTTGGCATCAGAAAGTCCTGGGTTCAAATCCCACCACTTCCTCACTCTGTGCCCTCAATCACGTCTTTCCCTTGCTTGACCTTTTTCCTCACTGATAAGTTAGAGGGTCACACTCTGCCTCTCAGAGATGTTATGGGGATTAGAGATGATGGATTTAAGAGGCTGGTAAAGCCAAGCATTTAGTAAGTGCTCAATAAGAGTTTATTCCTTTCTCTTCTCTCTACATGGTCAGAAGATCTCTGGGGCTGTGTCTTTGCCCCTGAGTGGGAGACTCCTGGGCACCAGTATCAGGAGGGAAGGGGCTTGCACACTCTTCATTTCTAGTTTATCTGGGTGGCTCTGACATGGTTTATCATGGGTCCAGAACTAGAATCTATGCTCTGGCTCCCAAGTCAGAACACTTTCTCTTCTCCCTTTAACCATTGCTGTTTATGAAATCCAACTGAGGCCCAAACATGGGCCCCAGAACCCCAAGCTGCTCAGGGAAAAAGTGGTGCCATGTGGAGTGGAGGTCAGGGGTTGAAGACAAGTTCTCATTCCAGCCCTGTCCTTGGCTCTCTGTGTGGCTATGGGACAACTACCCAACCTGACTGGGCCTGAGTTCCCCTTCTGTAAAATGGAGATAACACTTTATGCTTCCTGTATCCTGGGTGAGGGAGACCCCTTGATGAGATGAAAGAGATGAAACGCTTTGGAAAAGAACAGAGTCCTCAACTGAGGTGACCAAGTGCCATTATTATGAAGATATTTGTAATTATTATCATCCTGTTTCTTCCCTACCTCCCTCTGCTGCCCTGCTGGGCCCGGGGAAACCCTTGGCTCATATTTAGCTTCTCAAACATTTATGAAAAATGAGTCCCACCCCCTGCTGCTGCTAGAACTGCATGGAATGCTTTCTATTAAAAATTAAAAACCACTTGTCGAGTCCCTGGGAACATTCAGATTACACAGGAAACAAGTCCCTTCTCACACTCCCCCTCTTACCACTGCCCCCCGCCCCTATCAACTCCCTCTTTGCTCATCACTTACAATGCCGGCTCACTGCACTGGCCTCAACTCCACTTCTGGCTGCCCAATCAAGGCAGCCTAATATAGATGAATGATACACAGGAGATGTAGGAAAGTGGCTGCATGGAAAGGGGGGGTCAGAAGAAAGGGGGGGGAAGAAGCAGGTCAAGAGACAAGGGACAGAGAAGGCGGCATACAGAGATGGGGTAAGAAAGTGGGTCAGAGGCCGAGAAACAAGAGACAGAGATGCAGACAGATGGACAGAGAGAAAGTGACAAAAACAGAGGTACCCAGATACATAGGGAGAAATTAGAATAGAGAAAGAGAGATGACAGTCAAAGAGGCAGATATACATATATATACATATACATATATATACATATACATATACATATATATATATCAAGAGAGAGAGACAGAGACGGGGACAGAAAGAGGTTGCCATGGACTCACCCAGGCAGGCAACACTTGTGTGTGTGTGTGTGTGTGTGTGTGTGTGTATCTCACCTATACCCCTGAGAAAGGGGATTCTTCTTTTGTTCCAAATTGAGTCCCATTGACTCTTCCATCCTCTCCCCATTTAAATGGGTCCCTTCGTGGAGTAGTCTGGTCACCTCGTTTATTCAGGGCAGCAACATTCTAAGTTTCTGCTGTAGCATCCCTCGGCCAGTTGCAGAAAGCAAACATTTTTGGCGTATTCAGTTCTATTCAGTTGCCCAAGATATTCAGAGCACCTACTATGTGCTAGGCCCTTGAGGGTAGGGTGCCACATTTGCCACCTTTGTGCTCACTGACGCGTGGGCACTGGGCCTGGCAGAGAGGGGCTGCTTGTGTTTGCTGAGGGGTTTGTTGATGGAAAAGACAGAGAACGAAGTGAAGCCAGGGCCTGTGCTCCTCTCTGCCACCTCTCTCCACCAGAAACCTCCTGTCCCTTTTCTCCCCATCCTGGGTGGTGAGAGCCAGTGCCGTTGCTAGGCAAGGAGATATTGCACATATAGATCTTCCTGGACTTTAATTAAAAACATCTTTAGAATGTGTCTCTGCAGAGGCCAGCAATTGATTCCTGGCTTGGGCCTGAGGGCTGTTGAGCCACACTCTCTTCAGCAGCAGGTGGGACAGTCAGAGGGTCCCAGCCTGCCCTGCCCTCCCCAAACAGGACCACTGGGGAGCACACTGTCCCCTGCCTTCCTCCTCTCTTCTCTGCCACCGTCCTCTCAAGCACGGGCCCTGGCAATCAGATATAGTATGTTCTCCCGATTTTATTTCTCCCTCCCCTCTGAGGCCTCAGTTTCCTCAGCTGTAAAATGAGGGTATCTACACTTAACCCAAGAGAGTTCCTGGGAGGATGAAATGAGATTAGGGGTATGAAAGTGCTTTGTAAGCTCTAAAGTCCTGTGCACACTAAAGAGATGGCTGTGACTGTTTCTCATGCCTACTGAGACAAGTAGCTTAGGTTCTGGATCCAGGATTTGGATCCGGTTCTGGCTCCAGCTCTTACTATGGAACCTCAGGTAAGTTACTTTATCTCTCTCCGCATTCATCTCCTCATTGGTAAAATGAGGACAGTAATACCTGCCCTGCTTATTCCCCAGGACTGTGAGAATAAAGGGAAATAGCTTTGTGAAAACAGTGTTGGCTGATAGCTGTTATTTAGTGGATGTCCCGAGAAGTGCAGACTCTACTACAAAAGAGTCTTTTTCCATCTATTAAAGATGCTGCTCACAGAGGGATTGCAATACAAGGGAAAGCGGCTGTGGCAGGGCCCCTATCCGCTTCCACAGTCTGTTGAGCCCCAATCTCATGGTCCAGCAATGCCAATCCTATGGCATATGTGCCTCCATAGTCACCTTCCTTTGCTCCCAGCAGACATCACTAATCGATTGTGGCATTCTTTTCTGCTAAGCCTGAATGAGACCTCAGACACCTTCTCAACATAGCCCTACGACCAGTTGATCAGAGTTGGCACCAGAGATGAAACTGATCTGCTAACACTTTGAATGGCAGTATCTTGCTTATCTTTGCATCCTCACATACCTAGTGAAGGACCACATACATAGTAGGAACTATTATGTATTTACTGAATTAAAGCAACTGCTTATTTTTCTATCCCATTCGGGATATATATATATATATATATATACACACACACACATATATATATAAAGTAAGTACTAATAAATGTTTGCTTAGTTGGGTGACTCATCTTTGCAACCCCTACAGACCCAAGTACACTGAAGGCCTTGTATATAATGGGTACTAATAAACATTTGTGGATTTAACTCAATTACTTATCTTTACATCCCCAGCAGTGCCCAGAATAAAGTAGTGGGTAATAGATGTGTGCTGGATTGAACTTCTCATTTCTGTATCTTCAGTAGTGCCAAGGATTTTGTCTTACACATAGTTGGCATTAATAAGTAGGTGGGGTTGAACTGGGCATGGGAACCCCGTGAAATTCCCTTGCTGTCCACTGGTCAGGTTCTGCCAGCCTACATAAGGGATCTGGGACCCCCAACATTAGGAGATTATCTAGTCTAACTCTTCCATACCAAAACTCACTCCTTTGTTGATTTCACCCAGCCTCAAGCTTTAAATTCTCACTTTGCAGATGACTTCCAAAGTGGTAATGCTAGCCCTCATTTTGCTTTTGACCTCCTGACTTAGAGATCTAACTGTCCCCTTGACAACTCCACTTGGATTTCTAGTAGACATCTCAATCTAAAAATGTCCAATAAGGAACTCTTAATTTTGTGCTGCAAATTTGCTCTTCCTGGAGCATTTCCCAGCTCAGCAATAGCAGTTCCATCCATCCACTTGCTCAGGTCAAAAACTTCAGCCTCATCCTTGTCTTCTCTCTCTCTCACTCCCCTCATCCAATCTCTCACAAACCCTGTTGGTCTGCATTCAACATACATCCAGAATCCAAATCACCATTACCTCCTGTCCCAATTATAGGTGTCTCCTCACCGATCCCCCTACTTTCACCTTTAACCCCTATACCTTAGTTTCAGCCAACAAATCATCTTTTAAAAATCTGTGCTGGATCATAGAACTCCTCTCCCCACCCCCCGCCCCGTCTTACTCAAAGCACAACCACAAAGCTTTCAGCAGCTACAAAAGTCCTATGTGCTCAAGCTTCTGGTATCTCTTCTGACCTCTTTGGACCCTCTCCCCTTCCTTTACTCCTCTTTTCAGCCACACCAACTTCCTTGCTATTCCTCAAACATGATAAAACACATTATGCCTCAGGACCTTTGCCTTCACTGTTTCCTCTTCCTGGAACATTCTTTCTCTAGCTTAGTTTTTGCGGATCTTTTGTTGCAGTGCAAGAATTCTTTAGTTGTGGTACAGGCTTAGTTGGTTCTTCAAGCGTCCCCGGAACCAGCAGCATCAGCATCAGCTTTGACAGCATCTCTGTTAAAAATGCCAACATTTCTAACAGCCCAGATGTGCTGGGCTTCCCTAGTGGCTCAGATGGTAAAGACTCTGCCTGCCATGCAGGAGACCCAGGTTCCAACCCTGGGTTGCGAAGGTCCCCTGGAGAAGGGAATGGCAACCCACTCCAGGATTCTTGCCTAGAGAATCCCATGGACAGAGAAGCCTGGCAAGCTATAGTCCATGGGAGTTGCAAAGAGTGGGACACGACTGAGCAACTAACACTGAATCAGAAACCCTGGGGGTAGAGGGGAGCCTTCCGTGCTTTAAGAAGTCCTCCAAGTAACTTGGATGTACAATAAACCTTGAAAACCACTGTTTCACATGAACCTCGCCAAGATGGTGGAGTAGAAGGACACGTGCTCATCTTCCTGTGAGAATTCCAAAATTACAAGTCGCTGCTGAACAACCATCGACAGGAGAATGTTGGATCCCACCAAAAAAAAGACACCCCACATGCAACAGCAAAGGAGAAGCCCCAGCAAGACGGTAGGAGGGGCAAAATCACACTTAGAACCAAACCCCATATCCGCCAGAGACACTCGGAGGGCTCAAACAAACTTTGTGCATACCAGGACCCAGAGACCCCACAGAGACTGAGCCAGAACTGTGTTTGAGTGTCTCCTGCAGAGGTACGGGTCAGCAGTGGCCTGCCACAGGGGCAGGGGCTCTGGGTGCAGCAGACCTGGGTATGGCATAAGCCCTCTCGGAGGAGGTCGTCATTAACCCCACCACAGAGCCGCCAGAACTCACACTGGACTGGGAAACATACTCTTAGAGGGCACAAACAAAACCTTGTGTGCACCAGGACCCAGGAGAAAGGAGCAGTGATCCCACTAGAGACTGACCCAGACTTGCCTATGAGTGACCACAAGTCTCCAGCGGAGGCGTGGGTCGGTGGTGGCCTGCGGCAGGGTCAGGGGCACCGAGTGCAGCAGTGTGTGCATGGGACCTTCTGAAGGAGGTCACCATTATCTTCATTACCTCCACCATGGTTTGGCCTCAGGCCAAACAACAGGGAGGGAACACAGCCCTGCCCGTCAACAGAAAGTTGGATTAAAGCTTTAGTGAGCCTGGTCCCACCCATCAGAACAAGACCCAGCTTCCCCCTCAGTCAGTCTCTCCCATCAGGAAGCTTCCACATAAGCTTATCCTTATCCATCAGAGGGCAGGCAGAATGAAAAGCACAATCACAGAAAACTAACCAATCTGGTCACAAGGACCTCAGCCTTGTCTAACTCAGTGAAACTATGAGCCATGCCATAGCCACCCAAGACAGACGGGTCAAGGAGGTGAGTTTTGACAAAACGTGGTCCACTGGAGAAGGGAATGGCAAACCACTTCAGTATTCTTGCCTTGAGAACCCCATGAACAGTATGAAAAGGCAAAAGATAGGACACTGAAAGATGAACTCTCAGGTCAGTAGGTGCCCAATATGCTACTGGAGATCAGTGGAGAAACAACTCCAGAAAGAATGAAGAAATGGAGCCAAAGCAAAAACAGTACCCAGCTGTGGATGTGACTGGTGATGGAAATAAAGTCTGATGCTGTAAAGAGCAATATTGCATAGGAACCTGGAATGTTAGGTCCATGATTCAAGGCAAATTGGAAGTGGTCAAACAGGAGATGGCAACATCGACATTTTAGGAATCAGCAAACTAAAATGGACTGGAATGGGTGAATTTAACTCAGATGACCATTATATCTACTACTGTGGGCAAGAATCCCTTAGAAGAAATGGACTAGCCATCATAGTCAACAAAAGAGTCTGAAATGCAGTACTTGGATGCAATCTCAAAAATGACAGAATTATCTCTGTTCGTTTTCAAGGCAAACCATTAAGTATCACAGTAATCCAAGTCTATGCCTCGACCAGTAATGCTGAAGAAGCTGAAGTTGAACAGTTCTATGAAGACCTACAACACCCAAAAAAGATGTTCTTTTCATTATAGGGGACTGGAATGCAAAAGTAGGAAGTCAAGAAGCAACAGTTAGAATTGGACATGGAACAATAGACTAGTTCCAAATCAGGAAAGAAGTACGTCAAGGCTGTATATTGTCACCCTGCTTATTTAACTTATATGCAGAGTACATCAAGAGAAATGCTGGGCTGGATGAAGCACAAGCTGGAATCAAGATTGCTGGGAGAAATATCAATAACCTCAGATATGCAGATGACACCACCCTTATGGCAGAAAGCGAAGAACTAAAGAGCTTCTTGATGGAAGTGAAAGAAGAGAGTGAAAAAGTTGGCTTAAAACTCAACATTCAGAAAACTAAGATCACAGCATTTGATCCCATTACTTTATGCCAAATAGATGGGGAAACAGTGGAAACAGTGAGAGACTTTATTCTGGGGGGCTCCAAAATCACTGCAGATGGTGATTGCAGCCATGAAATTAAAAGACACTTGCTCCTTGGAAGAAAATCTAGGACCAACCTAGATAGCATATTAAAAAGCAGAGACATTACTTTGCCAACAAAGGTCTGTCTAGTCACAGGTATGGTTTTTTCAGTAGTCAGGAATGGATGTGAGAGTTGGACTATAAAGAAAGCTGAGCACCGAAGAACTGATGCTTTTGAACTGTGGAGTTGGAGAAGACTCTTGAGCGTCCCTTGGACTGTAAGGAGATCCAACCAGTCCATCCTAAAGGAAATCAGTCCTGAATATTCATTGGAAAGACTGATGCTGAAGCGGAAACTCCAATACTCTGGCTACCTGATGCGAAGAACTGATTCATTAGAAAAGACCCTGATGCTGGGAAAGATTGAAGGCAGGAGGAGAAGAGGAAGGACAGAGGATGAGATGGTTGGATGGCATCACCGACTCAATGGACATGAGTTTGAGCAAGCTCTGGGAGTTGGTGATGGACAGGGAGGCCTGGTGTGCTGCAGTCCATGGGGTCGCCAAGAGTCGGACACGACTGAGCAACTGAACTGAGAACTGAGTTTCACATAGCTCCTTGGTCCATTCCCTTGTTTCCTTCAAACCTTGTTCAAATGTTCTCTTATAAAAAAGGAAGGCCGGTATGTCCCTGCTTCCCTGGTGGTTAGGAATCCGCCTCGCAATGCAAAGGATGCGGATTGAATCCCTGGTAGGGGAACTAAGATTCCACACGCATTGGAGCAACAAAGCCACAGCTAAAGAATCCTTGTGCCGCAACACAATGTCCGTGTGATACAGCGAAGATGCAGCCAAATAAATGAATAAATACAAAAATAGAAAGGTCTCTCCTGACCCCTCTGTCTAAAAGAGCACTCCCCCGATGTAAGTCCCAATTCCCTTGGTCCTCACATTTACACCACAGGGTGTATTTATATCTTGACGTTTTTCTTTCTTTCCTATCTCTCTCCCTGCCCTAAATGTAGGCTTCCTAAGAATCTCCGATGCCTGAAACAGTCTCTGGCACAGAGTAGGCACTCAGTAAACGTCTGGGCATGAATGAGCCCGCTCTGTGTTCAGAGGGGAACCTGGGGCCCAGAGAGGAGCAGGGGCTTTCCCGAGGTCACGCGCGGCGCCAAGGCTTGCTGACCTTCAGATGTGGGATCCGCTTTGCAGCGTTAGGCTCAGCGTGGCTGGCGTGCCCCTCCTCAGAAGCGTGGCTCATTGGAGGCCCCTGGCACACTTCCTTTTCCTTTTAAGCTGTGAGTGGTTTAATTTGTGAGCGCTGCTGCCTTTCATGTCCCAAGCTGTGTCCCCGCTCCCTCTGATCTCCGAGGCCGCCCAGACCCCCGTGCTGCTTGTCGGCCCCGCCCCCCTCAGCCCAGATCAGGAGGCTCAGTAATTGTGACTGATTTTCAAAGCTGCCTGGAGTCTCCGTAAGCACCCAAGTGTCGGATTTGCTTTTCCTTCAAAAAGTTGCTCAAATGAAATAAACTAATTTAATTTCTGCTTCCTCCTCTCCCCTCCTGGGTTCCCCCAGCTTGTCCAAGTTAAATCCCCACTTTTTCCTGAGAGGAATGTCAGAGTCAGTGGACCGGGAGATGGGGGTGGGGCGGGGGTTCCTTGTGGCTGGGCTCATCAAGCTGGGGTCTGGCTCAGCCTCCCACTCTCTGGGTGACCTTGAATGAGTCCTTGCCCTTTTCTCGGTCACTTTCCCCATGAGTGACACAAGAACCTTGCCACTCCAAAAGCCCAGGAGCCCAGCACTACGACTTGCTTGGTCGTTGACTTACTATGTGACCCTGGGTCACATCATCTCCTCTCTCTGAGCTTTGGTGTTTCCATCTGTTCAATGGGGATGCTGACATCAGTCCTGCCACCTCTCAGAGTCAAAGTGAGAGTGGAGTGGTGATGGGCAAGCCAGCATGGGGGATATGGGGCTATAGCTCCCTCATTCCCTTCCACTCTCCACCCCGAGGCAGAGGGAGGCTTCCAAAATGCAAGTCTGCCCACTTACTCCCTTGCTTAAGCTTTTCCCAGGCTACCTGGTTCCCTCAAGTCCTTTGCATGAGTCGTTTCCTCCTCTAGCCTCATCTCTCGCTATCTTTCTGGCTTTTCCATGTGGAAACGTGCAGTTCGGTTTTGGGTGAAGAGAGACAGGGCTACATCTCTTTTGGCCAGAGTTTGAGTCCAGGAGTAAGGACTGCCAGACTTGGGAAATCAGAGGCTTCATAAGCTACCTCTGACTTGCAATGTAACCTGGGACCCATCACGGCTCTTCTGAGCCTCAGTTTCCCCACTTGCAAAACTGATTTCTAAGTACTCCCTGGGTTTCTGCCATGGACAACCTCCAAATTCATCTCTTTAGCTTAGACCTTGCAGCTGAAACTGGATACTGAACTGCCTTTTTCAAGATCTCTCCTTGGCTTTCTAATAAATACTTTCAACTTAGTTCATCTAACCAAACTCATGATTTCCTTCCATCCCCACAAATCTGTTCCTCCCACAGTTTCTCCCATCTCAGTAAATGGAGATTCCATCTATTTAATTGCCTAGGTCAAAATCTCAGTAGTCATCCTTGAATTTTCTTTCTCTCACACCCCACATCCAATCCATTAGCAAATGCTTTCAGCTCTACTTTCAAAATATATCTAGAAGCCGACCTCTTTTCCGTACCACCTTACTGGTACCACCTTGTTCCAAGCTACCATCATTTCCTGCCTAGGTAATTGCAATATCCTTGTCAACAAGCTCTCTGTTTCTGCCTTTCCCCCACCTCTCCATCTAATCTTCATGGAACAGCCACAGGATCCTGTTCAAATTAAGTCATATCATGTCACACTTCTGAATAAGCCCCTCCACTAACTTCCCAGTTTGCTGAGCATAAAAGGCAAAACCTTGACTATGATCACATGGCTGCTCGATCTGGTCTCCTCTCTGCTTCCCCCAGAGGGAATTCAGCCTTGGGACCTTTGCTTATACTGTTCCCACTGCCTGGAATGCTGTTCCCTGGGTGCAGGCTCTCACTTCTTTTGACTCTTTGCTTCAGTGTCTTCTTCCCAGCCCCAGGATTGGTTTGTTAACTTGCTTCCTGCCTGTCTTCCTTGACCAGAATCGCCCTTCCATAGAAGCAGAGAGGCTGGTCTGCCTTCTCCTTGCTGTGTCCCCAGGGCCTATGCATACTTGTTAAATGAATGAATGAATTCAGTCAGCAGACACATGACCTGTCAAATGCATGCATGGGTCTTAAAGGCCGTGCACATCTGCACATGCGTGAGAATACAGTATGCACAGCAGACAACACCAGCACACCAGTGTGTGTGTGTGTGTGTGTGTGTGTGTGTGTGTGTATGAACATGAACCCACACCCACATTCACAGCCCCCCATTCCCTGTTCTCCCACCATCCTTTGCACTCGCCATTTTCTCTGGTGGGGAAGGTGGTAGTGGCTGGCTTGCTCCTCAGCCCATGACTCCAGTTTCTAACCAAACTAAATGATTATCTAACCTGGGCTAAGTGATTGTCCAGGACTGTGCCTGGGCACCTGGGCTCACAGCTGTATCCTGACTCCCCTCCCGCCAGCATGCTCCCTTTCTCAACCTGGCTGCTCCCCTTCCCCTCTTACTGACTCACCCCACCCCCCAGAGCCTACCGCCCACCTGTGGGTGAGAGCTCGGCCACGCTGCCAATGTAGGGGCCATGCAGGAAGCGGGGCTCGCTGTCGTTGATGTCCTGCACCTTGATGATGAACTCTGACTCGGGCTCCAGCAGGCGGTTGGTGGCACGGTCCCGAGCTTGAGCCCGCAGCGTGTAGAAGGTCTTCTGTTCCCGGTCCAGGCGTTCCATGGCGTGGATGTCGCCTGTCAGCTCATCAATCAGGAAGATGGTCCCAGCGCCCTCACCCGAGATGGTGTACTTGATGGCCCCGTCACCCTCGTCTGAGTCCGAGTGGATCTGGGGAGGCAGGGAGGAAGGCAGAATGGAGGCCAGGGTGGGAGCTCCTGTTGGTGCCCCACTCCCCCAGCAAGTCCCACTGAGGGCCTGTTCCTAAGCACATCTCTTCTTACGCATTCTTCAGTGAAGACACTGAGGCTGGGGAAACCAAATGTGATCCCAGTCCCAAGCCTCACTGTCTGGCATGTTTCACTAGCCCTCCATGGCTCTTCCGGCTCCAGCCCTGCCCTTGTAATCCACCTTCCCTTCTGTGGCCAGAGATATCAGCCTCTGAGGCAGATCTGAACAGGTCCTCCCCCTTCATGCAACCTTCTATGGCTCCCTATCACCCTTACAAAGAAGTCACAGCCACCTCCACACCTCTCTGCTTCTTCTTTGCGTGTCCTGCCTTATTTCTCTGTCTACTGAAAGTCTCCTCATCCTGCAAGGCTTGCCACATCTTGCAAGTTTAAATGCCACCTCTTCTCAAAAGCTTTTTTTTGGACCCACCCCCACCCCCACCTCCACTCCACCTCCAACTCTGCTATTCCGCTCCAAGATCTTTGCGAGACGTCAAGCCATCGTTATCACGTTCACTGTAGCCATGCTTCTCAAATCTTAATATGCATGCAAATCACCCAAGATCTTGGTAAAAAGCAGATTCTGACCCAAGGAGTTTGGAGTGGGGCCTCAGAATTTGCATTTTTAGCAAATTTCCAAGCTGCTGTCCATGACCCTCGCTGGAGTGACAGGGCTAGGGTCCCTAGGCTCAGAGCCCCCAGAAGTATCTTCTTACTTCTCTGGAGAGCAGCCTCAGGGCGTGGCATACGCTGGGGACAGGGACTGGAAGGACAGAGAGGAAAGAGGGGTGCAAACTGGAGGAGCACCCACCATGTGCTAGGCAGTGTGCTGAGCAATTTACATACTTATTTGGTGCAGAGAGCTTTAAAAAGAAAATTGCTATTAGAGTAGGTTTTGCTATCTTCACTTTGCAGATTTTTTTTTTTTTTTCATTTTCCTACTGAGGACTAGAGAAATGGGATGAATTGCTCAAGGTCAGACCACTGGAGGAACAGGTCTGGTCCACAGCCTGAGCTTTCTCACCTCACGCCTCCTGGGAGAAGCCCATGGTGGAGGGAAGAAGCAGTACAGCTTGGTCAAGCCTCGGTGCCAGCATCACCTCCCTGTGAGTTCTTGCACAAGTCACTACCTCTTTGGGCTTCAGGTCCCTCCTCTATAACATGCGGAGCATAATAGCACCTCCTCCTAGAGGTGCTGGAGGGTGGCGCGCCTGCGTGCTAAGTGGCTTCAGTCGTGTTCGACTCTTTGTGACCCCATGGACGATAGCCCGCCAGGCTCCTCTGACCATGGGATTATCCCAGGCAAGAATATTGGAGTGGGTTGCCATTTCCTCCTCCAGGGGATCTTCCCAATCCAGAGATGGAGCACGTGTCTCTTACATCTCCTGCATCGGCAGAGGGGTTCTTTACCACTAGCACCAGCTGGGGAGCCCACATGGAGGACTAATTGAGTCTGAAGCCCACCTAAGGCCCTTAGCACTTGCCTGGCACCAGATGATGTTTACAATATGTAACAGCCAACCTGGCGGTGGCACTGCCTATGGAGCGGTACCACAGCAGAGCCCCTGCTGGTCCAGGTGGGAACACTTTGGATGCTGGATCGCAGAGAGGTCCGAGGAGTGGAGGGAGCCGAGGGGAAGGAGAGGAAACAGACTATTTACCACAGGTAGGGAGCCTTTTCACTATTTTAGCAACTGATACAACTATACTGGTAGGTACTAGCTGAAAATCAGTCCTGCCTGAGACATAGTAAGTGTCCCATAAATGGTAGCTATCATTATTATTATATTATTACTAAATGTTAGCTATATATAACTGGGATTTAATCCAGGCATGCTAAGCTCCAGAACCCAGGCTGTTTTCACTGCACCGAGATCTCCTGGGCAAGGAACCAGCAGAAAGACTATTCTCCCACATAGAAGCACCCAAGTCCTTATCCTACAACGTCCAAATCTCTCAGGCAGCTCTGAGCAGAAGAAAACGCATCCGAGGAAGCCAGTGACCTTGGGCGGCTCTCTGCGGCTCTCTAAGCTTATGTCAAGATGGGGCATGAACAAGAGAAGCCCTAAAGGCCCCTTTCAGGCCAGGACGCCATGTACCCCAGCCCACTCAGCAGGATAACAGGTGCCAATGAAGTCATCACCAAGAGGGATAAAAGCCCGCCCCCTGCCACGCAGGAGGAGCCCGGGTATAAATTCTGCTGGTGGAACTTTGTGTCTGAAAGGTGGATTATAGAAGTGCCATTTGGAAGATTGAATGGCCCATAAACATTTTCATATTTCATTAGCCGATTAATGGGCATCTCTCTCTTTTTGGCGAGTCTGCTGATTCTCAGCAGAAATTGCAGGGAGTAAATGGAGGCGTCGGGTGGAACCTTTCCGGGTCCCCATCCTGTTATAGATTGCCCCAATTAATGCCCGTCCTGGGCTCCACTGAGAAGCCTTCTTCCTGTCCAGTTACTGTTAATAGATTTCTCATAAGTGGCTGGATTGTAAAAACCTCATAACTCAGTTTAATACCCCCAATAAAATTATCTCCAGACATCGGCCCTGAATCATCGGCAGTGCTGGAGATGAGGAGACCCGTCTCTCCTGTTTGCTGTTTACACTGTTCCTCCACCTCTGCCCGGAGGAGGTGGGGACCAGAGAGGTGAATGGGTTCCCTTTTCGGATGACTTCACCCACTTCCCAGTCAGACCCGTTGCAGGTTTATTTAATCAGCACACACTCCTCCCCGGAAGTCTGGTGGAATAGATGCCATTTGGGGGAATGCGTAACAGCGGTAATCTTATTAGTCTTCATCACTATCCTAATAAGAATGAAATGTCATTCTTAGTTCCATTTATCAGATGAGGAAACTGAGGAACACAGGGGAGGTCATTTGCCTGGTCACCCAGCTAAGTGCAGGAAGCCAGTCTCCTGAACCCATCACTCATGAACGTTGTGATCACATCATCTGTTATTTTTATCCCTCTGGGTCCATTTTTCCACCTGAGAAATCAGATCAAGTCCTACCTGGCACAGATGCGGTGAAGATGAAACAGGAGCATGACCTGCACACTCTGTAAGGTTTCCCTAGAGGCTCAGTGGTAAAGAACCCGACTACAAATGCAGGAGAAACAGGTTCAACCCCTGGGTCAGGAAGATCCCCTGGGGAAGGAAATGGCAACCCACTCCAGTATCCTTGCCTGGGAAATATCCATGGACAGAGGAGCCTAGTGGGCTACAATCCATGGGGTGGCAAAAAAGTTGGACACAACTCAGCGACTAAACAACACACTCTGTAAGTGATTGTCTCCTTCCCGTTCCGTCTCCTAGGTCTCCATCACATCCCAGAAGCCTTTAACATTTTATCTCAGCCTCTGGCCAGGGATCACCTACCAGTGAGGAGTAAAAGGAGGGAGTGAAACCCAGTGATGACGTCATTGATATTCTTCTGTGAAGTGTGACACAGAGCTCATGCTGGGGCCCAGGGGCTGCTCTCTGGGGACAGCAGAGTCGGACAGAGCCGGTCAGCCTGCGGAGGAGCTAAGAGCTCAGACCTGCAGATTTGGGCGGGGTCAGGGCTGCTTCCCACCCCCCACCCTCCCTGGTTCTGGAATGGAGAGGAAGTGGACAGAAAATCTTGGTGGGCTAAAGTCCACAGGGTCACAGAGTCAGACACGACTGAAGTGACTTAGCACGCACACAACATGCCGATCATTCTATCCCAGGATGATATTTCTTAAGAATCTCAGCTATGACGCTGGAGGATGGGACTTTTATTTACTAAGTGCCTACTACATGCCAGATTGCAAGCCTCTGCAGAAGTCTAATTTAACGCTGTGGCAGGACTTCCCTGGTAGTCTAAGCGGTTAAGAATCCACCTGCCAGTGCAGGGGACATGAGTTTGTTCCCTGGCCCAGGAAGATCCCACATGCCATGGGGCAACTACCCTGGCCCATGTGCCACAACTGCTGAGCCCACACTCTATAGCCAGTGAGTTGAAACTGCTGAGCCCACGTACCCTGGAGCCCGTGCACCACAACAAGAGAGGCCACTGCAGTGAGAAGCCCACACACCCCATCTAGAGAGTAGCTGCCAGTTGCCACAACTAGAGAAAGCCTGGTGCTAGCAATGACAACTGAGCACAGCCCAAAATAAATAAATATAAAAGAAAACATTGTGGCCTATGTAAATGTCTCTCCATTTTCCAGGAGAACAGACTGTGATGGTCCCAGGTCTGTCTGACTCCAAAGCACAGGTTGGTCCCTCTGCAGCCTTTGGAATCTCGTCCACTTACAGGGCTTCCCTGTAGCTCAGTCAGTTAAGAATCCAACTGCAATGCAGGAGACCTGGGTTCAATTCCTATGTCAGGAAGATCCGCTGGAGAAGGGATAGGCTACCTACTCCAGTATTCTTGGGCTTTCCTGGTGGCTCAGCTGGTAAAGAATTTTTTTTTTATTTTTTTATTTTTTTATTTTTATTCAGCTGGTAAAGAATTGCCTGCAATGCAGGAGACCTGGATTCGATCCCTGGGTTGGAAAGATTCCCCTGGAGAAGGGAAAGGCCGAGCAGGTCCCAATTGACCTTTTCAGTCGGACACAACTGAGCAACTTTCACTTCACTTCACTTAGTCCGCTTACAACATTTCTGGTTAAGGAAGAGGGAGAAAGGAAGAGGGGGTGGGCTGGAGGGCAGTCATGGGGCTGTATGGCTTTGACAGAGGCCTGTACCAGCCTGTACCCAACAGGCCACCGTCATTGGCGGCCTTTTCAATCTGAGCCTCTATCTCATCATTTGGAAAAGGACTTCAAAATCAGAAGAGGTGATGGGCTCTGGATACAGGAAGAGCCAGGTGCCAGCGTCTGCTTTGTCACCTACTTGTTGCCTGGCCCCGAGTGAGAGGCTGCCTTCCTCCAAGCCTTGGTTTTCTCAGCAGTAAATGAGGCTGGCAGTGCTTTCTCAGAGTCTAAAGAGGCACTAGATAACATGTGGGAGCTCCTGGCACATACTAAGTGCTCACTGAAGACAAGTTTCCTTTCCTCTTCTGGCACCTGGTCTCAAGAGAGATTGAGGGTCACCAAGTGCATCCATTCCCCCATCTCCTGACATAATAACCAGGAGCTCAAATCCTGACCCACTGGAGACAGGGGGGCCATTATGCAACATCTTCTTGTCTTTTATTTATTTTTAAAGTATTTGTTTATTTTATATTATAAGTATTGTTATTATATTATACTAATTATATTATTATAAGTATTATTTTATTATTCTTATTTTATTTATTTTTATTTTCTGACCCTGCCATGTGGTATGTGGGATCTTAGTTCCCTGACCAGGGATCGAACCTGCATCGCCTGCATTGGAAGTGTGCTGTCTTAACCACTGGACCACCAGGGAAGTCCCTCTTCTTGCCTTTTAGACTCAGCTTGTTTCCTCCTGCAGGCAGCCCTCCCAGAGGCCCTCCCATTTGCCCTCTGCCATGCACACTCCCCTCTGCTCCCCACTCGCCTATAACACCTCTATATTATAGTCTGTCTCCCCAGTTCTCATGGGGCTCAGGGGCAGGGACTAACTTTGATTCATCTTTGTCTCAATTCCCCATGCCAGGCGCACAATAGGTGTCCTGACAATGTATGCAGAGAAAATACAGGGGGAGTGGGAGAGCTGAGTGTGTGTGTGTGTGTGTGTGTGTGTGTGTGTGTGTGTGAGAGAGAGAGAGAGAGAGAGAGAGAGAGAGACAGCAAGTGTGTATGTGAGATGGTGAGCTCAGATCAAGCACATGGCTGTTCATGTCCATCTCCCTTGTACCTAGGTTAGGCCACAGCACCCAACACTGGATACATGAGTAATGAAATATACAACTGTCATTGTGTGTGTGTGCTTAGTCGCTTCAGTTGTGCCCGACTCTTTGCAATCCCCTGGACCGTAGCCCACCAGGCTCCTCTGTCGATGGGATTCTCCAGGCAAGAATACTGGAGTCGGGTGCCATGCCTTCCTCCAGGGGGTCTCTCCAACCCAGGGATTGAACCCGTGTCTCTTATGTCTCCTGCAATGGCAGGCGGGTTCTTTGCCACTAGCGCTTACCTGGGAAGCCCTGCAACTGTCATTAGCATTTTGCAACTGTCTTCCAGGATTTCTGAAGGATCCAGTCACTCTTCAATCCCAGGTACCCGTGAGCTAGACTAGGAAGGACAATCACTAGGCACACTTTTAGACCCTCTATTGTTACTGTTACCTCCTTGATATTTCATAATGATCTTATGGCTCAGAGTTCATCCTTTCCCCATTGTACAGATTGGCAAACTGAGGCTCACAGAGGGCACACATCCTACCTGAAGCCACCCAGCTACAAGAGGCAGCCCAAGGCCTGTCTGCCTCCACATCCTGGGTTCTTTTCTCTGCAGCTATTGGAGACAGCCCCACAGGGGATTCCCCCTCCCTAAGCCTCAGCCTGGATCATAAACAACTTGAAAAACACCAGAGTGATGGCTTCTCATCCTTGGGAGGGGGGGGCTGAAAAATGGGATTTACGAGGCCATTAATTACTTCCTCCTAATTAAATCAAAATTAAATGCGAGCAGAGGTACGTTTTCCTTATTAAAGACAATTAAACGGACAGTGCAGCTACGCAAATAAAACGAGCCCAGGATTTAAACGGAAAGCAAATCAAATAAAAAGCCTCCCCCAGAATGAGGGATCTGTTCATGCCTGTGCTACTCGTAAACCAGGAGTTCATCAATTTTCTTTAAATATTAGCAACTTAATTAAATCTGCTCTCCTCCCCACTTTAATCCTGCCGTATATCTAAAATAGATCTCACCGCCCACAGGAGTTGGTCATAAGTGCTGACCCCATAATTCTCTTTAAAAAAAAAAAATTAAAAATCCTACAAAACCCACATCCAGCTGACAGAAGCCTCGGGGGAAATTACAGTTTGGAAAAGGGATTAGTCAAAGTACCCAGATTGTATGGAAATGTTGGGAGGCCACTCTGAGGGTGGGAGTTGTGGGAAGGTGTAGGGAGGAGGTGGGCCCCCAAGCTGTTGAGGGGGGCGGGGCAGGACAGCAGAGGGATTTGTTGGTGTGGGGCCCTGGTGACAACCACGGGGCCCAGTGGCTCCTGAAGGTGCCAACAGGAGCCTGGCGTGAGTGATGGAGGAGGCGGCTGTAAAATAGGTTACCGTTGGGCGCCTGGGGTTCACTCCGCGGATGGTGCTGTTGCTAAGCTACCTTTGGAATTCGACAAGGACGGATGCTCCCAGCGGCTCCCTGGGGCGGGGGACCGGGAAGCAGTGAATTAACTGAAACTGTGAAGTCCTTTCTCCCTGATGAGTGAGAGAGTGTGGAATGAATGTGTGCATATGTGTGTGTGCATACACAACCACTTGTACAAATGTGGGACTTGGCTGGAACGGGAACAGGTGGTTTTCAAGAGGATGAGCTCATCTTCCCAGAGTGAGGGGTGGGCTGGCGACCACCTTCCCCCACTTTGTGGGGAGAAACTAGCACATCAGGTTGCAACGAAGGCTTTCGGGATGTAGGGCGTGGGTTCATAATACCGGTGTATACTCAAGGCAGTGGGAATAACAGGCAAGATCCATCAGAATAAAAGCTAATACT
This sequence comes from Ovis aries, assembly GCF_016772045.2. Lineage (NCBI taxonomy): Eukaryota > Metazoa > Chordata > Mammalia > Artiodactyla > Bovidae > Ovis > Ovis aries. The sequence continues at coordinate 74,958,792 of NC_056066.1, forward strand.
GGGCACATAGAATGTGCTCTCCAGGTTCTTGGCATATGCTAACTCATTGAATCCTCACTGCAACTCTTTGAGAAGGTGCCAGGTACAGCCTCACTCAACAGATGAAGAAACTTAGGCACAGAGAGGTTAAATAATGTGCCAAGGTCAGAAAAGGAGTCAGCAGCAGAACTGAGATTTGAGCCCTGGCAGTCTGGCTCTGGTTGAACAGCAAAGTGAATCAGTCATACATATACATATACATATACATGTATGATAATATAAATACATATACATGTATATGTATAATAATATAAATACATATTCCAATAAACTGTGGAAAATTCTGAAAGAGATGGGAATACCAGACCACCTGACCTGCTTCTTGTGAAATCTGTATGCAGGCGAGGAAGCAACAGTTAGAACTGGACATGGAACAACAGACTGGTTCCAAATAGGAAAAGGAGAGCGTCAAGGCTGTACATTGTCACCCTGCTTATTTAACTTCTATGCAGAGTACATCATGAGAAACGCTGGGCTGGAAGAAGCACAAGCTGGAATCAAGGTTGCCGGGAGAAATATCAATAACCTCAGATATGCGACACCACCCTTATGGCAGAAAGTAAAGAGGAACTAAAAGCCTCTTGATGAAAGTGAAAGAGGAGAGTGAAAAAGTTGGCTTAAAGCTTAACATTCAGAAAACGAAGATCATGGCATCCAGTCCCATCACTTCATGGGAAATAGATGGGGAAACAGTGGAAACAATGTCAGACTTTATTTTGGGGGGCTCCAAAATCACTGCAGATGGTGACTGCAGTCATGAAATGAAGACACTCCTTGGAAGGAAAGTTATGACCAACCTAGATAGCATATTCAAAAGCAGAGACATTACTTTGCCAACAAAGGTCCGTCTAGTCAAGGCTATGGTTTTTCCAGTAGCCATGTATGGATGTGAGGGTTGGACTGTGAAGAAAGCTGAGCACCGAAGAATTGATGCTTTTGAACTGTGGTGTTGGAGAAGACTCTTAAGAGTCCCTTGGACTGCAAGGAGATCCAACCAGTCCATTCAAAAGGAGATCAGTCCTGGGTGTTCTTTGGAAGGAATGATGCTACAGCTGAAACTCCAGTACTTTGGCCACCTCATGTGAAGAATTGACTCATTGGAAAAGACTCTGATGCTGGGAGGGATTGGGGGCAGGAGGAGAAGGGGACGACAGAGGATGAGATGGCTGGATGGCATCACCGACTCGATGGACATGAGTTTGAGTGAACTCCGGGAGTTGGTGATGGACAGGGAGGCCTGGCGTGCTGCAATTCACAGGGTCGCAAAGAGTCGGACACGACTGAGCGACTGAACTGAACTGATACATATACATATACATATCCCTGAACCACACACTATACCACCTTTCACAAAAAAGAGTGCTTTGGGCACATGTTTGCAAAGAGATGGAAACCTGTCTTCTCCCTGCACAGAGTGCTTTTCTGGAGGTGGCCTTGAGAGTAAGGGAGGAGAGGCTCTGAGAGAAGAAGATGGAGGGGGAAGATAACGTAGTCATGACAGCAGTGGTGATGCTGGGAGAGGCTGCTGTGAGAAGAAGGATCCCTGGGGCTGGGCACAGAGTGGGGCTCATCAGTTCAGTTCAGTTCAGTCATAGAAGATGCTTAATGCAGGACAGTACTGTGCAGCACAGGGCACTCTGTTCGGTACTCTGTGATGACTTATATGGGAAAAGAATGTAAAAAAGAGTAGGTAGATGTATAACTGATTCACTTTGCTGAACACCTGAAAGTATCACAATGTTGTAAATCAACTCTACGCCAATAAAAATTTTTAAAAATTGCACTGGAGGAATTCCCTGGCGGCCCAGTGATTAAGACTCCATGCTTCCACGGCAGGGGGTGTGGGTTTGACTCCCAGTCAGGGAACTAAGATTCCATATGCCCCGTGGCCAAAAAGTTAAAATTACAAAAAGATACTATTAAAAAATGCACTGGGGAAAGACCTGGTGTCAGTTGAGCCTCACCTCTTGGGGTTGGTTCTAGTACTGTGCTGGACTCACCCCATCTCTGCTGATCAAAAGTCCCTGGAAAGCTGAATGGCCTTGGCATGATGCTCATGATGTTCTTCTGGCCTCAGTTTCCCCTTCTTGCCAGGAAGGGAGGTACTAGGGACCCCCCATCACCTGGAGATGGTGGTTCAAGGAGACAGGGGTGGTGCTTGACTCATGACAATAATTGGTAGGTGGATGCAGATGGAAGGTGGTGAATGAATGAGCAGCTGGTTTCTTTCATCTGTTGGGGATGTGGATGGCTGAGGAGACCTACTCAGAGCCCCAGCTGGCAGGCAGACAACACGGCTGAGGTGCCTGAGACCACCGCAGCTGACAATCAGGTAGACGTGTCAGTCACTCCCTGAGTTTCTGGGCTTTTTCTGAACCCAAATCTCTCTCCCAAGCTTGGAGAGGTTTGGAGAAGCAGCACATGGGTTTCAATCCTAGCTAAGCCACTTGCTCACTCTATGCCTGTCCACTCTGCACCTCGAGTCCGTTGCCTACAAAATGGAATGATTTCTACCTTGCAGTTTAAGAGTTAAATGCATCATATGGGAATAATGAGAAAACAACAATAAACAAACAACCAGGGACTTCCCTGGTGGTCCAGTGGTTAAGAATCTGTCTTGGATCAAGCATATGGCTGTTCATTTCCATTTCCCCTGTACCTAGGTTAGGCCACAGCACCAAACATTGCATTATGAGTAATGAGATATACAACTGTCATTGCGCGTGTGTGTGCTAAGTCGCTTCAGTTGTGCCCGACTCTTTGCAACTCTATGGACTGTAGCTCACCAGGCTCCTCTGTCCATGGGATTCTCCAGGCAAGAGTACTGGAGTGGGTTGCCACGTCCTTCTCCAGGGAATCTTCTGGCCCAGGGATCGAACTCGCATCTCTTTTGTCTCCTGCATTGGCAGGCAGGTTCATTACCACTAGCGCTTACCTGAGAAGCCCACTTCACTCATGCACTATAAACATCTCAACTGCTGACAAGACTCTAAATAAGCCAGGTTCTGTCAGGCCGTCAAGTCTTTTTTATAGGCTATGCCCTCTTCCCATCAGCCCAAACTTCTACTCATATATTAAAACGCAGCTCAGGCATTTAGAAAACACTTCCACAAAGCCAGCCAACAGATACCATTTAATGAATGCCTACTCAGTGCCAGGTGCTGACCTGTGAAGCTTTTTATGCACCAGGGTGTCTCTGCCTCTCCACCATCGCACCCATGAGGGGCTTAGGGATTAAAGGGACGAATGAAAGTCCTTCTCAGTTCCATATACTCTTACGGCATAGACCTTCAGTCACATTAACCAACACTTACTCAGTTTGAGAAAGTAGCTTTCATTCATTCATTCATTCAATGAACAATTTGTGAGCAATGTCTGTGCTAGGCGCTAGGGATTTTATGGTGAGCAAAACAAACACAATCTAATAGGAAAGACATGCATTAATTGCATAATCAAACAAAAACACATACATAATGAAGTGTTATGAAAGAAAGATACGGGGACCTCAAGGGGCACATAACAGGGAGGTACAGCCACATGCAGGGGGATCCGTCCCAGGTGGGTGTGATCAGGGATGGCTTCTCTGAGGAAGTGGCATTTCAGTGGAGACCTGAGTGTGAGATAAAGTCAGCAGCAGAAGGAGCAGGATGGGGACATCCTTGGTGGTCCAGTGGTTGGGAGACTGCCTGCCATTGCAGGGGACGTGAGTTTGATCCCTGGTCCAGGAGGATCCCGCATGCTGTGGGGCAACTGGGCCCCTTGCGCCACAGCTATTGAGCCTGTGCTCTAGCCTGTGCAACTACTGAGCCCATGTGCCCCAACCACTCAAGGCCACGCACGCTAGACTGCGCTTCCCAACCAGAGAAACCACTGCAAGTTGAGAATAGCCCCCACTCTGCAACTAGAGAAAACCCATGCACAGCAAGGAAGACCCAATGCAGTCAAAAATATGAATACAAAGGAGCAGGATGGAGCAGTTAGGGGAGGCAAATAATCTAGGTAGGTAAGGGGGTGTGGGGCTGGCAGAAGCCTCTGGGGGCAGCAGAGAGACCAGGGAAAGGCATCAGAAGGGTGTCCGGGCCCAAAACTCAGAGGCAGTGCGGCAGATGAGGTTGGAGGAGCCGGATCTTTGCAAGCAGTGGAGCGCAGGATTTGAACTTGACCCTGGGTGCATGGGAAGCAATGGATGGATTTTGAGCATAGCAGGGAGACTGTGTGTGTGACATGATCAGATTTACAAACTCCTTTCTACATTCTGGCAACCCATTCCAGTATTCTTGCCTGGAGAATCCCATGGAATCCCTGGCTGGCTATAGTCCATGGGGTCTCAAAGAGTTGGACATGACTGAAGAGACTTAGCATAGCATAGCATTCTGCATTCTAGCTGGGTCCAGCTATAACAGGGACTGGCTTTCCGCCCTACTAGCCCTCTGGCTCCTCCGTGGGGTCGCTAAGAGTCGGCAGGACTGAGCAACTTCACTTTCACTTTTCACTTTCATGCACTGGAGAAGGAAATGGCAACCCACTCCAGTGTTCTTGCCTGGAGAATCCCAGGGACATAGGAGCAGCCTAGTGGTCTGCGTCTATGGGGTCGCACAGGGTCGGACACGACTGAAGCGACTTAGCAGCAGCAGCAGTCCTCTCTGCTCTAAGATGCGAAAGCAAGAGGGTCAAGAGAAGGATGCAGGGCAGGGATGCCAGCAGAGTGAGGATTCTGTGGTCCACCCGCCCCATCAGGGCAGCTGGGAGGAGGCAGAAGGGATTTGGGAGGGGTTGGGAGGGAACTGGGATCCCTTGCGTCTGTCAGCAGGTGTCTCTGGGGTCCTAGGAGTAGGATGGCGGGTACTGGGTCCCACTTTACCTTGCCCACGTACAGGGGCTCGGTGCCCGTGTACTCCTCCACCACGAAGAACTGGTTCCACACCCAGCCGCGCTTCACGCGGCCAGCGCCGGGCGCGCTGTCCTGCACCGACGGCGCAGGCGTGCCCGCCGCCCACAGGGCTCCCAGCAGCGGCGGCGGGGGCGGCGGCAGCAGCAGCAGCAGCAGCAGCAGCAGCAACGCGGGCGACAGCGCGGCTCCCGCCCGGAGCCCCCGGCCTTCGGGCCGCGGCCTCATGCTTGGCCTGCGAGGGGCCCGTGCCCAGGAGCATGGACGGGAGGCACCAGGGTGTCGGGGCCGCAGTCACATGGTGGGCTCAGCGCGGCCGCCGGGGCGCCGCCCCCGACGGGGCACCCGGACAGGCCCGCGGCCCTGATCGCCGCCCAGCCGCGGGGGCACCCGGCTGGAGGGGGAGGGGGCGCGACCGCACCCGGGGCATGGACGGCCCCCAAGGTCCCCGCCCGCGCCCCCCTGGCGCCGGCGTGGCTGGGTCACCAGGCAGCGCCTCGGCGGCTCCGGAGTCTGGGATGCGACATGGTTCCTGCGCGAAGGGGTGCTGGCCGGGGCCGGCTGGTCCTTCGGGGACTAGGGGCCGTCCCGCCCAGGAGCCTGTGAGATATACAAGAAGACGTCAGAGGAGGCGCTCTGCGGGGACGGGGCGGGTTGGGTCTATCTTTTTGTCCTTGTAGGTACCAGTTAAACACCTGCTGTGTGTCTGGCACTGTGCAGGGTGGGACAAACAAGACAGAGTGGTCCCTGCCTTCTTGGGCCTACGGTCTAGCAGTCCTGCCCCTCCCCCGCTCCCTCCCCTAGCCCGGGTGCTTCCATTGAACACCCACCACTCACCTCTCCTCCCCCAGCATCCCTTTTCCTCAGACTCCCTGGTCCTGCCCTTTCTTAGTGGTCCTGGGCCATCCCACGTGCCCACAGGGACAGGGACCCCTTGAGCTGCTTTTCCTGCCCTCCCCCCACCTCCTGACAATCTCCGTAGCCCAGCCCCCCTTACCCCCCACAACCTCCGGTCCAGAGAGGAAGCCAGCCCTTCTAGAAAAACTCCAGAGCTCCCAGGACCCAGCCTCCTGGGTGCATCGAGTCCAGCAGCCAGCCGTCCACCCCACCAACCCTCCGGCCCTCCCACGGCAGCACAGAGAGGTCATTCCATCCAAAGCAAGAGCTGGGGAAGGCCCTCTGACCTCAGGTGAGTCCCTCCACACCCCACTTTCAGGAGTGGGGCACCTGAGTCCTAGAGGGCCTTGCTTGGAGGCACCCTGTGTGGTTTCGGCAGGGTCACACACACCGCGCCCCCCCCCCGCCCCCCCCCAGTGCTTGCCTTTGGTGTCTCCACCCCACCCCCCCACCCCTAGAAAACCTTTTCCCGAAGGCTAATAGACACTCCCCCCACTACCCTGGACCAGCGCTGCCTCCCCAGATCAATCCATCTCTCCTTCCCGCCACCGCCCTCCCCCCCCAATCAGATCCTGCTTTCAGCCAGAAAGGATCTGAGGGACTAACTCCTACTCAAGCCATAATGATGAATAATGGCTTCGTGTGGGTGTTTACAGGGGACAGCAAAGCTGCTTCCAGGGAGGAGTTTCAGCCACTAAGAAGCAGAGGTGAATCCCCAAGTTCCCTCCCCCACCTCTGCCCTCAGCCTAGTTCAATTCAACCACTCCATTCTACTGAGCTTCCATTCTAGTCCAGGTTTGGGCTGGATGCTAAGACAAAGATGAAATAAGCTCGCAGATTAGTGGGGTGGGAGACAAGACCCCCAGTAATGACTTAAATACTGGGTGGAGTATAATCAGGGCTATAAAAAGGGGTGCTACCTGACACCTGTCTGGAAGGTGCAGGTGTGCGGAAGGATATCAGGGCTGCTGCTTGGAGGAGGGGGGCATCTGATTGGGTGAGAAGAAAGGAATGGGCATTCTGGTAGCTGAGTGTGCAGCCAGGCTGGGGGTGATCTGGTTAGTTTGGAGAGGTGGGTTGGAAACGTGAGGTGTGTGGAGCTAAGCAGAGAATCTGGGAAAGTGCCTGGCCCCAGCCAGGTCCACCTGTGGGCAAAGGAAGTGGCTGGAATTTGGGGGTGGGGGCAGAAGACATGGGCCTCATGTGACCCAGGACCCCAGTGGACAATTCTCATATGTTTTTAGGGGTCCCCAATCTCTGGGATCTAACGTCTGATGATCTGAGGAGGAGCTGATGTAATAATCATAGAAATAAAGTGCACAATAAATGTAATATGCTTGAATCATCCTGAAACCATCTCCCCCACTCCCGGTTCATGGAGAAATTGTCTTCCCTGAAATTGGTCCCTGGTGCCAAAAAGGTGGCGGCCCGCTGCAGTTTAACTCGTTAAGTCACATGAGTCACAGCAGCTGTGAAAGTGGGCGTCTTATACCCATTTCACAGATGCTCAACTCCCCAGTGCTCTTTCCCACTCTCAGCTCCAGAATTTCTTTATGGAAAGGGTTCTGGGGGAGGGAGTCATCTGCTGGAGGTAGGGGGAGTGGTGAGGGGGTCAAAACTGCATCGAGGGCAATGAGGAGGGGAAAACCCCCACAGTCCATAAGGAGGAATGGAAGGGAGATATCCCGAGCCAGCCCTCTTTCCCTTTAGGACCCACCCGGAACTGATGGACATCAGGAGGACCTGGGACCCTGATGAGAGCATCCCCAGCACCTCGTCCCACCCCCTCCTCACCTGTTCTGGGGGGTCTAAGCTTGAAGATGCTGGCAGACCCTCCCCCACCTGGGTGGTCCCTGAGCTGTGAGGCTGCCTCTGGGCATCTAGCGTCAATTCCCCACGTTATGGCCAGGGCTGGTCCTAATGAGACTGGAGTTATGGGTGAGGAGGAGGCGCCGCTCTGAGGCCTTCATTTCCTGGAGCTTATGACTTCCCTGCGCGGCAGGAACTGGTCCCCTGACTCCATCAGGCAGTTTCAGGGCTCATCACAGCCCAGCAGGGATGCAGAGGGGAGGGGCTGGTGGGAGGGAGGGTTTGGGGAGTCGGGGACCGTCTCGGGGAGGGCTGCAGGGGGTGCAGGAAGTGGGAACAGGGGCGATCCCTCAATGTTTGCGAGCACCCCACTGTGGCTTTTTCTCCCTCCCCCATCCCCCTCTCTTCTTTATGTCTTTCTTTATAACACCTTTTACAAGACAGGGACACACTAAGATTCAATCATTCATTCATTCATTAAACATTAGTGTCCGCTACAAGTGGGGAGACAGAAATGCATTTCATTTATTCATTCAACACACTTTAAAGATCATTTCTTTGTGTAAGACAGCAAGATGCAATCAGCTCCTCAGCTATGTGACAGGAGAGAAGTGCATTTCTTCTGGTTATTCATAGGCTCTTTCTACAAATATTTACCCGTGCCTCCCTGATTCCAGTTCCTGTGCTAGGCACTGGGGACAAAGTAATAAAATGAAGTCCCAGCTCTCATGAAGCTGACCTTCTGGTAACAAAGGAATAAATTCTACAATGCAATTCCAGGGAGTGGTAAGTATTAAGAAGGAATATGAAGCAGGAAAGAGGAAGGAAGAGTGTGATGAAAGAGTTGGGGTGTGTGTTATTATAGACAAGGTATCAGGGAGGACCTCTCAGAGGAGGTGACATTTGGCTGATCTGGAGGAATGAGACAGAGCTGGGGACAGCAGAGGGAACAGTCTGTACAAAGGTCCAGAGGCTTGGAGAAGCTGAGGAACAGGGAAGAGGCCACTGTGGTTGGCACAGAGCAGTCAGATGAAGATGAAGGAGAGAGGGGTACTGGCCAGACTGAGCAGAACCGGAGGAAGAAAAACAGTGTCCATTTTATTCTGAGTGTGCAGAGAAAGGCTTGGAGGGACTTTATACAGTAAAAAACCATGGTAGAACGAAATGGCACAGGGCCATAAGGGACTCTCATGATGCAAGCCCTTCAGTGTTGCAGGGCCAGGCATAGTGAATCGCAGAGTAGGGACAGCATCGCAGAGAAGGTGGCACTTGAAGTTGAAGCACAGGAGGGATGGGGGCAGGTGGCGTTTGGGGTGTTGGGGAGGAGAGGGTGCGCTCTATGGGAAGTTTGCAGAGGTCTACGGTCAGCTCCCACTTTAGAAAGGGGTGGAGTCCAAGCTGCTGCTGCTGCTGCTGCTAAGTCGCATCGTCGTGTCCGACTCTGTGCGACCCCAGAGACGGCAGCCCAACAGGCTCCTCTGTCCCTGGGATTCTCCAGGCAAGAATACTGCAGTGGGTTGCCATTTCCTTCTCCAATGCATGAAAGTGAGAAGTGAAAGTGAAGTCCCTCAGTTGAGTCCGACTCTCTTAGTGACCCCATGGACTATAGCCTACCAGGCTCCTCCGACCATGGGATTCTCCAGGCAAGAGTACTGGAGTGGGGTGCCATCGCCTTCTCCCAAGAGTGTCATCCAAATTTGCACAGGATGCCTGATGATGGAGTGGGGCCTCGATGGAGTGGGGCCAGGACTCAGATTCCTCTTGGAGGAGGGCGCCTTTAGGAGGATAGGGAAGCCCCTCCGAGTGGATCAGCCCCAGGCCGGGAGGCACTCTTGGGAGGACAAGGGTGGCTGCCTGTCAGCCCCACCTGCCCCTGGGCCAGTGCCCTTGTACAGCACTGATCCTGCACCGTTGTTTGAGGGGCGAGGTCCTCACAACCCCATCTCTCCCTCCCTCCCTGGGCCTTCATACCTCAGCCCACCGGTCCGCTTTCGGGTGTGTTAGCCAGATGCCCTGGATGTGAGCCAACTCTACCCTGCTCAGCACAGCCCTGCCGGGGCTGCTGCAGACACTCCAGCCTGTTCCCTCTCTTCCTTCCTTTCTCTCCAGTTCCAGCTGCTTGTTCTGAATGGGTGTCAAGTACAGGGCCTCATCCTGGAATTCCTGGTCCTTCAGGGGAGGCAGCTGTAGTGCCGTGGGGTCACGTTGGCTCCACTGGGCCTCCCGGTAAGATCTGGGGCATGTTGGTGGCCTTCTCTGGGCCACATGTCTCATTCTACTGCGCAGTTATTGGGTCCCCAGTGGGACTGAGTCCCCCGTGGGATGAAAAGTCGAGCCCCAACCTGGCTCAGTTAGTGTTGGCTTCACCCAGTCTGCTTGTCAGCCTCACCTCCTATAATCCATGTGCTCTTGGGTTCTCGAGGAAATGTGTGTAGTTCCTGTATGCCTGTGGGCACAGGTCTGCAACTGTGCATATGAGTGTGTGTGTATCTGGTGCACACTGGTTCATTCTACAGATGTTTGTGAGTTTCTACTCTATGCTGTTCTCGGCACAATGAAAAGAAAGAGTCCTTGCCTTTGCACCTCTAGTGGGGGTCAGAGAATAAACAAACAAACAACATGTCAGACGACGGTTTAAGCGCTGTGGAGAAAAACAAATCTGGGGCACAGAAGTGTTAGGGGTGGGGATTTTCTCTCTCTCTCTCAATAAAGTATTATAAGTAATAGTTTATACATGGCGGTCAGGGAAGGCCCCGTGGTGAAGATGACATCTGAACGGAGATCTGAAGTGAGCGAAGGAGAGAGCTGTGCACATGGGTAGAAGAAGAGCATTTCAGGCTAAGGGGCAGCAGTGCAAAGGTCCTGAGGTCAGGGTGTGTGTGGCGTTCAGGAGGAACAGCAAGGAGCCCAATGTTGCTGAACTGGAGTGAGTGTAGAGGGGCAGCAGATGAAGCCAGTGAGATGAGCTTGGCATCAGAGCCTGTAGGGTCTCCTTTGGGTATTTCTGTGAGATGGGACCCCATAGGAGGGTTTGAGCAGAGGAATGATGCGATCTGACTTGTGTTTTAAAAGATCACTCTGGCTGGTAGATTCAAAACAGAGGGAAGCTGGGATAGGGGAGGGGGGTGGTGAGGGAGCTATTTCAATAATCCAGCCAAGGAGTAAACGTGGCTTGGACCAAGCGGGAGCAGAGGAGGTGCTGAGAAGTAAGGCTCCTCCTGTGTGTATCTCCTCCACAAGATATGTTGGTGGGTCGGAAATGGTGCGAGGGAAAAAGAGGAACGGAGTGTGACCACACCGGCAGCCTAGGCAACAGAAATGATGGTGCACTCTTCCACAGGCTGCAGACAAGCATGAGCACAGCAAACCTGGGGAGGCGATCAGGGACTCATTCGGACGTATTACAATCAAGTCCCGGATGTGTTACATTCCCTGCCTACTGGATACCCAGCGGAGACATCAAGCAGGCGACTAGCACTTACAGTCAGGAGTTCAGAGGCAAGGTCCTGCCTGCAGGTATAATTGTGGGAATTTGGATGGTATTCAGAGCTGAGGCTGCATGAGCTTGTGAAGGAGTGAGGGTGGATGGTGAAGAGGTCCAACATCTCAGCACGTAGAGACTGGGGAGATGAGGAAACAGTAAAGGAGCCTGAGAAAGATGGGGCGAGAGGGGAAGGGAGGCAAGGAGAGAGGAGGTGTCTTGGAAACCCGTAGAAGAAAGGAGGGAGGAGGCATTAGCTGGTGACCCTCTGTCCACATGTGCCTGCGACAGTTCCACTTTACGTCCTCTGTCCTGGCATAACTAGGAATAGTGTCTTACCCCCTTTTACTCTCAGCTTGGATGATAAATTGTATGGTCATCCTACTGATAGGTCAGGTCAGATGCAGACTTTGAATTGACCATTAGATTTAGCAACACAGAGGTCATTAGTGTAGGCCTTGACAAAAGCTATTTTGGGCGGGTGGTGGGTGTGCTGGTGCAACCGGAGTGGGTTCAGGAGAGGCCGGGAAGAGAATATGTGGAGACATGTGTGAGTGGGTGGCAGCCCCCCTAGGGATTTTTGAAGGTCCCTTTTGCCTGCTCCCCCAGCTCCCGCCCCCTACCTCAGCAGTCTGGCTGGGTTTTATGATGTGTAAACAGAGTGATGGGAAATATAAAAGATGGGCTTGCTGCTAAAGACTAATTCATTCCCCTAACCTTCTTTCTTGTTTCAATTTTGTTTTAATATCCACCCTCCCACAGCTGGGCCATGTGCGCAGCTCCTGCCCTTGGAACAGTGATTAGTTTGAGCCAGTAAGAGCCATTCTCCCGTCTCCACCAGTGACTGGTCTAGAAAGTATCACACACACAATTCTGGTCAATGGAATATAACTCCTGGAGAGCTTCTGGATATATATTGTTTTTAGTCTTTAAAAAGAGATGTCTTGAGGAGAAACCTTTTGTTTTCTGCACATATGAGGTGATGGCCAGAGCACTGGCAGCCATTCTGGGACAATGAGGCCAAAGGGCCCTACTGAAAATGATGGAAAAGTCTGTATCCTTGATGATATTGTTGAACCACCAAATATATCCATTCTGGGCTTTTGTGATCCACTTCTGGCCCCTACTTCCTCCAGACTCCCCTTTTCTTTTTTCCTCTGAACCCCTTCAGACCTTTGTGGCTAGGTCTGGGGTCAGCTGTGATGACAAGCTTCTAGAGGGCAGAGATCATGTCTATTCCTTCTGCCACCCTTCCCTGCTCCTTCCGACACACACCTGCCAGAGCCAAACAAGGAGCTGGGGCCTGGGAGGGACAGATAGATTTTGGGAGCTGCTCAGGCAGCATGTCTTTCCCTTTGACTGAGCAGCTGCCAGCCTCAGTGATTTGCTGTGGCCCCATCTGTCCTGTGGGCATCACTGCAACCGTCTACGGTGTACACTTTTAGAATCCGGGCTGAGTGGCCAGCATGTCCCTTCTTGATTTTTTAGTGCCCTAGTACCACTGCTGCCAAGGCTGCAGCACTGCGAGCTCAGTGGCTCCAGACCCTTCTTTGTCATCTGGCTGTCTCCCTGGGGACGGAGGAAGGGATTCTTATCCAACCCACCCCACATTTGTTTCTCAGCCTCTCACTCTGCCAAGACTAAGGAGAGGGGCAGGGCTTTGTGACCCCACAGGCAGGACAAAGCAGGAGGAACTTCATCATGTAGCCTGGAGCTCCTCACCTGTGCCTCCTCCCCCAAACTTCTGATAATCCTCCTAGCCCCGATCTCTGGGACAGAATTTAACATTCAGGGGACCTGAAACCATGAGGTCCAAAGTCAGAACAGAATTTGAGTCCCAGGTCCATTGCTTTACTGTACATATTCAGTATTATTCTAAGCTCAGTCGTGTCCAACTCTTTGCGACCCCATGGACTGTAGTCTACCAGGCTTCTCTGTCCATGGGATTTTCCAGGCAAGAATATTGGAGTGGGTTGCCATTTCCTTCTCCAGGGGATCTTCCTGACCCAGGGATTGAACCCAGGTCTCCTGCATTGCAGGCAGACACTTTACCCTCTGAGCTACCAGGGAAGCCCATTACTGTATGTATGATCTTGGTAATTTTCTCCTTTTCTCTAGCATCTTAGTTTTCTCACCTGAAAAATAGATGTAACAGTGCTTACCTCCTAGAGTCAGTGTAAGGAATAAATGAGATGATGCAAGGGAAGAGATCCACAGTGTTTGGCAATAAATGTAAGCTAATGTAATGATAATAGCTATTGTTATTATTATTTATAGTCACTTGAAAAACACCAGTGGAGGGACTTCCATGGCAGTCTAGTGGTTAAGACTCTGCTTCTGAAGCAGGGGGCATGGGTTTGATCCCTGGTCGGGAAACTAAGATCCACATGCCAATGGGTGAGGCAAAAAAAAAAAAAAAACACCTATAAAATTACTAATTAGCCTCCAATTAAAAGAAATAATTAACTAAAAAATTAAAAATAAAATTATTAATGGACTCCTACTGTGCACAAAAGTATCCTGACCAGGTAAACGGGGTGCATAGATATGTGTCCCCTCAGTCATTCATTTATTCATTCATGCATTTATTTCACAACTGCTAGAAGCCCATGAATGCACCTCTTTAAATGCACCTCTTTCTAAGAAAAGTGAAGTCTTATAGCAGGCTGTGGTGCTTACTCTGGTTCCAGGGCTGTTGCCCTGGAGGGGATGTGTAACGCAGGAAGAGGCAGTTCATTCATTTTCTCATCCATTCATTCCCTCTCTCTGCCCCACGCTGGCTTGATATGTATATGTCCTCTCTCCATGCCCACCTGGCTCCCAGGTCTGCCAGTGGGAACTGTGCCTGGCAGCCTGGCTCCTGTCTGCCCTGTCCGAGTCCTAAGGGCACTGTGCCCGCTGGATCCTGTGCCCAGAGCTCTCTGTGCTTGGCTGCTGCCTTCCCCTGGGGGAGAAATGATCCCTACCAGCTCAGTACTCTCCCTCCAGGCCAGAATGGACCCCAGAGTAATGTAGGAACTGTTGAAGTGTGGAGCATTATGGGGCAGAGTCACCTTGTGTCTGCCCACCTCTCACTGCCCCTTCCCAACCCCCTGCTCCATGGAAGGCACGGCAGAGTCACAAGCGAGAGAGCAGACCAGCTACTGACTCAGCCTGCCCTGGCGCGCGTGAGCATGGGTGTGCCTGGGCACATGTGTGCCTTTGCATCAGTAATGGTGTGTGTAGGGGCAGCACGCATGCGCACAGTATCCCAGCAGCTAGAACAACTTCTGGCACGTGACAGGTGCTCAGTAAGTGTGGAGGGTTGACTGGATAGGGGCTTGCTCTGTGTGAGTTGAGCCCATGGGCTGTTTCCGGGGCCCTGGGGGTGATGCAGGTGTCCTGTGAACAGTGCTGTATTCCTAGGTGGGGTGGGGACTATCTCTCTGAGTGTTTGCATGGGGGCTCAGGATATGCCAAAGCTTCTGGGCTTGGTAGCTGGACCGTTATCGAGGGAGGAAAATGTGGGAGATCGGGGGAGAAAGGGAACAAGGGGGGTCATATGTAACCTATATAAAGGATCACCCCATCTGCAAAGCTGGTCCAAGGGCCCCCAGTCTTGCCCCCAGTCTATGCTGGGCATGCTGCCAGAGGCACCTTTATGCAGCCCAGCTCAGTCTGGAAGGTTCTGTTCAAATCTCTCCCCAGCTCCCTTTTGCCTTCAAGATAAAGTCCAGACTCGGGCCTGGCATTCATTAGTTACCATTCAGAGTAGCAGAGTTCTTCATGTTCAGTGACTCTACCTAGATATAGTCCTTTGAGGTGGGGACTGTTATTTGTCCTCATTTATCAAATGAGGAAACTGAGGTACAGAGAGTTCATAAAACTTGCCCCAGACTCATCCAGAGGAGGTGGAGCTGGGATTCGACCCCTGGGCTGTGGGCTCCAAAACTTGTTCCTTGAGCCGCTGTGCACACGGCCGCTCAAGGCCCCGGGGGGTCTGGGCCGGCCCAGTCCATGTCACTGTCACGGCCTTGTTTCCAAAGATACTCTTTACATTCGTTGATTTGGCTGCATCGGGTCTTAGTTGCAGTATGCGGGTCTCTAGTTCTGCCCATGGGTTCAGTAGCTGCAGCACGTGGGATCTCAGTTCTCGTGACCAGAGATCGAAGCCAAATCCCCTGTATTGCAAGGCGGATTCTTAACCGCTGGACCACCAGGGAAGTTGCTGTCATGGCGTCTCTCCACGCACTCATCTCTCTGGGCGGATGGGATCAACCACTGTTTATTACTTTCATGCCTCTAGTTCTTTGCTCCTACTCTTGTTCCCTCTGCCAGGAATGTCCTTCTCCCACATTGCCCCACATCCATCCCTGACCCCCCTCATGGGGCCCACCCTGATTGCCCTCTCCTCCAGGCAGTCTCTGCCTCCCCTCCACCACCTCCCCAGTGAGCTCACTCATCTGAGCCATGGCTCAGAAGGGCTCTCTCTTTTGTCTTCATCTCAGCATCCGGCCAGCTGGCTTTGAGCACCTCCCTTACCGCTCTCTGCCCTTCAGCTCATACCTGTGTACATGCTCAGACTGGCCGGTGCTGAATGTATGAGTGAACTGGATGAAAGAAGGCATGAATGGTTGGAGGCATGGATTGATGGATGAATGGACAGAAGGGCACGCACTGCAGTTGCCTGGTTACCACCACACCACCTCCCTGCAGACCGCCCTTCTGCGGCATCATTTCCTCCTGTTTGTTCCATTCATTGACTCATTAAGTATTTATTGAGCACTTACTCCATGCCAGGCACTGTGTTAGAGGCTGAGGATGTAGCTGTGGGCAGATCAAAGTCTCTGCCCCCTGGTGTTTGTGTGTGGGTGTGTAAGAAGACATTCGTTAATCCGATCTTCTCACAAGTAAATATACAATTACCAATGGGGGCAGATTCACAGAGGGAAGGTAACGGGGACTACCACATTTAATAGGAACCTCATTAGGGCTGGGTGGGCCAGGGAGGGGCAGTTCCCAGAGAAAGGGCTTTTGAGCTAAAAGGTAAAGGATGGCAGAGGCATATTGGGGCCCAAGTAATAGAAGTTGCAAAGCCACATTCAGGGGCCTGAAAATTCACATAGCATGTGAGGGGGAGGGGTGGCTCACCAAGGGTCTTAAAAAGTTTAGATTTTAGCTCCAGAGCAAATGGGAGGGCACTGAAGGCTTTTTAGCAAGAAGATATGACCAAACTTGTGTTTTGAAGAAGATCATGGGCTTGAGACTTAAAGGACAAACTGTACAGGTTCAGGACCAGAAAAGGGGACCCAAGAGGACTCGATGGTGGTATAGATCAGGGAGGCCGTTATGTGACAGAGGAAAAGCAACAGATTTGAATTATTTAAGAAATAAAGTGGACCAGGCTTGGTGATGGCTCAGACGTAAGGAATGATGGGGGAGCAATATCGGGCATGACCCCTGGTTTTTAAGTGATGTTTATTGATCACTTACTGTTCCAGCACTTTTTGGGCATTACCTTGCTTACGCCTCACAATAACCCCATAAGGTAAGTTACCATCACCCCACTTCACAATCCCATTTCACTCTGATCAGAATTGGGGAGGGAGGAGGAGGTGACGGGACACAGTGGGGTTTGTCCCAGGCTTTGTTCCTTTGGGGAAATGGCCTTGGCAGATGAAAAGAATACAGAAGGAAGAAAGGGAGGTAGGGTGCATGTACTGAGCTGATTCTGAGTCACCAAGAATAATGATAGATAACATTTTTAGCACTTTTACTGTGTGCCAGGCACAGTGCCATTCAATTAGCTAATAATAAGAGGCATCACTTAGTTCCAGGGCATTTTATATCAATGATCTGACTGAAATCTTACAGCAGCTCTCTTTAAAATTTCTATTACAGAAGAAGGGAAGGTGGTGAGGAGAGGCTGAGGGACTTGCCCAAGGTCACACAGCTAACTAGTAGTAGATGTGGAATTCAAATGGGCTGTGCAGAAAGTGGGGAAGGAGAATGAGCAAAGGGGGATTTAGTGGCTTCTGGGAAGGAAGGAGAGGCCTGCATTTGGCTCTACGGATGAGCTGTGTCCCTCCCCCAAACGCCTCCTGACACTATTTACCCCAGGCCTGACTGTCTACCTACAGCCTGACCTCCCGTGAAAGTTACGAACACACGTGCAACACATTGACACCTACCCACACGTGCACACACGCATGCCTTGGCTGCCTCTGCTCACCTGCCCTGAAGTGACCACCTGGCCCCTCCATGCCAGGTGCCCGGGGCCTGCACCTGGCTCCCCGCCCTGCCCCCATCCTGCCTGCCTGCTGGTGCTGCAGGCAGAGCCCGCTGTACATCATGTTGACAGTAGAAATTACATCCGAGCTGCTGTTTTACACCTCGCCCTGTCAGAACTCACCGCAGCCCAGTGATCAGGACAAATTGAATACCATCCTGGCCGTGTCAATATTTATTCCATTTTATAAATGCGGCCGGATGGGGGGCGGGGCCCTGCCGCGGGGCCAGCCGAGCAGAGTCCCGGGAGGTCCTCTCCCTCTCACTCCTGAGTGCCCCCACGCCTCCTCCTCCTCTTTCTCGACTTTGGTAACCAGTTAAAACTGTGAAATCAACATTCATACTGAAAAGTATAAGAAACATAAATGAGGAATTTAACAAATAATTAGCAATTGAACCCTGTGGATCACCCTTTGATCAAAACACTGAATGTGGTCCCCTCACCAGAAGCCCCCTACTGTGTCCCTAACCCACTGCTTCCCTTTTCCCAGACTTTTGTGATAACCAGACCCTCGCCTTTTATATAGTTTACCAACTCATTATGCATTCCAATAGTCTTAGGTTTGTTTCTGAACTTGAGATAGATGGAATCATCCTGTGTACACTCTTGTGTCCTGTTAGCATTGTTTTTAAGATTCATTTTTGTTCTCGCGTCTTTCCTTTTCACTGCTGTCTAGTACTCCACTGTATGAATATCCATTCTAGTCACTCCCCCTTTTCCTCTGCTTTCCTCCTTTCTCCTGCCCTTTCTTCTAGTCTGTTTCTTCCTACCCTTCTATCTTCTCCCCATTTTGCCTCCTTGGTTGTTTGTCTCTCACTGTTCTGCCTGCTATATCTGTTCATACCACGCATACCTGATCCCAGGTCGTCCATCCTACCAGGGGCCTGGTTACTTCCTCTGGGTCTCTGCCTCCCCCCACTCAGTTCTTGGAATATGTGGCTTAGGCCAGAGGGAAATTCCCACAGACCTGATTCTATTAAAGCTTATCTGTTGTAAAGGATACTCAGGGGCAGAGACTGAGACCCACAGCAGCATCCTTTGCCCTCTGTACATCAGCTTTTACTCTAGCAAGCTTGGGGGAGACATTCTCAGCCATCACCTTCACTCAGACAGTAAAACACTGCCATCTGGGCTGGGGTGAGAACTGAGGTGACCCTGAGTGGTCCGGCAAGATGTACTAGTAAGATGCATAGGTGGGTTGAGAGGGGACTGGAACCAGGGGAGTCAAGGGTGAAGCCCCACCCTCAGTCCTGCTCACTCAAGGCCTCTTGGGGCACTCATCCTGTGCCTAGCATCAGGTCCCAACCCAGGCCAAAGCAGAGGAGACCAGCAGGCTCTGGGGGGCGGTGTCCTCTTAGAGTGGAGGCCCCTCCAAGGAGTCATTAAAGAGCCTGCCTGGATACCCCGGGAGTGTGTGTGACACGTTGCATTTTCATCCCTTCTCAGTCTTGGAGCTGCATTGATGATGCACATATTCAGGGCAGTTAATTTTTACTGCAACCCGAGCAGATGACATTAAGGGATATGTCCCTCTGCGGCACAGGCAGGAGGAAGCTCTCCAGGATGGAAGGCAAGTGGACTGGGTTGGAGGTTGGCTATGATCCCGCCGTGCTGGGTGACCTTGGGCAAGACCCCACCCTCTCTGGGCTTCAGTACAATGGAAGGTCAAACTGTGGTTCCCAAGGCTTGTCCGAGGACCTGCCGGAAGCAGGGTCACGTTGGCAGCATAATAAGAGGGACTCTTTCAAAATCCATATCCGCAGGTCCCCAGGGCATCTGATTCACTAACAGTGACAATAATACTAATAGGCAACATTTATAAGGTGCTTTCTACATGGCAGGACATGGGTATCTAATGAGCTAGAAGTAAGAAGCTGTGCTTGTTGACCACTGTGCTAAGCCCTTTACATGAGTTACCCTGTTTAATTTGTGCCAGTCTGTTTTAATTTTTATTATTATTTTACAGATGATGATATCGGGGCATAGAAAGCTGAAGTAACTTGCCCAAACTCATAGCCAGGAAGTGGGGATCTAGGGCTTGATGTAAGAACTTCTGGCCCCAGAGTCTGCCCTAGGTCTGGGACAGCCCACTCTCAGATTCTGAAGCTGATCTTGGAGCCCCTGGACCAGGTGGTCAGATGTTGTGTAACTAAGCATCATGTACCTACTATGAGTGACATGTTTTCACAGTGATTCATCAAAATGTGTGTGAAGGACTCATCCAACACACAGGCAGTGCCAATAAGCACAATAAGTAACAATAAGTTCTCTTATTGTTACTTAAGCAAGCCTCACCCTATCCTCCTGAGATGGGAACTGGTCTCTCTAGTTACTGATGAAAAATAGAAGCACTTAAGAAGGGGTGGTTTTGCTCAAGACCATGTGGCTAGGATCCAGCTACAAAGCTGTGAGCTTTCACCCTAGCACACTGCCTCCATGCCCCCACTCCCCCCTGTACCTTGTAACTCTCTGGGCCTCAGTCTTCCCATCTGTAAAATGGAGGAGTTGGACTAGTGGGCTGGGAGTCTGGCATCCCAGCTTTTGCCCCTAACACCAAGTGTTCTTGAGTAAGTTTCCTGCTTGTTTGGGCCCCAGTCTCCCCATTGGGAAAAGGAGGCTCTGTGATGCTCTTCCAACACTACACACAAAAGCTCTTTTACAATAAGCCTGCTGGTGAGGGAAAGCCTTAGGTCTGGTTCCCTGGAAATAGGCTCCAGGGTAGAGATGTGCCTGTGGGAAGTTTACTGGGGAGAGCTGAAGGGAACACGGGGAAGGGGTAAGAGAGGCAAGGCTGAGCAGAGGGAGAACTTGAACCGTGAGGCTGTCTCAACAGAGGCCACAGCTGCTACCATGGGGCGCTACGGAGTTGGGATGCTCCAAGTTGAGCCAAGGGGTCCCACCTTTGAATCCATGCACCTATCAGATGGTGGACATGAGTTGTTCTCCCCCTCCAGTGGGCATGACCTTGAGCTGGACAGCTCCCTTTGGCTGAGGGCAATGCCGGAGAAGGCGCTCAGCTGAGTGCAGTTGGCAGCCCCTGTCACAGCTGTCCTGGGCGGTACGTTCCGCTACATAAAATTGGCTGAAAAATCGGGGCCTGACCTCGGCTCTGGAGACGACAGCGGACAAGACGTGGCCTGAGCCTGGGGCTTAGCCGGCGCGGCCGGCCCTGCTCGGAGCCCTGTGCCCCCTGGTCTCCTGTCCCCCGCTGTGATCACAGCGGGATCAGCACCCCAGATCTTGCTTAAAGCCTCGGCTGCCACCGCCTGCCTCGCGGCTCATCTCCCGCGGCTCCCTGAGGTCCCAGCGATTATGCCACTGAAAATTCCGCTTTCATCTTGTCAACCTCGCAGTAAATTACAGGCCCGGGGAGGCGTGGGCCTCCTCCTTAAACAAGATTCAATTCCACTTAGCTGCCCCCCTTCCCACCCCACACACAGGTTCCCTCCCTCCTACCACCCTGGGCTCAGGATTTATGGCCTCTCCTTGCAGGCAGCTGGTAACCATGGCAAGCTCCTTAGGGAGGCTTCTGGCTGGAGCCTCGTCAGCCCCAGATTCTAGTGCGGCCGCTTCCTCCTAGGATGGGAGAGAGGAGAGTCCAAGACAGCAGAATGGGGCTTCTGGAGGCCAAGGCTGAGCGATAACAGGAATCCCAGCAATAAAGGGGCATGTCCATGCTATCCCATCTATCCTCACACTAACTGTGATACGAGATGCAACCATCACCCCCATTTGGTAGATGGGCAAACTGGGGCCAGAGAGCGTGGGGTCAACTGCCAAGGTCACTTACTGAGCAAGCAGGTGATTCCAGGGCTGCAACAATTACTCAAGCACTACGGTCACTGCCTCTTCCTGCAACGGCCACTCCTGGTGGGTTGCAGTGTCTGAGAGGGTTTCATGCCCTCTAAGACCTTAGCCCATCCAGAGGGTTTTCTTGGTGGTCCAGTGGCTAAGACTCCTCGATCCCAATGCAGGGGGCCTGGGTTCAATCCCTGGTCAGGGAACTAGATCCCATGTGCCACAACTAAAAGACTGTGCATGCTGCAATAAAGACCAAAGATCCTGGGCGCTGCAACTAAGGTCTAGTGCAATAAATAAATAACTAAATAAATAAAATAAGTAAGTAAAGCCAAATAGATAAGTAAAAGAAGAAAACAAGACCTTAGCCCACCATCTGATGTCTGAATCCTCTCTTAGACCTCAACCTCTGCTCGCATTCCCCCAGGGATGGGGAGATCGCTGCCTCTCTGAAGGACCCATTATCTCTTTAATGATTAGGCACAGTCTCCAAATTACTGATCAAGCCCTGTCACCTCTTGGAAGCATTGCTTTGGCATTTGAGTTTCTCTGTGATCCCGCCGCTCACTCCCTTCTCGATATTCACCTTTTGTGGCTCACCAACATGGTAGGCTTCCTGGGGGAGGGGAGGGGTTTCTCACTGGGTCTTTCTATTCCCCCACCCCCTTATAATTACTATCCCCCTTTAATTTCCATCCTCGAATATCGGAGCTAGAAATCTACTACTTTCCTAATTTTCCCAATGGAGAGAGACTCCGAGAGAATGAATTTCTCCAGTGCACAGTGGGAGCCGATAATGGGCCCAAATCTTCTTTCAATGAAAATAATAGTAATAAAATAGCCGACATCCATTGAGTGCCTGATACCATCATCCTAAGCATCTCGTGTGTAATGCACTTTCTCAAACATCCGTACGAGGCAGGCCCTATTTCTATTGTCATTTTGTGGAGGGGACGAGGCACAGAGAGGTCAGGTGATGTCCCCAAGGTTAGGGTGTGACATCAGAGCCGTGCTTCTCACCACGTGCTCCCCCTGCCCCACTCCACCTGGCTTGTTTGTGAACAGTTAGCAGACAGAAGATGCCAAGAGGAGCCAGCGTACCAAGGAGAAGTACAGGTGGCTGCTTTGTCAGGGAAAGTGACCTGTCACTTGCGCTATCAGGCCTGGGACCTGAGATCAACACTCCCCCCACCCCCAGCCTGCCCATTCGGAGTTGTCACTTCCCACCTCCTCAGCATTTTCGCATCCACATCCCCAGGGACCTCCAGCCATGCTGCTTCTTCCTACCAGACTGACAACCCCAAGCCCCTGGAAGCAAGGCCACGATATGACGCATCTCTGAGCCTAACCTGCAGACCACACATAGTAGGTGCTCAATGAAGTCTCGCTTTTCTCTAAGGAGGGCTTCCCTGGTGGCTCAGACTGTAAAGAATCTGCCTACAATGCAGGCGACCTGAGGTTCAATCCCTGGGTCAGGTAGATCCCCTGGAGAAGCGAATGGCTACCCATGCCAGTATGCTTGCCTGGAGAATCCCCTGGACTGAGGAGCCTGGAGGGCTGCAGTCTATGGGGGTCATAAAGAGTCGGACTTTTCTCTAAGGAAGTCATATGGGACTTTTTGTTGCAGGTGACATTTAAATTGCTCCTTTAAGGATAAGGAGGGGTTCACCATTTAGAAGAAAGGAGAAGGGGAGTGCCTGGCAGAATGTCCTGGAGGAAGGAACATTCAAGGTATGGGGCAGGGGTGGGGCTTGTGAGGTGAAGAAGAGGAAATAAAAGTAAGCTGTGGCCAGGCTGAGCATCTTGGCAAGGGATCGGGTCTTTTAAATTTTGTTTTTATTTATTTTTGGCTTCACTGGGTCCTCATCGCTGTGCGTGGGCTTTCTCTAGTTGCGGCAAGCAGGGGCTTCTCTGTAATTGCACTGCCTGGCCTTCTCTTGCTGCGGAGCACAGGCTCTAGGGTGCGCCAGTTTCAGTGGTTGTGGCACACAGGCTTAGTTGCCTCTCAGCACGTGGAATCTTCCTGGACCAGGGATCAAACCCATGTCGCTGACACTGGCAGGTGGATTCTTAGCCACTGGACCACCAGGGAAGTCCGAGGGGCTGGGTGTTAACTTAGAGATGGAAACACTCCTTATGACCTCATTGTGCCTGGAACATATGGGAGAAGGGAACTGGGAAAGAATATTTCTCAGAAGTGCTACATCCCTGGGTTGGGACGGCTGGGGCTGCAAGCTGCAAACCAGTTTGGCCAAATCACCCTCCTAACTGTGAGCAGGGCCTCCTCTGGGGTGACAGATAGGCAGCACCGATGCCAGGCCTTGAAGGAGGTTTCACTTTCTTCTCTCTCCTGACAAGTGATGGAGCTGGCAGATAGGGCATCGTCTTCCCTAATCTCCTGTCTCCGGCTGGAACAAGAAAGCAAGCCGAGCTCGGCACCTTGTTCAAAACTTAATCCTCTCTTTCGTGAGCTCAAAGCTGTAGATTCGAGCCATGGATTCCCCAGCCCTTTCTCCAGGGGACACTGCAACCACTGAGGAAAACAGAGCTCCCACACAGGGCTGTACTGTAGAGGCTGCATGGGGGAGAGGCAAGACCTAAGTCTGAGTTCGTCTTGGTGGAGAAAGCAGGAGCTGATGTCGGGGGTGTGGATTTGGGGATTGGACCTGGCCTCCCAGCTTTGTGACCTCGGGCAGGTTTCATCACTTCTCTGAGCATTCTCCTTTGTAGAATAGGGAAAATAAATCCTCCCAGGTTTCACTGTGAGGCTCACATAGATGAATATCCAAGTAATCCTCTAGAAAGAGTTAAGTGCTATAACCAGGTGAGGTTTGATGATTATTATCCATACGCGAGAGTGGATCAGAGCTTCGAGAGTGAAAGATAATAATAGTGGCTGCTATCTGTAGAGTTTTAACTACCTGCCATTACTACCCTAGGCTGAGCCCATTATAAGCACCCATTCATGGAATCCCCACCCCACTGGCCCCAGAGGTAGGCACTATTATTATCCCCATTTTATAGATGAGGGAACACATCTCCTCTCTCCTCTTTCTTGCTCTTTGCAACAGAGAAAATGTCTCTCTTGTCTGAGGACAGGCCCCTAATCTGGGTTCTAAAGCCCACTCACATCTTCCTGGCATCTGAGAAACCTTGCTCGGCAAATTCTCCCGTCTCCTGCCTTATCTTCTCCGGTCTCTGATGGACCCCTGGCACTTCCATGTGCTCAAGAAGATTTCTTTCTCAGTCATGTCCAACTCTTTGTGATCCCATGGACTATAGCCTGCCAGGCTCCTCTGTCCATGAAATTCTCCAGACAAGGATACTAGAGTGGGTGGCCATGCCCTTCTCCAGGGGATCTTCCCAACCCAGGGATTGAACCTGGGTTTCCTGCCTTGCAGGCAGATTCTTTACCATCTGAGTCACCAGGGACACCCCTCCTGATGCTTCTCAGCCCCTTCGCTTAACAACAGAACTTCTCTGCAGGTGGGGTGTCCTCACGATTCCTTTACTCACCTCCCATTTTCCTCTTAAGCCACGGCCATCTGGCTTTTGTCCCTGGCACTGCACTGAGACAGCTCACAGAGGTCACCACTGACCTCCATCTTGCTAAATCCAATGCATGTTCTCCACTCCTCATTTCACTTGACCTCACAGCAGCTTTTGAAACATGAAACTAAACAGTTGGGCTCCTTCCCACCTCTCTAACAAAACTTTCTGTATCTCCTTTGCAGGCTTATCATCCTTTATGCCACTTTCAAACTCCTCAGACTCTTCCTGGGCTATCTCAGCCATGCCAATGGCTTCAGTTACCATCGATGCTGTGATGACTCCCAAGCTTAGTTTTACCTTCCCTTCTGAAGAAGTCCAGAGATAAAGATACAATTACTTCTCAGTACTTCCACTTAGATGCCTCTGAGAGATCTCAAATCTAATGTGAAAAGCCAAACATATGTTCTTCTTCCTCCACACCTGCCTGCCCTCTGGGTGCTCCATGTCGGTGAATGGCATCCATGTCTGTCAAGTGGTCCAAGCCGGAAGGCTGGAAGTCATACCTGACAACTCTCATCTCTGCACCCAATCTATTATTAAGTCTGGTTCACTTTACTCCTTAAATAACTTTCTAGGTTGACACTTTGCAAAATCTTTATCACCACTCTAATTCAAACCAGGGATTCTAGATGATTCTTAGATTCTTGGCCTAAAACTGGATGGTGTGACACCGTGATGGAGTAAATGAAGGAGGGGTTGGTAGGAAGCAAGAGTTCCTATTTAGGTATGTTATTTTTGAGACATTCACAAGATATGCGAGAGGAGATATGTAGCAGACAGTTGGATGGAACAGTCTGGACTCTGAGGAGAAGGGATATAAATCTGAGGTTTATCAGCATGTAGGTGATATTTAATGCTAAGGAAATGAATGTAATCACCTGGGGTGAGATAGAGAGCAGACCCAGAAATGGTCCCCACGGCCCACCAACATAAGAGATAAAATAGAGGAGGAAAAGAAAGGAGAAAGACTGAGAAGCTCCCAGTAAGGCTGGAGGCCATTCAACAGACTGGTGTCATGGAAACCAAGACCAGTAACTAGAGGTCAACATGTTGAAAGCTGCTGAGAGGCAAAGTAAATTGAGGAGGAGAAGTGACCCCAGTAGGCACTGCAGAGGTTGCTAGTGGACTTGATAAGAGTGTTGGTGTCTGTCTTCCTTGCTGGACTATAAGCCCTGTGAGCC
Organism: Ovis aries; assembly: GCF_016772045.2. Lineage (NCBI taxonomy): Eukaryota > Metazoa > Chordata > Mammalia > Artiodactyla > Bovidae > Ovis > Ovis aries. Next base: position 74,984,705 of record NC_056066.1, read on the forward strand.
AGGGGCATGGTATTTGTTTGCTCACTCTGTACCTTTAGTGCTTACTTAGCTTACTAGCATTGCTTTCTGGCATGTCTGGTTATCTTTGACTATGTGTTGGCCATTGTACTTGGAAAAATTTTTTTTTTTTGGAAGAATTTTTTAAGAGGAATTTTATGCCTCAGATGAAAGCATTTGCTTCTAAAAAGGATTTGCATTTGGCTGCAGTGCTACCATTCTGGGATTGCTTTAAACAAAATTCAGGGTTTGAGGTTCCCTGGAATACCCTGGTAGTGTGGATGAGGCTGCCAATTCATGATTCAAGGCTGGGTTACCTTTCAGTTCAGTTCAGTTCAGTCCCTCCTTCATGTCTGACTACTTGAGACCCCATGGATGGCAGCACGCCCAGCCTCCCTGTCCATCACCAACTCCTGGAGTTTACTCAAACTCACATTACCTTTGGTTCACCCTTAATGAAAGGGTGAAGCCCCCTGGAGCCCCAGCTTATTTTGGCGAGTGTCTTCTACTTGATTGCCCACTTTGTACAGGCCGTGGACTTCGGTTTCAATTCCCTTTATACTGGGAGATCCTCAAAAACCAAATTCAAAATTTTCAAGATCGGCAAACGCCCTCAGGACAAAAGAGTTTCTGTGCTTTCGAACTTTTCAGGGTTTCTGTCTTCCCTTCAGTTTTGACCTAGTAATTCCTGATAATTCCTTACAAAGAACTTGCTTGTCAGCTCTTTGATGATGCTTTAATAAGATGCTTTTTCTATTTTATCCAGTATTCTTAGCTCTTTTCAGCTGAAGGGTTGTTCCAAAAAACTAGCCTCCTGTTTCTAAACACAGAAATTGCTCACCGCTAGGACTTGGCAACAGGCATGGGAACATCATGACGACGCGATGAATATTTGTTGATCGAATGGAGGAAGTGAATCCAGGTCTCCAATACCCCCATTCTTTCTAATGTGTTGGACATCACACTCCTGGCCAAGATATTAATATCAACAGAGCGCTGTGGTCAGAGCAGAGGGCTGTGCCGAGAGACAGGGCTGTGAGCTCAGAGGAGGAAAGATCCAAGTGGGATGGGGAGGGACAGTTAGCAGGGGGTAGGGGACAGAGTGATAGGCACAGAAGCACATTTTAGCATGTGAGGCATTGGGCTGGGAAAGGAGGACTCACAGGAAGTGACATTTTAGGTAGAAGCCTGGAATGAAGTCTGGAAGGCTTAAGGGATCCAGGAGCTAAGAGTGGGCGGTGGGCAGAGAAGCAAGACCAGCCAGGGAAAAGTTTTGGAGGCCAAGGGAGACTTCTGGCTCCACAGTGAATGTGGAACCTGAGACCCGGCAGAGTCAGCTCCCTGCAGCCAGCAGGAGGAGGGAGGAGAAACAGCTTTTGTTGAAATGCACACAGAGTAATTGCTAAGAAGAGTATTTCCCCTAGTTTAAAAGGCTTTCTCCTCTGCATTTTCCTTGGTCTCAGTTTCAAAGGAATTTTAATTGCAAAGAAAATGTTGTCATCTCCCCGGGCGGGAGAGGGCTCTGTGGCTCGGAACAGTCATGTCCTGGTGCTGATTCTTCTCCATAGTGGGGATTTTCACGGTTTGGCTGCTTGGAAGCTGTCTGGGGATTGGGTGGTGTGGAGGGAGGGGTGGGTATGAGACAGTCCTTCTGGAACCTTTCTAGGCCTGGGAAGGCTGGGTTTGCAGCTGGGGAAGTCTCCTAGCCTGGGTCCTGCATGAGGGTCTTTGGTACCAATCTGGTGATAGTCCTAATTTCTCTCTCCGTAGATCCAGTGGGTTTATTTACTTACTTATATTCATCAAACAACTGGTCTTTCAGCTCCCACCCTTGATCCACTGTAGACTATTCCCCACATAGCAGCGCACATGGAAAACACTTTGAAAGTGAAAAGTGAAAGTGTTCGTCATTTAGTCATGTCCAACGGGTCCCATGGACTATAACCCGTCAGATTCTTCTGTCCATGGAATTCTCCAGGCAAGAATACTGGAGTGGGTGGCCATGCCCTTCTCCAGGGGAAACTTCCCAACCCAGGGATTGAACCCGGGTCTCCTGCATTGCAGGCAAATTCTTTACCGTCTGAACCACAAGAAAACATTTTGGGAGCTTCTCAAAAAGTTAAACATAAATTTGTTATATGATTCAGCAAGTCCACTCCTAGGCATCAACCCAAGAGAAGTGAAAACATATAGCCTCACAAAGGAATACTATTAAGCAATAAAAAGGAACACTCTGCTGATATATGCTATCATATGGAACACATCTCAAAAAATATTATGCTCAATGAAAGAAGCCAGATGGAAAAAACATACACACACACATACTGTATGGTTTTGTTTATGTGAAATGTCCAGAAAAGGCAAATCTCTGGAGACAGAAAACAGATTAGTGGTCGCCTGGGGCTGGCGGTGAGAACGGGGATTGACTGCAGATGGGCACGAAGGATCTTCCTGGGATAAAAAAAATTTTCTAAAACTGGATAGGGATGTGAGTTGCACAAGTCTGTAATTTACTAAAAATCATCGAATTGTATGCTGACAATGAATGAATTTTATAGTATGTAAATTACACCTCAATAAAGCTGTCAAAAAAAAAAAAAAAAGCTCTCATTTCTCTCAGCATAAAAGCCAGAGTTTCTACCAGGCCCTATGTGGTCTGTGATCACAGCCTGCTTGACTTCATTCTCCCTCCCATCCTGTCCCTCTTTCCCTCTGCTCCAGCCCCGCTGGCCTTCTGGGTTTTCCTTGAACACAGCAGACGTGCTCCCATCTGACCACCTTTGCGCTAGCTGTTCCCTCTGCCTGGAGTATTTTTCCCCTAAATATCTGCAGGGCTCCCTCCCTTAACATTTTAATCTTTGCTCAAATGTCACTTTTTCAGTGCAAAGCAACCCAACCACTCCATCTGAAATTACAGCCCCTGTCCAAGGCTTTGCCAACCCACTTTCCCTCCTCTTGATTTTTCAAAGCGTTTATCACCTTTTCATATACAATTTACTTATTTATTATGTTTATTGCTTGCTTCTCTCTTGACCCCATCATACGTGCTTCCCTGAGATCAAAATTCATGTTGGTTTGATTCCCTGATGCACCCTTTGGGCAGAGAACAATACCTGACACAAAAGAGTTCAACAAATATTTGTTAAGTGGAAGAATTAATAAGTGATTCACTAAACGTTTTCTGAATGCCCTCTCTGTGTCAGGAGCTGAGCAGACAGCTGAGCAGACAGTGAAAGGGTGAACAGATCTCACACCCCCAGATGGCGTGCATTTCAGAAATGTAGAAACGCCAGAGGCAAGAACAAATTTTAAACCAGGAATGGAGAGCGACCCCGAGTTCCAGCACCAAGAAATCATGAGTGTGATAAACTTGACAAAAGGCTGGTATGGGTGCGGGATGGGTGGAGGGGATCTTCCTGGGGAGTGACCCGTTGAATAAGTGGGAATTGGCCAGGTGGGCTGGAGGGAAGAGGGTTTCAGGCCCAGGGAACAGCATGTGAGAAGGTCCAGAGCTCAGAGAGGGAAGGTGTTCTGTTGAGACACATGTTTGTTCCAGTCAAACATGAACTTTAAGGGGAGTGGCGTGAGAGATGGGGCTGGTGAGGTGTACGAGAGCCAGACTGTACAAGACCTGGGGGGTATCAAAAGATGTAATGGTCAGTTCAGCGGGGCACCAACCAATTAGAAGAGACACTGTCCATGCACAGATGGGATCCCCTGCTGAATCTCTGCTGTGTGCTAAGCCATGGGGGAGACCATGGAGTTAACACATGTTGGTGATCACGGGAGGCCGTAATCAGGTTTACGGAAGGATCACTTAAGAGCAGAACGGATTGGAGGGGCACGCGTTGATTGGAGGGAGGTTGGACAGGGGCCTTTAAGGCAGTCTACCTGGGAGAATGGACCATTGCAGGCAATGGATCAGATGTACGTGATCAGGAAAGGGAGGGGTCATGGATAATATCCATAATCACAGCCAGCATTTCTAGGGCAGGCACTGTGCGCCAGGGAAGGCTCTGAGCACCTGGCAGGTCCTAGATCTTAATCCACACGGCACACCAGGAACTGGAAACACAGGGAGGTTCCATGACGGAAGTGGGGCATCCAGGCTTCAGACGCAGGCTAGAGATGATGTCAGGCTTTCAGGAGGTGGCCTCAGGTAGCTGATTTGGGTGAGTGATGAGGAGATGGGGCTGGGAGTGGGCAGGAAGATGCTAAACACACAAAAAGTGTGAGGTGCCTCCCAAGTGGTGATGCCAACCACACAACTGAGTGTGTGGGTCTGGAACCCAGAGAAGAAATGAGAGCTGGCAGCAGGTGATTTGGCATCATGCCCCACCACGCCACCCCAAGACACCACCCTGGGTCAAGAATGAGCAATGAGAAGAGGCCCAGGTCAGCCCCAAGATTTAAAGGGGAAACACAGAACAGGTTGCAAGGATGATCCCTTCAAGGTACATAAAAATAGCGTAAAGACATAGGCGCTGGAGTATGAACAAAACATTTTTCTAGAAGAATTATGAGTCAGGGAGATCAGGGTTTGCTTCTGGAGAGTGGTTGGGGTGGGGGTGGGGGGTGGTCTCTCCGGACACAGCATATTCTTGGATGTGTTGTTCATGCACCACATCTATTAAAAAAAAAAAACCAAAACCACACATCAGCAGGGGAAAATAACTGATGAGATTTCAAATCATTTTTGTTCATTTTTTTCTCTGTATACTTTGTTGGCATTTTTTAGAAAAATGACTTTAAACAAATGGAGGGGCGGGTGGGGGAGGAGATGGCAAAGGTGATGGAAAAGGAACGCTCAGAGAAGGTGGGAAGAGTCCAGGAGGGAAGGGGGGTCTTGGAGGTCAGTGAAGGGAGATTTGGGAGGATGCTGTGGCCACAGGTGTCCAGTGTCCATAAAGGACCAAGGGGATGACTGTGACACAGGAATCGGAGGCAAGGAATGGAAGCATTGCGGAAGGGGAGGCCACGGGGACCCTGAAAGAGTTGTAAACAGGAGGATGGGCGACGCCAGATTGGAGTGGGTGGAGGAGTGAGTGGGAGGGAGTGAAACGGAGGCAACTTGATCAGTGGGGCTGGGAAGGAAAGGGGGAAGAGGGCAGCAGCTGCAGAGGAACCTGGCTGGGAGGGAAGGCCTTTTAAAGGAGCAAGAGTTAAGCGAGTTCATGCTGATGCAGAGGAGCTGGTAGAGCCAGAGGGGCTGAGGAGAGAGAAAGAAGGGCTGAGCGCAGCGACAGAGGGGCTGAGAGAGACAGAGGGGCTGAGGGGAGAGACAGGGGGCTGAGGGCTGAGGAGAGAGACAGAAGGGCTGAGGAGAGAGTCAGAGGGGCTGAGGGCAGAGAAAGAGGGGCTGAGGGCAGAGACAGAGGGGATGAGGAGAGAGACAGAGGGGCTGAGGGCAGCAACAGAGGGGGTGAGGGGAGAGACAGAGGAGCTGAGGGGAGAGACAGGGGGCTGAAGGGAGAGACAGAGGGGCTGAAGGGAGAGACAGAGGGGCTGAGGGGTTAGGACAGAGGGGGTGAGGGCAGAGACAGAGGAGCTGAGGGCTGAGGAGAGAGACAGAAGGGCTGAGGAGAGAGTCAGAGGGGCTGAGGGCAGAGACAGAGGGGCTGAGGGCAGAGATAGAGGGGCCGAGGAGAGAGACAGAGGGCCTGAGGAGAGAGACAGAGGGGCCTAGGAAAGAGACAGAGAGGCTGAGGAGAGAGACAGAGGGGCTGAAGGGAGAGACACAGGGGCTGAGGGAAGAGACAGATGGCTGAAGGGCAGAGACAGAGAGGCTGAGGGCAGAGACAGAGAGGCTGAGGGCAGACAGAGGGGCTGAGGAGAGAGACAGAGGGGCTGAGGGAAGAGACACAGGGGCTGAGGGGAGAGACACAGGGGCTGAGGGAAGAGACAGGTGGCTGAAGGGCAGAGACAGAGAGGCTGAGGGCAGAGACAGAGGGGCTGAGGAGAGAGACAGAGGTCCTGAGGAGAGAGACAGAGGGCCTGAGGAGAGAGACAGAGGGGCTAAGGAGAGAGACAGAGGGGCTGAGGGCAGAGACAGCGGGGCTGAGGGGAGAGACAGAGGTCCTGAGGAGAGAGACAGAGGGCCTGAGGAGAGAGACAGAGGGGCTAAGGAGAGAGACAGAGGGGCTGAGGGCAGAGACAGCAGGGCTGAGGGGAGAGACACAGGGGCTGAGGGCAGAGACGGGGCTGAGGGCAGAGACAAGAAGGGCTAAGGGCAGACACAGGGAATGAGGGGAGAGACAGGGGCTGAGGGCAGAGACACAGGGGCTGAGGAGAGAGGTAGAGGGGCTGAGGGGAGAGGACAGAGGGACTGAGGGGAAAGACACAGGGGCTGAGGGGAGAGGACTGAGAGACTGAGGAGAGAGACAGAGGGGCTGAGGGCAGAGACAAGAAGGGCTGAGGGCAGAGACACAGGGGCTGAGGGACAGAGGGGCAGAGGGAAGAGACACAGGGGCTGAGGGGAGAGACAGAGGGACAGAGGGGAGAGAAACAGGGGCTGAGGGCAGAGACACAGGGGCTGAGGGCAGAAGCCAGAAGGCAGAAGCAGGAACGTGAAGCCAGGAGCACAGACAGAGTGGAAGGCTTGTCTGACCTAACTGGAGAGTAGAGGGTGGATGGGGACAGGAGCTGCTCCCTCCCCACTCTCCCCTGTGACCCTGGGTGACTCTGCTGACTTTGCACCTCTCCTTGACCCCTAATCCAGGCCCAGGCTTCCACGGCACTTCTTTAGACTGCTTGGTCCACTGGACTGGGAGAGGGCAGCCTCCTCACCCTGCTCCTCCTCTGGATGGCCATGTGGCCATCAGTGAGTCCTCCTCACCCCTTTCCCAGGCCTCAGTTTCTCCTCCCATGTCCAGCTCCAGGAGTCTACCATTTCACAGTTCAATGTCTCTGTCAGTCCATGTCTCAGCTGCCTCAGCCCCTGCCTAAGGAAAACTCATGGTGAGGAGAATCCTAAAGGGAATCAACCCTGAATACTCATCAGAAAGACTGATGCTGAAGCTGAATCCAATATTTTGGCCACCTGATGTGAACAGCTGACTCACTGGAAAGGACTCTGATGCTGGGAAAGACTGAAGGCAGAAGGCGAAGAGGTGATGGAGGATGAGATGGTTAGGTAGCATCACCACTCAATGGACATGAACTTGGGCAGTCTCTAGGAGATGGTGAGGGACAGAGAGGCCTGGCGTGCTGCAGTCCATGGGGTCTTAAAGAGTTGGACACAAATTGGCTATTGAACAATGACAACAAATTGTGGAGGTGGGGAGCTCGTCCTCCCAGCTAACAAGCTGAGCCTCCTGTCCCAGAAATGACCTGGGTACCTTTCTTATCACCAGAGGACACCTGTCACTTGGAATTTTGTGGATTCTGGGCTCTGGATGCAGACGTGCCCAGTTGGTTTTTCCAGATGTTCTTGCTCTGAACCCCCATGAACAGAGGGGGAACACCACGGCTGGCTCAAGCTGTGTGCTGGGCCGAGGAAAATCAGGGCCAGCTCGGTGACTAGGAGGAAATTCTGCATGTCTCTGGGCCTCAATCTTCTCATCTGAAAACTGGACACAATCTTTGCTCACACATGGCTTTCAGTGAGGGTTAAATGATATAATGCACATGACGCTTCTAGAACACAGTGAACGCTCAGTACAGAACAACTTTCATCGTTATTTACAAGCCCTGCCCGGATCTATGACCACGTCTGTGCTGGAGAAACCTCAGCACGTGCTCCAGGAGATGCGCACATAACATTTACAGAAGCACTGCTAGTAATAAGGGAAAAGAGAAAACATTCTACATGTCTATTGGTAAAAGAGGGAACACATAAAATGGGGTATATTCATACCATGGAACACAGCCACTTAAATGGAATGAACCAGATCTATCAACACGGATAGCTTTCAAACACATCGTTGGAGAGAAAAAAGCCAGTTGCCGGGCAATCATATATCTGGTAGGAATCCATTTACATGAAAATAATACAAAACAATGCTCCTTATTTTCTGGAGGTCCATGTCATGTATGCTCAAGTATAAAAATGGTGTGAAATGATACAAATCAAACTCATCACAGGAGTGATTTCTAAGAAAGTGGGGAAGAGACCAGATTGGAGGTGGCGATAAATGGGACTTTATTTATCTGGTGTTGCCCTGTGGCTTGTGGGATCTTAGTTCCCCAACCAGGGATGGAACCCATACCCCTTGCAATGGAAGCTTGGAGTCCTAACCACTTGACCACCAGGGAATTCCCCCAAGGGGACCTAAGTTTCATCAACAATGTCCTGATTTCTAAGAGAATGGATTCATGCATTTCTTATAAAATTAATTTTTTTAAAGAAATTAACAGAGGGACTTCCCTTGTAGTCCAGTGGCTAGTATTCCATGCTCCCAATGCATCAGGGGGCCCAGCATTGATCCCTGATCAGGGAACTAGATCCCACATGCTGCAACTAAGACCTGACACAGTCAAAAAAAAAAAAAAAAGAAGGAAAGAAAAGAAATTAAATTTAAAAAATTCTTGCTCTTCCCATTTCACGAAATTGTTTGGAGGACCGAATTATATGTGAATGTATAATTCATTTTCTAGTTGACAGAGCATTTTTTACCCACGTGACCTTATTCCATCCTCTCAACAAGACTTTGAAGGATGAATTGTAATTTCTGTTCTAGTGAGAAGGAAATCGGGGAGTGGAGAGATGATGTGACTGTTTCCCAGGTCACACGCGGGGCGTGTAGGGACAGAATAGGGATTCCAGCCTGGGGCTGTCTGGCTGCCTAGCTTGGGCCCCTCTTTCTATGGCTTTAGGCTCTGCAGTGAAAATGCCTTTTAAACTGTTTCCAGGTCACTGTTGTCACGGGATAATCTTAGTGGGGGCACCATCCCGACCCTGAACTCCCTCTCAGGGGGATCTGCAGCCTCTACCCAGAAGGCCCACAGCCCTGCCGAGCTGTCTGGCCCCAATGGCCGTGGACACCTGGCTTCGGAGTCTCCCTCTCTCTCTCTCTCTCCTTTTTATAAAAGATGTATTTATTTTTGGTTGTGCTGGGTCTTTGTTGCTGTGCGTGGGTTTTCTCTAATTGTGGAGAGTGGGGGCTCGTCTTCATTCTGCTGCGTGGCTTTATTGTTGTGGTTACTTCTTTTGTTGGGGAGCACTGGCTCTAGGCACCCTGGTTTCAGTAGTTGTGGCTTGTGGGCTTAGTTGCTCCACAGCATGAGGACTCTTCCCTACCAGGGATCAACCCCATGTCCGCTGCATTGGCAGGGGGATTCTTAACCACTGGAGCACCAGGGAAGCCCCACTCTCTCTCTTGAGACCATCACCCACTAGCTCCTGGGAGGCAGTGGCAAAAAAAGTGATGGGGAAACATACACACACACACACGGATTAGACTCAGAGAGACCTGGATTTGAACCCAGCTCCAACACTTACCAGCCTGCAACCTTAAACAAGCCACTTCCTTGCTCTACACAACGATACCTAGTTTGCAGGTTACAGTGGGCCAAAGGTACACAGGAGATGCTCCGTGAATATTGGTTCCTGTTCTTTCCCTCTTCTCACAGTTTCCCTAACTCTTAGCAGAAGCCTGACTTACCCCTGAACCCTGTGCCAGGCATAGTACATGACATAAAGTAGGTCCCCAGGGAAGCTGTGCCTTGGTTTCTCGTTAGATTACATTATTATTTTTAAAATTGTTTTATGTATTTATTCTTTTGATTGCACCACACAGCATGTGGGATTTTAGTTCCCCAACCAGGGATGGAACCCACACCCCCTGCAGTGCACGTGTGGAGTCTTAATCAATGGATCACCAGAAAAATCCCCAGGATTAAATTATTGATGACAAAGGAAAAAGTCTCCACCATCTAACTGGGGTGGCAGACCCCAGTCA